>NW_028075471.1:13661903-16061903 GCF_014824575.4 Sturnira hondurensis
AGTAAATGAATGGATCAAAAAACTATGGTACATATACACAATGGAATTTTATGCTGCAGAAAGAAAGAAGGAGCTCCTACCTTTTGCAACAACATGGATGGAACTGGAAAGCATTATGCTGAGTGAAATAAGCCAGGTGTTGAAGGACAAATACCATATGATCTCACCTTTAACAGGAAGCTAAACAACAAAACAAACAAGCAAGCAAAATATAACCAAATCACTGAAATAGAGAACAGGCTGACAGTGACCAGAGGGGAGAGGGGAGGGAATTTCAGGGGAAATAAGGGAGGGATTTAGAGGAACCTATATAAAGGATACATGGACAACTGAGAAGGGTGGAAATGGGAGGGAGGGGGGAGGATGGGGGGTGGGATGGGATGGGAGTAATAGACAGAAAACTGTACTTGAAAAATAATTAAATAAAAAATTGGAAAAAAAGATTAATAAGCATTGGCTGGCATAGCTCAGTGGATTGAGCGCCAGCCTGCAAACCAAAGGGTCGCTGGTTTGATTCCCAGTCAGGGCACATGCCTGGATTGCAGGTCACGTCTCCAGTGGGGGCCATGTGAGAGGCAACCACACATTGATATTTCTCTCTCTTCCTTCCTCCCTTCCCCTCTCTAAAAATAAATGAAATCTTAAAAAAGAGCGATAAAAGGATGAGGTGATTTTTTGGAAGATAAACAAAATTGATAAATTTTTAGTTAAACTAAGAAAAAGTGAAAATTGAAAGAAAATCAAAAATTAAACAGGAGAATTACAACTAATTTAATAGAAACATATGGATCTTAGGAACCTAGTTTCCAATAAGCAATTACATGCCAACAAATTACAGAAACTAGAAGCGAGCAATCTTTAGAAATGTACAACCAACCATAATTGAACAATAAGGGAATAAAAAAATCTATACAGACTAATTAGTACTGAGGATATTGATTTAGTAATCAAAAACCTCCCAACAAATAAAAATCCAGGACCAGATGGCTTCACTGATAAATTTTACTAAAATACAAAAAAAATTAAGACCTATTCTTCTCCAACTCTTCCAAAATATAGAAGGAACACTTCCAAAACAGTTTTAAGAGGCTAGCATTACCCTGCTACCAAAATCAGACAAGAATACTACAAGAAAAGAAGACTACAGGCCAATGTTCCTAATGAACATGGATGTAAAAATCCTCAACAAAATATTAACAAACTGAATTTAACGGTGTATTAAAAGGATCATCCACAATGATCAAGTGGGGCTTATTTCAGAGATGCAAGGATGTTCAATATCTGCCAGTCAATCAATGAGATACAGTACACTAACAAATTAAAAGATAAAATTCATCTGACCATCTCAATAGACGCAGAAAAAGCATTTGACAAAATTCAACATCTATTTATGATAAAAATTCAACAAAGTGGGTATAAAAAGAATGTACCTCAACATAATGATGGCTGTATATAAAAAGCCCATGGCTAACACCATACTCAATAGTTAAAAGCTGAAGTTCTTTTCACAAGAAAAAAGTACCTATGTGTGGTAATGGATATTAGTTAGACTTATTACAGTGATCATTTTGAAATATAGGCATACATTGAATCATTATGTTGTACATTTGAAATAAATATATTATATTTTAATTATATACTAATTGGAAAAGAATTATATGAACAAACACTTTCTGCAAGAGTATTTAAAAGCATATATTATTCAGATTTTTACCAGCATTGGATAATATCAAAACTTAAATCTATACTAATCTGGTAGGTTAAAAAAAGTAATGCTATGTTGATTTAGGTTCAATTATGAGCAAAGTTGAATATCTTTTCATATTGTTAGGTGAGTGACTTATCATATGCTTGTTAGCCATTTGCACAGGGATTAGCTGGGTTTTATAAGGTCCCATGTAAGGACCATGGAATTACTAGTAATATTAAGATACAACTCAGTGAAGAGCTATTTTAATGGTGCCAAATAATCATAAACTAGCTTGTAGTTTATCAGTTTTATTTGATCCAAGACTACTGAAAGTGCCAGCATGTGTCCTAGAGTATATGTCCTAAGTATAAGATACCTCAGCAAGCATTTCATAAGCACAGTGACTAGAAACTTTGGGATGTTTTTTTCAATGATGAGATCTTTTTTCTCTGGTGGATTCTACAATAGTGGTAGGATGATTTATATATTAGGGTTGATTCTCTTTGACAATGAACATGAAAAACTTCTTGTAGTGTTTATACTTTTTAATAAATTTTCACTCATTCTCCACTTTAATAATAATTTTGAAGACAGATAACTGGTCATATATATTATCCATGGTTTAGAAGTTCCCATTTAACAATATTTGCCAAAATAGCAGTATTATGAAAACAAAAGAAAACAACAACAGTATATCATTAAATAAATATAAGAAGGCAATCTGAGTGAAGTGTTGGGTTGGAAAGCAATCAGGTTAACAGCCTAAACTGGATAAGATCACCTAATGGAGGGACCCCCTCCTTTTCCACCTCTATTTCCCTTCTATTTCTGCTCTGCCCAGTATGTAAAGGGTCTGCTCATCCTGTTCTCTCATCACTCACTAAGCCACAAGCTCACAAATCTTCTGAGAATACAGCCCAACTCTCTCCTGCCGCAGGAAATTTGCATTTGCTGTTGCTTCTTCTAGGGTCCTCAGCAAGCCTGGTTTCTCACCTTAATTCAAGTTTTTTCTTCAAGGCCATGTCCTCTGAGGAGCTCACCCTCATGCCTAACACAGGTGGTCAGTTATCTTTAATCACAGGACTCTGTTGTTTTTTTCTTCCTGGTACTTACCACAATTTAATCATGATTTTTTTTCAAAAAAGGAAAATTAGATTGAAGATGGTGGCTGAGTAGGTAGAAGTTGAGTCCATTTGCTGTTGCCCCCAACTCAGAATCTTGGCTGATTTTCAGACAAATAACCTGAACAATCAATGGACTCTCAACTGATACGAAGTTTTGAAGCCAAGGAGTACATAAGATGGTTCACAATGGACAGTAAGGAGATTTTATAAGTTGAGAGGGCCTGATGAATGGTGGCTCCCTCACCTCCCAGGGCCCGGGGCCCGAGTTCTGTGCAAGGAACCATCAGACCTTAGCCAGGAATGACTTGGGAGGATATATGAAGTCAGGGAGATCCAGGCTACATACACACAGTGAGTGGCACATCCACAGCTGCAGTGCCAAACACCAACTGGGAGAATGCTAGAGAAAGAGAAAGGGACTCTATTTCCCAAGATGATCGAGGGCCACACCTGGGTCAGGTGGAGGCAAGCTGCTGCCACAGCTTTGACTGTGAGACACTTTTGGCTTTTTGGAGAGGTGGAGTATGAGGAGAACTAGGCAGTGGCTTGGTACTGCAGTGGGAATGCCACAGAAAGACTTTTTAAAAAAGGGAGCTGAAGCATGCTGGGCAAGGACCCTGTGCACAGCTGCCCTGCCAGTAAAGGGACAACATCGAATGCGGAATTTGTTCCCACTGAGTACAACTGAGCAGGGAGACCAGAAAATTGCACAGCAAAGGGATTTCTGGGCCCCAGCTCAGCACAGCTAGCAAGTGGCAGGTTACACAAAACAGAGAGTTAGGTACTGTGTCTGCTGTGAGGGCAGTGGGCTGGAACTCAGAGGGGCAAGAGTCAAGCACCTGTGATTATTTATAGCCAAACAGAATTCCAATGCCTAGTAGAGCTCAAATCCCTGGAAAGGAAAGGATATACACAGCCCCCACTCCCTGCAGGATTGCAAGCAACACATCCAACAGGGAAGCTCTGCAGAATAGTCAGGACAGGCTCAGAAACCCCCTGCAGGGTGCATATCTACAAGAGAAAGACAGAAATATAAATACTAAATGGGTCCCTTTTGAACTTCTTTCAGGGATAAAAAAATACACTGGTTCCTAGGGCCTTATTCCACTGAGGCCAGTAAAGCAGAGAAATCAGAATTCATGGAGAAAAGGGTAATCAGGGCCCTATCCAGGCTTGGTTCCCACACAGAACTACCATCAGCACCAAGCAGAAAAAAGCTGACCTTCTTACACAGATTGGTCCTTCCCTTGAAATGTATAGGTAGTTCATCAGAAACTATACATTATTGGAAATAAGCTGGGACAGACCAAGACAGGTGGTGCAGGGGCAGAGGAACACACTCACAATCTTTCCAGGAGACTGAACAGCTCCTTCCAGGGAATCCCAAATTTCCCCACCCTCCCACTTGTCATAGAAGCCTCCATTAGAGGCAGGCAAACGTGGTACACGGGGTTCTCCCAGAAGATGGATGACCCACCCCTGGACCTTGAGCTGATATAAATCCAGAGGTAGATCCAGAAGAAGAATACATAAGGCAAACAAACTCTGCTTAGACAAATTCTACTTTGTTCTTCTTCAGTAATTGTGATATGTTTCCTCTCATATAGATTTTTAACATTTTTCTTTTTCTTCCATTGTATTCCAGCTAATTCACTATTTTTGTCTTTTTAATTCTTTTTATTTATATTTTTATATATTTTTAAAAAATTATGTATATTTCAGATCTCACATTGTATCCTTCCTTGTCTTACTCCATTTTGCCTTCTTTCTGCCCTTTTTTAATTTTAGTTTTAAATTTTATTTCCCCTCGTTCCATGCCTTGTTCCTATTTCTTACTCTTACCATTTCTCCTTCCTCTACACTCCCCAAATCATTTTTCATTCCTTTCATCAGTACACATTCTATTTCCCTTTCTTATAATATTTTTATTTTCTTCTCACCTTTGTTACACATTGCTTATTTGGCATGGACATTGCAATTATTGCTTTTTCTTAATTTTTTTCTTATTTGTTTACTATTTTTTAATTTCAAATATCACATGTTACTCTCCCTCATCTTACTTCATTTTGTATTCCTCATGCCTTTTCTTACTTAAGTTTGGAATTTTATTTTTCCCTTCCATAGCCTGGATTCTATTCTGTACTCTTACTGTTTCTCCTCCCTCTATCCTCCCAATGTCATTTTTCTTTACTTCAGACATCTCATAACCTCTTTTCTCTTTCTTATAATATTCTTATTCTCTTTCCACCTTAATTAATCTTTACTCATCTGCCATTTTTATTGATCCTGTTGTGGTCTTTCTTCAATTTTTTTCTATTGGTTCACTACTTAAAAAATTATTTCAAACCTCATATTATATATACTCTTTCCTTTTCTTACTCCATTTTGCCATCTACCTTCCCCCTTTTACTTTCATGTTAAAATGTATTTTCTCCTTTTCTTTACTTTGTTTCTGTTCCCTATTCTTATCATTTCTCCTCCTTCTTTCCTCTCAAAATCATTTTTCTTTATTTTAGTCATCTCATATTATTTTTCCCTGCCTTATACTATTCTTAATTCCTTCCCATGTTTATTAATCTTTGCTCATCTGCTGTTGATATTGCTGATGTGTTAAAGAGTATTTTTGCTGGCATGGGTTTGGCTGTGTGGGTAGTATTTATTTGTTCTCTCAGCACTGGTACAACATAATATAAGATGTGGTAGGGGTTGTGACTCTCAGTCAGCTAGTGGGAGGAGAGAACCCACCAGTGAGTGAGCCATCAATAATCAAAGCCCAAGGAGAACAAGAGAGAAAGCCCACATAAACTGAATGCAGTCCATCCCTTGGAGCATCCAACTCAGGAGATCAAAAAGACTGCACCACTTAGTTCCACAGAACTCCTACCACAGAAGTCCATCCCACTAGGACAGGGAATCAGAGCAGACTAATCTGAGATGCAGAAAAAAACAAAAGGAGTCACCTAAATTGGGGAGACAAAGTAACAACCCCCAATTGGAAGGAAGGTAGGAATCCCCAGAAAAAGAGCTAAATGAGATAGAGGGAAGCAATCTGTCAGACATAGAGTTCAAAATAATGGTTATAAAGATGCTGAAGGAGCTTGGTGATAACTACAAGGAACCTTATGGGAGCTACAAGGAACTTAATGGACTACAACAGCATGAAAAAAAGACATAGAAACTATAAATAAGAACCAGGAATAAATGAAGAGTACAATATCTGAAGTGAAAAATATGCCAGAAGGAATTAATAGCAGGCTAGATGAAGAAGAAGACCAAATCAGTGAGCTGGAAGACAACACAGGAAAAAAAAAAAAAACACCTAGTCGGGGTAAAAAAAACAAAACAAAACAAAAAGACTCAAATATTAAGATAGTTTAAGAGCTGCAAGAAAACATGAAACATAACAACAACCACATAATAGGGATAACAGAAAGAGAAGAAAAGTAGCAAGGGATAAAAATCTTGTTTGAAAAATAATGACAAAAAACTTCCCTAACTGGGTGAAGGAAAATGTCATGCATTCCTTTTAAGGAAGCATAGAGGGTCCAAATAAAGATATAGCAAAAGAGGTTCACTCCAAGAAACAGTATAGTTAAAATGACAAAATTTAAAGACAAAGAGAGAATCTTACAGGCAGCAAGGAAGAAACAGCTAGTAATATACAAGGGAGATCTAGTAAGGTTATCAGCTGATTTTTCAACAGGAACACTACAAGCCAGAAGGGATAAGCAAAAATATTCCAAATAATGAAAAACAAGGACCTGCAACCAAGACTACTCTATCCAGCAAAGCTCTCATTTAAAATGGAAAGCAAAATAAAAAGCTTCCCAGACCAAAGAAGGCTAAAAGCATATATTTTCAGCAAGCCAACACTGCTAGAGATGGTAAAGGCACTTCTTGAAGAAGAAGAAATAGAGAGGGGGTGGGGAGCACAGGTCAAAGGAAAAAATGGCAATAAGTATCTATCAATAATAACCTTAAATGTAAATAGAGTAAATGCACCAATCAAAAGGCATAGGGTAGCTGCAATAAGAAAACAAGGTCCTCATACATGTTTTCTTAAAGAGACCAATCTCAGAATAAAAGATCTACATAGAATGAAAGTGAAAGTATGGAAAATATATTCCAAGCAAATAGACATAAAAATCAGGTGTAGCAATATTTACATCAAACAAAATACACTTCAAAATAAAAGCCTTAAAAAGAAACAAAGGAGCCCTGGCTGGTGTAGCTCAGTGGATTGAGCACGGGTCTGTGAAGCAAATGGTCGCTGGTTCGATTCCCAGTCAGGGCACATGCCTGGGTTGCAGGCCAGGTCCCCAGTAAGGGACGCAACTGCATACTCATGTTTTAAAAAAAAAGAAACAAAGGAGATCACTACACAATACTTAAGGGAGTTGTCCAACAAGAGGACGTAACACATGTAAACATATAAGCATCCACCATGAGAGCACTTAAATACATAAGGTAAATCTTGAAGGATTTTAAGAAAAAGATTGACTGTGATACAGTCATCACAGGGGATTTTAGTACACCACTGTCAATGATGGATAAATCTTCCAAATGAAGAATCAACAAGGACATGGTGGCATTGAACAACACTCTAAATCAAATGGACTTGCTTGAAGTTTGCAGAACCTTTGACCCCAAAGATGCAAAGTATACATTCTTTTCAAATGTTCATGGAATTTTCAAAGACTGGACCACATGGTAAGAAACAAAAGAAGCCTTAAAATATTCAAGAAAATTGATATCATATCAGGCATCTTCTCAGATCACAATGGCTTGAAACTAGAAACCGATCTCAAGAAAAAAATTCAAATACCTTGAGGCCGAATAACATTTTATTAAATAATGAATGGTTTAATAATGACATCAAGAAAAAATTTAAAAGTGTCTTGAAATAAATGAGAATGAACTCATGACAACCCAAAACTTATGGGGCATGACAAAGGCAGTCCAGAAAGGGAACTTCATAGCAATACAGGCCTACCTAAAGAATATAGAAAAATCTCAAATAAACAGTCTAACCCTACATCTAAAAGAACTAGAGTAACAACAACAAACAAAGCTCAGAATGCATAGAAGGAAGAAAATAATCAAGTTCAGAGTAGAATTAAATAACATAGAGTCTAAAAAAAGTATCCAAAGTATAATGAATCCAGAAGCTGGTTCTTTGAAAATATAAACAAAATTGACAGACCTTTAACCACATTCAACAGGAAAAAATAGGACCCAAATAAATGAAATTAGAAATGAAAGAGAAAAAGTAGTAACTGATACCATAGAAAAATGAAAGATTGTAGAAAATTATTATGAACAAATGTAAGCTAAGAAACTGGAAAACCTATGTGAAATGGACAAACTTCTGGAGACGTATAATTTCCCAAAACCAAATTTAAAAAAAAAAAGCAGAAATCCTGAACAGACTGAAAACGACTAGTGAAACAAGCAAATTCTAGGCACACAAAAGCCTTGGACCAGATGACTTCACAGGCAAATTTTACCAAACATTCAAAGAACTAACAGCAGTCTTTCACAAACTATTCCAAAAAGTTCAAGAAGAGGGTAGATTCCCAAGCTTTTAATTACAAACCAGGTAAAGACACAACAAGGAAATAAAACTATAGGCCAATATCTCTGATGAACATTGGTGATAAAATCCTGAAGAAAAGATATTGCCAGATATTGGCAATCTGATCCAGCAATACATTGAGTAGATCATACACTACAATCAATTGTTATTTACCCCAGGATTGGAAGGATGGTATAACATTCACAAGTCAATAATTGTCATACATCACATCAACAAAATGAAATACAAAAACTCCATGATCACATCAATAGATGCTGCAAAAGCATTTGATAAAATCCAGCCCCCATTTATAATAAAAACACTTAGCAGAGTGGGAATAGAGGGAGCATACCTCAACATAATAAAGGCCACATACAAGAAACCTACAGTCAACATCATACTCTATGGTCAAAACCTAAAAGATTTCCGTTTAAGATCAGGAACAACATGAAGGTGTCTGCTTTCACCACTCTTATTCCACATAGTACCGGAAGTTCTTTTTTTTTAAACTTCCAAATTTATTTTATTCATTCTATCTTTTTGTTAGTGTTGTTCAAGTACAGTTGTCTACATTTTCTTTTCACCTTAGCCATATCCACCTCCCACCCAGGATTCTATATCCTTTGGCTTTCTCCATGTGTCATTTATCCACGTTCCTGACAACCCTTCCCACCTTCCCCTCATTATCCCTTACCCTCTCCTCTGTGGTTATCACAATGGCCAAACAAGAGGAAGAAATAAAAGGCATCTAAATTGGAAAGGAAGAAGTAAAACTGCCATTACTCTCTGATGACATGATAGTGTACACAGAAAACCCTATAGACTCCACGAAAACTACTTAACCTAATAAGTGAATTCAAGATGAAATGGACCTAACTGATATATATAGAGCCCTTCATTCTAAAGGAGATAAATACACATTCTTTTCAAATGCACATGGAACATTTTCAAAGATAGACCATATGATAGGGCACAAAACAAGCCTCAACAAATACAAAAAAAAATTGAACTCATCCCAAGCATTTTCTCAGATCACAAGAGACTGAAACTAGAAACCAACCTCAAGGAAAACAACTCAAAACACTAAAAATCATGGACATTCAAGAGCATGCTATTAAACAACGAATGGGTCAAGAATGAAATTAGGAAGAAATTAAAAAGTTTCGGGAAAAAATGAAAATGAGCTCATTACAACTCAAAACTTATGGGACACTGTGAAGGGAGTCCTGAGAGGAAAGTTCATAGTGATACAGGCCTACCTAAAAATATAGAAACATTTCAAACAAAAAACCTAACCCCATGACTCCAAGAACTCAAGGAACAACAACAAAGACAGTCCAGAGCAAGTAGAAGGAAGGAAATAACAAACATCAGAGCAGAATTAAATGACATAGAGACTAAAAGCACAATTCTAAGAATCAATAAATCCAGGAGCTGGTTCTTTGAAAAGATAAACAAAATTGGCAAGCCTTTTAGTAGGCTTATCAAGAAAAAAGGAGAGAATACCCAAATAAACAAAATCAGAAATGAAAGAGGAGAGATTACAACTGATACCACAGAAATACAAAGAATTGTAGGAAAATTCTACAAAGAACTGTATGTCAAGAAATCTGAAAACCCAGATGAAATGGACAAATTTCTAGAAAAATATAATCTTT
Source organism: Sturnira hondurensis (assembly GCF_014824575.4). Taxonomy (NCBI): domain Eukaryota; kingdom Metazoa; phylum Chordata; class Mammalia; order Chiroptera; family Phyllostomidae; genus Sturnira; species Sturnira hondurensis. The sequence continues at coordinate 13,671,951 of NW_028075471.1, forward strand.
CAAAACTCAATGAAGAAGAAGCAAAAAGCCTGAACAGACCAATAACAGATGACAAAATTGAAGCAGTAATCAAAAAACTCCTGACACACAAAAGCCCTGGACCAGATGGTAGCCCAGGAGAGTTCTACAAAGCACCTAAGAAAGAGGTAACCCCTATCATTCACAGACTCTTCCAAAAAATCCAAAATGATGGAAGACTCCCAAACTCTTTTTTATGAGGCCAGCATCATCTAATCTCAAAACCAGATAAAAACACAAGAAAGAAAGAAAATTTCAGACCAATATCGCTGATGAACATAGATGCTAAAATCCTCAACAAAATATTGTCAAATCACATCCAACAATACATTAAAAAATCATACAACATGACCAAATGGGATTCATCCCAGGCATGCAGGAATGGCTCAATATTTTCAAATGAGTAAATGTAATACATCACATAAACAAAAGCAAAGACAAAAACCACATGATAATATTAATAGATGAGGAGAAAGCATTTGATAACTTACAGAATCCATTTAGGATAAAAAACACTTGGCAAAGTGGGAATAGAGAAAGCATTCCTCAACATAATAAAGGCCATATATGAAAGACTTACAGCCAACATTATACTCAATGGCCAAAAACTAAAAACTTTTTCAATAAGATCAGGAAAAAGACAAGGTTGTCCACTTTTACCACTTCTATTCAATATAGTATTGTAATTTTTAGCCACAGTGATTAGACAAGAAAAGGAAATAAAAGGCATCCATTTCTTGCTCTTTCTGGGATATTCTTTCTACTGTGTCCTCCAACTCGCTGATCTGATCTTCTGTCTCATCAATCCTGCTTTTCATTCCTTCTACTGTGTTCTTCAGTTCAGAAATTGTATTCTTCATTTCCTCTTGTCCTTTGGTGATAGTTTCTATTTCCTTTTTCATGTTGATATAGTTTGCAGAGAGTTCATTGTAGCTCCCCTCTAGTTTCTGGTAGCTCATTGTGAGCTCTTTGAATTTCCTGATAACCAGTGCTTTGAATTCAATATCTGATAGTTGACTTGCCTCTCTTTCATCTAACATTCTCTCTGAGACTTCCACTTTTTCTTTCATTTGGGCATTGTTTTTTTGTCTTCTCATTGTTTGTGAGACTTTTCTTGTTAGCCTCAGCTTCTTAAATTGATTTGTTCTGACTCCCTGGGTTTATGGTGTGAACTTCTGTGGTAGAATACCTGTGAGATTCAGTGGTGCAGTCTCCTGTAGGTATCTTGATGTTCTCTACTTCCACCTACTCCTTTCTTTGTGTGTGTGTGATCAGTTGGAGGGGGAAGAAAAATGGTTTATGACAGCAAGAGAGTACTTTATGATATTTAAAGTCACAGAGGGGAGAGGGGAGGGAATTTCAGGGGAAGTAGGGAAGGGATTTAGAGGAACAAATATAAAAGATACATGGACAACAACTAAGAAGGGTGGAAATGGGAGGGAGGGGAGAACATGGGGGGTGGGATGAGATGGGAGTAATAGACAGAAAACTGTACTTGAAAAATAATTAAATAAAAATATTGGGGGGAAAAAAGAAAAAAAATTAAATAGGAGAAAGTAACTTTAGTTTAAAATAATTACGTTGCTTATTTATTTATTTTATAATTTCACCCCTTGAATATGAACTCCATGACAAATAGGATCTTGGTTACCCAGTTTTCACTGAACTTGTAAAATATTCTTGCATTGTGCTTGGTCTATGGAAACATCCTCAGGTATTGTGGGAATTCAGTGATAAAAATATATTGCCCTGGGCACCAGTGGAATGGATTACAAAGTCATGGCTTCTGTAGTATTACTGAACAAAAGCAGATTTGCATTAATTCATATCCCCCTAAAAAACAATTGTAACTATAAGCACTATTGAGACTACATTTCAGGTTAAAATTATACTTTTTAACTCTGTCATCTGTCAGAGGGGTGAGGGTTCAGGGTTTGATTGAAAAGGGTAAAGGTATTAAGCAAAAGAAAAAAACAACTCATAGACACAGACAATAATAAAGGGATTACTGAAAAGAGGAAAGATGGAAGAGGGCAAAGGAGGAATAAATGGTGATTGAAGGTGACTTAACCTGGGATGGTGAACACACAATACAGTGTACAGATGACATATCATAGAATTGTACACCTGGAGTTTATATAATTTCATTAACCAATGTCACCCCAATAAATTCAATGAAAAGAGTTTTTAAAAGTATACTCGCAGGCAAGAAAAATAGAACCAAAGACATGGAAATAATGAACAAACTGACAGTGACCAGAGGAGATGGGGAGGGAGAAAATGGAGAAAAGAAGGGGAAGGGTCAAGTCAAGGAACATGTATAAAGGACCCATGGACAAAGATAGTGGGGGAGAAGGGCTGGACATGGGAGGTGGAGGCTGGGTAGGGCAGGGGAGAGTAATGGGGGAAAAATGGGGACAACTATAATTGAACAACAATAAAGAAGTATACTTACTATCAGTTTAGCTTGTGTTTCACCAGAGGTATAATTAGGCTCACAGTATGAAAAGCTACAACAATTTACACAGGTACTGGATTACTCAGCTCGTCATTCCATGTGCCTATGAAAATGAACTAGAAGCTAGAGCATATTTTTGACTCACTTTCCTATGTAATTACATTTATACAGAAAGGCAAGTTGTCATATATTATCCAAGGTTAGACATTGCCAATTAACAGTATTTGCTGAAAGAATACCATCAGCAAAATAAAATAAAACAAGAAATATGATTTTATTAAATATAGTATATATGTAATCATATATTTACTTACATTCAAATGTACTTATTTATTTATTTGGGGGAATAATAAAATGGATAACTTTTCATTTTTATCTTTCAGTTATAGTTTACATTCAACATCATTTTGTATTAGGTTCAGGGGTACAGCATTGCCATTAGACAATTGTATAGTTCACAAAGTGTTCCCCCTGTTATTTCCAGTACCCACTTGGCACCATACACAGTCATTACAATATTTTTTATTATATTTGCTATGCTGTATTTTACATCCCTGTGACTTGTTTTGCAACTATTGAAATTAGGTGATTTCTATCTTTTTATGCTAATTTGTACTTTCTACAGTAGATGTATATTATTTAATTAAAACAAAATGGCTGTGTTTATACTGCTGGACCACAGCCCAAATATAAGAGGTGGGTCTCACTGGGAGGGCAAGCATTACTGAGATCAGCTCTGAAAAGTAGGTCTCTTGGTACAAGAGCCATCCCTGAGTTGAAAGGCCTGGCCAAGCAGGGGCCTGGCAACAGTGTTCTTTGGACCTGGACCCTTAGGAGGTTGCAGAATGGAAGAGGAGCCCCCAGTAAATAAGCTGTCTTTTTGGAGGCAGATGCAGGCCAGAAATTAGGCCTTGACACTGAAGGGCAGACATCTCAGGCTCTGAAAAATGACCCCTTCCCATTCTCTTGGTGTTTGTGTCTTTGTCCTTCTTTCCCCCAAGCACCCACTGGGACTAGCAGAATGAAAGCATGAGAATCAGGGTGAGAGAGATGCCCTCCCTCCTGCCCTGAAGGAAGGTGAATCTAGTTCCAAGGCCAGAGACTGGACTTCCAGTTGGCTTCTCCAGAAACTCTTCTTCCAGGACCAACCTCCAAGGGTCTGGGTTTGAGTCAATGAGAGACAGATTTCCTATGCAAAGTGGATGCTGCCTTCTCCTACCTGAGGACATGGGGTCTGTAGAGAGGACCAACAAGCATTTGCTCAGTATTTTATGGAGTAACCTGCTGAATGACCTTGGGTAGGCCCTTCAACCTTCTCCATCCTGAGCTCTTTCAGCCATAATAGAGAGGAAAGTTATTTGGGGATCTTGTGGTCAGTAAATGAAGATTCTGGGGGAAATAATAGGTTTATCAAAGAAAGATATGGAAGCAATCTAGGATACATGATGTTATCTAGAGTATTTGATTCAGAATTTGAAGAATTGGCCTTTCCCAAAACTTTCCTGACAAAAAGTTAAAGAGAGCTAAAAGATTACAGAGTGAAATTCCAGATGTCAGCTTTCAGACCCAACTGTATTTCCAATCTCACTCTAGGCTCTCGAATCCCAGGCCCTTACATCCAAGGTCAGAGTCAATCCTCCCCTGGGGATCCCCTAGACTATAGACTTGAGGCCCCTGTTCTCTAAATGAGGAGAGCTGGAGGCAGGAGAGGATTTTTGGAGAAACAGCCAAGTGTTCTTTGACTTATAGGAGGACTTGAGTCCCAAGAGGCCAGCTGGAGGTCTGCAGACTGTCTGCTGAAGGCTCCACTAGACTTTCTGTCTCCTCCACTTCTGGAAATCTAACAATAAGAGGAATTAATATGGCTCCCTTCTGTACCCTTTTCCCCCAACTCAGTTTCCTTCCTGTGCTATCTGGAGGAGGATGAGAGCTGGGGAAAAATGGATGAGGCTAGGAAGGCTGGGCCACCACATATGTATCCTTTTTTTTTGGTATATTTGATTAATTATACTATTGTGATTGTCTGATTTTTCTCCCCTTTATCCTCGTTCAACCTGTAGCTCTCTTCCCTTCAGCATTCCTAACCACCCCCCGCACTTAGTCCATGCTTGTGGGTCATACATGTTAAATTCTTTGGTTTCTTTATGTTGTATACAATTTTTAACTTCCCCTGTCTATTTGGTATCTACCATTAATGTTTCTTATTCCCTGTACCTTTCTTCCCACTTGCCCCACTCCTGCCCCCTTTGATAGCCCTCCATGTAATTTCTATTTCTGTGAATCTGTTCCTCTTCTAGTTGTGTGCTTAACTTTTGATCTTTTTAGGTTAAATTGTTGATAGTTGTGAGCTTATTATCATTTATACTGTTCATATTTTTGAGCATCTTCTTTTTCTTAGATAAGTTCCTTAAACAATTCATATAAGGGCTTGATGATGGATTACTTTAAATTGACATTATCTGGGAAGCACTTTGTCTGCCCTACCATTCTAAATGATAGCCTTGCTGGATAGAGTAATCTTGGATGCAGGTCCTTGTCTTTCATGATTTGGAATTCTTCTTTCCAGTCCTTTCTTGCCTGTAAAGTTTCTTCTGAGAAATCAGTTGATAGTCTTACTGGAACTTCTTTGTAGGTAACTGTTTCCTTTTCTCTTTCTGCTTTTAAGATTCTTTCCTTATCATTAATCTTGGGCAATGTAATTATGATGTGCTTGAGTGTGTGCTTTTTCGGGTCTGACTTGTTTGGAACTCTCTGGACTTCCTTGAAGTCTCTTTCCTTTGCCAGATTGGAGAAGTTCTCCTTCATTATTTGTTCAAACAAGTTTTCAATTTCTTGCTCTTCCTCTTCTCCATCTGGCACCCCTATGATTCAAATACTGGAATGTTTAAAGTTGCCCCAGAAGTTCCTAAGTCTTTACTTGATTTTTTGATTCTTGTTTCTTCATTCTGTTCTGGTTGAATGTTTTTTTCTTTCTTTTGTTCCAAATCATTGATTTAGTTCCAGTTTCCTTCCCTTCACTCTTGGTTCCCTGTATATTTTTCTTTATTCCACTTTGTATAATCTTTACTTCTTCCTTTTTTCTTTTTTTGCATCTGTACTCAATCATTTCTGTGAACATGCTGATTACCAGTGTTTTGAACTCTGTATCTGATAGGTTGTCTATCTCTTCATGGCTTTGTTCTTTTTCTGGAGTTTTGATCTGTTCTTTCATTTGGGCCATATATCTCTGTCTTGGTTCACCTGTTAAGTTCACTATGGTGGGGCAACCCAGTTCCCTGCATTGTGGCACTATAAATGAGGAAAGGGTTAGAGAGGAAACAATGCCATTTGCTTAGCTCTGGACCGAGTTTCAGTAACTTACCCTGCTACCCACAAGTAAATTGTACCCTTGTGGTGCTTATTCCTGGATTGGTGGGCTTGTGTACCTTCTAGGACACTGTGGATCCATCCAAAGTACTGTCTGTGAGACTAGGAGTTTCTCCCACTGCTGCAACATCCAGAGGTTTTGCAGCCAGAGGTTTTGAGGCTTTACTTCCCCATTCTGGAGCCCTGGGTTGCACTACTTTTTGCTCCCCAGTTGTCCCTCATGGTTTATCTACATGTGAATATGGGAACACCTGGTCTGCCAGGTACCAACTCGCCCACCTAATCCACTAGCCACCACCCTTTTGGCATCCTGTCTTCTTAGGCTGCATGTCTCCACTCCTCCTACAAGTCTGAATGTTTATTCTTTAACTCCTTGGTTGTTGGACTTCCATACAATTTAATTTTCTGGTAGTTCTGGTTGTTTTTTACATTTAAATTGGTTGTTATCTTTCTTTTGGATGTGCAAGGAATTGAAGCATTTCTACCTATGCCTCCATCTTGGCCAGAAGCCCAAATATATTTAATTAACCAAAATTAATATGATATATGCAGATTACTTATATTTATATAAAAACATACATACATACAAAGAATAACGTATGTGATTCACTAAGTGTAAAAAGCCCACAGTAGCAATGGCTCACGTAAAACTAGACATAATTTTTCATTAATGACACAGTCACTATATTACAACTATTCTTGTTTATTTGCCATGTCAGAGAAATTTTTCAGGCTTAAATTGAAGGAGTTTTTTATAATTCATAGGGAAAGGAAGTTTGTTTCTTTTAAGGAAGAATTCAAATTGGAATCATAATCTCTACTTGTGTGTTTGATTTCTTAACCTCCTCACACTTGATAAAATAAACTACACCTCTTCTGTAAGGTTGAGGAGGTGCTTGCTCTTTAGAAAATGTCAAGAAATACTCTTTTCTGAAAAGTAAGCTCACTGCCTGGAAATTATTCCATCACGGCTTTCTTGCTTTGTACCTTCATTTGGAGGAATACACATGACAGGTCATTTGCATTTGCATAATCGCCCTGTTGCAATCCCTAATATCAGAGCTGGAGAGGAGAGATGAAGATGGTTATTGTTCAGCTAAGATATTTCTTTTTAGGGCACCCCTTTGGAATTCAAACAAAGGCTTCCAACAAGTTAGGCTTTAAGATAATTGCATAACACAGTAATAGTCAGATACAACTTACATACCTTTTCCAAAATGCCTCTACTAGAATGGATTATATATACAGCCTCACCCTTGTTGGAACAGAGAAAAGCTGAGGGTAGAGAAAGTGCACATCCTTAAGAACCTGTTATAAAGATTTTGAGTTTGGTCATACACCCTAGAAACATTAGGCTAACAAAATAGAAAAAGAAAGAGATCTTAAAAAATCACTCAAGGCATGGAATGACAACCAGCAGCAGAATTTGATTAATTCTACTGCCTAGGGCTAGTAGAATTGCCTATTACCACCAATTCTTCAGGGTTACCTGGGCAAAGGGAACTCTATAACCAAATTTTCCATAGCCTAACCTTATAACCTCATTATCTGCTTGTAACCATTTCCTGTAAAAGGCTTGAGGAGAAAAGCTTCCCAGTACCTCATATTTTCCACACTGAGTGCTGTGATGTTAGTAAAAGAAGCAGCAGCAATGCCTACTCTCACATAATGGAGCACAGTTGAGAAGAAAGCTCCTAAAAGACAACAGGGAGGCTATGTGCTGCTTTTGTTTTCAATGAACCAGACACACTTTCCCAGATAGACTCAACTACTCTTCAAAACTGCCATTTCTACTCAAAACCACTTTATTTATTTTTATTGGGGAATAATGCCTTGTTTGCATAGTATTAGGCACTTGTTGGAAAATTATTCCAGTTGTGAAATAACACCCATGATGTGGTTCAAAAATCAACCTAGAAATTTTACAGTATTACAAGTAATTGAAGGTCTTTCTTGTTTCAACACCCTACTCCCCAGCTCTCCTAACATGTGGCATTCCACTATACTCTGACGGGTGTGCTGGCTCTTGTGGATAGTAATTTGACCCTCAGTATGAATATAAGTGCAAAATGTGATGAGAGAAATAGACAACATAAATTCCCCAACATTCTTTCCAATGTACTGTCTTTGTCCTGTCCCTGTCACCACTTTAAACAAGTCTTTAGACTTTAGAGAGTATTTGTGTTTCTAATAAAAAGCAAAGTTGTCAGAGAGCCTAACTTTAAATTACTGTTGCATTTCTGATAAAAAGCTGCCATATCATTTAAGTTTCAACAATTTTACAGGTTCCCATATATATGAATACATTATACTATTATTTTAACAAATAGTTTTTGAAGGAAGGTCATTTTTCTTCATGTCTACATTTCATCTGTTTATATTTTCTTTCTTTTTACTGACATACCTGACAGCTTCTGCAAGGCTTTGAAAAGTCATTTCATTTCAAAGGTAGCCATCACATTTCAACAGCTGATAAACCAAAGACCATGCCGAGCAAGGTCTTCAGGCTGTCACAGAGGCAATGAGTGACAACTCTTGTTTGCCATTTTGCTGGAGGAAGGGATATGGCTGATTCCTTCTTGTTCAGCCCCTTACTTGTCAGTAAACACTAGTTTTTAGGAAATCAGTTTTCTTGGGTTTTCTTACCAATGAAGTATTTTTCCCCATATCAGTAGATAATTACATCATATATTTGGGGAAACTGGAGCCCATCTTCACAATAGAAGCAGTACTTAGATGCAGATTAAGTCCAATTAGATTCACCATCTATGCTATGAAGAAAACAATATCAAGCAACTTTTAATCTAGTGTGAAACAAAAAGATTAAACCAAGATTAAAGCACCAGTATTATGATGAACTGCCGTGACGAGCCCTGTGATAGCACTGCACTCTCAGAGCTGCTTCCAATGGTAAGTATGCAAGGAATAGATTTTCCCTGATAACGCATGTAATTAGAGCACAGAACCAAATGTTCTGTTCAAATTCATGACATGCTCGACTAATAAAGGAAGAGAAGATAAGGCCCTTGCTATTTATTTGCATGAAAAATTTCAATATAGGGTATACTTTAGAGAAATTTGTTTTTAATTTAGGTGACTATATGAGATTTTAACCCTGAGTTGTATTTTGAGTTGACCTGTGAGAATTTATGCAGAAAAGACTGTGATGCTTACAACCCAGACAGGCATTGCTTTTTTGTTGTTGTTAATTCCTGATTGTCTCATTCAGTCAAGAAAAGCAGACATTTTTTCTTTTTAAAAGGCCACTGTAGGAGAATTTGCTTTTATGAAAGATAATCAGCAAGAGCTGATAGGAATCTTAGCAGGAATATATTCTTTTTAAATTTAGACATTCAAGAAGTTAGATATATTGGTTCAGCAGTGATGGTTTTCCACTTAGCTGTATAAAGCATATCTACCTTGTATATTGTATGAATATATCTGAGAGGCCTCTTTGTATCACCAGCTCTTCAGGGTGAATTGTGGACAACTCAGTGGGTACTTGAAAGAAAGTTTTACATCAACTCTTGTGCTTATTTTTTCATGATAGATGTTAGTGTCACATCCACTGGATATATGCAAGAAATTGCTCTTAAGAGTAGGTCTTTTCCTCATTTTTAAAAACAACTGGTATCAACATTTCTGTATAATGTATCATATAACTGCAGAAATCCATATCTATGATGCAATAAAAAATAGCTAAGCATGAGACAAAAGGCAAATGTCTCACGTTGTATGGTTAACATTACTCGAAATACTAATGAGCAAGAATAACTGGTATGCACCCAATGCAGATATGAAATATAAAAGTAGTTTGGCCCATGTTACTAAAAGGCATCAAGATGCACTCAAACACTCAAGCCAAACTGGGGAATCACTTCTGCTTCCTCCCTTTACCTTTCCTCCCAATTTCAACCCATCAACAACTTCTGTCAATTTTCCTTTCCAACACACTTGTATATCATGAAGTTGACAAACCTTTCTAGCTCCATCCTGGCTCATACCATCATCTCTGGATGCGTGGTCTCCTAAAAAGGTCTTTAAAAAAAAAGATGCCCCTCTATCCTTGGCCTCCACTAATCCATTTTCCATAGAATTGTGAGACTAATTATATCGTGTGGATCTAATTTAAAATCTTCCATTGCTTCCCCTTGCATTTAGAATAAATCCAAAGAATTAACCACAAGGCCTCTGGAATCTAGCCTCTGATTTTTTGTCTAACCTCCTTTCCCATGGGGAAAGGACTATTGCCACACCCCTAAGCCATCCTCAGGAACTTCCCTATTTCAAGGCCTACTGTTCTTTGTGCCTGGGTCACTCTACATCTTCCTTGTTTCTTTATGTCTCAACTAAAATAGCCTCTCTTCGAATGAATCTTTCTCTTGCTACATCTGGAGTAATTCTTGCCCTATTCAGCAATTTATTTTATTGCACTTATCAAAATTTGAAATAACTTTGTCTGTTAACCTTTAATATTGTCCATTTCCTCATGAAAAGGTCAGTGTCATGAAGGCAGGAGCAATGCCTGTCTTGGTTACTGCTATAACTACAGTGACTCCTCCCTCAATAATTGTTATATGAATATATGAACTTATTGCAACTCTACTTTTATAGATAGAGGTTGAAAAATGCAGAGATACAGGTAAATTCCAGAGGAAAAACTGTCCTTGACTTATTTTCATGTTTAGGGAGCACAGGTTTTCTTTCCTCCCCACCCTAACCTAAATGTTTAATTATGTCTAATTTTCACAAGGGAAAAGTAAAAGGAATAGATATTCTCATATATATATTATATATTCTCATAATATATATATTCTCATATATATATATAAGCTAACCTCCTTTTGGAAGCTATGCTATCTCTCTTGGGACACTTCAGGAACAGGAAGATACTAGAGTTGCAAATGCTTCCCTGAGTGTCACATTTGTTGCTAAAGAACATGCAGACTGATTACAACCAGTGAGTGTTCACTGTACAAAACGGGTATAACAGGCTTATAATAAGTGACAAGAGTTTTTGACTGACATGTGTCACAAGTCAAGCTACAATGGGAATGCTAAAGAAAGTATTCTATAACAAAACATAAGCAAAAATGAATTCGTGAACAAATATATATTTTAAGAGTTCAAAATATTTTATAAGTTCTATTTTAACTTGAAGTGCTATTTTATTATTATTGATTACTCAAAAAATTGAAAAGCAAGTAAAAGTAGTTGATAATCTACCACTATACTTATTAAACAGCATTTTTATCAGTGGTAAACATTTTATTCCATGTAATTTGAAATTTAAATACTTATAAGCATGGACATTTTGAGGGGTATAATGGGAATATTTCAGGTAAATTTTAAGTACAAAATAGCTGACTGTAAATATTTATTTCTGAAAACCATGGTTAGGAGTATAGTCTTTTATAACTAGGGATAATTTAATGGCAATTTTTATAAACATGGCTAAAATATAAGTGAATGGAATGGTTTTTCCTGTGAACCAGAGACAGGTACTATCAAATATAATTTATCCAGTCAAATATATCAGTTTATTCAGTTGTGGTAAAAGCACTGGGAAGATTCTGAATTCTGATTTTAATTTCTTACCCAGAATTTATTTCTACTTAAAATGTGCAAGAAACTTTAAAAGGTTGAAAATCAGAGCTTTACTCTAAGATCCTACCTGGTTGGTCTCTGTTGGTTCCTCCATTGCTAAAACTTCCATTTAATTCTGGTTAAGTATATCATTCTTCTAGTTAGGTAGTGGTGATTTCCTGACTTCTGGAATCTTTCATAAGTGGACATCAGTCCATGAACAATGGAAAAAGTAATACCAGAAATTATCATGAAGGGGTTGAATGGGGAGAAGGGACCATTCCACAGGAAAACATTGCCCAGCTCACATTGAAGAGATGATGCCCACCACTCAGATGTGGTGTGGCATAGTTGGGCACAGAGGCATGTTAGGGTCTCTGTGGGCCTCCCACTGGTGTTTCCCTGGCTTTGACATGCATGCATGTGAATCTGTTAGTTTGTAGGTCCACACATGCATGTGCACATATTTCACCACAAGCAATATAACAGAATAACAGCAATACTGGAAAATTCTGGACTTTTAGAGTGAATCAGAAAAGCATATCACCAAGGCTATGTTTCTAGAATCAGAAAGATGCTTATAGCTTTGATTTCATCAGCTTGTCTCTCCAAAGGAGGATTTGAAAGTCATCTCACGTCTGCAGCTCAAGCAGAACAGATTTCAAAAGAACTAAGGGAGAGACAGAAAGCTTTAGGACCATAATATCACAAGAAGAATGCCTTGTGGAGGGGTCACAAAGGCACATTCATTTAAATATTAAGGGGAATACCCCTACTTAAAATTTACTCCTCACCTGAAACTATAGTTCTTCTGGTAAAGTAATAAGATCTGTTATGAGAAACTGGCTGCCTTAGCACATCTCTGGGTGGGACAAGAATGACAGACACTTAACAGAAAAGATTAAAACTCCTGGCCAAAGATTTCCAGTAGCTGCTAAGAAAAGAGGAGAAAGCAAAATATTAGAGCCTCACTGTAACCAGATATAAACACATACATGCACATTAACATGTGCACTCACATCTACATGCCCACACACACAAACATGTGTGTATAAAAACAGACACCTATATGCATACACACATGCACACACACAGATGCTGCACATATTCACAACATAATATGCATACCTACCAGGATGCACATGCTTAAGCACACGTGTAACACATGCTCGTTCACATGTTTACTTTGGGCTAAACTGGGTCATCCAGTTTAGTCCTTTTCACTCAATCATTTTGTTATGTCTGTCAGTGTTGGGAGCCATCCCTCCTGGTTTCAGAGACTGTAGCCTCATTAGCTGACAAAAAGGTCCCATGGCTAAGACAGAGTGAAAAGGCCTTGGGGCCATGAGCCACTAATGAGAGAGAACATTTCCTCTTGGCAGGAGCACAGCCCCTGCCTCCCTCATATCCTCCTGCTTGGCCCTGGAGGATGACTGGTTAGCCAATAACAGGTAAGACTTCTCAAGAGAAGGACAACCTAGGACAGGCACAGATGTGCAGTGCCATTAGGGAAGGGTTTAGGAGTCTATAGAAAAGGGGTAGAAAAACCTTCACCCTTCGATTTTGTCATAGCCTGAGTCTTCAGTCTTTCTGTAAAAGTCTCCTAATCTCTTGGCTGTTTTGCTCTCCCTGAATGACTCAGCCTGAAAACAATGCCAGAGGCAGTGGTGGCCTTGTATTGGAACAGATGGCTCCTGGGGGACAAATCTGGCCAGAGAAAGAATATACATAGTTTCTTTTGAGGTTTGCTGTGCCATGTTGGTATGAATCAGACACTTGAGATAAAGCCAAGCCTGATCAGAGACAATTCCTGTGTTTCTTCAACTATTATCTCTAAATGATATCAGTTTCTCATGACTGTAGCTTTTTGGACACTGGTTGATGAACTTTATGTGCATGCTATGTATCTCTGTATGAGCTAAACTCAGTAAAGACTCTGGGAAGGAGATGTTCTGTACCCTTCTCTTTTGAGAGATTGGTCATCTTTCCTCCCCAAGCAGATCATGTCTTGGTAGATTTATTTTTATCCACCACAGTGGGAAAACTCTGTGGGTGGAGCCCCCACCACCATGAAAGCTTGTACATTCAAGAACCTCTGTAGGAATAGTTCTAGATCAGTGGTAACAAAGTAGATGGCCCACAAATTGGCATCAGTCCAAGGATGTATTTTATTTGACTTATAAAATATATATGACACATTGATTCGGTTGCCAAAACTTATATATCAAGAAGTTTTATATAAAAATAAAGACTTTCAGATTCTTTTGAATCTGGAACCACAGTCCAGTAATGGCCACAAATGGCTGGACCTGGGACAGCTTCCCTCAAAGAGACCTTGTGCTCTCAACTCCCAGAACCATACTCCATTACCTGTTGTTTCTCAAATGCTCATGTGCATCACCTAGGGATATTGTCAAAGTGCAGCTCCAAACCAGAGGTCTGAGAAGATACCTGAAATCCTGCATTTCTACCAAACTTTGAAATTATGCTGCTGCTGCTGCTCCTCTAAAGACCGTGCTTGAGGGTCTAGTAAACCCCAATTCCACCCCTTATAGGCTTGCCAGACTTAGCAAAGACAACACAGGACACCCAGTTAAATTTGAATTCAAGAAATACTGAATACTTTTTTAAGGTATAAGTATGTCCCATGCAATATTTTGGATATACTTATCCCAACCATCCCAAAATACATTGTTTTTCTGAAATTTAAATTTAACTGGGCTACCTATTTTTTTCTCTGGCAACCCTAACTCCATACCTAATATGTTTTCTAATTCCAGTCTGCTTCACAAGTCTGTGTAGGAATTTAATGCGAGCAGATTTTGAGAATGGGATTTGGGAGCACATGATTAATTGAGAAAGCCCACAGGAGAAAGGGAACCAGGGAGGGAGGGCAGAATAGAGCAGGGGAAAGGCTAAACAAAGCCATGGTCTCAAGTAGAACCTAGCTTAAGTTTGAAGCACAGTTTTGAATTCTGTGTTAGGTACTTACTGTGGGCTGCTCCCAAAGCTAGGATTAACTTTTCAGGTGAGAATAACTTTCTCTGCTGAGAAATCTCTGGTGAAAAAGGCAAATGCTAGCCATTAACAACACTCACAGCAGAAAGGAAATATGTGAATCTTCCTAGTAAATAGGATCTTGGCATCAACAACATCCACTAGAGATATTCCAGTCATGAGTATCCAGTTAGTCTACATAGTCTAAAATTCACTCATGATTTTGATGTTACACAAAGGTAGCTTCATTTAGTGAACTCTGCAAAAGAGTTGGCAACTTATTCTTTTTGGAGGCATTATATACCATAAACATATTGTACATCTCAATAGCATACACTTGGCTTTATCTATGATTCAATCCAGTGAAATTCAGCAAGTAGTTACTATTATTCACTATTTGAAAATCTTTATAATGTATCACTTGTTCTTCCTAAGTACTCTGTGGGAAAAAGCAGGCTGGGTTTCCATATTCAGAACACACTGGAGAACACAAGGTCGCCAAACACAACTCCTTTCAGTACAGTTGAGAGTCTCAAAGAAGTTAACTTACTTTTTCAAAGTCTGAATGATTAAATATGCATTAACCAGAACTTAAAAACAAGTTTTCTGATGCTTCCTTTGCTTTTGAATAAGTATTCAAGTCAAAATATTCATAAGTGGGCACTTATAAATAACAAACATGCATGTCCTAAAAGGATAAAAAATTTGTTCAGCAAACTATCTTTAAATAATTATTGAAATAATTTTGAAATAATTATAGACTCATAGTAATTTGCAAAGATAGTACAGAGAGGTCTGTCTATAATTATCCAAGGAGTTACATTTATCAATAATTCATTCCTCTTTGTTGCTGAATGGTATTTCATGATATGTACAGCATATCATTTCATGAATGTACAACATTGTATTTAATCATTCACCTACTAAACTTTTTAGCTTTTTCATTGATTTTTCCATTGTTTTCTGTTTTTTAATTTATTAATTTATTATATTATATTTATTATTTCCTTTCTTGTGGTCACTTTGCATTCAGTATGCTCTTTCAGTTTTTTTAGGGTGAAACACTTCATTATTGAGTTGAAGTTTTTCATCTTTTCTTTTCTAATATCATGGGTTATTTACAAATTCATTGTTTAGTATCCAAGTGTTCAGAGATTTTCTTGTTATATTTTTGTTTTATATTTATAGTTTGGGAATACACTCCATATGATTTGAATTTTTTTACATTTGTTGAGCTTTTTTATTTTAAAGATTTTATTAATTTATCTTTAGAGGGAAAGGGAAGGAGAGAAGGAGAGAAATATCAATGTGTGGTTGCCTCTCATGAGTCCCCTGCTGGAAACTGGCCTGCAACCCTGGCATGTGCCCTGACTGGGAATCGAACCGCAATTGTATGGTTCGCAGGCCCATGCTCAATACACTGAGCTACACCAGCCAGGACTGTTGAGCTTCTTTAAATGGTCCATATCATTATACATGTTGATGTATGTTCTGTGAATGCTCAAACAGAATGTTATTCTTCAGTAACCGTGAAGAGTGTCCTACGTGTATTGATTCGACCTGAGAGTATTTGGTGCTAATGATATATCCTTGCTGATTTTTCATACAGTTTTCCATCAGTTGTTAATAGAGGGTGCTGAAGTCTCTAACTGTAATTGTGTTTTTGCCTATCCTTTTAGTTCTATAAGTTTTTGCTTCACATATTTTGCAGCTGTGTTGTTTGGTGCATGCACATTTAGAATAACTATGTATTCTTGGTGGATTGACACTATTATCACATGTATTGTTCTTCTCTGTCTGATATTTATATAACCACTCTGGATTTGTTTTTCTTTTTCTTCTTTATAGTTTTTAAACAACAACTCTCCTGGTGTATAATTTAGATACCACGAAATTCACTTTTATATTTTACAGTTCAGTAGTTTTATTATAATCACAGAGTTGTACAACCATTACCACTATCAAATTTAAGTGAATTTCACAGCCATCCCTTTCTGCACCCAACCCCTAGCAACACTAACCTACTATCTGTCTCCTCAGATTTGCCTAGTCTAGACATCTCACATAAATGAACTTATACACGTTCTTCTGTTATTGAATTTTTCACTGAGCATAATGTTTTCAATGTTACTGTATGTTGTAGTATACATCAGTACTTCATTAATATTTATGACTGAATAATACTTCATTTGTGGATATACGACATTGTTCTGGCTTGTTTTCTCCTTTTGTATTTTATAAGTAATATAACAATAAATATTAATGTATACATTTTTGTGTAGACATATGTCTTCATTTCTCTTGAGTATATATGTAGGTTTGAACTCTATCTCTAACATTTTGAGGAACTGCAAACTGCCAAACTGTTTTCCAAAGTGGGCTTTCCATTTCACAATTTCACCAGTTATGTGTGAGAGTTCCTATTTCTACACCATCATTAACATTTGTTATTGTCTGTCTTTTGATTTAGCTATCCTAGTGAGTGTGAAATAGCATTTTACTGTGGATTTAATTTGCATGTTTCTGATGACTACTGATGTTCACTATCTCTCTATATATTTATTGGCCAATGTCATACCTTATATAGTGTAATGTTTATTCAAATCCTTTGCCCATTTTTAAATTGGGTTATTTGTTGAATTGTAAAAATCTTTGTTGTACTCTGAATAAAAGTCTTTTATTGCATACATAATTTTCAAATATTCCCCCCATTTTGTGAATTGTCTTTGCATTTTTTAATGATTGCATTGAAGCAAAAAAAGTTTTTAATTTTGAAGAAATCTAATTTTTTTTATGTTTTGCTGTTTGTGTCATACTTAAGAAACCATTGCCTAGGCCAAAAATATTTACTCCTATATTGCCTTCTAAGAGTTTTATAGTTTTACCTCCTTCATTTAGAGCTAAGATCTACTTTGAAGTAATTTGTGTATGATGTGATTAATGTTTGCATGATAAATCTCTATTCATTCTTTTACTTTCAACCTACCTATATCATAATAGTGAAGTGAGTTTATTGTAGATAAAATATAGTTGTTTCGTGCTTTGTAATCCACTCTGCAAGTTTCTGTTAATTTATAGACTTGGACTATTTGTATTTAATATAATTATTGATGTATTATGACTTAATAGCTTAAGTCATAATGACTTAATAGCTTAAGTCATAATACAAAACATTTAATGTCTTATATTGTTGATTTTTCTCTCTTTTAAAAATTTCTGTTTTCTTTTCCTTGTATTCCTATAAGTTACTTGAACACTTTTTTTTAGCATTCTAAGTTATCTATACTCTTTTAGTGTATCTCTTTATACACTAAAAGTGCAGGGGAATGGGGACAACTCTAACTAAGCAACAAAAATAAAAAAAAATTAAAAAATATCTGTCTTCTACATACTTTGAGATATACATTAGATATTGTTATGATTTTTGCTCCAACTGTCAAACATAATATAGAAAATATAATAATAGAAGGAAATATATATCTTGCTCTTTCCATTGTTCTCTTTTGCTTTCTGTTAATCCAAAAATTTTTTCTTTTATGCTTCTCTATCTGCTTAAAATTTTGTTTTATTGCTTCTGTTAGGGCAAGGTTTCTGGCAACAAATTCCCCCAGTTTTCTTTATCTGAGAAAACCTTGATTTCTTTTTTTTCAAAATACAAGCAAAAGTTTATTTAGAAAGTCATGGAAGTAGAAAAAATGAGGCAGCTGGGTTGTGTGGATTCAGGAAACAAGTTACAGAGGCAAAAGAAGTGTTCTTGAAGCTTAGGAAAGAGAGAGCAAGTGTATGTACCTTGAGAGAAGAAGAAGAGAAGTGAAGGTGAGAGAGAGAGAATTCTTTGCAGTTTTAAAGCATATTTTCTTTGGATATAAAACATAGGATTAGTGATTGACATTTATTTAAGTGCTTGAAAAAATGTGTGCAACTTCCTTATGGCTTTTATTATTTCTGATGAGAAATTTGCTTTCATTTGAATTTGTACTTCTATAGTTAACACATTTTTTTTCTGACTGCCTTCATGATTTTTCTTCGTCTTTAGTTTTAGAAAGTTTGATATGATGTATTTTTGGTTGGATATCTTTGGGTTTTTCTGTTTTGAATTCACTCGGCTTCTTGAACCTGTAGGTATATATCTTTTATCATATTTAGAAAAATTTCATCTACTTTCTTTGAATACTATCCCACCCCCATTCCCTTTCACTTCTTATCTTGATCTCCAAAAACATGAATGTTGGACTTTTAAATATATTTTATTGATTATGCTAATACGTTGTCCCATTTTCCCCCCTTCACTCCCCTCCACCCTGCACAGCCCCTCCCACCCACATTCCCCACTTTTAGTTCATGTCCATGTGTCATACTTATAAGTTATTTGGCTTCTATATTTCCCCTACTATTCTTACCCTCCCTCTGTCTATTTTCTACCTACCATCTATGCTACTTATTCTCTGTACCTTTCCCCCCTCTCTCCCCTTCTTCTATTCCCCTGTTGCTAATCCTCCATGTGATCTCCATTTCTTTGGTCCTGTTCCTGTTCTAGTTGTTTGCTTAGTTTGTTTTTGTTTTTGTTTTAGGTGTAGTTGTTAATAATTGTGAGTTTGCTGTCATTTTACTGTACATTTTATCTTCTTTTTCTTAGATAAGTCCCTTTAACATCTCATATAATAAGGGCTTGTTGATGAGAAACTCCCTGAACTTGACCTTATCTGAGAAGCACTTCATCTGCCCTTCCATTTTAAGTGAAAGCTTTGCCGTATAGAGCAATCTTGGATGTAGGTCCTTGCCTTCCATGACTTGGAATACTTCTTTTCAGCCCCTTCTTCCCTATAAGATTTCCTTTGAGAAGTCAGCTGACAGTCATATGGGCACTCCTTTGTAGTTAACCCTCTTCTTTAGTCTTGTTGCTTTTAAGATTCTCTCCTTATCTTTAATCTTGGGTAACTTAATTATGATGTGCCTTGGTGTGTTCCTCCTTAGGTCCAACTTCTTTGGGACTCTCTGAGCTTCCTGGACTTTCTAGAAGTCTATTTCCTTTGCCAGAATGGGGCAGTTCTTTATTATTTGTTCCAATAACTTTTCTACTTGTTGCTCTTCCTCTTCTTCTTATATCCCTATAATTCAGATATTGGAATGTTTAAAGATGTCCTGGAGGTTCCTAAGCTTCTCCTCATTTTTCTGAATTCTTGTTTCTTCATTCTTTTCTAACTGGATATTTCTTTCTTCCTTCTGGTCCATCCCATTGGTTTGAGTCCCAGTTTCCTTTCCATCACTGTTGGTTCCCTGTACATTTTTCTTTATTTCACTTAGCATACCCTTCATTTTTTCATCTATGTTGCAACCAAATTCAGTCAATTCTGTGAGCATCCTGATTACCAATGTTTTGAATTGTGCATCTGATAGGTTGGCTATCTCCTCATTGCTTAGTTGTATTTTTTCTGGAGCTTTCATCTGTTCTTTCATTTGGGCCGTTCTTTTGCCTTGATATGCCTAGATTTTTTTTATGGTTCCTCATTACTGAGATTGTATATATGAAATATATATACATATATAAATTACATTTATATACATTTATATACATTGTATACAAATATATACATTTGTATACATTCATATACATTTATATATATATAAAATCTTTCTGTCTTACTCTTCTCCTTCTGATAGATTATATATATATATACATATATATATATATATATATATATATAATCTCTGACTTTCATATCAATAGGTTCCAACAAAAAACATCATACTAAAATTAAGATAATTAGAGGAGGGTTATTTTATAGAAAGTGTTTACCAAAAAAAGCCTATAGAAAACTGTTTCCAACAATGACATGGGGAGAATAAAGTGTTAACAAGCCTGCAAGGATGGAAAGAGCAGTTACTATTGCCTGTAAGGAGATGTTTAGCCAGTGTTTACAAATTCATGTTTTTAGTAGGGGCTTTTGACTACTCCATACATCTTGTCTCCTGCCTACTTCTTTTAAAATATCTTGATTTATTATGATTAAGTGAAAGTTAGGTTGGGCCATTAATTGATTGCAAATAAATTTGACTAAAACCCACCTCCTAAAAATAACATTAGGAAAAAAATATTCTGTGTTGACATATTAAACAGAGACCCTCTGACAGTAGAATTTCACCACCTTTGAAGCTGATTATACCCAGAATTAAAACAGACAAACTTGTGTTGAATTCAACCTACATAGTGGATTTTTTGGACTACATAGTATTTAAAAAACAAATTGGAATTAGCCACCAATACTTGAAAATAGAAACATTTTATATTACATCAAGGTTGCTCTTGATTTTAGTTCAACCTGCAAATTTTTGGCAACAGTGGTCTCACGTAGCCTCTCAGCAACACTGAACCTGTGATCTATGGGGAATCTTTATAGCTGCTCCATTAAGAAGGTGCTGTCTAGTTTGTACTTTCCCATCCCGTACCATTTGTTCATTCATTCAGATAGTCATTCATACACTCATCCAAATATTACTATTTCCTAAGTACCTACTCTGTGCCAGAAGACACTGTGCTAGATTCTGCCCTCCCAGAATTTATAGTCTAAGACTCTCAGGGAAAATAAGAAATAGTTCTATAAATTTGCAATTTTATAAGAGTGCTATGATAAAAGATGTTGATAGAGGGTGCTATGAGAGCATTTGCAAGGGGGTCCTGGAGTATTGTAGGAGTAGAGGAGGGTCAGAAAGTTTTTCAGGAAGAAATAGTTCTCAGAGCTAAGATGTGAAGGGCCAGGAGAGGTTAATTGGGCCAGTATGTTCTAGAAGGAGGGACTAGTGTGTATGTGAGTGTGTTTGTGTGTGTGTGTGTGTGTGCGTGTGTGCTGGGGGAGTGGTTAAGGGAGGAGAAATTGTCCAAGTTCCTGAAAGCTGTATAGAGACAGTGGCTGGCACAGAATGAGGCTGGGGCAGATATATACAGGATCAGATCAGGAATCTTGTGAATAATTTTCAGTGACTGGCCTTTGTTTTTAAGAGCAGTAGGTAGTCACTCAGGACTTTTTCAATAAGTAAGTAGCAGGAGAAGAATTGTGTTTTTTATTAAATTATTTTTTAATTGTTATTCTAGTATAGTTTTTCCATTTTCCCCCTTTGCCCTCCTCTGCCCATCCCATCTCCCACTCCAACAGTCAATTCCCATACTGTTGTCCTTGTCCATGACCCATGGAAGGGAAGGGACTAGACAAAGAATTGTGTTTTAAAAATAACATTCTAATTACTGAGTAGAAAGGTTTGTATGGGAGCAAAATGTACTAGAGCTTACAATATAGAAATAGGCTTCAAAATTGACGTGGATGTTAAACTGTTGAACAGCACTGGAAAGGCACAAAGATATAAAAGGAGACATTGGATTTGCTGCCCAGATCTACTCCACCCTGCTAAACACTCTGGAGGCTGATCGATGCAGAGGGATCCTCCGCAGGCTCCTGGACCTACTGCATTCTGATGGTTGTGCTCAGCCGGTATGTACCGCCCGCAGAAGTTTAGAGGGTGGCAGAAGAGTGCCATCACGGAATTTATTTACTGAGCTCCTCCCTGCTGTATTGTTAGTGGTTGCATTTCTATTCCAAAGGGCGTGGGTTTTGTCAAACATGGGTTTCCTTAACTTCCCCCTATCCTTGCCTTCAAGTTTAGGGGCAGGACAGCCTTCCACTGCTGCCCAAACAAGGGTTTCATAATTCATTGTTAATTTTCCTACCACTGCCCATATATGTCTGAAGAGTCCCTTCATTAAATTCTTCTTAGGTACCCCCATTTGAGCCTGCCATTTGTTTCCCGCCAAGATCCCTAGCCTTAATCCAAATTAGGATCATTAATTGGAAACAAACCCAGCTAGGTGCTTTTTACAATTCCTAGTCCTAATCCTAAAAAGTTTTTACTTTTAAAATAAAGAGACTGAAGAAATAATAAAAATCACAATAACAAATCAAAAATAAAAGCATCCAAGAGGCATTATTGTATCTGCCATTCCTTCTGTACTGAGGTCAAGAAAGCACCAGGAGCAGATAAGCACAAAGGGGAGTAGATGAGAAGGGGATTGTAGCCGATGTTGTTTTGTTGCATAGAGAGCTGTATAGATGGCTGCTTCATTTTTCCTTCTCAGTTGCTGGGAGTGTTGGTAGCTCATGGGCCTTAGCTGAGGGGCACTCAGGAACATGTCTTTACTCAAATAGAGTCTCCACACAATGACTCGTTGGTGGGGGCAGAGAACCGCCAAGTAAGTCAACTCTGAATGGGTATCCTAGCTGCAGACTGAGGTTCTGCTGCCACTGCAACATCCTCTCTCTGCCCAGTCCTTCCCCTACACCTCACAGTGTTGATCCCAGGGTCACAGTGTTGCTCCCCAATAAAATTCCTACACAACATTCTCCATTTCAGAGTGTGCTTCTTGAAGGACCTGATTTAAGACAGGTATTATGAACCATTTTCTGATATAAATATAAAAACCTCAAATGGTCAGGACTTCAAGGTGAGGTGTAAAAAAATATTTTTGTAAAATATTGATACTTTTAATACCACAGTGTTGATACCACAGTGTTGATACTTTTAATATAAATTTCTACGCTTGGAACTAGAGGTAGCCAACTTATCTTTTTAGGGAGAATATTGCCACGTGAATCCTGTGTTAAAAATACCATGCATGTGGTTTTAGAAAGTACCATTATTTTAAGGCTGATGAAGCTGAATGACTGACTGTAGGAGACCATTCTGTGAGGCGTGGGCCCAGCCCCCAGTGGCAAACATATACTGCAAAGTAACTCTCTAAAATCCATGCTACACTTTCCAAGGATGACTTTTGCCCTTTTCATTTGCAAATATCTTTCTTCTGTGATGTGATTAGCGGCGCTGGTTCCTTTGTTTTCTGTAAAAAGTAACCACCTAAAGCAACCTGTGCATAGTAAATGAGGACCATCTTGTAATGTGCTGAGAAACCGAATAAAGGCCAGTCACGGCAAGGGCCAGAGCTTTTGCTCCCCTTGAGAAAAAAGCCATTCTGTCCCTTTTCCTCCACTGGACTTGGTAGTTTGTATGAATGTCTCATTTTATCCACAATGACAAGGACACTGCAGGCCAGTGTCTGCATCAAATGACCTTTAGAGAAATGTGCCCATGGAGATAAGTGTATCCAAATGGGCAGACAAAGCTACCTGGTATAATACATATTTCCCCAAGGACACTTGTTATTTTAGCCTTTGTTTCTTAAGCTTTTATTGATATCAGGACCTGAGCTAAGTATTCCATGTGACTCATCTTGTGTAATCTTCAAAAAATTAAAGTAGATCTTATCATTGTCCCCACAAATGCAGTAGAAGTGCACCTGCCAAACATAAGACAAGGTGGGTTCAAGACACTGAACCTCCCCAAACACCAGCTTCCTCAGCTGAAGATGGGCATGAGAGATACAAGCAGAAATATGGTAGCAACTAAATGAGAGCAACAGGCCTTTGGAATCACTTTCCAATGTAAGTTATCCTGCTAATATTACAAATGATAATCAATGCAGTTAATGTGGGTGTGAGTAATGAGTATGTGCGTATTTGAGAGAGAGAGAGCATTGGGATTCAACAGACCAGCAAATTAGCAACTTCATTTTATCCATGAACAACAGGGATAGACAAACTAAATTTCTATTTCAGATTATTCATTTAACACAAACAAGATGATCATTTGCCAGTAGGAAGAAAAAAGTGGGGTATGATATAAAAAAAGACAGAATTGAAAGACATTTTAAAATATGAAGCATGTTTTTGCCTCCTCCATTTCTTTTCTAAAGGCAGTATTGATAATTATTATCCTTATTATGCAAGGTCAAACACCATCATTTCTAGATTCTACCAAGTTACCTCGTCCCTCTGTTTCCTGTCCATCAAGAATATGTTCACTTGACAATACTCTACCCGCCTTCTAAAAAGGTTATCTGATCAAAGGGCTTATAAATAGTGTCAGTCCACTTCAGAGTGATAAAACACCTGTCACAAAGTCAAGTGCAATTTCTCAACTGCATGTCACAGTGATTGGTGGGATTCATGTCACAGTTTTGTAAGAAATAAAATGTTTCATTTCTATCATCTGGAGTTCTGGTTCACTGGGAAACATTTGTAACTAAAGTCATTGTTCACATGCAGGCTAGGGAAGAAGAATGTAACTTCAAATGGGAAATAAGCTGAAAATCTACCCACATAAATTTAACTTAATATTACTAACTTGGATGGATAGATCATTGTTCACAGGCCTGGGTGAGAAAGAGTAGTGTCTCAGAGCCTGAATTATAGGAGAGGGAATATTGGTTTATGAGACAGACTTCAAATGTAAATGTAACACAGGAATTTCCACAGATTCTGTTCTGATACAAAAAGATGATTTTGACAGCCTTAAGAGAAGACACTGCATGAAGTGGTGACCTGGTTTAAAGTTGGCCCTTCTCATGAGAGGAGGGGGGATAACATCTCAAGAGTGATGTTTCAGGAAACTCGGTGTACGCTTAAAAACTTGCATAGTAAGCTCCATATTTTTGGCTATACTTAGACAAAAAAAAGGAAGAAGCTTCTAGTATTCTGGAAGGAACCAAATCCTGATTCACTCATTCTTTCATTCAAAACTCAATCTTTAAGCATAGGCTGACTATACAAAAAATAGAATAAGGCATAATTTTTGTCTTCACAGACTTGGGAATCATGATGTTAAGTGAAGTGGGTTCTCTTTCCCTTTTCAGAACAGTAGATGTTTCTTCACTTTTGGTTATATATTTCTCGTGACAATTACAATGGTGAATAAAAAGGATCTAGGAAGGAGGGAGGGAGAAGGGAAAGAAGAGAAAGAAAAAAAAAAACTAAAGCAAGAAGAAAATCAAAGGCAATTTTATGGCTGCTGCTTCAGTGAAGCCAGATCTTGATCCAGAATGGAGCCCCAAAGTGATCAGCCCAGTGACCTCCTTGGCTTTTTCTTTCATCTCCCCCTCCCTTTAATAAGTGACCACAGGAACACCCTTCTCAAACATCGTATTTGGGGAGAAACTGGCTTAAGAAAAGTACAATTCAGATAAAGTTTAGCTGAGTCTCAGTTCATATTCATGGATCTGGCTAATTTAAACACATACATAGGTAACAGGTAACTGACCCAAATAACTGTATATATGAAATCAAATCCAGCCTCCCCTGAAATAGTTATAATTTTGTTTTATTTCATTATTCAGCATAGAACAGTGGTCCATGTTATGAGCTAGCAAATAAGCAGGTAAAAAAATTCAACACCATAAATTATTAGGGAAATTAAAATTAAAACCCCAGTGAGATATCACGATGCTTCTATTATAATGACAAAAATTTAAAAACATACTGACAATACCAAGTGTTGGTGAGCAAGCAGAGCAATTGAAATTCTCATATGTTGCTGATGGGAATACAAAACAGTACAACTACTTTAAAAAGCAGCCTGGAGTTTCTTGTAAAGTTAAACATATATTTACCATGCAATCCAATAATTCACTCAACCCAAATATCCTTCGCTTGATGAATGGATAAAAAATTGTGGTACATACAGTACCAAAAATACCATTTAGCAATAAAAAGGAGTGAATGAAATGATACTCTAACAACATAGATGACTATGAAATGAATTACACTAACTGAAATGAGTCAGATACAAAAGGCTACATACTGGATGATTCAATTTATATGATGTTATTAAAAAGGCAAACAATAGAGATAGAAAACATATTACTGATTTTTTTGTGGTTGAAGTTGGGGAGAAGGGTTGATAACAAAGGAGACCGGGGAACTTATGGATGCTCTCACCATTCTATATCTTGACTATAGTGGTGGCTACAGCACTATATTGGCTTGTTAAAACCCACTGAGATTTACAATAAAAAATTACTCAGTTTTATTCTATGTAAAATATACTTCAATACAGCAAACTTAAATTTAAAAAGTTAGGTAGCAACCATCAAAAACATTCCTGAGGATTTTATCTATTTTTAATTTTATATGAGCTCTATAGTTAATTCTTTTTAGACAAACATTATAAAGAAGTTTATTTTCTTCTAGAATGATTGATATAGAGTTCACTGTTAATCACAGCCAAAAAGCACATCCAATGGAGAGCAATGTATACCACTCTTATTGAATGGAAAGAAAAAAATAACTGAATATGTGGATAAATTATATGAAGACCTCAAGTTGAGAAAGATAGGTAATATGAATACAAGTATAAATGTGTGTGTCTGCTTGTGTATACTGACAACACAATTCTCTTATGAGTTTGTTCTTTAAAAACAGCAATATTTTCTTTTATTGTTTGAACTGCTACAGTTGTTCTCACATTTTTTCCCTTTTTCTACTCCACCCAGCCCCATCCCTTCCCTTCCCTCAGTCAAACCCCACATCCCTGTACATGTCCAGGAGTCATGCATAAATGTTCTTTGGTTAATCCCTAAATAGCGATTCTAAAATTCTCTCTTTATAGAGTTGCCAAAGGCAAGATGGTATGCCTAGGTCTTATTCCAGAGAGAACTGAATGAATGCGATTAATAAAACAATTTTCAAGAAAACAAGCAAAAGTATTTAACAAAACTCAATATATAGATTAAAAGAAGCCTTCAACCACATAGCCATATTCTGTTGCAGTTAAACTGAACACATTTCCTAAACTAACTGAGTAGAAAATCAAACTATATTACAAATATGTGGAAACTGGAACACACACTTCAGTAATAGGTTGTAGGAATTCACAGTTGTGGGAATAATCACTCACATATGAAGAGTGATATAAAATAGCATTCCTAGAAGAAAAAGTAACTATTTATATTTGTAAAACATATTATATTGTATGTGGATTCTATTCTTTTAAATGTATTGAGGTTTGTTATGTGGCCTAATGTATGGTCTATACTGGAGGTAAGTACTTTTTTGCTTCTGGCTTCTGACATTAGCATCGTACTTTGGTTGGGATTCATTCATGCTGTTGCACTCATCAGTAGTTCCATTTTTAATGCTGAAAAATACCCATTGAATAGGTATACCTATTGGTTGCTCCATTTTCTAGTTCATGGGTAGTTGGTTTGTATCCAGTTACTAAATATTACAAACAAATATGATCTAAGCATCTGCATAGAAGACTGTGTAAAAATAATTTTTTATTTCTCTTGGAAAAATACCCAAAGAGTATTTTTACTCTTATTTAAATATACACTCCCTAAAGTGTATATTTAACTTTATGAGATACTGCCAAACTCTTTTTTCAGGTATCTGTTGTTTGCATTCCCACTGGTAAATATATGAGATTTCAGTCACTAAACATTCTTGCCAACACTTGATGTTTTTAGTCATTTTAATTTGAACATTTGAATGGATGTCATAGTATCTGACTTTAATTTTAACTTCCCAAATGAATAATGATGTCAATTACCATTTTGTGTACTTACTTGCCTTAGTGTACCTTCTTTGGTTAAGTGTTAAAATTGTTTTAACTTTTAAATTCTATTTTTATATTCTTATTAATGCATTGTAAGAGGTTTTTTTTGCATTCTAGATAAAATTATTCTACAGCGTGATTGTGGTGGTTACATTACTGGATATATTTATTAAAACTTATTTGTCATTTAAAATGGAAGATTCCTGTCCTGGCTGGTGTAGCTCAGTGGATTGAGTGTGGGCCTGCAAACCAAAGGATCGTGGTTTGATTCCCAGTCAGGGCACATCTCTGGGTTGCAGGCCAATTCCCAGCAGGGGACACACAAGAGGCAACCATACATTGATATTTCTCTCCCTCTCTCCTTCTCTTCCCCTCTAAAGATAAATAAATAAAAATAAAATAAAATGATAGATTCCTAATGTACGTAAATAAAACTACAATGCTGACTTTAAAAAGGAAATGCTAAGAAACTACAAAGTGATTTAATAATTTGATAGACCATAATTCTCCTAGATAGAATGTCAATGCCAAGTAATGGCACAAACATTTTACTAGGCTTGGTAAAAACTAACTATTTTATCTGTTTCCTTGAGAAAGCAGATTTTATATATCATTGCAAAGTATTCCTCCATTAGGTAGACTATTTGACATGGACACATTTGGTCAGAAATTGCCCCCAAAATACAAATCTATTTTTTGGATAAAGACTCCTAGTTTTATAGTAGAATCTACAAAGTATAAATTATATCCATATACAAGGAGTTTTCTCCCATGGGTTAGTTCCTCAGGAACAAAAACTTTCCTTGTATTCGTGTTTTTATGTTCTCTCATTATATAGTGCTTTCTCAAAGGCTTTGTTTTGAACCTGACAGAATTAGCTCTTTAAAAAGAAAGAGAGAGAGAAGGAGGTTTAACACAGATAAGTATTTCTCAGTTTTTCCTGGAGGAATAATCTCACCATGGCAAGACTGGATATCATTGTAAACAAGCCTTTTAAAAAGCAATCCAGAAAGTGATTACGTTATGGAGATGGGGAACATAAACTTTCAGGAAAAACAGTGACCCTCATTTATGCTGTAGCAAAATTAATACACAAAAGCAGAATGGGCTTGAATTTTAATAATCTGACATTAGGCCTCCATGTGCAGTGATCATAATTGTTACTGTCATTAGGCAAATGCACAGTGGCACTCACTGAGTCTAACTTACAGCTTCTTGTTCTGCCTCAGGAGAGAGACCCAATGGGCCCATAGGTACATGGACCAAATCATAGGCTGCAACCAGCTCTGTGCCTTTGACTTGGGACCAAGACATCTGCTCATTAGAATTGTTGCCAATTTCACTGTTAGTGGATCTATAGTTCTCACCAGGGACACTCTGAAAAGTCAAAACAGACCATTTATTTTCCAGAGAATGAACAACAAGAATACAGCACTATTTTAAACATGGTTATTTCACACACCAAAGAAGAGTGATTTTCCCTGCTAAAGACTGAATAACAGCCTGGTTGTAAAGCCAGATCTAAGACTGCATTTCACATCTTAGATCCACCACTTAAAATCATTCACATTTTTGTGCCTCAGTTTCTTCTTCCGTAGAACCTATCTAACCAGTTGCTGCGTGAGTTGAATGAGTTAGTAAATGTAAAGTGCTTAAAATAGTAGCAGACACCACAGAGGTGTCATTTACCACTTGAGGTGGACTAGGCAATATGTAGGACTATTCCACAATATGACCACTCTCTGTCAGTAAGCTAGACCCAGGCCAGAACAAAGGTCACTTTCTGTACCCCACTCCAGATGTTCTGATCTTAACTGATGTTCATTCAGACATAAATCAGCATCCTTCCCTTGCCTCCTGATATGTACTGGCTCTGGGAATAGGTTCTTGCCCTGACCTAGTCAAGCATGTAATTTCTCTTACCTGGTAGCATTCACATAGCAACACCCCACCTGGCCTTTTTATCCTGTATAATTCTTTGGCACCTGCCAAGTGACACTGGGATTCATCTCATATGACATATGGAAGCTTACCTTCCTATACTATATAATTATCAGACTGGAGTGACTAGCCTCTTTCTTTGCTGTTTTCTTGCCCTCAGCTTACAGAGGTAGATTTTTAGTTTAGAGGCTTTTCTCCGGGTCTGTGTGTATGAACAGGCAGGTGTCACACCCATTTTGCAGATGAAGAAACTGAGTCTTTGATAGAGGGAATGAGTCACACAATCAATTAGTGGCTGAGCCAGGACTAAATTCTCCAACTTCTTATTCCAGTGTTCTATCTAACTTTTCTATCACACATTCTTAAATTCAGCACAAGGAAAAATGGACTTGTCTCATTTACCTGTAAAAAAAGCAATAATCAAGGACCCAATCACTTTTTGACTGTGACACTCTAGAAACTGTAAGGAATTGCTTTGGCTAATAAAACAAGTTTTCAGAAAACACCAGCAGTAACCATAGAGGATCAAACATTCAATTTAGGACTTCTGGCCAAGATGGAGGCATAGGTGGAACCACTGTGCCTCCTTGCACAACCAAGTTTAAAGACAACAAAGTTTTAGTAACAAAAACACAACCAAAACACAGAAAATTAAACTGTATGGAAGTCTGAAAACAACAAACCATTCAGCCAGACCAGTAAGAGGGGTGGAGTAAGTGGCTGGTGAAGCGGAGTGACGCAGGAAAAAGTGGCCAGAACAACCCAGTTGTGCAGGCGGCAGTTGGCAGATCCCAGGCATAGGGTGGCAACAGGCAGAGCCAGTGAGGGTGCAAGGTGGCTGGCTGACTGCAGTGGTCACACATTTGTGCACAGATAAACCAGGTGAGGGAGCAAGCAGTGAGACAGACTGCGAAGACTAGGGCCCCAGTGACTAGAATTAAAGACTAAAAGCACCAGTTGGAAAAACTTTCGGGGTCAAGGTGCCAGGAGAAGCTCCCAGGCTCATAGAGAGTTTGTTGGAGAGACCCACAGGGTCCTGGAAGGTGCACAGGCCCAAGCACCCGGGAGCCAGCACCAGGGGGGCCCGGTTTGCTTGCAGGAAGCAGCAGAGGGGACCAAAATCTGAGAGAGAGCAAGACAAATGACATTGCCCCTCTCTGACCCCACCCCACATACAGCATAACAACCCTGCAACTGGGTTGCCCCACCCTGGTGAACACATAAGGCTCTGCCCCTCATACATAACAGGCGTGACTTGACCAAAACATTATGGCTCAAGAAGAACAGCTCAAAGCCCCAGAGCCAATACTTCTAAGTGACAAAGAGATAGCCAACCTCTCAGATGCACAGTTCAAAATACTGGTGATCAGGATGCTCACAGAACTGGATGATTTTAGTCACAAATTAGAGGAACAAATTAAGGCTAAACTAATTGAAATGAAGGGAAATGCACAAGAAAACAATAGTGATGGAAAGGAAACTGGGACTCAAATCATGGTTTGGATCAAAAGGAAGAAAGAAACATTCAACTAGAACAGGATGCAGAAACAAGAAATCAAAAAAATGAGGAGAGGCTTAGGAAAATCCAGGACATCTTTAAACATTCCAACATCCGAATTATAGGGGTACCAGCAGAGGAAGAGGAAGAGCAACAAGTGGAAAACTTACTTGAACAAATAATAAAGGAGAACTTCCCCAATCTGGCAAAAGCAATAGACTTACAGGAAATCCAGGAAGCACAGAGAGTCCCAAAGAAGGTGGACCAAAACAGGAACACACCAAGGCACATCATCATTACATTAGCCAAGACTAAAATGAAGGAGAGAGTCCAAGAAGCAGCAAGAGATAAGGGCACAGTCACCTACAAAGGACTTCCAATCAGACTGTCAGTGGATTTCTCAAAAGAGACCTTACAGGGAAGAAGGGGCTGGAAAGAAGTATTCCGAGTCATGAAATCCAAAGACCTACATCCAAGATTGCTCTATCCAGCAAAGCTTTAATTTGGAATGGAAGGGCAGATAAAGTGCTTCCCAGATAAGGTCAAATTCAAGGAGTTCATCATCACCAAGCCCTTATTATATAAAATGTTAAAGGGACTTATATAAGAAATAGAAGATAAAAAAGATGAACAGTGAAAGGACAGCAAACTCACAGTTATTAACAACCACACCTAAACAAAAGCAAACTAACAGGACAGATCAGGAGTGGAACCATAGAAATGGAGATCACATGGAGGGTTAGCAACAGGGGAGTGGGAAGAGGAAAAGGGGGGAGAAGGTACAGAGAATAAGTAGCATAGATGGTAGGTAGAAAAAAGACAGTGGGGAGGGAAAGAATAGTATGGGAAATATAGAATCTAAAGAACTTGTGACACATGGACATAAACTAAAGGCGGGGAATGGTAGAAGGGGAGGTATACAGGGTGGAGGGGAATGAAGGGGGGAGTGGGACAACTGTAATGGCATAATCAATAAAATATATTAAAAACATTCAATTTAGTGAGGTACAACCAAAATTAAAAAAATAAGACACAGTAGAAGAGGAAATATCAAAATATATCAAACATAGTAAGCATGATTATTATTTTGTGAAATTTTGGCTTAATTACATATGGTTTAATATCCATATACACACATGTGGACTGTATGGTATTATTTTTCACAACTTTCTCTTCTCCCCCATGCCTACATATCTCCTTGATGAAGGATTTTTCTTCCTTCCCCATAACTAGTAGACCTGCAGGGCCCAGGAGAGGGGACTCATTCATTGTTGGGAAGGGTCAAGGGATTTACCAGTCAAAGGAGTATAAGCACGTGGGGCATGCCACGCATGTGCAGTAGCTTTCAGAGCAGTTATTCAGTTTGGCTAAGGGTTTGATTTCTTACATGTTCAGAGAGCATATCTCAGGACCTGGCTACTCCTTTAGCAGTGTCCTAGAATGGCAATCTATTGGAACAGACTTGCAGAGTCACAGGCTCCTAGAAGCCTGGAAGCGCACTGTAGTACAAATCAGGACCATTGCAGACACACAGCCTGCAAATCATTGTTTTTTACCATAGCAAAATCTGGCCAAAGATGGTTAAAAAAAGATGCATATGTGTATTAGGTTGATACGATAAAATGTATTTCTCACTGAGAGCTGGGGTAAAAAGATTTAAATCATGTCATAGAATAATCATTTGGGAACTTGATTCTTTAAAATATTAGTTTAGGAGTTCCTGCCAAGATGGAGGTGCAGGTAGAAACACTTCACTTCCTTGAACAACAAAAATAAGTATAATGACCAATTTAAAAACAAACAACGAGAACTGCCAGAAAATCAAATTGCATGAAACTCCAACAACCAAAGAGTTAAAGAAACATTCATCTAGAGCAGTAGTAGGGGCAGAAATGGGTGGCTGGGCATGAAGGAGGTGAGGGGTGCAGGGTGGGGCTGGCTGACTGGGAAACTAAAGATTCAAAAACTCCAGCTGTAAAATACTGTGGGGGTTGTGAAGGCAGGAGAAACTCCCAGTCTCACAGGAGATTTCATTGGGAAGTGGGGCTAAAAGGGAGCCAGCCAGACGTATTGTTTCCTCTCTGACCCCTCCCTCACAGTTAGAACAACAACATAGTGACCTGGGTTGCCTGGCCCTAGCTAATATTTAAGGCTCTTCCCCTTACAATAATAGTTATGCCAAGACAAAGATATATGGCCCAAATGAAAGAACAGATCAAAACTCCAGAAAAAGAGTGAAGTGAGGAGGAAATAGACAACTACAACTTATCTGATGCACAGTTCAAAATACTGGTGATCAGGATGCCCACAGAATGGACTGAAATTAGTCACAAAATGAAGAAAGAAATGAAGGCTATACAAAAAAAAAATTACAGAAAACCAACAGTGAAGGAAAGGAAACCAGAACTCAAAACAATGATTTGGAAGAAAAGTGAGAAATAAACACCCAACCAGAACAGAATGAAGAAACAAGAATTCATAAAAATGAGGAGAGGCTTTGGAACCTTTGGGACAACTTTAAACATTCCAACATCTTAATCATAGAGGTGCCAGAAAAAGAAGGGGACGAGCAAGAAATTGAAAACTTATTTGAACAAATAATGAAGGAAAACTTTTCCAATCTAAAAGAGGAAATAGACTTCCAGGAAGTTCAGGAAGCTCAGAGAGTCCCAAACAAGTTGGAGCTATAGAAGCACACACCAAAGCATATCACAATTAAATCACCCAAGATTAAAGATAAGGAGAGAATCTTAAAAGCAGCAACAGAAAAGGAGACAGTTACCTACAAAGGAGTTCCCATAAGACTATCAATTGATTTCTCAAAGGAAACTTTGCAGGCAAGAAGGGGTTGGAAAGAAGTATTTGAAGTCATGAAAGCAAGGACCTACATCCAAGATTACTCTATCCAGCAAAGCTTTCATTTAGAATGGAAGGGCAGATTATTTTATAAAATGTTAAAGAGACTCATCTAAGAACTACAAGATCAAAAGCTGTGATCAGTAACATGACAACAAACTTACAACTATCAACAACTGAACCTAAAAAACAAAAACAAGAAGTAAACAAACAACTAGAGCAGGAATAGAATCACAGAAATGGAATCTCATGGAGGTTTATCATTGGAGAGAAGGAGGGAGAGAATTGCTGGGGAAAGGTACAGGGAACAAGAAGCGTAATTGATAGGCATAAAATAGGAGGAGCTTAAGAATGGTGTAGAAAATAAAGAAGCCAAAGAACTTGTATATATAACCCATGGACATTAATTAAAGTGGGGGAGAATGCTAGAGGGTGGAGGGTTGCAGGGTGGAGAGGAGATAAAGGGGTGAAAAAATTGGGACAACTGTAATAGCATAATCAACAAAATATACATAAAAACAAAAAAATATTAATTTAGCCCACTTGACACATTAGGTATTTGATCTCTCATTTATTTATGATTCAATTTAATTTTTCTCCTTTTTAAAAATTAAACAGAGTCATTTCATCCCTTAAGACTTAGACCAGTGTTTCTCAAACTATGGCATTCATAGAATAATTAATGGATTTTTAGGCATGGAGAGCACCATATAAGTAAATTAAATATGTAATAATGCAGCTGCACTTACTATTTAGTGTTAACAAACTCAAACATCAATGAGAGAGATGGTGTTGCAATACACTAATATTATACACTAATATCATAGGCTAAGTAAAGTATAGATAGCCACTTGCATAAGAAGTAAAATTAGCTGTAGGACAGGTGCCTCACCCACTCAGTTTGTTTTATACTTTTTATTTTTATAAAACCATATTCCTGCAAAATATAGACCCAGGTTATGGGGAAATTTCTCATTGAAGATAGGTAGGTCAGCTCACATATGATAGTGAAGATAACAGCCATGTCACATATCACACTCAAATGCTGGAAGACTGAAGATTTCACTTGAAGGATCACAGCAAATGGAATCCTAATCCACTCCGGCTGTCTTCAGCTCTAGAAAATAGTTTTCTTTTCACTGTTGAAGCTTTTGGATGGGTTTTTAAGCACACCCAATATTATGTTAATGATTTCCTTCACAGATAAGTTAGAGGTGGTGGGGAAAAACACATCAAGCATTTGAAAAGAATTAAATTAGCAAAACCTGAGGTGTTTGCACAACAATTTGTTGTTTTTAAGAAATCCTAATGTCTTATCTTTAATAAGTAAAAATAACAACATTTCCTTGAGGTGATGGGTGTGTGTATTCAAGATTCTGAATAAGTCACTGAAATCCGCCACTAGGTAAACTGTCTGAAACCATAGAAATAGTCTTTACTGACATTTTCAGTGTCTTGAACAAATGTGTTAAATCTCATTTCTCATTTTAAAGTTCATCTAAGCAACATTTTTCTCAACAGCATTGTGGAAAAGTCACTTTGAAATTGCGCAGTGCTCTGTAGAGAGTTAAAACCAAATACCTTGATTAATAGTACTCATATACATGTTTCACTTTTTTCTCAATATTAAATTAAGACCTGGAGACACAGTATCCACTACCAGCTGTTATTGGTAAACAGGCAGTGTTGGATTGGTGATCAGGCACAACCCTGTAATTCAAGGTCCTTCCCTGATTCATGTGCAGTTGGTGCTCTTACTGTGTTGATTACAACATGCAGTTTCCATTCCACCCCCTAGCTTTCAAATGACCATCAACCAAACAAAAGATCTCTTCTGTGGTAGGAAGGCTCATTGGTAAAAAGAACAGAAAATCATTACGCACTTCTTTCTCTTAGGTGTACTATGCATACACTGAGAGACCTTAGTGTGTTATCCAATTGTAATGTAAGCACCTACCAAAGCACACAATAGTGCTTTATATTCCCAAGTATATTCCATTTGCATTAAATGATGGTCATCAGTTTCATTCCATAAAGAAATTGTGCTGGAAGTTCTCTGACCTCTCTCTGCAAGAGTGTGTCACTCACTCTGCTGCTGTTGGCCATAAAGATGCATCTCTGCATGATGTCTCTGTAGTGGTTGGTCTTCTCTTCTCTGTCCTTATCTACACAATGCATCAAATTCTGTACTTGACATTTTATTCTGCATTTCTTTTTCTGAGAAAACACAAATAGTGTACCAGCATGCTATTTGAAAACAATAAAAAGTATAAAATGTACTATGTCATCATTATTAAAAAATTGATAATTCAGTGAGCATTAGGCTATCTATTGATCCAATAAAACCCAGTTTGTAGATTTTCATCACTGTACTTCTTAGACATACCTTGTTGTTTTGGCTGCCTCAGTAACCTCCTCACACATACAGGTTTTCTTGCTCTAGCAAACACAGATTCAGAATCTGTATTCAGTCCTTAGGCTTACGACTTCATCTTAAGCTGCAGAAACTAATAAAGAGTAAATAATTTTTACTTTTATTATCACTACTTTTAAGCTGGAACTATTTGCAGCCATTTGCAGCCATTCCAACTATTGCAGTGAATTGATGGAATAATGCAACAAAATAACAGCAAAAATGCACACATAATAAATATAAACAATGGAATGAATGCCATACATTATTTCAGCTGACATAAAACAAAACTTACTTGGAAAAAGCATGAAAATGCTTTTATGAGGCTATTAAATGGAACTTTACCACTGGTTGATTCCTGAATATTGGGGCTGTGACTAGTATTCTGCATTTTCCTATTCAACCTCCTTTAGAAAGTCACCCAAGACATCTTCACACAATACTAATATTAATACCTCCATCATATCATTTTGTTTACTTGAAAAACTGATAAATATTAAGAGATCATTTTTCCTCTATCAAAAAGGTCAGCTTTTTCTTTTCTTGTTAATGGTTTATATATCTTAAACATTTTAATCAGTATTTTAAGCTATTGATGGATATTATGAATATTCTAATTTTTATTATCTTTAAGAGGTAATTTTTTTTAATGAAAGAAATTTAAAGTTCTACTTTTGCATGTTCCATGCCTTAGAAATTCAGGTATACTTCTTTTTAGAGGGAAAAAAAAGAAACAGGCAATGTTGACAATAATCTTCTACAAAGATAAAATGCCTGTGGCAAGTAGTCATCATACCAGCTACAATCTTTCTAATGTTGATCAATTGGTTTAATCTTTCTCAATGTTTAATAGAATGATGATTAGACCATATGGCAATGTATACTGAAATTAAAAATCTGCCATCAAATATTTTCAGCCTGAAATACTGTTGTGTGGGATATTTTAATCTGCCTCTGAAATTTGACACATTGGCGTTTTTGGTATTTATATAGTTACCTAACTCAGTCAATAATGTGTAACTTAAAATATTTATTATCATTAAAATCCCATAGGTAATAGTTAAAATATAAACTTTGATGGCAGATTGAATTGGGTTAGAATCCTGGGTTTTTACAAATGGTATAATCTTGATTGGGTAACTCAATTTCTCTAAGTCTCAATTCAGTTGTGTAGGTATAAGAACATGAACCAGTGAGCTGTCGTTTTACTTCCAACCTTTAATATATTGTCTAGAATACAGTAGGCATCTAATAAATACTCAAAAACTGAAATTACAAAATTTGTAATGAGGATAGTCAAGTACTTTAATATCATGGAGTAGATGCAAGAATGAAATATGATTAAGCATGTAAATGTTAAGCACAGATCTGGAAAGTAAACATTAATAATCAGTTATAATGAGGGTGACCATATTATTCATCATAAAGATCTGGATGCTTCTGAGAGTGATAAGGCTGCTATTAATACCTACACAGGACGAAAGGTATAATGTAGGACCATCTCAGTCAAACAGATACATAAAATCATTGAGCTCTTGCTCTTATTATCAGGCAATACAGGAAATTCCTTAATTATAGGTCTTTGAAAACACTTGTAATGGGTAAAAACAGAAGCATATAATGTCTAACCCAACAAATTACTCCTGTATACTTGCTAGAGACATTAGAGAGAAGAAACAATTGAAATATAACTTTTTCTGGATTCACATCTTCACATTTGTTTAAGGTTTTGTTAATTGACTATATATCTAATTAGATTAGACATAGACATCTTTATCACACACATCTCTCATGGTGATTATTTTATTCCTTCATCTTTCAT
This sequence comes from Sturnira hondurensis, assembly GCF_014824575.4. Taxonomy (NCBI): domain Eukaryota; kingdom Metazoa; phylum Chordata; class Mammalia; order Chiroptera; family Phyllostomidae; genus Sturnira; species Sturnira hondurensis. The sequence goes on from NW_028075471.1 coordinate 13,710,340, forward strand.
ATACAGATTTCTAGCCCTGTCTTCTCTAAGTAGAAAACCTCACTTTCTAATTTAATAACAACTTATCTGCCAACCTCGACATTTCAGCTAACATTTTATCTTCTTTGGGATCTCGCTGTAATATCTTGTCGCCAGTCTGCATGGGGTATCTTCTCATAGGCTCTCTAGGCTTCCTATGTGTTAACAGGGACCAAAAGAGATGTGCAACAGAGAGGCAGTATAAGTCGGATTCACTGCTAGATGTCAGGGATAGAGTAGCTGGGGAAAAAGTTGCATACCACTGTAGGGTGCTAAAGCTTTCAGTGTCTTTCAACAACCCAGCAAGAGCTACATAAATAAACATTGAACTAATATCCCTGACATCATACTAAACCAAGAGCCTCAAAGCATCATGATAAAAACTCCAAGTCCAGAACCTAAAGTCAGCAACTAAAAGGAGAAGGAGGTAGGGATGACAAAACAAGAAAACAAACACAAGAATTGAAATGCTAGGGTTTTTTGTTGTTGTTGGCAAAATTTACTCCTAAAAAATTTATTTTACAGAAGAATCTAATAACAACTTCAAAATATATGTTTAGTATTCCATTGTGTAAATGCACCATAGTTTTTTTTTATCCATTCATTTACTGATGGGCTCTTAGGTTGCTTCTATGAACATTAGGGTGCATAAGTTCTTTTGAATTAGTGTTTTAGGGTCCTTAGAGTATAATTCCAGCAGTGAAATTGCCACATCAAAAGGCAGTTCCATTTTTAGTTTTCTGAGGAAATTCCATACTGTTTTCCCCAGTGGTTGCACCAGTCTACATTCCTACCCACTGTGTACTAGGGTTCCCTTTTCTCCACATCTGTTCCAACACTTGTTTGTTGATTTGTACCATACTTGAAAAACAATAAAAATGTGGGAAAAAGAAAACAATATAATAATTAATAAATAATAATACAAGAATAAACTCTTTAGAAAACTCACACCTGTAAAAAATAAAAGAAAATATAAGTATAAAAAGGCAATTTGTATCAGAAGATGGAGGTGAGATCGGTGGGAGTGGAGTCCACTTCCCCATGCACATGGGTGAAACACTTAGCTGATCTGAGGAATAGAGTGAACAGCCAACAGTATCCCAGGATATATGAAGATTAGAGACCAAAAATTGCAGAGGACATTGAAAACTCAGACAGTAAGTCGAGTGCTTCATGACAATAAGGTCCCTGGGACCAGCACGGGGACCAGGGTGGCTGCAGAACCAGGCCTGGAATTGAGCCGGGTCTCCACAGAATTCTTGGGGGATAGCTGGGTCAATGGCTCTCTCCTCTGCCAAACAAGGTTTGAGCAGCACCAGGAGGGACCTGGAAGCTTGAAGTCACAGGAGGGCAATAAGGGCAAAGTGACAAACATACAGGGGCTGTGTGTACCCACTGAGACTATGGATGCCAGCTGGGCCGAAATGGACCCTGACCTGGATGGTCCTTGGTGTGATTGGGGAGCCGGGCTGTGTGAAAGGCCAGGTGCTTGCTTGCAGTGGCAGGCTTGAGCAGGAGGAATTTTTCAAAGAGTAAGAGAAAAAAGGCACTCAGCGGCTGTTTGGGGAATTCTCCTGTAGCAGCCATTCTGGCCTTCTGCACCCCTACCCTGCCCAGCCACACAGCGCTCCCAAGGTGGTGCAGAAGGCCTTGAGCTCACACCCAAAGCCCTGGAAAGGGTGCATACCCAAACCTGCAGGACTGATGGCTGCTTGTCCAACCAAACCTGCAGGCCTGGGATGGAGTGCACCTTACTCCACTGCCCAGAGGCACCTCACAGCCAACCCTTGCACCCCACTGTGCCTCAGGGGAAGCAGCATAGGGGGCATGTACCTGCATCCACAGTGGCAGCCACAGCAGCACCCCTGCCCTGCAGGGTCCACTGGCTCTCTAAGAAGAAGGAGGAGATGACCCCACAGAGGATAATTGAAGGGCTCAAGGAGTCAGCAATTCCCAGAAATACTTAACTCAGTGTGGGTACTGAACTATCCTGAAGGGACTCTGAGAATCCCTAGCATCTAGGACAGCAAAGAGCAAGAAGGTGATGTGTGAACTGCCTGTAATTGGTGCATCTCAAGTGCAATTGGTTGATTGAAGGCATAGGCTGGGGGCAGAAAGACACTGGGGGCCCAGCAGCGAACTGAGGAACTGGGCTAAAGGCTGGGCAACTTTGAAGAGCGAAGAGTGTGCTCAGAAAGGAAGAAAAGCAAAACCAATTCCCCCTCACCCTGCTGCAGCCAGGAAGACCAGCAGTACTGGCTGGGCTGGTTTGAAGCCAGCATTTTTTCTTTTAAGTAATTTTGTTTTCTTTTAATTCCTTCTTCCTTTCTCTTTTTATTCTTTCTTCCTTTATTCATTTATTTCCCTTTTTATTCCTTCTTATGTTCTTCTGTTTTTAATTCCCACAAGTGAGACAATAAAACCTGGAGCTGTGAAAAGACCAGAGTTGGACCCATAGAGGGGTCATCCCAACAGCTGAGACAGTGAGACATATTTCACTTTGCTACTCCAGAGAACTTTCAAGTTATTGTATATCTGTATCATTATTTTCATTTTCATTATTCTTACATCTTTTAGTTTATTAGCATTGTTGTATTTCTCTTCTTTCTGTTTAGTATTTTCAATTGGCTATTTAAATTGCATTGTTTGACTGGTTTCCCTTGTTCTGTATTTGATAGAGTATTTTTAATTTTCCATCTTTCCCTTCACTTGTGTTCCATTAGCAGACTACTCTAGGTCCTATACTTCCTTTTCTTGTTATCCAGATCACATAGATTCTGTCATATGAGTGTTGCTCCATTACTACTATAAATAATAGCTGTTCCATACAATTGTAAAGACTACACAACACCCCTCCTAGATCTGAGTCCACTTCGCAGTTTCCTGAACTTTATTACTTTTGTGGTTAACTCTATTCTCTCGCACACTACTCCTATTCTGTACCCTTTATTCTCATTTTACCTCAAACCTGAATTCCCACAAGCTCACTGCTTTCTAGATCCAACTCACAATCCTTCCCTCCCCAACAAGAGTCTGATCTTCTTTCCACCCTTTCTAAAAAGTGGCTAATTGGGTGAAATATCACAGTTAACACTATACATAGCCAAAGGATCTCCTATCTCTTCCCTATGGGTTGGTACTTTAAATACCATAGAATACACTCCTGCTGTCTTAAACCATTTTGCCTTCCCCTCCAACTGATCACAAAAAAGACTAGGTGGGAGCTGTGAACACCAGGATACCTGCTGGAAAAGGAAACCCACCAACAAAGGAACCACCAACAGATAACAACAGAAGAAGGTGAAGGAGGGAGTGGAAGACACACTAACTCAACTCAGGTCCATCTGGAAATACAACTGCGGTGGAGAAATTATAATAAACAACTGAAAAAAATGAGAGACAATTCTCAAAACCTTATACACAAGAAAGAACCAGCTCCAACACAACCTATTTTCACGAACACAACAAAATACAAGAGGTGGTGGCCCTCAGTTAACTAGCTGAGTAAAAAGGACCCACCAAAGACACACCCGACAACAATCAAAACCCAAAGACAAACACAGAGCCAACATAAATGACAGCCCAAGATCAGTGAGGTTGGAAGATCAAGGAGACTGCACCACTGAATGTCACAGATATTTTATCACAGAAGTTCACACCATAAACCCAGGGAGCCAGAACAGATTAATTTAAGAAGCTGAGGATAACAAGAAAAGTCTCACAAATAATGGGAAGATAAAGAAACAATCCCCAAATGAAAGGAAAGGAGGAAGCCTCAGAAAGAATGCTAAAGAAACCACAATTATCAGATATTGAGTTCAAAACAATTGTTATCAGGACGCTCAATGAGCCCACAATGAATTACCAGAAACTACAGGGATACTACAATGAACTCACTGCAAACTATATCAACATGAAAAAAGAAGTAGAAACTATCAACAAGGACCAGGAGGAAATAAAGAGTACAATTTCTGAACTGAAGAAAACAGTAGAAAGAATCAAAAGCAGGATCAATGAAGCAGAGTATAGGGTCAGCGAGCTGGATGACAAGGTTGAAAAAAACATCCAGAATGAGCAAGAAAAGAAAAAGAGGATCAGAAAGAATGAAGAGGGGTTAAAGGAAATTCAGGATAACATGAAACATAATAATATCTGTATAATAGGAATACAAGAATAAGAGCAAGGGATAGAAAACCTGTTTGAAAAAGTAACGGTGAAAAACTTTCCTAATTTGATGAGAGAGAAAAATCACACATATCCAGGAAACACAGAGAATCCAATCAAGAGCAACCCAAAGAGGCCCACTTCAAGACACATCATAATTAAAATGGCAAAATTCCAAGAAAAAGAGAGATTCTTAAAGGCAGCATGGGAGAAGCAGGAAGTAACATACAAGGGAGCCCCAGTAATGCTAGCAGTTGACTTCTCAACAGAAATATTATGAGCCAAAAAGGAATGGCAAGAAATATTCCAAGTATTGAAAAGCAAAGGCCTGCATTGGAGACTACTCTATCCAGCAAGGCTCTCAAGTAAACTTGAATGCCATGTAAGGAGATTCCCAGACAAAAGAAGCCTCAAAGAATAAATCTCCACCAGACCAGCACTGCAAGATATGCTAAATGAAGTGCTTTAAGAAGAGGAAGAAAAACAGACAGAGAAAGGGACAAAGGTACAAAGGGAATAAAATGGCAATGAATAAGTATCTATTAACAATAACCTTAAATGTTAATGGATGAAATGCTCCAATCAAAAGACACAGAGTAGCTGAATGGATAAGAAATCATGACCCACACATGCACTTCTCACAAGAGACCCACTTCAAGACAAAAGATCTACACAGACTGAAAGTGAAGGTCTGGAAACAAATATTTCATGCAAACAGACAAAAAAATGCCATGGTAGCAATACTTATATCTGAACAAAATAGACTTCAAAACAAAAGCCATAAAAAGAGATGCAGTAGGACACTTTGTAATACTCAAAGGAAGACTCCATCAAGAGGACAAAAACATTGTAAATAGATATGCACCCAACACAGAAGCACCCAAATACATAAAAAAAATAGAGGACTTCAAAAAGGATACAACACACTTCTACTAGACAGCAACACACTTCTACTAGAGGACTTTGACACCCCACTGTCTAAAATAAATAGATCTTCCAAAAAATGTGAACAAGGATATTATAGCATTGAACAATGCCTTAGATCAAATGGACTTAACTCATTATATATATGTAAACTTTCATCCCACAGAAGCAAAACACACAATCTTTTTAAGTGCACATGAAACATTTTCAAAGATAGACCACATGATAGAACACAAAACAAGCCTCAACAAAATCAACAAAATTGAAATCATATCAGAAATTTTCTCTGACCTCAAGAGATAGAAACTAGAAACCAACCTCAAGGAAAATTCAACAAACTCAAATTCATGGAGATTGAATAGCACACGGCTAAACAATGAATGGGTCAAGAGTGAAATTAGGAAATAAATCAAACGGCTTCTGGAAACAAATGAAAATGAACTCACAACAACCCAAACTTATGGGACACAGTGAAGGCAGTCCTGAAAGGGAAGCTTATAGCGATACAAGCCTACCTAAAAAAGACAGAAACATTTCAAACAAACAACCTAAACCTATGCCTACAAGAACTGGAGGAACGACAACGAAGACAGCCCAGAGCAAGTAGAAGGAAGGAAGTAATCAAGATCAGAGCATAATTAAATGACATGGAGATTAAAAGCACCATTCTAAGGATCAATAAATCCAGGATCTGGTTGTTTGAAAAAACTAAACAAAATCAACAAAGTCTTTAAGCAGACTCATCAAGAAAAAAGAGAGAGGGCCCAAATAAAACCAATCAGAAACAAAAAAGGAGAAATTACAATTGATACCACAGGAATACAAGGGATTGTAAGAAATTACTATGAAGAACTATATGCCAAGAAATTTGAAAACCTAGATGAAATGGACATGATTCTAGAAAAATATAAAGTTCTATAGCTGAATGAATGAAGAAGAAGAAGAAGAAAAAGAAGAAGAAGAAGAAGAAGAAGAAGAAGAAGAAGAAGAAAAAGAAGAAGAAAAAGAAGAAGAAGAAGAAGAAAGCCTGAACAGACTGTTAACAGCTGATGAAAGTGAAGCAGTAATAAAAAATCTTGCAACACGCAAGATTCCTGGACTGGGTAGTTTCACAGGAGAATTTTACAAAACATTTAAGGAAGAGCTAACCCCTATCTTTCACAGATTATTTCAAAAAAAAAAATCAAGAAGATGGAAGACTCCCAAACTCTTTTCATGAAGCCAGCATCATCCTAATCCCAAAACCAGATAAAGACACAACAAAGAAAGAAAATTACAGGCAAATATTGCTGATGAACATAGACACTAAAATCAGCAAAATATTGGGCAACCACATCTAGCAATATATTAAAAACATCATACAGTATGATCAAGTAGAATTCATCCCAGGGATGCAAGGATGGTACAATATTCACAAATCAATAAACATAATTCATCATATAAACAAAAGACAAAAATCACATGATTGTATTAATAGATACAGAAAAAGCATTTGATAAGGTATAGCACCCATTTTGATTAAAAAACAGACTCAGCAAAGTGGGAATAGAGGGAGCAATCCTCAACATAATAAAGGCCATATATGAGGGATGTACAGACAACATCATACTCAGTGGGCAAAAACTAAAATCTTTCCCACTTAGATCAAGAAAAACACAAGAATGTCCTCTTTCACCACTTCTATTCAATACAGTATTGGAAGTCCTAACCACAGCGATCAGAGAAGAAGAAATAAAAGGCATCTGAAGTGGAAAGGAGGAAGTAAATCAGTTATTGTTTGCAGATGACATGATCGTGTAAACAGAAAACCCTATAGACTCTACCCCCCCAAAAAAAAACACTTGATCTAATAAGTGAATTTGGCAAAACAGCAGGATACAAAGTCAGTATTCAGAAGTTATTTTTGTACACCAACAATGAAATATCAGAAACAGTAATTAGGAAAAAATCCCATTTGCTATAACAACAAGAAAAATCAAATACCTCAGAATAAATCCAACTAAGAAGGTCAAACACCTATACTCAGAAAAGTACAGCACTGCAGAAGGAAATTAAGGAAGACACAAATAATGGAAGCATATACCATGTTCATGGATTGGAAGAATTATCATCAAAATGTCTATATTACCCAAAGCAATTTATAGATTCAATACAATGCCTATTAAAATGTCAATGATATACTCCACATATATAGAACAAACACTTCAAAAATGTACATGGAACCACAAATGACCCTGGACAGCCATGGCAATTTTGAGAAAAAAGAACAAAGTAGGTGGGATCACTGTACCTGACATCAAACTATATTACAGGGTCACAGTAATCCAAGTGGTTGGTACTGGCATAAGAACAGATGCATAGATAAATGGAACAGAATAGAGAGCCCAGAAATAAACCCAAGTTTCTATGGTCAATTAATATTCAACAAATGAGGCAGAAGCATAAAATGGAGTAAAAATAGCCTCTTCAAAAAATAGTGTTGGGGAATCTGCACTGATACATGCAAAAAACTAAAACTCGACCACCAATTTACACCACACACAAAAATAATCTTAAGATGTATAAAAGGCTTAAATATAAGTTTAAGCCTTTTATAAGAAAGTACTAGAGAAGAAGACAGGAAAATCTCAGATATTCCATGCAGAAATATTTCCATTGATATGTCCCCTAAAACAAGGGTCATAAAAGAAAGCATAAACAAATGGGACTTCATCAAAACAAAAAGACTGCATATGGCTAAATAAAACATTAGCAAAATTTAAAAGGAACTGACGGTACTGAAAAACATATTTGCTGGTGATACCTCAGACAAAAGTTTGATCTCCCAAATATGTAAAGAACTCACATGACTCTGCACCAGGAAGACAAACAATCCAATTAAAAATGGGCAAAGGACCTGAACAGACACTTCTCCAAGGAGGACATACGGAGGGCCTAGAGACATATGAAAAGATGCTCAGCATCACTAGCCATCAGGCAGATGCAAATTAAAACCACAATGAGATACCACTTCACACTGTTCAGAATGGCCATCATGTACAAATCAACAAACAATTAAGTGCTGGCGGGGTTGTGGAGAGAAGGGAACCCTAGTGCACTGTTCGTGGGAATGCAGACTGATGTAGCCACTATCGAAAACAGTATGAAATTTCCTCAAGAAACTAAAAATGGAATTGCCTTTGGACCCAGAATCTCTACTGCTGGGATTATACCTTAAGAATCCTGAAACAGTAATTCAGAAGAATCCATACACCCTAACGTTCATAGCAGCAAAATTTACAATAGCCAAGTGATGAAAGCAACCTAGGTGCCCATTGGTAAATGTGTGGATCAATAAAGTATAGTATATTTACACAATGAAATACTACACAGTAGAAGAAAGGAGGTCCTACACTTTGTGACAACATGGATGGAATTGGAAAGTATTGTGAAAGTACTTAGTACTAAGTACTTAGTACTTTAAGCCAAATGGTGAAGGACAAATACCATATAATCTTACTTATTAATGGAACCTAATTAACAAAACAATCTGGCAAGCAAAATATAGCCAGAGACCTTGAAATGAACAACAAACTGATAGTAACCAGAGGGGAGGGGAGAGAAAAATAATGTGGAAAAGAAGGGAAAGAGACAGAAATGAACATGAATGAGGGGCTCATGGATGGAGCCAAGGGGGGTGGGATTGAGGGTGGGAGGTGGAGGGGGGTACAATGAGGGGCGGTGGTGATGGGAAAATGGAGACAAATGTATTTGAACATCATTTTAAAAAGGAGGGGAAAGGCAAGGTATTTATTAGAAAAATTTCAGCAAAATGCTTTGGATAATTGTTAGATGAGATGAAAAATTTTGTATCATATTTAGTATAATAGCTACATTTTGAAAAAATGCATGTAATTTTATTTTGAAAAAATATATATGTTTAGAATAGTTAAAGAGAAAAATAAAGGAATAAAGAACTATTAAAATAATAGATTATATTACACGGACTAGGAGAAAAAAGAAATGATGATAACTAAAGAAACTGATGAAATATATCAGTAAACTTAAGAGGGCAGTTTGGTTAAATAAATTGTGATAAAGTGGAGGATAGAAGTAATAAAAACTTTGTATTTGTTTAAAATATTTATACTTTAATAAGTATGTAGATAAAAAGGTTGCTAGTAAAACTAAAGAATACACTTCTGTATGTGTTTTCTAAGACTGTATAACAAATTATCACAAAGTTAGCTGCTTAAAATAAATACATTCAGTATTTCAGAGTTTTTGTGGGTCAGCATTCTGGGCACTGGTTAGGTGGGTCTTCTCTGCTCAGTGTCACAGGTCTGCAGTCAAAGTGTTTGTTAAGCTGTATCCTCACCTGGAGCTTGAGAGGGAAAGACGTAGTTTCCAAGCTCCCTCAGGTTGCTGACAGAATTCATGTTCTGGAAGCTGAAAGACTGATATCTTGGTGGTCTTAAAATCTACTGGCTCAGGACTTGTCTTGGCTACTGAGGGCATTCTCTGGTCTTTGCATGAGGCCCCCTTCATGGTCAGTTTACACAGAGACTATGCGGCTTTGCAAGGCCAGTAGAAGAATCTCTGTGACTGGTTTTGACATCTAGACACAAATTTAAAGTCTTCATGTGATTAGATAAGGCCCAACCAAGATAACTTCCCTCTTGATTAGCTTAAGGTCATTAGATTAGACACCTTAATTAAGCCTGAAGCTTCACCTTTGCCATCTGTGTAACTTAATCCCTGGCATGCTGTTCCATCATGTTCCCCAGTCCTTCCCATACTCCAGCAGAGAAGATTACAAGGTGGATAGCCTAGAAGATGGGCATCTTAACCTAGATTTTGAAAAATGCTTGGCAAGTTAATAGAGGTCTCAAAAATATACTCAAGAAAAATGTATGGGTGACTCATACCTTGTTATGGTAACCCTGGCAAGCTAATAGAGGTCTCAAAAATATACTCAAGAAAAATGTAGGGGTGTTAACCTAGAAATAAAAGGCCAAAGTGAAAGGCTACAAACATTTATTTGAGATAAAAAAAAAATGCTATTCTAGAAACACTGATTCAGGCCAAAACCCAAATAGTGCTCCAATTAGGAGGCCAAGGGAAGGGGTATTTATGAAAAAGGGAAGGGGAACATTTACATGAATAGAAGAATGGAATTTCTCTAGGTACAGAGAACCTAACATGGTCACACTATTTCTGAAATATGATTTTCATTTTTAGTCCAGTACTCATTATATCAAGTTTTCTTGTTATCTTTGCAATTAGTTGTTTCAGATACAAGACTGCTTTAGGCCCAATCCAAAGGTTATTTTGCCCAGTTTTAACAAACCCTGGGTTTGAGAAATAAGACCTGCAAGCAGTTCCTTTGGGATGGCAGCTCTGTCCCCACTTTAAAGTGGCTCTGTTTATATTATTTTTATTGGGGCATCTTAGAATTCTGCTTACCATGTTATGCTTTCTGACCCTGAACAACTCACACTGTTCCCAAATACAACATTTATTCACCCACCCATGGTTCCTCCACTTCTCACTCTATCACAGCATCAGCTCACAGTCCACAAATAGAAAAAAAAATAAAAAGAAATACAGTAAATTTTATCAACTGAGGGAGAAATTTAAAATAAAAATGTAAGTGATAAATGAAAGAAACAAATAGAATTGTAGAAAGAAATAAACCAATTACCACAACAAATATAAATAAGTAAAATTCATTTAAAATATTTAAAATTTCCAAATATGTAAAAAATACAAAATCTAACTGCATGTTTCTTATAATAAACAAACTAAAAAAGAAGAAGAAGAAGAAGAAGAAGATTGCTGCGGAGTAGCTGGAAGCTCTGTCAGCTCGCTCCCAGCTCCAGGCAGGTGTTACAGTTAGACCACGGAGCAATCAACTCAAAAATCCAGCTGAGTGTGAGTGAGAGCATGTATGAGTGAGCGTGTACATGGGCAAGTGTGCAGGTGTGTGTGAGAATGTGGCTCGGGCTCTCCTGGTGGAGCAGTTGCCACTCCCACCACTGCCCAGCCTGGGCACTTCTGGCTATGCAGATTTGAAGTGGGACCATTTTGAGGAATTTAAAATATCATCCTCTGGCAAAAGCCTCCAGAGTGCCCACACGTGACACCCAGACTTGTCTCTGTGACCTCTATCTCAGGCAAGGCTGCACACCCCTCTGCTGCCAGGACCCAGGGTCCAGAGACTCTGGTACTTAACTGCAGATGGAACTGTTGCCTCCCCAACCCAGGGCACCATAGGAACTGAAAACATGAAAAAGTCTGATGACTGAGGAGGCTGCAGATTGGCCCACAAGCAGAAAGTGATAAGGCAGAGAGAGGCAGCAGGGGCAGGGGTAGATGCAGAGGCTTCTGGGAGCACAGCTGTGGAAATCTGAGGCAGAAACTTAATGGAGGGAGCAGTATGAGCATCCTGACACCATCCTGTGTTCTATTATTGCTGCTGGACTCTTACCTTCCTTCCTCTACTCCATCAGGGCAATACAAGAGTTGAAAGAAGACAGTGCACACAGGATATAATTTACTGATTTTGGACAGAGTGGAAGAGGTGTTGGTATAGAGAGAAGCATGGGTAGGATAGGTGGCCTCCTGTACCTGCCCTGACTGGAGATTCAACCCACACCTAGAAGCCCTCTCAGGACAGAGGAGGTCATGGAAGGGGCTGAGCCCCTCAGTCAGTCAGACCCAGGAAAATTTCTCACCAATAAGTGGGCTTTCTGCATTTGGGGAAGACAAAATTGTTGGGGGCAAACCCACCATCTTTGTTTTTTTTTCTCTGTCCCTTAAGGGAGCAAAGTACAAGTTTGGTGTTTGTGGCCCCAGTGAAGGGAGAGTGTGGCAGCCCAGCCTGGAGTCATGTGAGAAGAGTCTGGACTAGGAGGAACTGGGGAGACACTTGGGGGAGTGGCTGTGAGAATATTGGGACCCAGATACACCAGAGCTCCACAGCAGCCATCTTTCTTGAGAAGAGCTATCTCCTCCCAGGGGAAAATCAATGATCTTACCCTGTGGAATATCACTCCATCCACCTTCTGAAAAATCCCCCCACCACAACCTCTGAAAACGTGTTTGCTCCTCTCAGCGTATTTTATTTTGGTCTTGTTTCAGTTTTGCTATGTCTTGGTTTTGTGTTTTATTTGTTTATTTTTTCCTGGCTTCTCTCTCATCTTGCATCTTATCCCTTGCTGAGGAGACAACAACATAAACATACTTAGGGGTTATCAGCGTCTGGTTGTAGGTTGCAGCCAACCCATACACTATCCAGGAAAACAGACTGGTGCTCCCCCTCATGGGAGAGACACAGACACACCTTTGGGGCATCTGGCAGACTCAAAATCTGGGATCAAGAACCCTAATACTTGACTAGCCTGCCAACTATTAGGAGATAATCCTGTACAGATTGACTGGCTTGTAGGAGAGGGAAAGAACCCACCACCTTCCTTGAAGTCTGAAAGGTACTTGCCATGGGAGATCCAGGACTCACAGCCCCTTGTTTCTGCCAGAAACCATCTCAGAAATAATCTGGTCTCCAATTAGTCTAAGGTTGACTGCAGGCCAGCAGGCAAAGACTGGCAGAGGTGGATCCTGTGGAAATTTGGAACAAATACTGACACACCCCTGGACCCAGTGCTAATAAAAGTCAGCTTTGCAGAGCAGCTTAGCCCAACTTGGGAGCAGCCAAGCCTGGAGGAATCTACCACAAACTGCAAATCACCTGGACCTTCAAAAAGGCAGCTGAGGGCCAGACATGGACAGTACCTGACATTGGCTTACACCAGACTCAGACGTCAAAGTGGAATCTAAAGGGTGAAACCAGAAGGCAAGATCTAAACTGTGTTAAAACAAATCCACTTGGTTCTTTTTTTCAATATCTTAGCTATTTTTTCTTTTCATAGCTTTTAAAATTATTTTTATCTATTTCTTTTTTTTTATTTTTGGTGCTGTAATTTTTCTTTCATATCTCTTATTCTATTCTTATTTTTGAGTCCTCCACTGTTCCCTTCTTCTCTCCATTTATTATGTTTTTTACCTTTACTGATTCTTTCCCCCAGTTTTTCTCTTTCAATTCATTACAAGTAGTAGTTCTCCTACCCTGTGTCCTCTCACAATCACTTTTCTTTCCTTTGGTCTTCCCATATTCTCTTCCCCTTTCCCCTTTCTTGACTATTCCATTTCTCACTTAACTTCTATTATTCTTTGCTCCATAGTTGATGATATTACTGTGGTGGGCAGGAGTTTTGCTTATTTTGGTGTTGTTTTGTGTTGTTTGGTTTGCTAATACAACACCTATACAACATCATAAAATGCACAGTGGGGATTGAAGTTCTTAGCCAGCCAGAGGGAGGGGAGTTCCAACCAATGACTGAGCCAGTAATAACCAAGGCTCAAAAGAAGAAGAGAGGCTATATAACCCAAATAGAGCTCATTCTTAGAGCATCTGGATCAGGAGATAAAGGAGTCTGTACTGCTGGGTCCCACAAGACTCCTAACACACAAGTCCACTCCACAAAAAGAGAGACAAAGTAAATCAATCTAATACATAGAAACACAAAGAGACAACTAAAATGGGGAGACAAAGAAGCAATCCTTAAACAAAAGAGAAGGAGGAATATCCAGAAAAAAGCATGAAGCAAAACTGAAGCAAGTGACATTACACAGAGTTCAAGACAATGGTTATAAGAATATTTAAGCAAAGAAACTTAGCAAGAACTACAAAGAAATTAGTGGGATCTACCTCAGCATAAAAAAGGATATAGAAAACTTGAACAAGAGCCAGTTGGAAAAGAATGCAATAGCTGAAATGAAGAACACACTAAAAGGAATTAAGAGCATGCTACACAAAGCAGAGGATCAACCAGTGACTTGGAAAACAAGGTAAAAAAAACACACAGTCATCTTCCAGCAAAGATGGTGGTGTATGTAGGTACACCCTGCCTCTATGCACAACTGAAAGAAGGACAACACCAAATTTAAAAATAAAATATAACCAGAACTGCCAGGAAATCAAACTGTAGGGAAGTCTGATAACCAAGGAGTTAAAGAAGAAGCATTCATCAGACTAGTAGGAAGGTCAGAGACAAGCAGCTTGGGTGGGAGGACACATGGCACGGCAATAGCTGGAGGACCAGGTGGGCAAGATGATGACTGGTGGATCAGGGCAGTACAGACAGCATCTGGTGGTCTGGGTGGTCCCATCTTGTGGGTGGATAAACTGGGAGGAACAACTATGAAGCAAGATAGACCACGCAAACCCGGGTCCCAGCATAGGAAAAGAAAGCCTAAAAACCTATGGCTGTAAACACTTGTGGGGGTTGTGGCAGTGGAATAAACTCCCAGCCTCACAAGAGAGTTTGTTGGGAAGACCCACAGGTTTCTAGAACATACACAAACCCATTCACCTGGGAGTCAGCTCCAGAAGAGCCCAATATGCTTGAGGGTAGTGAGAGAAGTGACTGACCCAGACAAGAGCTGAGCAAGTAGCATTGTACCCTCTCTGACCCATCCCCCACATAAGCACCATAATGCAGAGAAGTGGGTGACCAATCCTGGCAAATACCTAGAGCTCCACACATGACCACATAACAGGTATGCTGTGACAAAATAATATGTCCCATAATAAAGAAGAGATCAAAACTCCAAATAGAACTAAGCAATGAAGAGATAGCCAACAAATCAGATGCAGAGTTCAAAACACTGGTCATTAGAATGCCTACAGATATGGCTGATTATGGCCACAAAATAGAGGAAAAAGTGAATGCTGTGTAAAGTAAAATAAAGGAAAATATACAGGGAATCAACACTGAAGGAAAGGAAACTGGGACTCAAATCAACAATTTGGAGCAGAAGGAAGAAATAAACATTCAACCAGAACAGAATGAAGAAACAAGAATTCAAGAAAAAAAATGAGGAGAGGCTTAGGAACCTCCAGGACAACTTTAAACAATCCACCATCTGAATCATAGGGGTGCCAGAAGGAGAAGAGGTACAGCAAGAAATTGAAACGTATTTGAACAAATAATGAAGAACTTCCCCAATCAGGTGAAGAAAATTGACTTCCAGGAAGTTCAGAGAGATCCGAACAAATTTGTACTGATGAAGCACACACCAAGGCACAACATAATTATATTACCCAAGATTAAAGATAAGAAGAGAATCTTAAAAGCAGCATAAGAAAGGAGACAGTTATCTACAAAGGAATTCTCATAAAATATCAGTTGATTTCTCAAAAAAAAAAAAACCTTGCAGGCAAGAAAGGGCTGGAAAGATATATTTGAAGTCATGAAAGGCAAGGGCCTACATCCAAGATTACTCTATCTAGCAAAGCTATCATTTAGAATGGAAGGCCAGATAAAATGCTTCCCAGAGAAAGTCAAGTTAAAGGAGTTCATAATCACCAAGCCCTTATTATATGAAATGTTACAGGGACTTATGTAAGAAAATGAAGATCAAATATATGAAGGATAAAATGACAACAAACTCACAGCTATCAAAAACTGAACCTAAATCCAAAACCAAAAACAAACTAAGCAAACAAATAGAACAGAGAAAGAATCGCAGAAATTGAGATCACATGGGAAATTATCAGCTGGGAAGAAGAGGAGAGAGAATGGGGGAAAAGTTACAAGGAATAAGAAGCATAAATGGTAGGTACAAAATAGACAGGGGGGTGTTAAGAACAGTATATAAAATGGAGAAGCCAAAGAACTTATAGGTGTGACCCATGGACTCGAGCTAAGGAGGGGAATGCTGGTGGGAGGGGGCATGGAGGGTTGAGGGGAATAAAGGGTAGAAAAAATGGGACAACTGTAATAGCATAATCAATAAAATATACTTAAAACACATATTTAGAACAAAATGAAAAAAAGAAAAAAATGAAGATAGTCTAAGGGAGCTTTGGGAAAAAATGAAACATAATAATATTTACATCATAGGGATACCAGAAAGAGAAGAAAAGTAGCAAGTGATAGAAAACCTACTTTAAAAATAATGATGGAAAACTTCCCTAACTTGGTTATCAAAAAAAAATCATACAAGTCCAAGAAGCACAAAGGGTTCTAATCAAGATGAACCCCAAAAGATTCACTTACAGACACTTACAATCAAATGGCAACATTTAAAGACAAAGAGAGAATTATAAAGATGGCAAGGGAGAAACTGCTAGAAATATACAACAGTTCTCTGACAAGGTTTTCAGGTTATTTCTCAATAGAAACACTACAAGGAGAAGGGATTGGCACAAACATTCTAAGTGATGTAAAATAAGGATCTGCAACCAAGACTACTCTACCCAGCAAGGCTTTCATTTAAAATGGAAGGCAAAATAAAGAGCTTCCCAGAGAAAAGAAGGCTAAAAGTTTTCATCTCCACCAAGCCAATACTGCTAGAAATGCTAAAGAAACTGCTTGAAGAAGAAGAAAAAATAGAGAGGAACACAGGCCAAAAAGGAAATATGGCAATGAACAATTACCTATCAATAATAACATTAAATGCAAGTGGAATAAATGCTCAATTGAAAGGCATAGGATGGCTGAGTGGATAAGAAAACAGGATCCGCATATATGCTGTCTACAAGAAACCCATCTCAGAACAAAAGATCTACAAATACTGAAAGTGAAGAAATAAAAAATATATTCCATATAAATGGACATCAGGAAAAAAAGCTGTGCTGGCAATATTTATCTCAGACAAAAATAGACTTCAGAACAAAGTCCATAAAAAGAGACAAAGAAGGTTATTTCATAAGACTTAAGGGAACAGTCCAGCAAAAGGATAGAACTCTTACAAACATATACACACCCAATATAGGTACATTTAAATATATAAAGAAAATATTAGAACACTTTAAGAAAGAGATAGACAGCAATACAGTCATTGTAAGGGATTTTAACACCCCACTGTTGACAATGGATACACGTTCCAAACAAAAATATCAACAAAAATATTGCAGAATTGAATGACACTCTAGATTAAATGGACTCAATTGATATTTATTGAACATTTCACACCAAAGAAGCAAAATACACATTCTTCTAAAATGCACATAGATCATTCCAAAGATAGACCATATGGTAGGACACCAAACAAGCCTTAACAAATTCAAGAAAACTGAAATCACATCAAGCACCTTCTTGGATCATAACAGTTTGAAACTAGAAACCAATCTCAAGATAAAAACTCAAAAACATTCAAATAGATGGAGTTTGAATAACAGGTTATTAAATAATAAATGTTTTAACAATGAGATCAAAGAAGAAATAAAAAAGTATCTGGAAACAAATGAAAATGAACACACACACCTCAAAACTGATAGGGCACAACAAAGACAGACCCGAGGGGGGAAGTTCATAGCAATACAGGCCTACCTAAAAATATGTATAGAAAAATCTCAAATAAACAACCTAACCCTGCATTGAAAAGGACTAAAAGGACATCAACAAACAAAGCTCAAAGCAAGCAGAGGAAGGAAATAATCAAGATCAGAGCAGAATTAAATGACATAGGGACAAAAATATTTCAAAAGATTAATGAATCCAGGAGCTGGTTTTTTAAAGATAAACAAAATTGACAAACCATTAACCAGACCCATCAAGAAAAAGAAAGAAAGGATCAAAATAAACAAAGTCAGAAATGAAGAAGTAACAACAGATACCAAAAAAATACAAAGGACTTCATTTGCATCTCTCTGATGGCTAGTGATGTTGAACATCTTTTCATATGTCTCTGGGCCACAATGAGATACCACTTCAAACCGATGAGAATGGCCATCATAAAACAAAGCAACAGACAACAAGTATAGGACATGATGTGGACAAAAGGGAACCCTAGTGCACTGTTGGTGGGAATGCAGACTGGTGCAGCCACTGTGGAAAACAGTATGAAATTTCCCCAGAAACCTAAAATTGGAACTGCCTTTTGATGTGGCACTTCCACTGCTGGAATTATACCCTAAGGGACCTAAAACACTAATTCAAAAGAACCTATGCACCCCAATGTTCATAGCAGCACAATTTACAATAGCCAAGTGATGGAAGCCTATCAGTAAATGAATGAATCAAAAAACTATGGTATATTTGCATGATGGAATACTATGCAGCAAAAAAGAGATCCTACCATTTGTGACAGTATGAGTGGAAATGGAGAGCATTGTGCTAAATGAAATAAGCCAGGCAGTGAGGGACAAATACCATATAATCTCACCTTTAACTGAAACCTAATCAACAAAACAAACAAGCAAGCAAAGTATAACCAGAGACATTGAAATTAAGAACAGTCTGACAGTAACCAGAGGGAAGGTGGGAGGGAATAATGGGGGGAGGCAGGGAATGGTTTTTAGAAATAATATTAAAGGACACATGACCAAAACCAAAAAGGGGCGGAATCAAGGGAGGGAGATAGGGATGGCTGGGGTGAGGAGAAGTGGTGGGGCTAAATACAGACAACTGTACTTGAACAACAATAAAATAATTTAAAAAAAGAAATACAAAGGAATGTTAGAAATCGCCATGAATAACAATATGCCAAGAAATTGGACAACCCGGGTGAAATGGATAAATTTCTAGCAATATATGAGCTCCCAAAACTGAATCAGGAAGAAGGAGAACACCTAAATCGACTGATAACTACTAGTGAAATGGAAGCATCAATAAAAGAAAAAAAAGAATGAAGAAAGAATTCATACCATTTTCAACAGGGTGATGAGACTGGAGACTATTATGCTAAGTGAAATAAGCCAGTTAGTGAAAGACAAATACCATATGATCTCACTTATAAGAGGAATTCATCCAGCCAAGATGGAGGCATAGGTAGAAACACTGTGCCTTCTTGCACAACCAAGTTTAAAGGCAACAAAGGTTTTTCATCTAGGAGTTTTATGCTTTCAGGTCTCACATTTAAGTCTTTAATTTGTTTTGAGTTACATTTTGGGTATTGTTTAAGAGAGTGATCTAGTTGATTCTTTTGCATGTATCTGTCCAGTTTTTCCAACACCCTTTATTGAGAAGATTGTCTTTTCCCCAGTGCATATTCTTGGATCCTTTGTTGTAAATAAATTGACTATACATGCATGAGTTAACTTCTGGGATTGTTTTTCTGTTCTGTTGTTCTATGTGCCCATTTTTATACCAATACATAGTGTTTTGATTACTATACCTTTGAAATATAGTTTAATATCAGAGAGCATTATGCTCCTGGCTTTGTTTTTCTTTCTCAAGATTGCTGTGGCTATAGTTGTCCTGATTTCCCCCTTTGCCTCCTTCCACCCAGCACCTGCCACTCCCTCAGGCAATCTCCCCACCATTTTTATGTCCATGGGCCTTCTGTATTACTTCTTTGGATACTCCTTTTCCTATACTGTAATTTATACCCCCATGGCTATTCTGTAACTACCTGTTTGTGTTTCTTAATCCTCTCACCTTTTCATTCATTCCCCCATAATCCCCTCTCATCTAGAAAACATCAAAACATTCTCCTTATCTGATTCTGTCTCAGTTCTTTTTGTTTGCTTAGTTTGTTTTTTAAATTCAGTAGTTGGTAGATCAGTATTTATTGGCACTTTAATGTTTCTAGTTTTGATCTCCTTTTTCTTAAATAAATCCCTTTAACATTTCATGTAATAATGGTTTGGTAATGATGAACTCTTAGTTTTTTTCTTGTCTGGGAAGCTCTTTATCTTCCCTTTGATTGTAAATGATAGCTTTACTCAATAGAGCAATCTTGGTTACAGGTCCCTGCTTTTAATGACTTTGAATATTTCTTGACAATCCCTACTAGCCTGCAAAGTTTCTTTTGAGAAATCAGTCTAATGGGAACTTCTTCATAAGTAGGTAATTGCTTTTCTCTTGCTGCTTTTAAGATTCCCTCTTTATCTTTAACCTTTGGCATTTTACTTATAATGTGTCTTGGAGTGGGCCTCTTTGCATTCATCTTGTTTGGGACTCTCTGTGCTTCCTAGACTTCTGTGTCTATTTCTTTCACCAAGTTAGGGAAGTATTCTTTTGCTCTTTTTTTTTTCCAAAAAGATTTCCAATTTATGTGGACTATTTTTTCCTTTTCTTTTTCTGATAGGTTGTTTTTGCTTCCTCATGTTACAAATCATTGATTTGATTCTTGGCTTCATCAACTCTACTTTTGTTTCTCTGTAAATTGTTCTTTATTTCAATTAGTGTACCCTTCATTTCTGACAGGATGTTTTTTATGCTGTTGAGGTCCTCACTAAGGTCCTTGAGCATCCTTATAACCAGTGTTTTGAACTCTGGATGTGATAGATTGCTTATCTCTATTTTGTTTAGTTCTTTTTCTGGAGTTTTTATCTGTTCTTTCATTTGGGTGATGTTTCACCCAAAAGTCCTCCTGACTTTTTAACCACCAAACATGAATGCAGGACCAACCTGTTCCAAGTCTCCAGCCCTTTTACCAGTATGAGTGTTGTTTCTCTAATTCCATAGTTATCAGACTTCCATTCAACTCTATTTATGACAATTGTTGAAGTGACGTCTGAGTGACAGTTGTTCTACAACTGTCTGAGTGATGGTTGTTCTACAGTTCAGTTGTAATTTGTATGTAGTTGTGCAAGGAGGTGAGCCATGTTCACCTACACTCCCATCTTGACTGGAAGTCACATTAATTTGTCTTCTTTGGTTTCTTTCATTGATATATTATAATTTCCAGTGTACAGACCTTTCACCTCCTTGGTTAAATTTATTCCTAGGTATTTTATTCTCTTTTATGCAATTATAAATGGGGTTATTCTCTTAATTTATTTTTCTGATAGTTTGTTATTAGTATGTAGAACTGCAACAGATTTTTGTACCTGGCAACTATACTTAAATCATTTATTCATTCTAGCAGGTTTCTGGTGGAGTCTTTAGGGCTGTCTATGTATAAAATTATGTCATCCACAAATAGTAATAGTTTTATTTTTTTCCTTTTCCATTTGGATACATTTTATTTCTTTTTCTTGCCTAATTGCTCTGGCTAGAACTTCCAATATCATGATGGATAAAAGTAGCAAGAGTGGATCTCCTTGTCTTGAAACTAGGGAAGTTTACACAATTCTATTAAAATTGGATAAACCAAGCTAACAAAAATTTAATAAGAATAGAGAAAATTTAAAAAATAGAATTATGTTTGATTTAATAGCAATATATTGGATTATGTGCCAATACATTCTTTTCATATACAGATGTGCCACTTATAGCAATTAACTGTATCATAAAAATGTCAACAGACTTCAAAGTTTTTCTGTTATACAAACTATCCTCAGAGTAATACAATTACATTAAAAATCAAGAATTACATGATAGCTAAAATGACTGCATATTTAAAATCTCACACATTTTTTCTTGTATAATTCAAGAGTCAAATGGGAAATTAGTGAAATAATTATAAATCATTTAAAAAAATCCAGTGAAAAGGCAACATAGAAAACTAATGGGATGCAGATTTAAAAATACAAACAAATTTAAACACAGTTTTAATATCAAGAAAGACTAAATATAAATAAAGTATTTCAACTGAAAATATAGAAATATATTTTAGAAAAAAATCCCAAACAGAAAGAAGAGTAATAAATATTACCAAGAAATAAGATAGGAAACAAAATACAATAAGAAGAATGAACAAAAACCAAAATTGGTTCTCTGAGAACAGATAAATCTCTAGAAAGACTAATGCACAATAAGAGATGTCATAAATAAACTGTAATAGGAACAAATGAGACAGATATTAAAAATGTATTAATCAGGAAGTTAAGGTAATTCTATTTCCTTACTAGTGATGGAGGTGGGAGTAGACATATGATAATTATTGTAAAAAGAACAAAACAAAAGGACTCTTGTAGGAGTTTTTTTTTCCACTTTAAGGACATATCACAGGCAAGGAACTTACTTTCCTTTCTCTTTTTGGATGTTGTTGTCTGAAGAAGTGATGTTTGGTGTTGTGGCAACCAAATTGGATCATGAGGACAAAGCCAAGGGAATCAGAGAAGCTCACATGGATATTGCAGAACTCCTGAACTAATCAACCTGAAAACTACCCTACCTTCAGGTTATATGAGATGTTATGTGAGATAATAGATGCCTTATTGTTTAATTAGCTCATATATGAGTATTCTATGAATTGAAGCCAGAAACATCCTAATGGATATGGCATTTGGTAAGCAGTTTCTTAATTTCATTTTAAAATAGGGATTCGGTATGAAATCAATAGCTTTTCTTTCCAAACAGAATGGAATAATCTGAATAGACTTCTTTCTTTATAGAAAATGCACTCTAGGAGCCAAGAATGGACATTTATTACAGGATGACAGCTGAACTCGCTGCCTCCTTCTCATCAAAGTACTGAACAATAAGCAAGATTCATAAGTGATGTTACAAAATGTCTAAAGAGAGAGGACCAATGACACATTCCCCACCTAATTAAGAAGCTGAGCAAGACTCTTGGTCAATCTGATCATGAGCCAAATCAATGAGAAACCAGAGTAAATCACAGACTGGAGCAAAATAATTGCTATTATTTTAAACCACTGAGTTTTGAGATAGTTTGTTATACAGCATCCTTGTGCAGTTGATTGAACACTCTCCAACAGTTTCCCCTTGATCTCTGCTCCAGCAATATTAGACATCTCTTTAAGAGAATGTACCATGTACTCAGAACACAGAATCCTTATACATGCAATCACCACCCCCATCCCTTACCTTAGTTAGTTCCTTTGTTGAGTGTAATTACCTAGTAGTTTGAAGCTCAAATGTATCCTACTTCTTTTCCATGACTCTTCAAATACCTAAATGGAAGAGGTACATTTCTCCCACAAATTTCCTACTTAGACACAATCCTGAAATATTCATGGAGATTGAACAGGTATATTATCAGTGCTCTTCAATTTTTAAATCACATTAGCAAATAGCTGAACTTAAATTTCAAAACAAATAATTCTCACAATATTCATACATTTGTGAAAGTACTCTTAAAAAGTGTCCCAGAAAATTAATCTTCAACATAAAAACATGCCAATGGTATACTTACTTGGATTTTTTTGGGTGACATGCTCTTGGAGACCAGTTACATTCCCATCCACATTTTCTGTTCCTTGCTTTAACTATCCGTACAAATTCCTTTTTTTTCACAAGGGTTCTTGAAATTCAAGCCACAGATTCTTATAGTGATTTTTTCTTGATATATATTTAGACATACAATATTATAGATTTGATAATGCCATTACTCCTACTCATTGATGGAACAAGGTATTACTGGTTATTCTTTCACTGGAAGAGTATGGTATGAGAACCACATTTTTTTTCTGCCTCTCCCTCATTGGTTAGTAAAACAACATAATAGTCTCTTAAAATTGGTGACAAGTAGATAAAGACACCATGAAACAGGTGAATTGTATTATCTCTACATAGAAATAGAAACAACACATAGGAATTTGTGATAAAACAGAGACTAGAGTGACTGCAATATAGCCTAGACTGGAAGTCAGGACTCTAGGGTCCAGTTATTCAGTCTTAGACTTGTAAGATACTGAGAAAAAAAAATCACTCAACAACCTCTTGGTACTTCTCTGGGCTGTACCTATAAAAGGTAATTATACTTTTCTGTTACAGAGTGCTGTATCATCTATTGTGATAGTAACTATCTCAAAGGAGTAGGTGACAGCTTAGTTAATGCATGGAGCATAAATCACGTTGAGCTTCTCACAGGAAAGGAAAAAGTACATTAAATACAATGTCTAGTGGTACAGAAGGGAGAATGAAAACCGTGGATCATGAACACTGCACAAACAAATGTCTTACAGGTGAAATAACACTGTTGCCTGCAGTTGAAAGAGAAAAATGATGCAGCTGAGGGTTGGGTTAATTTTTAAGGCTGGCTGAGAAGAGGTGAGATACATATCTGCCACAAACTTGAAATGAGCAATCATGTGGTCCCGGCAAATTTAGCATAGCCTATCAGGTCAAAAATAATCTGATCCCTGCATACTTCTGTCACCAGATCGATTATATTAATGACTCAATTCTTTTTTTTAAATTTTATTTATTTATCTTCAGAGGGGAAGGGAAGGAGAGAGGAAGGAAATATCAATGTATGGTTGCTTCTTGTGCATCCCCTGCAGGGAACTGGCTCCTGCCGGAAACTGGCCTGCAACCCAAGCATGTGCCCTGACTGGGAATCGAACCTCGATTGTCTGGTTCACAGGCCCGTTAATGACTCAATTCTTCATAAATTCCTGCATTCATGCCTTTTGCCATGGAATTTTAAGCAACTCCTATCAAGTACTAGAGTATACTTAATGGTACCTTGTTTCTGAATTGGGTCATGTGACTTGCTTTGGCCTGTTGTGATGCAAACAGATGTCTAAAAAGTGATTGCATGCTTTTGGTATTCCTCCTGCTAGTCCATAATTTTGAGGAGAATATGCACTGGCTGGAATGCTGAAGGATGAGACATGTGGATCAGAGCCATGTTGCTCACGTGTTCAAGCCAAAGTCAACCCAAATCAGTCATCAGACAGCTGGTTGGCAGACATACGAATGAAGCAAATCAATGAGAGCTGAGCCTAAATAACACTTAGGAGCAAAATAAATTGGAGAGTGAACACACTATCCAACAGCTTCCCCTTGATCTCTACTCCAGCAACATTAGACATTTCTGTAAGAGAATGTGCCATGTACCCAGCACACAGAATCCTCACACATACAATTCCCCCTAGTTCTTTACCTTAGTCAGTTCCTCAGTTGAGTATATTTATTTAGAGGTTCGCAGACCTAATGCATCTTCCTTAGGCAAGCATTTACTTCCATCCCTGGGCAAGTCAAATTTCTTTACCATATATTCACGTGACTTGATATCAGAGCACTTTTTAATGCCATCTCTGCTAGTAAGCATATTCTAATTTTTTTAACTTTTGTTTATTGCAATTCAAATACAATTGTCTCCGTTTTCTCCCTACCAATCCTCCACAGCCAACTATCCCCACCTCCCACCCTTCATATTACCCTCCTTAAGCTTTGTCCATGTGTCCTTTATACATGGTCATTGACGACCCTTCCCCTTCTTTGCCCCCTTATCCTCTCCCCAATCCCCTCTGGTTACTGTCAGTTCATTCTTAACTTTAATGTCTCTGGTTATATTTTGCGTGCTTGTTTGTTTTCTTGATTAGGTTACATTTCTAGGTGAGATCATATGGTATTTATCTTTCACCAACTGGTTTGTTTCACTTAGCATAATGCTCTCCATTTCCACCCATGCTGTCGCATAAGGTAGGAGCACCTTCTTTTCTTCTGCTGCTCAGTATTCCATTATGTAAATGTACCATAGTTTTTTGATCCATTCATTCACTGATGGTCACATAGTTGATTCCAGCACTTGGCTATTGTAAATTGTGCTGCTATAAACATTGGGATGCACAAGTTCATTTTTGATTGGTGTTTCAGTATTCTTAGGGTATAATCTCAGCAGTGGCATTGCCACAACAAAAGGTAGTTCTGTTGTGGAGGTTTCAAACTTTAGGTTTCTGAGGAAATTCCATACTGTTTTCCACAATGGCTGCACCAGTCTGCATTCCCACCAACACTACACTAGGGCTCCCTCTTCTCCACATCCTCTCCAACATGTGTGTGTTCTTCGTTGATTTGTTCATAATGGCCATTCACACTGGTGTAAAGTGGTATCTCTTTGTGGTTTTAATTTGCATCTCTCTGATAGCTAGTAATACTGAGCATCTTTTCATATGTCTCTGGGCCCTCTGTATGTCCTCCTTGGGGAAATGTCTGTTCAAGTCCTTTGCCCATTTTTAATTGGGTTGTTTGTCTTCCTTGAGTGGAGTTCTGTGAATTCTTATATATTTTGGAGACCAAACCCTTGTCTGAGGTATCATTGGCAAATATGTTTACCCATACAGTTGGTTCTCTTTTCATTTTAATGCTGTTTCCTTTAGCCATACAGCAGCTTTTGATTTTGATGAGGTCCCATTTGTTTTTCCTTTTCTTTATATCCCTTGCAATAGGGGACATATCAGTAAAAATGTTGCTGTGTAAAATATCTGAAATTATCCTTCCTATGTCCTCTTCTAGGATTTTTATAATGTTGTGACTTTTATTTAAGTCTTTTATCCACCTTGAAATTACTTTTGTGTGTGGTATAAGTTGGTGATCAAGTTTCATTTTATTTTTTTGCATGTAGCTGTCCAGATATCTCAACACCATTTGTTGAAGAGGCTATTTTTACTCCATTTTATGCTTCTGTCCTTCTGTCAAATATTAATTGACCAGAAAGACTTGGGTTTATTTCTGGACTCTCTATTCTCTTCCATTGATTTATGTGTCTGTTCTTATGCAAATACCAGGCTGTTTTGATTTCAGTGGCCTTGTATTACAGTTTGCTATCAGGTATCATGATCCCTCCTACTTTGTTCTTCTTTCTCAAAATTGCTGCAGCTATCCAGGGTTATTTACAGTCCATGTAAATTTTTGAAGTGTTTGTTCTATATCTGTAAAATATGTCATTGGTACTTTAATAGGGACTGTGTGGAACCCTCACAGTCCCTATTAAATTGTTTTGGGTAGTATGGACATTTTGAGGAAGTTAACTCTTACAATACATGAACATGGTACATGATTCCATTTGTTTGTGTCTTTCTTAATTTCTTTCTTCAGTATTGTGCAGTTTTCTGAGAACAGGCATTTAACCTCCTTGGGTTGGATTATTCCTAAGTACATTGTTGTTCTTGTGACTATATCAAATGAAATTCTTTTCTAAATTTGTTTCTGATATTTCATTGTTGGTGTACAAAAATGCCATTGATTTCTGAATATTGACTTTGTATCCAGCTGTTTTACCAACTTCACTTATTAGATCAAGTAGTTTTTTCATGGTGTCTGTAAGATTTTCTATGTAAACTATCATGTCATCTGCAAACAATGACAGTTTTGCTTCCTCCTTTCCAATTTGGATGCCTTTTATTTCTTTTTCTCGTCTGATTGCTGTGGCTAGGATTTCCAGTACTATGTTGAATAGAAATGGTGAAAGTGGACATCCTTGTCTTCTTCCTGGTCTTGGTAGGAGAGATTTAACTTTTTTTGCCCATTGAGCATGATGTTGGCTGTAGGTTTCTCATATATAACCTTTATATGCGGTATGCTCCCTCTTGCTGAGTATTTTTATCATAAATGGGTGCTATACCTTATCAAATGCTTTCTCTGCATGTTGATATCATCATGTGATTTTTATCTTTCCTTTTGCTTNTCCAATTTGGATGCCTTTTATTTCTTTTTCTCGTCTGATTGCTGTGGCTAGGATTTCCAGTACTATGTTGAATAGAAATGGTGAAAGTGGACATCCTTGTCTTCTTCCTGGTCTTGTTAGGAAAGATTTAACTTTTTTTGCCCATTGAGCATGATGTTGGCTGTAGGTTTCTCATATATAACCTTTATATGCAGTATGCTCCCTCTTGCTGAGTATTTTTATCATAAATGGGTGCTGTACCTTATCAAATGCTTTCTCTGCATGTTGATATCATCATGTGATTTTTATCTTTCCTTTTGCTTATGTGATACTATGTTTATTGATTTGTAAATATTGTACCATCCTTGCATCCCTGGGATGAACCCCACTTGATCATGATGTATGATGCTTTTAATGTATTGCTGGATGTGTTTTGCCAATTTTCGTTGAAGATTTTAGCATCTATGTTCATCCGTGATATTGGCCTGAAGTTTTCTTTATTTCTTGTGTCTTTATCTGGTTTGGGAATTAGGATGATGCTGACTTCATAAAAAAAGTTTGGAAGTCTTCCATCATCTTTGATTTTTTAGAATAGTATGTGATGGATAGGGGTTAGCTCTTCCTTAAACGCTTTGTAAAAATCTCCTGTGAAACTATCCAGTCCAGGGATTTTCTGTGTTGGGAATTTTTTTATTACTGCTTCAATTTCATCAGCTGTTATTGGTCTCTTCAAGCTTTCTGATTTTTCTTCATTCAGCTTTGGAAGATTATATTTTTATAGAAACTTGTGCTCTTCACCTAGGTTTTCATATTTCTTGGTATATAGTTCCTCATAGTAATTTCTTATAATACTTTGTATTTCTGTGGTATCATTTGTAATCTCTCTTCTTTTATTTCTGATTTTCTCTCTCTTTTTTTTTCTTGATGAGTCTATTTAAAGGCTTGTCAATTTTGTTGATCTTTTCAAAGAACCAGCTCCTTGATTTATTGATACTAAGAATTGTTATTTTAGGGTCTATGTCATTTAATTCTGCTCTGATCTGGTTTATTTCCTTCCTTCTACTAGCTCAGAGCTTTGTTTTTGTTGTTCTTGCAGTTCTTGTAGATGTAGGGTTAGGTAGTTTATTTGAAATATTTCTGTCTTTTTTAGGTAGTCCTGTATTGGTAGTCCTGTTATACAAACTATCCTCAGAATAATACAATTACATTAAAAATCAAGAATTTTCATGAACTACCTCCTTAGGACTGCCTTCGCTACATCCCATAAGTTTTGAGTTGTTGTGAGTTCATTTTTCATTTTCATGTGTTTCCAGAAACTGTTTGATTTCTTCCTTGATCTCATTCTGAACCCATTAATTGTTTAATAGCATGATATTCAACTCCATGAGTTTGCATTTTTTGAGTTTTTCCTTGATGTTGGTTTTCTAGTTCCAGTCCTTCAGGTCAGAGAAAATGCTTGATATGATTTCAAGTTTCTTGAATTTGATGAGGCTTGTTTTGTGTCCTATCATGTGGTCTATATTTGTAAATGTCCCACATGCAATTAAAAACAATCTGTATTTTGCTTCTTTGGTATGAAAGATTCTACATATATCAGTTAAGTCCATTTTACCTTGGACCTTGTTCAACGCTGCTATATTTTTGTTGATATTTTATTTGGAAGATCTATCCATTTTTGACACTGGGGTGTTAAAATCCCCTAGTGGAAGTGTGTTGTTATTAATACCTTTCTTGAAGTCATCCAAGATTTTCCTTATATATTTGGGTGCTCCTATGTTGGGTGCATATGTTTTTATAATGCTTATGTCTTCTTGATGAATTCTTACCTTGAATATTATGAAGTGCCCTTCTGGGTCTCTTTTTATGGCCCTTGTTTTGTAGTTTATTTTTTCTGATGCGAGTGTTGCTACCCCAGAGTTCTTTCCTGTCCGTTTGCTTGGAATATTTTTTCCAACAAAAAAATTCACTTTTCAGTCTGTTTCAATCTTTTGTTGTGAGGTGTGTCTCTTGTAGGCAGTATATGTATGGGTCATGATTTCTTATCCATTCAGCTACTGTATGTTTTTATTGGTGCATTTAATTCATTTACATTTAAGGTTATTACTGATAGGTACTTATTCATTGCCATTGTACTTCCTTAGTACCTGTGTTCCTCTGTCTTTCTCACTCTTTTTCATCTATTTCTTAAAGCAGTTTCTTTAGCATATCTTGCAGTGCTGGTTTGGTGGAGGTGTATTCTTTGAGGCTTCTTTTGTCTAAGAAGCTCCTTAGTCCACCTTCCATTGTAATTCAGAGCCTTGCTGAATAGAACATTCTCTGTTGCAGGCCTTTGCTTTTCATAACTTGGATTATTTCTTGGCAGTGCCTTCTATCTTTTAGGGTTTCCACTGAGAAGTCAACTGCTAGCCTTATTGGAACTCCCTTGCATGCTACTTCCTCTTTCTCCCTTGTTGCCTTTAAGCTTCTCTATTTGTTTTTAAATTTTGCCATTTTAATGAGGATGTATTTTGAAGTGAGCCTCTTTGGGTTCCTATTGATTGGGACTCTCTGTGTTTCCTGGATTTGTGTGACTTTTTCTCTCATCAATTAGAAAAGTTTTCCACCATTACTTTTTCAAACAGGTTTTCTATCCTTTGCTCTTCTTCTTCTCCTGGTATCCCTATTATATGGACATTATTACATTTCATATTGCCTGCATTTCCCTTAACTCCTCTTTATTCTTTCTGAGCCTTTTTTTCCTTTCTTTCTCTTTNAATGAGGATGTATTTTGAAGTGAGCCTCTTTGGGTTCCTATTGATTGGGACTCTCTGTGTTTCCTGGATTTGTGTGACTTTTTCTCTCATCAATTAGAAAAGTTTTCCACCATTACTTTTTCAAACAGGTTTTCTATCCTTTGCTCTTCTTCTTCTCCTGGCATCCCTATTATATGGATATTATTACATTTCATATTGTCCTGCATTTCCCTTAACTCCTCTTTATTCTTTCTGAGCCTTTTTTTCCTTTCTTGCTCTTTCTGGATGTTTTTTTTTTTCTACCTTGTCCTCCAGCTTGCTGATCCAATCAGCCTCATCGAGCCTGCTTTTGATTCCTTCTACTGTGTCCTTCAGTTCACAAATTATATTCTTCATTTCCTCTTGGCTCCTGTTGATTGTCTCTCTTTTCTTTTTCATGTTGATATAGTTTGCAGTGAGCTCATTATAATTTCCCTGTAGCTTTTGTAATTTTCAGTGAGCTCATTGAGCTTTCATATAACAATTGCTTTGAACTCAGTATTCGATAGTTGACTTGCCTCTATTTCTTTTGGCATTCTTTCTGAGGCTTCCTCCTTTCCTCTTGTTTGGAATTTGTTTATTTGTCTTCATATTGTTTGTAAGACTCTTATTGTTAGCTTCTACTTCTTAAATTGATCACTTCTGACTCCCTGCGTTTGTGGTATGAACTTCTATTGAACCTATGAAAGTCAGTGGTTCTGTCTCCCTGACCTCCTGAACTTGCTTCTTTTGGGCTGTCGTTTATGTTGGCTCTATGGATGTATTTGGGCTTTGATTTTTGTCGGGTCTGTTCTTTGTTGTTCTTTGGTGGAGCCTTCCCTTCTTCCCTTGCTGACTGAGAGTCACTCTGCCCATCATGTCTTGTATGCTGTTGTGAAGGTGCTGCCAGAAGAAAACAAGAAAGACCAGGGAACAAGCTCACATCTGCCAAAATATCTCCCACTTACCCCCTGCAATCTCAATAGCAGCAGTAAATGAACAAGTATTGATAAGTGTGTAAAGAAATTAACACTATTTTAAGAAAGGAGATAAATAAACTATAGTATTAATTCTAGTGACTTAATATGTACAAACTTGCTAGATAAGGAACACTGTACAGGAAAGAAAATATCACTAATCATTTTGAAGACCACTGTGGATTTCATTTCAATTGCCTTTAGTACTTACCACTGTTTTTTCCTTTCTGGTTCTACCTCTGGTGGTATCAGATGTTGAGCCCGTCTGACTGTAGGCAGCCTGCTCTGAGACGACCAGAGATCTGCTGTTTATAGTCATCTCCTTCAGTTGTTAATTAGTCACTTTGCACTCAGCAGTCAGGCTTAAGCCCCATAGGGTGGGGCAGAATTCCTTCTGGGGTTGAGTGTGGGGGCAAATTTGCCTACAAATCCCCTGATCCACTACGGATGAAAATGAAATGATCAAGACATGATCTACTTTGGGAGGAGAGGTGGTCAGTCTCTTACAGGAGAAAAACCAAGAACCTCTTCTTCAATAGCTTTTATTAGGTTTGTAACACACAGGAATACAGATAAAGCTCATCAATCAATGCCAGGCAGCAAGAATCAAACAATAAATAACATTTCAAAGAGATCTGAGGGCTTAATCTGAGTCAGTGTCTGTCAGGGAAGGGGGTTGCAAAAACTTTAGGGACATACTCCTTTCCTGCTTATCATATGCATGAAAGCACTCTTAGCAACACAGGCTTCACAGAACTTTGTGAATTCTTTCTTATGCCCTATCCCACGGGAAACCTGCCCTTTCTAGCACAGGGCTGCACTGCCCTCTGTCATTGTTTCAGGCTTAAGTCAGGCAGGAGAAGTAAGGCAGCCAAGAGATTAGGAGACATTTCGAGGACAGAATGTGGACTCAGGTTATGTCAAAACAGCCGTGGGGCGAGGGTCCATCACCCCCTCTTTGCTGCAGCCCCTCTGAGTCCTTCCTTGAGGCCCTCCCAAGGGATCATGTCTGGCTTAGGTTGACCCCCCTCTGAGGGGGCGTACTGATCATTGACTAACTGACCAAGCATTGGGGGCAGAGATAGATGAAGCAGAAGTAGCACTCCTGCCAGGGAGATAAACTCTGTCTCCTTAAAGGCTCATGGATTGGAGGTCACTCACTCAGCCTTATCCATGGGGAGCAGTTACAACTCCTGAAACAAGGCAGAGTTGTCGGTTCCCAACAGTTGGGGGTGTTGTCTCCCCTCAGGCTGCTGCTGCTCAGAGGGGAGTGTCTCCTTGAGCAGGATGGTTGTTGCAGTATGGGTGAGGACTGAGCACCAAGATCCGGGTGGCCGGCCTCTCAGTTCCATCCACCAATCCTCCATCCCCAGTGTCTCCTCAGGTGTCTCTAGTCCACTCTGCCCTCCCTTTGCCAGGGATCTATATCTGTGGCTGTCTCCTTTAATTATTAATCTAGTCATTCTACACTCAGCAATCAGGCTTAATTACCACAGAGCTAGGACAGAGTTTTTCTTTGGGGTGGGGCTTTTGTTTCCTCTCAGGTTGCTGCTGCTCAGAGGAGAGTGGTTTGCCTGAGCACAATGGCTGCCACCCTTTGGGGGATGAGTCAGCACTGGGTTCCCTGCAGCTACTCTCTCCACTCTGTCCCCAAAACCTTCTGCCCAGTCTTTCCTCAGACATCTGTGGCCCATTTTGCTCCTGCCTTTGTCAGAACCCTGGGTGACAGCAAATGAATTTTTTTGTTGCCCTTTAAATGACTCTTCACATCTCCAGCCATCCATCTCTGGTGGAGAACAACCCTGCCACTTTTCCCTGCTGGTTATCTGTGTACTTTTTGGGCTCTGGTGCTCTAGGCTAGGGATCCTAGATTAGGATTTAGACCCCATTCTTCTCAGGGGATCCAAACTGCTGCTTAATGATTCCTCTGGTACTGCAACCTGTGGGTCCCCAGACAGCCCTCTTGAGTTTCCACTGTACTCCTTACCAGCTGGATTGTGTCAAAGCTGGTTCTACTGTCTATCTGAGGTTATAAGGCTTCTCTCTTGCTATCTTTTAGTTGTTTGTTCTGGGTAATTTCTCCACAACTTTGTTGTAATTCCAGATTTATTCTGGCAGGAGGTT
Source organism: Sturnira hondurensis (assembly GCF_014824575.4). Lineage (NCBI taxonomy): Eukaryota > Metazoa > Chordata > Mammalia > Chiroptera > Phyllostomidae > Sturnira > Sturnira hondurensis. The sequence continues at coordinate 13,743,533 of NW_028075471.1, forward strand.
AGTGTGGCTTCCACTCACTCTGCCCTCTTGCCAACCCTATACTCTAATTTTTGTGATATTGGTTCTAAGACTGTCTCCTATACTAGATTGCAAAGTCCAAGAGTTTAGAAGATACAACTGTTTTTCTGTTCCCCATTATGCCCTATGCAATGGACAATACCTAGTGACTAGTACCAATTTTTATTGGATAAAAAAATTATAGCCAATGAATCTATCCTCTACCTTCTGTGGGTGATGACAGTTAACAACTTACATCTGTGTCCTTCTTGGACGGATTGCCCTTGAATGATACGAGCTGCCTTATCCAGAGGTACCCAAGAGGTTACCCAAAAAACTCTGTTTCCCAGGGGAATCCCATAATCCATGCAGGCATTGAAGAGCCCTGTATGCTCTCTCTGGGCAAGACAACCTCCATCATGCAATTATTGCTCTAAAGCTACATGGGGTCAGACTTAGGCTAGACTTCTCCCTAAATCACATCTTTGTCTAGCCCCTTCCCTTGCAGTATGCCATTCCTCTCAGACACCTTAGGCTTCTCTTGAGATTGTGACTACAGTAAGTACATGAATAGGAATTATTTTGTCAGGTTCTGCTTCCAACTGAACCCCACCAATGACATGAGTTCAACTTGAGCAATTCATGCTCAACCAAGAAGTAAATCTAAGATACTGAAATATTATACATTTGGATAAATCTTCACGTAGAGGAAAATAAGAGCCCACTTTTCTCAAAGGATCCAGAATTTCACAAGTGTCTAATAATTCCAGGGTTGATTAGAGCTTCCATGGTCATTAACACTAATTTCTTCAAATGTAAGGTTTTTTAGTGAGTGAATAAAATGTAGAAACATATAGCAAAATTTATTCCTTTCTGGAAAATGTGTGTGCCTGTCATTGTACCATTATTCAATAATACATTTCTAAATAGGGCTGTGCAGGTAGAGGGCAAGCTTGATATATGACTACTAGGACTTTCATTTCATTTCTACTGAATGGGTTTCAGCTTTCAGAAGATAATTAAAGAAGAGGTGATGATGGCTTCAGAAAGTCCCAGAATATGATGTTATAAGAAAAGTAATACAAAGTTTCATATATGATCTTAAATAGCAAAACAAACCTCTCCATCCACTTCTCCATCTAGGTATTGAAAAATAAATGAAAGCAAGCATACCAAGTTATGAGCAGTAGCAGTGAACTTATTCAAGATTTTAATTTTCTTTTTAAAATATGTTTAACTTTAACATATAAATAAAAGCACGACTATTTTTTAATGTTAAAAATTAGTAACTTAGCAAAAAAATCATAGAAAACAATGGCAATTTTCTTTCCCTAAATAAACTCAGTTGAAAATTTTTAAGAAGGGGGTCTTCCACTTCTGGAAAGGTGAAGTAGATATATTTTTCTCTCAATAAGTACAACTCAAGATATTCTTGCATATGATGAATTAAACAAATATATGATAATTCTGAAAGGTGAAGAAGAGATGATCCCCAATTAGCTTCAGGAAACTAGAAACAACAAGGTGGCAAGTTCCCTGGGTTTTCTTTTTATCCCATATATTTCAGACTTGGAGCTGGAGATGCTGGCCACCTAGAAATGTCAGTGGGCACAGACAAGAAAAGCCATCACAAAATCCTGTTCTTTCTAGCCACAGGATAAGAAAAGGAGCGGCTATTAGGCTGAGAGAAAACATTTAGTCCATCACTCCTCTACTGCAGCAAACATCCCATCCCTATGGGGCAAATAACCTATGCCCCATCCCTACCCAAGCCAGCCAAGAGTGAGTGGGATCCTTGAGTTTCACCTTCACCGGGCTGTAAGGAGGTATCTCAATCCTCCTGTGTCTCAGCCCAAGGAACACTCGGAGTTGAGCAGAGAAATGTTTAAAGCACTTACAAGTTTTCAGCATGTAAGACATAACATTTTGTGGTCTTGCTATGTGTAAGAAATATTTTCATCAACAGGTGAGCATCTTATTTCTAATCTAACACGTGTGACTGAGCACTTAATAAGGACTTGGGAATTTAAATTGAAATCCTACTAAGTATAAAAACAATCAGCATATTTAACATAATTTAAAAGTAACTTTTATTTTTTTAATTTTGTTTTTATCTTTAATTTAAAGTCATTTTCATCTTTATTGGGTTTTTATCAAAAGTGTTTATATCATCAATGACTTCCAAAATTTTGAATTTTTTTCCTTCTAACTCATTTAATTATGAGGAAGCAGAATTGACATTCTTTGAAAAATCCTCCAACGTGACTTTTTCTTGAAAGAATCATTGTCAATTCAAGAAAGCCTTCCCAGGATTTTTCAAGTGTTTTGTCACTTTTCTGGTGATTTTAGTTTCGGGATTCCATGATTCCTTCACCTCTAGCTTCTGATCATCTTGGAGGTGTTCTGGGATCTGGGATATCCATTCGACAAACTCTGACCATTTGTTAATCATGGCTTATCTAGGTGCTCACAAAAGGTAGTTGAATGGATGATCTCAAGGATAATTATTTTAAACTTTATTTTATTAGGTTTATGTAATTAGAATTACATAAGCACCCGAAACAGCTTGTCATCAAATTGAAAACACTGAAAAACAAAATGGAATCTATTAAATTTGTACAGTTTGAATGCTTAAACAAATTTCACTAAGTTTAAAACAGATGAAAATATGGATCAAAATCCACTTAAAAGAGATTTGTTGAATTGGGTAAATTTATAAATAGAGTAAGATCTATCAGTTTAAAAGTAGGCTTTAAAATTTATAACTTAATTACTTATTAACTAATAAATTTACCCAAATAAATTTAATTTCTTAACTATGAGAAATCTTCCCAAATGGTATGATTTTTATATCTGGCCAGGTTTTTCTAGTGTTTCACATTCCATCTCTTCCCCAAGTCTTATGCAGTTCCACTGAGCAGTTCTAAGCATCTTGATTGTCTGATCCTCGAATAGAGGATCGGTCTCTATTTAATCTGTTTTCTCCCAGCAGTTGCCATGTTGCTGGAGCAGAGAAACATGTTTGAGTTAAACTTAATTAACTATATTTTTCAAGCTCCATTAAAATGCAGTATGGTGGGACAGAGATCATGAAGAGGTTTTTGTTCATGCTACACTGTCAAATGCTAGAATTTTAAGTATTCTATTTCAAAGTCTGAAAAAAATCAGAGGACCTGAATCTCATCAGTCATATCTGCAACTTGAGTGGTGACCACTTTGAGCAGCATTTGGTCCTGTCCAGTGCTCTCTTGTAGTTTGGAAAGAACTGTTGCCTGCCTGTTGCTTTTTCATATCTGCAGGAGCAAATTGCCACTATGTTTCTGAGAGGTGGGCTTGTCCTTATACTATGCTTCTTCCTAAATGGCAAGTTTGACCCCCACTAAATGCTTCAACATTGATCCACAGTTTGACATTTTTTCCTGGAACTCACTGTGGTATAATTTCAAATATAATTTTAGATATCACACTTTAATGGTTTAGGGGAGTCCAAATAACATGAAACACATCATTAATATATCACAACTCATACTGTAGAAAAAGCGATTTCTATGTATTGAACAAAACCGGGGGTATATCTATGAAATATATACTAGTTGAAAAATCACTAATTATTTCAATTCCCGACCTAACACTAAAATTAGTATTTACTCTGCAACAATACAATGTAAATTGAGTGAGGAGATTTTAAAATGTTATTTAAATAGATAATTTTTTTTTAAAAAAACCCTTTTACTTGGGTCTGTATCGACCATGTTTTCTTTCCTTTTACAATTTAACATTCTTCCAAAAATAGAATATTATTTGTAAGAACTTACATACTGTTGCAGTCTTACAGATAGTTTTCATTGCAAATTAATTCAAGACCCCTAATGAGGACCTGTATAAATAAATTTATATATTTTTTAGTTGAATACATTCATCTACTAAGCAAAGTGTTCTCTAGTTTCACTGGATGTTACTAAATCCTCTCCTACTGCTATAACACTGTCTCCAGCTTTCAGCTTTTCTACCTCTTGCCTTTTGTCTTGTGAGTGGTTTTGTACATTGGGGAAGGCAATGAATTATCAGGAAGGTGCCTGGCATTCGGTGCCTAGAAAATGGCCCCTACCTCATGAACTGTGCAAGGCTGGGAAGGCACATTTCCACTGTAGTCAATTAGTCCAACTGCACAGAGTAAGCTTCAAGCTTTAAAATTTTTCTTCCCAAGTTATGGGGTATACTAAATAGGTAACACAGTTCAAGAACATGTCTTGGTAAATGTGTGCCTCCAGCATTGTTTCAAATTATCCTTGACTATAAGCAACACAACTATATTGAATTTGGGTCCTTACAGGTTTAAGACAAAGAGCAATGGCTTTGGACTTAGGAGATAAGTTTCAGTCCTGATATCCATATATCAGTTGTGTGTTCTTGGTCATACTATTACCTTCCCTGAGATACAGTGTTCTCATGTGTACAACAGGAAAGATAGATTCAGAGTTGTTAAGAGGATTAATGAAGGCAAAATAGGTGATGTTCCTAGCTCACAGTAAGAAGTGACTCAATGTGAGCTCCTCTGAAGAAAGGAATGCAGCCTGAAACTCACCCAATTTCAATCACATAGTTGTGCTGTCAGATATGGTAACTACCAGCAACACATGGCCAGTAATTAACTGACATTAGACAGACTAAAATTCTGTTCTCCATGCTCAATAGTCACATGTGGCTAATGGCCACATATTGGATAGACTATTGCCATCATCACAGGAAACTCTACTGCGCACTGATATAGTAGACATGAGTTACCCAAGAACTGGAAGTGCAGAAGTCTAAACTTTAAAACTGTGTAACTTTAGCAGATCATCTTTATCTCACTGTATTACTATTAAATGCCTTTGCAGCAATGTTATGGGGACTAGGTACACTAAAATCACTTTTTTTTGGTTGCTTTATCATCTTCCCAGGACCCCAAGATTAAATTGTGCACAGTGCAGTCTCTAGCAAAAAAACACTTTAAGGGCAACTCAAGAGGTAACAGTGCTTTGGTAATTCAATATTCATAGCCACAATTTGATATTATTCCAACACACCTGTAAGTAGTTAGCAAAAAATACATGCTAAAAAGCATGCCAAGCTATCTGCAGGCAATTCCTGTGGTTCTCATTGGCAAATGGTCTTTTGCAGACTAGTAAGTTCTTATACGGTTTAAAGTGAAAAGATTAAAGATCATACTTCCTACTTATTCTTTTGTTTCACTTTAATGCTTAAATCTGCTTTTGCTTGTTTGGAAACAATAATCCGTTACAGTCATTTGATAGGGAATATTGCACCTTAAAATTTATCATAGAAAGTATTTGGCAAACCTTTATTATAAAGGACCAAAAAGTAAATATTTTAGGGCCACAGGTCTTTATCATAACTACTGAACTCTGCTGTTGTAGCATGAAAGCAACCATAGACAATATGTAAATAAACACGCATGACTCTTTGCCAATAAAACCATTTACTATAATAGTCCCTCTGGCCTTAGTGTGCCAACTTCAGATCTAGGATACATCAGAACATATCCTTCCTCACTCTTGCCCACAAAGCTTTTCACCACTTTTTATGTTTAATTTATTTTAATTTTTGAACATATATTGCATCTTTCAAATAGCCACCGACTTTTAAATGTTTAACTTACAAATATCTATAAAATGTAATTTTTCTTCTCATTTTTATTAAGTCCTTAAAATCCATTAAAATTCTTTGGAATAACTTATTTCCACCCCCCCCCCCCAATAGCAAACTGAGAGAAAGTGACATAGAATATAAATTATATAAAGAACTAATTAAAAATGATTCATGGATCTAGTCATTTAAATTTTCCTTGGCTATTTTACTAATTCATGAATTGAATTACAACTTAAATAGAAGACCAGAATTGAGCTAAGTGCTTCAGTGCCATTATTTTGTATGTGGACATAACTGTTCAAGACAAATAAATTACGGTCAAGTATTCCAATGGCTCAAGCAGCATTGACTCAAAATACCTGGTGATGTGTATGCATGGTACAAGTAGACTCCAGAGAACTTGAGAGGAAATAATAAAACAGAATCATGAAATTTTAGAATTGGAGGTGTCTGTATGGAATAATTTGTTCAAGCTCATTGCCTTATGGTTGATGAGTGTGGTGTCATATCTTATTTTTCCATCACTGAATGGATTGTTTCTTTTTATTAGATTTCCAATTCTTCTTAGGGAATTACTCCCTTCCTGCCTTACACTCAGGTGGGGATGGAGTTTGGATGACAGTTTGGATGAGGTTGGTTTCATACTCAGGTCAACAAGTGGGTAATTGACCCACTTTGGACACATCAGAGAGAGCCCTGTAAACTTATTAAAGTATTAGAAGAACCAGTTCAGAGAGGTTCCTGATCCAAAATTGGTCATTTTAATTCTGGGATGTTTCTTAAGAATTGTCAAGAGAAAGGAGCTTCCTTCTTTTACTTTCTCTTTCCTCCCTCCCAATCTCACTGTTTCTTTCTTTATTCTCTTTCTTGCTTTTCCTCTTCCTCCACTCCCTCTCCTCTTTTAGAGATGTTAAGCTTGACAAAATGGTATGGCAGCCATTCTGCCACCTTGTGGAAATGGTCCGTCTGAGAATGAAACCAACACAGACAGGTGGTTTGAGATGCAGTTCCAAGTTTTGATGGCTTCCAGTCTCTGCATGCAGCCAGCCTTAACTATAACCAGAAACATGTTTCTATAACCATAACAGCAAAATAGTTCCCCTCTTTTTTTCTTAAGCTTGAGTTGGGTTTTAGTCATTGCAATAGAGTCTAGATAAACACAATAGGTTAATCAACTCAATAAGTGAACCTTGTTAAGTGGGAGGGTCAGGACTTTCACATTCTCTAAATGTGATGCTGCTTCTAGGAGATCAAGATGGAGACTAGCAGATCTGTTCAAATCTTACATGTAAAGTATATAAGGTAAAATGTGGACTACTCTCTATGTTTCATGGACACAAAGTACCAAGTTGAGATAGTAACCTCATTTCACAGATATTCTTGCTTAGGACAGAACCAAGTTTGAGAAAATATTGATCAGCTATAAAGGAAACTATTTTTCATATTTACATATAGCACAGGTGAGACAAACAACTAGAGGGGATGCTGGAAGGTCAGCAGTACAGGACACCCTGGAGTAGGTAATACACAGGGGACTTCTGTTCCATGACCAGCACCACAGCCTTCAATCCCACTGAGCCCTCAGTCAGTACAGCTGGGCCTGCACACAGGTACCAGTATTCACTCTACAAATCTTTATGGAATCTATACTTGGGATAGATTTGAGCAATATAAACTCAGATACTTGGGGCTTCCAAGAAAAAAAATTCCTGACAACCACTTATTTGGAAAAACAAAAGGGGTTGGTTATTTGCTTATTAATCCTCTTACAAAATGATTACATAATTTAATTCCCTTACGGTGCCCCCCAAACTGTATTAATTAGAAACATCAATGTATATATTACGTGAATGCAGGCCTTCACAGAAAGTAAAACAAATAGTATGCTGATTTCTGCCTAATTGACTATATATATATATATATATATATATATATATATATATCCTTTTACCATACAAATAGTCATAAAAATATCAAAAATCAAAACATACTGTTGGGAACCACCCTGCCTGGTTTCAGGAGCTGTATCCCTCCATAGCTCAGGCTGAGTGAGTGACCCTTGGACCATAAGCCACTAAAGAGACAAAGCTTATCTCCCTGGCAGGAGCACTGCTTCTGCTCCTTTTTCCATAACTGGCCTCCAGTGTTTGGTCAGTTAGCCAATGACAGGTAAAATTCCTCAAGGGAGGATTGACCTAAGGCAGGCACAATCATGTGGAGGCCCTAGGGAAGGACTTGGGGGACTATAAGGGGTGATGAACCCTTGCCCCTCGGCTTTGATGAAGCCTGACTCACCTGAGTCTGCCAGAAGTCTCTGAAAATTCCTTGGCTATTTGTCTCCTCTGCCTGACTTAACCCCGGAAATGATGACAGAGGGTGGTGCAGCCTTGTGCTGGGAATAATAGGCTCCCGGAGATTGGCCTGAGAAAGAATATGTAAAATCCTGTGAAGCCTGCTTTGCTAAGAATGCTCTTAGTTAAATGATAAAGGCCTAGGCAGAAAATGAGTTTTTCCCCCCAAAGTTTTGTAGCCTTTTAGCTGACAGACCCTGACTTAGAAGAAGCCCTAATAGTTCTTTGTATGATATCTACTGTTCACTGCCTGACGATGATTAATAAGCTGTACCTGAACTTCTGAGCAAAAAAACCCAATAAAAGCCTGTTTAGGCTAATGTCAGCACACTCTCCCCTTGAGAGGGTGGCCAGGTCATTCGGAGGTGCTCCCCCCTTGAGGGAGTAGTAGTGCCATCCCTTTTCCTCCACAGGAGTTGGTAGTCCATGTGAATTTGTCTTGATTTTCCAGCCATAACACCATGGGCACTTCAGGCCAGTGCATGGGTCACATACCAAGAAAGACATTGTTGATATTCTTCATTCACTACATAACAATTAAAAAGAACATAAGGCTGATCTATTAGTGTTTTTTCTTACAATGGCAAATACAGAGCTATAATGTAACTTTTCAACTTTTGTCCAATGTAAAATTTACAAGAACCAGTAAGAAACAAACAAAAAGTTTGATCTGCTACACATTTGTTTGTTGATAGAAAAACTGTTAACGCTGGCCACTGAACCTCACTGAATGGGAGTTTATGTCTGTTGATTTCTATAGCATTATGCAGATTGAAATCACATTTTAACCTGTTAGACATCTGTAATGCTTACCTGGGCTTCTGGTTTGTATATAATTTTTATTCTTCCATTGAATAATCTCCTAACAGAAGTGATTACTGATAAAGCTGAGTGGAACTGGAATAATCCTGGGGCTATATAACCAATATACAAGTATAACCCCAAATTTTCTCATTTTGGAGCTATGCCTGAGACACAAAGACTAGTGTCTTAGTAAAAGAAAACAGTGTTTAAGCAATAATATTGACAAAATGAGAAATACACAGATCTTAGAGCTTACAAAACAGGATTTTATTTAAATTTGTATACAAATAAAAATTTACCAAAATATCATCATAAACCTAATTACCCCCTCCCCCCAATGGACATTATGAAAAAAAGTCATATCCTCTTAATTACATTTCCCCAGCTGGTAGAGTCTGTGGGGGCTCAGAAGGACAGGGGGAGATGAAATACTGACACAAAGTAATTTCATCTTGGAATGTCTTAATTAAAGAGATTTCCAAAGAATCAGCTCTCTTCAGTTTTCATATTAAAATGAAATCATCAACTTGAAAATCCAAATGAGGTTTCTGGCCTTATTTTTCATGTGAGGTAAGGAGTATATTCAATATTAAGGCAAGTGGTAGAATCCAGGTACGGAATGTCATGTGGAAGTGTGGACTTCCCATTGTAAAATATACTTTGGAATATTCATGGACTTTTCAACCATGTGCTAGAATCAGAAACTTGGAAAAAGTGTGACAGTGTATAACAGCTATTTGTTTGCATGTTTTAACTGTGCCTTTCCAATACCTAATCTGCTACATGTAGTCTTGTCTGAGGTTTTGATGACCTGAGATCTTTTTATTCAAAAGGAGTAAATATCCACTAAAATTGCTGTCAATGAATATAGGCCTGTTGGCCACAGACTGCTCTCCAAAGTCAGCAACACAATGCCTACTGAGCAGGTTCAGGGTGACAGAAAAGTAGGAGAACACAAGGCATTAATTTAATAGACGGTAAGTAAAATCAGATTTTTTAGGCTGTCTAGATTTCTGACTCAAGATGACACAGATTTAAGATTTTTCATACAATTCTTGCTCCTCCCCATCCCATATTTTTCCCCAATGCGATAACCATTTCCTTCACAGTGAAGAGAGAACCATCCATTTTTATGGTAAAACAGACTTCTTCCTCCAGGGGACAATGACAAAAGCATCACTTTTTAGTCACACTGGCCACCGCCTTTTTGGCTGCATCCTCCAGGTCGACAGCTGAAGTAATGGGGAGCCCACTGTTACTGAGTATGCTCTGGGCCTCATGGACGTTGGTTCCTAGAAGAGGGGTGACAGACAGTCATTGGTGTGAAACTGCAGGTGATGCCCTAAGAAGTTTCATAAAAACTGAAATCATGGGATGCCTGGGTCTCACTAATATAATTCATTTACAACTCAGCTTCAGCTTTGTATGATGCATATATGGCTATTTAAATAAATCCAGATGACAAATTTATTTTTTTACTTTTGTTTTTTTAGAGAGAAGGCAAGGGAGGTTGGGAGGTTGCCTTTAGCACATACCCTGACTGGGGACTGAACCTGCAACCTAGGCATGTTCCCTGACCAGGAATTGAACCCAAGACCTTTTGGTTTGCAGAACAATGCCCAACCAAATGAGCCCTACTAGCCAGGGCTATTTTCCCCCTCTTTACATCTAAATGTGTGACATTATAAAGATATTGCCTATATTTTCTCTGGCATTTAAAACATGAAAATAATGAGGTGCTTATGAGCCTGTGAAAAAAGAAAGATTAACAAACACTTGTTAACAAATTTTAAAAAGGAAAATCTTTTGAAATGGATTTATGCCTTGACTGAAGAGTCTGAATATGGAAAGTAAAGAAAAAGCTTTTTGTAAAAAGTGAGCCAGAGAATGGTAAATCAGGGTATTGGGTTGCAGGAGAGTATTCATTCTGTGCTTTTCACTAGCGAAGCAATGAAATGTACGTTCTAATCAATGTCCTGACAAGAAAGATTATGTAATGAGATCTATATCAAGCAGTGGTCCAACTAGAAAAGAAGATAAAAGATACAACTTCTGAGAGACTAAGGGACATTTTTTACTGATGAAAGCTGAAGTTACTGAAAATCCACAGTCAAGCAGATGTGATATAGTTTTGGTCCATACAAGAAGTCATGTCCTGATGTCTTAACATAAAGGGTCCGAGTCATGGCCTGACCTGAGATTGGAGGTTCAGACAATCTGCCCACCTATGGCCATGAATCCACTGCTTTGGGGACTATGACAGTCCTCAGCATGCTCATTCCTGCTTCTTCCTCATTCTATCTAAAAAAAGGCAGAGGCCCTGAAAAGGACCATTGCAGTTTTTGATGGCATCTCTTAGCCATTCCTGGTGGATCTGGAGGATTTGCTGGCCAAGCTATTCTACTCAAACATTTGCTTCTGGGAATGATGACTTAACACACAATGTTTTTTTTGTTGTTGTTCTTTCGGTGACCAAGCCCCTAAAAGATGTGGTAATATTTGAGAGTCTAATGAAATACCATCATTTCCTGTACTTTTACCTAGTTAGTAAGACACAGCCTGTTTATAAGCAAAGACTTTGAAATCTAGACCTTGGAGGATGTAAGAATGCAAGGATCAAGGAGGCACAAGGTCAGCATGTTTCATACAAAAGGTAAAGCTGAGTTAAAAAGGAATGGTGGAGTGAAAAGGCGATGTTGTGTTGACTCTCCAGGGGTCCTGGGCCCACCAAAGCGGTGGTGAAGGGGACACTCAGCACTGGGTCTTTGGCTCAATGCTCGCTCGCCACTGCTTGACACAGGAATCTGATGAAAGTGGTCTCTGCAAAGCATTAACTCGAAAGGCAGGGGAGTTGTTACTGAAATGTCCAGCCTCTCATCCTGGCTCTGTTGTGCCTTAGTTTGTAGTTTTGAGTAAATCATTTCACTGCTTTGAACCCCAACTTCTTTTATCTCCAGATACAACATTATGACCATCTTCCTTATAACAAATATTCATTAAACACTTACATATGTCCTATATAATGCTAAGTGACTTACATTCAGTCTTTTCCATGACTGAAAAGGTCCTACTGCCCATTACGAGATGCCATTACTGAGGCACAGAGAGGTTAGAGAACCTTTCCATGGCCATACAGGTCACAGTGGCAGAGACAGGATGTGAACCCTAGTCTCTCCAATTACATAATCCTAACTGTTCCAAAGCAACGCCTGTCTGTTCCCTTGTAAAGTGAGGGTGAGAATGATGATAGTAGCATAGGCTGTGGTGAGAAGCAAAGGAAATAACACATGTGAAAGCATTTTGTAAGTGGAAAAGTATCTGTGGCAGACCAGGCCAGCTTCCACCATGGGGAGCTGTGGCTGGGAGGTAGCTGCCCAAGCAGTGTGCAGTACCCAGGACCCCTTGCATCCAGATGGGGTCACATGACTGAATTCTGGCCACTGGAGTGCAAAGAGAAAGAAAACACATGCCCATAAAAGTCTCCAATGGGACCCTGGACACTGGTCTCAGAGTCTGCTGTCTGGAACATTGCCAGCCTAGACAGCCTGGAAGGCACCTTTTTGAAGATGGCAATGACTCCTTCAACAGGGATAATTGATTAGGGCAGAGGACCCCACTCACTTTCGTGGACCTCATAATAAATGAGAAAGAACATTCTATTAATTCTCTGACATTTCAGCATTTCCCTCTTGTTACACGAGCTAGCACTTACTTGAACAACATATTACTTTGTAAATGTGGTAGGTAGCTGCCAAAACAATCAATCCCCACCCTCCTACTGTTCACACCCCTGTGTAATCCTCTCCATATAACAATGAGCTGGATCCAGGTAATTGCTTCTTATGAATAAGAATGTAACCTTAGTGATGGAATGCCACCTTTGAGACTAACTCAAAACCCCATGATTCCACCTGGTTCCCTCTGACTCCTATATTGTTTGACTGCTCTGCCAACTTCCTTACAGGAAACCCAGGAGACAAGGAACTGACGCCAGCCTCTGGCCAACAGCCAATGAGGAATGGTGGCCTTCATCCCACAGCCACGTGAGTGCAGCTGGAAACGACCCTTACCCAGCGAAGCCTTGATGTGATTTTAGCCCTGGGAAAGATCCTGAGCCTCAGGACCCAGCCAAGCCACACCTAATTCCCCACCACAGAGACTGAGCTCATCAATGTTCCCAAGTGTTAAGCTGCTCAATGTCAGGACAATTCAGGGCAATTTGTTACTGAACTAATGCATATGTAAAGATCTATTATTTCATTAACACAATGTCTGTGTGTATATTGACTGATTTGGTGGAGTTTCAGCCAAAGTCCCAGAGGCTATAAAGTAGGCCAGAGGACCAGACAATGGCAGGTGTTGGAACCAGGCCAGGGAATACCTACATTAATCCGGAGGGAAAGCCAGCATGAGTAATGACACAGCATGAAGCAAAAACCTCAACTGGCCCAGAAGGTGAATAAAAAGTAAATATGTAAACTTTAAAAAGATTTTATTTATTTAGTTTTAGAGATAGGGAAGGAAAGGAGAGAGGGAAACATCAATGCAGGTTGCCTCTCACCCGCCCTTTACTGGGAACCTCATCTGCAACCCAGTCATGTGCCCTGACTGGGAATCAAACCTGTGTCCCTTTGGTTCACAGTCCATGCTCAATCCACTGAGCTATATGAGCCAAGGCATAAATATGTAAATTTTATCTCCTTTAAAACAGGCATAGTCTAGAATTCTTTCCACAAGGGTTCTCCAATCTCCCAGGGAAGAAATCTAACCTAAGATACAAAAGGCTCTTCTCTCCCTTCCCTTCTTCAGAGCACCTTCCAATCTCAACACATGGATTCCAAGACCTCAATGATCACCCCAAGAAATAGACTGATCCGCCTGATTCTCCAGGCACCCTGGGTCCTTGTCCCTAACTCTTCCTCTCCTTGGTGTGAGTCCTGATGTGGGCATGGGTCTTACTCAGGCCTGTCAAGCTGTCTGTGTAACTGGACTGATACACGAATTAGCAGTGTTAGTTGTAGTGACAATCATAGTAAAAGCAGCAATAGCAGCTACCACTTAGCACGTGTCACAGGCTATTCCAGGGTTCTAAGTGTATTAGGCCATTTGTTCCTCAGTGGCGATTCCAAGATAGCTGTTATTATTCCTCCTTTTACAGATGAGAGGACTGAGGCACAAGTAAAGACTAATGTCTGGCAAGCATGGATAGTAATAGCTAGGAAGCAGTGGAATGAGCATTCAACACGCCCTGTCACTGGTCTAAATGACTTCTGGAACTAATACTTGATACATTTGTTTTGAATCTTGAATAACTCCTTATGATATTATATACATGTGTCATAATAATAATAATGTTGGCAATAATAAAAAACTCTGCATTTTTGTTGTTTACAATATCCTCCCACATGACTTTATTTGACCTGTACAATGATCTGATGAGTTAGATCAGAATTTGTTTCCAAATCCATTCCTTTTTCAGCCAAGAGCACTGAGGCTTAGTGACTGGCAGGATTCAGTCTTAAAATTCTATGCTGTTCTCACTCTATTTCCATTTCCTGGGGACTCCTGTTTAAATGCCTGTTTGGCATTTAAAATTGGCAGCACTATTCCACGCATGAGATCACCTGAATTTCAATGATGCTACAAATTACTTAAGAGCAAAAATCAGGCACAATTAGAATGCCTGCTCTTTCCAAGATCCCATCTGGCTAAACCTACTCTATCCACTGTCCCTGCTGGAGGAGGGACCACAGTGTTCCCTGAGGCAGAATTGATTGTTCTCAAAAAACTGATTGCAGCTGATCCAAGGACGGTCCAAATACGGATGATGGTCATTGTCAGATTGTCCCAGTAGATTTGTTCATGGCTATGGGTAGTACCCATGATGAGCATAGTAGCATGAAAAGGACTCATGAGACACAAGCAGACAAGAGAACAGCACACCACTTATGCAGAGGGCTGTGGAGTCAGGTGAACAGATGAGGGCTGCCCTGGTGCTCCTGAGGTCTGCCTCCAACCCAGACCCTTTTCTTGCACGGGGCCAGTGTCACCATGGTTCCACTCCATTCTGAGAGCTGTTTATTCAGCTTCACAGGAGTTTACCTCTACATGAAGACTTTTTTTTGTTTCCAAAATAAGTGCTCTTCCTTGCGACCTATCTAAATTAGCTTAACTAAATCCATTAATTAAGATCCCTTTTAGCATCCAACTTAGCGCCAGGTGTTTCCAAGGAGGGAAAGGCAACTGATTTGGAAATCTGTGACCCTGCAGACAGGCTGAGCCTTTGGCCTTCGACCTGGAGGTCTGTTGCCTTCTCTTTGCCTGGTTGATACTCACTGGTTTATGAGGTACCTCTGTAAATGGCATTTCTTTGGGGAAGCTTTCTTTTCATCACTTCCCAAATCCCAAACTAGAGCAGAAGATTGTAAAATGAGCTTCCAGAGTACCTCGTACTTATTGACTCTTCTCTCATCCACACTAAACATAAGCTTCAGAAAAAGCTGACATTTTTTCAGGCCTGCTCATCAGGGAAGCTCCTTGTGGATGGAGTGAACTGCCACAGATGGGCTTATGTGTGCAAAGTGAGATGGTGGAGGGAAGGGCTAGGTGGGTACTTTTCTAATTGCTTTGCTGGCCCAGCATCCTCAGATAACCCTTTGTGTTAGGTTTGTGATAGAAACTCCAAATGGCCTGATGAAAAACAAGGAGAGCTTGTTCTTGAGCTTTTCCAGGGTTCTCTGGGGGCTTTCAAAGGGGCCTCAGCAGCTGGCTGTGTGCAGTGTCCTCTGGTGAGGGTTCCCAGCTGCTGCCAGGCCTCTGCCCAGCAGCTCCTCACGCTCCTGGTTCAGAGCCAGCTGGCAGGGCCAGGGTCAGAGGGCACACAGGGCCCTCCCTTCTCCGGCTATCCCTGCAGGACCATATCAAATATCTAATTGCTTCATAATTTCAGGATCCATTAAAGTGAATTTTAATTATACTTGCAGTTATAGTTTAATTACAGTCTTAATTATTAAGTATATACTAAGCACACTCAGAACTAGGCTGTTTGAAAGGAATGTTCATATTGAAACAGAAAGCTCAGGCACAGACTAGGAGGGGAAACGGAGCATATACAGGGGACCTGGTCAAAGATCTCCCGCACAGGGCAGGAGTGGTGGTGTCAGAGACAGAGGACAGAGAGAGACAGAGACCCCTAGAGAAAGAAAGAACTAGATGGAGGCAGAGGGCGAGACTGGCAATAGAGTCAAAGAGAGACTGAGACACGAGATACACACACAGAAGGATGAACAGACAGAAGATGAGACATACAGAGGAAGAGAGAGACATAAACAGAAAAAAGAGACAAGAGACAGAAGGGATAATAGAGGAAGACTAGAGATTTAGACAGACAAGAGAATGGAGGCAGAGGGAGGAGTAGAAGAAAAAGAAGAGAGGATGAGTGAAGGTCACAGAGAGAGAGAGACCCCAGAGAAACCTGAAAAGAGAGGGTCATGAGGAATAATCCAGAGGACAGGCACATGAAAAGAAAGAGAGAGGGGCAAAAAGTCAAATAGAGAGGTGAGGAAAACTGAGCTTTGCCAAATGTGGCCCACAGCAGCCCTGCCCCTGCCAGTATCTCCCCCAGAGAAACACTTGGAATCACCACCTGATCAGACAAACTGTTCAGCTGGCCGAACTTTGGGGACTTTACATCAGCTAACTGAAAACTACTCAGTTAAGTGGTTATCTACCCACTGCATGCCTGAAACATAGCAATGCACAAAGAATCAAAAGGGAATAATTTTAAAATAAAGTCTTGCTCCGCTAGTACAGAGCATCATAGAAAATAGTAATACTAATTATTAGTCTTAAAAATTGTCCAACTCTTCTTTCTGTTTGACCACTGACTTCCTGCCACTGGGTGGAGCAAGAGAGCTGTAAACAGAGCTGCAAGGTGAATTTATGGAGCTCATTCTTTTACTCTTCTCACAAGGGAGAGAAGACAATGGTAGTGGACACAAATTACAGGGTTTGGTTCAAAAGGTGCGCCCCTACCAGGGCTTCTTATCACAGGACGTGTGTAGAATCTGTCTTTTTAAAACTATTACTATTAATATGAAGTCAGTTTTTTTTTTTTTTAAGGAGAATGATAGGTAGCACTTATTGAGTGTAGATAGATACACTAAATGTTTGTTGGATACATGAGTTAAGGGCTTCACAAATATCATATCACTTTAATCTTTGTAGCAATCCTAGAATGATGTCATTTTTTCTCCATGTTACCGACGAGGCAGCTGAGGCACTGAGAGGCTTAGGATTCCCAGACGTCCCCCACAAGTCAAAGGCTGAGCCAGGACCAGCATCTGGGCTTGTGTGACTGCAAATGCACAGGACAACCATGCGGCCTGGACTCTCGGGGCAGACAGGAATCCCAGGGAACCTCTAAGCTAAGTCTCTTGTTTTTACTGGAGGGAACTGAGGCCCAGAGATGCGACACAATTTGCTCAGGTCGAACAACCAGTAACCATGACAAGCCTGACTCTAACTCTGTGTTCCAAGTCAGGACAGTGGTCTGGAGGTAAAATGAAGGCAGTGACACCTTTCTGCACCACCTGCAAGCTTATAATAATTTTTCCATTTTAAAATAGTTGGAAGAAAATCAGGACAATATTTTGTGATACGTGACAATTATGTGAAATTCGAATTTCTGTCCATCAATAAAGTTCTGGTGGAACAGCTAAATGAAGCTGTTTCTGAGCTTCAGTGGCAGAACTGGGTGGTTGTTAAAGGTGCTGTGGCCCATAGGTCCTAAAATCTCTGACCCACTCTCAAAGCAAGTGACACTTTTGTTTATTTGTTTTACTGAGGGAGGGGAGGTGGGTGGAAGCAAACCAAATTCTATAAAGCAGCAGACTCCTCCTAAAATGCTCACTGTCCTTGTGCTCTTGCTCCTCCTCTGTATTGTCCTTTCAAGTGACAATCGGATAGAGGGGGTCCAGTTTTGGGTGACCTGTGAATTTGGACAACTGATCACAACTGTTTTGTCTTCTTACAGTACCATCAGAAGTGGGATAATGATTGAGGATCAGAGGTAAAGCCCCTGCTGAGTTGGCAGCCCTCCGTCTGCCCACACTCAAGTTATGTATTAGAGCTCAGATAATGACAGCTAACATGTATTAATCATGTTCTAGGTGATTCGAAAGCGCATTTGATCTTTACAATAACCCTATGAGGCTCACATATTTTTATTTCCATTTCACAGATGAGGGAGCTGAGATTTCACACCTGGCTCTGTAAAGACCAGCTGAGCAATCCAGGCAACTTACTGCAGTTGGGTGAGTATTTTATCAAAATGTTTATCCCTCAGATTGTATAAAATTAAAGATGACAAAAGATACTCTGGGGAGCTGTACCCTCTGCACACCATTCCTTGATGACTTCTCCCATGGTGAGAAGAAACCACTGCCCCGGGTTGAATCTGACAGTTATTCCAATGATAACAGAAAAAGTCAGCATCTCCAGTGGGAGGGAGCTGATAGCCAGGTTCTTGGCTATGCTTCAAAGAATGGTGTGTATGTGCTTATGGTCACACAAGTGGGGTTTAGGACCAAGTCTAACATGGATCTATTGAGGGCTTATGCTTTTACCATGTTGACTCTCAAAGCAGCAAAAGTACAGGTGCCTTAATGTTGAACAAGAAAAGAACAAGAACAGTTTACAATTCTGCACCTGCAAGGGACAGGAATGATCTTTTAAAGAAGGAACTGTTCTAAACACCAAAACATCGGCATGTGGACTTCACCTCCCTACGTCCACCTCAATCCATGTCCATTTTAATTTGTGGGTGATTTCAAGAATTCTCATTTGTTTGAAATGGTGGCTCTGAACCCCACTGCTGCCTAGCAAGTGGCATCACTGTACATGATTCTGTACTTACATGGAGGAATGACTGAGTGGACCTCACTGCTAACAGTTTTGTGAGGAGTTATCTTCTGAGTGCTTAGTTTGCTTGCCAAATTCTTTCTCAACTCTCATGGAGTACTTCAGAGATGAGGGTGGAGGGAGGTTCAGACATAGCTACCATGGAGGAGCTTCCAGAATTCCCAGTCTTGCTGCTACCTCTTTTCTCCACCAGGCTGCAAGTTATGTCCCACTGCCTGCCTTTGAATTAAAGACCTACTGTGGCACCACTACACCCTTTCCTTTCATATCCTCTATGCTACTTTTTGCACAATGAAAATTATGGGGGGGGAAACCCATGAAGCCTAAAACCTGGCCATTTACAGAAAAGGTTTAGACCTTTGCTCCATTCAATCCAAATTGCTGGCCTTGTGGTTGCAGGGCCTGGCAGAAGCCAAGAACCCTGCTTCATCCGGTACCTTCCCAGCCTGCAGCCACACTTCCTACTTCTGGTATAGCAGTACTTGTATTTCTAGGGGAGAAAACTCCAAATCTGCTCTTTGAATCAACAGTAGCAAATATTGGCTCCAGTGCCCCCTCTCTCCTTTCCCACAACTGTGGTGGACAGTAATTACCACTGAGCTGGAATCCTGCCTCAGAATCTTCATCGGCACAGCAGGTGGCATTGCCAATAACCTGAAAGTGCCATGAGATGAAAGCTATGTGTCCTCCCTGTCTAATATGCTCACGAAGTCTTAGGAAGCTGTGCTTCTGGGCAGTCCCAAGGTGGTACTCTCGGGGAGTCATTTTAACAGAACACATGAGCCACCTGTAAAATAGTACAGATGGAACCTACCTGGGTGTCAATTCTCTGACAGCTATGTGCTCTTGCTTTTTGATGGCTGATCAAATTTAACATTCATTTTTTACATAAAAAAACTGAGGCATGGAAACAATGAACTGACTGGTAACTCAGAAAATACCCAGTGGTGTTGTGATGATACAAGGTGGGACTCAGATGTGGGTCCCCATACCTGCCAGCTCTCAAACCTTTACTTATTCAAGTACTCATGCATAGCTTCTGCTCAGGGAAACAACGTTAGACTCTAGTTTTTGCAGGGATGACCACTACCTAGACCAGGGTGGGCATCTGACACAAAGGCAGCCCACGCTGCAGGCAGACTGATGACCTGCAGTGTGCATTAGAGAAGGCATTTCCTTCCATGCAAAGGGCTAGTCATCAGCACAGCACTCCTGGTCTCTATCACTCTCTGGATGGTGGTGACAGAGACCTACCTGATTGGAACATCTGAAAGAAGAACTGAGTTCATGCAGCCAACCCCTTCCTCTGCCCTCAAATTGGAGTAGGCTGCTCACAGTGAGCCCAGGCAGTCTTTGACCCCTTATGCTTCTTCCCTGGAGGTGGGAGGTGCCTGTGACTAGGTGTGTCAAGCTGACTAATTCCTGAGTTCAGAGTAAGGAGCTCATATACACAATAAGGTGTACTCTTCAACCTTTTTATCGGTAATGAAGGTGATATTTCAGTCTCCTGAGTCCTTTGTCTTATTTCTCAGCAGGATCAAAACCCAGATGGAGAAGAATCTCTTTGGTCTACTCAATCCAACAACATGCCTGGCTGGATGGGCTGTGGACAACAGGAATGATGGTTATTAGCTAAGCTTAACAGACTAATACTCTGTGGGATTGGGACTTCTAGGAAACACACAGGGGCCAGGCTGGCCTCAACAAGAGGCTGAAGCTAGAGGCACCAGGAAAGAACAGGAGGGTATGAGAGTCAGAGTAGGGGGCTTCCCAGGTGCAATCCCATTAAAGCCTGACACTAAATTGCCTTTATACAGTATTAAGGTGGTTGGAGAACCTCAAGTCATTACATTTGAAAAAGAAAAAGGAAAAAAAAGCTGCATCCTGCAGATGCCACCTTCCTTAAGGGAAGTGTGTGTCTTGCCACCTCAGCATGGCTTTTCCACCCTGTGCCAGAGGCTTCCCTTGTGTAAAGCAGAGAGGATCGAACATGGTATAAATTTCAGTGACTCACATGAACTATCTGGGGGAAAAAAAAAACAAAAGCTCAGAGTGCCAGATATAAGAGATTGTTTGTCTGGAGAGATAAACATTATATCTGAAGACGGTTTAACTAATCTAACTAATAATTTATGTTAGGTTCTGTGAGGCTTGGTCTAATGTTTAAGCATGGCAAAGTTTAGGCATTCAGGAGTGTTCATTGGCTTAGACAATGAGAGGATTTAAGGCTTGATAATAGAACAAGAATGTGTCCAAAATCTCATTTGGTTTTGATGACAGCCAAAGGCACAATGACTGCTCTTCTCCCTTGGTCCCACACTTCAGTACAACTGAAACTTGCAGAATGAGCACAGCTGCAAAGTGCATGGACACAGCTGAGAGCTCTGTGGCTATGTCTTTATACCTTAATACTCAAGGTGTCATTTCTGCTTTAGCAGACCAAAGCATCATGTGGCAATGTTACCGTGTCCATGCTAAGAAGGACACGAGATTTGCACTCCTCTGGCTGTGGCTCCAATTTGTCAGAATTTCAGAGGGCAGAGATAAGGAAGTATCCATGGAGAAGAGATGCAAGAAACAAGAGTAAAAGAAACAGAATACAAAGTTTCTGCCTTGAGACATTCACAGTCTCAACAACATTGGAGAGAAATTAGGGAACATCAGAGAGACTGATAAGGACGATAAAGAAGGGGAACAGAGGGGACTCTTATTGCTAATGGTATTTAGCAAAAGAGAATCAAAATGTCCCTAGCCTGGTAGGTTGGTTGGTTAGAGCATCATCATGATATGCTAAATTTGTGGGTTTGATCCCTGGTCAGGGCACATACAAGAATCAACCAGTGAATGTATAAATAAATAAGTGGAACAACAAATCTCTCTCTCTCTCTCATATGAAAAAAGAAAAAAAAACTTTTAAATAATCAAAATGTTTATATTGCTGAAACAAACCTTTTGGTATTGGGTAGAAAAATCAAATTGAAAAGATCTGGCTAAGAGAAACAGGATCCAATCTCCAAATCATCTAGGCTCATTATTATTTCTTCATGAACTTACCTTGGAATCATAATAAGCACCTGAGAGAAAAGCAATTTCTTCCCCAGACATATTTGAGACATAGACGTTTGCTACAAATTTAAGTAGGACAATAACAAGGAAAATGAATTCTAAAAAAGAAACATTCTTTGAAGAAAAAGATCTGTGATCTACAATAGAATTGTAAGACTGCCCACAAAATCTAAAGCTTTCGCTAAAACACACTTGCACATTGAATACTCTCAGTGTTGACAAATATCTGTATATTTTTCAAGAATATCATGGGTTGGCCTGAATTAACAATCTAGATAATTTCTGTGTTAAGTAGGTATACACTTTAAAAAGGAAAAAAACCCAGATTATATGTTCTTTATTCATAACAGAAATAACTGTTGACAAAAGCTAACAAGCTCCCACCCCTCTCCCCAAATGTGGTCGTTTAATTTATTCAGGAGTCTTTTAAAGAAAAAGAATGTGAGGACTCTAAGATGGAAGTGAGATAGGTAGGAGTGGGTTCCACTTCCCCCTGTGCATGGGTGAAACACCTAGCCAATCAACTCAGGAACAAAGTGAACAGCCAAAGTACCACAGCATACATGAAGATAGGAGACCAAAAATTGTAGCAGACATTGAAACATCAGACAGTAAGGAGAGTGCTTCAGGGCAGTAGGGTCCCTGGGACCAGCTCGGGGACCAGCTTGGGGACCAGGGTGCCTGCAGTCCCAGGCCCAGCACCTGCTGGGCTCTTCTGCAGGGCTCTATCAGGTCAACGGCTCCCTCCCATGCCAAACAAGGTTTGAGCAGACTGGGAGAGACCTGGTTGCTTAAAGTCACAGAGAGGGAAATAAGGACTAAGTAGCAAACACACAGGGGCTGTGAGCACTCGTGGAGTCTATGGACACCAGCTGGTGAGAGTTGGGCCATGACGGGCCCCCACCCAGATAGTCCCCTGTCTAGTTGGAGAGTTGGGCTGTGTGAGAGGACAGGCCCTTGTGTGGAGCAGCAGGCTTGAGCAAGAGTAATTTCTCTAAAAGAAAAAGTGAAAAAAGAGACACGCGGTGGCTATTTGGGGCATTCTCCTGCTGCAGCAGCTCCAGCCTCTTCCCCACCCAGACACGAGGCACTCCCATGGTGGAGCAGAAGGCCCCTAGTCCACACCTAAAGCCCAGGGAGAGTGTGCACCTGAACCTGCTGGACAGGAGGCTGCTGGGGAATTTGGCTGGAGGCTGGCCTGGGATCTGGAAGGGAGAAAAGCAAAATCAATCCCCCCTCAGCCTACTGAAGCCAGGAAGACTAGCAAAACTGGCTCGGCCAGTTTGAAGCCAGCAGGAGGCTTTTTTAAAAGTAATTTTTTATTTCCGTTTCTATTTTTTCCTTTTATCTCCTTCTTCCTCTCTTTTCTTCTTTCTTGTTTTATTCCTTCTCCCTTTCTGTCCCTTTTTATCTCTTCTTCCTTCCTTTTTAAAAAAATTTCCACAAGTGGAACAATAAAACCTGGAACTGTAAAAGGACCGGAGTTGAACCCAAAGAGGGGTCATCCCAACAACTGAGACAGTGAGACAAATTTCACTTTGCTACTCCAAAGAACTTTCAAGTTATTGTATATTTTTATTATTATTTCTTTCATAATTCTTACATCTTTCATTTTGTTAGTATTTTTGTATTTTTTCTCTTTCTGTTTAGTCCAATGCAGCAAGTCCCAGAGGGGCTGCAGGTGGGGGTGACATCTCCTTGGCTCATCCTCTGTATCTGCAAATCTCTGCCTTCACATCTAATATTACCACTTCATCCCACCACTATGGATGGCTATGCCCTAATGTAATAGTCTCCCCTTCTCTCTAGTTCCCACTTTTAACTCTCCCAAGTCCATCTGCTAAGCCATCATTCTCCTGGCTATTCAATGTAAAACCCCAGCTCCCCTCTTTCTCTCTCTGCACATCTGTATGACAGTCCTGCCTGGGTTTTAGATTCTAACGTCATGGACTCTGGCTACTAACCTGAAGTTCCCACTCTGTTCTTTTAGCCATGCAATGTTGCTGCAAAGCCGTTTCTCTCTCCAGGATAGCCACTGATCTACCAGGTCCCGACTTCCGGCCTGTCACTTTAGGATTTCCACATTTGACTTGGAAGGTCTCCTTTTATAATATTTCTTTGCTAAGTCATATACCTAAATGTACTTTAATTATAGTAGTCAATACTGAGGGAGATTAAAAAAGGGGGGGGGATGCCAATGAAAGTGGGCTGAGCAACAGCAGGCACCCAGCTTGAGAGAGACACGCACCTCACAGTAGTCTGCATTCCCTTAGCATGTAGAGCCCTTGCTTGGTTTTTATTTAGATCCTTTATGGGGCCTTTATGGATAATACTATCTCCAGTTTCTGCATTTTATTAACTATTAGTGTCAA
Organism: Sturnira hondurensis; assembly: GCF_014824575.4. Lineage (NCBI taxonomy): Eukaryota > Metazoa > Chordata > Mammalia > Chiroptera > Phyllostomidae > Sturnira > Sturnira hondurensis. The sequence goes on from NW_028075471.1 coordinate 13,767,696, forward strand.
GAGTAGAGTTGGAGCAGGATTCTTCATCTTTCCCTTTGTAATTATGCAGAACCAATATAATTTGGGGACCTTGGGGTAGGGCTGCTTGTTTCCCAGAAATCACAGTGTCAGTGAGTGTCCTTTGCACGACCATACCGAGCATGAGAGCCAGTATCTACCAACAACATTTATCACACAAGATGCTAATTCCCACAAGAGGAAGAAAAGAATATCACCTAGGATTCCAGAAATGTCAAAAACTCTCCTGTTTCTCCTCCCTTAGTAAACTAGGTGCTTATTGCAGGATAGGTGCATGATGGTGAAGGAAGAGTAGTGTCAAAGGTCACCTGGGTGTTTTTAGCCTACATAAATTTGGTGACAGTGTCCTCTTTGGGCTTATCTTCACTCACTACAAGTAATTCCCCATGTCACAGTGGACACTGTGAGGTGTCAGTACTTCTGAAGGCTCCACACGCTGTGCTGGTGGCTGTCTGGGAAGCCCCGAAGGCCACTGCTACTAAGACAGAGGCAGATTCTAGGAGGGTAAACACTTAACATTTCATATGTATATTTCTTGTATTGTTAGATTTTTTCTTTTTTATTTCCCCAGTTATATAGTAATTGAGATTAGTTATTGTATTGCCATATATTCTCAATGCCTGGAGCTCAATAACCAGAAAACAGTATTTATTACATCAATTAAGTAATTAAAAACACAGGCATATACCTTGGAAGTACTTAAACTTAACTTAAAAGTTAACTTCAACTTTAACTTAAAAAGATGAAAATGTGATTGTCTAACGAACTTAGAAATGTCCAAAGTTCCTGGTACCTGGGGCAGACCTCTGATACAGCCAACAGATATTATTAAAGGAGGTAATCTTGGATGTGGCATTTGCATGTTTCAGCATGTTCATTATTCAGATACACATGATAGGGCTATGTTAAACGTCAGGGATCATTTCCTCCCTCTGGAATACGAAGCATCGTGTGAAAAAGAGAACTGATCCTTTTTAATCTTTGTGGAAAAATAAAAGTGAGGTAAATTTCTTTTCTAGGAATGTACTAAAAGCTAATAATTATGCACCTCTGTTGACACACAGGTATAGGGAGGATCACAGGACACAAAGGGTACACCATGGCATGCACTCACTTTGAGTAATTTTCAAGGGACAGACACTAGTTTGGAGAACTGCTCTTCTGTAAGAACAAGAGCTGACATGTAGAATCTGAGGGTCACTGGTCACTTTAACCCTGAAAACAGCCATCAACATTTTGTAAGTGTACTCATAGTTACACTTACACTGATGAACTCACCATCAGCTCCTTGATCAATTTTCTTTTTATTGCAGCCTTGCCAATTATTTCCCTGCTATTTAAATTATTTTCATTGAAATCAGTTATGTTACATTTACATTTACAAGATTTAATTCATTCAGATATTTTAATGTCCATATTAAACTGTGCCAACTGGAGCTTCTGCTATTTTTCTTTTTCTTTTGTGATCATTACTTCTATCAAGTCTACATGGTACTGATCTGAGTTAGTGAAGCAGAGAGTCTCAGAGAAAAAAGAGAGTGAGAGGAGAGAGAGACATGAAGAAAGAAGCAAATAGAGAAGAGCAGGTTGCAGCTGGGCTGGAGCCTTGACCTCTCAGGACAGAGGTACACTGCTGGGTCAAAATATGCCTGGTTTTTAGGTTGAGGACGTTTCTCAGGAATTATGGCACCAGCATACAGCATGGGGAAGTGGATATGTCTTAAGAATGATACTGTAAAATCTACTCAAGGGGGCTGCTTGATCACTGTAATCTGAAGTGTTTTTTTTCTGAAGTGTCACCTGAGGACATTTTTTCATTGCTTGTTAAAGAAAGAGGAAAGGAGAGAGGAAGGAAGAGAGAGAAACATTGGTTCATTGCCTCTCATATGAACCCAGACTGGGGGTCATTGGCACCTGGACTGGGTATCGAACATGCAACCTGGGTATGTGCCCTGACTTAGAATTGAACCCTCAACTTCCCAGTTAGAGGATGATGCTCCAGCCAAGTGAAACACACTGGCCTGGGCTAATATGAAGCTTTTGATGATGTTGACAGGCCTGTTGCATAGTTCTCACATTAGAGTGTCTGTGTTTCCTTCTCTACTTCAGTGGTTCTCAAAGCATGGTCCCTGATGTAAAAAAAACTATTTTTGTAGTAGTGATCATAATAAAATAATCATAATAAAGATAAAAAAACTCTGTTGGCATTGATAGTAAAGAAGCAAAAGTGATGGTGGGTGAGACTGCTCGTGTTACCACAAAAGCAAAGCAGTGGCACAAACCGCACCGTCACCCTGTTTTCATCAATGCGCACTTGCCACCAAGTGCTCTCACTTTCAAGTAAGAATGTCCTTGATGAACAGTAAAAAATATTAATTTTACCAAACCTCAACACTTAGGTATAGGTCTTTTTCTTTTTCAATATTTAAAATAACTTTTTAAGTTGCCTTTTATTTCTTTGTTTAGATGATATTTCTTGTTTTTAATTTGTTTTCCAGAAAGGTAATTTTCTATAGTTTTCTAGAAAACATTTTTTTCTTGAAGGCAGTCTCCCAAAGGGCCTCATAGAGAGTTACATACAGGGTCTAACACAAATAATGCCCCCTTTTTATTATAAAATCACAAGCATGTGATTCTGTAACATAACAATATCACACTTAAGCACACCACATGACATCTTAGGTGAAATGTTCAAACTAAAACTATAAATTATTACATCCATATTATTACCTTACTAATTACACTCAAGCAGGTGTTACTTCTGGTGGACGCTGTATGTGGCTCAGTGGGTGGGGCTCTCCCACAAAGCAAAAGCTTCTCAGGTTCAATTCCTGGCCAGGGCACATGTCTGGGTTGCAAACTTGTACCCAGCTGGGGCCCCTGTGAGAGGCCTCTGATCGATGTTCCTCTCACACATCAATCTCTCCCTCTCTTTCTCCCTCCCTTCCACTCTCTCTAAAATTAAATAAATAAAATCTAAGAACCAAAAACCCCAAAAACAGGTCTTTCTAATCCTCTGTATGACCATGTGGGAAATGTACACAAAGCTGTGTGCTGAACTCATGGTTGTTCTGAGGAATAGCATTTGCTGACTGTTCAAAGAGCTAAACCACCCACTTTCTCACTGAGTCCCATTCCTTGGAAGAACAACAGACTTCCCATGGCTGTGCTGACTCAGTGACCTGGTGGACATTTTCTCAAAATGGGTGAAGTGAATCTGTTGCTTCCAGGGAAACAAATGACTGTTCTGTGGCTGATGATAAAATTTATACATTTAAATGAAAATTAGAATTCTGGAAAACTTGCATCTACCACCTTGATAGGTTTCCAGTACTTAAAAGCTTCTCTGATGAGAATGGTGTGATATGAACAAATGTGAATTTCTTTTGGTTCTGTATGTTTAAATGTGTCAAACCTGAGAAGATTGCATAATTCAAAATGTTCCACATGATCAATGCATGATATTACAAATCACACATGTAAAATCTAATGCGTAAGACAGACAGATTTTAGTATAACAGAGTATGAAAAGGTCATTAAAATAATTTCGGATTCCACATAAAATATCTTTAATAAAGAAATTATTGCTTTATTAGCAGTACCAAAGAATATTCAAAATTATGTGAAGTGATTATTAAAAACTCCTCCCTTTTCTAAATACGTAACTCTATGGAAGGCCAATTTTCTTCATCTACTTCAACCAAAACAACATATTGCAACAGAGAAAATGAAGAAGCAAATAGCTGCATATTAAAGGAAGTTCAAAAACAATGCTATTTTAATTAAAATGTCAAGGTAATTATTTTTCATAAAATATATAGCACATGTATTTATTTATAAAACATATAATATAAAAAATAAAAAATAAGTTTAATTATTAAAATATTTTAAAAGTTTCTGTTACAAAATTATTAAATCAGTCAATAAATACTGAAATATATAATACAAAGAAACCAAAGCTCTTTGGGTCCACTGTTTTAACATGTAAGGAGTGCTGAGAACACGGAGTTTTGGGAACCACTGTTCTTCCTTGATGAATAAATTCTTGGAGCAGCATTTCTCAAAGTGTTTCTTCCAAAACACTAATTTCATGAAATGATTCATAAGAAAAGGGCTCTACTCTGGAATAAATTCAGAAAAGTTCATAACATATGCCATTCTTGGAGAGCTTCAATATATATTAGCCTGTTAGGTGTTCAAAGAACCACTGCCATACTGCATTTATTTCATGCTATTTAGTCCAGTGTTTCCTTATGTTTTGTTAGGAAGTCTGTGAGAGCAGAACACTCTAGTTACCTGACCTTGGAGAAAGGGTGGTAGAACTGTGGAAATCATTCATAACTTACCTTCAAGCCGGACCACCAGGGGCACCTTCAGTTTCAGTTCCCGGCAGGCTTTGGTGATCCCATTGGCAATGATGGCACAATTGACAATTCCACCAAAAATATTGACGAGGATGGCTTCAACCTGAACTCAAAAACAGAAAGGTGCCCATCAAAATGCTAATAGTCAACATTCTCAATAATAACTGGCTGAACGACAGAGGCCATTAAAAAAGACTCCTTTTTAACACAGAATATAAAATATAAAACAAAAGACTTAGAAAATATTAAGAAAGTTAAAATTTAGTAGTAAACTAATAAATATCAGTATGTAACATTATTATATTTACCCGTATTATCCCATCAGTTGTGCCTCTGAACTCAAAGTGAATTCAATCACCACTTATTTACTGTATATTGTCTTCTGCTTTTTCTTATGTACTTGTCTGGAACTGTTCTTTTATGAGTAGTATCATATAAAATTTCGGGCGCTAATGGTTTTTCTCCCCATGGTTTGTGCTTAAATTTATCTGTCATGGTGCCTTATAGAATATTTCAAAACTAGGAACTTATTATTTGTTGTTTTATATTCACAGGCAAAGCTGGAAACTTTTCCATGCTTCTTTAATACCATTTTCGCATGCAAGAGGTATACACTCAAAAGTCAGAGATAGCTTAATTTTCTTAGATAACATCCTTTTTAATAAAAAATGACATAGATCCTCCCAAAAAAGATATACAAGCTCATACTATAAGTTAGGATATAAGGAAAGTCAAGCCACTGACTGAAATGTTTTAGAAATGTACATTTAAACCCATCATGTTGACCTGTTTGTGCATATTCCATATTCAAAGGTGTGTGGGCAAAAAAAATTACTTGTCCTGATTTGATAAATAGGTATAAGAAAATCCTTCATAATTAACATGAAGAACAAGATAATGAAGAGAATTCATTACCTAGATTAACTGATAACACCCACAGAAAAATGGTTATTCATCAAACTGGAGGCATCAAAATTCCAACAACAGAATCACAATTAAATTATATTGTACTAACTGCAGAGCACAAATGAGTGTGCTGCTTGCCAGTTTAAATCCCATTATTTCAACATGCTAAGTTAACTACACAAAGCATACGAGAAGGGTGCCTTACATTTGTTCAGCACACAACAGTTTAGAAACTGCCATTATATGAACCCTCATTTTTAAACAATCTCCACTGGAGGGTATACTTACTGATTTTTAGAGAGGGAGGGAGGGAGGGGATGAGGAAGAGAGGCAGAGAGAGAGAAACATCAATTGGTTGCCTCCCATACATGCTCCAATCAGGAATTGAAACCACAACTTAGATATGTGCTCTGACCAGGAACCAAACTCACAACCTTTTGGTGTATGGGACTATACTCCAATCAACTGAGCCACCTGGCCAGGGATGAACCTTTTTTAATTTTTATCCTTGCCAGAAAGCGATTCAGGAAGTACAGGGAAGGTGAGCCGTTCCTTCATTCAGAGAAGACATTCAGAGAAGTTGAGACAGACATTCAGAGAAGTCACAGGATGTGTCCCAAGGTCACAAAGCTAATATGTAGCAGTGGTGAAGCTCAAAGAAAGCTCTCCAGAATACCTATCGGTTTTTCATTCATGCCAGCTGTTAGAGCTGGGATCTAGGTACACACCACATGGGCAAGGTACATACCTTGTCTTGAACACAGTTTCTTCATCTATACAATGGGAAAAATTGTACCTGGTTCCTAAGTTTGTTGAAAGGACTAAATGAGGATACTACTGTATATATGAAGTATTTAGTACATGCCTGTAAAACACTCAATTAATATTTATACATGCATTTATTTCTTTTATTTTAAATTCTCATCTTCCTACCCTCCTTCTCCTTGGCAACCATCAGGTTGTTCTCTGCATCTGTGGGTCTATTACTATTGTGTTTTGTTTGTTTGTTGTTGTTTTTAAAAACTCCACATTTAAGTTATATGCATTTGTCTTTCTCTGACTGATTTCGCTTATCATAATACCCTCTGCACCCATCCATGTTATTGCAGATGGCAAAATTTCATTCTTTTAATTTCTGAATAAAATTCCATTGTATGTACATATACCTCATCATCTTCATCCACTCATGTATTGATAAGACACTTGGATTCCTTCCATATCTTGGCTATTGTAATAATGCAGCAATCAACAGAGTGGTGCATAGATCTTTTTGAATTAGTGTTTTTGTTTTCTTTGGATAACTACCTAGAAGTGGAACTGCTGAGTCATGTGGCAGCTCTGTTTTTATTTTTTTGAAGATTCTGCATATTGTTTTCCATAGTGGCTGCAATATACATGCATCTACTTCAACAAGCAACGATGAAAGGGGAAGGTTACCTAAACAGCAAGTAAAAATTAAGAAAACCTTTCAGTGGATTGCAGCTATGTTGTATTCAAATAGAAAAACAAACTTACTGACATTCAATAAATAGGGAATGACTTAAGAAAACAAATGGGCAATATTTTTGAAACCAATTACAGATTGGGGCTACTCCCTCAGAAGAAATCTCTAATTACCATTCACAGCAGGCTGACTGGTAAGCAGAAGCTTGCTTTCTAATAACAGCTTTTAAATGCTGTTAGCACTGAGGCTTGTTATAGCAGCTGTTTCCAAATAGCTATGGGATGGAGAGGAACTTGCCAGGATAATGAAAGAAGCAACATTCAAGAGCAACGCTGACTCCATAGGTTCCAGAGAGGAACTCAGGACCAGGAATGGCTGAGGCTCACTCAAGTTTGTGCAGAACCACACTCCAGTAAAGCTCACACTGGCATGTGAACACCTAGGCCATGTTCCCACCAGCATGGTGTTCAAGGCTGAGTTCAGATATCAATAATTGCTTCTCAGTGAGGTCATCCCATATCATCACCTTAGAGTCATTACTCTGTTAGTCTATTTCAAACAGTATGATTGCTCGGTGGAGTAGTTGTATCACATACAACATGCTTACATGAATTCACCTATACAGGGAGGCGAGGGGGCAGAAGGTGACATGATGCGCGTGGCTCTGTGATTCAATCTACTCAGTGGGGGTGCATCCTGGGAGGAGTGTCAAATATGATCTGGTGTTGCCTGAGGTGGTATCAGTTCCCATGAGTCTCTTACATATCAGCATCTTATTGTGTTTAATGAACACCTGACATTAAAAATAGATACTCTTCATATGATAATCACTTCAAATGCTGCTGAACCTGAGGAAAAGCCCTCTACCAACAATAGAGTAATAATGGGCTTTGCTAGATTTGCTGAGATGTGGACTGCTGTTCTCCAATGTGGTTTATTCACCTCTTGCCCTGCACCCACCCCCAAAATGCAACACTCCTGTATGGGTCACCTTTGCACTCCTCTCCAATAGGACTATGTGGTGTTTCCATCAGCAGCTCGTGCAATCCATGACACAGTGTAATCATCTAATAAATAAATTTCAAGAATGAATGAATTAAATCAATTTCAACAGACATTCACTGGCAATCATCTTTGCATCAGGCACAGAGTTAAGAACTTGGGACAGAGAGATAAATAAGGTATCACTGTTGTCAAGGAATACAAAGACTAGTTTGAGAGCCAGACCAGGAAACAAGCAGTTATAATCCTGGGTCTAAAGATGTCTCAGAGCCAAGATGAGGGCAGGGCTAGGGATGCAGGCTGCTGTGACAAGAGGCTTCTTGAAGAGGTGATGTTTTAGTAGGTGAAGGGAAGTAAGGAGCAAGAACTTGGGTAGAAGGGAGCAGCCAAGATGAAGGCAGGACTATCACCTAACTTGGTTAATTCAGGAACTACAGGCTGAATGAGAAATAACCTAAGATGCTGCAGGCCAGGTGGAGTGGCAGGGGCCAGGGCCTGGGACCAGGATGAGAACTTGGCTCTTTTCACTTATTTCTTCTTTTTCCAGAGACGTCTTTAAAGTAACCTCCTTTGAGGGACAGGGGAGGAATGACTGGAAGGAGAGGGAGTGAGGGATGGAGAGAAGAGATGTACAGGAGATATACAGAGTGATCATGTGAGGGTGTTGGGAGTGAGAGAACCAGTGAGAGCAAGAAAGAAATCGGTAAGGGAGGAAAAGAGGGAGGGAAGGAGGAGACAGAGAGAGGGAAATACAAAAGAGACAGAAAAGCAGGGAGACGGGGAGAGTGAAGGAGGAGAGCTGGAGTGAAACCAACAACGCAGGATTTCTACAAGAAGAGCAATAAGACACATGTGCACAGACTGCTTAGCTGAGGAAGCAGGTTCTCAGGAAGCTGTGTACTACAGAGCACCAAGAGGAGATCACCACAGGGTGGGGGTTAGGAAGACCCTATTCCACCAGAAATGATTCCATTCTCACCCACTATAAAGTAATTTGCTGCAGTCTACACTTTAATGGAAATCTGATTTAAGTTGCACTCTGGGCCCATTTCTATAATTAACTACTATAATCTGCAATCTCAAACTGAGAATGAAATTAAGACAGTTAGAAAATGAAAGCATTGTGACATCATCATTATTATTTAGCATTTATAATGCATGCCAGATTTTCGATGTGTGCCTCATGGTCCATTCATTATCACAAGTACTAATTGCCATTCCTTGACAATACCAATAGCAATTTTAATAGTCTTATTTTTTTCTCTTAAACAGAATGTTTAAAAAAGTCTGCACTTGGGTCTACATAAGTACCCAGAGACCAGAAGATCTTTAAGTGCTTTGGCAAGGAGGCTTTTCCAAATTCTTGGTAAGGAATCACAAGGGCTGCTATTTATTGTCTCAAAAGTAAAGATCACCCAGTGGGGCTGTTGCAGTGCCAGATGCACCACGCACATCACAGACCCCCGGCCAGGTGGTGGCAGCTATAGGCAGCTATGCAGGTGGGCAGGCAGCCCAAGTGCAGGTTTTTACGTAGCTGTGTGTGTTTGGCTTGGCAAAATATGTACTCCGGTGGCAGATTCTAGTCAACAATTTAAAGTAAAGAATGAAATTTAAAGAAGAAAAGCAGTAACGGACTTTAGTATTTAACAAACTCCTTTCAACCTGAAATAAACAAACCAATAAAATTCATGACTAAAGCCTTTTTTGGGGAAAATAATCATTTTCAGTATCTGATGAACATTAGGGAACCCCAGTGAAATAAATTCACACACAAAACAATTTTAGGGGACAGTAGATAATTCTAGATAAGTTCCATGACTAGTGTAAGGATTTGGCCTCAAAGTCAGATAATGGCAAAGGATTATAGCGCATGCATGTAGGGTAGTGGTATAAGTTGCAGGGAAATTATGAATTTCTTGCAATTATTTATAAACTTTTGTTTGAATGAATATTTTTCTGGGAAAAGTGTTCATAACCTCTAAGAAAAGATACAATTTGATAATAATCACAAATACAACATTAGCTAATGTTTACTAGGAACTTGGTAGGTGATAGAATTCTAATAATTTTACATGTGTTAAGTTTCATACATAAGTAGTAGTATGCCTCTTTTACAGATAAGGAAACTGAGGGAAGTTCTGAAGAATCACTAGGGCTACAGCTTTACTTATAGTCAAATGTCATTCAGACCTAGTGAGGACCTATAATGTGTACTGTGCTTACGTTTTCTCCTTTATTACCACAGCTCTTCCATAAACACATGAGGCAGATATTACCTATCCCATTTTACAGGTGAGAAAACTGAGTATCAGAAAGGTCAAAAACACCTCATATCAAATCATGCAGCCAGGCTGTTGTCAGGATCAAATATTCAGTTTTTTTCTTTTTCTTTTATTTCTTTCTTTATTTTTTGACTTTTTTTATCATTGAATTTTTTTTCCATTACCATTCAGTCCCCTTATACCTTCCTTCCCTCTGCAATCACCACACCGCTGTCCGTGTCCTTGAGTCCTTTTTCCTTAACACTATCTGGACTCCTTTAAATGAAATGCAAATATTGCCCGATTGATCAATGAAAAGGGAGTCATTTATTCAAAACATTTTTGTGGACCTCCTCTGCACTGGCATTTTTTAACCATTGTGCGTGGTCAGCAGCTAAGCTGGCAAGAATTTTTAAGAAATAGACACAAATGTTCTGAGTCTATAAGCTAAAATTGCAAACTGTGATAATAGCTGTGAAAGGGAGGAAAGCCTGATTCTGAGTTCATAGGGCAGGGCCCATTTTACACTGGGTGGTCAGGGAGGGCCTGTAGTAGGGAGTGACATTTAAGCTAGAACCTAAAGGACAGTCAGGAAGAGGCCAAGGAGATTAATAGAAGACTAAGGAATAAATACCTTGAGACAGGAGACTATCACAAGCAAAAGTCTAGGGGTAGAAGAGACATTGGTGCAATTGGTGTAGTTGAGACACTGAATAGAACCCAGAGCATTAGGAGCCTGGGGCTCGAGAAGTAAAGTGCTGGGAATTGAGACAGACCACACCAGGAGGAGCCAAATCACTCAGTCTTATGCAAGTTGGCTCTCAGCCATGAGAAGGAGTTAGAGAAGTCTTTGGTTTCAAGACACCTATGAAGACTTCCGGGAGTCCAGGAAGACAATGAATACATGTGAATCAGCATCCACATGTATTTACACTGAGTTTTTAAGATAGGTTTTATGACCTCCATTTTATGGAGAGACTAGCTCAGAGAGTTTAGGGTCTAAGTCATCACAGTTCAATCCTAGGTCTGTTTCACCATAGCACATTCAGGGCTTTCTGGGACAGTTGGTAAAGCTCAGGGGGCCATGAACCTACACCAGGTGTTAGTAAGTTCCCTCTGTTAAGGAATAGTCAGGAAATATTTTAGGCTGTGTGGGCCAGTCTCTGTCACACAGCTACTCAACTCTGCTGTTGCAGCATGAAAGCAGTTGTAGACAATATGTAAAGGAGTAAGTGTGTCTATGTTGAAATAAAACTTTATTTACAAAAACAAGTGATGGGCCAGATTTGGCCGATAGGGGCCAACCCCTGACACAGGATTTGGTTCATGCTTATCCTCAAGGTCACTGCAACTACTACCTCAGCTATTTTGCCTCATTGGCTATCTTTGATAGCACTTTTAAATTCTAAGTGTTTTCTTTGTTCAGCTATCACTGACACCATTAATGGAACCAGCCTACAGTGATGGCTGATTAAATATGTCCATGTCAATTTTTATATCATTCCTTTGAAATAAAACCTGTATCTTTAACAAATTCCTAAAATAACTTAAAAGACTTCACTTTATTCTCTTTCACTCCCTGACAATGGCTAGAAAGGAACAAAGAAAAACTTCAGCAATAAGCAGGCCATTTTGCAACAGTTATTGCAAATGCTTAAGTACTGTTCTGCATTTAAAACATATTGTAATATATACATTAAGCACAGTAAATGAAACTACTGGGTTTGTCTCTGCTTATTCCAATTCAGCATGGGAATTAAATTCTGTTGTAGTGGGCACTGCTGATAAAAATCAAACAAGCATGTTTATATTAGGCAAGACAAAGACTTTAAAATCACAAGTTATTTTAATTCTGAATGTTGTGGTTCTTATTTAAGCATATGCTTTTGTGGAACTGTTTTTCTCTTTGTTGTTGTTTTTATTTTTTTTCCTGCTGAATTCTAATCATGTTTTCTAATCCATTGGCAGCCAAGGAAAGAAAATAAATGGTGAAGAAAATTAGAGGCAGCTTGGATAATTGATGTGTGTATGCCTGTCTTTAATAAAAATACTCTGCTACATTAGAAGGGAGTCTAAATGGATTCAAGTCAATAAGGATGTGATTCAGGTGAGGAATTCGATGCTGGGGTTTGTTGTACTCTTACAAATAAGCTGACAGATCTGTTCAGTTGAGGCCCAAATTGCCTTCTACTGAAATTTGGGTGAGATACTACCTTGCTTTTCTACCTTTGGTTTGGTCTTGAAGTTTGAAATGATTTTCTTGTGTATGAATTTAAGCACTAGGATCCTTGGGCTAAAGCAAATGGTGTGTCCTCAAGCCCCATAGCTACAAATAACATAAGAAAAATATATTTCTTGCAAAACACCCTCTCATTCTGCCCTCTTAATTTCCTCCATGGAAAAATACTTTTTATGAGTTCACAATCAAGCCTTATAATCTCACAATCAAAATGAAGTATCGCAAACACCACCCTTAATACCAAACAACACTTTGGTATTTTTAATTACCAAATCAGGATTAAACCCATCATTTTATTCCAACTTTGCAAAACTGATAGCATGGAAATGGCATCTGATGAATGAACATTTGGATGGAGGGCCAATCTTCCATTAAGCTTGACCTCGGAGAACAGGCAGGGTGAACCAAGAAAATGTATCTAATTTGTCCTTGACCTGTCTTCTCTTCTTGAATTCTCACCCTGCTTACATCCTGCAATCTTCTCACTAGAATAAATAAAATGGTATGGAGGTATGGAGGACAAGTAAACTGAGACTCAAAGAGCTTAAATAACGTGTTCAAGGACACATAGTTACTAAGCAATGGAGCCAGGATTTGGATCAAGTCAGTCCTTCTTTAAAGTCCCTGCTCTTTCTACTCCCTCTGGCTGTCTCTCTAAAACCAGAGACTTCCACGATTACTCAAGAGCCCCAACTCTATTTTGGTCCTATTTCTAAGCGTCAGGGACATGCTTCTGAGTCCTATTCTGATGTCCAAGCATTTCTTGCTTTCAAATCTTATTGTTCAACAAAAATGGACCAGAAGTAAGGTATCTTTTATATTTTGTGGGCAGGTGGATTTTAGTTTTTCATGATACAATGTTTCCTACTTACTGGTAGAGAGCTGTCCACAGTTTGTGGTTTGCAACCCCTACTTAGATGGGATTATGGAGTGGTGATGACAGTGCAAGAGTAGGCCCTGGGTTTCAGAATCTAGAGTCTGTCCTGAACTGGGGTAATGTCCCCCCAGGGCCCCTCTTTTCACACTGATTAGACCCCTTTCCACTGTTTTGACATGCTGAAATTTACCCCTTTGCCACTGTTATTATTTGAAATTGAGATAAAGAAAATTCTCATGGAGAATTACACCATTTCAGATGTCACCATCGATAGAGATTTTAACAATCAGACAATGCAATGGCCCCTGGAAGATATGGTACTTGTGTGCGTGGCTGTGGCGAGTGCTGTGCTGGAACAGGGATTCATATCCTGGTTCAGTGGGAGAGAGCTGTGACTTACTAACAATGTCTATATGGCAGTGGAGAAAAAGAGTCAAATCTAGTGTATTATGTGTTTGTCGCCTTAATTTGGGGGTTACATAACCCATGTTTTGATGAACAGAACTGAAAGGTTTAGTCCGACACCACTGCCCCCTTAATGGCTTTTACAAAGAAAATATCAGAGAGTAAGTAAACCCAATTCTCACCCAGTATGATCACTACAATCTCATTCATTATGTATGTATAAGTACATAAACACCAAAAAAATTGAATATTGACTTCCAGTATCAGACAAGACCAAAGGAACCTTCCATTACACATATTGGTTTATCTTAACAAGTTAAAAATACTACGAATACTGCACCGTATAAATTATAAAACCATATTTCCTCCCAAGATTCTGTTTCCTTCAGTTAAAGCTTTCTAAAGTGTGTTCTACGAAGCATTAGGACTATGTAATGCTTCATGAACAAGTCATCTGGTCAAATTGCATGAATTCTAGCTTATGCAAGCTTTAGCAGATGAGCTGTGTTCTAACTTATAGCACCTCATTTTGTGCAAGAGTCCAAGGGTTAAAAGTTTGGTCCCAGAGAGCTGGTATTCAGGAGCTGGTATATTGGGCAGTGAGGTGACAAGTTTTTCTCCCCAGAGCTGCCAATCATTTCATTATTTAGATCGTATTTTAAGTCTCTGCAAAACTGGAAGGCTTTCACTGTCAAGAAGAACCACCATGAGTGCCTCATCAAGTCTGAGGGTGGGGCACAAATGCTTCCCTATCTGGCCAGCAAACACAGTGTCAGTGGTTACATCAGCTTTAACAGGCCTTCTGGAGATGGGAACACCTGAAGAGGGAATGTCGGTTGGCACTATAACAGGAGCAGGATACAAGGAGTTAGAAAGGTCAAATAACACAGAGATCTGAGGAACAAACAGCACAGACTTGTTTTATCTTTCACAGAGACATTTCCCATATCCTGTTGAAGTAAGAATTAGAGCCATTGCCAGAGTTACTAAAACCACTTAGACATTTAAAATAGCAAATAAAAGGTAATTTTGGCTGCCAAATGTTTAAAATAGTTCTTGCAAACACTACTAAGGTGTGTTGTTTGGCCAAAGGGACATTCTAATCTGCAATAACTTTTTTAAAAAGGAGGCTTTGGTCATAACCTTTCACCAGGAAGCATGGAAAGATTAAAAAGAAAAAGAGGCATACAACTCTCACTTAAGAAATGAGCTATTATTATGACTGTTAAGAAATATCTGGGTTACAAAACTGCCATCCTAGCAATTAACAGATAATTGCTTTTGGGCAGGATGCTCATTGTACATAATGCAATATCTGTATTTTATTTGTAATGGGAGCTACAATGGTGCAGATTAAGAATATCTATTGACATTCTTTCAGAGCAGTATTCGTCCAGTCATCTCAGGCTTATGCCATTGTGATGAATGTGAATATGTATACTCCATCATCATTAGTTGGGGAGTTAATATAGAGAACTCCCATAAAATTGGCAACTTGGTGAAGGACCCATTTATTAATCTATAAACAGGATGTCTATCCATCTATTGTTGCTATATCATAGTCTCCACGGGGTAACTGTTCCTACAGGAAAGAAAAAAATGCTTCTGTAGTGATTTCTTTGCCTTCGTTCATGACTGACATCAATGAAAAAAATTAGCTAAGCAGACGTAGCCAAAACTTAGGACCACACAGATTCACACTTCACACTACAGAGAAGTGAAGAAGATAAATTTAGTTAATAGCAAAACCCACTGTTTCTGTAAATAATAAGTGTAATGTAAGATGAAAGTGGCACATAATGATCCTGGGATGCTTCATACATCTGTTCAAATAAACCTATTTCATCATTTAGTATTTTTTGAAAAACAAAGAGGTTGACAAAAATTCATGTCAAAACCAATGGATAAATATCTGCTTGGGTAAGTAAAAATATTAGTTTCCTGCTAAAACCTCAATAAGTTATAAGCTATTTGTTATACACTGAAGTTTATTTTAAAATTATTAAGTAAAATAATTTTAAAAACACAAATATGTTTCTTCTCATAACAGGTCTCAGGAGCATATTTGTGAAACTCAGTTGACTGCCAAATTTCCTTGTAAGAATAAACTTCCAATTTATTCCTTAAAATCCCACCCTTTGTTCATCCCAGTAAAATGACCTCTAAACTCAAACCTCCCATCCAGAATTTTAAATTCCAAAACTATCATTGAAGATAATATTCTTTCACACCAAAATTTTAAATTTTGGTAAATTAAGCAAAACAAAAAAATTTTTAAGCATCAAAAAAGTTACCCATTAAAACATGTGTAATTCTAAAGATCAATATCACATTTGAATCAGGGCTCCTGTAAAATGTCTGGGCAGGACTGCTCCCTATTATATTCAATATCAGAAAGAGAGGAATCTATAGAACTTGTTTGATATTTACTAGCAGCATCAGATGTCACTGACACTAAAAAATATCTTCAGATGTAGACAATATTCTAAAATTACCATTCTAAAATGGTATAATTTTCTGACGTTGCTGAAATCTATTGTGTAGAAGTCTGAGATATTTATTTTGCTGTTTAGCAAATGTCAGAATATCTTGTCTGGAGCAAATTAAAAACTACATTGGCAAAGCACTCCCCATAGCCTGCTAGGTGAAATTGGACGAAACTCTTTCCACCTCAGAGTCTAAATCATTGATTGGCCAAACTCTTCCTCAGCCCTGGTCGACCTTTTGTGGATCTCGGTTTTACTTAATATCAGAGTCACTAAAGGATGCCAGAATATTCTGTCCCCTGAGACACATGTTCATCAGATAATCAAAAGGATGTCCAGGGGACCTATCAGTGCTATAGACCATTTGTGTGCCTCTTCAGGTCAGCTCCACCCTTTTCACCTCACCCCTCTAGGTCCTGGAAGGCTGACTCTAGGGGCTACACCCATGGGTTCCTTTTCCTGTGGGACCTTAGGGAAGCTGTGGCAAGACAGGGAAGTCATACTTATGAGGGAAGGGTATTATGTTCCTCCAGGTCCCTCAGTCAGGTTGTCTTGAGTGGCTGTGTCCTGCCACAAAAGGTCTCTCTGATCATCTCAAGAAACCCTTCATTATAGGCTTTTTATTCTCATCAATTAAACTTCTAGCATTTGCTTTAGGGAATCAGGAGATCCTAGGCTGTTCCCGGTATAGTGGTAAGCACAGGAGAGACCCCTACCCTCACTCCCATTATCCATCCTTTTTGTAAATAAACCCTGCTCCATATACCATGAACGATGCTTTGTAAGTGAGTCATCATTTCCTGGTGAGATTGATAAGATCCTCTTTTGATCAAGCCAGCTTGAATGTGGAAAAATCTATTCATTTGAAGCCTGGACCTCCTAAAATTAGAAAGTTGTTAACTTTTTTCTTTTTAGTTTTCTCCTCTTACAACATATCCACTACCATGAATTAAACAATAAAAGCCCTGGCTGGTGTGGCTCAGTGGATTGAGCACGGGCCTGCGAACCACACGATCGCGGTTCGATTCCCAGTCAGGGCACATGCCTGGGTTGCTGGCCAGTTCCCAGCAGGGGACTCACGAGAGGCAACCATACATTGATGTTTCTCCCCTTCTCTCCTTCCCTTCCTCTCGAAAGATAAATAAATAAAATCTTTTTAAAAAAACCAATGAAAGTAAAAGTGAAAACAAAAATCTGAACACCCTCAGCTCAAGCCATTGAATGAGTATTAGCAAACATTTCCTTCTGTTTTCTGGGGGAAGATGACTAACAGCTAAGAATCTGAAAGAACCACTCATTAACTGTCTGATCTATACCTAAAGTAAAGGCAGAAAAAGGAAAATAAGCCCAATGCTTTATTATTTTCAGTCTTGTCCATTACAAGAAACAAACAATAGCTTGTCAGGTGAAAACGGGCTCCTCAGCACTGAAATGCCTTCATTTGGTTTATCAGCTGCAAATGAAAGCTAAGGGAGACCCATCTAGAAGGTGACTTGCAATCCTTATTTTCAGCATGATGAAAGGTAGGCTCAATAAATCCGAATCCTCATGTGGCTGCCCAATCTGTCTCAAGGAGGAACACAAATAACAAGGACACAAACCCGAAAAGATGGTTAATAAATAAATATGTAGGTCTGCAGCCTTGGACAAGAGATGACGTTTAACTTTCACGAAACTCCAATGACCCAGTTGCAAGTAGTGGCCTCCCATTTATCTCAAAAATCACATTATTCTGTTTTGTCAAGCAAATAAACTGTGTCATCAAGCTGTTAATAGTAAACAATAAAACATAATCCAAGAGAGTATGTGTAAGGATAGCTTAACAACCAAGAAAAAAATTTTAGGAAGGAAACTCGGATTACATACGATCCATATAGGTTTTCTGGGAAGGAAACAGTGCCTGGTGTGGCCAGGTTTGCACACATACTGCCTGAACCCACATGGTTCAGACACATAGTCATTTTGTTAGAGCTTCCTGTTCTGGTCCCCACACCTGCACCTGCCCTTTATTATCTGAAACATTTGATTAAAATCTCTTGGCAGAGGCCCTCCTCACCCATCCCAGGTAAGTCCTTCCATGCGAGTTTATTTCATGAATATGTATTGTTCTATGTCTGGAAGGATCTAAAAGGTAGTCTTAAATCTATTTAATTTCTGTTCAAGTCCTACTTGAACAGAAAGTGGAAGCATCTTGTATTGACAGACACATATTCATTAATACCCTGAAGTTCCTCATTTTTATGTCACTTTAAGTATCATGTCCACGTCTTCACTCCAGAAACCTTGGGATAGTTTTCTGGTTGCTAAAGATTAGCTAAGGTCATCCTCCATTTCTTGTCTGCCCCGACTAGGAGAACACTTTCCATAATATGCCCATTCCTGCCACATGGTGTGGTCAGTAAAAGTCCCTGTCACAAAGTGTCCCTGAGCTACACTCCAAAGTTCTTGCCAGCTAGCTGGGAGTACTGTAATCTCTAGAGAGTAAATGAGTAAATGAGTAACAAGAGAAAAAGAATTGGATAAAGACAACAGAGAATACACTGACATACTGGGACATATGTGTTTTCTAAAAGGACTGTAGCTACACTATCCTTCCAATTGTTGCCATGGGGACGCAAGCCTTATTTGCCCAGACCTTTTCATTTTCCAAAAGCCTGAAATCTGGATCCTGAAAAACACTGAGCTTACTGGTAAAAAGGCATTTGAGAGCTTCATCTCTCCTGTCTCTCCACTGCAGCTGCCTCATCGGCCAGAGTCTCCGCATCCTGGAAGACGCTGTCCCAGTAGAACACTTCTTTCCTTCTGCTGTCACCTCTACCACCAGTGTTCTGACCGTCTCCCCTCTCCCAAAGAATTTTAAAATATCTGGATGCTGTGAAATATTTTAGTGGAACAGTATTTTGTGTGTGAGTGAAAGGATGTAGAGTAAGGGTATGGAGAGAGAAAAAAATTAAGCAGGCCTGAAGAGGTGATCCAAGCAGGGATTCTTGGGCTAAACAAGAGGGAGTGGACAGCATAGACCCACTTGCAGTGGCCATAATGCCAACGCTAGAAGTAGCTGCCAGCACTTTATTGATCCCGTTTCAGATGCCATGCACTTTTCTAAGTTACTTAACTCTCAACTCCTGAAGAAAGCCATTATCCCCATTCCTCAGATGGGACAGAGTGCAGAAATGCCAGATGGCTTTCCAAGGTCGCACTTCTGGACAGAGTTCCCAGTCTGGCTCCACAGCAACTCTGCCCTACTGCTGACCTGACCCTCCTTCACCATGGGCTTGGCTCAGTTCCTTGGTGTAGCTGGAAATATCTTTCCTCTACATATAAGTCTAACATGAAGAGACAAATCCTCCCATAAAGATTATTTCCATGGTGGTTTTATAACGTGTCCACATATGCTCCTCCCTTTAACAGTAAGTAGAGCTTGTGGACTGGACTTAATGATTCACTTCAAGTGAACAGAATATGATGGATGAGCCTGCTTGGGGGTTTTGAGATAGGTTATAAAAGGCCCTGGGCCTTCCTCCTCTTTGATCTCTCTCAGATCTTTCAGTCTGGGAAGAGCCAAGGCCATGTCATAAGGACACTCAAGAAACCCAACAGAAGGTTCATCTAGCAAGGAACTGGCGCCTTCTGCCAAGGGCCATGCTGCATGAGCCACTCTGGAGGTAGACCCTCTGGTCCCAATCAATCAAGTCTTCAGGTGACTGTAAAACTCAACTTCCTGATTGGCAATCTCATGAGGGACCCCGAGGCAGAACCACCTTTTAAACATACTTGGGTGCCATTTGTCAAATAATTAGAGGGTCAATTGACTCATTGGGTCATCAAAAGTGGAGTTTAGAGTTTGATTAACAATGTGATGAAACTGAGCTCTTTCACCTGGATATATTTAACACTAGAATATATGGCAGATCACCAAATAAACATGGATATAATTTTATTATTTACTGACTATCAGAATTATGACTGTACTAATTTGTCTTATTAAAATATACTAAATGGCAAGTACTAGGAAGTACCATGAAGTTTTATTTTATAGTAAGATGGTTTTCTTAAATTTTATATGTGGAATTATTCAACTATGATCATGATGCTATCACTTTGGAACATGTTAGCTATTTTTTGCTTTATGAACAGGAGAATTTGATATTACTTTAATAACCTATCAGTTACTAGTTATAAGCTATCATCTATATAGCTGATAAAATTAACATCACAGCTATAAAATTAACATCACAATTCCATCTTTAAAAATTCTAGGAAATAATATGTTTGTTATTTGTATATTGATTAAAATAGGACCATCCACACTGTAGGGTAAATGGAAGAAGTCTGGCTTCCTCATCCAGGTATCTGGGCAACAAAGGGAAGCAGTTTCCCCATAACCTTGAGAATGGCCTGATAAGTAGTGTTTTCATAGCCTTGAGACTGGGTCTGATAAATGGTTCCCGTAGCACTGAGTGGGCTTGCATGTACAGAATCACCCTGTTATACAATAGCCTGGCTTTCTGCTTTCTTAGTATTTCAGGGTTTTGGGCTTCCCACTGGACACAGGGAGCTTGCAGTGTGCATGGCTCACCCAGCCTTGAACAATGGCATGTCAGATATTCCAATGGCTCTGTGAATATTCTTCTGTCTGCCTGAATCCCATGAACCTCTCCAGCCTTGAATAGTTACAAGACAATTGGTGCCATTGGCAGGATTTGCACTGCATGGAAATAGAGAAACCCCTGGTCCCCTGAAGGGATCCTGGATGGGCAGCCAGACACCAGGATGTGGTACCTGGTGGCAAGCCTCCTGGCATCATGGGCCCCACCCAGGGAATGACCTGATGTCAGTGGCAGATCAGACACAGTGAAGAAAGACCTACAGGTGGTTGGGGAGACCCTGGAGAGGTCCAGTGCCTGTGTGGACATAGAGGTCATGGGCTAGGTGTTTCTTTCAGTTTTGCAAGCTGGGATGAAGAGTGTACTTCATAACACAGTGAAGTTATGAGAGTCCTGAGAAGAAGTGGTAGCCCTGAGAGTGAAGAAGAGAAGACTGCACTTCTCAACTCACCAAAGTTATGTGAACACTGAAGTGGAAAGAAAGAATATAAGGCTTGAGTCTGTGTCCTGGCAAAAAGCCTGCAAGTGGAGCTGCAGCAATCCTCCTCCAGATCATACTGAGCAAATTCAGGGGAAAGGTGGGGGTAACAGGAACTGAGGTCCCTGTGGGACTGCCTAGTAATAATACAGAAAGTAAAACTGCCACAGCCTACAGAGCCTGGGAGTAGTTTGATTTTAGGCAGCCCAGCATCTCCTTCTCCTCCCACACCCCACACAAGATGTGGAACACAGTTGCTGAGAGCAACCAGGCCTGAGAACTGCAGCCTGTCTGGAAAGCTCTGCTTTGAGCATGCTAACGGGAAGAGGTGGGGACCCTGTGGGTGAGTGGTGTGCACTGCTGTGCCTGAGTGCCAGTGTAGGCTATGCAAGCTGGGCTTTGTGGGGGCTGTCTAGAAGGCAGTACTACCATGGGTACTTGGCCTGGGGGCGGTGGGGCTGCTGGCAAAACCAATCAGCCAGTGCATTGTGCCCATGTTGGGCAACATGAGGCTTGCATTCCTAGTGGCTGAGATGCTGCCAGCCACTGGAAGCTGGCTCTGACCCACCGTGCCCAGCCACCTGGCTGTGCTGTTCACTTTGCCCATGGCCCTGCTGGTGGGACAGCTGCTGGAGCTGGCGGCACAACCCCAGAGGCTGCGAAAAAGCATGCTGGAGCTGGCATGAGAAGGTGAAGCAGGCACTGCAGCCATAATGTGCGCTGAGAGTCAGCAAAGGTGGAGCAGGCGGTCCAGGCATGCTGGAGCTGCAGAAAAGGTGAAGGGGTGGCTTCTCCACCTTTGGAATTTAGGGGTGGGTAGTATTATGTGCATTATTCCCTGTTGCTCTCTGATGGGAGCCTGTGCCTAGTTTGTTCTGGATCCCGCTGCTGGGCAGGGACTCCTGCTCCAGAGGAGGGGGCCAGAGAGCCGCTGAGACGGGCTCCCATCTGGTAGAGTGACAGAAAGGAGTGGCATTGCTGCCACAGTCGCAGGCGAGCATGGAGCCCAGCAGTGTGGCCCCAGGAGGTGGCAATGGTGTCAGGACGGTGGTGGGGCAAACCCAGGGGATATAGTGGCTATGCGAGCTGGGTAAATGCAGGAGACATGCTAGACACTGCTGATGGAAAAGGTGGTGCAGCCACAACAGCCAGAGCCTGCTGTGAGTGGGGGTTTCCAGGCACCTGTCCTGTGCAAGGAGGTGGCAAACCAGTGTCAGTGCAGGCCTAAACTGTCTATCAAAAAACCAGGGGGTGTGACTCAAAGAGGCCCAGCCTGTGCACCCAAAGGACCATATTGCTGTGCTAATCTCCAGAGAAGAAGGTAGAAATATCCTTTGGAAATTTAAATAAGGGCAGAGAAACTCATCTACAGGGAATGGGCAGGGACTGGAAGGGTGACTGTCCCCCACCCCCAATGTGTACGTATACTCTTTAGGTGTTCTCCACTCCTGAATATATCCTGGGCCATTTGTGGGCACCTGTTAAGGCTCCTTTCGGGGACATGATGAACATCCCCCTGGGGCCCTGTTCAGTTGATGTCCCCATGAAGGGGATGGCAGTTAAGCAGACACTAACTAGTTTACTACTAGAATAGGCCAGAGTAGCCAGTGAACAGAACTGTGTGCCATTGTGGCTCATGGCTACAAATGAAGCACCGCCCCTGACTATTTACAGAGAGCTGGGTAGTGTACCAAGCATGAATAGTACGGATCTCTAATCTCTACATGGCATGCAAATAGCTAGCTATGCATAGGCCATTATGGGTGACCCATAATCATTAAAAGTGGTCAAGGGACGCGCTTTGCTGAAACCAGGCTTGGGAAAACAGGGAAATATTCTCCTGCCTGCTGGAGCAAGGGCAAATAGCCATTTGGATGTGGCCTTGGGAAATAAAAGCCCCCACATGCATTGGGTGGCTCTTATTGCCCCTTTGAGCCAAGGGGGTGGAGAGAAACTTGCAAATAGTGCCCTGGGTGATTGGGACAGGGCCCCTTATCTTAAAGGTAACATATCCAGGGCAAGCAAACCACAAAAAGCATCTTTGTGGCACCTTTGTGATTTCCCTATGGCTTGTTATGAATTCTCAATAGTTGATACAAGTAGATGCCGAGTTCCAGCTGAGACTCAAAAAGTCTGGTATGCATGCCCAGCAAGACCCCCTCTGCCAGCCACTGTCTTATTGGCTGAGCAGAAGCTTGCTTGTATATTGCCTGAGGATTATGACTTGCCCTTACTTGTGCCTATAACTGCTCTGTTTTTCCACCCTTAGGGTACAGAATACCACCTTAGTGGACTGGCTTCATAGCTATGCCTCAGTGGCTAACTAGACAGCATGCTGGGTCTGCACTGAACTCCTCCTGAGCGTGTCCGCTGGCCTCCTATGGAGCATCTCTCCTGCTTCTGTCTCAAATTGGACTTCATTACAGAACCAGAACCACTGCTCCATTACAGAACCAGTGGAGCAGTGAATATCCCTTGTGGAATGGAACCTGGACTGACATCTACATTGGAGTGAAGCAGCAGTATGACTGGCCCCAGCTGTTAGGTGGTTACTCTGTATGGGATGGCTCAGGGTGGCTCACTGCTGAGGCTACGGAACTGGCTGGACCAGCTCCCCTTTGCATTGAGAACTCAGGACAAGCCCAGGTGGGCTGGGCTCTGACAGGACTTTGTCCGACTCAGATTCTGAAGCATTATGGGAAGGTGTGGAATGATGCGTGGGCTGCAGTTCCCACTGGGGCCCTCTGGATGTGTGGCTAATATGGGTGGCCTAATCTGCCTGGAAATTGGACTTGACCTTGTACCTGGGATGGTCCTATTTGCCTGCTTGAGTTTAGAAAACTCCTGCAACTCAGCCAACAAATTGGGAAGTGTTTAAAGCACAACACTGGGTAAAGCATACTCCCTGGTGGTATTATCCAATGGTTGTTTTTTCTCCTCAAGCTACTTCTTTAGTCACTGAGACTGAGATAAATGCTTTGGCTTTGTATACTGCTCATAGGCTGAATGCAACACATGATTCCTTAAACCTGTTACATGAGGAAATGTATCAATTGAGAAAACTAGCCTTGCAAAATCATATAGCTTTAGATATGATTATTGTATCCCAAGGTGGGGTATGTGCTGTGTATATGTTCCTGAAGTCCATCAAAATGTTAGTCAAGCATTACAGGCATTAGCTTCTGAGACCCATGCCAATGAATACCTGACAGGAGATCCTCTGCAGGAATGGTGGGCATCCCTAACCACTGAATGGCAGTGGGTTCTTGCTGTCTTAGGAGGCAGTGCTTGTGTTTCAGTTGCTTGTTGCTGTAGCCTCTACTGCTTTGGTGGTTCATGGGTGCAGGGATTTGCCCTCCCTGCTAAGGGACCTACACAGAAGACATCCTGACATCCTCGCTTAGATTGTACGGTAAGGAACCCAGAAGGGGTGGATTGTAGGGTAAATGGAGGCAGTCTGGCTTCCTCACCCAGGTGTCTAGGCAACTAAGGAAGTAGTTGCCATAACCTTGAGAACAGGCCTGATAAGTAGTGTTCTCATAGCCTTGAGACTAGGTCTGATAAATGGTTTCCATAACACTGAGTGAGCTTGCATGTACAGAATCATGCTGTTATATAATATGCTGGTTTTCTGTCAGCTTTGTCCAGTGGGTAAAGGCTTCCCATTGGACACAGGCAGCCTGCAGCATGTGTGGCTCACCCAGCCTCGAATAAAGGCACGTCAGACACCCCAATGGCTCTGTGAATATTCTCCCATCTGCCTGAATCCTGTGAACCTTTCTGGCCTTCAATGGTCACAAAACACACACATGAAGTTTAATCAATTTGATGATTAAATCTACTTCAAGCCCCCAACAATTCTGATTGTGCTGCTTATTATAGATTCTTGAAAATTATTAAAATATGTGGTATAGGGTCATTTAATGTGAGTAAGGCCAGGTCACCAAAAAACACAACTGGGACAGGAGGCCATTAGAGGCCAGCATAATTTAGCAAGGAGAAAAAATTTATAATCAGTCCCTGTGGAAAACTAACATTATTTCTTCCACTTGAAAGTGGAGCCCTTGTGAATTGGAGGGAAAAATGATGAAGAAAGCTTTGATTCTTTGAAGAGAAAGCTTTAAAAGAAAAGAAAGATGAGTTAAGAAAGGATAAGTCATGGAAAACAGAGACAAAGGAAATTATTGTCTCCAGAAAAAAATAGTACTACCATATAATGCCTAATGTTTCACTAATGTAAGCACAAATTTTCAACATACTTGGTTTAAGTATAAGTTTTTCTATAAATGTTTCCTTTGCCAATGTCATTAAAATAACCGAAGTTCTAAAATATACCTAGAAAGTGCCACAGTAACCTCATTTTCAAGACCATCTTCACTGCTAGCTGCCCAGACAATGCCAAGAGTTTAGAAAAGGGGTAGAAAAACTACACATTTTCAATTTCCTTTTGTAGGGTAAACAGAGGCAGTATGGCTTCCTTACTCAGATATCTGGGCAACTAAGGGAAGCAGTTTCCCATAACCTTGAATAGGTCTGATAAACAGTGTTTTCATAGCCTTGAGACTGGGTCTGATAAACGGTTCCCAGAACATTGAGTGGGCTCACATGTGCAGAATCTAGCCCTGTTACAGAATATATTCTGGCACCCTGCCGGCTTTGTTTGCATTTAGTATACAAGGGGGTAGTGGCTGTCTGTTGGGGGACATGTGATTTGCAGTGTGTGTGGCTCACCCATCCTTGAATAAAGGCATGTCAAGCATCCCCACGGCTCCACACATTTTTTTTCTGTCTGCCCGAATTCAAAGTGGACCTGCCAGGCTATAAAACATACTTCCTTAAACAATTTTATTCATAACAACTTCCGAATGGTTCCTTCTCATACATGGACTAATTCACATAAAGTTACCTAGTACTACATTCATATCATATAATACATTTCTTAATGGTGCTGCATGATGCTTATAATACTTTTAACAAGAAACAGAACCAGCTTCTCAAAACTAAAAATAGAAGTAGAAATGAAAATTAGATTCATTAGTAAAGCTTAGACAATAGTTGCTAGAATCCAGAACAGGAGATTTTTATCTTATAAGAGTAAAGGCTGAACAATTTAACACATAACCCACAGACAGAAACATTTTTCCCCCTCCTCTAGTAGAGAAAGGACCTTATATAACATGGACATTAGGACAAGATTAATGAACTGCAAAATCCTGAGGCAGACAGGGCCCAAGAGGTCAGCCAAGTGCAGCTTGAACATTTTCAAAGGAGCAAGTTTCCTCCTTTGCAAGGCAGTGCATTCTATCACCAAGCTACAATTGTTTGAAAGTCTTTCTTCAATCCTTATATTGAGGGATCTCATTTAACATAAAACAAAATGCTATTCTGATTTCTGAGATCAAAATAGGAGGCAAGATACAAAGATAAGTAACACGTGATTCTAACTATGAGGAGCTAAAACTCCACTCCCTAGGCAATGATTTAGTCCTCTGACCCACAAGTAGTAGCTTTACTAGACACTATCTAGGTGATTGAATTAACTTCTTTACATCTCAATTTATTTATCTGTAAAATGGGGTTCATAATAGTACCTGCTTCGCAGGGTTTGTTCCTGGATTAAATGAGATAATTCAACTAATATACTTAGCCCGGTACCTGGAAAATTGCATATTCTCAGGAATTGATATCTATTATTGCTAGGTACTGATTACCTGACAAATACATCATTCTCTCTTTACCAAACTCCTCTGGGGTATAATTTATCATCACTGTTTTTAGAGACAGGAGAACTGCAGCTCAGAGTACTAGAATAACTTGCAAAGACCAACAGCTTGTTAGGGTTTCAACACAGGTTTGTCTGATAACAAAAGCTTTAACTGCTGCACTGAGCTGCTTCCTTGAAAAGTAAGGTGAATTCTTATCCCATATGGCAGTGAGGACAGAGCTATATTGTGTCCCAACTTTCCCCTTCTCCGATCTAAATGTGATTAGGCACCAATAGAGGAAGCTTAATCATAAGAGCTCTTTCTTTCTATCCGCAGTAGAGCAAGGGGTCCTATAGGTGGAGATGGTGGCAGACTTAGAAATACGAAGCCCCATGCCCTGCTTCCTGCTCTTCACACCTCTCCTCCCAGAGACCCCACTCTCCTAGTTTACGAGTTTGCACCACTATAGAGGCCTGGCATTCCTGTACCTCCCAATGCTCCTTGTAAGACAGGTGTAGGTGGCCTGGACCTACCCTGGCACTCAGGATAATGAGGGCAATGACAGAAAGCTGCTGCCCCAAAGGGAACTGTCAGGTAGAAAATAAAGGCACATAGGTGAATGCTACAGGAAATGTATTGAGATGGCAGGAACCCTCCTGATTTTGCGTCCTTTTAAATCGTCATGTGTCCTCTATGCACATAAAAACAAAGTCTGCACAGCACACCAAGAACAGAGTCCTGTGTCATGCCTTTGGCCCTCCAGTTTCTTGTTCCTGGTGTTGCAGAAGCATATAACTCAATCTGTCATCCTCCAGAGCCAAACACTCATTGTGTGTCAGGCACTGTACTGGTCCAGGGTCCAAGGGTCCTATGACCTCAAGACTGCCATGAGTGGTAACTGGCATTCTATTCAAATCAGCTACTGAATTCTTACTCATAGGAATGTGTAGAAAAATAAATTAAAATAGCTCTAAATTATGTCTTTAATTTCTTAGAGAAACAACCAAGTACATCTCAATTTAGAACACCAGGTCAGTAGTTATCTTCTGAAAGATTTTCTACTACTTTCAGTCTGCCTTTGAGAGTATGTATTTCTGCTTATGCAGAAGGGAAGAGCATGAGAACTTAGCTTCCAAATTACATGGGAGTCAAACCATCAAACTGTCTGTCTCTGGCTTTGAGGAATGTGGCTGAGACCAAGAACTATGATTTTAATAGAAATTATGCTGCTTTAAGCCAGGAAAGTTTCCTTTCAGATGTGCTTTAGTATACCTGGTAAAGTCAAAGGAAACAAATAATTTAAACTCAAATCTTAGTAACTGTTTTTTTAAAGTCTTATATGGGGAATATTTTCTCCCAAAACTCAATGAGAAGATAAATATATGTTGAGTTGATTCCTGACTTATATAGTATGATTTACAATTTCCTGAACAAATTAACTTACAATAATTAAAAAACATTACTGATATAATTGACAGAGTGGAGAATCAACAGCAGCCAAAAAATGTGATAACTGGTGATATGGAAAAAAGTTTAGAATGCAAAGATGCACGATCAGAGACCAGTCAAAAGCTGCTGACCATGCAGTCATTTCACAGAAGCAGGTACTTCCCTAAAATGAGTAAGAAAAAATGGAGGGAACCATCGAAGAGTTTGAAAATGCAGGGATGGTTTGAGTGCTTCATAAAGAGAACCAGTTAGCATGTATTAGGGAGTTCATGGAGAAGCTGTAGGCACCAATAGAGGCAGCAATTCCCAGCACCAATAGAGGCAGCAATTCCCAATTCAAGGCATTTATCGTCATCACCCAGAAACCTACTCACTTGCAAGGAATGAAGTACTTGCTTGCCATCCTTAATTCAGAAGAAAAATGGGAAAAATGCAGTGGAGTAGGAAAAGGAAAACAGAATTGGACTTGTTCCATGGAAATTTACAATTCAATGTAAGGTCAGGCACTTGCTACAACTGCATATTTTGCATAGAACGCATACAAGGCAACAGACTGAACTTAGTGAAATGTGCTGATATAAAAATTGCATGGCATTTTCCTTCACAAGAGCACAATATACCATACATGGTAGTAAGTGAGGAGGGAAGTCTAGACAACATTTTCCAAAATAAATTAGACTATTGGCAAATTAAAGTTTTTGATCTCCAACTTCAGGATAGGTAAGAGAATGAGTAAAAAAGAAAGTGGGAGGAATACTATTATGCATGAATGCAGGCTATGGTGAGAAACGGTGAAATATTATCGTGCTATCGACATAAAGAGGTTTATGAACCAGAAAGTAAAGCTACTGACCTTTCTCTGTTAATTCCTTCAGTAAGGGGAAGGAACCTCAAAGATACCACCCAGTTTACCACTGTGCTACAACATGACAAATACACGCCAAAGAGTTCTCTTTATATTTCAAAAAAAATCTTCCTTTAGGCAAGATGATACAGTAAAAACCAAACAAGCAAAGAAATACACACATATATACATGCATGTTGTATGTACTGACTATAATAAGAAACGTGGTTATCACCCTTCTTTGTTCCATTGCAGTAAGCCTGGTTTCATCCTCAGGCACACATGGTTTGTCAATAACCATAACTCAGATAAACATATAACATCAAGGAATACTTAACTTTTTTGTTAAAGGCATGACTCTGTGGCAGGTATTACGTTAAGCACATTATAGGTGCTAGTCCTCCATCCCCATGAGTGCAGGTGTTGACATTGGACAGCATGGAGGCTAAGAACTTGCCCAAGATTGTATAGTTCCTTGATGTACACGCTGGAATTTTAATCCAGGCCTACTTGACCATAAAGTCCAAACTGCTACCCAACATGATATAATGTCGACCACATTCAGAGCCCCACTGTCTGGCCATGTCGATAGCACCCCAGACTTCAATAGTACAGCACTACATGACCCCAGACACATGCAGAAAGAAGGCCTTTTTATATTCCCTAAGACATTCCTTCTGGACAAAACAAGCTAAGGAGCAAGCACATGCAGCATTTCATTAGTACTCAGATGGGTACTCAGAAGACTTTCATCTTCACTCTGCCTGAATTAAATATGGTACCTTGGAAACATGTCATCTCCTCCCATGGCATCAGTTGCCTCATGTTTTTGGAAATCCTGGAAAAATTTCTGTGCAAATGTAAAAAATATTTAATCAAGTAATATGTGCCAATCACAGTGAATGGCACCAGAGTGTTGCTTTTATTTCACCGTGATACACTTACATACACTTTTTAGCAGCACTGTATAAAGGAGACACAATACAGTAATATTCATTGGAAACATGGGAATTAGAAGCTCAATGTTTTGTCATTCACTGCTATGTATCTGGGTCAAATCTGGCTTTCATAGATAAAGTAATATTGAGAAAAAGAGCTGCAAATTGGAAGAGTTTAATTAGAATGTAAAGACACTGTGAGAACTGAACTGTTGCTTCTGGCAGAAACTGGACTGGAAAAAATAATTAAAATGGGCTTTTAAAAAGCTTGTTTGCTGGCTGGTGTAGCTCAGTGGATTGAGCTCGGGCCTGTGAACCAGACGATCATGGTTCGATTCCCAGTCAGGGCACATGCTTGGGTTGTAGGCCAGTTTATGGCAGGGGCCAGTTCCCTGCAGGGGATGCATGAGAAGCAACCATACATTGACGTTTCCTTCCTCTCTCCTTCCTTTCCCCTCTAAAGATAAATAAATATTTTTAAAAAATAAAAAAATAAAAAGCTTGTTTGGGTTATGTTAAGAAACTGAATATTTCTATGAGAAACATTTCTAATATTTAGAATTAAAGCAATAAAGATTTTCACATTAATCAGTCTAAATGTATGTATACTTTCTTCAAGGTAGGGAAAAGTTTACTCAAATGAGGCAAGTAAATGCAAAATAAGAATGAGTGATTCTCAGACTAAGCTCTAAAGCTTTTTCTTAAAAAAACTCTAAATAGCCTTGAGAGCAACAAAGTATGATAGGGATATTAAAGAAAAGAGCATTCAACAAAAATTTACTAAGATCCTATAAGGTGCCTAGCACTGGACTGAGAGGTGGGCATGGAGCAATTGGTGACCAGGAAGTCTTTACTGATTTTATAATCTAATGGTGAACTTGATCTAGAGAGTGAGAAAAAGATTTCAAAGGCAAAGGTCATCTAAGAATATCTCTGTATAAATGGTAAAGACCCATTTAATGGTACTTCACTGCTTACTTAGGATGGTATCTGTGAGATGACCATGCCCTCATTAATGTCTGTGTGTTTTATTAAAGGGTGGGCAACAGGCAGACAGAACATCTGTAGAGTTTACACTGAATGAACTTCTTCATCTAAGAGGTAGGGTCAACAGTGAGAGCTCACGAGGACACCATCACATCAGGCTGAAGCCTCCAAAACTGAGGACAGGAGGTGGGGTGACATGGCCTGTGCTTTTGGAGACAGATCTATTAGATTGAAGACGTGAGTTTCCTTGCCCACAAATCATGCTGCCTTTGCCAAAATATGTTTGGTGTTCTTCCTCTTCCAGGCTCTCTCTCAATTCCAAAGGCTGGCCTTAGACAGTGTCCCTCCCAAAAATGTAGGGTGGTGCTGCTTCTTTTTTTTCCATTTTTTAAATTTATTAAATTACTTTTCAAGTACAATTTTCTCTCTATTACTCCCATCCCATCCCACCCCCGTGTTCCCCCCTCACTCCCATTTCCACCCTTCTTAGTTGTTGTCCATGTATCCTTTATATTTGTTCCTCTAAATCCCTCCCCTATTTCCCCTGAAATTCCCTCCCCTCTCCCCTCTGGTCGCTGTCCCTCTGTTTCTCTATTTCAGTGTCTTTGGTTATATTTTGCTTGCTTGTTTGTTTTGTTATTTAGCTTCCTGTTAAAGGTGAGGTCACATGGTATTTGTCCTTCAACACCTGGCTTATTTCACTCAGCATAATGCTTTCCAATTCCATGCTGTTGCAAAAGGTAGGAGCTCCTTCTTTCTTTCTGTTGCATAGAATTCCATTGTGTATATGTACCATAGTTTTTTGACCCAAAGCAATTTACAGATTCAATGCAATACATATTAATGTACCAATGGCATATTTCACAGACATAGAACAAACACTTCAAAAATTTATATGGAACCATAAAAGACCCCAAATAGCAGCTGCAATTTTGAGAAAGAAGAACAAAGTAGGGGGATCACAATACCTGATATCAAACTGTATTACAAGGCCACTGTAATCAAAAGAGCCTGGTACTGGCTTAAAAACAGGCACATAGACCAATGGAACAGAACAGAGAGCCCAGATACAAACCCAACTCTCTAGAGTCAATTAATATTTGACAAAGGGAGCAGTAACATAAAATGGGGTAAAGATAGCCTCTTCAACAAATGGTGTTGGGAGAATTGGACAGCTACCTGCAAAAAAATGAAACTCGAGCACCAACTTACGCCATACACCAAAATAAATTCAAGGTGGATAAAAGACTTAAATATAAGCTGTGACATCATTAAAGTCCTAGAGGAGAACACTGGCAGGAAAATATCAGATATTTCACGCAGCACCATTTTTACTGATATGTCCCCTAGAGCAATGAATATAAGGGAAAGAACAAACAAATGGGATCTCATCAAAATAAAAAGCCTCTGTGCAGGTAAAGAAAACAGCTTTAAAACAAAAAGACAATCAACTGTATGGGAAAACATATTTGCCAATGATACCTCAGACAAAGGTTTAATCTCCAAAATATACAAAGAACTCACATGACTTCACTCTAAGAAGATAACTAACCCAATTAAAAAATGGGGAAAGGACTTGAACACACACTTCTCCAAGGAGGACATACAGAGGATCCAGAGACACATGAAAAGATGCTCAATATCGCTGTCTATCAGAGAGATGCAAATTAAAACCACAATGAGATACCACTTTACACTGGTGAGAATGGCTATCATAAACAAAGCAATAAACAATGAATGTTGGAGAGGGTGTGGGGAAAAGGGGACTCTAGTCCACTGTTGGTGGGATTGCAGACTGTTACAACCACTATGGAAAACAGTATGGAATTTTCTAAGAAAACTAAAATTGGACCTGGCTTTTGACCCAGCAAATCCACTGCTGGGATTATATCCTAAGAACCCTAAAACACCAATCCCAAAGAACCTATGCCCCCCAATGTTCATAGCAGCACAATTTACAATAGCCAAGAGTTGGAAACAACCTAGGTGCCCATCAGTAAAGGATGGTGCTTCTGAACTGTCACTCTCTGCAGATATTGATTGCCTAGAGGTAAAGATAAGAAATGCTGAAGGATCTGGATTATAGTGAAAATTGACTGAGTTCAAATTTCGCTTTATTATCACACTAGCTCTTTGGTTTTGGGTAAGTTATGAACCTCTTCTAAGCCTCCTTTCCTTGGTTATAAAATAGGTGATGATAATGATAACACTAATAGTAATGGTATCAGATACAAAAATCCACAAAAAGTGCAAGAGATGGTCACAAAATAAGAGCTCAGTAACTGCTGGCTATTACTAATATCACCTTCAGCACCACCATTGTCACCACTCCTGCTGCTTGATGAGTAACTCCAAATGAACAATGGATAGCGAAGTGACAACAGCTTTCCTTGGTCTCCATGATTTAGCCCCTTCCTACCTCGCTGAATATCTTACCTATCATTCAACTTTTTTCCAATCTGAACAATCTCTTTTTCTGGCTTCCTCTGCTTGATCATCCATCTCAAAAGCCTCTCTTTCTCTTCCACTCTCCCAAGTATTCTGTCTACCCCAAATCTTCAACCCATAAATCACCTCTCCTTCCCCCTGACTTTTAGTCAGATAATCATTTCACTCTGATTAACAGCTCTGTTACTTTTAAGTCAATGCCATATGAGATTACTATGGTTTATGGTTTTCTAATTGACTTATGAATTCAACTTGTTTTTCCAATTACAGGGTAAAGAGTTTTCAATTCTCACTTGCTATTGACTCCTTGCACTCGGCATCATTCAGGGAACACAGAATAAGAGTCAGTTACTGTCAGTGGACTACACTGTTTTAAGTTTGTTAATTATCCCTAGAATTAATATCAGGAACCTTGGGAAGTGAAGTAAATCTTCACTGGACACTGGTACTCCTTAACATTAAAGCTGCTGAGGCTTCTGGCAATCTAAGATAAAAGAAATTTAGTCTCAAATTGAGATCTATAAAATGTCACCCTAAGTTCAAGAGAAGTTTAATGTACATTTGAAGAGGAATTCCATCTCAGAAAGATCCTGCCTATGTGAAAGGAATACATATAAATAATTACTTTAAATGGAAATGAATTTAATGCTTCAATCAAAAGATAGATGGTAGCTGAAGAGATTAACAAAACAAGACCTTTACATATGCTGCCTACAGAAGACTCAATTCAGATCAAAAGACATACACAGACTGAAAGTAAAGGAATGGAAAAAGATATTTCATGAAAATGGAAACAAAATTAAAATCTCAGTTAGTAATACATATACCAGACAACGTAGACTTTAAAACAAAGGCTATAACAAGAGACAAAGAAGGATTCGAAGAAACCCAAAACACTAAATCAAAAAAGGTATATACATCCATATGTTCACTGTAGCATTATTTGCACTAGCCAAGATCTGGAAGCAGCCTAAGTGTCCATAAATAACTGAATAAAGAAGTGACACACACACACACACACACACACACACACACACACACACACAATTGAATATGACTCAGCCAGAAGAAAGAATAAAATCTTGCGATCTCCAACAACGTGGATGAACCTAGAGGTTATTGTGCTGAGTGGAATAAGTTACACAAAGACAAATGCCAGATGGTTTCACTTAATATGTGGAATCTAAAAACCCCAAAAACAGAACAGAAACAGAATCATTGATACAGAGAACATCTTAATGGCTGCAAGGTGGGACGGGGTGGGGGATTTGTGCAAAAGGTAAAGGAATTAAGTACAAATTGGTAGTTGTACAGGGTCGGCACAAGTAAGGCTTGCTTGAGTGTGGTTGGTAGGGTACGTAGTTATCTCACATGAGATGGACGACAATTTGAACATTTCACCTAAAATGTCATGGTGTGCTCGAGTGTGATATTGCTATGTTACAGAATTACATGCTTATGATTTTGTAATAAAAAAGAGGTGTTATTTGTACTGGACACTTAGCATAATTATGGTGATGTAAAGTACAGCATAGGGAATACAGTCAATGATATTGTAGCAACTATGCATGCCAGTAGAAGGGAAGTAGATTTACTGAGGTGATCACTTAAGCTATATGCATCTAATCACTGGGCTGTAGACCTGAATATAATGTTGTATGTCAACTGTAACTGAAAAATGAAAGTACTAAAAAAAGAATGTAATTTACAATAAAATCTCTTCCTGCTTATTGGCCTTTTATAATCAGCTTGAACAAGGTTTTTTATATTATCAGAGAGACATAATAGTTTTTCTGTAAATAATACTCTGATGATTAGTAATGGTTCTAGTCACCTTAAGCTTTTTAGTGCTCTTCTCTTTTTGGCAAAAATTATTTTTCTTTATAAGTAGTCCACCAATTCACACGTGAAACTGAATGTACTGCTGTGAGATCAGGTTTTAAAATAACTTCAAGGAGAAGAGGCCCTTGACAGGAGAGTTAACAATAGAAACCAGGTCACCAACTCAAGACCTAGACTTCCTTTATTGTTCACTGACAAACGCTTGGTTTCAGAAGTGCATTGTTATTACTCTTTCTTAGGACAAATTGTATGCCTGAGACTAATACAGTCAACAGACTTTTCCTACTTGGTTGGCAGGAAAACTCAGTTCAACCTTCAAGCCAAAATTAAATATAAACAAATAATAATCATTTAGGTGTCAGCAACTGGCGGCTTGGTAGGGCATGAAGACCAAGTTTACTCTCCCTGGGTGGCACATTAAGAGTAACTGACCTTAATTATACCAGAGAGGGATGATAGATGGTCTGCTCAGACTCCCTTTGTCCCAACTGCATTTTTCACCTGTCAAAAGGTGCTCTAGTCTTGACCAGCGTGTCTCAGTTTGTCACGCATCATTCCACAAAGTTTAGAACACTGGTTTGATTCCCCATCAGGACAAATGCCTCACTTGTGGATCTGTCCCTGGTTGGGGCACATGTGAGAGGCAACTGATTGACATTTCTCTCTCATGTCAATGTTTTCCCTTTCTCCCTCCCTTCCCCTATCTCTAAAATATAAATTTTTAAAAATTAAAAGAAATTTCCACTTTAAAGGAAAAAAGTACCCAGGCAGGGGCCAGATATAACAATGGGAGAAAGACTACATGGGAGAGGAAGTGACCTATTTAACTATACCTTTCACAGATGACAACAGATCCTTTATTGTTAAGCATATTTTATTGATTATGCTATTACAGTTTCCCCATTTTTTCTCCCCTTTATCCCCTCTCCTCCCTACACCCCCTACCCTCCAGAATTTGCCTCACTTTAATTTATGTCCATGAGTTGTACAAAAAAGTTTTTTGACTTCTGTTTCTTATACTGTTGTTTAACTGCTCCCTGTCTATCTTATGCCTGCCAATTATGCTTCTTATTCCCTGAACCTTCTCCCGCCCCAGTCCTCCCCACCACTGATAACACTTCATGTGATCTTCATTTTTGCAATTGTTTCTGTTCTAGTTGTTTGCTTAGTTTGGGGGGCTCAAACACTGATAATTGTGAGTTTGTTGTCATTCTACTGTTCATGTTTTTTTTATCTTCTTTTTCTTAGATAAATCCTTTTAACATTTCAAATAATAAGGGCTTAGTGACAGTGAACTCCTTTAACTTGACCTTATCTGGAAAGTGCTTTATCTGCCCTTCCATTCAAAATGAAAGCTTTGCTGGATAGAGTAACTTGGATGTAGGTCCTTGCCTTTCATGACTTGAAATACTTCTTTCCAGCCTCTTCTTGCCTGCAAGGTCTCTTTTGAGAAGTCAGCTGACAGTCTGCTGGGAACTCCTTTGTAGGTGACTGTCCCCCTATCTCTTGCTGCTTCTAGAGTTCTCTCCTTCATTTTAATCTTAAGTAATGTAATTATGATGTGCCTTGGTGTGTTCCTATGTGGGTCCACCTTCTTTGGGACTCTCTGAGCTTCCTGGACTTCCTGGAAGTCTATTTCCTTTCCCAGATTGGGGAAGTTCTCCTTCATTATTTGTTCAAATAAGTTTTCAATTTTCTGCTCTTGTTCTTCTCCTTCTGGCACCCATATGATTCTGATGTCATAGTGCTTAAAGTTGTCCCAGAGGTTCCTAAGCCTCTCATCATTTTTTTGAATTCTTGTTTATTCGTTCTGTTTTGATTGGATGTTTATTTCTTCCTTCAGGTGCAAACTGTTGATTTGAGTCCCAGTTTCCTTCCCTTCATACCTTTCCTTCCCTTTTGGTACCCTATATATTTTGCTTTATTTAACTTTGGGTAGCCTTCATCCTGATTATCAGTGTTTTGAATCCTGCATCAGATAGATTGACTATGTCTTCAATACTTCGCCTTTTTTCTGGAGTTTTCATCTGTTATTTCATTTGGGCCATATTTCTTTGTCTTGGTGCACCCGTTATGTTCTAAGGGAGTGGGGCCTTAGGTTTTCACCAGGGCAGAATAACACTCTTTGCTGCATTGTGAAGTTGTCTGTGGGGGAGGGGTCAGAGAAGGAACAATGCTGCTCACTTGCTCTGCCCTAGCCCCACTTTCCAATGGACTCTCTTGTGTGAGACTGAGAGTTTCACGTGCCGTGGCAGTCCCCTCAGCAGTTTACAGCTAGCTTTGAGTCTTTAGTTTCCCATTCACCCAGCCCTGCTTTCCTGTGTAGTCTGCCACCTTGCTGCTCCTACTCTCTGCTCAGCTGCCTGTCTCCCATCTCCATTCCTCCTACCAATCTGGGTGAATGTTTCTTTAACTCCTTGGTTGTCAGAGTTCCATACAGTTTGATTTTCTGGCATTTCTGGTCATTTATTGTTTTTAGATTGGTTGATATTCTTCTTTTGGTTGTGCAAGCAAGTGAAGTGTTTCTACCTATGCATCCATCTTGGTTGGAACCCTCAATATCACAAAATCTTTAACATTGAATCTGGCAACACTTGATCGCTACTCATTGTTTTGCTGATTTATTAAATTTGTGTCAGTAACCAAGTATCAAGTAATTAGTTGCATAGTGTACCAGACCCTGGTCCGCTGTGAATGTTCCAGCAACACAACTTGATTTCTCTATTCTAAGTTTATCTGAGGGCAGAAACAGAACCTTATTTTTTCGATCCTTCCTCCTTGAAGCCCCTTCCTACAACACCAATGTCAGAGTTTAAGTAGCTCAGTACACATTTATTGAGTTGAATTAAATTGCAAGCGATGCCTAATGTCTCCTGAGTTTTCTATCTTCTTAAAACCCTGTGAATAGGCAAGCCATAAAGTTGATGGTGGTACTTTGTTGTGCTAGACAGTTGTACTCTAACTTAGGGGGGTAGTCTTGTGTATTGTTTATCCTGTTGGTGTACTTATGGGGAATTGCTGAGAGCCATGTACTTTAGTAAAAGTTCAAAATAGCACTTCTATAAATTCTACCCACATAAACATTATGTTAAACCCTCAACGAGCCTCCAAGAGAAACTACTTCATATCACTTTCCCAAACCCATGTTTATGAGTTTAAAAATGTTTAGCTGGAATACTACTTCACTTTCTCATTCCATTTACCAGTTGTGAACTAATCTGATGAAAGTGGCTGAAAATGAGTAATTTTATATTCAGTTAAAAAATTTCAGATGGGAGCCAGGATGCCCTCTCAACAATGAACATGGGTAGAGAGGACATGTCAGTATGGAAAATCTTTTCTAGTTATAGAAGAGAAGGAAGTAGCCCAGGATTAAGTTATTGAGTGACCTTTCTCTCTTTTAGCCACTGTATAGGGAAGAAAGGCTATTTCTTCCTAAAGAGAATTGAGATGTGAGGCAGAAACTGTGCAGTGAGGTTTAGTGAGCCTAACACATTAGCTGATTAAGCAAACTGCTCAAACATTCAGGACAGTTCTCCAGGGAATTACTAATAAATCCAGAGATTGGGTAAATTGAATTTAAGGTCTAAAGGCTAAACAAGGGTCATATTAGCCAGGGATTGTGAGGTACAGGATTTATTGGAAAGGGAACTAATTTGTAGTGAGGTACTCAGCTAAGTCTAGCTCTATAAAAAACATCTATAAAATAGATCTTTTTAAGATCTACTAGCTGTTTTAATAATTAGTTTAATGTCTGTTCAAAAAATTATAAAGAAAAAGGCTTTCTAGACCTGTGGGAAGTCTAATTGAGCAATGACAGCAAATCTAAGATGCCACCACAGATCTAGAGGTTGACAAAGTACTTGGGAGATACAATCTCAGGAATGCTGATCATGCCTCCCAAAATTATTAAAGTGAGAGTAACAGCTACATATGCAAATTGATCAAATGGAATAATCAGTTGGAAATCCCTCTGACACGCAAAATAGCACACATGCACACACAAGGATAATAATCACTACCATTGTCTTACAGAATCATAAAATGGGATACAGCTAAAATAACTTCAGTTTACAACTGCATACAGGGTATCAAAAAAAAAGATTCTGAACACTTGAAATGGGAGAAGGTGGCCAGCAGTGAAATTTTATACCACTTAGAGGGGTGATGGTGGTCAAATCTGAACACAAAGAAAATGCTTTATTTAAGGACTTCAGAAAAAGATGGAGGTATAGGTAGATACATTTTGCTTCCTCACACAACAAAAAGGACAACAACACATTTAAAAACAAAAAATAACCAGAACTGCCAGAAAATCAAACTGTATGGAAATCTGACAACCAAGAAGTTAACGAGGAAACATTCATCCAGACTGGTAGAAGGGGCAGAGATGGGCAGCAGGGATGGAGAGAACTCCTGGCAAGGCAGTAACTGCAGACTGAGTAGTTCCACATTTGCATGCGGATAAACTGGAAGGAACAACTAGGGAGTGAGAAAGACAGCACAACCCAAGTTTCCAGTGTGGGGAAATAAAGGCTCAACACCTCTGACTGAAAAAATCTGTGGGGATTACAGCAGCTGAGGAAACTCCCAGCCTCACAGGAGAGTTCATGGGAGAGACCCACAAAGTCCTAAAATTTACACAAGTCCACCCACCCAGGAATCAGCAGCAGAAGTGCCCAATTTGCTTGTGGGAAGTAGGGGAAATGACTGAAAGCCAGGTGAGAGCTGAGCAAGTGGCACTGTTCCCTCTTGGACACCTCCCCACATATGGCACTACAATACAGCAATGGGGGTTGTCCCATCCTGGAAAATACCTAAGGCTCTGCCACTTCCTACAAAACAGTTCTGCTGCTTCAAAGAAATATGGCCCAAATGAAAGAAGAGATCAAAACTCCAGAAAAAATACAACTAAAGGTTAAAGAGAGAACCAAAATATAAGATGCACAATTCAAAGCACTGGTAATCAGAATGCTCCCAGAAATGGTTGAGTATGGTAAAAAAGTAGAGGAAAAAATGAAGGCTATGAAAAGTGAATTTAAGGAAAATGTAAAGTGTGGGGGCAACTTTGCCTACAAGTCCGCCATGGATGAAAGTAACACTACCAAGACATGATCTACTTGGGGAGGAGAGGTGGCCAATCTCTCGTAGAAGAAAGGCCAAGGGCCCCTTCCTCAATGGCTTTTATTGGGCTGTAATACACAGGAATACAGGCAGTAAGGATAAAACAATAGCTTACATTTCAAAGAAATCTGAGGGTTTAGTCTGAGTCAGTGTCTGTCAGGAAAGGGGGTTGCAGAAACTTTGGGAGACATACTCATTTTCTGCTCAGACCCTTATCATATGAATGAAAACACTCTTAGCAAACCAGGCTTCACAGGATTTTTAGGAATTCTTTCTCATGCCCAATCACTCTAGACCCCACTCTAGCTGGCAAGAGGCTGCACCGCCTCCCCCATCACAGGTTTTAGGCTTAAGTGGATTAGAGCCAGGAAGCACTT
The DNA here is from genome assembly GCF_014824575.4 of Sturnira hondurensis. Taxonomy (NCBI): domain Eukaryota; kingdom Metazoa; phylum Chordata; class Mammalia; order Chiroptera; family Phyllostomidae; genus Sturnira; species Sturnira hondurensis. The sequence continues at coordinate 13,808,497 of NW_028075471.1, forward strand.
CTCCCAGAGGACATGGGGACTTGGGCTATGTCAAAATAGCTGGAGGGTGAGGGTCCATCACTCCCACGTTGTTGCAGCCCCCCCAAGTCCTTCCATGACAGCCTCCCAAGTGATTGTATCTGGCTTAGGTTGCCCCTCCTCTAAGGACTCTTACCGTCATTGACTATCTGACCATGCATTGGAGGCAGGGGAGTAAACAGAGGCAGCGTTTGCAACCAGAGATAAGCTTTGTCTCCTTTGTGGCTCACATTCCGGAGGTTGCTCACTCATCCTTAGCCATGGGGGGCGGGTAGAGTTACAATTTCTGAAACCAGGCAGAGCGGTCCTCAACAGTACAGGGAACCTACAGTAACAGGCAGGGTACCAGAACTCACATCGACAGTTTGGACCAGAAGGAAGAAATAAATATTCAACTAGAACAGAATGAAGAAACAATAATTCAGAAAATGACGAGAGGCTTAGGAACCTCTGGGACAACTTTAAACATTTCAACATTGAATCATAGGGGAAGGAATAATGAAAGAAGGAGAAGAAGAAGAGCAAGAAACTGAAAACTTATTTGAAAACATAATGAAGGAGAACTTCCCTAATCTGGCAAAGGAAATAAGACTTCTAGGAAGTCCAGGAAGCTCAGAGAGTCCCAAAGACATAGGACCCAAGGAAGCACACAGCAAGGCACATCATAATTACATTACCCAACATTAAAGATAAGGAGAGAATCTTAAAAGCAGCAAGAGGAAATGAGATCATTACCTACAAAGGAGTGCCCATAAGACTATCAGCTGATTTCCCAAAATAAACTTTATAGGCAAGATGGTGCTAGAAAGAATTACTCGAAGTCATGAAAGGCAAGGACCTATATCCAAGGACCTACATCCTACCCTATTCAGCAAAGCTTTCATTTAGAATGGAAGGGCAGATAAAGTGCTTCCCAGGTAAGGTCAAGTTAAAGGAGTTCATCACTACTGAGCCCTTATTATACAAAATTTTAAAGGGACTTATCTAATAAAAAGAAGAAGATAAAAATATAAACAGTAAAAGGACCATAAAAATCACAACTATCAACAGCCGAACCTAGAAAACAAAAACAAACTGAGCAAACAACGAGAACAGGAATAAACCAGAGAAATGGAGAGCACATAGAGGGTTATCAGTGGAGAAGGTATGGGGGACAACAGAGGGAATAGTAGAGAGAATAAGAAGCATAAAGGGCAGGTACAAAATAGAGAGGGAGAGGTCAAGAATACTATAGGAAATGCAGAAGCCAAAGAACTTATATATACAACCCATGGACATGAACTAAGGCTGGGGAGTGCTGGTGGGTTGGTACAAGGCAGAGGGAAATAAAGGGGATAAAAAATGGGGTAACTGTAATAGCATAATCTATCAAATATATTAAAAATACAACAAAAATGCTTCATTAAAAATTATTTCCACCCTGGCTGGTGTAGCTCAGTGGATTGAGCACAGGCCTGCGAACCAGACGATCGAGGTTCGATTCCCAGTCAGGGCACATGCCTGGGTTGCAGGCCAGTTTCCGGCAGGGGCCAGTTCCCTGTAGGGGGTGCATGAGAAGCAACCATACATTGATGTTTCTTTCCTCTCTCTTTCCCTTCCCCTCTAAAAAGATAAATAAATAAAATATTTAAAAAATTATTTCCTTCTTTATTTATAGTTTTTTATATATGTACACATGCCTACCATGTGGCAAAATGTAATACAAAGTCTTTACTTCTTTCCTCTTTCCATTCCAAATAAATAGGCAGGAGAACTATATTGAGGAGCAGCCCGCTCAACTTCAATCTCATATGTTAAACTATTCTCAGATGTGCATTTTCCATGTGTCCCATCAGTTGCTAGGTGGGTCCATTACAAGTAACAGATACTAATTAAATATATACATCCATGATTGATTTACTACTTATGTTTGTACATGAAGTTTTGAAGATTCAAGGTCAACCTTATAATGGCTCACCTCACTTGCCTATCTATGTATTTGCTTGAAAAGGGAACTACAGCAATTCTCTCTCCTCCACCCAGTGATGTGGTACAGCTGTTCTGTATCCTCAGGCAACTGCAAGTGCACTTGCATGAGGACCACTTCCTGTGTTGTAATAACTGATTTAGACCCAATGTGTTTTCAGAATCTTTTAACAATTATTTTCCTTCTGAACAAAACACTGGGAGAATAAACTTAAAATAGTACTTCAATCCTTAGCTTCAAATGAAAAAAATATGTATTATTAACACCAGCAGTTGTTAAAGGTAGCAATGATAATAAGTTATCTCTACCACATGTTGATAATGGGTTTTTCATTATTAAAGTAACTTGCAGCCTTTATTTATAGTCATCAGCTAAATCAGAGAAAATGAAAATGCAAAATTACCACACAGCTCAAATTGAAGAAGCTCTTAAGACTCAGTTGGGTGAATGTACATGCATCATCTTATACATTAAAAAACATAAACATTATGTTAGCCTACTATTATGTCCATATATATGTGGCTCTATGGTTACAGAAATAGGAAAGCTAATGATGGGATTTTCTTTTTTTAAAGGAAAATGACCCTTAAAAGCAATTTTTTTTAACTAAGCGAGTGAGCACTTGACAAGAGAACACTATATACTTTCTCCATTATGACTTTTTCCCCTTAAATAAGCCCAGTTGGGAACAAATATGCATACAGCCAAGTGGAACTTACACTGAACATTTAATATAGTTTAATGGTCTCCTCCTCCTGAGGAGTGATTTTAGAGTGATAAAGAAAATTTTACAGTAAAGCTCTATTAATATTGTCTGGACCTAAAGTGCATGAAAAAAAACTGCTATCTCCCAAAAGTAGACTCTGAAATTGTATTTGCTGTCAAAAAGATGTGTATGTTTTAGTATAGATATATTTTCAAAACCTTGGAATCCTAGAAATTTTAGTACTTTGGAGACTATTCCATTTGATTTGGCCAATTCAGAAAATAAAATTAAATACAAAGCATGAACATTAGTTGTAAGCATCACAGAAATATATGTAATAAACTAAAATCTTAGCAAAATGCTTCAGGTAATTTTAAGAACAAAGGGTCTCCCCCAACGCCAAATCCTATTTTTCTAAATGTATTGCTGTAGGGTAAGTGGAGGCAGTCTGGCTTCCTCACCCAGGTGTCTGGGTAACTAAGAGGAGCAGCATTCCCACAGCCTTGAAAGCGTCTGATAACTAGCATTCTTGTAGCTTTGAGACTGGGTCCGATAAAGTGTTCCCATAACATGAAGTGAGCTCGCATGCTCAGAATTATGATGTATAATTTATGGCATTTTGCTGGCTTTGTTCCCCTCTAGTACTTAAGCAGGTAGGGACTCCCTGCTGAGGTCAATGATGATGAGAGACACACAAGGGGACAGGTGCCACAATGGGTGCCACACTGGGGAGCAAGGGCCATGACATGAAACATGCAGATAGACATGCAGCTTACAGCATGTGTGGCTTGCCCACCCATGAATAAAGGCATGCCAGATATCCCAATGGCTCTGTGAATATTTTTCCATCTGCTGACAAATACCATGAACCTGCCTGGCCTTGAAGGGTGGCAACACAAATGCCATTAGTAACAACAAATTACCAAGAAAAAAAATAAAACCTTGCTGAAAACAGAGAAAACCTTTCTGGCCCCCCAATACCTGAAGCAATTGAATGTTGCTTCTAGCCAGCCCTTCTCTAGACACTCATATTACGGTGACCTATAGCAGACTTCAGAGAGCCCTGCAGGGGATGGACTGGACTGTCACGGAGGAACCCACATGCCACAGAATGCGCTGGAACATGAGGGAAGGTAAAGCAACAGTGAGAAGACTAGACCATAAAGCATTATTGAATGCCATTTACAAAATTCTATTGTCAAACAAGACCAACAACCCATGAATTTTCATCGGTAAAAGTTCATATCTTGCGGGAGAACACACTAGATTACTAGAGGACTCACACTAAATTGCTATTAAATTGTCATCAATAATATTACTGTGGAATTACATGGTGTTTTCATCTGCAAGTGCTAGGTAAAAATTCACCAGTATTTTTCTATAAACATGCCATTTAGAATTTTTGTCTTATTATAAACATATATGACCCCTATACAAATTTTAAATATTATATAATCTTAACTCAAATTATATATTTTCCTTGTAGGTACTGAATTACAAATGCACAAATTTCCAAATTTTTTCTCACTAAACAAACATTTCTGAAATGCTACATGTATTTAAACACCTATATGTACTTTGTTCCATTTTTATCTTTTTCTTTTTAAACATTTCTCTATTGTAAAATAATACATGATCTTGATAGAAAATAGAAAAATACAGAAAAGTAAAACAAGTCACATGCAGTCTAAGACTCAAAGACACAGAGTATTATTACTTTGTATATTTCTTTCTAGTATGTTTCTGGGGTGAAGAGAACATTTATGTCAGATGTAGTTAAAATCGTACTTACATAAAAATAGAGAGTGGCAGCCCCCAAGATAGAAACCAGTCTTCTTATAACCTGATTTTCCATTTCTATTCCATAGAAGTGAGTTACTTGGTCAAGGGTGAGTTGAGTAACCATGCAGTGGCAGCAGATTACATAAGAACATGAAAACCAGGAGGCAGGATCAATCAATCATTAAGGGCCATTTGGAGGCTGCCAACCACAAAAACTATTCTGTGCTAAACACATTTTTGCATCAAAAATTTTGGTACTGTTTTCTTCAGGCAAAATTACAGAGACAGATTATAGGATCAAACAATATAATAATTTTTAAGGTAACTGACAGAGTAACAGACCACCCTTTTGTTAGAGGAATACACCCTATTTGGTAATGCAACTCATTATTTTAACACTTGCTAAATACTGCTCAGTAATAAATGATCACAGATGTTCTCATCCATGATCATAATATCAGTCTCTGATTTGATTGTATAGTCTGTTTTTATTAGGGTATATTTCAGTCACTTAAAAAGGGAGAGGCTTTTACAAAATGTGACAGTTTTAAAAGTACAGATATGGATGGGAAGAATTTCACACATGAGACACTTCAGCAGGATGTTAAATTTTTGAGGAATCATGATGATGTTGAAGGTGAAGAAGAAGATTATGATCATTAGGATACCTTTATAGGCTACCATTATTAAGCTCTAATTAAATCTCATTTCCTAATTTATGGGCAAAGAAACTGATGCTAAAATAGTGTGATGGTTTTAAGGATATGTCCAAAGCTTCTCTGATACTAGCTTCAAGAGATGGAGTTTACTTCTTCACCTGAGTATGGAGTAGACTCATAACTCACTTTTAGTAAACAAAACTGTCACTTCTGAGATTAAGTTAAAGAAAGACTGTAGCTTCTGCCTTGTGTGTGCTCTCTTGCCATGTCACAAGCAGACATGTGGAGAGGCAGACAGGCAAGGAATCGAAACCTCCTACAAATACTAATGGGAGTGAGTCGAAGAGAAAATATTCCAAATATTTCAGAGACTGGAACCTCATGAGATCCTGAGCCAGGACACTACTAATTTGCTGATGTATTCCCAACCCTTGGAATCTGAAAGTGATAATAAATATTGTTTTAATCTACTAAATTTGGGGTATTTTGTAACATAGCAATAGATAACAATACATAAAGTAATTTGCTCAAGGTGGCACAGCTCATGGTGGCAAAGTTCAAACTGGCAACTACTTCAATATAGGGGCGGGCAGAAGTGGGTTTACTGTGACATCCTTTTGAGTTAATAAAGCTATTTAAGGATAGCCTACACATCTTTTTCCATATGCTCACCTGCATATTTGTTGTTAGGGAATTTGGTGAGGATTTAAAAGGACCCTGCTCTCAATGAAAAGAAGGGAAGTAGAGGGGCAACCATACTTGTTTTCTTCTGCTCCTCCTCCTAAATCATGTATAAAAACACTTTTACTACTTTACTACTCAAGTGTATCTTGTTCTGAAATATTTGGAGCACCTTCCAAATGCAAGTCTCCTTTTAAAAGTTCTGTTTGAGTCACAACTTTCAAGTCACAGTGGAACTTCCTAATACAGTGGTTCCCAAAGCATGTGCTGGACCAGCAGCCTGAGTGTTGGCCTGGAGGTCCTTGGAAAGGCCCCACCCAGGCTACGGAAATGAATCTCGAAAGTGAGGCTCAAGGATCCCATTTCCAGCAGGCTCTCCAGCTGATTTTATGTGCACTAGACTTGGAGGAGCACTAGCTGCTCTAGATTTAAGACTCTCATGAAAGTGACTAGCTGTCCCCAACAGTTTTCTGCAAAGTGTTTTCAAGTTAAGAGCAAAGGCCTGGGGTGGCCTTCAGCATAATGAAAACGTTTAAAGAGATTTAATTACTGAATGCTAACCCATACAAATGTAAAGATCTTTCCTACAGAGACTATGTGATGAATTGAGCACATTTTTTAATCAACTGCTTGGCAAGCTCTATGGATTTTCTTCTTTGTAAAACAGCTATACTAATGCTAAACATATTTATTCATGACTTGACAAGAAATATTGCCCTGTAATTAATCATTTCCAGTCCTAATTCAGATGAAATAAAAATAAAAATATAAAATGTGAATCCAATTCCTATTATAAAAGTCAAATACATAATAATTAGATCTATCTAGTATGTACATATATGCAGGTCATTTTAGGCAAGACAATGCCAGACATTCAAAGCATGTTGGTCATCAAAAGGGCATTTCACTTAAAAACAAACAAATGTAACTAAGAAAATTCCTATTCATTTTAATGGTTTTTGATTGTACCATATTTTTAGGACTATAAGACACACCTAGGTTTTAGAGGAGGAAAATAGGAAAAAAATTTTTGAAAAAAAAATGTGGTAAAATATTTAATAATCTGTGATCCTGCTCCACTGCTGCTTTTCCTCGACAGCGAGCCAGGTAAACTACATTCGGACTGTAAGACGAGCCCCCATTTCCCTCCCAAATTTGGGGGGTATGCCTTATGTTCCAAAAAATAGGGTAATTAATGAAAACCAGATTATCCATTAATCACAGACCTCCATTAGTGTTTTTTAATAAGATGCAAGTTTTAAATTAATCATGTATGTTTGAGGCAGAAAATGGCTAAAATCTAAAGATTAACATTAGTGCTTCAAACAGCTTTACCAAATCATCACTAACAATTAGCTAAAGAAAATACACCGTATTTTGGTTTGCTAGTCTTATTTAATATGTATTCTCAAGATGTATGTTAACAGGAATTACTCTCGACTGGATAACATGCTAAAATTCAAGGTCTATAATACTTCATTAATTTTTAAGAATCATTTTCTTACTCTCCTCCAGAATTTTCTCAGGCACATGCCTGAGTTGCAGGCCAGTTCCCAGCAGGGGATGCATGAGAAGCAACCATACATTGATATTTCTCTCCCTCTCTCCTTCCCTTCCCTTCTAAAGATAAAGAAATAAAATCTAAAAAATAAATAATCTTTAAAAAATAAATAAATACAAAATTGAACAGGAAGTTGAAGCATAACAATAAGAGGAAATGTTATCAAGTCATAACAGAAAAACAATTGCTTGAATACAGAAATATTATGACTTTATAAGTCTATAGGATTTTTTTCACTATTTATTGAGTGTTGGGAACTGTCCCTCCTGGTTTCAGGGACTGTAGCCTTTTGTGTAACAGCTAGAGCTGAGTGAAAAGGCCTTAAGAACATGAGCCACTAAGGACACAGGACATTACCTACTGGCAGGAGCACAGCCTCTGCCACTCACTTCTCCCTGCTTGGCCTGGGCAGATGACAGGTTAGCCAATGATGGGTAAGACTTCTCAAAGGAGGAGGGGCAACCTAAGACAGGCACTACAGCAATGGGCCATCAGGGAAGGACTTAGGGGGTCTTCAGAAAAGGGGCAGAGAGACCCTCACACCTTGGCTTTGTCATAGCCTGAGTCCTCAGTCTTTCTTTAAAAGTCTTCTAGTCTCTTGGCTGCTTTGCCTTCCCTACCTGACTCAATCTGGGAACTATGCCAAAGACCTTGTATTGGAACAGATAGCTCCCAGGGGCAAATCTGGCCAGAGAAAGAATATACATTGTTTCCTTTGAAATCTGCTCTGCCCTGTTGCAATGAAACGGACACCTGAGCCAAAGCCAACGTGACCTGAGACAATCCCTGTGTTTCTTCAAGTATTATCTGTAAATGATGTCACCAGCATTCTGAGCATTGGTTGATGAGCTTTATGTGTATACTATGTATCTCTGAGCTAAATCCAATAAAATGCAGGAAAGAAGGTATTTGGGAGCTTTCTCCTTTGAGGGACTGGTCCCATTTCCTCCCCAAGAAAATCATGGGTTGGGCTTTTTTATTTCGCATCTGCAACAACTGGGAGAGTCCTGCTGGTAGAGCCCCCTGGCTGATGAATTGAGTAATTATTGGCAGGCATTAGAACCAATGGAATTAGTTAAAAATATCAGCAAACCACTGTGTGCTTGCAATGGGGGAGAACTCCCCCATGGATATGGGGAGGGGTGCAGAAGCACCAAAGTTGGTGCATGCATGTATCACCCTGACAACTGAGATGACTTGCTCACAATACAGAAAAGAGGTATGCAAGGCTGGCACCAAAGAAGAAGAAAAAAGGCGTCTGCCACGTGGGAGATTCTGAGGAACATTTTTTAAAGAGAGCAGGCAGGAATGCTGCTCTCTTGGATTCTCCCCTTCCTCTGATTGATGTGGGCTGGACTTCCTGGGCCCCAGACCTTGGGGGCTGGGTGGACCGAGAACATTCTTGCTGGGCCTGGAGCACACCGATCTCCAGTAAGAGGGGAGGGGAAGAGGCTCAGGTTGGTGGACTCAGGGCTGTGCACTCCTGGCAAACCCCACATCCTTTTCCCAGACAGGAGCCATAGTGGCTGCCACCTATCCACAGCTCATGTCTCCAATGTGGGTCCAGCAAACCCCGTGCCGCTCCCTGAGCACTTCGGGCCTTACCTGGAGCACTGCAGGTACTAGAAGCAAGGCTGATAAGGAAGAGATGGTGGTGGGGGAGGGGAGAAGAGATTTGAGTCAGCAGGTCCCAAAACCACTGCTGTAGCCTGCTTGTTCCTCCAGCAGTGGGGGCAGGAGGTGAGCATGAAGAAATCTGTGTATAAGTAAATAAAAATTCCATTTTCCTTTCCACCAGACTCTGTCTCCAGAGTTAGTGCCTATGGGTGGCAGGTGGTAGAACCCCACTCGTTCAATTACAGTTGTGCCACCCAATGTGGGGCCCTAGACACTTGTGGTGAGTCAATGCCCCCTCCCCAAGGAGTGGGTCTGTAGGGCTTCTCAGTTGCTGAGATGTCCTGGGCACACCCTCTAGGGGCATCAACCACTTAAACATGCCTGGCAGGTGGAAAGGAAATGGGTCTGGGAAGGAGGATCACCTGAGTTTCAGGACTATGAACCAGAGTCTGCGTGAGAACTGGTCATTTTGGGGGAGGCCATTGCTTGAACTCACTGATTATGAGACTGGTTAACAGAAAACTTACCTGTGAGCATTTGTGAAAACAATGAAGTCATGGATGCCAGTTTTCTTTTTGTGTTCCCAGGTTGTCTGGCTTCCTTTGGTCATAGTTAGGCTGGCTGTGTCTCTGGGCCAGCAGGGGCTGTTCTGGATTGTTTCCTGAAGGGAGCCCAGCGGGTAGAATTTTAGCAGACTGGGGTACATAGAGCCATTATCCAATGTCCAAGGAAGTATTGGTTTATTACTGTCATATTGTGTGGCCTATGTATGTTTTGGATTGTGGGGAAAGGGGGCCCATGGATGGTTTCCTAGATTACCACACTGTTATGCAACTAGAACAGTATTGCCAACAGTTGCATTAATGGGATGAAATCTGCTATGTCAAGGCATTTATGTTGTTGCTTAATAGATTTCACCAGAGACAGAGGTCCACTTACTGGTGCAGAGAAGGCAGGGTACCTTGAAACCTCTTCCTGATGGTACCCAGGAAGGGAAGGAGACAAGGAAATGAGCCTCAGTAATGCCTGACCTCAAGGGGCAGAAGATTCAGAGCAGGAGGACCATCTTCATTGTCATCTCCACTGCAAGCTACCCCTGAAAAAGCCCAAAGAGGCAATGGTCCTATCCCTGTATAACAAAGGATGAGTCTCCCCCTCAAAGACCAATTTGGCCAGGGACCTTCTTATTCAAGGCAAGCCAGTTTCCCTTGAGGCAATATCCCATAGTAGTAAAACAGGAAGGCCAGCCTGCTGACTCCTACTGTGCCCATACTCAGTTCTCCACTTCATACGTACTGAATTGGAAGAATTCTAACCCCTCGTATGGAGATGACCCTCAGAGAATGGCAGATATTACAGCCTCCATTCTCGCCACTCATCGTCCAACATGGGCAGATGTATAGGCTCTCCTCAATATTTGTTAACAGCAGATAAGAGATGGTTGATTATAAATAAGGCTAATGAAGACGCCCAGTGTCTGTATCAAGAGAATTCCAATGGGACCCTCAACCCAGCTGCGGCAATTCCTTTGACAGGGCCTGACTAGAACCCAAATGGTGGGGCACTAGCCTTTCTGGAATACTACAGAAAGTGTATGCTGGAAGGGCTTAAGAAAAGAGTGCCTAAGCAAAAGAGCCTGAGTATAATACTGGCCATTTAGCAAAAGCCAGATGAGGGCCCTTCTGAATTTTTAGAGAGAATCTATCAGGCCTATAGGGAGCATAAGCATGAGAATGTGCAGACAGTGAACATGATGCTCATTGGGAAAAGTACCCTAAATATCAGAAAGAAACTCCAGAGTTTAGATGGGGCCTTGGCAATGAATCCCTCTCAGCTGGTAGACATAGCATTGAAAGTCTGCAATGCCTGGGAAACAAGGAGGATAAACAGGCCATGGTGTTCTTAGAAACTGGGTGGTAAGACCACAAGCAGAGGTAAGACTCTAAAAAAAAAGAGGCCCACTAGGTGCCAATCAATGTGCCTATTACAAGGAGGAGAGCCACTGCAAAAAAGGAGTGCCTGAAATTCAAAAGGGAAAGTACGAACGGGAACCCTCACCAGGAAATGCTAAAAAGGTGAAGGGAGTCTGATGACAAATAGAGATGTCCAGGGATTCCCTTGGACATCTCCTGACCTATTATTATATGCCCACAGGAGCCCTGCCAACTGTTGATGGTGGGGAACAAGCCAGTTGATTTTCCTGAAGATACAGGAGTCATATATATATGTGTGTGTGTGTATATATATACACACATTCATTCAGTGCTGAATACAAAAGTAATGAAGGAAAGTTCAGATACTGTAACAATTACTGGAGTGACTGGACAATTACAAAAATAGGCCTTCTTTCAAGCCCCAGACTGCCAGCTTGGGAATCAAAAGATTGTATGCAGTTTTCTCTACATGCCAGACTGCCCTATTCCATTGCTGGGCCAAGATTTATTTTGCAAACTGCACGCACACATAGCTTTTTCTCCTGAGAAGCAGCAACTATGTACAAAGGTCCCCATGGAACATGCTCTCTAGCTCCAGGCACTCCTGACTTGCCTGGAAGGTTTTGGAAGTGAACTCTTCCCACCTGAGATCTATGAACACCATTTGGGCTGATGGAACCCCAGGTAAAGCAGCTAACACCCAATCCATAAAAATTAACCTAAAAGAAGGAGTACAGATCCCACGGAAGAAACAGTATCACCTAAAAAAAAGGTGGTCTTCAGAGGGGATTCAGCCAGTACTGCAAAAATTCTTAAAATTGGGACTAATTCAGTCATGCCAGTTTTCCTACAACACTCCCATTTTACCAGTCAAAAACCCTCACTTGGATGAATATTGGTTTGTACAGGATCTTAGAGCAATAAACGACATTGCTCAGGACATTCAACCTACAATGCCCAACCCCTACACTCTGTTGTCCATGTGCCTGGGGATAGCAAATGGCTTTCAGTCCTATTCTTGAAGGAAGACTTTTTCTGCATCCTAATAGATGAACAGGCTCAACTACTGTTCACCTTTGAATGGCAGGGCAGAGAAACAGAAACCGTACTCCAATACTGCTGGACAGTGCTGCCACAAGGATATAAAAACTCCCCAACTGTATCTGGTGACGTGTTAGCCAAGGACTTAAGGAATATTCAACTGAAACCAGAAGTTCCTCTGTAATACATAGATGACATTGACCAGTAGACGACTGGTGCAACTAGCAGCACCTACAACAACTCCTTGCTCAACACCATCAGAGGAGCCTGAGAAGGTCACTTTGAGACAACCTACTACATGGTACTGGTGCCACACCAGGTCCTAACTATGCTGAAAAAGACTGGAGGATATTGGCTGATAGCAGGGTATATGGGGAAATACTGGGATATTCTGTTGGCCAACCCAAATGTTTCCTTGCAGACTACCACAACTTTGAATTTGGCCACCCTGCTCCCAGACATGGAAGGAAACTCGGCCCTGTACCATGACTACTTGGAAATTAATGACAAAGTTTTATTCCAACAGGCCAGGTTCTACTGGACCAACTATTGGTTGCACTGGACAGGGAGCTATACACAGACAGGAGCAGCTTCATGGACAGAAGCCAATGATGAACTGGGTACACAGTAGTCACCATAGACAAGGTAATAAAAGCCCAAGCCCTTGCACTGGAAACCTCAGCACAAAAGGCTGAGTTGATAGCCCTCATGAGAGCCTTAGTACTGTCCCAAGGAAAGAAGGTTAACATCTACATCACAGGTGGCAAACACAAGGCCCACGGGCTGAATCCAGCCCTCCACCTTGTTTAATCCAGCCTGGCACCGTTTCTACCCAGCAGCAGCACTGAGGTCCTTGCCCCTATTTAAGGACTAGTTGCATTTATACAGTCCTAAAATTACATTTGGCCCTTTGAAAGAAACTGCAAGGCTGATGTGGCCCCTGGTGAAAATGAGTTTGACACCCCTGATGTGGACTCCAAATACGCCTTCATGGCAGTCAATGTCCATGGAGCAAAATGGAAGGAGACAGGATTCAACCTTGGGCAACAAGGATGTTAAACACGCAGAGGAGATTTTACATTTGCTAGAGGAAGTGAATCTAATAGACCAAGTTGCCATAATGTACTTCCCAGAACACCAATGGGAAGGCTCCGAAATGAACCAGGGAAACCAAACTACTGATAATACAGCAAGTTGAGCAGCCAGGGGGTCACCATGCTTAGGGGGGTTTGATCTTCTGCTTGAACTTGGAAAATTTAATCCTCATCACACAGAACAAGATGAGAAATAGGCTTGTGAATGGGGATTCACTAATCCCAATTCCACATGGAAGATCAACACCCATGGAATGATCTTACCTCCAAGGCAGCCTACCCTCAAGCATCTTCCCGGAAGGGGAAGGGGCCCATTATGGAAGGGATGATTTAATGGCCCCCAGTAAGCCACATCTAAAGGACCTCTATTTGCAAAGGACTGTTCAGAGGATTACCCAAGCCTGTCAGATATGTGCCAAAAACAATGCTAAAACAGCACCCTGGCAAAAAAGGGGGGTACAATAAATAGTGTTATGCCCATTGAGTACTGGCAAGTTCTTTATGCAAATGCCTAAAACCAGAGGGAATTTCAAATTTTTATTAGTTTTTGTGGACACTTTTTCCAGATTGGTACAGGCGTACTCAATAGAACTGAGAAGGTGACTGAGGTAGCGAAATTTCTACTTAAAGAGATAATTCCTAGGTTTGGACTTCCTTACAGTATTCAGAGTTACAATGGACCAACATTCTCTTTGCACATCTCCCAGAAGATTTGATAGGTGCTGTAAATACAATGGAAACTACACGCATCTTGGAGACCTCAGTCTATGGGGAAGACTGAAAAAATGAATCACACACTAACTAAGACCCTGGCAAAAATATGCTAGGAAACACATTTCGAACGGGACCAGGCACTTCCCACAGCTTTGCTCCAGATTAGGGTAGCATCCAGAAGTGGGCTTAAGTTAAGCACTTTTGAAATAGTTTATGGGAGACCCTTCCAAATGTCAGTTCTGGGAGCACACACCCTATATTTGGAGCATGAATAGAAAATTAAGCAATATATACACCATTTAAGGCAAACACTAACTATTCTGCACAAGTTTGTTCATTGCAGGTCTGTCTACCCATCTGACAAACCATTACACCTGTTCCAGCCAGGGAACCGAGTCTTACTAAAGAAAGATCTGAAAGACTCAAGGACCTGAACAGCAGTTAGCTGAGCAATAGACTGGCCCCTATGATGTCCTACTGACAACACATGCTACTCTGAAGATCACAAAAATTAAGCTTTGGATCCACGACACATGAATAAAATGGGAACCACCTGAGAAGAATTCAAACCCTGCCACTGTGATGGATGCTTAGAAGGAAAGCTGGACCTGCACTCTGGAGGGAGATTTGAAATTTCTCTTTTTGAAGGAGAGCAGGCAAAGTGACAACGTTCTTTTACTTTATGTGTTCACAGACTTAGGAACTTTTAGCTGCCAGACACTGAGTTTGAGTGTGGTCCATTCCATTGTTAAAAAGGACAGGGATTGAAAGTGAGTTATGGTTATTCCTGAATAAGTAAGGTCTATGAAGGTTGCAGACAGCATGTAGAAAGTTGTAAGGTGTACAGAAAGCTAAAACAAAAGGTTTTGTGAAGGTTGTACAAGACATAGAAGGGTGTGGAACTTTTTTTTTAAAAGGAAAGAAACCTCAGTGCTTAGGTTGAGTTATACTTTGCTTTCAGTTTTGTTTTGTTTCTTACTTTCTGATCTTTTGGGGACTTACGGAACTTAAGTACTTTGTTTACACTGAGAACACTCTGTCTCTGCCATTTGGATCTCATAAAGGTCATCTGTGGTACTGGTTGATGTGAGAACATGTCTCTGCCATTTAGGGATTTGTACCATTTGGAACTAAGAAAGGTTGTCTGGTGCTGGTTAGAGCTGGCTGGGGCAAGAGAGCATGCCTCTGCCAGAGACCAGTTGGTGAGGGGTCATGTCTCTGCCAGGGGACCAGTCACTGGTAGGCAAGAGAATGTCTCTACCATTGGAGCTTCATGCTATTTGGCACCTGGGCTTAAAGACTGTCTGTGACCAGTTAGTGTGACACGTTGGTGGGAGACAAGAGTCTTAAGCTAGTTTTAGTCCCTTCTTATCTTTTTTTTGAACTCTGTCTTTGCTTTGGATTTTTGTTTGTTTTCAGTGTGAAAAGAAACTGAGGTTCCTAAGTGTTAAAACTTCATATTAGGTTAGGAAGAAAATTAATGAAAGATATAAGGTATGGAAACAATTTTGATGGATACTGGAAAAGCAAAGATTTTCCAGTTTGCTTTGTATTTTTCTCCCTCCATAATCCCTCTAGAATTTGGTATTCTTTTTTTAAAATTTATTTAATTATTTTTCAAGTACAGTTTTCTGTCTATTACTCCCATCCCATCCCACCCCCCATGCTCCTCCCTCCCTTCCATTTCCACCCTTCTTAGTTGTTGTCCATGTATCCTTTATATTTGTTCCTCTAAATCCCTCCCCTATTTCCCCTGAAATTATTCTTAATGAGTAATATTATATAATTTCCTTTTAATGAAGCTAATAAGACTGGTTTCAAATTATGGTCTTAATAACCAAGACTTTTGACTAGAATGTCATGCCTGAAAGAGACACACCTGGGCTCTGGTTGTTAAGCAGAAAGCCTTGAGAAAGTAAGATGGACTTTGGAAGCTAAAAAAGCCCACTGGAGAAATGGCCTGGTATCTTGTTTGTGTGATTCATGGCAGTCTTTTCAGTGAAGGAACAATGGTTGCTTCCCTGAAAGATGGCAAGGAGGAACCATAAGATACAATGGGAACTTCAAGAATTTGAGAAATACAGATATAGCAGGCAAAGTCAAATGACAGTTGTGGAGCTCGGCTTCCCTGCCCTGAAGGACTGTCTCTAGGTCAACCTGAATGTTCCTTGTGGAAGTTCTAGCAAAGAAGACTTTAAAAACCCTATGTGTTCAGTGCTGTTCTTGCTGAGTTTTTTTTTTTTGGCAAATGATGAGGCACAACTGAAAACTGGCAGTCTATTTTAGGCCAAATGAGGGTTGTGATCTTAGAGTCTTAGAGAGAGGAATCAGGTTTTAAGAAAATTCACAATGCTTAGTCATGATCATTGGACTCTAGTGAAGCTGTCCTCAAAATTTGTTTTCACCTGAGAGTTGAACTAGTTTAACCTGATGATATCAAACTGTCACTGCTTAGTATCATTCCAGTAAATGCTTTATAACTGAACATCTTCTCAAAACAGTCTTGAGGACTCAGAAAAGGTGCAGGACCCAACTGCATTGCCATCTCCTGGAACTCAATGGTTTGACTGGAATAAATGGTTGACTTGGTGACGTATGGAGCGACCTGTTGACTTTATTTTAAAACTGTGTTTTTTCTGCCTTAATAGGTTGGACAGAAAGGGTCCACAAGTGTTAAAGGGGAGAATCTCAAGATATCCCCCTAAGCCTATTTTAAGTTGAGTGTAGTAGAGAGTAAGGCTTCAGACGGGTGGGATGTGCCTTGCACACCTTCCTCCAAGTAAGTCATTTTTTTCCTTAATCATGGACACTGTAGAATTAATCCTTACCTTTGTCATTTAGTTGTTATGGTTGTGATTGTACCTTCTAACCCTCTTGCCATATTTATCACCTCCAGAATACAAGTATACCAACTTGTCCAATAATGCCATCCTTTGGACATTGTGCACACCACATTCCAGGAACAACTGAACAAGACTTTGCAAGATACTTCTCCCTTGTGTGAAGGCTCCCCTCCACTCCAGAACCCCTTTGTTAGGAATCTCTGGACCAAAGGATAGGTAGGACTATGTTCCTTGGGAAACCGGAAGCAGTTACAGAAGAATGAAACATTTGTCCATCTGACTTTGTAAGATTACAAGTCTCCAGAGTATTAAATGGGGGAATTCTAACAGGGGGAACTACCCTCCAGCCCTCGGAAATGTGGAGGGGTGGAGAGGTGCAGAGGAGGGCATGTGCTTGTTACTCTGGCAACTGGGCCAATGCACAGATGATAAAGAAAAAAGAGGCATGCAAGGCAAGCACCAAAAACTAGGAAGGTGATTGGATGGGAGAGACATTCCCTCCCACCTGCTTCTGCTTTACAGGAGATTCTGAGGGAGCCTTTAAAAGGACCATGTGCAGGAATACCACTCTCTTGAATTCTCTCCTCCTTCTCTACTAATAGGGGGCTGGAGTTCTTGGCCCTGGACCTTGGGGACTGGGTGGCCTGAGAATGTTCCCAGAGCCCATCCCTGAGTATTCCAGGATGGGCCTAAAGTGCAGTGAGTTCTGGTAAGAGGGAAGGGGAGGAGGCTCAGATCAGCAGGTTCAGGGAGGCTCTGGCCAGCAGACTCAGGGTGGTGTAAGCCCAGCAAGCCCCACGCCCCTCCTCCAGGCAGAAGGCCATTGTGGCTGCCACCCGCCTGTGGTCCACACCTCTACTCAGGCTGGCAAGCCCTGCCCTCCTTCCCTAGGTAGGAGGTTGTGGCAGCTGCCACAGGCCTGTGGCCTTTGCCTTTGGCTCAGATGGCAAGCCCCACACCCTAGGGCAGCTGCTGCCTGTCCTCTGCCCACACAGGCCAACCAGCACTGTGCCCCTCCCTGAGCACTGTGGGGCTGACCTAGAGCACTGCACATACTAGGAGCAAGGCTGGTTAGAAGAGGGAAGCTGGGCGGGGAGCAGCATATGGGCTGTCAGATACTGAGAGGCAGTGTGGAGTGACAAGCCCCACACCCATCCCCCGTGTGCAAAACTGCTTTGGACTGCTGCTGAAACCACCCAGCAGCAGCCTGCTCACTCCTACGGCAGCAGGAGTGGGGGGTGTGCATCAAGAAATCTGTGTATAAATAAGTAAAAGGTACATTTTCTTTTCCACCAGACTCTGTCTCCAAAATTATTACCTATGGGCAGCAGGCAGTGGGACTCCACTAGCTGGGTTACAGGCCCACAACTGGGGGAGTGAGGAAGTGGGAAGCATGTGAATGTGAGTAGGTCAGGAACATAGACTATAATACAACGCACAGACAGCAGTTACAAGCATGATACCTTAAGAGGAAACTGAGACTGCCACCATAGGAATATTAGATCACAAGTAAACTATATTCCAAATACACCTATTTGTCAACAGAGAAATTCGTTAAAGTTTAAGACAGTTTGTTTTAAAAAGTAGCTAAAGTTAAAATATTCATATACCATTTTTGCAATATTACTTCTAAAATTTATCAGAAATACACACTAGAGCTCATAAAGACACATAGTTAATGGTATTTACCAGGAAAAAAGAAACTGTTAACAACCTAATATCTATCAAGATAAGACTTGATAAGACATTTATTTTATGGAACATAAAAATACAGTCATGAAAAAGAATGAAATAATTTCATGGAGGTTAACAGAAAAAGCTCTCTCAGACTTATTATCAGGTAAAAATGCAAGCCATAGAAGAATATATGTAGGATAGTTCCACTTCTTTAAAGAACAAAACAAAATGTGTGTGTGTGTGTGTGTGTGTGTGTGTGTGCAAGTAAACACATCACACCAAACAGCGGTTTAAAAAGACTTACACCTAATTCTGGCTATAACTGGTTCTGAGAAACAGTATACTTTAAAATTGTTAGACTTTAAAATTCCTATATTATGTGTAAAAAAGAAGTTTTTTCCCTTTTAGTAGGTAAACTCCAGTTATTCTGCTTGTTTTTGTTGCTGTTTATTCTGGTAGAGAAAAGAGCCCTGAATTCTGTTGAGAAAGTAATGAACGTAAAACCCTAGCAATAGACAGATGGAAGTAACATAAAAATACCATCTAACTTATTGAATTTTTCTTGTTTTTTTTACAAAACATATTGTGCATTTACTTTGTAGAAGTGATATACTTTACAATGTTTTCTAAATTCTATTAAGAAATAAAAATTCTATTTAAAAAAGAAGTGACTATGACAGGCATTAAAATCCAATCCACAGCCAGGCTCAGCTTAGCAAATCACTCTAATTAAGTGGCTCTTTCTTGTATCGGAAAAATACACATACACAGACAACACATATATACACTTTTCCCTCCAGGGAATATGTCAATGTTTTTCAAAAGCAAGAAAAGAGCAGCACATCTTCCGTTTTTATCTCGAACCTTCGCTTTCACAAGTTTTTGAAGAAAATCTGAGTGTGAGGACAGCAGCCACTATCATGTACAGGATTTTAATCATGGTCAGAGGAAGCCAAAGACTACATCCATTCTGTAATCATATGAAGAGCACAGAGTGAATGACATAACTTCTGGACACTCAAAACTCTTCAATAACCAAACTGCTTCTATGGTAGTCATGTGCATACCACCCCTACACTTTTTTGCCACACCAATGCAACATCTTTTATTGAATATTTTAAAATAGAAACAGTATCACTATCAATAATAAAAAGTTATACTGATTACCATACATGAAGGTAACAATAAAAGAAACAGAAAAATATAGTATTTCACTGAATTCCAGTAGCTAGAATTTACATCCCGGCAGTAGCTCTGAGCCAAAGTAAAGTGTTAAAGCCACATTAACAGAAGAGATTTTCTTGAGGTTTTCAAGAACTCAAAGAGAATTAACGAGTGAATAAACTGTCTCGTTTTCCTGCAACATTGTATTGCAAAAATTTTCAAGCATTCAGAGAAATTATAAAAACTGAGCAGTGCACACCCATTATATAGGGATCACCCACTGGCATTTGTTATATTTCCTTTATCACACAGTTATCTTCTATCCATCCCTTTATCCAGGAGTTATGGTTATTTAATATTGTTAACCATCTAGAGAGAGTTCTCTTGAGAATCCACAGAGTTCCCAAACTACAATTTTGGAAATACTGTTCTGAAGAATAACATGATGATCTTCTAACTCTTGTCCCCCGTCCTGGAAGGCTTGTTGATGTATCTGGCCCATCCTTACCTTTCCCCCTAATCTCTAAGTAGTCCCGGACATGGGAATGAACAACTTGTCTAAACACACTTTGTACAATTTCCATTACTGACAGCACTGAGCCTAAATGTCTCAGCATGAGACAGAAGCCCATCCCTACCCGGCCCTGATCCACCCATTTTGTGCCATGGGAACTCTAATGGCTGGTTTTTAAAACTCCATGATGCTTCCATGTTGCTTAATGGGCCAGCAATGATTAGTTCTCTTAACAGATTAAAAATATTTGTTTCTTCTAGTAGTTTCTTTATCAAACCCTTTCTTATATGTAGAAAAGAGATACTTTAGGTCCCCTCCAGTTCACGCAACCTAGGAATAGTCCCAAGGGCACAGTGATGACTGAGGTAGGCAAAGGTGGGAGACAGGAAGAACGTCCAGGACAAGGAACCTTGTACAGACAGCATGTCTATGCCAGCAGTGGAAGATGAGGTTGCCCAGGGCCAGAGATACAAGCTTTGGAATCTGACTCAGAAGTCTAGAATTTAGTCTGCAAAATATGGTGATCAACTGAAGTTTGTAAACCAAAACTTAAGATAAAATGCACAAAAAGCAAGTCCTAAGAGGTGAGCTTGAGGGAGTACTGTTGTGGCTTCTATCCTTTAATTGCTTTAATTAAAACAAGTGGGAGGTGAGTAACTACAGCCCCCTTTGAAATTGTCTACTTAACAAAGTGGCTAAAAAACAGGAACATTTTTCCAATTTTTAAAATAGAAATATTTTATCACACAGGAAGTACTTTGTGCATTGCCTCACACACAGAGCACCCCTGTCAATGTTGCTTCCTCACTGTTACTGTTGCTGCTGCTGCTGCACATATTGAAGGAAGATAGGCTAATAATGATGGCCAGCGTCAGCATTTCCCAGATCTGTTCCAAGAAACTGGTGTCTGCAAAGTTTATAAAATAATTTGTCAAGGAGGCCACACTTTCTCCTGTCCTCTCTCAGGAGTTCATGTTAGGTGATCCACTATCTTTGATATTAGAAATCTGGAGAACATTGTCCTGAGGAAACCGACTGGGCTTTATGGAAAAGACTCCAGCTCTGGGACCCCTAATGTTATGCAAAGGCCAGGGGGGCATCTTGAAAGGAGGAGAAAATGTCCTCCCTGAGGAAAGGTCCAGGAGAAAACTGTCTCACCGACAGTCTGCACACATCACTCCAGACAAACAACCCATGGAGAGCGAAATAATCTCAAGCAGGTATAGAAATAGCATGAGTGCCACAAAAGGCCAGGGAAATCCATCTTTGAACTCCAGCCATTGCTTAGGGGCTGGAGGGCTATACCCTTCCTGTGCATTCGAGGCAATTTTCTCCCCTGTGACACACTGCTTTGTCTTCCCGCACATGTAACCTCCAGATCTGAATAGCAGAGACCTGGCCCGGCCCATTCCTTGAATGAGTGCTCAGATGGTACTGAAAGTGATACTTTTCTAATTACTATGTCAAGCATCCATCTCAGCAGTGTCCAGTTCCTCAGCTCTCACAGAGCAATCAGAGCACAGAAATTCATGGCTGAAGAAAGAAGGTGTGAAGTCCTCACAGGAGTGAAATTACGCAACCACACACCCTGCATAGGAACAGTGTTTTTGTAGCCAGCACCCCTTTGAAATGGGGACAATCCAACGGCCAGGGGTCTATTTCCATATCTTCTCTATCAGGGCTAGGATTTTCTCTGGACTCACGAGCCACTGGAAACACAATCAAAAGGCCCAGGAACTGGGCTGATGTCAAAGAGTACTCTAATTGCAGTCTCAGGGGTACAGCAAACCTGCCAAATCCAGACCAGAACTCATATATCCACCCTTCAGACACACTGGGCTTCTAAGGGGAAGTGGGGTGGGCATCACACAAGAACTGTCATAAAAATTAACCAAGTTACACTCATTTGTTTTTCTTGAAACTTGCCACTGATTACCCAACATTCTTCTTCACTTTTGCCCTTAGGAATGAATCTGCAGGTAATTTCTGAGACAATCCATAAAAATAAAATTGGTCATCAAGTATTTCACCTGGTATGTATACGATGGTAAGGGTTTGTGAAGAACACCTTCAAATGCAAGGCTACAGGGTTAGGGGGCTGGGTGAAAAAGGTGAAGGGATTAAGTACAAATTGGTAGTTACAGAACAGTAACGGGACATAAACAAACTACAGCACAGAAAATATGGTCAATAATTTTGTGGTAACTCTGTATTGTGCTAGTTGAATACTGGAAATACTAGGGTAATCACTATGTAAAATATCTGACTGTCTAACCTCTATACTGTACCATCAAAACCAATATAAAATAAAGCTGAAAAAATAATCAAAGGAGCACGAGGTAGGCAGAAAGCCCATAAGATGAGTGACTACCACCAGGACGATATCAGAGGAGAGATCTGACAAAACAATGGCCTGAAATACATTGTAGGGGAAAGAATGCAGGGCACCTGTACTTCTTCCCTAAATATAAGTAGACTACTCACCATATTTTCAGGATTTCAGAGATTTAGAGAAAAAGCAGATAGTTTGGGGTTGCCTAGACTAACACTAATTAGTCTCCTTCTCCCTTTCCAAGGCAAACTCCCATCCTTGTCTCAAATTTCATCATTCTGGTGCATAAAGCCTTCCAGAGGCTTTCCATTTCATTTAGAATAAAATTCCAACTTCCTAAGTTGGCCTCTAAGTTGCGTCCTGAGGCAGCCCCAGCCTAATTCTTACCTGCTAGTCCTCACTGGCTTTACCCCTGACACTGAGCTGTTTCCTGCCTTCAGCCTGGTTTGCTGTCCCTGCTCCTACTTAGCCCAGATCACCACAGGTTAATTTCTTTAGAGCATTCAGTCTCAGCTCCCACATCACCTCCTCAGAAAGGCCCTCCCCTCTCTGGTCACAACATCTAAAGTAACTGCTTACTCACAGTGAGGTCTTGAGAATGCACCTCATGCCTACAGCTATATGGCATGGCTGGATGTATTGGTGCCAAGGCCACACTGCCCCTGGCTTGCCCAGTGGATAATTAGTTGTGGAGGAACACTACCAGCTCATTCCCAGGACCCATGGGTCTTCCCTAAAAGGTGACTTTGGCTCTAGGACTCCAAGACAACCTTGTCATACCTACCTCACTCTGCACCCAACCAACTTCCTTCCCTCTCCTTCACTCAGGGCCAGACCTGCATCACAGTCTGATGGATGTCACAGCCTCTCTTGGCCCCTTCTCCATTTTCTTCCAAAGGCACTTCCCCCACAAAAATCCTCATATGAATCCTGTTTTTCTGGAGCCTGGGATCCTGACCATCACACTCACCATCATCTCCTCCTACTGTATTGTCTTCTTAGTACTTACCACAGACAAAAAGATCTAGAATGGTACTCAGCAATCTGCATTTTACTGAGCCTTTCTTTTTTTTTAAGATTTTATTTATTTATTTATCTTTTTAGAGGGGAATGGAAGGAGAGACAGAGAGAAATATCAATGAATGGTTGCCTCTTGTGTGTTCCCTGCCGGGAACTGGCCTGCAACCCAGACATGTGCCCTGGCTGGGAATCAAACTGCGATCGTCTGGTTCGCAGGCCCGCACTCAATCCACTGAGCTACACCAGCCAGGGCCTTTACCGAGCCTTTCTGATGGTTCTGGAACATGCCTGACTTTGAGAAAAATGACTTAATATTATACATTATTTACAGTAAGAGTGAGAATCAGGACTCAGCCTGATAAACTCCCAGTCCATTTCTCATCTCTTAATAACACACACAATCCTTAGATTATACCTCTGCTTAAGTACTCTGCTTTATCAAATGAATTAAATGATGCTCAGTTTTTACATTCATTATTTTAGAAGACAGACTTAATAAATGAACACTACTTTATAGGTAAGCTGAAGGAATTTCTAGGACACAGATTTTATCATGGCTTACTGCCCCACCTACCTAACTGGCTCTGTAGTCTTTAGGCAGTAAAAATAAACCTCTTGATTTATATTGCTCTCTTGTGAGGGAACCTTAATTTGATGTTGCACCATCACCCCCACAAGGAAGCACAAGTGCTATCGAGGTGGCATCCGGCAAGATGAAATGTCCGGGAAGATTGTTGCTATCGATTTCATGAGGCAAAACCTGTATCTTGACCTCCTTTTATTCCCTTTGAGATTAAGTACTATGATCTCCAGGGAGAAATGCTTAGGTTTTAGTGAATGGTGACGACTCAGCCAAAGCACAAACAAGTATGATAATGACAAAATGGTTGCTTATAGTCAGGAAACTTACGGACAGTGAGGTATGTATGGCATATTACCCAGCTGCACATCCAAGGTAAAGGATAGAACATGCTTTACTGCTTATGAATGGGAGAGAACCGAGAGTTTCTTTCCCAACATAAACCCTTAACTACCTTTTCCGTAGGGGGAAGTATATTAAATCTAGCCCATTATAACTTTAGACACAGACCAGGATTCTGAAAAGGAGGAATACTTCATTTATTTTTAAGAATTAAGAAAGAAAACTTTCACAATAATACAAATTCAGAGACCAGGACTTTCCCTACTAATTAATGACCTCTGCCCTGCAAAGACATTTGTAGAATTTCAAAATGTTCTCCACAACTTGGTTTTTCTCTTACCTCTTGAGGTCAATGTTGTAAGTACATTTAACTACATAATTACACCCTGAAATGTAAATTTACTATACTAGGCAGAATCTCTTAAACCTTGTAAATCAAAATTAGAGCTCTGATGTACTTCTCTAATCTCAAAAACTGAGGACTATAAAGTTTTGCAGTTTTTTGCAATATTACCAAGAACAAAGAGCTTGGTCAAGTGTGTATCACACCTACTTATGGTCTACAGAGAATGACCTTGCCTTCTGCAACATGGAGAAAAGATGCAATGGAAAGGCCAAGGATGAGAGATTTTTCAAATAGTTTTAGTAAAAGGACTGTGTCTTTGATAACCTAAATTGTAACTTCATGGTGAAGAAACATAGGATAGAATGTTCTTGAAAGAGAGTGTTAAAAATTATAAAATGTTTACTCACTCCACTAATATCTACTGAGTGGAGACAATATCAGCATAACAACCAGGTGTTACAGGAAAGGTACAGTAACAGTATGTGTTGTATTATATCATTTAATACTCATAGCAACATCAAGGCACTGTTTTTATTAATAAGCCAATTTCACTGGCAAGAAAAAAATGAATCTGAGAGGAGTTATGTCATTTGCCAGGGTCATAGAGCTAGGAATTCCAAGTAGCCTAAGTTCTTAACCACCACATTGCATTGTGTACGCCTGAGCCAAGTACCCTGAAGAACAGAATGCATGCCCAAACAAAACTTTACTGGGGGAAATAGGTGACAGACGAGATGACTACAACAGATTTACTCACCAGAGTTACGTGAGGGGCAACTGTGTAGAATGAAAGCATGCTGGGTGGTGAAAAATCCTAGAAGATATTATGGTGGGACAGGTAGAGAAGGTGTTTAACTTGGGAAGAGGCAAGAGACACAGCTCATGTACATTTGTTTTCTGGCCTGATCATATAGGCATAGGGTAGGCAGAAGTATATTTTGAGTTGTGCGTATGTATTTCACTACTGTAGTATTATTTATTATTTTCCATGTGAATAAATGTAAACCTACTTTTGCCATCCCCTGTATTTGTCCAAGACTTTTCTCTGGAGTTGTTTATTTATTTACTCAAAAAGATATTTTCAGCACCTACTACATGCTAATACAGTGTAAGGCATGGCTCCTGACTTTAAAAGGTCACAGTGCAGTTTTCAAGGGAGTTCAGGCAGTTTTTTAAGATGGTCACACAACTGTCACCCACCACACATGCTCTTCTGCAGTGTGATGTTGCCATGCTAACATTAAGAGCTGGGGTCTTCCCTGGCTGGTGTAGCTCAGTGGATTGAGCGTGGGCCTGCGAACCAGAGGATCGAGGTTCAATTCCCAGTCAGGGAACATGCCTGGGTTTCAGGCCAGTTCCTTGCAGGCCAACTACCAGCAGGGGATGCATGAAAGGCAACCATACATTGATGTTTCTCTCCCTCTCTCCTTCCCCTCTAAATATAAATAAATAAATAAAATCTTAAAAAAAAAGAGCTGGGGTCTTAATGTTAGCTACACCACACCCCAAATCTGGGCAGGACCATGACTGCTCTAATAAAATATTTGAAAGTGAAAATTCACTTCCTGACTTTTGGAAGCCAGTTCCTCTACACCAAGGGTCCCTAATCCTGTTAGGAACCATGCCACGTATCAGGTGGTGAGCAGCTTCATCTGTATTTACAGCTGCTCCCCAGGGCTCACATTATTGTCTGGGCTCCACCTCCTGTCAGAGCAGCAGTGGCATAAGATTCTCATAGGAGTGCAAACCCTACTGTGAACTGTGCATGCAAGGCATCTACCGTATTTTTTCCATGTATAATGTGCTCTTGTGTATAATGCACATCCCTATTTTTTCCCTGAAGAATTTGGGCAAAAAAGTGCACGTTATACATAGCAAAATACGATAGGTTGTGTGCTCTTTATGAGAATCTAATGCCTGGTGGTCTGAGGTGGAGCTGAGGTGATGTTGGCACTGGGGAGGGGCTGCAAATACAGGTTATCATTAGCAGAGAGGTTTGACCTCACAGAGACCATAAAAATCAACTACTTTCACACTCATATAAAAACCCTATCAGTGAGTGGCTAGTGACAATTAAGTGGCATCTAGTGGCAGGCTATAAAGCCATCCACCTCCACCCCCCACCTCCAGCCCATGGTAAATTTTTCTTCTACCAAATGAGTCCCTGGTGCAAAAAAGGTTGGGGACAACTCCTCTACATGATCATCCTGAGATCACCATGCTGTGAAAGGGCTCATGGACAGATGAGACAGGATTTGGAGAGAAAGAAAGAAAGAGGCTCATGCAGAATAAGTGCCAGCCATGTGAAGGAGCCATGCTGGGTAACCAGCCACCAGGGACCACAGGTGTGGGACGGAACTGAAGGACTGCTCAGCAGAGTCTAGCAACCCACAGAACCCTGAGGGCTGAGAATAAACTGCTATTTTAAGCCACTGTATTGGCTTTGGGGTGGAAACAAAATTTAATATAAAATTAGCTTTATTACCATATGATTAAAATAGAAGTAGAGTCTAATTTGAGAAGTCACAACAAGGCACGTATCCCAGCCTCCAGAAACCCAGTGTGAGGGGTGAAAAGCTTTCTGCATAATTATACTCAGGTTGAGACCTGAGGAGTGAATAGAAAGAATATCAGGAACAGAAGTTTGAGGCAGAACGAACAGCCCAGGCAAATCTCTGAGGATGGGGTCATGCTCATACATTCCAGAAAGGAAAGCAGATCAGTGACCAAACTAAATCAAATGGATAAAAATAGGTACAAGGTAGGCTGGCTCACCTGCAGCCCAGTAGGCCATGGTGGGCACTGGGAGCCATATCTCAAATACAGTGGGAGACAAGAGGAATGATGGACCTGTTGTCACTGCGATTGTCACAGCAGCATCTCAGGGCAAGTCAGGAGGGAATCTCAGTGTCTGGGAGATTCAACTGCATGGTCCCCTGAAGTAGAACTCAACCTTGATCTTAGGCCTCAGGTAGAGGGTACTTAGCTTAAAAAATAAAAATGGGCATGATGTTTAGGGAATTAACTTTCTAAATTAAACTGTACAACTCACACAATGAGTTTAAGTGTCAAATCCATACATAAATCCAACCTAATCCAGAGAGGAGAATGTAGCTAAATAACACACTCAGAAAATAAAGCAAGAAGAATGGCATGGCTCCCCAGAGCCATTCTTGGCCAAAAATGCAAGTGAATGTTTTCCATTTTATGTGGTTTTCTCAGGCCAATGTTAGCCAAAGACATGCACAAAATGAGCTTAGATTTTTGCCCCTGCTTCAATTTTCTGTTTGTGTCGAGTCTGTAACTACATTTCCTTCTTTCCTTTATCTGCTTTTCTCTAAATGCCTAAGTGCCTTCGACGACCACTGTTTAGATGGACAGATGCCCACTGATGTCCTCCCTCTACACACCAATTGCCTAAGAAAGGGAGCAACTTTCCAAGCACAGCTGTTACAGATCCAAAACACTTCCTGCCTCTGTCAAAAGGGCAGGAAATCGCAGGAATCTAAGATACCAGAAACACTTGAAGACATATAATATGTTGCTAACAGTGTTGAGATCTGAGCATTTTCATCTGTTTTGTTTGTGTATTGTATGAGCAATAATTATTAAAAATAATAGCACTGATGTATATTAGGATGGTAATAAAATTTGTCCAGAGCACCCAGGGAAGTCTAAAGTCTCTCAGCCTTGACACTGAGGCTGTCACAACAGGCCCATGAGGGAAATAACATGATAACAAGGTATTCAAGGCCATGTAACCTGTACTATTAGCTCAGATGAGAGCCCCAAAGTCTATAAACATAGAATGACTGTGCTGAGGGCTTCTCTAACCAAGTTAAGTAAAAGACAGAACATCATAACGGCTTTCTCTATTCCCATGCTCCAACTCCAGCACCTAAATCCAATTTTCTTAATTTTCCACTCCATTGAAGCTAGGAAACCTCACTTTCTAGTTACAGAAAAACTAGCAGAGGGAAAGACAGAGAATACATGGTATTTATCACATGAACGGCAACAACTGTATGGTCTCTATTGGTCCTGCCTTCTCTGGGGTTAGATATAAAAGGAGATTGGGGAGAAATGATGATGAAGGAGAAAAAAACTGACCTAGCTTCAGGGGAAACTTGGGCTTTAACGAAACAAACCCAATCCATGGCTCTTCTCCTCCTTAGAACAGGCATGAAAAAAAAGTAAGAACAAGAAATATATTAAAAGTTTTGTTTTTATGTGCTTGGAGTGCTTGATGGCCTTGGTTTAAGACACACAAATAATGAAAATAATTCAATTGATAATATCACTAAAAAATGAAATCTAGTTTCATCTCAATTACCTGTTTTGTGTATCTAAGAAAGTCCATAAAATGACTCCAACAGGAATATAACAAGCCCTGTTTTGGACTCTAACTTTGAATCAATTTGAACACAGTAACATTCATTTCTTTAATATATGAACAAGAGTAAAGTCTAGGAAATTAACATGTTTTACTATTGACTTACACATTAAAAAAAGAATTGTTTAAAAAGAAATCATGTTTCCGCCCTGGCTGGTGTAGCTCAGTGGATTGAGCGTGGGCCTGCGAACCACAAGATCACGGTTTGATTCCCAGTCAGGGCACATGCCTGGGTTGCAGGCCAGTTCCCAGCAGGGGACTCATGAGAGGCAACCATACATTGATGTTTCTCTCCTTCTCTCCTTCCCTTCCCCTCTAAAGATAAATTTAAAAAAAAAAGAAATCATGTTTCCATTCTTGCTCAATACAAAGCTATAGCAGCCACCAGTATCATATATTTAGTACCAGATCCAATCTGATAACATATTTATTATAAGATATTCTAGATTTTTATATTTTATCACAGAATCTCTTTACTGGGTTGCTTTACAATGAAATACCTCTGACGATGATAATTTGTTTATATCTAACTCTCACTACTGCAGTAGATTTATTTAGTTTAATTACAGAGACACTCTGAATACATCTGTTAATGCCTCAGCATCTATTTGTTAATCAGTTTTTATTTAACATTTGGGATTATTTAGTGAAATGCTTTGTTTAGGGAACAATGGAAGACAACCAGTACCACTGTAAGGAGACACAGCAAAAAATAAAATTCTTCCATGGTGAGGTGTAGGGTTAAAAAATACATTTAAGACAGTCCCATTTATTCCAGGGGAGAAAGACACCACATCTCCAATTTCACTCATAAGTATACACCACAAAAAGAATCAAAGATGATCATAATATGGTGGCAGCAAAAACAGGAAGCCAGCTAATAGGAAAATGACAAAAATATAAGGATGTACTTACATAATGGAACATGATATGACCACTAAAAATCTTGTTGCAGAAAGAATTTAATGATGTGGTAAAATGAGTTCAGTATATTAAGTGGAAAAAAACAGTATGATCCTAATTTTAATTTAAAATGTATATGTACTTATACAAAAAGAAAAAAGAAGACACTAGAAGCAGACAGGACACATTTGATAATATTTAAGGTATTTTGGATGATTTTATTTCATTCTGTGTGCTATTCCATATTCCAAATCTATCATAATAACCATGTATTAGATTATGGAACTGAATCATTCAGGAAATGAAATAAATCCCCCAGATACTTAATTCTGAAATTAAAAATAAAGAACTGGGAATGTAGAAATTAATTTCTAATTCACAAAAGAGTGTTAAAGAATATTTTTCAACACTGTTAAAATGCCACATGTAGCAAGCTATGAGGAAATCATTAAGATTGTTGACTACAGAGTGCAAATTGTGTAAGAATAGGCACCTCACAATGTATTTTGGGGTGAATTTTGAGTGTTGACCCAACTTAATTTTAAAAAGAAATTTTGCTTGGGAAGGACCTATGGCTGTTTTCTGTAGACAATTTCTGAGCATCAGCACTAGCAGTCTGGATTCCTCAAGGCTTGCCAAGACAGCAATAAAGCTGTGATGATGTTTAATTAAAACCATCTGCTTTAAGTAAATGAAACAAGAGTTTATACTGACAAGCACCTCTTGACTTATCAGGTTTGCCCTGTTCTCTAAAAGGGGCTCTGCTGGTGGCCTTAGTGATAAAAAAAAGAAAAAGAAAGAAAGTCAGTATCGTCTTCTTGAGGCCATTTAAGAATACACTATCCATAGAAACCATCACAAATTCAGGAAAGAATTCACCTACTAAAATTTTCTAGAATTTCACTAGAGGTAAGAATGTTGCTCAGTTGAAATGTCTCAAAATAACACCCCAAAAGGAAGCGTATTTGCTATGTTCTTGCATGGATTTCCATGGACATACCAAGTAGATGACAGAGATGAGACAAGACTTATTTCACTTGGTGACTATAAAAGGTTTGGCCCTCGTTCAGAAGAATGTGCCAAATTTTCCTATTTTTGCTCAAATTTGTCTTCCTTTATATCATTTTCTTTAATATTTAGAAAGTCTCACCCAACTCTAAAATACGATTGCATAGTAACTTTTAAAAGTTTTTTTTAAAAGAAGCATCACTTAAAATCAGATCTAAACATACTTGACTGGCTTAATGTAGACTTCCTTTACTTTATTTTTTATTTTCCCATACAAGCATCCAGGTCATTCACAGTTCTCACAGGCTAATACTTGGTCATTCTCCACTCCAGAATTTGTCCCTCATGAAATCTCCACTCCAGGCTCAGGAAGAAGAGACACCGGGGTATGGATTGCAACCTCAGCTCTTCTGAGCTCCTGACACAGTGGTTCCCACAGCCAGACATAACCTGACTCAGAATTGCTTACTCACCATAACAACAAGACATGAACATCTAGCTCCAAATACCATCTCCTTTCTTAGTATAAAGGAATGAGAGGAGAAAAGGAGAAAATATCCTATGGAACGATGAAGAAATAATGGATTCTTAACAGTCATGACTCTTGCATTAGTGCTACATAATAAGTAAAGGGCATATGTAACCAACAAAATGTCATAAGCATATTACTCTGAGCTCCCAAGTCATGGCTGGCATCTCCAGATATAGCATGTACATTTAGTTCAAATAAAGGTGACATAAACCCTAGTGAACTTAACACATTGACAGTTCACCAATGAAAATATTTTCATTTGTAAGAAAACAAAATGTTTCTTGCTATTGCAACAATGATGACAGCAACTTTCCTTGAGGTTCTCCTCCACATAACAAAAGCTATTCAGCTTAGAAGTCTTGATTAAAAGTGAATTCAGAAAATGCACCCCTAAAAGAGAAGTTCAAAGGACCATCCCCAGGGGCTGAAGGAAGTGAACCATTCAGAGAAGTTTCTGGAACTTGCCAGCTCACTGCAATTTGTCCTGTTGTATGTCTTCAATGAAAGTCAGGCCTTGCTGTCTCAAACCTTTATATTAAATGACTTGCTGAGCATAAGGCATCCAAGTTCCATCACCAACTGTGATGAACTTGACACATGCATTTCTTTTATCTACTCTCCATAACTGATTTTTGTTTTTTTTGAAAGGCCACAGAATTATGAACCTGAAATAACTTCTAGGATAACTTCACTGGAGCATGAGAGAGAAAAACTCTCTTAGAACCACAGGACCTGAACACATATTCTCATTCTCTTTGTCTCTCTCTCTGTGTCAGTGCAAAGCTCATTCAGCCTATCTACTAAATAAAATGTAAGTAAGATTCAATTATGTGTACCTAACTTTATAATTTTAACCTTTAATGTTTTATATGTTGATTCTGAGAAAACAAGAGCCAGGTCCATAATCACATAAGAGAGGAATCAAGTTTGCCTCATAATATCCTCCTAGCAGTGTAGCCATAAAGTTAAAGACTATTCATTGAGTCTCATAGCTCAGAGAGCATGAGTCAGGATTTCCAGAAACTGTACCAATGAAAACTAAGAGAGAGAAAACTGAAACTCATGGACATTTTCTCAGAGGAATCTCAATGTTTCCATACCCAGGAAAGCTAGGGAGAGTTGGTTTCAGCTCTGGATTCTGGTCTTGTGAAGCCAAAAGCGTTTTCTTGTGATTTACTTTAAGAGGTCTCTGAAACCAAAGAACTACTTGTAATGTTTCCTGAACAACTTTCACAATTCCTGTCTCCAAATGAAGACCCTCCCTATATCTACTTGAACTTCAGGGCCATATTCCCAGGGTATCCGTTACCTTCTGTGTTCTTCATTCTCCAACTGGCTGCACTGTGGAACCACCCGGAGAGTTTAGAGAACCCGGAAGCCTGAAAACATCCATCTCCCAGTACTGTGAACTTGTCTGGGGTGTACCTAGGGCTGTGGGTGTCAAAGGTCTCCCCAGTAGCTTCTAATGTGCAGCCAAGTATGAGAATCCAAGTCCTTATAAACCCTCCCTGTGGCTATTTTTTGTTTTGCTTTCTGAAGGCAGAGTCATCATCTTTTTATCCACAGTGTCTTCCCTTCTTCACAGCATTCCTCACAATCACAACCTGAAATTAGAAAACTAGTGAGACATTTACTTGAAGTTTGTCTGGCCCACAACTCCATAAGCTCCATACAAACAGGAGAGTGTCTGTGTGTCCACTACACACCCATTACTAACAGGGTGGCAGAAATGTGGTACACAATGAATAATTATTTTATTGAATAAAAGAAATTAAATGTACCAAATGAAAGAATAAAATAAGTAACAACAGCAGCTAATACTCATATAGTCATTATTTATGTGCCATAAAGTCTTTATAAAAGACTTTATAAATATAACTTTAGAAATCATGTTTCCATTCTTGCTCAATACAAAGCTATAGCAGCCAACAGTGTCATATATTTCATACCAGATCCAATCTGATAACATATTTATTATAAGATATTCTAGATTTTTATATTTTATCACAGAATCTCTTTACTGGGTTGCCTTACAATGAAATACCTTTGATGATAATAATTTGTTTATATCTAACTCTCACTACTGCAGTAGATTTATTTAGTTTAATTACAGAGACACTCTGAATACATCTGTTAATGCCTCAGCATCTATTTGTTAATCAGTTTTTATTTAACATTTGGGATTATTTAGTGAAATGCTTTGTTTAGGGAACAATGGAAGACGACCAAGTACCACTGTAAGGAGAAACAGCAAAAGCTGAGAGCAGAGCTGAGCTCTGTCTATCACTGATATATAAGCTCTTAACTACCTATAATGATCTTCTGGTTCAAGAGTTGCATATTAAAAAGAAATAGCTGTCTAATATGACAAGAATACACTGGCAACAAATTCCTGGCCCTTCATTCTCACTGTTCTCTTCATACATTCATTGGCACAGTCTTCAGCCTCATCTCATACAGCAAAGTCACATCATACACACCTTTAATTTACATGAATCCAACTAGGCAGGCATGGAGACACTACAAGCAAGTGAGCAAGAAAGAGAATTAATAACTAATTCCCTGAAGGGAGCGAGAGGGAATGAGATCCCCCTGCTCATCCTGAACGCTCACTTGATCAGCATCACACCACATGCTGGGACCCTGGTGCTTAAAGATACTAAGGTGGGTGGGTAATTGATGAGATTTTCAAAGCTAATTTTACATACATATATTTTTGTATGTAAAATTACAAACTGTCTTTAGATTAAAGCCTCCCCCTCATGTGGGCAGTGGCTGTGGTGAGCTTCAGCCACCCAGGAACTACACAGAGAAATGTTGGCCAGCTCACATCTGTTTCTGTTGGGCTCACCCTGTTCTGGAGATGTGAACACTCAGTCACATGCTATAACCTCAGAGGTGAAGAAGCACCATGAGGTCTCAGATGGATGGTAAACACATGAATTAAAAGAAAAACATGCAAGTTCAATTCCCGAATGGTAGTTAACCTAAAGATCATTTATTTAACAGTAAGAAAAAGTTATATGCTGATTCTCTGACCACAGTGTAATCTATTAAAGGAGTTTGACAAAGGGGCATCAAAATAGAGAAACATTAAATTGTATTTTTTAAAAGCAGTAATTTTTCATTCCCTATGTATACTAAAGAAATTCAATAAAGACCTATGTCACATATCATTATGAATCAATTTTCTGGCTAAACATAAAAGTTGATTCAACATTTCCATCTTGAAACACTCTATTATCATGACATTTGTCAAATATTGAAAGCTCTGACCACCTGCTTTTTCCAAAACAGCACAAGGTATCCAGATAACAAATGCAGGTTATACTTAGAAACAAGAATAGACAGGAGACTGAATTTCAGCAAAACACTTACAAATCAAGAGAGGGAAGAAAAGTACCAGGAGAGATTAAATGCACCAAGAACAGTAACAAGGGGGAAATCTCTTGTGAAAAGAAGCAGCTGATGGTGATTTAATCGGGACAAAAATGAATTAGATTTACTTCAGTGATTGAGCTCAAGATAAGGTAATTTCATAAAGTTATAGAAAGTCACTTGAAAATTACACAATTGTTGTTGTACTCTACCTTTAGAGGGAAGGGAAATAAACAAGGTTCCTCACAGAGAGGTGATTCTCAGAAAAACACACTGACAAACCCAGTTGATGAATTTTACCTATTAACTAGGAGATTACCCTTAATTCTCATTTGGACTGAAAAGTCACTTCAGAACCTCTGACTTTCAGGGAGAGACTCTGATATAGAAATTCAGAAATAAAATTCTTAAAATATATGGAGGTATAGAGTGTATGATAAAAAAATAAAAATAAATTAACAAATTTGAGTCTGGGGCCACAAGGCAACAGAAGAGAATGCTGGGGCAAATTCTCAGTTTGGTAAGAAGAGTACACACATAGTACATTAACCATGACTTGTTGGGTTGTCAGTGATAGAACATAAATTCCATCTGAAGGGAAAAAATGTATGGGTTCAAATCAAATTTGATGGCATCCCCAAGATGACAGGGAATGGGAAAACTATCCTCAAAGAAGGATGCTGAAATAGCTCACAGGAGAAGAAGCCACAGAAAGGACTATAGCACGATTTTCAAATTTGTGCAAATGTGAGACTCACCCAAAGGGCTTGTTAAAACATAAGCTGCTGGGCTTTACCCCAAAGTTTCTGATTTGGTAGATTTGAGGGGTGCAAGAATTTGCATTTCAAGAAGGTTCCAGGCGATGCCACTCCTGCTGATCCAAGCACTTTGAGAACCACTGAGCTCCAGAAACCAAGGCTAT
The DNA here is from genome assembly GCF_014824575.4 of Sturnira hondurensis. Classification (NCBI taxonomy): domain Eukaryota; kingdom Metazoa; phylum Chordata; class Mammalia; order Chiroptera; family Phyllostomidae; genus Sturnira; species Sturnira hondurensis. The sequence goes on from NW_028075471.1 coordinate 13,844,224, forward strand.
AAGAACGAAGCCCTATGACTAAAGGCATCTCCATCACACACTGCTTTAATCCTGGATCTGACCAGGGCTTTCCCCAGGTGGCAGGGATCAGTCTCCTGGGCAAAACTGTTTTAGTTTATGATCCCAGCAGCAGATGATCTTTTTCATGAGCTTCAGGAAGAATACAGGGGAAGACACTGACTGGACTAAGTGCCCTATGCCAGGAGTGCCCCTGAAAGCCACCTGCTGTGTCAGGGATGACCCTGAGTGTAAGGATGCTCTGTGAACAAGAGGGGAACAAGAGGATCCTAGTGAGAAGGTACTGCCAAGATCACAGGGAATGGGTAAAGTATCCTTCAAGAAAATACAAAATGAGTCACTTGAAGACAAGCAACTATGAGACAATATGATTATCGTTAAAGTTCACTGTGGTATCAAGAGTCACCGTGTACAATGAAATTCACTTATTATACTGGCTTTTTAATGTATATCATCTCACATAATCTTTGAAGGAACAACTTTGAAAAATTCCCTGATATTTTTGAAAATTACAGTAATATAAAGTGCTAGAAAATTGATCTTATATGTCAAGACAATTTGCAATAAAAGCTGATAGATGCTTACTCTGTTTCTGTACTTAGTACATACCTAAAACAAAGGACCAACAGACTGGCACTTCACCACAAATGGCATGGGTCTGATACTACTTTCTGAGCACTGCTACTCTAGATAGACTACGGTGGGTCAGGAAGCCTCTGTCACAAGGAATCAAGTCATTAAGAAAATACTTGAGCAGTGTCATGACAAGCCTCAGGAGTGACGACCAGCCAAGGTGGAGGCATAGGTAGATACACTGTGCCTCCTTCTGCAACCAAAAGAAGGACAACAAATTTAAAAACAAAAAAACAACCAGAACTGACAAAAAACCCAAATTGTATGAAAGTCTGACAGCCAAGGAGTTAAAGAAGAAACATTCATCCAGACTGGTAGGAGAGGAGGGGCAGAGATGGGCAACCAAGCTGGAGAGGACTCGTGGCAAGGTGGAAGCATGCGGACGAATGAGTTGGCATCAGGTGGGGCAGGCTGTCTCACATTTGTTAGCTGATAAACCAGGAGGAACTACTGGGGAGAGAGACAGATTGTGCAACCCAAGATTTCAGTGCAGGGAAATAAAGCCTCAAGACCTCTGACAGGAAAAACCTGTGAGGTTTGCGGCAGTGGGGGAAACTCCCAGCCTCACAGGACAGTTCATTGGAGAGAACCACAGGGTCCTAGAATATACACAAGACCACCCACCCAGAAATCAGCACCGGAAGGGCCCAATTTGCTTGTGGGGAGCAGAGGAAGTTCCTGAAAGCTGGTCTAGAGTCCAGCAAGTAGCATTATTGCCTTTTGGATGCCTCTCCCACATACAATGCCACAATGCAGTGACATGGATTGTCCCCTCTTCATCGCCCCCCCCCCCCCAGTACCTAAGGCTCCACCCCAGGCTACATAACAGGCATGGCGAAATAAAAAATGGCCCAAATGAGAGAACAGATCAAAGCTCCAGAAAAAAATAACTAAGCAATAAAGAGGTAGCCAACCTATCAGATGCACAGTTCAAAACACTGGTAATTAGGATGTTCACACAAATGGTTGAGTATAGTTCCAAAAAAAGAGGAAAAAGTGAAGGCTAAAAAAAGGAAAATAAGGAAAAATGTACAGGGAAGCAACAGTGAAGGGAAGGAAATTGGGACTCATATTAATCAACAGTGTGGAGCAAAAGAAGAAATAAACATTCAATTGGAACAGAATGAAGAAACAAGAATTCAAAAAAATGATGAGAGGCTCAGGAACCACCAGGAAAGCTTTTAATATTCCAACATCTGAATTATAGGGGTGCCAGATGGAGAAGAGGAAGAGAAAGAAATTGAAAAGTTACTTGAAAAAATAATGAAGGAGAACTTCTCCAATCTGGCAAAGGAAAGAGACTTCCAGGAAGTCCGGAGAGTTCCAAACAAGTCAGACCCAAGGAAGCACACAAGGCACGTCATAATTACATTACCCAAGATTAAAGATAAGGAAAGAATCTTAAAAGAAGCAAGAGAAAAGAAGACAGTTAATTCCAAAGGAGTTCCCATAAGACTATCAGCTGATTTCTCAAAATAAACCTTACATGCAAGAAGGGGCTAGAAAGCCCTGGCTGGCGTAGCTCAGTGGATTGAGCATGGGCCTGCAAAACACACGATAGCGGTTCGATTCCCAGTCAGGGCACATGCCTCAGTTGCAGGCCAGTTCCCAGCAGGGGACTTCATGAGAGGCAACCATATATCGATACTTCTCTCCTTCTTTCCTTCCCTTCCCCTCCCCTCTAAAGATAAATAAATAAAATCTTTAAAAAAAAGAAGGGGCTAGAAAGAAGTATTCAAAATCATAAAAGGCAAGGACCTACATCCAACATTACTCTATCCAGCAAAGCTTTCCTTTAGAATGGAAGGGCGATAAAGTGCTTCTCAGATGAGATCAAATTCAAGGAGTTCATCATCACCAAGCCCTTATTATATGAAATGTTAAGAGGACTTATCTAAGAAAAAGAAGATAATCAAAAATATGAACAGTAAAATGACAATAAACTCAAAACTATTAAGAACTGAACCTAAAAATAAGAAAAAAGAACAAACTAAGCAAAAACTAGAACAGGAACAGAATCACAGAAATGGAGATTACATGGAAGGTTATCAGTGGGGATGGGGAGTGGGGAGAATGGGAGAAGAGGTACAGGGAGTAACAGGCATAAATGGTAGATACAAAATAGACAGGGGGAGGTTAAGCACAGTATGGAAAATGTAGAATCCAAAGAATTTATATGTATGACCCATGAACATGAACTAAGGTGGGGGATTGATGGTGGGAGGGGAAGTACAGGGCAGAGATGAATAAAGGGGAGAAAGAATAGGACAACTGTAATAGCATAATCAATAAAATATATCTTAAAATAATAACATGATAAAATAAAACACAAGTAAAAAAATAAAAGCTTTTGCACAGCAAAAGAAACCATCAACAAAATGAAAAGACAACCCACTGAATGGGAGAACATATTTGCCAATGATACATTTGAAAAGGGAGTAATATCTAAAATCAATAAAGAATTATTCTAGTCAACACCAAACAACAAAAACAGAAACAATTCAATTAAAAATGGGCAAAGCACCTGAATATACAGGTCCACTTCTGAAAAGAGGACACACAGACAGATGGCCAACAAATGGAAAAGTTGGTCATCATTGCTAACCATCAGTGAAGTACAAATTAAAACCACAATGAGATATCACCTCATGCCTGTCAGAATGGCTCCCATCCATAAATCAACAAACAAGTGCTGGCGAGGATGTGGAGGAAATGGGACCCTACTGTAATGTTGGTGGGAATGTGGATTGGTGTAGCCACTGTGGAAAACAGTATGGAGTTTCCTAAAAAAAATGAAAAATTCATCTGCTGTGTGACCCACTGATTCCACTTCTGGGAATATATCTGAAAAAAAAATTGAAATACTAATTTGAAAGGATATGCCCACCACTATGATCCCTGCAGCATTATTTACAACAGCCAAGATTTGGAGGCAGCCCAAGTGCCATCAGTAGAAGAATGTTTTCAAAAGTTGTGGTATATTTGCACAGCGGAATACTATTTGGACATTAAAAAAAAAGGAAATCATACCTTTTGCAACAGCATGGATAAACCTAAACTCTCCATAAAATAGCATGGAGAGTTTAATGCTAAGTGAAATAAGCCAGTCAGAGAAAGACGAGTACCATATGATTTCACTTATATGTGAAATCTAATGAACAAAATAAACAGAATAGAAAGAGATTCATAGATACAGAGAACAGACTGACAGCTGCCAGAAGGGAAGGGGTTTGGGGGTTGGGTGACAAAGGTGAAGGGATTAAGAAAAAAAACCTCATAGACTCAGAGAACAGTATGGTGATGACCAGAGGAAAAGTGGGGTAGGGAGGTAGAAGAGGGTACAGGGGGGTAAAGGTGAAGGAAAGAGACTTGACTTCGGTTGGTGAACTCACAATATAATATAATACAAATTATGTATTACAGAATTGTATACTTGAAAACTATGTAATTTTGTGAACCAATGTTACCCCAAGAAATTCAATACAATTTTTTTAAGTTGCTTTGTATTTTGAGAAATTGGTGTCAGTGTTCAATAGGCAGTGCTTTTAAGGTTGTACTTGGATATGAAAATAGAATCACATAATTTATTATTTCAGGAAAAATTATCTTTTCATGTTTCTTTGCTTTTGCATTTTTTTTTACTTTTTCTTCTATCATCTCCTCATTTGAATATCAAACACCTCTTGTTTGAAATTTGGTCATCGCTGTCAGAATTTGGACAAACTACTTGGTAGTTCAGCTTTATGGAGAAGAAACTCCAAACATAAAATACAACTACTAGTCACAGGTTCTAAAACACAGGAAAATATCAAACTAAATACAGAATGAGTGGGGCATTTCACCTCCCACCTGACACCCAAATGCCAACATTATTGAATCACAATGACACAATAAAGATTCAAAGTCACTTATATCTCCTTCTCATAGAAATGTACTATTTGGGATTAACGAGCAAGTGAAATCTAGAAAGTCAAGGGTTAAAGCTCCAAATAGATTTTCTGTTTATTGCTTATGACCCTTAAGTCTCTGGGAATTAAAGCAAACACCTAAATGTTGCTCAAAAATATTCTACTACAGTTCTAATTGAGAAAAAGGGATGTGTCCAGAATGCTTACAGATAATGATTAATAGGAGCATTCACAGATAAGTGGGAAGAAAAATAATTAACTCGGATTTGTGCCAACTGCCTCTTGGGAATGCTAACTAATATGTGTGTTCAAAGTGCTCCATATTATAAGACCTCAATGGTTGTAATAGAGCATCCTCAGGAGTCAATTGTGAATATGTAGATAAAATATCCACCAACATTCAGAAAGGAAATCTAATAGCAAGCAAGTTGCCACTGAAATTACTAAATTTGCAGTATAAGCTTTTCAGGTGGACAAAACTCCCTTTTTCAGGTCCATAATACAGCAAGCAAGATTGCTTCATTCTGGTAAAGAAGCAGTGAGTAACGACAAAGGAAGGAGGGCAGCTCCAAACAGGAGTAGCTGTTGGACAGATTCCCTCTTTGGTGGCATGCAAATCACTGTCCACAAACCTCAACTCCAAATCATGAGATGGCTATGATATTTCTTTCACCAAGGTAAAGTCATCAGCTAAACTTCAGGAGCAAACCTATCAAAAATAACAAACCTCTGGTCTTCTTAGCAACCCTCCCCCGATCTGATTTTATTTTTCAACATAGCAAATATCATCACCCAATACATTATATGTTTGTTTCATATTATGTATTTAGCCACTCTGCAGCTTAACTATCTATGGTCTTCCCCCAAAAATGGCAGTTCAAAGACAGCAAGACTACTCCCCTCCCTGCTTTATCCTCAGTGCCTAGAGGAATGCCTGGGATCTAGACGCCTGTTATATTCTCATTTGGCTGTTTCTCAATGGCTTTCTGTCCAGCTCAGTCATTCTGTAATCTGGAGAACTAGTCCTGATCTCGTTGAAAGGGCTGCACCTCAATAATCTGGGGAACCCACCAACAAAGCCATTCTTGCTATGGGATGAGCCTCACCCACCTCTTGTTTGACACACCGACTTGTACCTACGGCTGAGATCCTTCCTTCCTTGCCTGCCTGGTACTCCAGTCTCCTTAGAACCAAGCCTACAGGAAGCTCTGTACTCCCTACATATGATTTAAGAATGGGCTCTTTATGTTTGTATTCTTGCTGTGTTCTATACTAATCTGTGGCTTTCAGATAGCTCCCCTCTGCACTCTCATGATTCTCCCTGTGTAACACTACTATTACCTGCAGCTACTGTTTCTGGCTGCTGGATAGCACCTCACACCACCTCTGCAAAGAGGTCCTTTCCTCCATTGCTTCCTTGACCCTGGCAGGACAAGTCTAGTTCCAGTCTCTGCATGGTCCCTACCAGGCTGCCCTATCCCATAAAAATCTTTGCAAACACATGGCATTCACAGCTGGCCTGGGAAACAAATTGTTTCAGAAGGACAACTGTTTGAGTTACTGTACTTTTCTTCCTAGTTGAGAACATTCATCTGGATTTTAATGTACATATAAAAAGGTACACTGTCAATATGAATTTGTTCTAAAAAGACATTTTTTAAAAGCTTGCTGTTTCCTAAACCATTAGAGTGGCTAGAAATCATGAAATATATAATACTAGTTGCACAAAACAAAATCATGAACAAAAAAACAAACAAACAAAAAAACCCCTCAAGGAAAGCCTATACATTTAGGTATTTTTACAGAATGTGGAGCAAATAGAATGTTTACTAAAAAGGTAAAAATAAATGGGAGGGGGAAAAAGGAATTTCAAGGTAATGTTACAGAATGTAAAAAGAGAAATAAATGAATAAAGGAGAGACTTAAGTGGTGAGGATTCTAAATTGTAAATATTACACATAAAGGTAAATGGGGAAAAATTATCACCAAAGAGGCCTCTGTTGAGGGTTATAAAGATTCAAATGACACCATTTGTAGAAGTTTCCCTGAAATATTGGAGAATATATAGAGAAACCAATGGTTCTTATGAAGTCTTTCGTTAAAACAATTCAGTTGAAGAATCCTGGCAAGAAAGAGCATGGAAAAATAAAGGTTACTTTATTCTCCTACCTCCAGTAATTCTGAATCTTTTTTTAAAAATTTAATTCTTGTTCAAGTACAGTTTTCTGTCTTATATTCCCAGGCCTTCCCCACCCAGTGCCCCCCACCTTAGTTATTGTCCATGTGTCCTTTATACTTGTTCATGTGATTCTGAATCTTGACTCCTTCTCTATCACTGAACTGATTGTATCAGAAAGGTACTGAGCAGTCAGGAAGGGACATTGGGTCATCTCTGGGATTCTTAGGTACTTCAAAATCCAGGCAATTAACAATGACTTTATCAGATATTAACAAACAACTCACCATTAACCCTGATATAAATAAAACAAACTCAGATTAGCAGTCCATTGAGTTAGTAACTGCATAAAATCTGTTTTATACCACAAAGCTTTTCATACTCATTCCTACTGCATTTGTTTAACTCTATGGTATTCTGCTTTAGCAAGCCTGACCTACAAAGTTCACTCACTTTTTAAGGCAGATTTTAAACACTGAGTTTCTTTAAATAACCTTCTAAGTAACAAAATGCCTTTAAAACACCCCATTTTCGATACTGCTAATGAAATTGGTGCCCAGGGAAACCAGCTTACAACATCAAAAGATGTCTATCATGTAACACTGAATTTAAAAACAAGGCCATCAAAGGGCATTCTAATTACACCCTTATAAACAGGGTATGCTTGCTAATCCTGGGAGAAAATTTATCAAAATTATAAATAGTGGTTGTGTAATGGGAAGAAAGGTACAATTTCTTTTTAAATTTCATATGTGTAGTAAGTACCGACAATAATCAATTTTTAAATACAAAGAAAACTTTCAAAAAGCATAAAGTGAAAAAATTTAAATGTGCAATGAAATCATTCTTAACTGGAAAGTGCAAAGCTAAATTAAAATTTTGTCAAGGTTTCTTCACTTAATTCATAGGTATAAAGACAGTATGTCTAAAAACCTATTACTGATATATTCTGAAGCTTTTGTATTCAAAATAACATATAAATGCAAATTATAAAAATATTTTTTACTTCATCTTTAGGCTAAGGGTACCTGTCTGTCCTTTCTTTATATAAAATGAACTGTCTCTATCTTATAATCTCTAAAGAGTGGTCCAACCTGGCTGGTGTAGCTCAGTGGATTGAGCGCGGGCCTGCGACTCAGACGATCGCGGTTCGATTCCCAGTCAGGGCACGTGCCTGGGTTGTAGTCCAGTTCCCTGCAGGCCAACTCCCAGCAGGGGACGCACAAAAGGCAACCATACATTGATGTTTCTCTCCCTCTCTCCTTCCCCTCTAAAGATAAATAAATAAATAAAATATTTAAAAAAAAAAGAGTGGTCCACACTGATCTAAACCATTATTCAGGTAATTCTCATTATCTGGAGTTATGTTCTATAAAGCTGTCACAAGAATGAATTAGTGCCCTGGCTGATGTAGCTCAGTGGATTGAGCACGAGCCTGCAAACCACACGATCGCGGTTCAATTCCCAGTCAGGGCACATGCCAGAGTTGCAGGCCAGCTCCCATCAAGGGACTCACGAGAGACAACCATACATTGATATTTCTCTCCTCTCCTTCCCTTCCCCTCTAAAGATAAATGAATAAAATCTTAAAAAAAAAAGAATGAATTAGTGAATATTGAACCATTGTGCCTAGGAGAAATAGAGGGTTAGGTTCCTGGGAGCCTCTGGTCACAAGGTTTTTTATGAACTGATCAATACATAACTGTTCAATGTGTTTTTCTATTCAAAGTTATTGTATTTAATATACATTGTTGGTTCATTAACAATGAACTTATGGCAAATAATACTGTAAGTCATGCCTGAACAAAACTTTGGTATTTTCTCTATAAGGCACATATGCATAAGGCCATTTTTAAAAGCAAAGTCAGACACGAGAAAGGACACAAATGTGGCTCCAAGCAGATGGCAGCATTGACGCTCATTTGCAGTATGAGAGCTGAAACAAGAAGGAAGAAGCTGCCCCCTCTGGTCTCTCCTGGGAACAGAATGTCAAGAAGTACAATTTTCATTGCCCTGAGCACTTCCACAAATGGCTGAGGAAGCAATGTGGGTATTGATTTGGGGTTACAAATAAACTTTAGAACACAAGCAGATCTGCAATTATGGAATCAGCAAATAATGAAGATCAACTGTATTTGAAATACTAGTTGAAAACCTCACATTCGGTTACAGTGAAATTCCTTTAATACTTTGAAAAACAATCTTTAGAAATGATCTACAGATCTTATTAATAACGAGATGAACATGCCACTTCAAATCACAACATTCCTCTTACTTTAAATCTGTATGTAAAGTTATTCCTATAAAAAGGTTCACATTATTTTAAGTGGCAAACACTCTACATACCAAGTAACAGAGGACTGGTTAAATAAACTTGTATATCCATACAAGTGAATACTCTTCAGCCACTAAAGATGTACAGAACTACACAAGGACAGGCAAAAAGGTACATCAAATGTGAAAAGAGCAGTCTGTATACTAATGTCAATTATACTGATACTAGTGTTGCCAAAATACTATACTTATACTCTGCATTCACTTTAAAAGTGGATACACTATAATTTGACTTATTTTTATACTTGTCTATGTCTTAAGCTTCATTATTTAATAATTAGGAAAAACGCAATTTTGTTTAGTAAAACACCCCAAAACAAAGACAAAAAACTATTTAGCAAACCACTATGAATCACATCAATTTCCTCGATATGCCCACATGGACATGTGGCTCATTTAGAACAAGACAGTCATTCCTAATCGCCAGTTCTTTGGCCGTGGGTGGGGGGCAGTGCAGAGGGAAGGAAGAGGATCCGCAGTGTCTGCAATGTTCTTAGTCCACTGGGGCTCATCTCTGCAGCCTACAGTGAGCCAAATCAGAGACCGTCACAGTTCAAAGTTGTTCAACCACTTTCTTTCTCACTGTAGCTACATTAGGGGAAAAAAAACAAACAAACACTAACTCTTCTAATAATTTATACATGATCTCCAACATATAGGACATTATAATTCAAGTAGGGGTTTGCTTCTTTTTAACATTTTAAAAAGTCTTCTCCATACAGAATCCTTAATTGATTATTAAACATGTTGGGACTAATAACAAAATTTATTAAAATATCCCAAAATCTGTTAAATTCTTTAAATCACCATGAAACAAAATAAAGCATGGTAAAATTTGAATTTTGAGAAGCAGAGCACATGGTAAAAACCTTATGTTTTTCGTTTCTGACAGTATGCTATCAAGAAGCATGAAAACGGATTTACAGTGTTGCATTAGGTTTGCTTTGAAAATGTGGTAGCCATCAAACACGCTGATCATGCACAAGATGAACCAAAGGTCTTTGCCAGGGTCCAGCTTTGACTTGGAAATTTGGATCAGCTGCACAACAGGAAAAGCAATGCAAAAATCAATATTTATGAATTGAGGACAGTAGGAAAACCACTGCAACGGAAGGAAGAGAAATGAGGCAGGCAGGCAGGGTCCTGTCCTCGAGCTCCTGCACAGTGCTGCCCAGGCAAGTGCGCGTGATGGCCAATGACAGCTTACATATTCATGGGCTCAAGATCACTTTTATTCTTCCAGACTAGGCTATAAGGCAGACTATTACTATAAAGAATAGCTGCCTGAACTTTTAATCTTTTCAGCTCCATATGAAAGTAAAATTTATTTTCAAACAGGCCTGTATGAATAGGGATTCAGGGCAGTCATTTAAAAAATAATGCTCATGTTGTGTAAAGCATTGGGTATTATATTCTAAAATAAATCCCTCAAGAATTCTATTACCTACCCCCCCAAATAAACACTCCCTTGCAGATAAGGTGTTTTAGCAAATACATGTGGTAATAAAATGAGTTCTGTTTCACGGCTTTGAAATAAGCACATATTTAAAAGAAAAAGAGGACTTTATCTTTCTCATATTTAAATATACTCTAAAAGTATGATAATTAACAATATGTAAGTCATTAAGCACATGTTGTACCCAAAATATTTATTACAACATAAGGCAGCTGTATATACCTGATACTGAAAAGAAGACATGCAGTTTTACTTACTTGTCCTCAAATTCTAAGAACGTCTTGAAGCACATATCATAGGCTTGGCCTCTTCTCAAATTTATACCAAATGCCATTCTGTAGTTCTTTTAAGCATGAATTTAATCCTCTCTTCATTAAATTGTGTTTTCTCCCTTATCTGAACAGAAAATCACTACAAGCTACTGAATGTTTACAACATTTCATCAATTTAAAAACAACACATGTAGTCACACGTATCAGTGAACCTGCTTCAGACACTGTCCATTTCTGTAGAGGAGAATTTATTCCCTACTGTTACAATAATTCTAAATCTAAGCATTAGAAATGAAAATAGAATTGGACACTCAAAATACTACACAAATTAAAATTTTCATGTGCTTTGGAAAACATTTGCCAAGTACTTCCACATATATTATCTCAGCTGATCCATAAAACAATGCTTTGGGGTGTTATTTTCATATCTACTTTAGACATAAGGTGATGGAAGTTTAAAAATTATATCCAAATAGCTAATAAATATACGAAAATATATTCAGCCTCACTAGTCATGAGAAAAGGGCATTAAATCACAATGGGACACCACACAAACCTACCAGAATGACTAGAACTGAACAGACTGCCTATCAAATGCTGGTGAAGACTTAGTGAAACTCCTAACTCCTGCACGTGGCTAAGTGTAATTTGGTACATCTGGAGAACTGTTTGGTGGTCTCGATTCAAGCTAAATTCATGCATACCCTATGACCCAGAAATTTTAATGCCACGTATATATCCCACAAAAAATATGGACCAAAGGACATGATTACGTTCACAGTGACAATCATAAAGTCAAAACTGAGAATGACACAAATGCCTATCAACAGAAGAGGATAAGAAAGTTCTGGTAGAGACATATAACAGAATACTACATGTAAATAAGAATGAGTGAACTATTGGGACAGAAAATGTGAATGAATCTTACAAATAAAAGTTAAAGTGAAAGATGGCAAACACAAAAGAATATAAACATATTATGTGATTCTATTTATATTAAACTTAAAACCAGACAAGTTTAATCTATAATATTAGAAGTTAGGATAGTGGTTACTTTGGGGAAAAAGCTGGGTAGGAGAAGTATGGGAGTTATGGAGCTTCCAGAGGCTTCCGGAATGGAGGTTGTCTGAGACTATTCAGGCTTCTACATAACACTACCCAGACTAGGTGGCTTAAACAACAAAATTATTTCTCACAACTCTGCAGGCTGGAAAATTCAAGATCAAGGCACCAAACGATTCAGTGTTTGGTGAGAGCTCCCTTCCTGGTACACAGATGACCTACTTCTAGCTGTGTCCTCACATTAGGAAAGTGGCGAGAAAGCTCTCTGGGGTGTCTTTTATAAGGACATTAATCCCATTCATAGGAACTCTACCCTCACGATCTAACTACCTCCAAATGCCCCACCTCCTAATATCATCATATTGGGGGGGGGTTTCCAACATGTGAATTTTGGGGAAACACAAACATTCAGTCCATACATGGATCATATTCTATTTCTTGATCTAACTGGAGAATACAAAGGTGTGTCCATTTTGTGATAATTCATCAAGCTACAAACCAAAATGATCTGTATGCTGTTCGGTATGTAGGTTATACAGTGGTACCTCTGAACTTGCTATTAATTCTTTGCAGAACATATGATGAGTACAGAAAAAACTTTCAAGCCATGAATGATGAAGCATTTTCTCTCGCAGGGTGGCAGTATGACTCATACAAGTTCTAGCAAGTGCTACAAGTCCTGAGCTGTAAGCATCAAGTGCTGAAACTTTTTTTCCTCATCAAAATGCAACGAGTACAGGATTTGATGAGTTCTGAAGCTGAGTACTGAGGTATGACACTAGGTTAATCGCAGTTCATTAAGATTTTTAGATGATGCTACCATATAAAATTATCACTCCTCTAGATGGGAAATATGTGTGTTTATCTCAATTCATGTAATAAAACAACCCTCTGAGGTAATAAGTACTGTGATTATCTCGACTTTATAAATGAGGAAATCAAGGTACATAGAAGTTAAGCCATATGCCCAAAGTCTTACAACCAGGAAGTGGTAAAGACAGATTAGAACCCAGGCAACCTGGCACCAGAGCCCACAAAGAATCCCTTCCTTCTTAAACTGGCATTTGGTGCTTCTGTAGCACATTTCTCCTTGGACATTCAAAGGGCTTTGAAACGTGACTCTAAGTTGTATCTAAATCAGGAAGCACAGTCAAACCAAATGAGGTGGCTTCACTAATGCCAATCATACACCATTGCTCTGCAAAATTAGGCCTACAGAGGACAACAAATTTGCTTAAATTTGGCTGACAAAGTTGGGGTTTACTATTGAAATTCGCGTCAACCGTCTTTTCATTTTATTCATTTATGCAAAACGTTTCACATACTCCAGATGTTGTTGCAACTCATTTTCTACAGCTTTGGAATTCTAAGTTTAAAATTTGAAATAAAAGCCAAATAAGCATAATTTAAGAAAACAAAAAACCTAAGGATAACATTCCTTATTAGTTTTGCCTTTAAATGTGCTCAAATACTTTACAGATTACCACAAAACTCTACTTATACTTCCTATTTTATACTATTTTTACCATACAATTTTAAGAATGCTAGTGTTTAAAATTCTGTATGTTAAAAATGATGAAGTTAAGATAAGATCTCTTCTACCACCAGCAGAACAAACTCTATTACCTTGCTCTCATCTCAAGCCCAGCTGGAAAAGAAGAGAATTATAACATATATAATACACATCATGTGAATCTAATTTAGTAAGTAACCTATCTTGAAAAGACTTTAGTTATAAGCAGTTTGGCAGAGAAATTCCATTTCATATGTATTACAAACAAACAAGCAACTGTAATTATCAAACCACCTGTATTAAGTCCCAGTGAAAATCAGCATTTGAGCTAACAGTCAAGCAAAATAAATATAAGTTCCAGCCCTATGGCTGGCATTATCAGTGGAAATATGCCAATTCATAATATTTTTCTTGAATGATGACGTTTATTACTCGATCAATAGAATTAGCTCATACATATTGCAAACAAATAGTTGTTAGTATCAGTTGATTTAAGTTTAACAACAGTCTGTTGTAATTTTGAGTTTCAGTGCACTCAACCAGACTAATCCTTGTATCTAACAAGAAAATCAATACCTTTGAAATAATCAGGTTTTGGCTCTTGGGAACCTACTTCTGGGCAGAGAGAAGGGTCCACTTCAAATAATTATTGCCAGAACTACAACCAGTTTCCTTGCAAAAGCAAATCAATTCATCTGTACTATTTTTTAGCTTCTATTCTCTGAAATCTGTGAAACAATGCCAAAATTGAAAAGGCCCCTTACATTTCTATGCTTTTTAACTAGCTTTGAAATTTCAAGATTCGGAAAATGTAGTATGAGGTCTGCATTCATTTTCTTGATATAGCATAAGAAAAACAACTCCCACATACCTTTTTCCACCTAAGATGACAGCCAATCTCAAAAAAGTTTAAATACCGCAAGCATTTGAACATATTCCAGAAGGTAAAGTCAAAATTTTTGAAGAGATCATTTTTAAAAAGTGGCTTTACAAGTAATTTTTCATTTTCCTCCTATATTTTTTATAAAATTAAAATTCAGGATCAGCCACTAAGAAGATATATTTTTTAAAATGCAATGCTTGTCCTGGCAGATTTAATCCCTCGATGGTTCTTGATTATTTTTAACACCAAATTTCAGTAGACATTAAAAATTCAGTATTTTATTACAGTTGCCTGTCCTCTGGGTACTTTGTGGTTCAAGTAGTTTAAAGAGCTGTATGTTATGTTCGTGGAATTCACAGATTACAACTGGTTTGCAAATCACTGGGAGGAAAATGATTCTTTCCTTAGAAAGGAGTAAGAAGAGGAGGTAAGTGAATTAATAAATAATTAGGGAACCACTGATAATGTTCCTACTTAATGAAAACAAGGTGCTCATGTAAACAGAAAAATCAGCCCCAAACACTTTTCTCGTGGCTGCATGACTTTGGACTTCTGTGACTTCGCTATTCCTCAAAACCACTGGAGAATTAAAGATGAGCAGCTGATAATACCTCACCATTTATTCTGTGATTCAGAAGGAAAAGTCTTAGCAAAAACAAGTTTACCACTACCTAAGTCATAATGGAAAAAGACAAGCATACTACACTACCATTATATGACAAAATTTTATAAATGTGAACCCCAAAATGCTATTGCCATTATACTTATTAAGGGGAAGCTTTGATAGTAAATACAGATCACATTTCTTTTAAAAAAATCTGGGTATTCTTTTCATTCATGATATTCTTAGTGATTAGTTCAGATTTCCTGTGTCTTCATATACATCAAGAATGAACAGAATATATTAGATACTCTAACAGTAACAATGACTCTCAAATAAATTTCAAATGAAATGGTTGTGGCATATACACTACCTCACAGAATTCTCAAAAGCACTAGATGATGCATTCAAAAATTTAGTCTTTTCCACATAATAAATATCCAGTTTAACTTTGCCATCATAAACAAGTTAGTACCTACAATGGAAACAAGACATATCGGCATTTAGATTGATTAAATGTTTACTGAATATCTACTATGCACCCAGCACGGATATGATAGCTACATTTTACTTAAGAGAAGATGCAAATAAAGCAGCATAACTTGCTACTTAGATCACATATTACAAACTGTAACATATGTAACTGTCAAAGACCACAATTAAAAAGCATACAGAGGAAGTGAGATCATTATTTTTCAGAGATATATAACAATATAATCCTATAATTTTCTTCTGTGTCCAATCATATACTACCTTCAGCATCTTTATGGAAACACTCAAGACCTAGTTTAAGTTATGTAAGTGTAGGACTAATTGCTTCAGTGAAAATTTTCCAGATAATGTTTCATGCCAAACCATATTTCATTGTTCAGGGCACTTGTACCTTTTACTTCTTGCCACCTCCAAGAACTTGTAAAGCATACACTGAGAAATAAGATCCTGAGAGCACTTATAAACCTTTCACCCAAAATGAGTTAAATCATCAGGTATTCCAATAGAATGTAAGGCAAAATTTGCATCTGGGGGCTGCACAGTACACATGTTTACTTATTAATGCCTAGCAGTAGGAACAAGGTCCGTCTAGACGGTGAGAAATCAGAACATTATGGAACCTACCCACAAAGAGAGATTACCTTAGGATCAGCTGTAAGCAATTTGAAGGCTTCATATACTTGAACTTCCTTCACACCACCACCAAGGTCCAAGAAGTTAGCTGGCTTCCCACCATTCAGGAAAATGATATCACAAGTAGCCATGGCCAGCCCAGCACCATTCACTGTAAAAATGCAAACAGCATTCAAGACAGAATAAATTTAGCAACACCAAATGATGCATAAACTTTTTTCCTCTACTCTACTGTAAAAGAGAACCCTGTCATAAAGGGGCCAATTTCTGCCCTGTTTGGAATTCTATTCAACCAGATAAGTTTATAGACTTTTAGGATAAGGAATCAGAAAATGTGCTTACAAAGAATAACTAAAAAAGACCTAGGAATGGGGAGATAAATTTGAGAACTTAAATAAATCTGGGAAATGGAAAGAAGGGAAAAGTTTAAATGAGTTATCAATTTGGGCTAGTTAGTAATAATATTTTCTATTGTATTGAATGGTAATAAAGGCATGAGTTGTAGGTTCTGGAAAGTATGGGGTTCAAGAGAATCAGAAAAGAGAGAAAAAAGCTGTGAAAAGTAACTAGGGCCTGTGAGTTAGATTCTTTTAATATCCTTTAAGAGACTTAAGTAAAAATGGAATTCTTTTAATTTTTTGTTTGCTGAGAATACATCCCTTTGACTGTGGCAACCCTCTGGGGCTGAACCATGCGCATCTCAACTTCAACTTCAACAGGATTCCACCCACTTTCACACTGATCGCAACCACCCATGTTTACATGTCATCAGAATGAAGCCAGAAAACAAACAAATGACAACTCAAACAATATTCCTAGCCCCCTGTTCCTTATCCAACATAATATTAAAAATGTTCAGTAGCAACCTGATCAGTACAACTAGAATCAACATGTGCTAACATTTCAGGAGTTTTTTCTTTAAAAACCAAGTAAAGAGTTTTAACATCAAATTCTTATTTTCTATAATTAAGTTTTATTGATCAGTTGTACTTCTTTTGTTTCTTATGCTTAATTATATGAAATTACTTTCCTCAGGTTAGAAAAGGAAAGGCAAGAAAAGGGAAGGGAAAGGGGAAAGGAACAGAAAAGAAAGAAAAAGTAAAAGAAAAGAAGAAAGCAAATCTGAACTCAGCAGAAACTCTCAAGGTGAAGTACCTTTCACTTTTGTTTCTGACCCTTCAATTCCCCAGATAATTGAACTGTGACTAATTTAATAATTTTTGGATCAACTAAAACAAAAATGGTTTATATAGGATCTTAAAGCAATTTAAAACGTGTTGGCTAAGTTGGTCAAATCATTCACACTGATACAGAGGGTACAAAGAATCTGTATTTAATATGTTCTCAACACACCATTATAACTTTCTCCTTTCCAAATGCCTACAAATACTGAGAGCACATTAGCTTATCAAGGTCAGAATGATGTGAGTGGTGGGTATATCCCAGCTATTGCTCCAATACAAAGCAAGAGCTTTTGGTATCACTTGTAAATGGATGCCATTTTCTATTGTACTGAATGGTAAACTGTTGGATGAGGCTTGTTCTATTCTGAATATAATAATACTATTGGTTTAATAAGCTACAAATCATTTTTATTTTATTTCCATTAAAATTAAGATCTCAGTTCCCAGTGTAATAAATTGGTTCCACCATAACACAGAAGCATATAAATATGAGTATTATATACTACAGACAATAACAAAAGTTGTGTTACCTCTTTAGAAACATTCTTATCTCAACTGAATAAGCCATTTTCACAAATTTAGGTGAGTATGACAAAATCAACTGTTTTATTAACAAACTGATACACTAGATTAAACATTTTATCATTTGGTTATCAAAGAAGCTGAAATTTGAGAATAATAATTAAAGTATTTGTTCTCTTCTATTTCCTCTAGAAAGTAATTTTATCCGAACCCACATTTCAGAATAGTTCCTACCATATTGACAGTGCCTGGGACAGCAAAGGTTCCAGTTTTTATTAAGCTAAGTTTAACTGAGATGCTTTAGAATAATGGTTCTCGACTCGGGTAATATTGCCTATCAGAAAACACTCTGCAATGTTTGGAGACACTTCGATTGCCACAAGTAGAGTGTGCTAGTGGCCCCTAAAGGCCAAGGGACACTGCTGAACACCTTACAATGCACAGGACAACCCCACGGAAAAGAATGCCCCTACTTAAAATGTCAATAGTGCCAGAGTTGAGAAACCTTGTTTAAACCAGTGACCAGTGACTAAAATAAACTTTGAGAAGAAACTTTGAATTGGATCCTAAGACTTTTGGGTACAAAAATATCTTATGTTTACTTGACATTAGAAAATAACATGTCAGAAATCAGTACTTCCTGAACTCTGCAAAAATCCACAAATCATTCTTTTGATATCACTGATTTCTTACCAAAGCAAGCAATATTCCCATCCAGTCCTATGTACTTTAAATCATATCTGGCAGCTTCATTTTCAATGGGCTCATTTTCTGATCCATCGTCCATAGCAAATATGTCCTTCTGTCGGAACTCTGCGTTGTCATCAAAGTTTATTTTGGCATCAAAACAGACAACTAAATTTAAAAAAAAAAGAAGATACATGAAAATCTCTTATGATCTATAATTAAGTCCTATAGGCTTGCAGGCACAGGAGAAAAGTAAAAGATATTTTCACCCTATCTCATAATATGGACAGGAAAAGCTGTTGTGGCTTTCTTGACCTTAAACTTCAGAGCTACAAAGACAAATATGAAATGGTTCCTGTTCTCAAGGGACTTACATTCTTACAAGGAACACAGTAACCTACATCTGTTGGTCTCTATTCCAGAAAATAATGTAAGTTGCTATTACTCATTAGAAGCTCAGACTGCCAGGTACATAAAGCTTTGATTACCTATTCCTAATATATATTTCTTATTTTTAGTAATTAACCATGATCATCACCTTTCCCTTTGATGCAAAAGACACTAGACATGAACAATTAATTCTGTTTTTGTTTTTCTTCTGACGATGAAGAGTAAAGGCTTTATTTAATCTGTATGCTTATCAGCATTTCTGAAAGATGTTAGAGAAAGGCAAATGGTAGCTTTGATTAACAAATTTATAATAACTGACTTGCTCTCTAGGCCTCAGTTTTCTTACTTGGAAAATGGAAATAATCCCTAGACTGCTGATATACTTATTTTAGGATTTACTAAAATAGGTATCATCATCTTGATGTGTGCAGGACATGACTCTCTCGATTCAAGTTATAAAACACTAAGAGACTACGAGTGGTCAGATACAAGCAAGGTTGCCAGGCATCATCAGTAACTCCATCCCCACTCCCTGGTGCTGCTGGGACTCTCTTAACACTGTCTGTGGCCCAGGGCCCTGGAAACAGTGAAATTCGCTCAGTGCTAAGGATGGACTGCAGAATGCTTTCCTGATTTAAAGGAGACCTGATCTCCCATATACACAATCAGGGAGACAGTGCAGTGAGGTGGGGTGGTGCAATAGTTTCTGGGATCTGATCTCTTTTACTATATCTACTCAGGGTAGAAGTTAGTTATCTATGTTGCCATTCCATCATAACTTCCTTTACTTTATTTGGGATACTGATAGGCAGGGATTGTTGACCAAGAATTCGCAGATGCTACTCTTCTCCTACAGCATCAGAGATAGGCACCTAACTCTTAAAAGGGAAACAACGACCCTGGCACATTTCAATCAAAAGCAATGACTGTAGTCTGTGGATCCCATTTGTTTCCTATGGAAAGAAAATATCATTACATTATGACATCCTTGGGTTAAAGACCCTAGGGAGTGGTTTTCCCCAAGGGTCTCTCTACCATAATCAAGTACTTTGATACTAATCTGTGCAGATCTAGCATATAGACATCTAAGAATGCTCAGCATAAATAAAAAAGTCCAAACCACAAATTACTTAAAGTACCACTGACTGACAAGAGAGGATCTTGCATGGAAGTTAATGTCTGCCTGAGTCCTTACTCTTGCCACAAAATGTGCAACCACTTTACCCACATACTGTGAATACATGGAGCAAATGAGTAATTACTTTCCAGGACACTGAAATCTTAATGATGGAATCTTACAATTACCATAGGAATTGGTCAATGTTCTCTGCTTGCTACAATGGCATTTTCTCAGCAGTTAATGACCTGTGTAATAATCAATAGTAAAGCAACTTCATTCTTGGCTGTCCACTGGGTTTATAAATACATTTTAATTAATTTATTAGTAACTGTAGCTCCTCCATTACTCATTGGCAAGACTATTTGTAACTGACACCTTTGAAATGAATGGGCAAAAAGTACCAAATTGACTTCCTAAGTGAAGAGTTTCAAATAAAAGAATTCTTGGTCAAGATCAATAAACTAGTAAATCAAAAGAGGTCCAGGCTGATCTTTGCCCCTGACAAAGACTATAGTTACAAGCAACCTGAGAGAGAGCATAATTAACAGATATGGATGCAAAATTCAGAAGGCAGGCCCAGCTAAACATCTGCAAACCCAGATTTTCAAGATGTGGTATGATGTATACGCCAAACACAGAAATGAGCTGACTACTTGGGGACCACCCTGCGAGAACTTTTAAGTTTAACCAGAGCTCCAAGGTGGTGACTGTGGGATGAAAAGGATACCTATCAGGAGGAGCAAAGATGTATATCTACAAGTATCATATTTGTGGGATAAAAGGTGTTATCTACAATGGCTCCTTGCTTATTGTTCCTCCTGCAGAGAAAACCAAGTGACATCCCTAGGTCAATGTATGTATCCAAGTACTTTGGAAAGTTAAATACCTACACAAATAGTCAGGGGACTTAGGAGTTAAGAAAAGTAATCTAAAACTGAGTTGCCATCCTCAAAGCCCAAATCTTTTGAGGGGTTGGAATGAAGGGAATAAGGACTGAATGGGAATAAGAAGGTACATGGCTGCCATCAGACATGTATTTATTATACTTGTTTAATATTTTAGAAGTAGTCCCGAACATACAAAGTGCTTCCTTGTTTTGCTACTTCAGTTTATGATGTTATCTCCTAAAAGTTTTTCTTTGAACTTGACCACTTAATATACTCTAACATCAAAAACACCTGTCTGTATGAGTCACAACTCTGGCACCTCCTAGTTGTCAGCCAATCACCTCCTAGTCAGGCAGCCAATCACCTCTTTTAAGCCCAGCAGCCTTATATATAAAATGGGGAGCAGAGTATTTTGTACTGCATGGTGTTGCTGGAAAGAAGGTATGCAAAGCACTCAGCCTCCCAGACAACCGGCACTCACGGGCCATTATCACTACCACTGCCACTCTCTCCACACACAGTGCTTTCATGCACTCAGAGCTTCCTGCTGCTGCAGCCCAGGCTATACAGGACTCTCCTCTCTTCTTCTCACTTAAGATAACCTGCACTTTGTCCATTCCCTTATAATCCTAAACTTCTGCTTAGAATAAATCTAAACTAATGCCTGGGGGAATTTATATTTGTACAGGTTACAATGGTTTTTCAACAAAATGCCACCTTCAGAATCCAAATATGTGTCTAAGAGAGTTCATGCACTTTCTTATTCCCCTCACTCCATAACCCCCCCCCCAAAAAAGATCTAGACTTTGAGGGTAACAACTCAGTTTTGGATTACCTTTCTTAACCCCTAAGAATTTTCTCACAGAAAGAATTTTAACAGATGGCATTTCAGGCTTGGTAATTGACAAAGAAGGACATTTTCTCCTAAAGGATGAAGGGGATGGCTTTATTGACCCTCAAATCACACTCACCACTTCATAAGGCCAGGGTGGCTACAGATTCATATGTAACAGCCCCAAGAGAGAGTCAAAGTCAGGGGTGGCTAAGCATGTTGCCTCAGGTCAGCTCACTGCCTGATTCTGTGAACTGGGTTTTACTAGAATGAAACTGCATCAGTTCATTTACGTATCTCTGTGGCTCCTGTCCCAGGAGTCCCACAGCACAGATGAATAAGTTCAACAGAGATCATCCAGCCCACTACAGAAAAGGGTTGCTCATTCCTGCTAAGTCGCAGTGCTTGTCACAGTAGTACCCTGCTTTAACTGAGAAAGTAGCCTTAGGTACCATGTTTCTTATGGTGAGTGAGAAACTTAGGAAAGTGCATCCTACTAGCTTGAAAACAAACAAAAAAAGCATAACAAAAAATAAACAAAAGCTTGCAATTAGCACAAAAGTAGATTAATCCCTGAATACTGACTCATTCTTACATGCCTATTTGCCCCTGTAGGACCCCTTCAAGTACGTGCTGAGAACTGGTGTGTTAAAAATGGACTGATGTCTCTTTCATCAGCACAGCAAGAAAACAAACTTGCTTGCTCAAACCTTAGGTTTTTCATTTAATAAGACCACAAACTATGGTAAAATATGTTTTTAGAGATGTTTGGTTCAGACACGAAGATTTTCAATGTCACAATAATAAAACTTCAATTCTTTAGAAAATTCAACGTGAACAAAAGCCATTCTGTGTACAAAGTAGGTGAAAAACACACCTATTAATATTTATAAAACAATTTTCACCATCAAAAGCACATTGTTACATGCTTGATAGGTTATACAAATGAATTTTCTTTCTGAGCAAATATCAAAGAAAGCTGCAGCACTTATATTCACAGGGTGTTTTTGTTGTTTTGTTCTGTGGTATAAGATTCTGTGAGCTGCTAATTCAACAACCTCCATGAAGAACATGACTGGCAGTTGGCAGCCTCTGACCCCAGAGTTTTACCAGAAGAATGTGCCATGGAATGAAACAAAAGAAAACGACATTTCGGAGGGGGAACTCACACACAAAAGAAACATAAAAACAGCAGGAAATAAGACCGTCATAATTAGTTTGAAAAATAATCTGTCTTCAAGCAATGTACTGCATTTGATTCGTGACAAATAACTATAATGTGCTATTGAAATGCACCTTGCCAAAGTGGCCTTAAAATGCTGATACTTTTAAATTGGTCCCACTTTCCATTAAATATTGATGTTCCAGGAGTTTTAAACTTTTTAGAACTTTCTTTTAGTTGCTGTGAAAAGAGAAAATAGACATGAGGAGTGATGGGGGTTTGGGGACAGGTAGAGAACTGAAAATGTTCTTGAAAATAGAAGTCCTATGTATAAAGACAGAAACAGAGAAACACCCACCAACAACACGGGCACTTGCTAACACAAGTAACAGGGTTACTGTTTAGGGAAATTAATCTGAAGTAAGAAAGGGATGCAATATTCCAGTGAACTTCAACCCAGCCTTAAGTTAGTTTTCATGGAATTTTGGCCAGATAGTCACAGTTCTAAACGGGGTTTCATTCCTTTAGCTTGGTGAATGGATTTGTGTTCCAACGGACAAAGATGCCCTAGAGGAGGTATTCTTAATCTGGGGACTACTGACATGTTGCACGAGACCACTCTCTGATGGGAGGTGCTATGCTATGCACTACCGGATGTTTGACAACATCCCGGGCCTCTACCCCCTAGAAACAAGTAGCAACCTGCACCTCAAGTTGTGACAAACAAAAACGGATGTTCACTAGACTTACTGTAGTTATGTTATATACCTGAAACTAACATAATGTTATAGGTCAATTATATCTGAATGAAAAAATGTTTTTAGACATTGCCAAAGCCAAATGTCCACCTTTTCCATTGAGAAACATTATTTTAAAGACAGGAGGCTATGTGCAAGAAGATCTGGCTGAAAGTGGGAAGAAATAAAATAAGACATAAAATCCCAGTGGCTTACAAAATAAGAA
This sequence comes from Sturnira hondurensis, assembly GCF_014824575.4. Classification (NCBI taxonomy): domain Eukaryota; kingdom Metazoa; phylum Chordata; class Mammalia; order Chiroptera; family Phyllostomidae; genus Sturnira; species Sturnira hondurensis. The sequence continues at coordinate 13,867,952 of NW_028075471.1, forward strand.
AATGGGTGAATGAATAAGTTGATAAATAATAAAAAAAAACTGTTCCTAACTTGGCCACAATTTAATGAATTAATTCTAGCACTGCAATAGGACAAGCAAAGAAAATAGTTAAGTTCTCTTTGACTAATACAATTTATTTTCATTTCAATAAGTTAGGTCATCCCAGTAGAAATGTTCTAACTCAGTGTCCCCTTTTCCATCAAGAAACTGCCTTTCTCCTATACCATGTGAGTCCAGCTGTGGCTGGTCTAGGCATGAACATGTGACCCAAGCAGCCCTGGTAAGAATAGCCTGAAAGGTTGCTATGGTTACTGGAGGAGCTTCATGAGGACTAGAGCACTCTGCTGACAAAGCACAGATTCAGAGGTGAGCAGGGCTGAAAGGACCAGAGAATCCCGGATTCCCTTCATGAATGAAGCTAGTCCACTCCTTAAGACTTACCCTGTTATATGAGTAAAATAAGTACACCTCCCCCACTGTGGACTTTTTCACAAAAACTAGGCTGATGGAGGCTTCTATCATTAATAACCATTATAGGCCTAACTGGTAGTCACTAAACTACTTACAGCAACAGTGCCAAATCATATTCTTTGAATCAGGTTATAAATCATGTTGGAAAAAAACATTCCTAGACAGTTCTTTCTCAATGCCAAGAATGTCCCATGGGTGACCCAGCAGCACAGATATATCAAGGCTATTGCTCCCATTCAATCCAGAATCATCTTCAAACACATGACCAAGCACTTGGATTTTTAAAAAACGTTCATCAAGCAATGGAAAACTGAAAAAATTATCTTACAAAGATGCTCTATAATGAATAAGATTAAAGTAAAAATGTTTGGTGTGATGCCTAGCTCCCTAAACTTCTAAATTAAAAGAGTAATTATTAAACCGAAGTTTCAATGTGAAGGCTTGTATGTTCTCCTATTACTGATGTAAATGGAAAAATTAAATATTAAGATTATCAATATTGCTAAGATGTAAATGATTGCTTTCACAGCTCCTAAACAGAGGACTGCTCTAGGGGATTGTGAAAATGATGAAGATCAATGTGCACATTGGTCATTAATCACCGTTTCCTAATTGGGTTTAATTTGACTTCTGATCATTAGACTCATAAACCAACACACTCATTTAATTGTAATTAAATTCAATAGCTGAACTTTTACGGTACAATGAACAAATTAAGAGCTACATAATTTTGCTCTTAAAAATATTACATAAGACTTATGTTTTAATGAACTGTATACATGGAATGTATTTTATGACGAATCCTTCAAAAAAGCTCAAGAATTTTTGTCTTAACAATTAAAAAGAAATCTACAGATTTTACAAGGTTTTACAAATACCCTGTAGGAAAAGGTTTTCACACCGGTTCCCTGCTGCCAGACCACATTCTGTGACTGACAACTTCCCAAAGGACTGAATGAAAATAGTATTACAGCCTAATTTTTATCCCACTCCGTGGCTGAATTTCCATTTTTTTAATATGCAATAACCAGGTTGCTTGTTCATACTAGTTTGAAAAGCAATATATGACCTTTAGGAAAGTATATTGAACTTCTTTGTCTTTCATTTCTTGGATTTAATTATCAGCCACTCAGTGCAGCATGAATTTTGACTGATAGTCCCAAACTGGAACTACTTCTGGATCAATCAGATGAAAGCAAATTAAGAGTTTAATAGGAAAAAAGAAAAAAAAGGCAGGTCACTATAAGTTAGCCAGGCATATTAAAACCAACATACAAAACATGGGTTCGAATCCCAGCTACTTGCTCACATGGGAGTTAATTTTTCAGTCCTCTCTATAAAACAAAAACAACACTCCTAACTGCACAGTTGCTGTAAGTAATAAAAAAGAATATAAGTAAAAGTTTATCATAGTGCTTGACACAGAGTTCAAAAACGAGTTCAAAAGTTCAAAAGACTTCCTGTCTATGATATACTAAAGACATTTCACAGCCAAATTTTAAATGTTTTAAAAATATTTATGAACAAGGTAGTTTGTTTATAAATGATTTTTATCTGGCGGTCACTTGTGTAAACCATGAAACATATTTTCCATTACTTCCTCAACAAGAGCTCTTTGCCTATCCTAATTTGAAATGTTTAAAAGAACAACAACAAAACAAATAGACAAAACGATAAAGTCTACACCCTTCCTGGACGACTGACGTACCTCAGAAAAGGAATTACATTTTATGAATGTCAGGAACTACATTTTATCATTGTGTTTGACAGTGGATGCTTACACAAACACCACTCACCTCATTCTGACAGCCACCCTTTTGGAGAAAAGAAAAACAAGGAAAAAAAAGGAACAACCATGAGATTTAACTTAGGTCTGTGGCCAGGAATAAAGATCCTGAATCTGAACCCAGACCCCTCTCTAAAACACTGAATACTCTTCCCAAACATCATTCACACATGGGTATCTGACAGCGGTTTGGGGACAAGTGGGCAAATACAAGGTGCTAGGGCAAAGGTCTCCTGAGGGGCCTCTTCCCATCGATCTCATGATCCCCTCTCTGACCTGGGGGCACAGTGCACTCTTTCTTATATTTGGCCATCCCTGTCATCAGGGGATCTGGGAATGGGGTAAGTGGACAGGAATATTCACTATTGTTTCCTTTGTTCTTTTGTTCAGACAGAGCTGTACTTGCAACAGACAGCTCTGAATTAAAGAATAAAAACACACACAAACAAACACAAAAGCCCCATTCATCTTGGTCTACAACTTGGTTGTATTTGCAAATAACAGATCACTTCATTTACCAATCGAATGGCAAATCCCTATTTACTGACTGCCCACAACACTCCAGGTAGCATGCAAGACATTGAGGGTAAAATGTCCTGAAAGAGACAAGGTTCATGGAACTGGCTTTCTGGTATCACTACCTCATCTACCTTATACTCCTAATGATATGCACAAACACAAGCTTTGGATATTGAATTAATAAATATTATCATTTAATTAATATGTTAATAACAATAGAGAATTATTAAATACTTTATGTATGGAGAACAAAGTGCTAGTGGTGAGTGCTGAACTATAACAGTTATTTATACTCTTCAAGTACCTGATGGATAAGAAAAGCCTTCCTCACAAAAATGCCTCCTTCTGAAGTGGAAGGTCATAATCAAGTCAGGTGAAACAGTTGGATGGTGGGGCATCAGGGGCTTCATCAAGACGATATACACCCAGCAGGTGACACAAGTGAACTCACATAGATGAGGACAAACTAAAAAGCTTCAGGTGGGTCATGAAAGCAGGCACATTCATCCATCCCAATGCAGTGGCTCCTGTTTTCACCCAAATCTTTACCATAGTGACTGGCCTCAAAAAATAATGGGTTGCTGGAGGATGGATGTCTCTAAATAAACAAGAAGTAGCCTCCTCTGAAGCTTGGCATTTGTTTACAAGCAAATTCAAGTGCTAAAATGTTCAACTACACCACGGGAGCATTTGAAACTACAGCAGAAATTAAATTACCGAAAAAAAATTAATGCAGAGCTGCTACTTCAGTATTTTGTACAATTTAATTTATACTTTGCATACATAATTATAATCATTTGTTTTCTCTCATTTATTTATTTATTCATTTATTTATTTACCTTGTCCTTCTGGAGTTTCACCAAAGGGGTTCACTTCCACCTGAGTAGCATCAATTTTCAGGAAGAGATTATATAGCTTCTTAATTTGATCTGCAGCCTAAATGTGATCAAGTGAAATGAAATTACACCAAAGCAGTAAAAGAACATTTATTCTGCTGGATTAATGAAACATTACAAATAACATGCTACATCTCTATTTTCTGTTAGGTTTTCTGAAGGGAAAAACAGAAAAGCATAATAGTTGTTTTAATTTCCACTGCTATTCATCAGGAGGAATTGCTCAACTTTCCTCCAGACACCACAACAGATCATTATCAAAAAAGCAAAATACTTTCAGTATGGCCTAAAGTGCTGTGCATCTTTCTGTAAATTGTCATGTCCGTATTAGCCCAGCTATGCCACAACCTGAGCTACAATAATTAACACAAACAAGTTTTAAGTAAAAGGTAAATATGATTTTGAGAGTTTATAAGGACTAGGCTTTCCTAATTATGCTGAAATAAAAGCCATTATATCCATCAATCCAAACCTATGATCTGTGAAACAACAATTATTGTATCTAATGGAAACTGTTGCAAGAAGAGAAGAGGAAAGTCCTACACAGTGCAGTTAATGAACAGCACTTCACATGGAAAACAGTTTGTTTCAAAGGCACAAACCACAGAGAGAAAGAATATCCAGTTTTCCCCATGTTATGTCCTACCTCATTTTTCTCACTCTGCTTGAAGTTCACTCATTCACTTTCAAACAAGATTTATAAACTGCCTCTGTCTCAGCATGCTGGCATTGTGTGAACCGGGGCTCGGGTAAGAAGAGGTTGAGAATGAGACATGACACAGACCTGGAAGGCTCATAGCTACAGCGTTCACAGCCTAAGGCGTGCTGTTCACAGCAAGGCTGTGCAGTCACAGCTGAATGTCGGCCATCAGTCTCATTCCTGATTCCATCTTACTTCCTAGTCATGGCTTTTGCTTTGCTGCATTTTTGCTTTTTGCTCCAGCCCTATATAATTTGTCCTCAGAAACATTATTTGGCTTTTTCCTATCTCTATTCTGTATATTGGAGCTGAATCTTAGAGACTGAGTTTCTAAGGCTCTTGGGCTCAGCTCTGCACATGGGAAGCAGCAGTGGGAGCCAGGAGATGGGGAGAGGCAAAGCCGGGTAATTTTCCCCCGTCTTTCTCCCCAAGGCAGCATCTCCTGCTCTGATTTTAGCTCCTACCAGGCAGGCCCATCAGGGCTCTAGCTTCTGTATCCTAGTGTCCAGTTAACACCACCAACTCCCCTTGCTCCCCAAGCATGCAGGTAACAACCAATAACTAACTACCTGTTGTTGTTTAGCTCCACACTGCCTCGCTCTCCATTCTGAAGCATTTGAGCTCTTACAACATCTATGTGACTATGTAACTGAATCCTCAGAATAAAATCCCACTGGAGCAAATACTGAGAGTGGTTTCTTTGTTCCAGTATTGACTGAAGAAATGGAGCTGGAACTCATTATTTATTTTATGTATATTTGCAAACTTTCTTAAATCCTAATGTGAAACCCAGAGGGCATAAATAAGCAGACATACATAAAGAGTAAAACTGAATATTTCTTAATGGGGGGGGGATAATACATGCATGACACAAAATTACCCCTCTCAGAGGGAAGCACATCAAAGTCTCCCTCTGAGCCTTCCTGGATTCCCTGGCCATGCAGCTCCCATTCAACTCCTATAGCAGCCACCTTACCACTTGGTGCTACCTTGAGAGATACTCTATGCATTTGCAAGAATGTGTATTTTCACTCATTTTTAATTAAAAAAAAACAAATTTGATTCTATACCTTCTTTCTTTTCTTAGTAGATTTTAAAAAGCCTTCATCAGCCACACAAATAGAGGGATCTTATTCTTTTAAGTGGCTGCATAATATCTTATTGCACAGATGTATCACAACTGATTTAACCTGGCTCTTTAATAATGGCCATGTGATTTCCAATTGTCTGACCTTCCTTCAAATGCCACCTGCCCTATCTCTGCATGCATACTCTACATGTGATTAAATACCCTCAGGATAACTTCCCAGCAGTGGAACAAAGAGGGGTGTGGGCATTTTAATAATAAAAGGTTATTAGAAATTGTATTGGTAAAAGCTGCCACTAAACCCCCTCCTACAAACCAGGTCCGTGGAGATTGCCATTCTAATCACAACTATCAGCCATCTGGATCCTGGCCGGCCTGCCAGGTGAAAATGCATATTCCATTTTTAGTTTTAATTTATATTACTCATAGTATGAAATGAATTTGAGAATTACTCTATGAGCTTAAAAGACATTTGTATTTCCTCTTCTGTGAATTCTTTCCATTTTTCTGTTGAGATGCTAAATCTTTATCTCATTAATTAATGAGGTATTGTTACATGAAAGAAATTAGCTCATTATCTTATATCAATAGCAAATACTCTTTTACCTCAGCTCATGTTGTTACTTCTCCCACATGAAAATTTAAGAATAAAGTCACTCTTTTCATTTCTTTTCTTTTATTTGTTAATACATTTTACTGATCATGGTGTAACAGCTGTCCTATTTTTCTGTCCCCTTTATTCCCCTGTGTTTTATACCCACCTCCCACCATCATTTCCCCACCTTAGTTCATGTCCATGGGTCATACATATAAGTTCTTTGGCTTCTCCATTTCCCATACTATTTTTAAATTTCCCCCTGTCTGCTTTGTACCTAGTATTTATGCTTCTTATTCCCTGCACCTTTTTCTCCCTCCTCCCCCTCCCCACTGATAACCCTCCACGTGATCTCCATTTCTGTTAATCTGCTCCTCTTCTAGTTGTTTGCTTAGTTTATTTTTGTTTTTTCAGGTTCCATGATTGATAGCTGTGAGTCTGTTGCCATTTTACTGTTCATATTTTTGATCTTTATCTTTTTCTTAGATAAGTCCCTTTAACATTTCATATAAATAAGGGCTTGGTGATAATCTCCTTGAACTTGACCTTATCTAAGAAGCATTTTATCTGCCCTTCCATTCTTAATAGTAGGTTTTCTGGACAGAGTAATCATGGATTAGGCCCTTGCATTTCATGACTTGGAATATTTCTTTCCAGCCCCTTCTTGCCTGAAGGGTTTCTTTTGATAAATCAGCTGATAGTCTTAAGGAACTCCTTTTTAGGTAACAGTTACTTCTACCCTTGCTGCTTTTAAGATTCTCTCCTTATCTTTAATCTTAGCTAATGTAATTATGATGTGCCTTGCTGTGTATTTCCTCAGTTCCAACTTCTTTGGGACTCTCTGAGCTTTCTGGGCTACTTGGAAGTCTATTTCCTTTGCCAAATGGGGAAGTTTTCCTTCATTATGTTTTCAAATAACTTTTCAACTTTCTTGCTTTTTCTCTTCTCCTTCTGGCACCTCCATGATTTGGATGTTGGAACTTTTAAAGTTTTCCTAGAGGTTCCTAAGCCTCTCATCATTTTTTTTTTTTTTTGAATTCTTGTTTCTTCATTCTGTTCTGGTTGAATGTTTATTTCTTCTTTCTGGTCCAAACTGCTGATTTGAGTCCCAGTTTCCTTCCCTTCACTGTTGGTTCCCTGTACATTTTCTTTTATTCCACTCTTCATAGCCTTCATTTTTTCTTCTATTTTGCAACCATATTCACCCATTTCTGTGAACATCCTGATTATCAGTATTTTGAACTGTGCATCAGATAGGTTGGCTATCTCCTCATTGCTTAGTTACATTTTTTCTGGAGTTTGATCTGTTCTTCCATTTGGCCCAAGTTTTTTAACTGGGCATGACTCTTACTTAGTAAGGGGTGGAGCCTTAGATATTCACCAGGTTGGGGCAACCCAGGTCTCTGCATTGTGACACAGTATGTGGGGGAGAGGTCCAGGAGGGAATAATGCCACTTGCTCAGCTCTCTGCCACCTTTCAGTCACTTCCTCCACTACCCATAAGCAAATTGGGCTCTTTTGGTGCTGATTCCCAGGTGGGTGGGTTTGTGTATGTTGTAGGACCCTGTGGATCTCTCCAGGGAACTCTACTGGGAAGCTGGGAGTTTCTCCTTCTGCCCCAACCCCCACAGAATTTTTCAGTCAGAGCTTTTGAGGCTTTAGTTCCCCATGCTGGAACCCTGGGTTGTGTGGTCTATCTCGCTCCTCAGTTTTCCCTTCTGGTTTACCCACATGCGAATGTGGGACTGTTTGGTCCTCTAGCCATTGCCTTGCCAGGAGTCCTCCTTGCCCCCTGCTGTCCATCTCTCCCGCTCCTACCAGTCTGGATGAATGTTTCTTCCTTAAGTCCTTGGTCGTCAGATAACCACACTGTTTCATTTTCTGGCAATACTGGTTATTTTTCTTAATTTTAAATTTTTTATTGTCCGTTTGGTTTTGCAAGGAGGCAAAGTATATCTATCTATGCCTCCATCTTAGCCAGAAGTCTGTCACTCTTTTCTTTTATAGCTTCTGCTTTGTGTCAGACTTTAAAAAGGCTGATACCACTTTGAGTGTTAAAACATCCTTCTATTATTTTTTCAAATACCCTTTAAAATTTCCTTTATTTGATGTTTACTTTCTAAAATTCCAAACATTTTATTTGAGCTACAGTGCAAACCTGATAAGTAGCACACTGTTGAAGGTGTTTTGTAGTTGTAAGGTTTTTCTAAGTCAAAAATATGCTTGCAGTGTGAGCTTCCTGAGAGATGCACACTGTCTGTCCTGGACACTACAGCATCCACTATTCCCATATGGCCTCTGCACAGGGACAACACTCAATAAACACTGCTTCAAGTAATGATTAAGAATAAGGAGAAACTACACAAGGGAAATAACATCTGGGTGCATAAATATATAAGATCTTTTCCCAGCAATTTCAAAACATTTTTAAATACACATACAATTTATTATCTCAACCATTTTTACATGTATGGTTCAGCAATGTCAAATATATTTACATTTTTGTGCAACGAAGCTCCAGAGCTTTTCATCCATCAAAATCAAAACTCTGTTCCCATTAAATGACTCCCCATTCCCCCTTCCCTAGCACCTGACAAGCACCAATCTATCTTCTGTCATGAATTCGACTGTTCAGATAGGCCATGTAAATGGAATCACACCCTTTTTATCTTTTTGTGACTGGCTGATTTCACTTAGTGCAATGTCCTCAAGGCTCAGCCATACTCAGCACATGTAAGAATCTCCTTCCTTTTTAAGACTGAACAACCTTCCATTTCATGTATAGATCACATTTTGATTATCCATTAATTCATCAATAAACACCTGGTTCACTTCAAAACTTCTTAAGCCTGTATCAACCTAACTTACAAGGAAGTCTGAATTTTCTGCACATTAATGCAATTGTAATTACATATTAAACAGCATTTGTGGGGTGGGGGGGGCTTTGCTGTTGTAATTGTTTATTCTTGTACAAAGACAAACTATAAACATGTTTTGAGCAGGGCTGAAGCATGATGAAATCTTGTTGCAAAATCTGCAAGGAAGAGCTAGCCTGGCTTGGAGAGAGAACATGCCTTATTCCACGAATGATACGCTAAGAGACTATGAGGGCTGGACGTGAGATATGTCAGTCTGACCAGGTGTAAAATAGGAAATGGCAAAGCCCGTGGCAAGGAGGTCAGCCCCACTGTTTTTTAAATGTGTTCAAATTTAAAAAATAAACTTAACGTTAATCAAAGAAAGCATTCTGCTAGGTAGCTTACAATCAGCCAGTTAGCTACTGCCACCTGAGTTTATAACCACACTATGCAAAAATGTGTTTTCTTCCATTTTGACACCAATTAATGTTATTTTAAGGTTGTTGTTTGTTAACTTAAAGTGAAGGTTGTAACAAACAATTAAAGAGTTAAAATGTCTAAAATCAAGTATCTTTGAGGTCATATGCCTGAAACCACGACAACTTATATCAAGTGTCTTTGAAAATGTTTTAACAAGTTAAAAAAATTTAACTACCCTTCTTGCATTCAAGACACTAATATCATCAACATTCACATATGGTTCTTAAAGTTGGACAGAGGTACGAACCACACATAGGTGTTAGAATGTGGTTTTAACTTGGACCATTCGATGATTTTCTCAGCTTCAACCTCAGAGGCACATGTTGACAACTCATGCTGCCAATGTTTTCAGAAATTAATAGTATAGAGAGTAACTAAGACACACTTAAGAAACCTGTGAGTTTTTCATCATATTCAGTTATCCCATGGCCTTAGTCTTTTTCAACCAATTCTTGCTGAAGTAAATTTTTGTTAGAAACATGTAAGTGGCAGTTTTTATGCAACGTGATATTTATTTTATTAAAACTTACATCACATTTTAGAGACAATGAGCATGAGTCACAGGAAAGATATAATTAAATTTATAAGATATCATTTTATATCTTGTTCTTCCATGAGTGAGGTACCTCCTCCAAATGCCTAAACCACATTATAGATGAAAACTAAGTAACTTTCAAAGTCACATTGACTTGATGGGACTTTTAAGATACCATCCCTTTACAAAGGATCAGCAATTGATAATCTTAATTATCATTTAAAATACTTTTCCTTCTAAGGTGCCTTCTCCACTAGCGTTCTGGAACATTTCACCAATCACTGTGGCCTGAAGAAGCATCTTAAAGCAGAGATCTCCAAATACACAATTTCTTGGAGCTCCTATGCCATACATTCCACTTTCCAGTCTACAAACATAACTGGTGTCCATAGATGAATATATCCCAACACATCTACTTCTGAGATCATACCCTCTCCCCTCCACACTCCCCTTCTCTGCAAGGATGCTGCCAGTAGGCTGACAACCGTCCACAGAGTCCCTGCCCATGGTTACTCACCACTGAGTGGCAGGGCGCAGCAGGGCAAGCAGCACCCATTGTGTTTTACAATGTGCTAATATTATTATTGCCTTCTCTAGAACTCTGTTATTTCACCTCCTGCACTTTCAAACTGTGTGATCAACAGTTTGGTCACACAGTTTGGACCAAGAGATTTGGTCCACTCCAGATTTATTCTCCTGAGGCGTCTCTTTAAAGTGAACATCCTCAATGTGTTATTGCACTTATTCATGCACTTGACAGCTGTTTCTTGGGCACTTAATATATCTGCAAAGCATGTTCCTGGCAAGACAACACTGAGGAAGATTGCAAAAGTCCATGCCATGGTGTACAATAGCATCCAGAAAAGGTGACTGCAAATGACTGAGAGCACCACAGATGTTCGAAGGAATGTGGAGTACAGAGTGACTGAGTACATGTGGAGCTCACTGCAGGGCAAAGCAACTACAGCACAGAGACTATGTGAGAAAGTGGCACCCAGTGACCACCAATCTTGCACAAGGAGCCTCTTAATAAATAAGTAACATAGTTATGCCCTCATACTCAAGTGAGAAAATCAAGCACTGTAGTCCTTACCCAGGAGTTGACTGGCACCTGCCCTTCAACAGGTCACTACCCTGGCACCTCTTTGCCAGTTTCAGAAATGGCAATTAGTTCCTCTAATTGTTCACTGAATCCTGACTGTATCTTCTATTGAAGTTTAGTCCTGGATGATCCTTTCCCTTTGACCTCCTGAGACTCTTCTTTTTGAGGGAACCTTTGTTCCCATCTTCAAGTGCTCTCTTAAGTTTTAAAAAGAAATTTATTGAATTTATTGGTGTGGCATTGGTTAATAACATTATATAGGTTTCAGGTGTACAATTCTATAATACATTATCTGTTTATGGTATTGTGTGTTCACCACCCAAAGTCAGGTCTCCTTCCATCACCATTTATCACTGCCTTTTCTCTCTTCTGTCTGCCCTACCTGCTTTCACTCTGGTAATCAGCATACTGTTGCCCGTATCTATGAGCTGTTGTTTTTTATTTAGTTTTGCTTAATCCCTTTACCACTGTCTTGTAAGTCCCCAACCTGCTCCCATCTGAAAGCTGTCAGTCTGTTCTCTGTATCTATGAGTCTGCTTCTATTTTGCTTTTTTGTTGCTGTTGTTGTTCATGAGATTCCACATATGAGTGAAATCAGATGGTATTTGTCTTTCTGACTGGCTTATTTCACTTTGCCTAATATTCTCCAGCTCCATCCATGTTGTTGCAAAAAGTAAGATTTCATTCCTTTTTGAAGCAAATGTACCACAACTTTTTTATCTACTCATCTGTTGATGGGCACTTGGGCTGCTTCCAAATCTTAGCTATTGTAAACAACCCTGCAATGGACATAGGGGTGGATATATTCTTTCAAATGACTGTTTCAGGGGTTTTTGGATATATTCCAGCAGTGGAAGTGCTGGGTCATAAGGCAGTTCCATTTTTCATTTTTTGAGGAAACTCCATAGTGCTTCCCACAGTGACTGCACCAGTCTGTATTCTTATCCACAGTGCAAGAAGATTCCCTTTTTTCATATACTTGCCAGGTAACATGTGTTTGTTGATTTATGGATGACAGCCATTCTGACAGGTATGAGGTGATATTTCATTGTGGTTTTAATTTTCATTTCTCTGATGATTAGTGATGTTGACTATCTCTTCATGCTTATTGGCCATCTGTCTGAATAGAGAAGTGTCTATTTGGGTCCTTTGCTCATTTTTTAATTGGATTTTTTTCTTGGTTGAGTTCTATAAGTTCTACATGAATTTTGAATATTAACCCCTTATCACATGTATCATTGGTGAATACGTTCTCCCATTCTGAGGTCTGTCTTTCTCACTTTGTTGATTTCCTCTGATGTGCAGGCTTTTTAGTTTAATGTAGTCCTATTTGTTTATTTTTTTCTTTTGTTTCCCTTGCCTGAGGATATATATCAGAAAAAATACTGTTACAAGAAATATCTGAGATTTTACTGCCTATGCTTTCTCTTAGAATTTTTATGGTTTTGAGGCTAACAGTTAAGTCTTTAATCCATTTTCAGGGTATTTTTTTCAGATTTTATTTATTTGTCTTTAGAGGGGAAGGGAAGGAGAGAAGGAGAGAAATATCAATGTATGGTTGCCTCTCATGAGTCCCCTGCTGGGAACTGGCCTGTAACCCAGGCATGTGCCTTGACTGGGAATTGAACCGCGATCCTCTGGTTTGCAGGCCCACCGCAATCCACTGAGCTACACTGGCCAGGGCATTTTCAGTTTTGGGTTTTGTGTGTGTGTGTGTGTGTGTGTGTGTGTGTGTGTGGTGTAAAAAGGTGGTCAGGTTTCATTTTTTGCACCTATCTGATCAATTTTTCCAACACCATTCATTAAAGAGACTATCATTACTCCATTTTATGTTCTTGCCTCCTCTGTCAAATATTAATTGACCACAAAGGCATGGGTCTATTTCTAGGTTCTCTATCTATTCCATTGATCTGTATCTGTTTTTATGCTAGTACCATGCTGTTTTGGTTACTATGGACTTCTAGGATAGCTTGACATCAGGTAGTGAGCGTGATTCCTAAAACCTTGTTCTTCTTTCCCAAGATTGCTGTGGTTTTTCAGAGTCTTTGTGGTTCTATATAAATTTTTGGAACACATGCATACTGAAAGTCTTATTCTGCTTCACTCTACAATGATTTGTTTTACTGTCACTCTTAAACTTATAGAAATAGAATCAATCAAAAAAAAGTATGGACCATAAGTAAAAAGTACAGCATGTACTGTTTTATTGGAGGAATAATACCCACCTAAATGAAAGAAAATGCTCTGTAACAATCCCAGAGCCCTAGGGTTAAACACACACACATTAGGTATACACACTTACATAGAGGATTCACTAAGTTCTTCTGATTTAGCTGTGGAACAAGGAGGCTGACTATGCAGACGCGCAGTCAGGCTCCATGGCTGGACGAAGGGCAGTGCTGGACTCTGATGCCCCAAACAGACTCTCCCTTAGCAATTCTGAGGTCAATTTTTCTGTCTTTGAAGCCAAGGGATATAATGACCAAATTGGCATGTTTCAAGTTGTTTTAAGTAAGTAAAAGATCAACTTTATGCCATTAACACTCATCTTAAATGGCCATTAGCTATGAAAGAATAACAATAAGTAATGTGCACTATTAAAAACAACAATAACTGACCTCTCTGAAGTACTGAATTAGCATTTTCACACATTAGTGTACTCAGTCCTCATAGCAACCCTCTCAGTTAGGATTTCATCATCCCCATTTGAGAGATGATGAAACTGACATTCAGATGGGCTGAATTGCACATGTGCTGGGTTACAGTACAGGCTTCAAACTCAGGTCAGCTTAACTCAACAGCCTGTGCTTCTAATACCACCACTATACCACCTTTTATAATTCATGGGCTGAAGCTGCAAGCTGTGAAGATAGAGAAACTAACGCACATAACAAAGTCTGTGTCTGTAGGAGACACACACACACACCCCTCACACACACATCAAGATATATACCCCCCACACATACACATCATAAACACCCTCTTTTGGAACACCAGAGAAATATTTTCATCATCATGAACAACTGGAGGAAAAGAATTACACAACAATAAACAACAATAAATTATCTGGTCTCCCAGTAATCGCAAACATTGGAGACAATTAAGCAAGTTCCAAATGTTTTCTGAAAGAAGTTAGACACACTGGCCTCCAATTGTGCAGGTACCTGGTTTTTTAAAGGCCCAAGGAATCCTAAATTTTCCGCCATCCGCTGAGCTTGGCTGTCCTTTACCCCATCAATAATGTCAATTTTCTCCTGGTAATAAACAAAATTCAGGTAGTCAAGTGAAAAGACTAACAACTTCAAAAGAAAATGCTTCCTATTTATTTGCAAATGAGTGATCAAAGTGTGGCACCTTTCCAGAGGTCTGAATGGGGCTAGCACAGCTGCCTATAGGGGGCAGACTTTAATTAGCAGACCATCTATAAAATAGCCTTTCCAAAAAGTGTGTAATTCTTCAGGGTGGCATGCTGACAAGATAATCCGATGCCAGTTTTCACTTTTAATTACTACACAGATGGCACTGATGAATATTTAGTCAGTTAATTTTTGTGACATCTTTTGGAAGGCTTCCAAAGTAAGGTTTTCTGGCCTAATATTGCTGTTAAGTTTAGAGCTTGTCACATAGATTAAATATTAGCTTATGATTTAAACACTCTAACAATGATGATAGTTATGAATACTTCAGCTCTACAAAGTGCCATTCTCTCCTAGATACTGAGCACTGTTCACATATGTACATTCTTTTACGTACTTTCAAATAAAATGGTTTATTTTAAATCACATTAATTTTGAAAATGGCTAGGCTTTACACGTATCACTCTCTGAAAGTTCACTTTACCACTTTGTTTTTACGTCTTTTCATGAATGAAAAGAATTTGAAGGGGATTTTTGCTTTTACAAAAAATAGCAAAAAGCAAAAAAAAGTTTACCTTTTGTTTTACAGCAACCCTTACAGAGGCAGCACAGCCTGAGCAGAGTAAGGGGCCCCACAAAGCTCCATCCCCAGAAACTACATTCTCCAGCTCAGCATCCAGCTACCTTTCCTAACTGCGAAGTGAGTCTGAGCTTCTGGGCTTTATCTCCGTTTACTTTGTGTATCCGTCAGCAAGATGTGTCCTAAGCTAAATGCTTCTTCTCTGTACACCATTTCAGCTTACAAAAGGTTTCATAGGAACACTCTACTTCTGAATAGCGGGGAAACCTGCATTAGTAAGCAAGCCTATAAAGTCTAAGGTTAACTTCTAAGGTAGTTAAGTTAAATATGAAACACTGGAAAAAATAATTCTAAAACAAATCACCAAAGTTATCAGTGCTTTACACAAAGAGATTCAAGAAATAAATTTCCCAATTTTTGAAGGAAAACAAAATCACTTTTGAAAAGAAATAATGAACATTTATACTACAAATTTGTAATGTGATTTTTTTGATACTAAGAACCCAGAATTAAAAACTGGAATTATAGTTCAGAAGGCCTTAGATTTGTTTTGCTCTTGATGAGGTAAGTTGAAAAGCATGTGATACACATCAATCACCTCATTCAATCCTCACAATTCTATGGGGTGGCAATACCCCATTTTCATTTTACTGATTCAAAAGTAAAGCTTAGAGACATTGGGAAACTTGCTGGCTAGTTAGGATTTGACCTCATATATCTTTGGTTGGAAACTAATCTTAATTTCAATAAAATGAAAAAGATTTAAAGGATTGAAAGAAACAAAGAATCTGGACCTCAGAAGGTTTCTATCTTACATCAGTATTATTGAAAGACATCAAGGTAATCTCTAGTTCACATCTGGTGTCCTTGGAGATTTTCTAGATCATACAAATTGTTAAATGAGTAATGTTAACCAAGAGGAAATGAAATATCACAGTCTGCTTCCATTGATTAATTCTTGGAGCAGGTTGGATGGAGAGGGATAAGGAAGAAAGAAGACAAGGCAGGAAGGAAGAAAGAAGGGAGGGTAGAGAAAAGCAAAAAAAAAAAAAAAGAGCTTGAATAGTGAATATCACTGTTGTACCCAACTTTCAACTGGATGACCAGGAAGAAAAAGGATGCAACATCTTCACACCTTAAATGCCAGAAGGAGATGAATTACTACATGCCTCAGACTTCACATTAAAAGTTTAACAGCTTCTGCTACAATCACTAATGAACACAGAATGGCCAGAAATCTAAACATACCTTAAAAATAAGTTCTGGATTTGAAGCCGCCACCTCTTCAATGTCCACACCCCCCTGGGGGCTGCCCACTAAGACAGGGCCATTGCAGGATCGGTCCATCAGAATTGCAAAATAGGTTTCCCTGGAAATGTCCAAGGCTTCAGCAACCATCACCTACCACATTAGCAGGAAAGTCCAATGAATTCAGCATCAAATGATTTCCACTTGGAAATCTACAAAAACTTGCCACACAAATCAAACAGCTTCATTTTCAGGCTCTTTGAACCCAGTGAATTAGCTTCCAGAGATTTTTGTGATCTCTGTTCTCAGGGTACACCATGCCCATTTTCACTCCTTAATTGATTCTGTTAATGTGTTCCAGTGACAGGTACTGGTTAGCCTCAAGGAACCTTCCCACTTTAATCATCTTTTGCTTCCTTGAGAAACCCTGACACTTAAGAAAAACTCCAGGGAAACAGCTGTTACTTTAATTTGACACATTAACAGTACATATATATTACCACACTGATTTTCCTCAAGTTGCTCTTGGCACAAAACCAAGTCTGGTTGCTAAAGAAGGATTCTTTTTACAGTATGTCTGATAGTTCAGATTTTTGTATACTTTGACTCTTGGTTCACAGTATCTATATTTCAATTTTTACTTTCTTTTAAGTGACTAATATAATATTTGCTTATTCAAAGTTAATGTCAATGGCACATGAAGTCCATAAAAGCAGCAGCACAAATACCTGTCCAGGACCCAGCAGTCAGCATGGTCATGCAACCATATGGAATCTTTGTGATCAGCACCAACTTGCCTTCTGCTCTGGGAGGATGTGGGCATACACAAAGAACTTGATTGGGCAGGAGGCAAGTGGGACAGGGGGACGTGCTCCCCACTCACTGCCTCAGGCAAAAGTCCTTGACTCTGCCCAACCTTAACAACCCTGTGCAGTAATCCAAGCAGGAAAAAGCACTAATCTGCAAGCATTACAGCTGTGGAATGACCCTGCATATGCAGGCACACTATGTGCACTTGAATGTCTGTCTTTTTTCTTGCTTTTAATATTAATACTACAGCTAAGACACCTTTCCAAGGACCTCTCTCTTCCTTGTGACTATGAGGTACTTATATGTCAATATTTATTTAGCAATGTCCCTACTGACATTTAGATGGACTTCAATTTTTCTAAAATGCTACTTCAGTGAATATTTTTGTATACATATCTTTGCTCATTTGTTTGAGTGCCCCTGTAAATAAGGCACCTGAAAATAAAATGGCAAGGTGTTAGAATCTTCATATTCAAAATTTTGATTAAGTACTCTCAAATGGCCCTGGAGAGAGAGGCTATACCAACTTTCACTCCCCCAAAATGGTAAAAGATGTCTTGCATAATTTTTATTTTTAAAAATATTTTATTTATTTATTTTTAGACAGAGGAGTAGAGAGAGAGAGGGAGAAAAATGTCAATGTGTGGTTGCCCTTTGTGTGTTCCCACACTGGGGTCCTGGCCTGCAACCCACACATGTGCCCTGACTGGGAATCAAACCAGCGACCCTTTGGTTTGCAGCCCATGCTTAATCCACTGAGCCACAATAGCCAGGGCTATTGGATGACTTTTAAAACAAAATAAGAACTTTCATAAATAATCAGTACTAGAAGTGAAAATATAAAAGCACTTACATTTATTTTCCTAAAAGTAGTTCAATGATGGGTTTCACAAAGAAAGTTACAGATTAAGTACCGTTAGATTCTAGCTAGCCAGATGCCATACAAACTTTAAGTTTCAAGTCACTTGAAATAAGACAAATACAAGGTGGGGCAAAAGTAGGTTTACAGATGTTTATATGGAATATAATATAACAATTAATAAGTAATAATATAATAATTTAAAATGTTTCTTGAAGGGGACCAGTTTGTTTTAGTCTGGCAAATGTGACTCAGCTCTGTACAGAAAACCTACAGAAGCGAAGTGGTGGGCAGGAGCCAGACCTTCAAACTGAGTTTTCCCCTGGGAATCAGGCCTAGAAAATGCACACAGACTGTCATGGCTTGCTCTTGCTAAAACTCTATCACCCTGGTCTAAAACAACAAATGTGTATTGTCTATCTTCAAGGTAATATCCAAAGCCTGTGTGAATTTTCCCAAGGACAGAGTTAATCATCTCATCACCATTCCCCTCTACATGTTATTTTCATTTCCTTGATTGTACCTAAAATGCAGACAATAATATTCTATGTAATAGGTAATAAATCTTTCTCTGATGTAAGACTCACGGAAAATAATAAAAGCCTGTCTAGGCAAGGGTCGAGACGTTCTCCTCTTCAGGGAGTGGCCAAGGTATCCATAGGCACTCTCCCTTTGAGAGGGTAGCCCTGCTGTTCCCTTTTTCTCCACAGGATTGTTGTCGCCTGTGCATTTATTCTTGTCATCAGCCACAATAGGCGGACTCTGCTGGCCAGGGTCCGTCACAGTTTTCCCTACTAAACTGTAAACCTATTTTTGGCCTACCCTATGATCTAAAAAGCTATAATGTAATGAATATAGAATTCCTTTTCAAACTCTTATGGAATTTATCTCCAGTTAGATATAAAACAACTTACAAGGGCTTCATACTAATTCATTTGTCATAAATGGTAGCTCATGGTAAGAAATGGTATGTAAGAAATATTTCTTGGCACATGGTGTCATGATTATCTAGAACCATCCTGATTTTAAGTTCATTTTCTAATGCAGGCTAGTCTAGTGAAAAATTTAATGACTTTCAGTAGTTATTCGTAGAAGCAACACAACATTATAACTTTCTATGGTAAGTGTCATTCCAGAGTCCCATTCTTGTTCTTCTATAATGCAGAAAGATGTGCTCTGGATTCCATTAAATTTCTATTTGTAATGAGCAGCTGTTGTCTCAAACAGCTCCTGCTTGGTAGAAATAATGTACCACTCTTCAAGAAAACATCCCCAGGAAAACGATGACTATCAATAGATAACTCAATAAATCTTACATAACAACCATTTGTTTACATTATTGTGCCATTCTGTGACCCAGGACGTCAGAGTATTTTAGGAACTGTTACGGAGAGAATCAAAATGGACTCCATGAACACTCATGGCACGAGAAGCTTAGGGAGATGTGTTTCAGTAAAGCTTCCTCTGTGACCGATACAAATAATATCACCAATGCAGCCTTTTGGTGGTGTCCTCTGGTACAGAAAGCTTTTTAACGTGCTTTGCTCTAATTTGACCACTGAACCTGTTTTGGCTAGATACTCAAAATGTGATCTGTGGATGAGGGTAATTGCACAAACTACACAGAACACGACTATGATTAGATAAGATGAAAAATATAGTCTCAGTTTTTGAAGTTGTCTCACTGCTCAGCAGTACCCATTCCTGTCCCCAAATCACAGAGTACACAATGCGCAGCACCTCCCCTCCCCTATTAATATGTCAAGGAACACACCACTAACACAGTGGCACAGCTTTAGAAAAAATAATCTGATGTGTACAGGTGTATATATGTGTTGAAATAACCTCTGAAACAAACTTAGAAATCTAAAGTTTCTATGACCTGGGGACTTCTGATTGATGTCCAACGTTCTCTATTAAGTAAAGAACCACATGTTCCTTAATGCTGTATAAAATATTGTTACAGAAATGTGGTATAACACATTTTACACAGAAAAAAGACCACAATAATGTTTCACAATTATTTCTGCGTGGTGAGAATACAAGGAAGTTTTATTTCTAATTTTTATATTTCCATACTACTGGAATTTTTACATAGGTTGATCACTTTTGCAATCAGAAAAAAAATGCTTAAAAATAAATCACTCTAGCAGTTTCCTGGTAATGACTCAATTTATAAGAATGCACTTATCGCCAGTATTTCAGGAACCTACCTACAAGTAAATTTTATACTTATCTAATGTGACTCTTCTTTCTGTATTTTATATGATTTTAAAAAGTATTGCAAGCTGTAATTTAAAAACCCATGTACACATAAAAAAATAATAAATTACTTAAAGCAAAAATACTAATCAGGTCCTCTGTGGAGAAATTTTGAAGAAGTTACACACATAAATGCTTATAACCAGATTTAAAAGGGAAATAAAGGTAGTGTGCTGGGCCAAACAAAATCAAACCTAAAACACTTTTGCTTTTAAACCGTTCTTACATCCACCTGAGAGGCAGTGGTAAAGGGAAGTAACTAGGACTGGCTGTGCCTGTGCTTCCCTAACATCCACAAAGACTCTGTACCAGCATGAAGGAGACAATCACAGTGCTGAGATGCCTCTCTGGCTCAGTGTTCCCTGGGGAACAGGACAGACTCTCTCATGGTACAATAACCACCAGTTGTGATTTTCTTTTTGGTTATGTCAAGAATTTTCCACACAACTCTCTCTGAAGAGTAAAACCAGAATGCACTGCCTCAGTTCCCCCAAGCATGGCACACTGGTAGAAATCGCCATCTATTGTCAGCAGAGCAGACAGTTGCTGCCCCCAAATGTTGGGCCCAATTCACTGCTACTATGGGCCATCTACCCATCTGTACCTCCGTGGCTAGGGTTTCAACCTGTGTAATGGTGTAGGACCCAGACTCAAAAGGATCCCAATTCTGGTCTCTTGGTTTAATGTTCTGTTGAAATTTGAACAAGGGTCCTCATGTTTTTATTTCATAATGGGTCCTACAAACCAGGTATCCAGGTCTGGTGCTTCAATACACTGGTGAGACACAGAAAGAATCAAGAGACTGATAAGATGAGAGTTAGGTTCTCAGCTCTGCCACTCACAAGCTCTTGGCTGAGGCAGGCTACTTTGCTCTAAGCTTTATTTTCTGTGTGTGTGTGTGTGTGTGTGTGTGTGTGCGTGCACCCATGCACATGTGTGTACCCTATACAGAGTTTTGTATAGGTCACACATATATGGATGCCTCAACAGATCTCACTGATACAACATACTCTGAGCAGTAGCACTGTCTCAAAGTGATAGTAATCTCAAAGTAAGGTATAGGTCCACTTAGATAAATAGCCATGGCAGTAACTCTGATACACAGTACTGTGGCTGGGACTGTGGGACAACAGGGACTATCCCTCACTGAGTATGACAGTGTCATATCAAGCCCTTTTTAGCTTTAAACAGAAGGTCTGTGTTCCAAAAGAGAAAGCTATTGCTTCAATCACCCCTACCCACTTACACTACACACTGAGGATAATATATTATGTTACTATTACAGAAACTTTTCATTTCTCTTCAAATCATACCACACACTAAACAGGTTACATGAGGTTTAAAAATGAAAATAAAATGGCACATTGCTGAAGTGCATTAAATTCTGCCAAAACTAAAGTATGATTTTTTTAAAAATTTATTTATTTATTTATCTTTAGAGGGGAAGGAGAGGGAGAGAAACATAATGTATCGTTACCTTTTGTGCGTCCCCTGCTAGGAGTTGGCCTGCAGGGAACCAATCTGCAACCCAGGCATGTGCCCTGACTGGGAATCGAACCGCGATCCTCTGGTTCGCAGGCCTGCGCTCAATCCACTGAGCTACACCAGCCAGGGCCTAAAGTATGATTTTTTTAAACACATACACAGGAAATGACCAGAAGCATTCATATTACCTTGTTAACTTTCACACCTTCTTTTGAAGTTTGTTTCGTTGCTAGATTATACCCAATCATCTGTTTAGCCAACTGTCCCACAACATTAGGACTGAAAGAGAGAAAAAGAGAGAGAAAAATGAAAGAAAATCAATGTCTACATTGAAAATCATTTTAAAGCTGAGTCCATACTAAAATTCTCAGGTCCACACAGCACAGGGTACACCTCCATGCCCAGAATCCATGGGACTTTCTGTTCATAAATACAATAAATGAGTGAAAAGAAGGAAGGAAGGAAGGAAGGAAGGAAGGAGGGAAGGAAGGAAGGAAGGAAGGAAGGAAGGAAGGAAGGAAGGAAGGAAGGAAGGAAGGAAGGAAGAAAGGGAGGGAGAAGAAAAGATTCGTGCTTACCTCTCCTATCGTCCCCCCTCACCCTCAAATAAATTACAGTCATAGTAAAGAGATAATGTTGAAATGCACAACATGTTTAGAGTTGAACAACAAAGAGTTGATAGAGAGCAATTTGGGAAAGTACTGGCCAATAGTGGGGGAGAAAGGTGAGGGCAACAATCCCAAATAATGAATGACAAGAGACAAAGAGTGTTCAGTGCTGGGAGACATGGGAGCTAAAGCTGAATAGATAGGCTCAGATGAAGGAAGACTTGGACTGCATCAGACAGGAGAGACAGCTGATGCCACTGGCAGTGGGGAGTCACTGCAGGTTCTTGAATAAGAAAGTGACATTATGGAAGCAGTACTTAATTTGTAAATGGCATCATCTCCAATATTTGATATAAAAACTGATCATCCGGGAGAGATGCAGTGTCAAGTTTCAAGTTTCACCAACTAGTGAAGAAAAATCCTTTTATGGGAGAAGAGGAAAACTGGGGTATTGCCAGCATCGACCTCTAATTGTTTCCTCTATTTGCTATCTCCAGCTCTGACCCTCCATTTCCCACTCCCCTCTTTCAGAGCTCCTCTTCCGTAACTGCTTGGCCCAAAGACAAGGAATTAAAACCTCAGGACTTACTCTTTTGATAAATGAACACCTCCTTTCAAACCACTACTGAAGATACCTTTTCCTCTTCCTCCAGCTAAGATCTGGGCTTTCAGAACAATTTCTTTTGCATCTGAAAAAGAAAATTCAAAGTGGGTAGTTGATTTTTAATTATTCTTAAAGCAACGAAGAAATATTTTTATTTCCTTAAGCAATAAGGAAAATGGTAATGACATATAAAAGTGGTAAAAGCTCTCTGCAACCAACTTTGAAAACAAAGGCATTAAACAGCTTCCAAAACATCAGTGTGACTACATGCAAAGCCTGTTTATTGAGGACATTCAAATATTTCTACCAGTTTAATCGAATACTCCACCATCCCAAGGGAAAGCAAGGCATGTGCTCCCTTGCTTTTATGAGTGTCAGAGGATGCTAAATAAATCCAGACTGCAGCAATGGTATTCCCATGTGGCAGAGGAACCAGCCTGCCAGTCAGAGAAACTAACTAGCGGCCAGTCACCTGAGATGTCAAAGGTAAGACAAGATTACAAAAGGAAAGGTTCAAAGAGAAGACACAAAGGGAGTATTTAATAACTGTATTGTTGAAAACCAACAGTGTTCTCAGCAGTTGCTGTATACATTGATGGGGCTGGGTAGGGGAGGAGGAAATGGATTAAAACTAAAAGCAAACAATATTTTTAATATGTTGGCAGAGTAACAAAACATCCCAGGGAAAAGCGGTTGTGGAATCTTCATTTCTCACTCAAGAAAAGAGTGAACTGCCTGTTTTCAACGGACATTTGAGACCAGAATCATGAACTCACATGTCTTTATGGGCCCAGCAGGAAAGCTGGATATGCAAAGAAGCCCAATGATGGAGATAGGGCCTCAGCAATAGCAGATCTGCCCTCCTTAACCCTCAGAAAGAAAAAAAAGGCAGTCTCCAAATTAAATGTTTGATGAACCAAACAGGACCCATCTCGGGCTACAGCTGACACCCTCTGTGATTCCTATCTGTTTAAAATCACCTAAGTCTGACAATCTTCTCTAAGTCTCCAATAGTTTTCTGACTCTGAAGACCTAGGTTTCAATCCAGCCTTCATCCCTTACCCAGTTGCATAGCATGTTATGTAGTATTTCTGAAACTTGGTTTACTTGATTGTAAAATGATGATGAAGATTGCTTCAATAATTAAATGAGATAATAGATGTAAATATTTTATTCCAAGAGCCTAAAAACTCATATGATTAAGGAAAAGACTATTGCCACAATCAATTAGTTAACTTACTATCTTTGTATAGTGTAAAGATTCAAAAGGATTATTTCTACTTGGGCAGAGATGGTAAATAAAATTTGTTAGTACCTGCAACCATTTACATAAAGTGAGAACTCCATAAATGTTGGTAAATTTCAGCTATTACTATTGATGTTGCTGTTAGTCATAGGCAAAGCATATAAAGGTTCCAACAGAGGGTTTTATCATAAAAGCAAAAGGAACAACAGAAGGATTTGACACCAGGCATTGGGTAAGATAGTCACTCCACTTGATGCAGTGAATAATTAAAGTTTATTGTCTCTACTTCTTGGTCTTCCTTTCTACTGCATTTGCTTACACTAAGAAAACCATGGTTCACCTTCTCTCAAAAGCAAACAGCTCTTTCTTTACTACAATCTATACCCTCTGACAATTGTTTCTGCCTGGAAATGAACCATCATAACATCAGTCAAACCATGTCTTAGAATAAACTGGCTTCCCCCCAAACTGACTAGAAGACAAGTTATGATGACCACTTATCAGAGACTCATCAGGAGAGGAAACAAGCAAAAAGAATTTATTGCGTATTTATGCTAACACATGTAAACAGCAGCAGTACAGCAAGGACTTTAGAGTTAAACAGATCCGAGTGACCACCTCCAACTCCACCCATCACTTCCTTTGTAGCAAAGAGAAGACAGGTTCTGAAAGGTAAAAGTAGCACGCCCATCTGCAAAGTGGTCATAATAATTTATGTTAGTATGATGTGAAAAAGTAAATGAAATATACCAGGTAAGGTGCTTAACACCTGACACACTGAAAACAATAGCCAAAATATGATGATCTGTCATCATTATAATCATTCTCAGCAATTAACCAAGAGTGGTGCATAGGGATATATATATTTTGAAGATATCAAGTAGAAAAAACTCTTTTCATGTCTACTCAGATTTTTCATAGTGATCTCTTCAAATTCTTTGAGGAGGTAACCAGCACCCCATTGCTGCTAGCATTATTCATGTCCTTCTCATCCGGAAGAAAAAGATGCTTTCTCTCTAAGCTTTCTAGCAAGAAAACTTGAAATGCAGAAAGAATACCTAATTGGGCATTGTTAATTGGCACTATACGGGCACCATTAGATCTGCTTTAGGCACTACCAATAAGACAAAGAAACCATTGTAGCCTCAGTGAAGCGTTGTTAATTCCATGTGTCAGTATCTGACCATATGTCAAAGGACTCATGTCACCCTTTTGGTAAAGCAACCACTCAGAACACTGTGAAACTGTATAATCAGTCAGGCATATAGAAAAAGGGAGGGAAACAATCCAGGTGCATCTTCTGCAGCTTATACTCAGGCTAAGAATAAGTTCACTACTATCATCTCTTCTGGTCAGAACTCAAGGCTAAATCAGTACAGCAGGTCAGGAGCTCAAGGTAAAGCAAACTTTTCTCATCTTGAGGGAGACTCACATGAAGCAATTTAATTCATGTGGTTATTTACTCAAGGTACTGAAAATTAAGTAAAGTGACCAAATCCTACTGAAGAGTCACTACTGTTTCATTCAGTATTTACCAAGTTGACTCACACTTAATACCATTACTTCCATTTTGTTTAAAGACCTGATTTCTCCAAAAACTCACACAAATTTCTAGGGTATATATTTTTAATGTTGCCTACCTATTCCCAAACAGAAATACAAAAGAATATTCTATACATGAAATTCTATTTTTGTCTGAATACATAAAATGGCTTAAGTATACTTTAAGATAACAAGGTAAAAAGAGAGGGAAGGTGAGTTGTGGGAGAGCCACTTACTCTTATAAGTTTTGCATGGAAAGAGGTCATACCTATATGTGCACCGATAACCATATTATTGCACTTTTCACTGGTATCATCAGGCCTGCATGCCTCTCAATTCCTTGCTATTAACAATGGAAACAATACCTCTTCACACAACCAAATTTAAGGACAACAAAGATTTAGAAACAAAAACACAACCAAAACAGACAGAAAATTGAACTGTATGGAAATCCAACAACAACAAACCATTCATCTAGACCAGTAAGAGGGGTGGAGAGGGGTCGTGGCAGGAAAAAGTGGTGGCTGTGGGACCAACCCAGGTGCACAGGCTGCAGTTGGCAGGTCCCAAGTGTGGGGGGGGGCAACAGGCAGACCCAGTGAGCACACAAGGAGGTTGGATGACTGCAGTCACACATTCACATGCAGATAAGCCAGGCACAGGAACCAGCAGTAAGACAGACCACACAACCCAAGGCCCTAGCACCAGGAAATAAAGCCTAAAAGCACTGGGAAAACTTTCGGGGTTGAGGTGCTGGGAGAGGCTCGAAGCCTCACAGGAGAGTTCCCTGGAGAGACCCATAGGGTCCTAGAACATACACAAACTCATTCACCCAGGAACCAGGACCAGAAGGGCGAAATTTGCTCTTGGGAAGCAGCAGAGAGGACCAAAATCCTAGAGAGAGCAGAACAAATGTCATTTCTCCCTCTCTGACCCGCCCTCAATCACAACCCAGGACTGGGTTGACCACACCTAAAGCTGTTGCCCCTCATACTTATCAGGCATGAACAGACCAAAACATTATGGCTCAAGCAGAAGAAGAGCTCAAGGCCCCAGAGCCAATACTTCTAAGCCACAAAGAGATAGCCAACCTATCAGATGCACAGTTCAAAACACTGGTAATCAGGATGCTCACAGAACTGGTTGACTTTAGTTGCAAATTAGATGAAAAACTAAAGGCTATACTAAGTGAAATGAAGGAAAATGCACATGGAACCAATAGTGATGGGAAGGAAACCGGGACTCAAATCAAGGGAGTGGACCAGAAGGAAGAAAGAAACAACCAAACAGGAAACAATGAAGAAATAAGAATTCAACAAAATGAGGAGAGGCTTAGGAACCTCCAGGACATCTTTAAATGTTCCAACATCCAGATTATAGGGGTACCAGAAGGGGAAAAGGAAGAGCAATGAGTGGAAAACTTATTTGAACAAATTAAATAGAGGAAAACTTCCCCAATCTGGCAAAGGAAATAGACTTCCAGGAAATTCAGGAACTCAGAGAGTGCCAAAGAAGTTGGACCCAAGAAGGAACACACCAAGGCACATCATAATTACATTAGCCAAGACTAAAATGAAGGAGAGAATCCTAGAAGCAGCAAGGGATAAGGGGACAGTCACCTACAAAGGAGTTCCCATCAGACTGTCAGCTGATTTCTCAAAAGAGACCTTACAGGCAAGAAGGGGCTGGAAAGAAGTATTCCAAGTCATGAAATCCAAAGACCTACAGCCAAGATTGCTTTATCCAGCAAAACTTTCATTTAGAATGGAAGGACAGATAAAGTGCTTCTCAGATAAGGTCAAGTTCAAGGAGTTCATCGTCACCAAGCCCTTATTATATGAAATGCTAAAGGGACGTATCTAAGTAAAAGAAGATTAAAAAACATGAACAGTGAAAGGACAACAAACTCACAGTTATTAACAACCACACCTAAAACAAAAGCAAATTAAGCAGACAGCTAGATCAGGAGCGGAACCACATCTATAGAGATCACATGGTGGGTTAACAACTAGGAGAGTGGGAGGAGGAGAAGCAGGGAGAAGGTACAGAGAATAAGTAGCATAGATGGTACATAGAAAATAGGGTGAGGGCAAGAGTAGTATGAGAGACATAGAAGCTAAAGAACTTGTGACACATGGAGATGAACTAAAAAGGTGGAATGGGGGGAAGGGGCGTGCAGGGTGGAGGGGAATGAAGGAGGAAATTGGACAACTGTAATAAAATAATCAATAAAATATATTTTTTAAAAAACAATGACACTCACATGCAGGAGCCAAAACATGCCCCACGTGCATTTTATTGTATTCCTTTCCCAGTACATTGCTGATAAGCAGCAGTGCTAACAGTCAGACTCCCACTCAGTGTGATGGGAACCCATTTGCTATCATTTATATGTATTTTAGGAGAAAACACACTAATACACTTGATATATTTACAGACATGGAAGATTCTCAAATGCCATGTCAATTAAGAGAACAATATTTACAGCCATTTAGAAAGCCTAAAAACATCCCCCATTGTGGTCTTTAGCTATATTAGCCACATTAATATAATGCTTTCTCAAATATTGTCCTCTCACTTTTTACCACAACAAGTGTTATTCTAATTACAATAATACACTTTTATAGCAATTTTATAGTCTGCCAATAATCCCATGCTGAGTAGTAAATGTTCTTACAAGCATTATTAAGCCTAAAAAATTAAATTCATTAAGGGAAGTATAACATAGAATAAATAAGAAATGTCTTCAATTAGACAAGCTTGGTAAAGCTGGTCCACTTTGCTTTGTAGAGAAAGCATTCTAAGGAAAGGTATGTGCAAAACACTGTTCACAAGACAGTTTGAAACTATAATGCAGGAGAACCATGGCAAATGTCTGAAAATGTTTATCAAGAATATTGATAAACATAAGTCATTTTCAACTATATTTTTAAAGCAGTTTAGTGAAGAATTCAATGTGTTACTGAACCGGTTTTTATTCAGCATTGCTCTCTTCAAAAATATAATACTTTCCCAAATGCAAATATAGCGCTTTTTACACTGATATTGCAGTGAGGTGGCTACCATGGTGATCATCTACTTCGAGTCAATAACACTGGAATTATTCGGAGAACTAGGATTTCTACAGGTCACCAACTACAACAAAATCAGAATATGTCGTTTTCAGTACAGCTGTATGGTATAATTTCTACATGATGATCACCTTTTATGAAGTTTGATAGACTCCTTAATTGAAAAATTTAAAATGTATTTCAGATTTACCTATTACTGCAAGGCAAGGAGAAGGGGAGGGTGAGCCAAGAGTCAAAGAATAACAGAAAAAATGAACATTTGTAAAGAACATACAGTTATAGATTGATAAGTTAGAGGTCTAAGAGCCAATTTCACAAGGGAAATAAGGTAATTTCTGTGTTTTCGTTACGGCCCCACAGAACCCAAAGTTAAAACTCTTCGGTCATTACTGTAATATTTCCTGTAGACTGACTCCAGTTTCCTGAAGTTGGAAGCAGATCATTGGAAAAAGATAATCCTGCAGTGACTCTTTCCATATGCCCATGGCATCTCTGAGTTTAAAACAATTATTTCAACTTCCAACATGTCTGACATAGGCTCATCAATGTTGAAACAGAATTTCAAACAGACCAGATGTCAGAATAAACTTTTCCACCATGGGTCACATACCTTGACTGAACTGAAATTAGGGATCCTTGGCTCCCTATCTGACTGCTGCCATTGCAATTTAAATTGCACAGGCCTACCACAGTGATTCTCCCATATACATAAAAGAGGGAATGAGGGTCATGTCTAGGTCTGGGGTTTGTGATACAAACGTGAAGTTGTCCTGGAAGACACCATTTCACATGAAGAAAATCTTTACTGATAAGGCTTTTTATTGGAGTTTTAAATCTTAAATTTCCTATTAAATATGGTAGCAAATTAATTCCACATTATCTAAAGTGATTCTTCCATAAAAATGCCACTTTGAACAGTTAGATTATAAAGAAGATAACAATATTATTTTAACACAAAACGTACTTTTGTTTTCAAGGAAAATTTTTAAAATTTAGTTCCTACAAAAATGCCTAAAGTATGATAAATCATTGTTTTTTCATATTACCATACTCTTAAAAATACTGTATATTTATTACTATATTATAGGCTTCAATAAAATCTATAATGATAAATTAGCCTACTCTTCTGATTTTTTCACTGATATTATTAGATTCATAACCATTAATACATACTTCAATGGTAATAAATTAAAGCTAGATAAAAATTCTCTCTAGAAAGGCTCAATTCAGTTGTAATATCTTACTCTCTTTATAGTTTAATACTAATGAACCAATCTTATATTTGGCCTATTAAATAAAAATATATATTTCTACAAGAAAGATTAAGGATTGAACATCCTAACATTG
Source organism: Sturnira hondurensis (assembly GCF_014824575.4). NCBI lineage: Eukaryota > Metazoa > Chordata > Mammalia > Chiroptera > Phyllostomidae > Sturnira > Sturnira hondurensis. The sequence goes on from NW_028075471.1 coordinate 13,897,999, forward strand.
ATGGCGATAATACCATATAGGTACTTTATTCGAGTACCCATAGCTAATCAAAGAATTTTTAATACTATAAGATTGCAACCATAGGACATTAAACAAATGTTTTGCAAATGAAGTTGCCTGAAAAATGACAATTTTTCAGGAAAAAGAAAGAAACATGTTTTTACAGAAAAAATTTCCAGAAGAAATCTCTACTGTGTTTTACAAAATATACACTAATAAAAATATCTGTGTTAATATTTGTGAGTTCAACAGATCCTAGAAACAGTCATGGAGATAAAAAAGCATTTACGAACAACAATAAATTTCTACAGGATTTTGAGGTACCTTTAAGGGAAAGGATAAAGGAAAACCAGCTATAAAAAAAAAATCTTTTTTTCCTCTTATTTTCAAACCAAACATGCATTCAGTAAAGGTTCAATTTGCGGAGCAGAACCAGTCCGAGTCATGGGTGAGGGATTTACTATAGGAGTTAAAGCCAACACAATGTGGGAGATGTTGAGCACACGGCCCAGACTAGGGCAAATACCTCCTTTAGTGGCAGATATTTGGAAGCTACCTGATAACTGAGACATAAAAGGGAATTTCCTATTGATCTTCACCAGTGATGAACAAGAGGAGAAAAACATGTGACATGTCCAGAACTGACATGGTGTTTTTCTTTGCAGAGCCAACAGAATTGAACTTGTTTGCAGAGCCCACATTGAACTTTAAAATGTATGTGATATAAATACTGCCTAGCTGCATACAGACTTAAAGATGTTCCTTTCACTTTCCTTTGAGACCTTCTACCTTCTTGATTAGAAAACTTTTATTTCCCTATTTTCCTTATTTAAGTCAACTTCTCTATCTAACCTTCCTTTGGTGAGAGGTGTTCTCATGGGCTATGGCCTGGAATCTGCTCCACTGTCCGGTGACTGTCCTCATTCTGCCACACATGGTCCACTGACCACACCACTCCAGTTTCCTCCATGCTTCTCCCTTCTGCCATCAAGGAAGATCCTCCAGCTTCTCACAAGTAGGTCCTTGCAGAGGGGCTCCTCAAGAAGAGTGGCTGAGCCCCTGATAACTCCGCTTTTTCCTCTGTAGCAGAGTCTCTATTCCAAAGGACACACACTCTCCAGGGAAGATGGGCTCAGTCAGGTACAACCTCACTCTAAACCCGGAAGCTCTGTGCCCTCAGAACCTCAGCCCAGAGATCATCTTGCAGGAGCCCTTACCTCTCAAACCAGGCCCAGCATCTGGCTGATTTCACAACTGCAGAGGACATTCAAAATCTCCCTCACAGACTTATGACAGCTCACTCTCCCTCCAAAATGCAGCCAATATTGGTTTTATATCCAATTGTCTCCTTCAACTCTGTAGTTCTTTGTTTTCCACCTCAGTTTCAAGCAGCATGGTATCAGACACCAGAAGTAGACACCTACACAGAATTTCCTGGGACATTCCTTTCTTCCACTACCACCCCTGGGACTGGTATGTTTACTCTTGTGACACCCTTTCCCAGGATCCAGGTCCTTTCTCTTGCCTCCCAGCATGAGGTGAACAGGATATCATAGTGTATAAACATGATGATACTGTCTTGGGGGGGAGGGGGTCTTGCTACCCTAGAAGAATTCCCAGAACACTTGTACATTAAACTGAAAACAGAATAACCCTAAACAGGAGATGGCCTAGTCTTTTGCAAAGGGAGCCTTTATGATGACCAACAAAATCAGCCTGGACTCAGGAACATTACAGACTCTAACAAAACAGGTGCCATTCACCTCTGAAGGCTCTTCCAGTTCAAAGTAAAGGGAGACCTTTCCTCTGCCAGACCAAGGGGGACCCACAGAGCCAGGGAGTGGTTCTGTCAAAGTCAGTAACGTGACTGTAGCTTTGCTCATCACAACCCTCATGTTTTGTCCCATGTGCAAGTTTCTACTGAAGAGCACACACAGTGTGATGGAGAGTGAGATCGCCTCATTCTCCAAATGAGACTGCCAGGCATAGAGTGGGCCCTCAGCATATGGTCATTCATTCATAAACATCACTTCCTTTGCCCTGTGATATCATAATCAGTGTCTGTTAGGAATTTACTATGAAATAAGATTTGTGCTAAATCTATTCCTTAGCCACATATCACAAATAACCCAAATGAGGATGAGTTATCCAGTCACATTGCTAAGAAGAAACAAAGTCAGAATATTTAAGCCAGAAAGAAACTTCTAGAGATAGTTTTTTAACCCCTTCATTTACATCCCAACATTTTATTAGAAACGGGTTTCCTCCCAACATTTTATTAGAAAAATTTCCAATCACATGAAAAAGCTAAATATGTGAACATCCACACAGTACCCAGATTCTACCATCTAATGGTAGAATGTTCCACTAAGTTTGCTTTATCACATCTCTCTCCATTCACCGCAGCTCGCCTTTTTTTTTCATGCATTTCAAAGTTATCATTACTCTTAAATGCTTCAACACAAAACTCAGTAACTAAAGTCTGATATTTGTTTACAGTTCCTTTTTGGAGAGATAAAATTTACACACAGTGAGTGGCCAAATCTGAAGTGTCATTCAATAGACTTTGACAAATGCGTACAGTGTCCAGCACAAATAATAATGCTTTTCATTACAAAATCCTAGGCATGTAATTCTATGACACACCAATATCACACTCAAGCACACCATATGACATTTTAGGTGAAATGTTCAAAAGAAAACTATAAATTATTGCACCCATATTATCACCCTAGCAACCATACTCAAGCAGGCATTACTTCTGCCAGACCCTGTATATCTGTATGATTCAAATCCAAATAAAAAATACATTATTGTTTATGAGAATACATAACAGTGTCCTTAGTACAAAATATGTAAATAAACAAACATTGTCAATAGGGATCTATATCCTCTTACCTGAATTTTCACTGAAACTGAACACAACAAATATTGAATGTGTACACCTCAGCACAAAGATCGACACCTAAAACCTGGCCTACAGCAGGCACCCACCAGACCTGCAAGTATCCAACAGTATCTACAAAGGAATCAGCTTCTCCCCCACCAGCTCTAAATCAAAATCCTGTCTGAAATATTCCTAAGTTAGTCAATGCTATGTAAAGTACTGATTTAAAAAGGGATTTTTTTACAATGAACAAATGTAACTTTTTGAAAACAATCATTTTTAAACACACAATTTTACAGCAGTGAGGTTTTGCAAGTTCAGGGGAAACTGCTGATAACTGTACTAAAGGTGTTTCCTTGCACATGTCTATCCTGAGAATTCGGTGTGACTAGTCCAGGTTGAACGGGGAGTGAATTCTCCTAGGGGTATCCTGCAACCTTCAGAAAAAGCAGGATGCTGCTTGGAGCCTGGGCCTGACTCCGAAGTGATGGAGTGATGAAAATGACAACCTTTAACCCAAAGCTCTTCTACGCTGTCAGCGTCACTGTCATTTGCCTGACATTTAGCATTGTGGGGCACCAGGCTTTTGATAAGCCTGCAGTTATTTTAAAGAAAACCACCAGAAAGTATTTAGAAGATAAAAGCCAAAACATATCTATGTTACCAACTGTAGTATGTTACTCTCTTAAAAACTTTAGAAAACACAGACATAAATGGCTTTAAAAGGGCTGAAATGATATAAAGCCCACATCAACAGTAGTTACCTATGGGTTTTTCGGGTTGAAATGATTTTTAATTTCTTCTTTATTGTTTTGCACTTCTTACAGTGACTGCTTATGTCATTTATAATCAGGGGAAAAGCACTATACAATTTAAATAAAACATGTTCATTTGACTTAGTAAGAGCAGTAACAGTATTATTGCTAAGTGTGAGAAAAAAGCTTGCAAAATACATACCATTAAATGTATGTACATGTATATGTATATAATGTATATACTAAGGATAAATTAAGAATAAAAAAACAATGTATTAACTGATTATTTGGAGGGGAGTAGAGTATAGGTAACTTTTTCTTCTTTTTGATTGCAAATTTGCTACAAAGATCATTTATTACTTCTGTCAGTAGTGGGGCAGGGGAATAGCAGCTATTTCTAAAGTGAACTTATTCTGCATCAGACTGTATTGGTGCCTGACAGGCACACAGAACACAGATCCACTGGGATCTATGTGGCTCACCACCACCCACCAGGTCAGAGATTGTGTGGCTCAGAATGGAGGGTGGGGGAAAATCCTGCCCCTTGTCAGTTCAGCAGCCGGTTGTCTAGTTCACAGCCAGCCATGGTGTTCCGACCTGGAAGCACACCCATTCGCGTTTGCCAGAATTAGCTATGGGTAGGCTGAACATCCATCCCTTTGAGACTCAGGACACCATGCCTCGAGTCATGTTTCCTTAAGGATGACTCAAAGAGGTGAAGCACCCTCTCAAGGTATCCCTGAGCTCCAACGCAAAATTAGTAACGTCTCCTTTCTATGTACATAAACATACCATCCCTCTTAAGCCCCTCCTAAAGAAGAAAAGATACCGGAAATGATTGAAGTGCAGGAGGCAAATTCAGGAGCCATGGTATGGTATGGCAGCCGTGGGCTAACACTCAGGTTTTGCCCCTTAACAGTCAGCTGAGTGACCCTGACCAGAAACTAGAGCCTTGATTTTCTCATCTATAAAATAAAGCTGATAAAAAAAAAGTGCCTAGCTTTCACAGTCACGACAAGTATTTTATGGGAAGAAAACGTAAAGTACTTAACATAATGCCTGGCTTATACTTACTTATACTAGTTTATGCTTAAATTTGCATGATAATTTTATAAAGTAAATGGTAGACGATGATAATGATGAACACTCTGTCCACTGGGGAGGATCATTTTTATGATGAATAATAAAATCTAATACTGACTTTTACATCAGCCTTAAGAATACATCAACTACCCATTTTGTATTTTTTCCAATCATTCAGAAATGATGAAATGTGCTCATGGTCGGACGAGAACATGTGAATTCGCATGGAGATAAAGACGGTCAGATGCCTTCCAGGGCAGCCGCAATCTACAGATGTGCAGCACCGCCCTGCCACACCCAGATGGATCCCCACCTGTGTAAGTAAACTGGGCATCTCCAGATCACAGGTGGGAGGCCCTGCCATGAATGCACATGCTTTCATTTACATTTGAGCAGTTCGTTTAGTTCCAAGGCTTGCATGTGTCTTTGTTTTTGTATGTGCCCCTTCTTTGTATTTGTGGTTGTTTTGTGGCACAAATGGCCCTGGCCCATCCCACAGGATTCCTGACAGAGAACATGTCCTTTGACTCCATTTGGAGCTGCTCAACATCAGGATTCATTGGCAAACTGAGCATACGTCTCCCCCTGCTACACTGTTGTTGGCAAGGCCCTGCACTGAGGCAGGCTGCAGGGGAGGGAAAATGAGTTGGGAAGGAAGCTAGACCCTGAGCTTAGCTTGTGTTTGTACATCACTGGTAGGACACATGGTTATCTGTCCTTTAGTACCATTGCTGTTTTGCTGTCATTATCACTATGGTGGGTGGGATTGTTGTTGCGTCTTAAAGACCTCATATATTTAGCACTGACTACCCACTAAGAACTGCTCAAAGGACTTTACATACTTCATTTAATCTTCACATCAGTCCTCTGCAGGAGATACGATTCCTACAGATCAGGACACTGAAACTCAAAAGAAATAAAGTCCCTTGTCCAAGGTCACACAGTTGTAAATTCCAGAGCACAGGATCTAACCAGAGCTGAAGCTCCACCATGGCACCTGAGCATGACCATTCATTACCCCATCCTTTTCAAGCCTGGGGCAGGGGAAGAGGTTGGGAGGTAGGTGAGGTGACAGTGGGCAGAGAGAAGGCAAGCCAGCAGGATTCCTGATGATCACTTCTGGGCTCTGCCAGTTAAAACGAAGAAAGGATGATGACCTGGTTATAGCGACAACAGCAAACACCCTGTTTTGAGCTCCATAAAAGGGCACGTCCAGGTAGCTCACAAGGATTAGCAGCTTCAAGGACAATTCTTTTTACTGTCTATACAACCGTTTTTGTGATTTAATATACTGATCAGCCTGTAACAAAACCAAGCTTACAGCATCAGTGTATTCTCTCAGTACTCTTATCATAGCCATGAAAAAAGACAGCAGTCCAAACTGGTGGGGCACACATGTCAGAGAGGGATTCTGCAAAGTCAGAGGTAGTACTGGCCCCACCTCCTCTGCAGCACTGCAGACAGGGATATGGACCCCACGGGGATTCAAGCATCAGGGTTCGGAGATTTAAATCCTGGTTCAATTATTTCACTTGCTGTGTAAAGTTTTAAAAGTGACATAAACTCTCAAAACTTCAAGTATTTTTAATTTAGAAAATGGAAAGGATCATAGCAGGCATCTCACAGGTTACTGGGGAATTTGGGGTACAATCCATTGTAAAGACTGAGCAACGCCTGGAGAGGTGGCAGGTGACTAACGAACATGGAGTTTTATTGGTTTATGTCTTATACCCTCTGATTTGACCCCAAACAGTACTTACTGTAATCCATGGACCTTCACATTTCTGTCTGACAAATGCTACCACTGTTTGAGTCCCTGGTACATGACAAGCAAGTTCTGAGTGACTTAACAGCTATTATCACTAGTTCTCCCATCCCAATAGTCCTGTAATTGAGAAACTGTCCCCAGTTCTTAGCTGAAGGATGCTAGATTTCAAAGGACAATATGAGGGAGGATCCCCCCAAACCTGGAATTTATCTATAAAAATTTGCATTTATTCTTTCACGTTTAAACTTCAGCCACCTTGAAAGTACTCTCCATCGGCTGCAATGCACCTACTGAGATGAAGTTGTCAATTTTGAAGCCTTTTAGTACTTGTGTTGTTCTTTGCTTCACCTTTTCTACATAGCCAAAATGTCTCCTTTGAGGAATTTTTTTCATCCAGGGAAACAAAAAAAAGTCACCTGGGGCAATACCAGGTAAATAGGGAAAGTGAGGCATGGGTGTCATGCTATTTTTGGTCAAAAGCTGCGGGCAGGTGCACTCATAAGTCACTAATCATGAAATGGGCAAACGTGTTGAAAAGAGTCTTCAAAAAAATTTAGTGAAGCCCAACACAGCTTCTCACAACAATGCCAGTTGGTGCACTGATACAGATGGTTCCTAGAACACTGGCCTAGCAGAGGAAGCCTGCACTACAGCCCACCTTCCAGAAGATAATTTGGGTTTTGGGGGGGTCTCCCCTCATAAGTGACTTGTTGAGGGGTATGACCTTCAGCCCAGGCCTTTTCTATTACACCTCCATCCTATCCAAGAGGGGTGTGAATATTCTATCTTCCTACTCAGGGTGGCAGCTCATTTGCTGAAGGCTGATAATCTTCCGTCTCACCAACTGGCTCAGGAAGAGGCACCAGAAATCAGCTTCGAAGACCAGCCTAGCACCAGTCCCTGCCAGGATGACAGGCTTGTTCACCACACATATTATCACAGTCACTATAGCAGGCAACAGTCCTGTGTCAATGTGTTTGGAGGCCTAGGGAGGCTTTGCTGCTAAGAGCACACCTGTAGCCTTAAAAATCCATTTGAGGTTTGGAGTTTGACTTGCAATTCTTATCATTTTAATTACAACTTTAAAATTTTAACTCACTTTCCAGGAGGCTTTGACTAATGTTCAAACACCTGAAGTTGAACACACTGATTCCCCCTTCAGCAATCAGTATCACTTACAAATTTAACTTTTTAAAACATTTTGACTTTTTTAAAAAAATTTTATTTATTTATCTTTAGAGGGGAAGGTAAGGAGAGAGGGAGAGAAACATCAATGTATGGTTGCCTCTCACGCATCCCCTGGTGGGAACTGGCCTGCAACCCAGGCACATGCCCTGACTGGGAATCGAACTATGATCCTCTGGTTCGTAGGCCCATGCTCAATCCACTGAGATACACCAGCCAGGGCAAAATTTGATTTTTAATATTTTATTTTTAATATATTTTATTGATTATGCTATTAATATTTGTCCCATTTTTTCTCCCCTTTATTCTCCTCCACTCTGCTCACCCCCTCCCACCAGCATTCCCCCAACACTTAGTTCATGTCCAAGGGTTGTACATATAAGTTCCTGGCTTCTCCATTTCCTATGTTATTCTTAACCTCCCCCTGTCTATTTTGTATCTACAATTTATGCTTCTTATTCCCTACACCTTTTCCTCTATTCTCCCTCGGCTCCCTCCCCACTGATAACCCTCCACATGATCTCTACTTCTATGAATCAGTTCCCGTTCCAGCTATTTGCTTAGTTCATTTCTGTCTTTTTAGGTTCAGTTGTTGGTAGTTCAGTTTGTTGTCATTTTACTGTTTGTATTTTTTATCTTCTTTTTCTTATATAAGTCCCTTTAACATTTCATAGAATAAGGGCTTGGTGATGATGAACTCCTTTAATTTGACCTTATCTGAGAAGTGCTTCATCTGCCCTTCCATTCTAAATGAAAGTTTTGCTGGATAGAGCAATCTTGGATGCAGGTCTTTGGATTTCATGACTTGGAATACTTCTCTCCAGCTCCTTCTTACCTGAAAGGTTTCTTTTGAGAAATCAGCTGACAGTTTTATCAGAACTCCTTTGCAGGTAACTGTCTCCTTTTCTCTCCCTGCTTTTAAGATTCCCTCCTCTTTAATCCTGGGTAATGTAATTATGATGTGCCTCGGTGGGTGCTTCCTTGGGTACAATTTCTTTGAGACTCTCTGAGCTTCTTGGACTTCCTGGAAATCTATTTCCTTTGACAGATTAGGGAAGTTCTCCTTCATTATATAAGATTTCAATTTCTTGCTCTCCCTCTTCTCCATCTGGCACCCCTATGATTCAGATATTGGAATGTTTAAAGTTGTTCTGGAAGTTCCTAAGCCTCTGCTTGTCTTTTTTTAATTCTTGTTTCTTCATTCTGTTCTGGTTGAATGTTTATTTCTTCCTTCTGCTCCAAACCATTGATTTGAGTACCAGTTTCCTTCCCTTCACTGTTGGTTCCCTGTATATTTTTCTTTATTTCAGTTTTCACAGTCTTCACTTTTGTTTTTTAATTTGTTATTGTCCTTCTTTTTGTTGTGCAAGGAGACAAAGTGTATCTACCTAGGCTTCCATCTTGGCCAGAAGTCTAGTTTTTCTTAGCATACTAAATTAAATTTATAAATTAAATATATCCATTTTCTTTTCTTGTATACTTAAACTATCTGACCCAATAAGCAAAATCTTCTCAAGTACTAAATTACACCAATAAAAGATTCAGTAAACTTTAAAAGCATTACAACACTGTTAATATTGCTATAATATATAATATAACTTTATATTTCAACATAAAAATTACAATAGTAATGTCAATTACACAACTGAAAACATAAAATGGAATCAGTATATACCGTTACTTTAATAAAAAATTCTCTTAAACATTACAAATATATAGACTAAGATATATACAGAAAATTAATAATTAATTAGATTAATCATATGGGTTTCAGAAATTTCATCATCTGTTTATTAAGTTCTAAATCTAAATGGGGTTAAAAGCAACCTAACAATTAAGACAATGCTTTTCAAATCCCATGTCATAGATGAGGTCAGAACTCCAAAAAATTGAGGTTGCCCTCTCAGCCAGTGTAGGAGTAGTTTTTCATGTGCTGTTGACACACAGGTTGGAACAATTTTTAGTAGTTGTGGAAACAAATGGAGACAACCCCCCACAGTCATTCTTTTAAACTTCCACACGTCCTGTCACTTGGTCTAGAGATAAAATTCAGCACTCACTGCACCTCCATAAATTTGGTAAGGCCTCTTTTACAGACCTCTCTACTGCCTCATAGAATTCGGAATTATTTTCGTTTGCCTCTCATATGGTAGTGCTAGTATTAGTTAGAATTAGGTTAGATGTTGAGGGACCAAAAGGTTTTTTTTTAATGATCATGTTTATTTATTTTTAGAGAGAGGGGAAGGTAGGGAGAAAGAAAGAGAAACATCAATGTATGGTTGCCTCTCTTGCACTTCCCACTGGGGGCCTGGCCTGCAACCCAGGACTGGGAATTGAACTGGCCTTTGGTTCACAGGCTGGCACTCAATCCACTGAGTCACACCAGCCAGGACAGGACCAAAAGTTTTAAATAATAATTTTAAAACTTCAAGTAATACAGAAGTTTATTTTTCTCTCACAAAACATCCTGAGGTGCATTAAGAACTAACATCATGATTCCACAACCATCACAGTCCTCCATCACATCACTCGTACTTCCTTACCAAAGTGGCTGCCATTGCCTAGAACTAAATCACAAGTCCACAACTAGCTATGAGGGAGACTGAGAAACACAGTCTTCATTCTGGGCAGGCATGGACTTCATGAAACACCAGGGAGCCCCCAGTCCCTGAGAATAAAGGGTATTGAGGAGAGAAAGGGAGGTGTCATGAAGGTACTGCAGCACTCCTGGAGCTCAAATTCACTGTCACTGAGGGAGTGAGGAGGGTGGTGCTCATAGAGACACACCAGATATTACAGGGTGTGGGGTGGGGGGTAGAAAGCATAGTTGGGAAATCGGTCATCCCCCTGGGTTATAAAAAATTGACTGAGGAAATACATATATTAGAAGATAAGGAAAGCCAGGTTTCCTACTATTGGAGAAAGTATTTCCAAACACAGAGAGTGGGAAGGCTACAATGAACTCTAAGATTCAGGATTGGAATTGGAGGTACTGATATAAATACACTGTTTATTGTAATATATATAGACAAAGAAATGGCAATTGATGTTATATATATGTAAGTAAATGTGTATATGCAGAGTAAAATGATGCATATAGTTTTATATTCTTACATATATGAATGTGTATACACATATATACACATGTTTGTGCCTGTATGTATACACACCCAACTATCTCAGATGGCCTAACAGCAATTAACACCTCAACATAATGAGCACAAGCACATGCCCAGACTTTGGTTTCTAAATAGTATCAGTAGTGAAAAGAACAGTATCTCTTCTGAGGGAAATGGCTGACAGAGGGCTAGACCAAGAGAAGTCCAAGTTGAAATAGGGACATCTTATACAAGAAAGTCAGAAACTTCATGTCAAAAAGACTTAGGAATGGATGACAATCGATTGAATAAAACAGGAATTTATAGGCCCTTGCTGATATAAATACATGAGGCAGACGAAAAATCTTCCTTACAGATCTCCAACTCACAAATTTGCACAAATAACGGAAATGAGAATCTCCAATTGGCAGCCATCACAGAGATAAGTGAGGAGTTGTCCATGAAGGTCAAAGCTGGGTAGAAGTTAGGAGATGAACTTGATATACAAGTTCTTGTAATCTGAGAACAGGTCCCCACAAAATTCTAACCAAGTACAAATGGAAAATGAAAAATCTAAGGTGGGGAAACTTGACAGACACCAATTTGACCAGTGGTGAGACAGGCCCTATACTTGCTAATGTGACCAGTTATGAACAGCTGCCCATGATTTTTAGGGCATTTTTACCAGAAATGCAGAACACTGGAAAGAAACAGGCTGAGAAACATTCTACAGAAGGAAAGCTCTGGACACTTTTAAACAAGGTCTTTAAAGAAAGAGAAACACCAAGGAAATGTTCTAAAGTAGAGGTGATTAAACAGATGTGACAATTAAATGCAACATGTGTTCCTGACTTGGATCCTGGCTCAGGAAAAAAAAAAAAAACACCATGGAGGAAGTTGGTGGAATGCAGATGACTGTGGTCATCAACAGTATTTCCTGACCTGGAGGACTGAATGGTGATGATGCGGGAACGTTTCCTTGATTTGAGGAAATACACACCACAGTATTTAGGGTGATGAGGCATCATGTATGTAACTTGTTCTCAAATGTTAAGAGTTGAGGAACTTAGGTGAAAGTGATATAAAGCTGTTTGGATAGGACCTAGAATTCTCCATAAGTTTGAAATTACTTCAAAATAAAGTACCAAACAAAACACATCCAGGGCCCTATTGTTTAGGAAGAAAAAGGAGCCCTGAGACTAACAAACAGCAGGTGGTCTGTGCTTGTCAGGCCACAAATCACACTAATGTGTCTGTTGTTCCCTTAACATCACTTCCTTCCCTCTGTCCATCAAAAAGATCCTAATCTGCCTTATGCCCAAACCAGTCAGTTACCATAGGCAACATGTTTGAGGCCAGATAACACAGAGTTTTAAGATCACAGTACCCGCACAGCATTTGAGAATTTCTGGACAAAGTTCTGCCCTGAGAAATAGAGTGGAAGCTGGAGAACAAAGATAATACCCAGGCAATATAGAAGAGTTAAGACAGCACAAACTATAGAAGATAAAAATAAGAGCATGTTTCAGAGATACAGAGAGGGGGCACCTTTACATCACCGCAAGGACCTTCCACCACCAGCACAAAGACCAACCTGGCCTGGTATTTGTCCAGAAAGTCTGATCCATGAGTCTCTCAACAACTGAATGCTAGACATGGCTCTTATGGATATAACTTAGGTTTACAGACCTGTCACTTACAGGAAAAGGAATAGAGACTATGAAGTATCTTCTTCCTGGTTGCAAATCCATGGATTCTACCCTCACTGAGCTAATACAAGGTTACATTAATACCACAAATCGTGTAGCAATTTATAACACTATTGTTAATGTTAACTTAGAGGAATAAAGACTATGTCTAATGCCCACAATGATAATAGTTAGTAATTTTTAATATTTTCCTTTTTTCACACTCATATTCACAGTCTATAAACATTTATTTAATTCCTGCTACTCTTGTGTCTTGAACTGAACACCAAGATGAATAAAACAGCCAATGCCCTGAGTCCACAGTTTTCAGGAGACCAACACAGACTAAATAATTTCATAAAAAGTACAGATTACATCAAATTATTCGCTATTTCTAGGTTTACCAAGTAAAGTGTCAGATCTCAGGTTACTTTTTTATTTTAGCTTATTTTACTCTATTTTAAGGTTGGGAACCTAATTAGGGAAACTGGATATATATTGGCTGCACACTTACTATTTAAATATATCGAGCCATGTGCTAGATCACTTAAATCAATGATTTCCATGGTCCACGGCTGAGCTGGATCAGAATCGCATGCAGTACTTCTTAATAATTTAGAAATCTAGAACTAACAAATCAAAATCCCAGGAATCAGAGTCCGAATTCAGTGTTTTTAAGAGTTCCTCAGTAGATTTTGATGCACAGCTAACTTGGGGAACTTCTGATTTAAATAACTGTCACTAATTCAGTAAGAGTGACCTTAGCTCACTATAACACTAGTTGGCCAAATATAAAACAGTCCCTTAGCTATGAAATTCACAAGACTGCTGATTAATTTATTTGAATATGATTAAACTGCTTCCCTCTACCCTAGGACTGTGGACAGCAAGAAACTGAAATGTTTGCTGCGGCATCCATTATTAATGCTACTGCTTTCCAAAGCTTATCCCTTTGACCTCTGTTTATCCCTTCTGGTCTCCCACATGAATTTATAGTTACTTGTTGTTATATGCAATTACATCATGCTGAGTATGAGGACACCCCACAAGCTGTTAGCTATATTAACTTAATAATAGATTTCAGGGTGTGATTTCCAATTAATTTCATTTTCCATATGCGCATGCAGCTCTGTGGGATGCCGGAATTATAGAGTAGCCATATGGTGCCTCATAAGTAACAATTAAAACTAATTTTCTATTCTTTGACACTAAAAAAAAATAATACTGTTTAAATGCCACAGAGAAAATTGAAACTTCCACCGCATCTGCAGCTCTCTGGAAAGATGTCCCACTTTTCCCTCCTTGGTCCTGAAACTTCCGCTCCAGTGAGGCAGGGGATGACAAGGGCTGACGTTCTTCCTACCTGGCTTCTGGAGTCCTTGTTTTTTCATCACCCTCACCCCAGCAGAATACCTTAGAACAAGTGGGAGAAAGTGCTGGTTTTTCTATTTCACATTTGTGAGCTGGCCTGAGAGAATAGTCACCTTCTGAAACGGACAAATTCTGGTAACAGAACCTTTCTACAGGCCTGTTTCCAAAAGGCACATCTATGAAACAATGCTGCAATCTGCCCAGGCCACAGGGAAAACAAGCAGTCCCACTGAAACCAAGCAATGTTTGTCAAGTAGTAAATGTAAACATACTAAGCTGGGGGAGCTGTGGGATGAGCTACTCTCTCTGGAAATTCAGGCTTCTGTGTTAATCGAATGTGTTGTCCTTTTATACTTATCACATGGTAAAATTCGGTGAATTCCCAACAGTCCAATTTAGATAGATTCATCAACTGGGAAGTTAAAAAAATAAAGCAACACATATAAACACTCTATTCAAGATAACCAGCAAGGCAGAATATAAAAATCCTTTCCTTTATTAGCCTTTCACAATTTTCAACCGTAAATGTGTGAATTTTCTATGTGAGAGCAAATATGACAGTATAGATTTACTTTAAAGAATTCCTTAACCGTTTTGATGAAAATATGGCTAGCCCTCATTATTTCATATTTTATGACAATGAAGGTAAGCAAACAGGAGGAGCAGAAAAAAATAAAGGGACTGAAGCAAGAGGTCATAGGTCTTCACAAATTCTCATGTGAATTCAGTGAAATCTGCATTTTTTTAATTAAAAAAATCAGAGGTAAAACTTTGTGAAATCAATATCAAAAATTTCATCAACAAAAATTATAATTGCTGCAAAAACTCTGAGTCTATTGCACAGGTTGAATTGGGTTTCCCCATAATTCATGGGTTGAAGTCCTATCCCCAAGTAACTCAGAATGTGACCTTATATGGAGAAAGACATTGCATATATCATTAATTAAGATGAGATCATTAGGGTGGGCCCGAATCCAATACGACAGGAATTGTTATAAAAACATTTGGAGACAGACACACACATAGGAGAAGACCATGTCACAAGGAAGGCAGAGAGATCGGGGTGATGCTTCCACAAGCCAAGGAATGACAGAGATTGCCAGCAAATCTTCAGAAGACAGGTGAAAGGAAGAGAACAAATTCTCCCTCAGCTTCAGAAGGAACCACACTGCCCACACCTTGATCTTGGACTTCCAGCCTCCAGAACTGTGGGAAAATAAATATGTGTTATTTTGTTAGATAGAACAGCCCTAGCAATTCCTGTCATGCGGGTATAAGACATGAGAGCTGGCTTCAAGCCCTGACTCCATCCTCCCTTAACTCTGGGACCAAACAGCTTTGCCATAACAGCAACCTCCTCACAGCAGTATGATGAAGGTTGCATTGGACAAAACCCTGGGCAGCATGGAGGTAAACGACCTGACCCAGCCCCCAGCGTTGCTCAGCCTCTGGGAGCGTGGGATAACCTTGGGGATTTTCGAGGTCCTCTCTCCCATAACTCCAAGATACTTGGATCATCCTACAAGGTCTCCTCCCGTTTAACATCTCTGCAATGACAAACTTTTCTCTTCTTTCCAAGTCACTAAATAGCAAAACTTAATATTCCTGTCTTTTTGCCTAATCTTGAGACGTTGTAGATGGCAGTGGTGACTACTGACATTATTAAACAAACAAGTTTCCTCCACCCCCAGCCCCATTTTCTACTACTCCCCACTCCACACTCACAAAGTGAATATAAAAACAGCACCACTAACATAAAATCAGCAATTTAAAATTAACACGGCTGTGTGCTTTGCTCATCTAGAATGTGAGGCTTCTGACCCTGCCAAATGCTTTGAGACCATAAAAATATTCCTCTTTGGTAGTTAACCTTGGTTTTTTGTTGTTGTTGTTGTTTTTCTGTTAGGAGGAACACATCCCTCTCACAATTATTTAGTATTATATGCTGTTTGTCTTATTCCCAGAGGCTACTCGAACCTTGTTTCAATGACTCCTGTAAACTTCACTAAGCAGAAGTACTGTGATGAACACTGACCCTGATGCCTTTTTGTAGGAAAGAGTTAACCACTCAGCACAGCAATTTTTTTGCTCTATACTTGTGAACACTGATGAGCACCAAAAAAATGAAGTGAGTTCTTGAGTATCTTTTGCTTTCTTGCATTAATTTTCAATTAAACACCACCGACACTATACAGGGCATTTCACACTAAACAAATTTTAACACCTTCAACAACTATGAAAAAAAATACCCTCTTGCCTGACAAAAGAACAGCACACAGCTTAGCAGCTATAGCATCCTACCTGCTTTGCTGCCTAACTATATAGATAAAAATGAGCTGGACTATGTTCATTCATATTCCAGCAAAAATAAATGTCCGATCAAATGTTTAAAAAACAAACATCTGATCAAACACTTCCCCCCTCAACATTCAATCATCATTCTATAGTTTCTTCTCATTTTCTCCTTTTTTCCACTCTATTTCACTCCCTCCATGACAATTATTTAAAAAAAAATTCTTGAAGTTTCACTTTTCAGTGGCATGTACTCAAAATTCAGATGAAATTAAATAGCTGTGTGTATCACACACACCTATAGGTTTCTGTACTACTGTCTCTATCTGTTTACAATGCAGGCTGATCTACATATGACACAACTATGAGAATCAATCTAGGGATGCTACTCTATTATCACAGTACATTACAGGGGTTTTCAAAGCCCAATTTGGCATTTTATTCATAATTTTTAAAATCTTCACCCAAGGATATATTTCTATTGATTTTAGAGAGGGAGAAAAGGGAGGGGAAGAGACAGACAGAGAGAGAGAAACATCCATTAGCTGCCTCCTGTATACACTCTGACCAGATATCAAACCTGCGGCCCAGGTAGTACCCTGACTGGGAATCAAACCTGCAACCTTTGGGTGTATGGGGCGATGCTCCAATCAACTGAGCCACCTGGCCAGGGCCAGTCTGTCATTTTTGAAGGTTGCTCCTATATCTACCAGTCAGTTATCCAATGTTAGACCCCAAAACTGGGCCAGATCAACATGTAGTTTCCACAAAGTTTCTGGCCCCTCTTCCTATTCTCCTGCCTCCATTCCCTTTTCCATTTTGTTATGGGGAAAACAGGAACAGGTCCATGGGGATGAAAAGCCATTACTCATTTAAAGCCACCAACTGGTCCCTTCAGACCAGACCCCCCAGCCCAGCTTGGGCCAGTGAGTACAGACCAACACTCTCACTGTGAACTCTTCCTTGCAGTTCTAGTCATGGCAGTTTGCCACTATGTGACCATTTAAAGCACACTCTAAGAGACCATGTTCCCCAATTTTACTGAATAAAGTAGTACGCTATTAATAGTCAAGGGCATGGTGAGTGACAAACTTTCTCAACACTAATTTCCTTGTCTGTTAGATGAAGGTGACATTCTGTAATCATGTATTGTTGGGAAGCACTCTGCCTGGTTCCAGGAGCTGTAACCCCCCATGGCTAATAAGGCTGAGTGAGCGACCTCTGGACTGCCAGCCACTAAAGAGTCAAAGCTTATCTCCCTGGCAGGAGCACTGCTTCTGCTTCATCGATCTCTGGCCCCCAGCGCTTGGTTGGTTAGTCACTGATGGGTACGACCCCTCAAAGGAGGGGCAACTCTAAGCCAGACACAATCACTTGGGAGGCCCTCAAGGAAGGACTCCGGGGGCTGCATCAAAGAGGGGGTGATAGACCCTCACCCCCCTACTTTGACAAAGCCTGAGTCCTCAGTCTGTCTGGGAGAAGTCTCCAAGAATTCCTTGGTTATCTGCCTCCTCTGCCTGACTTAAGCCTGAAAACAATGACTAAGGGCGGTGCAGCCCAGTGCTGGGAATGGCGGGCTCCCCGGGTGATCAGGCCTGAGAAAAGATATGTGAAATCCTATGAAACCTGCTTTGCTAAAAATACTCTTAGTGAAATGATAAAGGCCCAAGCAAAAAATGAATTTGTTTTCCCAAAGTCTTCTAGCCCTTTAGGTAACAGGCCCTGACTCAGAAAAAGCCCTAATAATTCTCTGTCTACTATCTACTATTTACTGCCTGATAATAATGAATAAATTGTACCTAAACTCCTATACAAAAAAAAAAAAACAAAAAAACAATAAAAGCCTGTCTAGGCAAGAGTCAACACACTCTCCCCTTGAAAGAATAGCCGTGCCATCCCTTTTCCTGCACAAGACTCAGTAGTCCGTGTAAATTTGTCTCATGTCTCATCCATGCAGCCGCAGGCACTAGGAGCCAGTGCAAGCGTCAATGTATAAACCTCATCTCCTTAATGCAACCTTTTCTCCTTTCTTTCCTTTTGATTCAAACTGGCCTCCTCCAACACCCTGACTCATCAGCCTCCTGCTCCCTTTCCCATTCATTCCCTTAATCACTAAGCCCTCAGGACAAATAGGCTCTGATCAGCATCAAATAACCTTAGGAATAAAACCTCAGGTTCATGACCCCAGAGACAGAGTTTCAGTCAAATTAGAGGTAATATCTAGGCCTCTGTTGTGTTTCATTCAGGCTCCAGACCCAGAAAAGTGGTGAAAACCAGACAAACAATGCCTCGGCTGACATCAGGACCAGACACACTAATCAGCTACTCCCTACCCTAGTGCTGACCAATCAGTAGAGACCATGACCCTAACTCCCTTAGTCACCAAGATTGATGACTTTTCCCTTATATAACCCATCCATCTCCTGGAAGCTAACAGGAAACCAAATCTTTGAGCATTAGCTCACTTGTGTGTCTGGATGAGAGCCACTTCCTAAAACCAAACCCTGACTTTCTTTGCAAACTCTGGCTAGTGTCATAAGTTTTGATGTGTGCAAATAAACTCATCTCATCCACACTTTCACCTCATAAGATTGCTGAAGAATTAAAGTGACCTACTTTTTATAAACTGCCCTAATATAACACCTGGCACAAGGAAGTGCTCAGTAGGTGATGCTTTGTACTCTTACTGCTTTTAATACAATTCTCAAGGTAAAAAAGTTTATTCACACAAACATTGGTGAGCTGTCAATGTAAACACATAGAAAATATATATATATTTAGGAAAGTTCTGGCCAAGATGAAGGAGTAGGCAGAAATGCTTTGCTTCCTTGCATAACCCCAAAAAGGGGGTACCAACCAATTTAAAAATGATGAACAAGAAGAACTGCCAGAAAAGCGTTTGCTTAGAAGTCCAACAACCAAGTAGTTAAAGAAACATTAACCCATACGGTAAGAGGCAGAGACAGGCAGCCAAGCAGAGAAGACGTGCAGTAAGGCGCAACTAGCGTACCACGTGGACAATCCCACATTCATGTATAGACAAGCCCAAGGGAGCACCAGGGGAGCATAACAGACTGTGAAACCCTGGGTGTCAGCGTGGGAAACTAAAGACTTAAAACCCCAGGCTGTAGAAAAAGCTCTGAGGGTTGTGGCAGCAGGAGAAACTCCAGCCTCAAAGGAGAGTTTGTTGGAGCGAACCACAGGGTCCTAAAATATACACAAATCCACCCACATGCAAATCAGCAAGACTGAAAGGGCACAATCTGCTTGTGGGAAGTAAGGAAAATGATGGGAAGTGGGACGAGAGCCCAGTAAGTTGCATTGCTCTCTCTTTGAACCTTCCCTCACAATGCAGCAAGGAGGTTTGCCTTCCCTGGCAAATACCTAGGGCTCCGCCCCTTACCATGATATAGATGCAGCAAGACAAAGAAATATGGCCCAAGTGAAAGAACAGATCAAAACTCCAGAAAAAGAACTAAGTGACAAGGAGCTAAACAACCTATCTGATGCAGAGTTTAAAACAATGATAATCAGTATTCTCACAGAACTGTTTGAGCTTGGTCACAAAATGAAGGAAGAAATGAAGCCTACATAAAGTGAAATTAAGGAAAACATACAGAGAATCAACTGTAAGGGGAAGGAAACCAGGACTCAAATCAATGGTTTGGAGCAGAAGAAAGAAATGAAGAACAGAACAGAATGAAGAAACAAGAATTAAAAAAACCAAGGAGATGCTTAGGAACCTCTGAGGCAATTTTAAACATTCCAACATCTGAATCATGGGGGTGCCAGAAAGACAAACGGAAGAGCAAAAAATTGAAAACTTAAGTGAAAACATAATGAAGGAAAACATCCCCAATCTGGCAAAGGAAATAGATTTCCAGGAAGTCCAGGAAGCTCAGAGAGTCCCAAAGAAATTGGACCCAAGGAAGCACACACCAAGACATATTACAATTACATTACCTAAGATTAACGAGGAGAGAATCTTAAAAGCAGGGAGAGAAAAGGAGACAGCTACCTGCAAAGGAGTCCTGATAAGACTATCTGCTGATTTCTCAAAAGAAACCTTACAGGCAAGAAGCAGCTGGAAAGAAGTATTCAAAGACATGAAAGGCAAGGGCCTACATCCAAAATTACTCTATCCAGCAAAGCTATCATTTAGAATGGAAGGGCACATAAAGTGCTTCCCAGATAAGGTCAAGTTAAAGGAGTTCACCATCACTAGGCCATCATTCTAGGAAATGTTAAAAGGACTTATCTAAGAAAAAGAAGATGAAAAACTATGAACAATAAAATGACAGCAAACTCACAACTATCAATAATTGAACCTAAAAAACAAAAACTAAGCAAACAACTAGAACAGAAACAGAATCATGGAAATAGAGATCACATGGAGGGTTATCAGTGGGGAGGGGAGAATGGGGGGAAAAGGTACAGAAAATAAAAAAGCATAATAGGCATTTGGCTTGTTTGTTTGTTTTGTTGAATAGATTCCTGTTAAAGGTGAGATCACATGGTATTTGTCTTTCACTGCCTGGCTTATTTTGCTTAGCATAATGCTTTCTAGTTCCAGGATGACAGTGACCAGAGGGGAGATGGGAGGGAATTTCAGGGGATGGGGGCAGGGTTTGCAGGTACAAGTACGGAGGACACATGAACAAAAACAAGGGGCAATGGAAACTGGAGGGAGGTGGGCAGGGCTGGGGGTGGGCTGGGATGGGAGTAAAAGGCAGAAAACTGTGCTTGGACAACAATTAACATAAAATAATAAGAAAGATTAAAAATTTTAAAAAGAAGCATAATATGTAGGCACAAAATAGACAAGGGGAGGTTAAGAATCGTATAGGACATGTAGGAACCAAAGAACTTATAAGTACAACCCATGGACATAAACTATGGGGACGGGGAATACTGGAGGGTGAAGGGATGGTACAGAGAGGAGGGGGGTAAAGGAGGAAAAAGGAATTGGGACAATTGTAAAAGCATAATCAATAAAATATACTTTATATATATATTTATATATTTAAAAGTACAGTTTCTAAACTGTATAGTTGTATATTTATATATAATCATATATTTTATCATCTTAAGTTTAAGGATTAAATTAATAAAGTAAAGGCATGTTCAATATAATTTATAGCTTTATAATTATAATGCTATAATTTTTAGTTGTATTTTTATAATTAGCTTATTAGTTCATTATTTTAAATTATACTTTATAATATAAAACAAAATAAATTGTCACACATTTTCTTTGAAAACTCTCCCCATAGCACAAAAGCTAACTGGAAATGTCCTGAGTTCTCTCACAGTCAGGGTGAGAAATCACCGCTCCGGGGAAAAGTTTTTGGAACTCTGTTGTTAACAATGAAGAAGAGGACAGTGTTCTAGAAGAAAGCAAGCCTCTTATTCTTGTTCTGACTTTGAGCAAGTCCAACCATCTGTAAAATGCTGTATCGTTCCTGGGTTTCAAGTCATCAGCCAACTTAAAATTTCAGGTCTTTAACAAAAACAGCAGGGAGGTATGGCCTGCATGTACACTTAAGTAAATATGATACACCCATAAACCAGGAGATTATAAACTATCAGAAAAGAATGAAGATGTTCCCTTTATATTGATCTCTAAGGTATGGTTCAGTGGAAATGGGAAAGTGCAGCTTAGAACAGACAATATGCTACCAGTCAAGCTGACCTGACTTCATCGAGGTTCTTAAGGACCTGCATTTGAACTATTACTATTAGAAGATCTTAGAAAAGAAGTACTAATTGTCCCTGAAGTAATTTTTTTGGCATTTAAGTAATATGTATGAAGGAATAAAAAGAGGAAAACTTCAAGAATATTTTTAATTTTCCTTCTAGAAAAATCAAATACTGCAGTAGCCGTGTAATCTGACCAGCCATCATGCTTTCTTTTTGCAAACAGGAGGCTGCCTGTGCCAGAACTACACAGTCTTCAGCTTTCTTCCCCTTGGAACATGTATCTGAAGTGTTAGATCCCAGCATACAAACTCTGTGGAGCTGATTTACAGGGCTCACTGGGTTTTGGTTTTTATTCTACTAGGATTCAGTCCAATATTTATTTCATGTTTGAGCCTGATTTAGATTTTCAGCAACTTACGAAGCAGTCTACCAAAATAGGGAAGGGAATGAGTCAGGGGGTATGTTACATCAGTGAAACTGGATGGGGGCTGAATGCCAATTATAATCTATATATCTACCAAAATGGACAAGAGTTCCAAAATGAAATCTCCTTTTGTGGGTGCTTCAAACCCCTGTCTTAAATGTCCACTTCTGAATCTACAGAGAATAGTTAGAGCCTGAAATTCTGGTACTCTAGCAGAAAAGTGTTTCTATTTTAAAAAACTGACCTGAGTATATACTACTATTTGTAATCTTAGAGCAACATTTTTCCTTTTCAGTGAAAATTAAATGGAACTTGCATTATCTTTGAAATTATCTCTATTTTTCCTACTGGGTATTTTAAAATAAAGAGACACATATTAGATTTTCAAACTGTGGCATTTGAAAAATCAAAATAATGGGCAAATCTCATGGAATCAATCAAACCTCTTAAAGAGAATTCTGACATGAATGCATTATTAAATATGTGCTGTATTTCAGGCACTGTGCTAGGTGCTGGGGGTACAGAAGCAAATAAAATAAACAGTGTGCTTGCCTTCACAAGGTTCATGTATTATTTCTGGAGGGAGGAGGAGTCATTCATTCCACAAATAATTCATAAACTACTTGGTGTAGTCATATATACTCTATAATAGTTCCTGATTTATGAAGAATTAGTAAGAAAACCTCTACTGAACATGGTGTTGTTTTGTTTTTATTAGGTGTAAAGTAACATTACAGAATGCCTTGGAATATTTGTGTGAAAACCAGTTATTTTATGCTTTCAGTCTCACCCCAATTCTGTAGTTCAATATCAATTATTAAAATACAAAAATGTAACACATTTTACTGGCCACTGCCTCCAGTCCAAACCACGTAATATCAGCATACAAACACCCTTCACATCCATCAACGTAAGAAATCCATTGGCCCTGGGAAGCCCTCCTGACCACTCAGGTAGGTTCGTAAATTATTGTGCTCCCCGAGTAATTTATAAATTTCTACTACTGTGTTTATAACATTGTACTGGAGTTGTTTGTCACCTTCCATAACCTGTGAGGTTTCCTGTACAGAAACCGTATCTCATTCATGACATCTCACCAGCACCCTCTCTGGTGCTGGTGCACTGCAGTCACGACACAGGACTACTGACTGTGTCTAGGACAGACAGTGAGCTGGACACAATGAGACAGCTGTCACTCATTCTCCAAGGCTCCACAAGTCACATTCACTGCTCACACTGGAAATGGCCTAAAACTACTGTCCATCTCAGCTGTCTACCATATCTGAAATTACACCCACCTATTCTGATAGGTGGCCACAGTAACTGTGGCCACAGTAACTGGAACCGGCTCCATCAGACAGTGCCTTCCACTGCCTACTGCAAAGGAATCACACTTGTCCACGGAAGACAAGATTCTGATTCAAAGACAAGCATTTGTAGAAAGATGCTCATGCCCTGGCTGGTGTGTCTCGGTGGTTGAGCACTGGACTGAGAACCAAAGGGTTGTGGGTTTGATTCCCCATCAGGCACATCTGTGGGTTGAGGGCCACACTCCAGTAGGGGGAGTGTGAGCGGTAACCATACACTGATGTTTCCCTCTCTTTCTCCCTCCCTTTCCCAGTCTCTAAAAATAAAATAAATAAAATCTTTAAAAAAAAGATGCTCAAGCATCAAGCAGCTAGTGACCCTTTTTAATGAAACTTTTGATTCTCTGAGGATGGTGAACATCCCATCTTTGATCTTATAAAGTCATGTCTTTGCTTCTCAAGTTGCCAATTTGGAGTAGTTTAAAGAAATCAACCTAAAAATCCCAAAGGAGAAAAGTGATTAAGTAAGTTCTAATTCATCTAATGATGAACTTCAATACAAACATTAAAATTACATTTTGGGGGGGTATTTAACAATATTGAAAAATTCTCATATACAATGTTAATGTAAAAAAGCAGACCACAACAAAAATACAAACTCAATTTTGTTAAATAAGGCTGTATAAAAATAATCAATATACATATATATTTGCACAAAGAAAATAAAGAAGATGAACTAAATTATTTCTCTGGGGACTAATTAAATAGACAAGTTTGACTTTGTTCTTTATCATTCCCTCTGTTTTTAATTTTTCTGTTATGACCATGCATTACTCATAGAAATTCTGCTTTTTTCTAAAAGTAAAAAGCATATTTTCTTAACAGATTTTATAGTGGACTTTACAAAGTAACAATTTCTCTACTATCTTCCACTAATATACATGTTTTGTTTTGTAAATTGAACCGCATTCATTAAAAACACATATACAAAAGGTAAATGAGCCATTATGGCTCTCTCCATAATGAATAAAATGAGCTTTTAAGAAATTTAAAAGATATAATTATCTAGGATTTTAAACATTAATGGTTACCTTTATAATTATGGATCTCTTCCATTTTATGTTTTTAATGCCTCATAACTGCAGTGTGTTTAACCTCTGTTGGAAGGGAGGGAAAATATCAATGGAAATTAACAAAATACTTTTATATATAAGGTAACAATGAATTTTAACATGGCAAAACTATACCTCACGTCTGTCAGGAGCTTCAAAACTAAAAAAAAATAGTAATTTGAAAACATTTTGGCAACTTTTTACTCAATTTGCTTTTTATTCCCACTCACATTGAAGACAACTTCTGTCTCTTTAATTTATGCCATTTGGAAAGAGGCTGCTTAAAGTCCGCCAGAGAGATGGTGCCCAAGGTAAGTGTCTCACTTTGCCCTCTGTTAAGACTGCCAGCTTTTCTTTCTGATCCTTCTTTGCACTTGAAGAACAGAAAATTGATTTTTCCCAGTTGTGCCAAACTAGAGGAGGGGCAATGTTTTATTAAAGGATTCTTCATCCCCCAGAATCAACCGCCTTCTTTATTTATATACAAAGAAAATCTGTCTTTTTGTTCTTGAGAAAATGTTTTCAGAAACTATCCCTCTGGAAAGTTAATTCAATTGTACTCAACTCCAAATAGAGAAAAGAGAGAAAAGATGATGATGGCAACCCTACTTGCCACCGGAGCAAAGAATAAAGATGCGCATTGATTAGCTCTCACAAGAACAGTCGGCACAAATGAAACTCCACCAAAATGTAAAACACAGGCACCTTGGAGACCAGTTTCACATGACTTTTATTGTACCTGAGAGAAAGACCATGACAGAAAAACAAACAAACAAACAAAACCCCTGCTGTATGAGAGTCATTGAATATTTTTCCATTTAAGAAAAATTCAGCATTGGGTTTAAACTTGCTAAACAAAAGGGTATTCATGTCACACACAAGGCAACTTAATACGGAGAATCCAAAATGATCCCTCAAATGAGAAGAGTGAGGGTATGATTTTCAATCAAACGGTAAGACCCAATCTGCCACAACTCTGAAGGAAAATCATCAAGTAAAGGTTAAAGAAGTAAAGTTAAGGAAAGGATAAAAAATAAAAGACAAAAAAGTAATATGATTCTTTGATCTGAGGTAAGCCTGAGATTTCACAGCAACACAGAAAGGGACAAACGAGAAAGAAAATGAGGAAACAAATGCTTTCCCTCCTGGTCTTAAAGAAAACTTGTGACTTTTCCTTTTAAATAGATTGGACTTTTTAAGAAATGTTTTACGTTCACTACAACATTGATCAGAAGACAAAGAGATTTCCCAAAAACCCCTTGCCCCAACACATACATAGTGTCCACCATTATTAACACACCCACTGATGCATCCTATCACCCAGAGTTCACAGATTACATTAGGGCTCACTCTTGAGGATGTACATTCTATGGGTTTGAGCAAATGTATAATGACAAATACCCACCATTACATGTACGGGGTATACATACATTATACGTACACTGGTATCATGCACAGTAGTTTCACTATCCTAATCATCCTCTGTACTCCACATATGCGTCCTTCCCTTTCCTTTAACCTCCAACAACCCCTGATCTTTTCCACTGTCTCCAAGTTTTGCCTTTTCCACAACGTCATACAGTTAGGATCATACAGTGTGTAGCCCCTTTCACCTAGACATATGTGTTTAAATTTCCTTCATGTCTTTTTGTGGCTTGATAGCTCATTTCTTTTTTGGCTGAAATATTCTGGCTGGATGTTCCACAGTTTATTTATCCATTCACCTACTGAAGAATATCTTGGTTGCTTCCAAGTTTTGGCAAATATGAATAAAGCTGCTATAAATGTCTATACATGTTTTGGGGCTTGGCATTCAATATTATTTTGGACTAGTTTCAGGTTTGACAGTCATATACTTTATAATATGTTCCCCCCAATATTTCCAGTATCCACCTTGTGTGCAAGTTTTTTGTGCAGACAAGTGACTTATTTTTTAAAGAAAAGCCACAAATATTTCCTGAACACTAATTTTAAATTCTTAAAATGATCTTACCCCTTTCTTCCAAAAGAGGCAAACTTTTAAAAACAAGTATTGAAAGGTCTCAAAAACAATTAGAGCTCTTTTGAGAAAACATTCCTAATCCTGAGCTAAGATTATTCATGAAATTAAAAGTATATTAAGGATATACTTAGGAATGATGACCAGACAGCTGAGTTTTTCAATTATAATCTCCAGTTCTATCTGGAATCCTAAGATTCTCAAGCTCATGAAAGCAAATGCATTAATTCTCTCCTGTCTTGACTCATTTATTGAATCATTTCTTACAAGATATGATGTAAGCAAAAATCTCAAAATATTCCTGATGATATTCCAGATCAAACTTCTAAACTCTTAAAATTTCAGCACTCTTAGAATTTACTGTTTATTACAACTTGTATTTATTATATTCAGTTTGATTCAACCATTTCTGTAGGTGACTATCTCCCCACCTTGACTGTATATATGAAGATCAAGTAGGGCTTAATATTTCTCATATTTTTTTGACCAGGAGTTGTGGGGTTAAAGCTGCCACCCATGACTAAGGGGGCAACACTGATGCCCCAATGAGCCCAGAAGGCAGGGCTACCACCCCGGGAAGCTCAGAAAATAGAGTACCACCAAAACAAAGTGGACAACTCTTGAGTCTTAAAATTTAACAGAATTTCCCCTAGGTTTTGACTTACCTAGAACCTGTGACCCTTTTTCTCATTCTCACTCTGCCTGTACAATGGGATTGTCTGTTCTGTGCCTGCCCCATCACTGTATTTTTTTAAAATGTTGAACTGTACATTTTAATTTTTTTTTTTTTTGTTTTGAGAGGAGAAGGGAGAGAAAAAGAGAGAGAAACATCAATGTGTGGTTGCCTCTTGAGCCCCGCCCCCCACACTGGGGACCCAGCCCACAACCCAGGCATGTGCCCTGACTGGGAATCAGACTAGCGACCCCTTGGTTTGCAGGCTGGTGCTCAATCCACTGAGCCACATGAACCAGGGAAATATTTTGGAAGGAAGTAACTTATCTGGTTCACAAGTTCACAACTGTAGAGGAATCTGCCTCAGGATGAATTCTACCTAGAGTCTTCATCATGGTAGACTTAGATATTCAGATGAGATCTTGAAGTTGACACTGGAATAGGTTCATACATTTAGGGTTGTTGGGATGAGGCGATAAAGTTTGCTCACAAGAACGTGAATGGCAGGGGAGGAGAGACAAGGGGGCAGAATGTCAGGGGCTGAATCATGTCCTCCCTCTCTCAAATTCATATGTTAAAATCCCAACCTCCAGTTCCACATAATGTAACCATAATTAGAGCTAAGGTCTTTAAAGATGTGATTATGGCTCTGGCTGGTATAGCTCAGTGGATTGAGCACAGGCCTGTGAACCAAAGGATGGTGGTTCAATTCCTAGTCAGGGAACATGCCTGGGTCGCAGGCCAGTTCCCAGCAGGGGACACACAAGAGGCAACCATACATTGACAGTTCTCTCTCTCTCCTTCCCTTCCCCTCTAAAGATAAATAAATAAAATCTTTTTAAAAATAAATAAATAAAGATGTGATCATGTTAAAATGAGGTCATTAGGGTTGAGCCCTAATCCATTATAATTGGTGTCCTTCTAAGAAGAGGAACCAGAGATGGGTGTGCACAGAGAAGAGACCATGTGAAGACAGTGAGATGGCAGCCACCTGCAAGTTAAGGAGAGAGGCCTCAGGATGAAGTCAAACTTGTTGATACCTTGATCTTATACTTCTAGCCTCCAGAACCATGAGAAATAGATTATTTTTGTTTAAGCCACCCAATCTGTGGTATTTTATTATGGCAGTCCTAGCAAACCAATATGCCTGCAATTTACACATTACACCTGAATTGCTGTTGGCTAAGGCTGCATGCCAGGCCAGTTCAACTACAAGTGGACATCTGCTCCTTTTCTCAGAGACTGAGTCACAAAGTATTTGGCCACTCCTAAAGAGTGGTCTGGCTTTTGCCCTCAACTTCTGGGAAGCAATCTTAGAGTGGCTTGTTTAGGGCAAGAGTTGTTGGGGACAGCGACATCTCATGGTTTCAGGGTAAAGGGTGACCATGCCAGAAAGACCTACCATGTGATTTAGGGTGGTGGCTATGAGTAACACATTGGCTGACATTACTACATGGGCAATCAAACAATCACGCAAGCCCCAACAAAAATTCTGAACATTTCATTAAGGTAAACTTCCCCACTTGGCAATATTGTGAATAATGTCTCATATCAATCCTGAGAAAGTAATGTGTCCTTACTCTACAGGGAAATGACAAAGGAGCCTCCTGTCTGGAACCACACCAAATCCTGCCTTATGCATCTCTTCTCTTGGCTGATTTTAATCTGCGTTCTTTCTCTGTAATAAACCTAACCCTGAATAGAACAGCTTTCAGTGAGTTCTGTGAGTCCTGTTAGCAAACTATGAGAACTGAGAGTGGTTTTTAGAAACCCCCAAACTTGAAGTTGGTGTCGGAAGTGAAAACAGCCTTAGAGACTGTGCCCTCTAACTTCACAGTTTGGCTAACTTGGGGCAGGGACAAAATTTCAGGTAGTACCATCTCGGGAATACTTCTACTACTACCTAGAACATTTAACCATGATATTCTCCTCAGTGCATTACAGCACAGAATCCTAATTTGCCTGAAGGTTACAGGGGTTCTAAACTCAGAGAGATTTTGTCCCTCATGGGATAATTGATGATGTTTAGGCGTATTTTTGGTGGTTTAAACTGAAGGTTGCTCTGGAAGCTGGAGTGTAGAGGCCAAGGACACTAGTAAACATCCTCCAATGCCTAGGACAGTCTCACACAACACAGAATTATCCAACCTGGGTGAAGTACATCAAATCTTAAAAACCCCGCATCAGAGCCTTGACAGCGTGGACACCCAGGATCCATAAGGACAAGAAGTGGTGAAAACAGCACCCGAAATTCCAAGGGCCAGTGCTCAAATGCCAACTCCACAAAACTACTTCTGTTTAACATCAACCCAACTGGCAAACCTCTGACTCTCAATTTCTGTATTTGTAAAATGGAATTAATAATCTAATTTACTTCATAGGATTGTTTATGGAAGAAATAAAATCATATATTAAAATGAGTCAGCAAACTATCTGGATTAAAGTACGGTTGAATGTTTATTGTAGATCACTTAATTTCCCCTGTATCATGAAAAGCATTAAAATTTTTTTGCACTGTTTGGAATACTAGTAAAAGCAGGTTCACAGTTCAGTTATTTTCTTGGATTGTTACAGAACTGATGACCTTGGATTTCATAAATCTGTAATGCCAATAAATTAAATATTTCTTTTTATGCAAAGTTTGCCTTCTCCATCCATGACCATTTTCCTCTTTCTTTCCATTATTACCAAACACAGTGGCTTTTTTGAGTGTCTATTTTCTACAAAGAAACAAAGTTTTTGTCTCTCATCACCCATGAGAGTTACTATAGAGGCAATGACAGGAAAGTAATCCCAGCAATCCAGAGACGCCACTGCTAGGCAGGCAGCTGAGAACAACCACCGGTTGAACTCAACCATGGGGTACGAAAATCCCTCCCACATGACCACCTCCCAGAATATTATAAACTGCCCCAAGTTTGAGATCATTCTGCTCACAGACCTGTACATGTTTTATACCTGAGGCCCAGAAAGGTTTAATTAGCTCTTTGTCTGTGTCTTCCACCTCTCTCCATGCAAAAGTAAAGTCCTCAAACAGAGACATAACTTTTCCTTCTCAGGCCCCAAAACCTATCATAACACCTGACACACTGTACATTTTAATTTACATCTCCTGGATGGATGGAAGGACAGATGAACAAATAGCCAAATGAATGAAAAAGCACAACAGCAAATGGAGGAACAAATAAAAGAATGAGTAAGTGAATAATTAAAATTGTTCCCTCTTTAGCTTATAAGCAGCAGTACTACCAATTTCTCCTTGAACTTGCACAAAATTAAAATATGGGTGCTTTTACAATGTATACACAGGACATAAATGTCCAAGAAGAGAATCTGATTTACAGCCTTACTCTGAACACGCAATAAATGTACAGTTGATTCCTGGCAGTTTTGCTTTCCAGTTTCAGTTATCTATGGTCAACCACGGTCCAAATCTATTAACTGAAAAATTCCAGAAATAAACAATTCATTAGTTTAAAACTGCACACCATTTTGAGTGACATGATGAAATTTCAAGCCATCCTGCCTGGGACATGAATCAGTGTATCCATCCTGCCTACACTCCCCACCCAGTAATCACTTAGTAGCTGTTTCTGTTATCAGACCAACTGCTCTAATATCCCAGTGGTTGTGTTCAAGTCACCCTTACTTTACTTAGTAATGACCCCAAAGTGCAAGTGTAGAGATGCTGGCAATTCAAATACAGGGGTAGGCAAAAGTAGGTTTAGAGCCGTGAGTATGTGAACAGTTTATGCTTGTATTATTTTTTATTAATTATTGTGTTATTTTCCATACCAACAACTGTAAAGCTACTTTTGTCTCATCCTATATGCCACAGAGAGGCCAGACCATTTAGTGCTTCCCATCAGTGAAAAAGTGAAGTACAATTACCTAAGTACAATAAGATAATTTGAAAGACCACGCCAACATAACTTTACAGTATACTGTTAATTGTTCCATTATTATTGTTGTTACCCTCTTACTGGCCTAATGGATAAGTTAAACTTTATCATAGGAATAAATGTATAGAAAAAACCCACAATATATAGGGTTCAGTACTATCTGCAGTTTTGAGCATCCACTGGGGGTCTTGGAACATATCTCGCCACAGGTAAGGGAAGATGACTGCATTCTCCCAGTTCTAACCAATGATACAATCCAGAGCAGTAAAGAAAGGTTTGATTCTTGCTGGGAGTAAGCTGTTCTCCATTTTGTAACATGATGTCACGTACTTCAGGTTAAAGAAGGTAAGAACACAGCAAATGTCATACATAATGGAAAAATCTACTTAATTGGTCTCATTGGGTTAATATCAAGGATGCATTCCTTTTTGGAGGTTCTAGGGGAGACTACGTGTCCTTTGCCATTTAGGTTGTTAACAGAATCCAGTTCCTGAGCCTCTGCTACTGGAATCCTTATCTACCTGCT
Organism: Sturnira hondurensis; assembly: GCF_014824575.4. NCBI lineage: Eukaryota > Metazoa > Chordata > Mammalia > Chiroptera > Phyllostomidae > Sturnira > Sturnira hondurensis. The sequence goes on from NW_028075471.1 coordinate 13,929,769, forward strand.
GACTGCCAGCTGAGAGTGGCTTCCAGCTGTTGAGAGGTTCTAGAGACAACACATATGTCCTTGGCTAGTGGCTGTCGTCCTCCACCCATTTTCACAGCCAGTCACAGAGGGTCAGTCCCTATCATTCTCAAGTATTTCTTCCTTTTATCTTATCTCCCTGACCTAGCATGAAAAGGGTCTCCACTTTTAAGCATATATATGATTAGACTGAGCCCACCTAATGATCCAGAATACCCTCCACCTCAACATGCAAACCATAATAACATCTGCGAAATTCCTTTCATCACAAAAAGAAACACATCACAGGTTCTGGGATTAGGACATGGGTATCTTTGTGGGGGGTGAAGTGGTTCTGCCTAGCACATGGTATAAGGATAGGTGCATAATGAATGAAACAGAATTGAGAGTCCAAAAATAAACTCTTATACCTATAGTCAATTGATGTTTGACAAAGGTGTCAGGCCAATTCATTAAGGAAAGTATAGTGTTCAAAAAATAACTCTGAGACAATTGCAAAAAGTGAAATTAGACCCTGTCCTGACACCACATATAAAAATGGACTTAAAGCGGTCAATACACTTAAATATAATAGCTAAAAATAAACCTTTTGAAGAAAATACAGGAGAAAATCTTTGAGACCTGGGCAAGGTAAACATTTCTTAGATATGATATCTAAAACACAGTACAAAAAAAGAAAAAGTTGTAACTCATTAAAATTCTAAACCTTTGTACTTCAGAAGAACTATTTGAAAAGTGAAATAACCAGCAACAGTCCAGGAGAAAATATTTGTAAAACATATCCACCAAAGGACTTGTCTCTAAATATACAAATAACACAATTCAATAATAAGGAAACAAATATCCAAACAAACAAACAAACAAAAAAACAGACCAAAGGCATGACCAAACAAGTTACCAAAGAATTCAGGTGAATGGCTAATAAGTAAAATAGCTATAATCTATGAGACAGAAAATAACAAATGTTGGTGTGGATATAAAAAAAAATAGGAAAGCCCCTGCATTGCTAATAGGAATGTTAAACATTGTGCAAACTTGGAAAACAGTTCAGTGGTTTCTCAAAAAGTTAATCATAGAGTTATTATATGACCCAGTAATACCAATACTAAAGTATCCACCCAAGAAAAATGAGAGCATATGTCCACACAAAGGCTGTCATGTGAATATTCTCAGCAGCATTATTCATAACAACCCTAAATTGCAAATAATCTACATGTCTACTGATAAAAAGATAGACAAAATGAAGTATTACCCTTGCAATGGAATACTACTAAGCAATGAAAAGGAACACCTCACACACAATGTCAGAAATGAACCTGAAAAACATCATGCTAAGCAACAGAAGTCAGACAAATGGCTTCCTATGATATAATTACATTTATCTGAAATGTTCAGAAAAGGCAAACTGAAAGAGACAGAAAGTAGATTAGGGGTTGCCTAGGGCTGGGGTTAGGATTGGACATCAGGGATCTTATCAGGGGAAATAAAACATTCTCAAGATTTATGGTGATGGTTGTACAACTCAACAAAGTTATTAAAAGTCACCAAATTGTACACCTGAAATGGGTAAAATGTATGTGAAATGTTTCTCTATACAGCTGTTTATAGAAAGAAAGAAAAACAATGAGGAAATCCATGACAAACATACAAGAATGAAGCATCTGATCCAGGAAAATAATTAAAATTAACACTGAACTTAAGGATACAAAATACTTAATTTCATCCAAACAGATTTGAAGAAAATGAATGATAAAGTCCACTGTCTAGTGGGCTCTGAACAGATGTCTTCTAGGTCCATGTTGAATTGCACTAGAAAACTGGGCTTTTCCCATCAAACCATACTCTCTTCACAGGAAATCCAGAACACCCACAGAGGGCTTGACTCGGAATCAACCTCCACTGACCTCTGAGCCCTTTGCATCCTGGTTTTCTGCATGACTACCAAAACTGTGTGTTTACTATAACTATAAACACAATTATTTGCCAATCAACAGGGTGGCAAACACAAGACAGAACTCTGTGTGGAGACACAGGTCTCCTTGAGAAATCATAGACAAAGTCTTTCCTGCACGGCAGTTTGCAGAAATGTTGTTAATTCATAACCCAGAGACTCTCTTTGCAGGGGAAGACAAATTAACCTATAGTATTATTTGTATAAAGCAAAACTCAAAAACATCTCATTTCATCTCAATAAATAACCTGTATAACTTTTAACAGGAAAAAAAAGGTTCAGAAATTTTCCTGAGCCATAATTTAACCAAGTTTTAAGAAGTGTTTCCCATTCATAAATGTGTTGAAACATTCTCTTCTTTAAACAGCAAATAGATGAACTCAGAAAACATATTTAAATTCCCAGAGCAACCTTGAGGGGCTGCAATAGTTTGGGAAAATATCAAGAGCAACATCTGCCTGAGAAAACTGCTCTGCTATGTAAGAAGGAGATGATCTCAAAGAAAATAGGAAACTTCTCAGAGAACCTTATTAAGTATCACATTTTCCCCAACTGTTGATTTTAGAGAATTTCAGTTGGGAGTTCTACTCTGTCAAATATAAATATCTCAGGCCATCTGGGTTACAGAGAAAAGCATTTTAGGTTGAGACAACATTAAATACCACAGGTTCACTTAATTCACAGCTTAACACTTCTCACTAAAAACTGATAGCAAACTGTTCAAATGAACTTTTACTATCAATTTCAAAACAGTGATTTAAAAAAGAAAAGAAAATATCTCAAAATGGATTGGTGATCTTAGTGTACACAACTCTACAGGTTGACCTTGCCCAGCCAGAGGCATTAAGAATTAAATTCAACTAGGGAAGTTAAGAGTGAAGTTCACTTTGTGTTATACATAAGCTATTAAAAAAAGAAGTACAAATTCATAGAGGATAAAATTAAAGCAAAATAATAGAAACCCCATGCTGAACTCTAAATAAACAAAATAAGTTGTGCTTCTCTGAAATGTTCCATGTCATGCTGAAGTCACAAATGAATTGTTCTAAAAAAAAACAAAAACAAAAAAAAACAAGGTATATTCTTCATTACAAAAGAACTGGGGCTCAGAGCACAGTTTGATTAGTGAGTTTAAGTAGAATCATGAGCTAGAAAAAATTAGACTACAAAATTAGACTAGATTAGAAAAAGAGAGAATTAGACTAAGTAAACAAAAACAAAAAAAATGTCATGTTACACTGGGAACCACACTGACTGGTTTCGGGAGTTGTAACTGCCCCCCATGGATAAGGCTGAGAAGCAACCTCTGGAATGTGAGCCACTAAGGAGACAAAGCTTATCTCTGGCAGCAACACTGCTTCTGCTTCCTCCCCTGCCCCCAACACTTGGTCAGTTAGTCAGAGACGGGTAAGTCCCCTCAGAGAGGGGGCAACATAAGCCAGACACAATCACTTGGGAGGCCATCATGGAAGGACTTGGGGAGCTGCAACAAAGAGGGAGTGATGGACCCTCACCCCTCCCCCGGCTATTCTGACATAGCCCGTGTCCCCATTTCCTTCTGGGAGAAGCACTTCCTAGCTCTAATCCACTTAAGCCTAAAACCTAGGAGAGGCAGTGCAGCCCCTTGCCTGGCTAGAGCAGAATCTGGGGTGATCAGGCATAAGAAAGAGTTTTAAAAGTCCTGTGAAACCTGCTTTGCTAAGAGTGCTTTCATTCATATGATAAGGGTCTGAGCAGGAAATGAGTATGTCTCACAAAGTNCCGTGTCCCCATTTCCTTCTGGGAGAAGCGCTTCCTAGCTCTAATCCACTTAAGCCTAAAACCTGTGATGGGAGAGGCAGTGTAGCCCCTTGCCTGGCTAGAGCAGAATCTGGGGTGATCAGGCATAAGAAAGAGTTTTAAAAGTCCTGTGAAACCTGCTTTGCTAAGAGTGCTTTCATTCATATGATAAGGGTCTGAGCAGGAAATGAGTATGTCTCACAAAGTTTCTGCAACTTCCTCACCTGACAGACACTGACTCAGACTAAGCCCTCAGATTTCTTTGAAATGTCTTCTACTGTTTGATCCTTGCTGCCTGACATTGACTGATGAGCTTTATCTGTACTCTTGTGTATTACAACCCAATAAAAGCTGTTGAGGAAGGGGCTCTTGGTCTTTCTCCTCTGAGAGATTGACCACCTCTCCTCCCGAAGCAGATCATGTTTTGGTAGTTTCACTTTCATCCGTGGAGGGCGGGGGAACTTTGCAGGCAAAGTTGCCCCCACAATGTTAGAAGAAATTTTGATTTAAATATTAACTTTTCATAGCTACTAAATACTAAATAAAATATTTCTGGTTGTTATAGAAACTTAAAACACGGTGGCATGTTTTTCAAATGTTTCAAAACATTTGAAACACGGTATCAAATGTTTGCCCTGGATATTTAAAAACATTTCTATTAGGTCTCCATTTCAACCAGTGGAGACCTAATAGAAATGTTTTTAAATATCCAGGGCAAACATTTGACGTCCTAGAAAGCTATATTAGAGCCTAATTGTTGAGTAAAGCTTTCTCTTCAAGTAATGGCAGGGATGGGAAGAAAAGACAGGAGCATCACCCATCATCAACCAATTAAAGAAAGATCAGTGGTGGCAGATGGGTGGGGGAAGGCCAGTGCTTATTTTATATCTTCCTTTCTTTCAGTGCTTTTGTCTCTGATTTAGTAATTTAATAACACTTTAAGATCTTTCCACTTCAAAAAACCTATGCTTTTTATTAAGATAATTACATATTACAAAATGAATAAGTAGTATACATTTAATAATATAATCAACAGGCCCTGGCTGGCATAGGTCAGTGGATTGAGCGCAGGCCTGTGAACCAGAAGATCACGGTTCGATTCCCAGTCAGGGCACATGCCTGGGTTGCAGGCCAGTTCCCAGCAGGGGACCCACAAGAGGCAACCATACATTGATGTTTCTCTCCTTCTCTCCTAGTCTCCTTCCCTTCCCCTCTAAAAGACAAATAAATAAAATCTTAAAAGAAAATAATATAATCAACATATAATAATATATATTTCTTATCTATATAAATAATTTAAAAACTTATTTCTGTATCAAAGAGCTAAAGAAGTTGTGGAAACTAATCAAGAGCAGGGGCTTGTGTCTGCTGAAATTATCCAGTTACCTAACAAGTATTTAGACAAAACAATGAAAATGTGTGTTTTTAAAATGTCTTATATTGGATTATATTAAATAAGAGCCTATTTTTAGAAGATATTTAAAAAGGTATTCTTTATTTGAGGGTGGCATCGCAGGGAAGCCAGAGTGAGAGGGAGCAGGGTGGCAAGGCAGCTGGGCAGCAGGAATCCACAGAGCATGTGGCCAAGGAGGCCGGGGCTCCTGAGGAGAGCACAGCTGCTTGGCTGGTCATGGAGGATGGGATGTCTCCCCAGGGATGGTGGAGCTGCTGTGTCTGAGAACAGTCCATGAGGGAAGAGGACAGGAGCACATGGGGCAGAAAGGCAGAGCAAGAAATTTACATGCAACCATTTTTGGTCTTCTGTCTCCTTTTTCTCACTGGTCAAAGTGTGCCAAAAAGTGGTGGGAAAAGCCTAAGCCTCAGAGGGTCTGATGTGGCTCAGCTTGGGCCTCAGGAGACAAAGGGTGCCCACCCAGGCACGTGGGGAAAGCTCAAGGGAGCAGCCATGTGAAAGGGGCCAGGAGCACCTGGCCTGCCATAAACTTAGATTCACCCAAAATAATTTCTAAGGTTTAATAATATTTTTCCAAAGGTTAAAATGTATATTATGAAATCTTAAAATTTCCTTTCAAAAAGTAATTACAAATTTCAGTATGTTATATGCAAAACCAGAATTTATATTTAGCCCTGGCTGGTGTAGCTCAGCGGATTGAGCGCGGGCCTGTGAAGCAGAGGATCTCGGTTCGATTCCCAGTCAGCGCACATGCCTGGGTTGCAGGCCAGTTCCCAGGAGGGGCCAGTTCCCAGCAGGGGACACATGAGAAGCAACCATACATTGATATTTCTCTCCCTTTCTCCTTTCCTTCCCTTCTAATGATAAATAAATAAAATATTTTAAAAAAGAATTTATATTTAAATAAAGCTGAAAATAAAATAGATTTCACTTCCTCATTAATAAATCCTTCTAGAATAAAATTTTCATCAAGATAAGGGGTCCAAGTTCACATTGTATAAATCATGGCAAAATGAAGCAATTATGAGATTAAGTGTATAAGAATTTAGGATGTCAAGTGGTATTAATTTAAGTGAAAAATAAGTTCTCCATACCATATTTAATTAAGGCCAGGATCTCACAAAACTTTGTTTTTCTGGGATGAAACTTGAAATTAGATGAGTCATAGACTAACACAATATTTCAGAACTACAGTTTTATTTCTCATTATTAAAAAACCCTTGTCACTCACACTGTATACAATATAAAATCAGGGCAGGGAGGGTTCCAAACACATTTCGATAAACTTACTGGAGCTAAATCACAAACCAAGGAAGTTCCAAATGGGGCCCTGTGGCCTAGCTTCTCTTCCTACCTGATAGGAAAGACTGTTCTGGGAACATGATGCTATTCTAAGCTGGATACTACTCCCCTCAATAGACCACTTAAAGGCTCTCAAAACAAGTCAGCATGTTAGAAAAGTAAAATTTGAAAAGGGTCTAGGAAATGGAATCCATGTCAATTGCCTACTAGATTACAATGCCATCCTCTATGTTAGGACTTTTTAAAAATAGGTTTATAAGAGAATACATGACATTGAGGATCAAGTACATTAGGGCCTATTATTCTGCGTATCACCCATATTTTAGTCACAGGTGTCTGCCAGTGTAACTTTACAACTTTAAAATATCAAGGCCGTAAAAGGATCAGCATAAAGAAAAAAAGAAAGAAATAGATACAAAAATATATACAAAAGAAATGAGAATTTACTCTGGCAAATCTCAATACAGTAGATATTTTATAATTTTATCCAACCTTATATTACTTAATCCTTATTTAATTCCACCATTACTATATGAATATATTCTAAGACTTTAAAAAAATCAAACTTCATATAAACTTCATATAAAAACACAAACTTCATATAAAGAACACAAAGTCAATATCCCTCACTGTCCTTGTTGGTTTCACCATAGTCAGCACGAACAGGATAAAGAAAGCAGGTATGAACACCTTCGGTGTTCACATCACAGGCAGACCCAGTCACCTAAAGCTGTGCTAAACACCAGACTTCCCTAACAGAAACACTGTGCTCCGTTCTGTACAGCACACTGGTTCAGACCACTCGCTCTGCAGGCGAACATGGGTGCTGTAGAAATCTGCTTAAAAATCCCACTACGCAGAGCTCTGCTAAGGGTTCAGTGAAATAATGAATAATACAAGTGGGACATACTGCTCCTGTCACTGGGATGGGGCCAGGCTGGAGCAGCAGCTTTCCCCCCAGGATATCAAAGGAGAGAGCACTTTTTTTATAATCGAAATATGAAGATTTTAGTGAAAAATTTAAACTATCAGGTAATTTACTTGAGGTCACTGTCTATAGTGGGTTGAATGGTGGCTCCCCAAGACATGTCCACCCGGAAACTGTTAATGTGACCTTATTTGGAAAAAGGATCGTTGTATTAAGTTAAGGTTCCTCAAATGAGTCTATCCTGGGTTGTGCAAGTGGGCCTTAAATCCAATGACATGTGTCCATATAAGAGAAAGGCCCAGGGAAATTAGAAGCACAGAGAAATGGAGGTGAAACACTGTGAAGACAGAGGCAAAAACTTGAGGGATGCACAGAAAATGACAAAGACCACAAACTGCTGACAACCACCAGCCACCAGCGACCAGGGCAGGGACCTGACCAGATCTTCCTTCAGGGCCTCCAGAAGAAACGAACCCTGCAACATCTTGATGTCAGACTTCTCCAGAGTTGTGAGAGAATCCACTTCAGTGTTTTGTGATCATTTGTTATATTACAGAACTAGGAATAATCATAATGTGTCCCAGAGTACTTACCACTAAAATGTGTTCTCATTTCACTGCATGAGCTCAGAGGAAGTGATGTTCAACAAAGTATTTAATATAATGGCTGGCACATGAAAGACCCTCAATAAAAGTTAGTTTCCCATCTACCTTCACCTGCTCTCATGCAGCCAGGTACTTCAATGCAGGGCTCCCAAACCATTCACTGAGATAAGAGTAACCATTCACCAAGAGAGAAATATATAAAGTCTTCCTGGCCAGGACAATACAGATCAGGCCCTTTCCCTAACTAGAGGCAACTGTGCCGTCTTTTCTTACTCGTTTCTAGTCTATTACTTCCTACAGAGCTTCTCCATTAACCACTGCTTAAATTTTTGGCTTCCCAAATGGACCCAGTCTCTATACTTTCAGCTCCTGATTGTCTGCACTTCTGGATTTGGTCCACAGCTTGACTGGGCCTTATTTTTTTCCTTCAAAAGCAATACAATCCCTATTTTTTTCAATTATTTTACAGTTAAGATTTTTTATTTTTGTGAAATTTCATTTCATCCTCACCACCCCCTATGAGGCAGACTATTTTATTAATATTACATAGGAGTAAGGAGATTTGAGAGGTATTACAACTTTCCCAAGTCACAAAGGCACAAAAAGAAGCAGGGGTAGAACAAAAATTGTGATCATCACTCCTAGATCTGTGTTTTCTTTGGCTTTCAACTATATTATACAGACACACCATTTTCTTTTTTTTAAAAAAGCCAGTAAATGTCCAATGCAAATTAATTAAATGTGGACCCTTAAAATGAAAAAAAAATTTCCAGAATAGCATAAAATATGCTGGATAAAGACAAGTGACTGCAGAAGACAGAGCAGACCCCAATATATTAAGAATTTCAGGGAGGACGGGGAAGAAGGAGAGAAAAAACTGGGACAACTGTAATAGCATAATCAATAAAATATAATTTAAAAAATAAATAAAATAAAAGTGAGATTAAAAAAAAGAATTTGTGTCAGAAGTCCAGCAGAACAGCACAGGAAGGCAAACAGAATCAGGCATAGAAGCAATAACATCTAATTTTTAAAAAACAAATATTGGACAAATGCCTATAGATGAGGATCTGAGACATTCACACAGACAACAAACTGAAATTTTTTTCACCGAAGAAGTCACTGAAGATAGTATCTGTGTAGAAGTTTACATGATATTTTGTGCGCTGCCTACAATACAAAGGAGGCTATCTATGTCCTCAATGTGCTTACAATTTAAACTCACAGGTACAGAGTTACAACAGGGAACATACAGCTGGGTTACAAATAACATAAACACTACAGAATGATACTGCTTGCAATATTATATCTCTACCAGAATTAGTAGTAGTCTCCAAGAGACAGTGAACATGCTGGTAAAAACTCAAGTGAATGACCACATGCAACTTCAGAGCAGCTGTAGGGAAACAGACACACTCCCTCTAAGAGTGATTCAGTCATCCACTTGGGTTAAGTGTGTACACTGGTATAGCTTCTCACAGGCAGTGATGAGCAAAAGACTCTCATGGGCTTAGCCCAAAAGTCATGGGCTAAGCCACCAGCAATTCCACACCCACAGCACTGATCACCTAAGCAAACAAAAATGTTCATGGCAGGGTTGTGAATAATAGAGAAAACAATGCATCCTAAATGTCTAAGAAAACAGGACTGGTCAAACAAAGTAGCGATTCCGTGTATATTTATAGTATAGAGTTCTACTCCTTGACAAGACGGCTGTGTGATATAGGCTTCCAAGTATGAGGGGAGACCCAAAAAAACTGGACTTATCTTCTGAAGGGCTAGACAGGCTTCTTCTGCTAGGTGAGTGTTCTAGGAACCCATCTGTATCAGTGTACCAGCTGGCATTGTTGTGAGAGGCTGCCTTCAGTTCCAGTTAATTTTTCTTGAAGACTCTATCAATGCATTTGCCCTTGGCACACGATGGGTGATTTACAAGTACACCTGCCCACACAGCACTGAGTATTGAGCAGTTTTTGACCCAAAATGGCAAGAACCCCGTGCCTCACCCTCCCTATTCACCCAATCTTGACCCAAGTGACTTTTTGTTTGTTTCTCTGACGAAAAAATGTTCTAAAAGGAAATGTTTTGCAGATGTGGAAGAGATGAAACAAAAAAAGCAGAGCTAAAAGGCATCGACATCGCTAAGTTCAACAAATGTTTTTGGTAGTGGAAAAATGTCTCTACGGGTATATTGCACCAAATGGAAAGTATTTTAAAGGTGACTGAAGTTTTAACATGTAAAAATAAATAAATACACTTATAAGCACTTACATATAAGTCTCGATGGCCATAAATCAAGCTCTCAACAGTGAAAGTCACTGTGTGGAATGATTCCAGTTGATCTTTTTTTGTTAATTGAAAAAAAGAGTAATTAATTAATTAAAAGATAATGAAAGACACATCCTCAAAGTGACTATCTTTATTCTTTCACCCAGTGTTTGCTAAGTGCCTCCTCAAAGGACTGTGAAAGACATACAAAGGCTGGCCAAACCTCTGAGTCCAGAAATGAAGACTGAGATCCTGGAGTGGAGACATTTCCTTGATTAAATATTAATATTATTCCAACTTACAGGATGAGAATATTATCCATGGGTCACAAAATTTGGAACTGGTTCATCTTCTAAAACTTACCATTGGTCAGTTCTGTACACAATTGTGCTGAACATTATGGAATGCCAATCATAATTCCACAACTCAGTTGTCAGGAAGAAAAAAGATCTACTACACTTGGAAATGTCAAGTGTAACCCAGTAAATGTCAAATGAAATTGAACTGTTTGCAGGACCTTATGGGTATGTGAATGGGAAGCCTGGGCAAGACCCTCTGAAAATGAGACCTCAGGTGCTCAGTTGAGTTTGTGTTCCTGAAATCTAGGATTTTCCCCCCTCCATGGCAGCCTGCACAGTAAGCCATGCTAACTTCCTCTTGAGACTACTTTATCCTGTAACTACTTGGATTCCCAGTCACTTTTCTAATAAACAAATTTCTCACACATATCACTGTGCAGTGATATGGGGGGCACTACTAAGGCCTATAATCATTGCCATTAACATATTCTTCAAACTGTTCCGTGAGAGTCTTTTCTCAGGAGATACAGCAAACTCCAAAGATACATCCAAGTCAGTAAGGCACAAGACCAAAAGTGCTTAGGACATGGCAATTTCCATCACGTTGAATAAGATCTTGGCGACCAGGCCCTGGCTGGCTCAGTGGATTGAGAGCAGGCCTGTGAACCACACAATCGCGGTTCGATTCCCAGTCAGGGCACATGCCTGGGTTGCAGGCCAGTTCCCAGCAGGGGACACATGAGAGGCAACCATACATTGATATTTCTCTCCCTCTCTCCTTCCCTAACCCTCTGAAGATAAATAAATTAAAAAATCTTAAAAAAAACCATCTTGGCGACCAGATATAAAACACAAGTGTCTGTGGTCAGCCTAATATACTCTCCTCTGCCCTATTTGTTTGTCAAAAAAGTTCAGAGGTCTATCAGAACTGACTTTCTCTGGACATTCTTTCTTTCTCTGAGACAGGGTGTCAAACTCATTTTCACTGACAGCCACATCAACCTTGAAGTTGCCTTCAAAGTGCTGAATGTAATTTAAACTCCTTAACAGTTAAGGAGTAGTTACATTTCTACAGTTCTAAAATTATTTCAGCCCTTTGAAGGCAACCACAAGGCTGATGTGGCCCCCAGTGAAAATGAGTTTGACACCCCTGCTCTAAGAAATAACAAGTTAAGCATTTTAAAAAGAGGAGGGCATGCGGCCCTGGCTGTTGTGGCTCAGTGAACTGAGTGCTGGCCTGCGAACCAATGGTCACAGGTTCAATTCCCAGTTATGGCATATGCATGGGTTGCAGGCCAAGTCCCCAGTAGGGCATGTATTAGAGGCAACCACACATTGATGTTTTCCTCACTCTCTCCCTCCCTCCCGTCTCTCTAAAAAATAAATAAATAAAAATCTAAAAAGGAAAAAGAAAAAAAGAGGAGGGACTGTAATAAAATTCTGGTTATGATTCTTTGTTTTAATGCAACTAATATTTACTGAGCACTTTCGTGTGCCAAGGTCCTTTGCACTAGGAATGCAATGGTAAACAATGAGCCCTGAACTTTTGGAAGCCCAAAATCAAGTTAAGAATACAGACGAAAAACTAAGACAAAACAGTATATAATGAGTAAAGGACCTGGAGTGGCAGTGTCTCAAAGGGACACCTAACTTGAACATGAAAGGCCAGAGAAGTTTCTTAAAGCATTAAGTACAAAGGGAGAGGAGAATAACATGTATGGGCCCCAGCTTGGTGGCTCAATTGGTTGGAGCATTCTCCTGTACACCAAAAGGTCAGGGGTTTGGTTCCTGGTCAGGACATACACCTAGGTTGTAGGTTCTGTCCCCAGTTGGGGCATGTACAGGAGGTGACAGATCGATGTTCTCGCTCATGTCGACGTATCTTTTTCTCTCTTTCTCTCTATCTCTCCCTCTCAAAATCATTGGGCATATCCTCAGGTAAGGATTTTTAAAAAGGAAGGATGGAAGGTAGGGAGGGAGGGAGGAAGGTAGGTGGGAGGGAGGATAATCTGTATCCAAAGACCTAAAGGTATTGGAGAACTAATGGGATTCAGACTAGTAAGGATATCATCAATATGGTATTTAAGATGGAATAGTGAATAAATGAGTCAGCAATTAGCTTCAAAAAAACTTGGAGAACTGAACATTACTTACAATACCTAAATTAGGAAGCCAAATTAGGAAGTCTGCTCATCTCTCAGGTCAAATTGAACCAAGTATGTCCTATGTCCTTAATACCTGACAGTAAGTACTAGGAGTGTTTCATACTAGGAGTGTATGATATTTCATTACAACACACATATATTTGTGTGAAATGACACGCTCCACCCTCAAAGCCATATTTCTTTACAGGACACACTATGTTTCTCCCATAAGACTCTCAGTCTATTCTTTTTGATGTTTGTTTTCCTCTGTCAAACTTGCATCAACTTCAACTATAACTAGTCTGTCTCAGAGTGGTAAGTGGCGGTTGTTTATTTACCTGCATTGACAAAAGAGAAAGTAACTTATGACCCCCCCTTTTTTTTTACCACTGAGTCAACTGTACATCCCACCTCCTCTTTTGTGGACTCAGAATCCACCTGAGACTAACCAGTGGTCTTGGAATGTTACCACCACCTTCACCATACCACCTCCCCCACGCCACTTCCAGAAGGTCCCACCAGCTCCAGATGCCTGTCATCCATGGCTCTGTCCTGATTCCAACTCACGCAGGGAGACTTTGGTCAAGCCACCACCATTGCTTGTCTTGCCTTCTTAACTGCTCTCCCTGCTTCTGCCCTTGGCCCCTCCATGACCTGGTTTCAGCAAAGCCAGAAGATCCTTTCCAAATATCATGTCTCTGCTCTGCTCAAAACCACTGCAGAGTTTCATAAAGTGGAAACTTCATGTAACCCAGCAATTTCATCTTAGGGATGTACTCTATTAGTTTTCTTTTGATGTAACAGATTACAACAAACTTAACGGTTTAAAACAACACTCATTCATTATGGCAGTGTTTATAGATCTGAGGTCTGCACAATGGGATTTGATTCTTTGCTTAGGGTCTCACCAAACTAAAAGCAAGGTATTTGCCAGGACTGTAACACTCATTTGGGGCTCAGGATCATCTCTCAAAGCTCACTGGTTATTGGCAGAATTCAGCTCCTTACAGCTTTTGGATTGAGGTCTTTATTTCCTTAACACACAGTAACCTTAATTATATCTGCAAAGTCCTTTTTGCCAGTAACATCACATATTCCTAGGTGCAACACGGAAGAAGGTCACAGGGCTAGAATTCTGCCTACCATAAAACTCCAGAGAAATAAAAAACACACAAAGATTTACACATAAATGTTCACAGTACACCAAAATAGGCAAGAATCCAAAACAACCTCAAAGTCTACCAGTTGCGAGTGAATAGACAAAATGTGCTATATCTATATAATGAAATACTCTTCAGAAACAAGAACAAACTACTAATACATTCAGCAACATGAATGAAACCTAGAAACATCACATTGAGATATATGTACTTCTACTAAGAAGCTAGAAACAAAAGACTCCATGTTTCATAATATAATTTACATAAAAAGCAAATCTACAGGAACAGAAAGTAAATAAATGTGGGGATCAACAGTAAATATAGATGACAGATCTTATTGGAGTATAAAAATGTTCTAAAACTGGCCCTGGCTGGTATAGCTCAATGGATTGAGCACGGGCCTGTGAACCAAACAATCGTGGTTTGATTCCCAGTCAGGGCACATGCCTGGGTTGCAGGCCAGTTCCCAGCAGAGGACTCAGGAGAGGCAACCACACATTGATAGTTCTCTCTAACTCTCCTTCCTTTCCCCTCTAAAGATAAATAAATAAAATCTTAAAAATAATAAAAAAGTAAAAATGTTCTATAACTGGACTATGATGATGTTTGTATAACTTGGCATACTTATTACCAAAAGTCATTGAGCCAGCCATACATTTGAAATGGGTAAATTTTATGATATGTAAAATGACTCAAATAAACTTATTTAAATACTTCAAAATTAAAATTAAATAGAACCACTGCAAAGTGGTCACTCATTTTATGCAAATTTCAAGTCAGTGCCCCCCATTACTTACAAAGTCCTATGGATTTCCCTCCCCCATACCCGTGACCTCATTTTATACCATGCTCTCTCTTTCCAATATGCCTGTCCCCAACCTACTGACCTCCTTAACAGCTTGAGTGTTCCAACACACTCCAATTTATCTTGTCAATCCAACCCTTAGAATTAGCCAGCCTATCGCTGCTTTAGACCCAGATCTCTTGAACCAGTTCTGAATTCAACATGGTCCTGACCATTGGAAGATGGTGGAGAGGATGCTCAGTACCTCCTCTGCTCCCCTTTGCTCTCTCACAGGCTAAGGGAACATATGAAAAAGGACCACACTTGAAAATCATACCAGTTGAGCATGGTAATACTTAAGAGAGCAGGCAGACAACATTCTTTGGAACAGAACTACTCCATCATCTGTGTCCAGCTGCCACTAGGTGCCACACTGAGCCACTGCAGTGCAAGAGCTGACTCCACCAGGAACACACAAATCACTGTCCTGCTGAACTCCTTTCCCCCTGCAGCCACTCCACACCCTGTCCAACAAGTCCAGTTTACTTCAGTCATTTCTACGACGTAATTTCCTCAACATTTGCAAAATAATGGCAACATCGACCAACTAACATCACAAAATAAAAAAAGAAACACCTCCACTTCATCAGAATCACTTACACAGTGAAATACACAGCCATGTAATTCCAAAAGAAACCATTATTTCCACTTTTTACACAATTTTTTTTTCTTCCTTTTGTAGTGAGAATAGTGCATCCTCCCTGTAACCATCAATGACTTTCCTGGAGACTGTAGCTCTTTCCTTACTCTGAATCTCTCATCCAAGTCAAGGACAGAAGCTTAGGAGTTCTAAGAACACCACCAGTTAACCTCACAAAGCTACTGTACAGTTTCCCAACCAGCCTCTATAACTACCTAGATTGCAAGGGAAAGGATTCTCCTTTTGCAAATGAAATAAAGAGCTGTTATCAGTGAGTCAGAGATCCACTGATTTTTGAGAGATCAGAAACAAGCAATTCTGCAGCAGATCCAATATGCCAATCTCAGAACTCAGGCACAAAATTAATCTTCCTCCCCCAATTGGACTGATATCCATAACTCTACGGGGGTATTTTAAATGTTATTTTAATGAATATTTTGAAGAAGATAAGGATGTCTCTGGCTCTCCTACTTTTTATTATGCTCTGTTAGATAACCTTTCAAATGCTCTGGAACATGTTTTGGGCTTTTTATTTTTGCTTTAAAGGCAACACAGGCTAAGATGGGTACAAGTTAAAATCCCAGATCTGACATTCACTAACTTCAGAGACAACTAACTAGCCTAAGGTCACAAAACTAGTAAGTGACAGGAGAGGGGTCTGAACCAAGACAGTCTGCTTCCAGGATCTAAGGAGTGAGTCCCTATTCCAAGCCCCTCTCATTCACTATTATACTATCTTCTACCCACACCATCCACACCATCCTCCTCATCATCACCACTGCCAGAGAGCCATATTATAGAACTAATTAAACTGTTTTTAAGTCTTGAACTCTAAAAAGCCACACCCAGCAAATGCCACTCAATAGTCAGCACATTCATTTATTTTTCTAATGCTATTCCAGCAAAGTAGAGAAGAAAATGTCACAAAGCTCATTTTGCAGACTGGGGAACTGAACTAAAAATTATTAAGTCTCCCAGCATCACCTGGTGACTGAGAGGCACAGAGAGAACTGACAAAGCTTGACTCTATTCGCCCAGCATTAAGTCACCTCAAAAATATTTAAGCTTCCCAAGTGAAAATAGGTAGGACTATTCCCAGCCACCTGATATACCTGGAAAAAAACAAGGGCAGGCTGGCTTGCTAAGCACATTGGANTTTTAAGTCTTGAACTCTAAAAAGCCACACCCAGCAAATGCCACTCAATAGTCAGCACATTCATTTATTTTTCTAATGCTATTCCAGCAAAGTAGAGAAGAAAATGTCACAAAGCTCATTTTGCAGACTGGGGAACTGAACTAAAAATTATTAAGTCTCCCAGCATCACCTGGTGACTGAGAGGCAGAGAGAGAACTGACAAAGCTTGACTCTATTCGCCCAGCATTAAGTCACCTCAAAAATATTTAAGCTTCCCAAGTGAAAATAGGTAGGACTGTTCCCAGCCACCTGATATACCTGGAAAAAAACAAGGGCAGGCTGGCTTGCTAAGCACATTGGAATAAATAAAGTATTAGGATATGAGTAAGGGCCTATCATAAAGAATTTATGTGTCACAGTCAGCATAATAACTGTGGCATTTCTTATCATTTTGCATTCAGCCCAGGCAACTCAGTGACCGTAAAAGTGTCAGACAAACAGGAAAAAGAGCTGACATCTTTTGCAAGTTTGAGAATGTTCAAGAAGGACCCCAGCAAAGAGTAGTTACAGCTGGGATGGACAAGGGCAGAGTTCAAAAAGTAACTTACCACTTAATTTTTATATTTAACGTTTATATTAAAAAGACAGCAAAAACAAATGGCGATGGCTCTGAAAAACAATTCAATAAATGCGTTCTTACCTGAACAGTTAATATTCCTAAAACAACAACAACAACAACAACTCTGTCCAATGCAAAATGAATGTCAAATGGGCCACTGATGCTTATGGAGCTCATTCTATCACTCACTGGCAAATATTTTTACCTATTTCAAAACAGACAAGAAAAAAACAACTTTTAAAGATTCCACCAGACCATCAGGAAGGCCCTGAAAATTCCAGAGCTTTATAGTATTTCCCTAAAAAGTCTAACACTTCACTAAAACAAACATGCACATTTCCCAACACTTCACTAAAACAAACCTCTTAAAATTAATAGATTATCTGTTAAATCCCATAAAAACAGATGGTCACTTGGAACAGCAGAAAATGTTATCATTTTGTTTTACACAGCTGTTTAGTCTAGGAACAGATCTTTCATTTTCCATAACATACAATTAAGCTTGCCTAAGATTTCTAATATTATGGATAAAAATAAAAACTTCATGCAGCTGCTTTTGTGTTACACATCTGGTAATTGTTAAAGAAACATCTTTAATAGTAAAAAAGATACTGTAATAAATAAAACTTAATATTAGCCTTTGTTTTCTCTTAATTATCAAGCTACTTCGCAATCATTTGCTATAAAAAGATTTCAAGTTGTTGAGCAATCCCAAATTGAGGTATTCTATTATGCTATTTAGCACAATTAAGAATTTATTAGCAATCACTTATTAGTGAGAAAGTATACATAGCTGAATATCTGATACCACAATTGTTTCTTCTGTTACTTCTTTCAAGGTGTTTTACAAATTCTATCAGAAATGTGACACATGAAACAATAAGTCAACACAACATTAGTGTCACACATTTGAAATGAGATTTTGATTTGTTAGTCTCCAACACATTATTTACATTACTATAAATCACGTGAAGATGACATTGGCACCTAAGAATAGTTATGAAATAACCAACACCAAGAGCATGCCTCTTATGCTTAGAGCTCTCTTGGTTCTATATTTTTAGCAAAGAACATAAAGCTTGATAGCTAAATATATGGCTACTTTTTTTCACATTACTTGCCAGAAACACCAATGTTTAACTCTTCAAAATGTCCACAAAATATATGGTCTACATTCCACTACTGTAAGAGTGGGGAAATTTGTGTGGTAGGGGGATTCATTTGGTACTGGCAAAATAATTAAAATTTTGACAAGCCACACAGAGTTAACTATTAGCTAATGAATTGTATCAGGAAGTTTTACTACCACTCCCTTGTTCAATGTCTTCCAAAGGATCCTACTGAACACAAACCAAATCCTTTGAGCATACAACACACCAGTGACCTCTCAAACTCTTCCCTCTCTCCATCCTCACTTCCTTCCACTCCCTGACCAACTACACTCAAACTTCCGTCTGACCAGCTTTCCATCTCCTGAAGTGGCCAAGCTCATGGCCAGTGCCTGTGGTCCACCTGCGTGGAACACGCTTCCCTTAGATCTTGCAACTGTTCAGCATTCACATCACAAATGTCATTTTCACATAAAAGCCTTCCTTGACCATCAGCCCCTTCCATACCCTTTGATCACCAGCTCTCTACCATCTTTTATTTTCCTCACAACATCAGTAACCTTTGAACATTATTTTGTAATTTTTAACCTGTTTATTTTCAATCTTCTCCCCCTAGAATTTAAAGTTCTTCCCCCAAATTTATCTTGTTCACAACTCCAACTCCAACACCAAGAACCTACACATAATAAATGCATACTAAATGAAAAAATTAACATCATTTTCCATCAAACTGACTAATAATGTGATTGAAGTGTCCAAACAATCCATTTGGATCCAACTTGTATCTCAGATACCCCCCTCACTACAGGCATCATAATCAGACTTAATCACAGGATAGAGTGAAGAATCTGTGCGGCCAAGGAGATGGGCCAAAAGTCTATCCCCTTGAAGCTTCTGCCCAAATGGGCTCCAGTGGGCCTCTTCCTGAAATCTGACCTTACATGAGAAAAACATGGCACCTCCTCAGTGCAGTCCGAGGATGAAGGGCTGGCCAGCGTGTGGCTATTTGGAGAAAAGGTGGATGATCTGGACACGGGCGACAGGAGGCACCTAACCACACAGGCTGGGCCAGGGTGAGGAGAAGACAGGTGGTTGGTGATCCCTATGGTGCACGATCCTGCACAAAATTCCAGATAGCACAGGAATGTGGGATTCAAATCAGGACTTCAGGTCTTTCTGAAGATACGTTTATCAAGGTAAAACAATGTATGCCACTTTGGATACCTGTATTTTAGTCTATTCGATAGACTGTTAGCTCGATTTATAACTCTGTATTTGGAACTTGAGCCTTTGTACTCTTGCCCCCGGTCCTGCAAATATTGGGGTGGACCCACCTGCCACTGGGATCCTTAATCAAGCCTCTTGAGTTCTCCGAGCCTGTTTCCTCACTGGAGAATAAGTAATTCCTATCCTCCACCACCTCACATTATGTGAAGAAAAATGAGATCCTAATACATAAAAATCTATACAGAGCATACTTTAAAAATATTTGTCTTTTGTTCTTCCTTACCTGCCACCCTACAGACTCCAGCAAGCAAGGACCATGATAATTTCCACTGCCAATTTCAAAGGTACAACAGCTTCTGAAAAATTTTGAGCTGGATGGCGTTTTGCCTCATTTCATTTTTTTCAGAGTATCAAGTACTCACAAAATTATTTTTCTATCCTGCAAAGTCTCATATCCTCCCAGAAAGAAAAAAATATCAAGACTGCCCAAAAGTTCAGACATTCAAAGAAGAAGAAAATGTTTAAAACGTAACTTCTAGATTTATAGTTATATATAGTTATAGAGCCATGCCAAGTAAAAATGCCTCTTCCACTATTTAGCACACTGACTACAGCCCAGTTTTCCAGAAAAAGCACATGACATACACCAGTGTGTGTGTTTACTGATCTCTAATCAGTGGCTGGAATGACTAGCACATGACGCACTTCAGATCTCTCAGGCTGCTGACCCATCCCAGAGAAAGGAAGATCTCAGAGGTTTCATAAATAAAGAGCACAAAGAAAACACATTTGTAAAAAGCTAGGACAATTAAGAGAAACTCAAAAACTTGAAGATGGCAGAGGGGGAAGCTGGCCAAAGGACAGCAAACATTAAAATGGACTCAGGCCAACATAGAACAAGGGAAAGTGAAATAGGATTTTGTTCAACTGAGATTCAAAAAGACTACACTTCACATGATCAAAACCCCTTTACATGACACAATAAACACTTCGAGTAAAATGACCACTGCAGAAAAATCATAAATTGCCAAAAAGTAATGAAAATCTCTATCAAAGCACCCTTTAGAGTTCATCGAGACACAAACTTCACAATTTCCTGTATATGCAGACAGTTCTGTTCCATCCCTCAGGCCTACAAGTCAAGTGAATTCAGCAGGAAACTTACATGTAGGTATCAACTACAATATAATTAAAACAGCTAACATTCACTAAGTGTAGTTATCTGATTACAAAAAATGAGTAACTACAAGAATGAAGAGACTCACAGCAAATCTCTGATGCAAGAAATATTAGTCCCTTTTTAGATGGGGAAACTAAGGCATAGAGGGATTAAGTACTTGCCCAAGACCCCATGCCATAAAATTAGAAGAAATACCTGAGTAGCTCTGGCTTATAGAGGCAGTCAACACAAGAATCCAGAGAGGTAATAGAATCAAGAACTATGAGAAACCTGACATGTTATCTGCCATGTCTCCCATAAATATACGCTTATTACCACTATGTAAAAGGGTGCAAAACACAGTGAATTTTAAAAAATGAAGCCAATATGGATCCAGGCCTAGAAACTCATGGTCTTGGTGGAAAAAGAACTTATTGACAGGACCCTACCCAGGGCTTTCATATACAATCTCTCATTTGATCCTCACAATATCCCTAAATTGTTATTCCCAGTTCACAGAACCTATACATGCCAAGCAAGTCATTCAGAGTCACAAAAGTATTCAGTGGCACTGCCCATATGTAAACTGGTATTAATTCAATGTTAATCCACTCAGCATCCCCTAATTGTCTGGGGAACAGGTTCTCCTTGTCATTCAAGATATTAAGCTACAAAGGTGGATAAAAAGGAATCAGCAGTATCTAATCACAATTATACACAGTGCTTGACCCCACACCTAAAAAGTGTGGAAGGGAATGACTGAACACAAACACCATGGCTCAGATTTAGACCTATTGAAACATTCTTTCCACCACACCAGTATAGTCACTTAAGATACTACTACACAGGAAATTCATGTTGTAAATGTAAAACCTCTATCACAATGGGCTCAGCCCCTGGCAAATTAGAATAAAGATAATTGAACCCATTTTCCAATACTCATGGCTTTCTTGGTCACTATAGAAACAAAGTCCTTTGGTCAGCTGGGGTACCTTTGTAAGCTGTTATGAAAATTCACTTACCAGTGGCAATCACTTTTCTGATACAATCTGTTTACATTATTCTAAGACTAGGTCCACATACTGCAACCTTCACATTTATCCCATTGATTTCTTGGCATGGTTTCAAAGAGAAATGCCATATATTGTGAACTATCATACAGAAAGTATTTGTAAGTACTGGTTTATTATAATATTCTGGTAATAATTATTATAATTTTCTATTCTCCTCCATAGGTTATTCAGATCATCATATTCCAGCAAACTGCATAGTCTAACACACTCTCAATTAATTCCTTCATCTGCCACATTCCATAAATCAGTAAGTCCCATGGGCTCTACCTTCAAAAAATATCCCCCAAATATATATACCCACTTCTCTCTAGTTTCTCTGCTACCCTCACCATCCAAACCACCACCTTCCCTTTTAGATGATCAGTCTGTCTCTTCCTGCAGCCTGCTAATCCATTTGTCACAGGAGAATTCATAATAGGGAACAACACATCCTGGTTTGCCCGAGACTTGCTAGGTTTTAAGCACTGAAAGTCCTATATGCCAGGAACCCCCTCGCTTCTGGGCCACACAGGATAGTTGGTCATCTAGTCAGCGGTAAACATTTTTGTTACATAGAGATAAGATCGGGTCATTGCTTGTGGTCGCATAAATCACAGCCCTATTCTTCCCTGGAGGTGCACTGTGCCCTGTGTCCTTGCAGGTTTTTCCCCTGGGTCCTCTTTGACGCTGGCTCCCACCAGTGGGATGTTAGCAGATGTGATTCAAGGAGAGGCTTGATACATGTGCTCTCTTCTGCTCTGGGCATTTCCCCATGAAGACATGTCCCCAGGCATGCCACTGCTCCAAGGAAAAGGCTTTTAATGTGGAGCAGACCTGGACCCAACCAGATGCCTGCTGCCATATCCAGTGAGGCCCTGAATGGGTCAATATACAAACTTTTGAGCAAGAACAAATGATTCATTGATAGTTTAGCATCCAGCATTGTTGAGATGCCTAATAGATATAAATTTTATTAAAATCTTTCTGTAGCTCCCCATTCACTCAGAATAAAATCCCAAATAGCTAGGCTCACAAAGACTTCTCTTACCTACCTCTCAAATCTTACCCACTGCCTTTCCCTAAATGCCAGTCTCTCAGGTCTTTCTGTTTTTCAATTAATGAAGCTATTTCCATTTCAGGATCTTGGCCCCACCGGTCACTTCTGCATGGAACACCTTACTCCTAATTCTCCTGACTGGCTCCTTCCATCCTAAGTGTTAGCTTAAAATCACCTCCTCAGAGAAGATGCCAAAAAATGTTAACAAATAAAAAGTGATTTGGTCTGGTATGAAATTTACCTACAGAAGTTAAAAGAAACAATAAAGCAATCACTCTCTGTCATTAATTGTATATAGTTCCACACTACTGACCAAGTAGAAAATTTCAGCTACTTGCCTTATCATGGACTTAGTGTACACAAGAGACCTCTTTAACTCTAGCCCCTGTGAAGTTAAAAGGCAATCAACAATAACAGCAGATGTGTTTCTATATTGAGAGTATTTTTGTAATGTAAACTACAATAGCCCCAGTTCCTGGTTCACTGAAAGGTGCTGCTTGCACCATTTAGCGGCAGGAGAAGAAGATACACCAGGACTCCTAAGAATTCTAAGAAAATCAACCCGAGAGAAGAAGAGACAGGATGCCAAGCAGGCTTCAAGCAGGGAGTGAGGATTAATGGGGTAACCACCCAGTCTAGGGTGTTGGGGACTAAGTTCTGGGGAGCAAGAGGGTAAGAAGAGAGGACCAGAGTCTCTGGGTTAAGGCAAGCAAACTTGTAAGCAGGGCTTTGGATGGTAGAGGCCCTTGTCCCTTGGCTTTGGGCTCAGCCGTAAAAGGCCCATGACTTAGCGTTTCTGTCACTCAGAGGTGCTCCATTTTGCCTGGAATTTGTGATGCTCATTGTAGTTACTTAAGGTGTGGTCTCAGAATCCAGCTTATGTGGACCTCTTAGGGCCTCTTAGAAGATTTTTCTATAATCTATGAAAGAGGATGATGACATATCTCAAAAATGTCTTATGGGGATTCTTTAAGACAAGGCAGAAAAGCACTTAACAGTGTATGTTAAACACACACCAATTCTCAAGTTAATGTGAGCTATTAAATTTCCACCACCTCACAAAACCACTGAATAATTACTGCTGAGTGCTTGAGTAAGTGAAAGGCCAGCTTCTGCTGAGGTGTGTTCCTCTGCTTGAAAAGGGAAAAAATTTGGAAAGGTAAAAATCTGTCTTCTAAGACAGCAATCAAGATAGTAGATATGAACATTCCAATCATGACAAAAACATTTCACTTTGTAAATGTGTCCATCGGCAATCAGACCACACAGGCTTATACATCATTCTCATAGGTTTGGTTGATAAATATCTAACCACCTTAGTCTGATGAATTCTGACTGGATACCCAAAGTTTCCCAACCTAGAAAATCAAGTTGTGGTCAGAGGTTTGCTCAAAACAATGCCCCTTGAGGAGTTGTCCACAGAATTCTCTGGGAAGGCAGCCACCTACACTCCCCTCAGGCAACACAGTTCTCTTACCCACAAGACTAACTACTTAGACACACAACTAGCAAAAATATCTGAATTATAACTTCTCTCTTAAAAGCTAGTATCACCAATTATTAACCAATTATTTTGAGGGATCATTACCATGCCACCCAAAAAGAAAAAAAGAAATAAGGCCAAGATTTTTTTTTGGGGGGGTCAGAATAAAGCCTCCACCTTAAATGTGTTACATTTAACAAAGAGGCAGAAAGGAAATACAATGGGGCTTCACTCTTCCAGGAAGCCCCACCCCACATCTGACGGCATCCACAACAGTATAGGCGCCCCTCCCCTCGGTATGTCTATAACATCTGGCCATGCCCCTAACATCAGAATGACCACACTGCATCCTTTGGGTTATACACCAGTCTCTCCACCATGCAGTGAATATCTTGGAAGCGCCAACCATTTTTAGTCATCCTTGTGCTCAACCAATCTAAATGCCTAACTCATTTTAGGCACCCAATAACTGCTACATTAACACCATATGGGAAAAAAAGATTATTTACAAGTATTTCTGAACTCTCCCTGGGTTTCCTCTTAGTCCCTTCTCTTATTTCAACAAAGCATAACAAACACAACATTCTCACAAGGATAGAAAACTACTGTCCACTTTTTTTCTGAGAGTAGAGGAGCCAGTGTGAAAATGGCACTGAAATGAGAATACTTGGGGTACCTTTCAAATGAAATGAACACACATACAAGATGCTATAACTCAGCAATTTTCAACCCTTTTCATCTCATGGCACACATAAAACTAATTACTAAAATTCTGGAGCACACTAAAATATATATTTTTTGCTGATCTGACAAAAAAGTAAGTAAAATTTTGTTTCATGCACACCAGACAGCTATCATTGTGTTGACTGTTGTCATTTTTGAATTTGACAATCTAAGGGAAAAGAGGTCAGTGCCCCCAACTAAATAGGTAGTGTATGTTTTAAAAATTCTTGGGGCACACTGGTTGAAAACTGCTGCTATAACTGAAAGTACAGTTGGTTGGTGTAAACAAAAGAAAAAACCACTATGGACAAGGGACTTTCATTCCAAGACCAGCTAGAGCTCAGAGAGAACCTGGCAGAAGGTGAAGTTCTTTGTCTATGTTGATTCATTCCTGACAATACCAGAAAAGCTGACTCTCCCCACATTTTGACCATGACTGCTTTGTGGCATTAGGTAAGAGGTCGAACCTGAAGAGAATCCAGGCAAATTTCTGACACAAAGCTTGCAAAGGCAAAGCTGCTAAGCTGATCGTCTACGATACCCAACAAAGTCTAAGGACATGGGCCAGTGGTATTAGAGAAAAACCACTGGGTGAGTACATCAGAGAAGTCCTTCTTGCCAACTGTTAACCTAGTTGGAGATTTCCATGGGGTGTTTGTTCCCTTATTGATTTTCTACTCTGTAACCACTTATGGAATGCAAAGATGAATGGGAAACATCCTTAGCCCTGGAATCAAACGTCGTCCTAACCCAACTGTTTTACACCTGGCT
This sequence comes from Sturnira hondurensis, assembly GCF_014824575.4. Classification (NCBI taxonomy): domain Eukaryota; kingdom Metazoa; phylum Chordata; class Mammalia; order Chiroptera; family Phyllostomidae; genus Sturnira; species Sturnira hondurensis. The sequence continues at coordinate 13,955,456 of NW_028075471.1, forward strand.
CCCTGCCGTCACCCGTAACAGTGTCAGGAAGGGCCTTTCATCTCCTGTTCATCCTTCATGATTTAATGGGAGAATATGTATACTATTCTGTCTTACTAAACAGGCTTCATGTTAAGGACAACTGCTATCAAGGAGTCACCCTTAAAGTTACTCTTTGAGTAGGGTGACCAAATACTTTGTTATTAAAATGGAGACAATTTTGGAAAAAAATAGGGATCTACTTGGAGATTGCTATTAATAATAGTTCTTCAATAATAGATACATCTAAGTCTGTCCCAGGCAAACAAATAGAGATGCTCATCTATGCTTGGAGATGCTTCTGAAAACTTTAAATGCCTGATGACTCTTGAAACCTCCTGTCCTGATTTACAGGAACACACATTATTTCTTATATGAAAAGTACTATGTGAGAGGTCAGCCTACAACTATATCATAAGGAATGTGCTGCTTCTTTCTGGCATACAGACCACACAGGTAGGTTATCCTCTACCCCACTCCATGCACACTGACATGCAGAGCATACCATTTACCATCACAGAAAAATCCACAGCAATATAATGACAGCAACTGTAGTGCTGGTGGGAATGTACTTTGGTGCAGCCGCTATGAAAAACAGTATAAGGGGTTCCTCCAAAAATTAAAAATGAAACAACCATAAGATATAGCAATCCTCCTTTCAGATATTTATCCTAAGGAAACAAAAACACTAAAAAAGATATCTGCGTCCTCATGTTCATTAAATCATTATTTATAATAGCAAAGACATGGAAACAACCCAAATGTCCACTGACAAATGAATGTATAAAGAAAGTGCATTCTATATACAATGGATTTATTACTCAGCCATATAAATAAAAGAGAAATCTTGCCATCTGTAACGTGGATAGACCTTGAGGGTATTGTGCTAAGTGAAGTAAGTAAAAAAAAATACAAATACTGCATAATCTCACTTACATTTGGAAACTTTAAAAAAAACTTGTAGAAATAAAACAGAACAGTGGTTGCCAGAGTTGAGAGGTGGAAAGTGGGTAAAACAAATGAAGAGAATCAAAAGGTACAAATTTCCAGTTATAAAATAAATGTGTCATGGTGACTATAGTTAATAATACTCTACTGTATATTTGTAAGATTTTAACAGAGCAGATCTTAAAAATTCTCACACATAAAATATATGTAACTATGGGTGACAAGTTTTGAACTAGACTTATTGTGGTAATCATTTTATAATATACACATATATCTGTATCACTGATAGTATAATGCTGTATGTCAATATACTCAAATAAATAAGTATACACGTACACATAATTACAACATCTACCCATGTTTCCTGTGGGCCAGTCACTGTATTAAGACCTATGTCACACCTCCCAAGTCCATGGGTAGATACAACTGACATTTCATCTTTTACTGATGAGGAAAAGGAGCCCTAGAGAAGTTAAAACAAATCCAACAAAAGGATGGAGCTAGGTTTGACACAAAGTCAGTCTCTTCCAAGGCCCACTTTCCTAAATACCTCCATAGTATCTCCTAGAAGATCTCACTCAGAAGGGACAGTTAGGCTAGACCAAATGAAAGGCAATAAGAACCACGACAATGATCCCAGCTACCCATTACTGAGACTTTAGGGTATACAACTCTGCTAAAACTTCTATGTCCATAACTTCACTCTCATGGCTACCTAAGAAGAGAGTGTTATTATCAATATTCAACCCAGTTACAGATGGGCAAACTGGGAATTCTAGAGGTCAAATCACTTGCCTAGGGTGCAGCCAGTATGTGAAAGATACAGGATTTGAATTTAAGGCCAACTCCATGGTGATCTCCACTGGGTTAGAAGGCCCTTTGTGAAGAAAAGAACATGGAAGGAGGCAAGATGAGACAATGTGGCCACATACTAGGAAACAGCACAACAGGGCTTTGTGTCAAGGATAGACTGTGACCATGTCATACACAGCTGGCATGTGAATTTATCTTGAATTTGCTAGAGAGATCATGACTGTGTCATGTTCAACTGGCCACGTGAATTTACCCTGAATTTGCTAAAAAAGGAAAAGTAGTAAAGAATTCTGAGCAAGAGGAAAGTCATAAAGGGATCTAAATTTTCCCATATTGATGATACATGTATGTAGATTATTTAGAAAAAAATGTGTATGTTTATGTGAAGTTGTTTTTACATCTCCCACCTGAAGACTGGGAGCAATTTGATTTTTGCATATCAAATACTTCTAGCACTGTCAAATCCCTGCTGTTATCCACATCCCATCTGCTTTCCCCCCACCCTAAAATTCTAATATTTGGCCCACATTTTAAGAAAAATAACAGACTCACAAATCCCTTAGCTCATTCCATGTTGACTAAAAGAAAAAAATACATAATTGACATAGCTTTTTCACTCATCCAGTTTTCATGCTAAGCATGAAAGCAACATATTTTTTTTAATTTTCTCAATTCACCGCCTGACTTTTTTGTAGGTAACCTAGAAAAGTCAAGTGGAGCCTTAGTACTATTTATGCACATCGGTTAACACTGTCAACTCCTATAACAACCACCTTAGGGTAGAACACAGCAACTTAAAAGCAAAATTCCTCAGGTAATATTTATTCTGTTGCAATATAAAGAAAGCACGATTTTCACTTTCTTTCAAAATTACACAACTTTTGGTTTCATCACTGCCATTTCCCTAGAAAATATCAACCAATGGTATACGAGTATATAATTATTATCAAATCATCTAACAAGATGTACACCAAATATAGTTTAACATTTGGGTGTTATTGCAAAAGCACTGGGCATTTTGTTTTTATCTGCTATTGATGTTTCTAATAGTTGTTATTACATTGCTTTTCCCATGGCTTGAAACATTTGCTCAATTCAGACCAAAAGAGAAGGAAGGTAAATTGGCAAGTGCCTTGTTTATATGAGTCATGTGCTATGTTTGTCTTTATTCATCTGAATTATTCCTTGAAGTATGTGTTATTATCCTCAATTGTAGAGTCAGATAAATTGTAGCTTAAGTAATCAAAGTAGAGCTAGGATGAGAACTGTGATCTTCTGACTATGTATAGTCCATGCTTGTTGTAAGCCAAGAAACAAAGAGACAAATTTCCCCCAATTCTAAATGCTACAGACTGCTACCAAATCCCTTTCCTCTTCTGAAGTGTGCAATGAGACACTATTCCCAGTCTCTCTTGCAGTTTGTTATGATAACCTGATGAATTTCAGCCAACAGAATGTGAGCTGATGTGATATGGTCCCTGCAAAATCCCCACATGCAACTCCATGTTCTTTTCCCCTTTTAAGTGGCTGGAATAAACACAATGCCCAGGTCATCTGCAGGAGCAATGTGTTGAAAAGGGCACAGTGGAACAATGAAAGGAGCCTGGACCTGTGGGTCATCATTTAGAGGCAGACCAAGAACACTGCATTGGCCTTCTTTGTGACTATATATAACTCTTTATTGTAGTAAGCTATGAGACTTGACAGTTTATGGTTTATAGAAGCTAGCATTACTTAACATACTAAAAAACAGAAGAACAATCCAAGTAAGTCATAATAGGAAACAACAGTAAATCTACACACTGAAGTTAAAACAATATTTTTTAAAAATGTATTATTTGGGTAATGCTCATGTTATAATGTGGAATTTTAAAAGATACAGGACTGTATGAATAGTAATTTCCCAACTTAAAAATAAACATTCCCTCTCAATTATATTTATGTAAATATGTACATAGAAATTAATGTTGCTGACTGAACAAATGAATACATAAAAATGGAAGAAAAGACTTCCAGCCAAGATGGAGGTCTAGGTGAAAACACTGTGCCTCCTTGCACAACCAAAATTAAGGACAACAAAGATTTAGAAACAAAAACACAACCAGAACAGACAGAAAAGTGAACTGTATGTAGGTCCGACAACCATTCATCCAGACCACTAAGAGGGGCGGAGTCAGCAGCAGAAAAAGGCAATGGCTGCTAGACCCAGGAGCTCAGGCAGCATTGGGCTAGCAGACCCTGGGCGCAGGGAGGAAATGAGCAGAGCTTGCAAGACGGTTGACTGACCATGGTCACACATTTGTGTGCAGATAAACTAGGCAAAAATGGGCAGCAAGACAGACTGCTCAACCCAGGGACCCAGCGACAGGGAATAAAGACAAAAAGCACAGATTAAAAAGGTGCTGGGGAGAAACTCCCAGCCTCACAGGAGAGTTCTTTGGAGAGACCCATAGGATCCTAGAATGTACACAAGCCCACCCACCCAGGAACCAGCACCAGAAGGGCCCATTTTGCTTATGGGAAGCAGCAGAGGGGACTGAAATTCGAGAGAGCAGAGCAAGTGCTATTGTTCCCTCTCTGACCCTGCCTCCACATACAGCTTTACAACCCAGTGACTGGGTTGCCCTGCCCTAGCAAACACCTAAGGCTCCACCATTCACATGTGTTTAACAGGCGTGACCTGACCAAAAAATTATGGCTCAAACAGAAGAACAAATCAAAGCCCCAGAGCCAATACTTCTAAGCGACCAAGAGATAGCTAACCTATCAGTCCAAAACACTGGTGATCAGGATGCTCACAAAATTGGTTGATTTTGATCACAAATTAGATGAAAAAATAAAGGCTACACTAAGTGAAATGAAGAAAAATGCACGGGGAACCAATAGTGATGGACACGAACTAAAGCGGGGAAATGTGGGTGGGAGGAGGTATGCAAGGTGGAGGGGAGTGAAGCAGCGGGGAATGGGACAGGTGTACTGGCATGATCAATAAAATACATTATAAAAAATAAAAATAATACTGTTTCCTCCAAAAAATGGAAGAAAATATGTTATATTGTCAGGTTCCCTCTGGAAAATGGGATAGGGGAGAATTTTACTTCTTTGTACTTTTCTGTATTTTTTAAAATCAAAATAATGAGCATATTCCTTTAATAAACAAGAGATTTGTATATGTTCAAGATTTTTTAAAAAAGGCCAATACATCAAGACAGACAAGTAATATGACCTAGTATTTTGCCCCTCTACCCCAGGCAGGGTATTTTTACATTTACAGCTGCATCAGGCAGACTCTAGACATTCAGAACTGCCAAATGTACACTGCAGGGGAGTCGAAGATCCCCAGGAAAAATCATTCACAGGAAAGTGCTGGAGGAGAGGGTGCACACACCTTCTTTGTTCATTCATAATGAGGAAGTCTTAAAAAACAAATTAATAAATATCTCCATTAATGACACACTGAGAAGACAAAAACGAAAAGTATGTCAGTTACCATGGCTATACAATCATGTGCCAGCAGAGATCTCATGATATTCAGAACTGGTTCTTAAAGAAAAGCGTCCCTTTCAGTTTAAATGAGGATGACATGAGGTCACACTCACAAAATGCTCAGCATATGCCAGGCACATGGCTGGAGACCAAAGGTTAAATGCCACCACTACTATTTTTATGGGTTAAAGTGTGAAAAAATTAATTAATCCTTGTGCTACTAGTCTGTCAAAATCCAAGCTGAGGCACTGACTTTCAAAACACTGTTTGTTCCTAAGGAAGCCGATAGGAAGCTACTTTCGAAGCCTGCCCGCCCACAGCCTGCCTTGATCTCACCCTTCACTGTATAGCTATCCTGCTGCTTCTATCAATGAACATGAGACAATTTAGGAAAAGATATTCTAACACAGAAAAATTCTAAGATGACAACCAAAGAAACTTGCTTAGATTTGCAAACTCAGGAAGAAAAGAACATTATATAAAAGGGGTATTTCTTTGCAAAAAGACATACAACAGGAAATGAGAACCTCTTCATACATTTTTGGAATGTTTTTAATGTCAATTCAGGTGTTTAAGGAGAATTTCTAAGTAAACATTAGTAAATAAAAATTTTCTGAATAACAATACTATTTACTGAGCATTTACTATGTCTCAGGACTTATGATAACAGTTTCTGTCTGAATGGGTCAGGGCTGTTAGCAATAAGCAACTGAAATTGACTCTAGCTGAAAAAAGCATCAAGTAAATTACAAAAAGATACTGGGAGGTTGGCATAATCACCAAGGAGGTGGGAGAATGAGGCTCAAATAATGGGAGCAACAAAGAGGCCAGCAGCAGCCAGGAAGAGCCAGATCTCGCCACAGACACTGTCACAAGGAGGGCATAGCACCATTATTTCTGATAAGCAGCCCCTGCTGCAACCTCTGATGGCCTGTGTTTGCCTGACCCTTGTTTCCTTGCATTCCTGACTCCAGACTCAAAATAACAGGCATCTGATGCTGTGGTGAAACACAGAACCCAGTGTAGTCCTTGCCTGTCATTACAAAACGATAATGACCATCACCTCCACATAAAGGATATAAGATCTTCTGGCAAGATCCTAACCACATAATGTGGTATGGCAACCCCACAACAATCATGGAGGCTTGTGATGCATTTATTGTCTTGGGATTAATATAGTACTTGTCAATCAGCAGTCAACGGGCAGTTCCCTTTTCATATAAAATACAATTCCTTAATGGTTTAAGTAATTCTCTGGGCTTTAGGATGTGATTTTATATATATATGAGCTTTATTTATATGCATATATATATAAAGACATATATAGAGAGAGAAAGAATAAACTATCACATTGACAAATAAATTCATGTTGTAGCTAAAAGTAATCCAAAGGTAAGCAAGTTCTATAAAAGTTTATCTCCATTTTAAAATGCAGGTCATTAGCTCAGAGAATATTAATTTCTCCACTCATATTTCAATTTCTTTCCTGGCGAAAAATAAAACTAAACTTTTGAAATACAATCTTCTTGCTTAATCAAATGTTCAGAGTTCATAGCAATATAATGCAATAATTAACAAATTGTAGCAATTCCAAAAACTAAAAGTGGAGGTCCTAATAAAGTTTCATATATGCTTAATGCAAATACTCAAGGCAGGCCTTTGAATTATGTGCGAGACACAATCCTTCATTCATTTTTAAAGGGAATTGAAAGATGACATCAAGATTAGTTATGCATGCATGCACACAGTGAGTATTCTATAATTATCTATTGATTTTATACATTAAAGTTAACCTATAGTGGCGAACACATGTAATTAATAAACCTCCTGAGAAAATTGTAGGCAAGAAAAACAATTCCTTCTTTTAAGTGTGATTATAACAGGTAGCTCATTCAGACTGTTATAGAAATGAATATTACCCACATATTTAAAACTTAATTCACCAAGCCAAATTAACTCTCTCAGTCAGATATAAGTCCATTTCCTGTGCAAGAAAATAAGGCTCTCACTCAGTCTCTTATCATTCTGAATTGTGTTTGAGAAACAAAATATATGCATTGCCCATTTTAAACAAATGCTCAAATTAACGAGTTTTTCATAACTATATGCCAAAACATTCTATTGCCCCAAAAGATACAACAAGATGAATCATTAAGAAAATATTTGCAGATCACACAATTTCTATAAATTGCTCCACAGAAGCTGCCGCTTTTAGTTTTAATTCAGCCATCTAATTTTATTTCTATTTTCCATCTTATAAATGATGACTCACACATAAAAATCTCCCAAGAACATCATCAAGTTAGCAAAGAGGAAAAATGCTTGGGGAGGATATCAAATTCAATTGGGCTGGGTAGAAATCCCATCTTCAACAATTATTAGCTATAGAAACTTGGCAAGTTTTTAACTTATATTGCTTATTCCCTTGCTCTGCAAAATAACAATGCTACAGTAACAATGGCAGGATTTGGCAACTGATTGAATATGAGAGGCATTAGAGATGATCTAGAGGTATCTCAGTTGGGTAAGTAGAGGGACATAGAGGAAGAGCAACCAGAGATAACCAGTTCCATTTGAGCCAGGAGAGATGGAGACACTCACAAATGGGTGGCCAGCAGACAACCAGGAACGTGGGTTCAGAGGCAAAGAAAGAGATCTGTAGACCCACACAGAGACTCCTGGAAATCATAGGTATGCCGAACATCAACATCTATTTTCAGAACATTTTATTAAATGTCATGTTATTTTAACACTACATCCAAATATGAAGTAGAAAGGTAAGCATATACATTTAAAGCATATATAAACTTTCTGAATTAAAATATGAATCCTATCATAGAATCAATAAGACACTGATTATTATGTATCTCTAACTTATCTATGAACTTGAATCCTTGAATCTATGATGATGGTGATGGTGATGACAGCAATAAAATCTTAGAGAACTTACTGCCTGTTAAACATTACTATCCTTCTAAATAATTTTTTTCATGAAAATATCATAATTACAAAATAGAGGTCCCATTTTGAGGACAGTCAGAAAGATATATGTGTCATCTACATACACATGATTTTAACCTTAACCTCCAATCTATTTGATAAAACTGCAACTGTGTTCTTGATTCTCATCAATCTTGTAGTGACAAAAACATAAACACTGCGGAGTTTTACCAGATTCTTATTTTGCTTTCTCCAGGCAATTGCAGTGACATGCATACTTCATTTTATATAATATTTACTAGCACCTCAGTTCACTGGAAGAGGAGATGGTCCAATACTATAAATGTCCCCTCTGATCAAAATCGTCTATTCCACAAGCACCAGAGGAGACCTTTCTTCTACAGCAAATGTTAAGAGAAGGATTACTCATGCATTCACCAAATGAGGTCCTTGGATTCATTCTCTTAACTCCCTTTTAGCTCTAATCAATACCACACAGAGGCCCTCCCACAGCTATGCCACATAAAGAACTGTCATGGGGCTGTGGCACACAGCCACACCATTCTCAAATTTTATCCAGTTTGATTTTCCTTAAAAACAGTCCTCACAAACCAAAACGGCTTTTTCAAATGTTTATTTTTATTTTTAATTTTAATTTTCATTTATTTAAACTTGCTTCATTGTTTCTTCCCTCCCTTCACCCTGGCCCCAGCATATAAATGCCACCTTGCTAATTCCTCCAGAGTAAAATTTTCTGTCTTACAAACACAGTACACAATGCCCAACCACAAAGCAGTGACTAAATAAATGCTTATAAAACAAATTCATAACTAAGGAGCCAATTAAGTCCAAAGAGCCATGAAAGTATGAAAAGAAGTCCTCCCAGCTCTGCCTGAGAGGCAGATCAGCTCCCGTAGAATTCCCTTAAGAAGGACCCTTGGACCTGGAACACTAATATGTCAGCACATTTAAAAAAATAATGGGGAAAATAAAAACCAAAACCAACATGAACTTTACATTTCTTTGCTCTCATTACCTAATCCCTACAGCACAGCAGTATAAAACAAAAATGATCCTTTCATGTAAAAATGTTCAAATGCTAACCTTTACTGAATCTATAATCAAGTTACTGAGGAGCACTTATCCAAGTTTAGGGCTAATTTTACTCGTTTTTTTTCCACCATAAAAAAGTTTTGATACCAAGTTTTGAAAATGAAACCAATTTTCATTTCTTAAAATATTGGCTCTCTCACCTAAAACTAATACCAAATAATACTAAATATAAACTGTAACTGAAAAATAAAATGAAAAAATATTTATCAGTTGCTCTCGATTTCTACATTTAGCATCTGAAAATTAGAAATTAATTTCTTTCCATAATGTAAGTTCTGAGAAGAAAGAGGGCTTGCTTATCTTCCACAGCTATATCCATGGTGCCTAACACAGGGTCGACAATAAATACTTATTGAAGGAAACAGTGAATGTACATTTCAAATGATATAACACAGAAAGGATATGATATATAAGCATATGAAGGAACTTTGAAAGGGAGAGAAAAGAAGAACAGCAACCAGCTGAAGCACCTCACTGCTTACTTTTAAAAGAGCACAGAAAATGGGAAAATTGAGGTAGGAAGCCTGCCTCTACCTCACACTCTCCAACTTGGCTGAGCCTTGGGCAAGGTCAGTTAGCAGATGTTCTATTCTTCACTCTTCACAGGCAATACCTGCTCTCCAAGGTTGCAGGCAAAACATGCACATGCAAAATATTCTCGAGTCCAGACCTGAGCTACCCAATAAGGGGGCCATCAGCCATGTGTCTGCCCAAGCACATGACATGTGGCGGGTGTGAAATGAGATGTGCTGGAGCTGTAGAGTATAAACTGCATTTATGAAGATTAGAACCAAAAAAGAATGTAAAACATCCCATTGATAATAATTTTATGTTAATTACATGTTGAAATCTTATTTTGAAAATATTGAGGTAAACAAAATATGTTATTAAAATTAATTTCACCCATTTTTTTTAGTTTTCTTCAGGTGACTTAGAAATTTGAAAATGTTCATGTGACTCACATTGTACTGATGTTTCTCCCAGACAGTGCTAGCTACTCCAGACCAACAATAAGAGTCTGGATGCCACCAGAAGGAAAGTCCACTGAAAACAAACAGTAAGACCTGATTCCTAATTTTTCAATCTAAAACTAGAGACGCTGATTAGATTTTCTACCAAGCATCAATGCAGTCTTCCTTAAAGAAACACAACAGCATTGGGAGATAAACACATTAGCCTTGATTTATAGATAAGGAAACTGAGACACTGATCTAAAGTCAGAGCTGATAAATGAGATGGCAAAACACTGAACCAAATTCACCTTGACTTTGAAATACATGTTATTCCATTTTATCTCCATAGTCACTCAAGGGGAACTTTCCCCATGTTCTAGGAGACTTAAAAAAGGACGCCAACTACCTTACCTGACTACCCTGCAATTGGCTTCTCTTTGACACTCCACATCCTTCAACCATATTTCTCTGAGCCACTAAACCACAGATAAGAGAACTAGGTGGAGCGCTGACAAAAACTCACGAAAATTACCATAGGGTGACATCCCGTGTATTGCTCTCTCCTATAAAAAAAAAAAGTTTACCTAATTGGGCTTTTTTGGACAGACACTGCAGAGAAGAAAAGTTCTCTATGGTATCTGTCACTGTTAGTATAACCCAAAACAATGCAATTTTTACTAGTGGGAAACAGCTACCTGTGAACTCACTAATTTGGGCCAATGTACTTCACCTGTACGTGGAAGCTTACTTAATTTCTTAGCAGCCTCCAGAGCCTCATTTGCAGTGTCCACTACAAAGAATCTTTGAACTTTCACTCCATTGTCAGCCATCAGTTTCTTGCTCTGGTATTCCTGAAGATTCAGCCACCGTCTGGTAGTTAATTGAACTGCCTAGAGAAATTGGGGAGAGAGGTAAGAACACATTAATAACCACAGAAATAACAGTCAACCTATATGGCCAGTCTTATTACATGTAGCCTCAAATGGCAATCAGCAACACAGATTTTAGATGAAAGAAAAATGTATATAAATTCTTCATGCTTAATTGTTTTTCTAAGTAAAATGTTAAAGATAACTACATATACAAATGCATGCAACTTTTAAGAAACCATAAAAACAGTAAGATCTGCATCTAGTTAACAGTAATGTATCTATCTTATTTCCTGGTTTTGACAGTGTATAAAAACTATTTAAGATGCCAACATTAGGGGAGGCTAGAAGGATACAAAGTACTCTTGCCCTATTTTTACAGCTCTTTGTAAATCTGTAAGTATTTTAAAATAAAAAGTTATTTTTAAAGACAGTAAGGACTCTATTACATAGCAGATGCCTCCACCATCCTCACCCCAGAATAAAAAAAAGTTCATAGCATTATTTCAGTACCTGTATGAACATTGTTAATAACTGTAAAGTAGCTCAGGAAAATTTTTTTTTAACAATTTGAGGTCAGTGGGCCACAGACTAATTCATTTCTTTACCATAGTTTTTAATGGTGTCTATGTATAATTATTACATGTTTAATAAGATTATCTTTCACACACCAAAGTTGAATTTAGTAACCTGAAACTGTCACCATTAATTAAACTAGTTCCTAAAAACTGAAACTGGTATATGAAAGTCACCTTGCTATGTACCAGTTAGTTTTATCTATGCAGAGAGAAGATAATCAAAGGACAGAATAACATGAACAAATAGATTCTTTGCATTTTCTCCAGTAAGATCAACAGCATTCTCTATCAAATTCATAAGTCCAGTGTTTGAAAAAAGAAAAAAACAGGAAAAAATAAATACACTTAGTTTAAACTCATTTCCACCCATGAGTCATGATGCAGAGGATCCACTGCCCACAGGAGCTAGGATGACAATGCCCCTCATGCACAAAGACACCAAAACATTAATCACACAACTGATCACAGCGCTGGTGGTGGAAGGCCTCCTGACACTCTCCTTGTGGTTTCTGTCAAGAGCATCAGTGGACATCCAAAGCAGAAGCACAAAAATCATCAACTGAGGTCCACAGGACTTTACCAGATGAAACCATGAGTTTTCAGCACCTCTGTGTCTTTTAAACTGACATTTTATTCTGAAATCTCCAAGCTATGATGCAAGGAGCTCTTTTGGACAATAGCCATTCCAAAGAGGCTCCAGCGCCTTGCAATTTCATGGGGTTCTACTCAAGGACAGAGACTGTGTCTTCATCGTCTTTGTATCTTTATAAAGATGTGATGGCACTTGGCATATGAAGATTCTCAAAAAATACCAGTTAGACATGCAAATAAATAAACCCTGCCTTTTGTCCTTGTGTCCCCTTATTCAAATAATTTTTCATTCCCAGAAACTGACCTTCTCTAAAAATACAGTCCTTCAGACCTGAAATAAACATAATTTACACACAGTTTTAAAAAATTCAAATTGTGACATGATTAAACCTAAAGATATCTCTCTGTTCTATCCTTATTAATATTGGAAATCGTGTTGTCAATATTGAGATTGCCTGCACTTCTTTAGAAATAAATATACTGGGATAAAAATAAATTGCCAGGTAAGCAATGCTCACATAATATACTCTATATTGTGTAACTGGATGTGATTTGTTAATCTCAATTCTAAGCTTTTTAGAAGTCTTAATGGAACATTAGTAATTTTAAAACCACAAAATTTCAAAAATGAACTTGTTCACTGTCTCAATAGTCTTAATAGCACATCACATAACATACCAAGGAAAACTCAAGTTTCAGGTGTTTAGTAAAAGCTCCCTAAAGAATAAAAAGTTTACACAGTAGATATGTACCATATTCTGGGGCATTTAAAAAAGACAAACAGGGAAGGATCAATAGAACAAGTCTATGTTGACATGACAATTTAAAGCAGTTAACAGAAGAAGGAAAAAATACGGTTTTTAAAGTACACTTAAGAAAGACTAAAAACAGCCATGGTGTGGTCACAGTCAATTCTGTTTCATCAGAATACTCACTCTATTAATTTTGGATATTTTAATGCAATCTGCTGCAAACTAATTGCAATTGATCCAGAGACCAGCTTCATAGACATATAATACATATTGACTGTTTCTGCATTGACTCAAATGAAAGCCTGCTTAAAGTCAGTTGCACTTAAATTGAAAACTAACACAATGAACATGGTTCTAAAGCAATTGCTGATCTCAAGCTATAACTCCACAAATTGATCAATAACCACCTGTGTTTGTCAACCCTAAACTTGAAAGAACAGGGTCACTGACTGAGTCTAAATCTTCATTAACTCAATTTCATTCATTAAGAATTGGTGACATTTAGAGAGAAAAAACTTAAGTCTACTTTTGCATTTCCAGGAGGAAGAAAAAACAAAGACACACATGCTAAGCAAATGGATGGTGTAAAGTATGTGGAAATGTAATAAAATGCTGAATAGTAATAACAATAATGAACAATTCTACTACTGACTGAGCACTTACTATGCATTAGGCATCATGCTAAATACTCATGTATAGAACAATCAAAAGGATCATGAAAAGTTGAGCATTTTATTCTTATTTTTTAAAGCTTTTATTTATTTATGTATCTTTAGAGGGGAAGGAGAGAGGGATAGAAATATCAATATATGGTTGCCTTTCATGCATCCCCTGCTGGGATATGGCCTGCAGGGGACTGGCCTGCAACCCAGGCATGTGCCCTGACTGGGAATCGAACTGCGATCCTCTCATTCACAGGCCCGCACACAATCCACTGAGCTACACCAGCCAGGTCGAGCATTTTATTATTCTCAACAGCTGTCATTAGGGCAAACCAGCAAATATCCCTAATCTTCCTCCTTGCAGGCACTTTCTAGCCTTAGCTGAAGTTAGATGAGGCCTGTAACTAGCTCTGGATGATACCACATTTTGCTGCATATAATGCACAGCCATGTTTTTGTAGACATTATACATGGGATTATGTGATCATTGTACCCCTGTATAATGCACATCCTTATTTTTCCTCAAAAATTTGGGCAAAAAATATGCATTATACACAGCAAAACATGGGTAAGTTGCAAATCCATATAGTATGTGACACACCAGGGCCAACACATAATAACCAATACAACCCTCCCACTCACAGAAGTTCGCTCTCTCCTGACCTAATGGCAGTATTCAACGTGGCAGTGGATGTACCAGCCAGGGGCCAGAGTGAGGACTGACATGTCCCCAGATGACTCACAAGGAATGTGTGGTGAAAAATATACCTTTGTAAACTTTTAGCCAATGAGATTCTGGGGATTATTTCTTACTGTTCTGCAACAGTAGACTCTCTACAGAGTAGACTAGACTCTACCTAGACTCTCTATAGAACCTTGCCTATCCTAACTATAAAACCATCCTACAAATTAGGAAACACGGGCTAAATTGGTGGTCCAAGATCACAGAGCACTGTCAATCAGCTTCTCTAATCAACAGTATTGATAACTGTGTAATACTGCTGGTTCCCTGTATTTGGATTCCAGCCTCAAAATCCCAAAGGCTCCCTGGTAATAAAGACAGATTGGAAAGAGTAAAATCATGTTCCTATCTTCAAACGCCTACCAGAAATATAACCCTCATGAAACGCTGACCCAACACATGTAACAAAAAGTGTAACTGCTCCGGACTTTGGGAGGGAGGTATGAATAGGTGCTGTCCTGAAATGATAGAAGTCATTTTTTTTCAATTCTTAAAAAGAAAGTTACCTATTAAAACACAAAACTAATGTCTCACCTGCAGAAGTCAGGACTGGCTCAAAAAAAAAACATGAACTCCGGAATGGAAGTAATGGAAGGGGGTTTAAAGATCATCTGACTCAGGGCCTTTCCATTGTTCCTCCCAGTTATTTGCCTACTGGCCTCCAGCTCCCTCTTTTCCATCCAGATTCTGCTTAAACTTGAAGCTCTATTCAGAGACTGGACAGGCTTTGTCTTCCTCTTTCTGAATTGGGTATAAACTCTGGCAGTGACTCCATCTCCTCTGAAGTTCCAGGTTCCTTCAGACAACACTTTCTTCCATAAGTCTAGTCCCACCACCTCTCCCGCCATGCTCCCTGCACCCATTAGCTGGCTCTGGCCTCATAATACTGCATCCTTCCATTCCTTGGGCTGGTAGAGGAGACCTAGCTCCTGTTTACCTTCCATTGGCTCTAACGTCTTGACAACTACCTGTCTTTCCTGTTAAAGTGCATTAAAAGACCTGATGCTCCACAGAGCCTGAAGGTGCCCCTTCAAGGCAGAGGAACAAAGGAAATGGCAGTGGCCAGCTTACAAAGGCAACACTGGTGACATTGGGGCCCTGCTCTGTGCAGTTTTCTAGGCAGGCATGACTCACACATTCAGATTCCAAAGTACATAAAGACTAACGGGATCCAACCTCTTTTTTTTCACAGTCAGGAACTTGAGGCCTAAAAATGGGATTTAATGTGCCTAGGATCCTACAATGAGCCAGAGACTAGATGAGAACTGGACAACTTACAATTTTCTCTTGCTCTTTCATACAAATTTTGGCAAAGTGATCGTATTAGGGGCAGTATCATGTTCTCAAAACAGCAAGCGGGGTGGGGGTGGGGGGGCGCCTGGGTTTGGTTTCTGTAGAACTTGTATACTGACCTCCAGCTCCTCTCCCTTCCATGTATCTGGAAGAGCAACCATTTCTAAGCTAGAAGAGGAAGGGAAAAATGGAACTTAACAGAAAAGATGTGCATAAAGATTTAAGGGCCAAGGGAACAAGGGAGCAGAGGTAGAAGAACAAGAATGAAAAATGAAAGAAAGGACAAAGAGAACAAAGAAATAAAAATACAATGACTGAGAGGGCAAAAATTCACCCCACCAAAAAATATCAAAGCACAAGATTAGATAGCTACACAGGGGAAAAAAAATGACACAATTGAGAAATCATCCTTGGCCCCATGGTTTTAAACTTAGAGGTGAGGAGACTAGAGGTATGGTGCTGAAATAGCACCACAGGAGGAAAAAACTCAATAAAGGGAGTCTAGAAAGTATGTCATTGAGCTGGGCACCCCAGAAAGGGAGCATGTGTGAGCCACACCTACCCACTGGCTATGCAGTCACAGTTTTCAGCCTGAGTTTCCACAGCAATGCTGCAGAAACTCAAGAAAGCAGCATCAAGAAGTATTAGAAAGAGCCACAAACCTACTACCAATAAAAAAAAAAACAGAAAATAAAAATGAAAAGCCATTCCCTCAAAAGGAATGAAGGTTTGCTAATGTCACTATGAAGGTGAGGTGAACTGTTTCTCATATACTCATACTTTATATACTTGTGCAAATAAAACACCAGTACAAACACCTTCAAAAACAGTTTGACAGCTTTTACGACAACTACAATACCCACCCACATAGACTTCTTGGTTCTAACCTAGCAAAATGTTCACATGTGTACTGGGGATACAGACAGAGATCTTTTGTGTAGTGTTATACATAGTAGAGAAGAAAGTTAGAACAAAAAAATACCGGCTAAATAAACTACAGTATATCCAGACTATATGAGGTTTGAAAATACCTGTGTCAACACAACAGCACCCAGTGTCCCTGTGTGCCCTAACATTCTCACTTCCCTTGTACTAGTGTGCCAAAACTTTTGAGCAACCACATGCCACCTTCCAGAATGCTATTTGTTAGCTGAAAGGACCTGGAAACCACAAGTGGAGAGGGTGGAGTCAAGGGATTGAATCAGCCAGGATTTTTGAGTTAACACATGGAGGACCACAGCCTCAGAGTCACCTGACCCACATTTGCATAAATGAGAAATAAATCTCTGATGTGTTTACCACTGAGATCTTGGAAATGACTTACAAAAGCATCATTGGCCAGTCTAGCCTGGTAAGTATGAACATCCCAATGCTGATTGTTCTCCAAGGCACATTACTAAAGGAAATCAGCAAGTCTTTTTCAAATACATAAAGTAGAATAACATTTATACTTCAGACAGACATGTCCACACACCAAACAACATTCTGTATCTTTTAAAGATAGAGCCCTGAATAAGCTGAATGTATAGGAAAAGGTCCAGATGAAGTTCATTAAGCTTAATGTCAGAAAACTTGAGGAGGGTAGACCTGGAAGATGGTAATCAAAGGAAGATTTAACCTAATCTATAGTTTTTTTAATTATGAAAAAATCATTTATTATTTTTAACTATTTAAAAAATTTTACGAACTCCCAAAAACCTAGAAGTTGGATTTAACAGTTTATTATGATTTATAAGTGTCATTTAAAAACATCAGTCCATTAAATCACATAAAAATAGGTATGCAAAAAGTTTACAAAACAAAACATACTTTAAACATATTTAAGTACAGTGATTATCTGAAATTCCAGAGTCTTCAGTCACTTCATTATTATGCTATGGCATCTAAGTAATCTTTAACTTTAGTTGGAATAAATCTCCTAAACCCAGTTTCATTGCAGATTCCAACCTCTACATTATCGTCTGTCATTTGGCCCTTTAAAACGTTCCTTTAGGGTTAATATGGCTACATGAATGGCATCTTCAAGTTCTAGACCTTCATTGTATCCTTTCACAAGGGAAGTTTACCCATTCACATACTTCTTTCCCATTGCAGTGGCTTTCCAGTCAAAGTAAGCTCCTGATGGACCTGAAATAAATATGCTCGTCCAACCACAAACTAGTAAAAAAAAAAAAATCCAAATGGACAGACACCACCTGACTGGGTATATTCTTGCATCACAGAAGCTATTCTCTGTACCAGCTGAGCTGAGGGAATGGGTTTTGGTAAACAACATAACACTGCCAAGCCAGTTTTTGAGCTCAGTGCACAAGCACTCTATAATCTGGGCCCACACCACTATATATACCTAGCCTATATGTTTGTAATTTGTTCCATTTTGTGTACACTTCGCTCATCATATAGAATGGATTTCTGTTTCTTCTCTGTTGCTAATGCCATACCATTCGCAGCATTAATTCCCACTGAAGAGAGTCCACCAGTTACAGCAGCCGAAGCATATTCAATCTGGACAAGTTTACCAAACGGCTGAACACATTCAATGAAAAACTGTAACCATGCTCCACTACCTTTACTTGGAGAGTCAAAGCACCTATCATTTATTACTTGTGTAATGAAAATCGATCTACTTAAAAACAACATTGAGATGAAATACACAAAGCCAGGCTTTAACATAACTGCATAGCCTTGAGTGTCTATTAACTTTTCCGGAAAATGAAGGGCTTACGCCCTTATTTAAAGTAGCCAAGTTCTTGACATGCAGTACAAGTGGGGGCAGTGGGGACAATGGCTTGTATTCTCTGTCACACAGAACTAGATCCTATAAACTCCTGCTGTTCCATAGGAAGAAGCTCTTAAACCTCATTTTGAGCTCTCAATAGCAATGAGACAGTGGAAAACAAATAAGGAATTAGCTGTAAATTCAGAGGAAAATCTTATTATGGGCAGAACAAGGAAGACAGTTGCTCAGTGGGCTACGGAAGGCCAAAGTCGATATATGTTTGTTATAGTTCAGTTTTTGCCGATGCCATTCTGCATGCAAATTAGCACCCATAAATCTGCCATAGTCATGTTACTGAAGAAATACTAGGCTTCAAATAAATGTGTTGGTGCAGATGAAAAGACGGATCTCAATACCAGTATCATAAAATAAAAGGCCTGATTGCTTAAAACACACTGTGATGAAAAAGCCACTTCACTGTTGCCCTGTAAAAGAGATTAAGTGGAATATTATTTTTAAGAGGAAAAATAGTGATAATGATAATAAAAATAATAGTATTTTTCTGTTTGGCTCTTAATGTGATAATGTCAGCACATCAACTCCTCCTTCAGAAAAAAAAACATGGTTAAAGAAACAAATAAATAAAAGCAACACAGAGTGTGATTAGCAGCGTAAGCTCAAGGAGAGGAAGAAATACTAATGTGAGACTTAAAAGAAAGAGCAGGAATGTATGTGCTGACCCTTTGTTAAACATAATGAAAGTATTGACCTTCTTTTCACCTGTCTATAGGGCAGGGAAAAGTACTAATTACTGAAGGCCTTGCTCTTATCATCCACAAGGAGCTTTTGAAGCCCCCAAGGCACCTTACCTCATCCCTAGCTTGGGATGTCTTATATACCTCTACTCCCCTTTCTATCTATGAATCTATTCTGCATGTAAGGTTCCCATGTGCATGAGATTAAATTTGATTTTCTTTTGTAAATATGCCTCCTGCTGATTTACTTATCTGATCAGCCAAAAAGAACCAGAGAAGAGAAAGAGGAATTTTTCCCATTCCTCAAAGGTACCTTGACAAAGTCTTGTATTTTTTAATCAAACTGAACACTAGCTAACATGTATGAGTGCCACAAATTGCAGAAATTATACTCTACATTTGACAAGCATCACCTCATTTAATTCTCACTGCAACACCATGAGGAAGAAACTGAACAAGATCCATTTTACAGATGAGCAAAAAGGCTTGGAGAAGTTAAGTGCCTACTGAGAGTCACAGAGCAGGTCAGAGGCAGAGCCACATTTCAAACCCAGGTGTGTCTGATTCCAGAGTCTATGCGCTCCACTGAGACCTTAACTGTGAATGGCATCCCAGCCCACTAAGCAGGGAAATAAAGGGGCAGGAGAAGCAGCAGGAGGCAGTACACAAATTTCCATGCAGGAAGGTACAGAGCTGTCCTAGAAAAGAGGTTCAGGGGAGAAATGGGAAGCTCTGAATGAGAGAGGGATTCCTGGATGAGTTTCACTGAGTCAAAAGAGTTAAGATTCTCACAAATACTGTCTGGTTCTTTTTATCCCAGGTTCAGCAGAAAGGCAGCCTATTTTTCTAAGGAGCTAGGAAATGTAAAACTCTCTGTAGTTAGAACAAATGCACAGAGGAGAGTTCACTCCCTAACTCCAGACCTCTGCTCTGCCAACAACAAAAAAGAAAAGGAAGAAAAAATTACAACCTTGATAAATATTTGCATATAAATACAACAGCAAAAATAAATGTATAAAACGCCCTGAAAATACTGAACAGCATCATTTCAAAATCCCTGCCTGTCCCCTAGTGGAGAAGATGCTGGCTCAATTATGTCACAGAGGAGAATCACCCTAATTTTATACATGGACAAGACTTGCTGATAGACAGCAAGAAAACAAACTGAGGTAGCATAAATATTTACTTGCATTTAACTCCTACCAAGGCCACTGGCAGAACCTGTACATTGTTCATTTGTTCAAAGACTTTCCTCCTGGGCATTCACAATGTGCCAGATCTACAGATCCACTGCACAGAGAAGCTGCTGTCACAAGGTCTATGGCCTAGGAGGGGAAGCAGGGGAGAAAGACAGGAAAACACAAATGAGGAATATAATTACAGAGTGGGAGGTGCTATGAAGAAAATAAAATACATGAGGAACTAGGGAGGTCAGTGACTTCCCAGGACTTCACATAGGTCTGCCACCACTTCCAGAAGAGCCACGGAGCCCACAGAATCAGCCTGGCAGGCCCCTTCCTCACAGCTCTGGTCCCAGCTCTGCAGAACCCCCTCCATGCCCTCAGTTCCTAGAGAGCCACAGTGGCTTCCTTTGATTTCAGGGGTGGTAGCTGCTTCCTATACCTACAATCTCTACTTAGTTACTTCTCTTTTTTGCCATTCTAAGACTTCTTTAACCCTTCAATATTTCCTCAATCAATTTTCTTGTTAAAATTATTCTTATTCAAATAATAAATGTAGTTTCGCACTACTCTTATTTCTGACTGGATCACAAATGACAAAAGCAGGAATGCAAAGTAAAGTATGAATACAGAAATGTAGTTGGTGCTTCCCTGTTTCATACTTTCCCACCTGTAACATTATACACACACACACACACACACACAAAAAAAAAAAAAAAAAAAAAAACATTACACATGCACAGAGATAGATCCCAGCTCCATTGTGCAAACACCGGTTTTGTTCCTGCAAAGGTGCCAGCGCTGAAGCTCTGTGTGACACAGAGTAGGGGCTCCTGTTCAGTCTCACTGAGTGAATCAGACTGAACAAAGGAATAAACTAGAAGGACAAAGGGAGATCTACTTTGTCTTGAACTCTCATATGCATATGGAAGGAGTATTTTGATAAGCTATTGGGCTAAGTGAATGAGCTACAAGGACAGGTGTAAGTAGTCACAGATGGTCTCTAACTTCCAACTAAGAGAAGGGAGTTGACTTGACTACAGGGCTTTTTGTTGCATAGACACACACTTTGGGAACAAAGTTAAACTGCTCCACGTTACACAGGAGAAACTTATTGATATAAGGAGAAAGGCCACAGGAGAAGAGACACATCTTAGAGACTGTTTGAGGAAGGCACCAGAGGAATGCCACGACTTCATACGCCCCCTCTGAAACCCCCTCAGGTTATGCTGAAGGTTTAAACCTGGCTCACTGATGATTTGATGGAACTATGTTCTGTGGAATATCAAGAGATGCTGAGCCCCATATTCAATTACACATTGGCCAAGAGCAGCTATTATGTGTGGAATTTTCTATCACCAGATAAATGTCATTTTTCTACACCAACTCTCTAATTCACTTACACACAAAGGGGTCCAAAAATTCAATTCAACTCTGTTACTAACTCTGAGAGTTAGCACAGACCCTACAATTTCAGGATTCAGTCCCACAAGATTATTCCTACTTCAAAAACCAACTGCAAATGGGGTTCTCAGTCTCCTTGTATTTCTACTCAGCTGACTACAAATTGGGCAGTTCCCGCGGGTCCTTCCTCAAGTTCAAAAATTCACTGGAATGACTCACAGAATTCAGGAAAGTGCTTCACAATCAACAGTTTATCACCAAGTAACAGCCAAATGTAAGACATGCACAGGGCAAAATACAGGATGTGAGCAGAGCTCCTAGGTCCTCCAGGCATACCACTCTCCCCAGGCAGTATTTGGGTGTGTTCACCAATGTGGAAGCTGCCCTCATCTTCTTGGTGTAGAGTTTTAATTCAGGCCCATTACATAAGAATGATTGATTAAATGACTGGCCCTGGCTTATTGAACTCAATCTTCAGGTCTTCTCTACCCAGAGGTAGGGTTAGGAAAGAGACTGGAAGTTCCAACCTTCTAAGCAGAACAGCCTCTCCTTACAAACTATCTAAGGACCCACCAGGAGTCAACACATTAGCATAAACTCAGATATGACTAGAGTGGCTGGTTATAAATAACAAAAGGACACTCCTGTTACTCAGGAAATTCCAGGAGTTTTAGGAGCACTATGCCAAGGACCTAAGATAAAGACCAAATACATATTTGTTTATTATGCCACATCATGTGGTAGAAATGTCACCTATATAAGAATTACAGCAGTTTCTAATACTGCTCTCGGCTCCTCTTCCATCCTACAAGCCTAAAAACAAAACAGGTAAATTGTGTGATATGGCCATGAAGTGTATAGTGTGCCTGTAAAAAAAAAGATTCAAAGCATTGTAAGTGTATTAGGTACGGCATCTATTTATCGTGAAGGAATGAAACCAGTTTGATGAGTACACATGAAGAATCACTTCTAATCACCCATTCTATACTATTTCAAAGAAAGGCTAATACAAATTCTAATTGTTTGTGTTATTTGTAAAAATGTAAAAGCTTAAGTCACAAATGAATTAACAATAGAAGTAGATAAATATTTAAACTATAGATTTCAGTGGGTCTGTTAGGTAGAAAGATAAAATGCTGACAGCCAAAAGACATTAAACATAGAATACAAAAAATTTCCTTTCTTCAGAAAACCATCAGAATAAAAAGATATTTACATTAACATTGTAAGTATTTAGTAAGCACTTCCTGTGCAGTATAACTGGTTTAATTTCGGTTTTCTAGGAAGGCATCAAGTTAAATGTCCATTCATTTGATAAGCTTTTCTTAAACTTTTACATATTGTAACTCTGACTGATATATAAAGATAAATAGGCAAAGACTTTGTTTTCTAGGCATTCCTAGAGGCAAGGATGATAAATTCATAGCACTGTGCCCCTAATCTGAGTTTATGACAGATATCACTAATGGATCACACCCTTTTCCCCAAAGAATGGCCTTGGGGTAAAGAATCCTCCTCCCCCGCCCCGTGCTCCCATGTGGGTAATTTCTAGTAAGAATTAGAAAATGAGGTAACAGAGGTATCATATCTCTTCTTTTTTATTTATTTAAAAAGATTAGGCCCTGGCTGGGATAGCTCAGTGGATTGAGCCTGGGCCTACGAACCAGAGTATTGTGGTTTGGGGGCAAATGCCTGAGTTGCAGGCCAGTTCCCAGCAGGGGACACAGGAGAGGCAACCATACATTGATCTCTCTCTCCCTCTCTCCTTCCCTTCCCCTCTGAAGATAAATAAATAAAATCTTTAACAAAAAATTAGACAGAGGGTTAGGGAGAAAGAAAGAGAGGGAGAGAAACATCAATGTGTGGTTGCCTCTCGTGTGCCCCCTACTGGGGGCCTAGCCCACAACACAGGCATATGCTCTGACTGGGAATTAAACCAGCAACCCTGTGGTTCACAGGCTGGCACTCAATCCATTGAGCCACACCAGCCAGGGCTCATCTCTCTTCTTATATGAGAACTAATCCCATTTATGAGGGCTCCACCATGTGGATCAGAAAAGAGATTCTGTAGAAAGTAACTTTACAGAGTGATCTGATCATAAATTCCTGACTGGGCAGGTCATGGTGGAGTAGTCATACCACAGGCCTCTAATTTATTTAGTAAAAGGCTTCTGTTTGACTTAATCAAGCCCTGTGCATTGTTTCTGTACATCTAGGTTAATACAGCTTTGACAATGCCTCTTTTCAGACCCCTCCTTCTAAGACAGGGGTGTCATACTCCTTTTCACCGGGGGCCACATCAGCCTCACGGTTGCCTTCAAAGGGCCGAATGTAATTTCAACCCCTTAATAGTTAAGGAGTAGTTACATTTATAACTTCCTCAAATTATTTTGGCCCTTTGAGGGCAACCACAAGGCTGATGTGGCCCCCCATGAAAATGAGTTTGACACCCCTGTTCTAAGATGTAACCATCCTCAAGAAAGCAAAAATTCTCAACGATCCTGTAATTCAAGTCCTGCATTGCTTTCTCCTACCTTCATGTAATCTTCCTTAATTACCCTCCTTAATTCAAATGCATCGGAGAAACTTCAAAACTATTATTCTCAGGAACACTTGAGATCTTGCTCCCTCACTTATGCCATCTGTTTGGCTCAAATAAATTCTTAGAAAAATTCTCTGTAAGTCTGCGCATTTCTTATATCAAAAACTTTCATGAATTATTTCTCAAAGGCTCTGTTACTGGACCCAGAGTTCACATGTCCAATGCTCTGAAAAGGTAAAACCGAAACATCAGGGTTTGGAGTAAGGAAAGGTTTATAGAATGAGAAGGTGCCAGCCAAGAAGATGGGAGACCTAGTGGTGCCCCAAATCTATCTCACTCACTGAGCCAGGCCAAAGAAGCTGGAGGAACAGGCATGCGTGCTGGTGGGGCAAGCTGTAACTAAAGATGAAACCAGAAAAGTAGGTGGCCATACTGCCTGTCACTATTAGAACCAACAAGTAGAGACAAGGACTGAATCTTTAGGGGAGCTTTATTCAGATGCCTGCAATCTGAGAAGATGGCAGGTTACATACCCTAAAAACCCTCTTAACATCTCATCCCAAGCCAATCTTTTATAACGGGAAAAAAGGGTAGGTAAGGGGTATGAAAAAAGAATAATCAGGTAAGGGTTGCCAATTTTTCTTGTATTTCTTTATCTACTGATCAACAATTCTTTATCTATGTCATGCACATTCCCTCCCTGGAAAACGATGGATGGCTCAAATAGCAAGATCACTTGCAGACCCCATGGGGCTTGTTGCCCTCCCAGAGTCATGTAGATCATGTATTCCAGTTACTGGAACTACAGCTTTCCACAAGCTTTAATCACGCTAGGCTGTTAACTATAACAACAGTTAAAATCTCTAACTTCTGAGTTCCCCTATCAGAGGAACTTGGAATTTGATCATTTATTGCAAAGAGGCGTCTGCACCAGATCTTCCTGAATGCTTGGCTTCTGAAGGGTCCCACAGTTCAAGTTCAGTCATGTCTCAGTTCTTTGATTCTGTAGGGGGCGGGGGATTTGGTTTCTGGGTGCAGCTGGAGGCCAAAGTCTCTCCTCAGTGCATGCACTGGCCCTTGAAATCTTGTCTGTTATCTCTGAAAAGTAACTCAGTATCTCATTAAACAGGACAGAGCCAATTTGAGCTGATTCTCTGGTTATAGGTCCACCTCCAATTATCATCACATTACAGATTAGGGCTTTGAAATGTGGATTGGCAGGTGGGGAGAAGGTGTGCTCCATAGGACCTAGAATACTAAGTCTTAATCAACTCTTATGAACAAACGTATTATACAAAGACTTTTAATAGCAAGTTTTATCATAACACAGCTATGCCTGCCCCTTTCTGTATCATCTATAGCTACTTGGTACAACTGCAGAGCTGAGCAGTCACAACAAAGACGACATGGCTGCAAAGCCTAAAATACCTACTAGCAGGTCTACTCTCTCTGAGGGGAAAGCCTGCTGACCCCTGACCTATATTTAAGAGAGAAGGAGATAAACTCCTCGGAGTCCAGAGGAGGAAACTGCACTAATGCTCTCCTAGGCCAGCAGTGAGTCCCACGGGAACGGTACACCTGTCTAGCCAAGGGAAGCATCCAAGTGGCCTCCCAGTGGAGACATGCAAAGACTGCTTCGTTAGGTAAAAACAACCTATCCATTTTGATGAACTTCTCTGACTCTCATCAGAAACACCCTGGGGGACCGAACGTCCTTTCTCCAATCCAGATCACGGGAAGAGGATGAAGACCTGGTCCACTTCTGGGGGAAGACGGCAAAAGGGAAAGGAGGGGAAGATTCTCATTATGCTCTTTTACCTCCCACCTGAGATAATGCAAACCAGCCCACAGTTAAATAAGCATGTGATTCCATGACAGCTAGTAAAGATAGAAATTTTCACCCACGGGCTTTTAAATCCAAGTGGTGAGCAGATTTTCATCAGATTGCCACACACACTTGGCTTATGTGAGAACAGTTTCTTCTCTAAAATTACAGAGTGAAAGCAGCATTTGAAGCTCCCGGTTGTAAATTCCATTTTTCTGCACCATTCAATGGTAATTCCAGGGCTGCTCCTTTACTTCACATTGATAGATTTTTATTATCCAGATGTCTTGAGAGAAGACACCAATTTCACAAATCCTCATCTACATTCAGTACTAAAAGACTGTGTCGCATTTATTGACAGAGAAGACTAAACACACTCCGCTCACCTCATACCTCTGTTGAACAGCGACAGACCCAGAAGCAGCAGCACCAGCTCCTTCCCAGACAAAACTCGCCCAACTCAGCTTCCCAGGTGAATGGCTTTTTTTTAAGTGTACTACAATGTACAGATGTGGCTTATCAAATAAACTCTATACCCAAAGCTGACAAGAGTACACACCTCTGAGGAAGAGCAGGGGGTGTGAAAGATGCCATTTTTACTATAATACTCTATAGTCTTTTGACTTCTGTCTCAATGACATAAATTTTCTTTACAAATGAATAGTTTTCTCAAGAAAACCTTTCCTGAATCCCCAAATCAGGGGTTAGCAAATTACAGCCCTTGGTCATATCTGCCCTCCTGCCTATTTTGATCAATCAAGTCTGACATAACCACAGCCATTCATTTATATACTGGCCAGGGCGGCTTTAACTGGAAAAAAAAAAAAAACCAGAGGCAAGTGGCAGCAACAGAGAATGTAAGGCCCAGAAGCCTAACATATTTACTATGTGGTCCTTTAAAGAAAAAAATGTGCTGACTCCCCCAACTCTCACATCAGCAGTCCACTCCCAAGTTCAACTTTCTCACTACAGTCCCTCACTGTCCCTCAGAGGATGTCTCAAATCACACATTTGGGTGGTTTCTCAATGTCTGGCACATCCCACTAGAGGCACAAACCAACCTGCTATGTTCACCAACGTATCCTCATACCTGAACAGTCCCAGCATGTATGAGGTACTTTGTAAGTACTTGCTAAATGACAACTGAATTAATTAGATATAAAGATCACCGATAAAAAAAAAAAACTTTCAATCTAACACTGGGGCCACTGACCTGCTTTCATAGCAGATAAATAACAATGGCTCTCGTGACAATAAATTAATTGTACAAGACCAGACTTTTCCTTGGGCTAATAGTTCAGTACTCATATTTCTAGTGATCCAGATTTCAGCCCATATGCCCATCATTTATCTCCAAAACTCCAAAGCTGAGAAGTTTTCTCTGCATTTAGCCATATATTATAGACAAGTGGCCAAAGGACCCAGTTCAAACACAAACTCTAGAGATGCACCTCAGAGCACACTTACTAAGCACGAGCTAACTGTCAGGCAGCACACTCAAACACACAGTGAGGTGGCTGAGACCATAGACTATGAAGATAACCATGACCATTTAATGAGACATAGCCAGGAAGGGTGTTTACATCCTAGTATGATACTCTGGAAATAACAAAGTAGGAAAAGTATTGTTTTGTCCAACTAAAACTAAAGCACAGAGAGAAAAAGACATTTTTCCAAAGTTACAAGTGATTGAAACCAAACTTCTGGAGCCCATGACCTTGATCACTATACTGCCAAGTTATTATTTGTCATCAATGAGAACCTCCCTTTGAAGTATATATCACAGTTCCCAGCCCAAACAGACACTCCATAAATGCTTTCATTATTATAACTATCCATTACCATAATCATCTCAATAGTCAAGCAAAGAATCCATTTGATCTTCCACAAATTTAATAAGCATGTACAAATATATTTCATAATCTTTCATATTGAAATATAAATCTAAGCTTGTCTGATTTTGCTTTTCTGCCACCATCATCTCTAGAACCCACAAGTGTAAAGGGATGAATGTACCAGTACTACACTTTTAATTAATGTACTTAAGTCAGAAACCAAAAGCAAGAACAAATGAATAAGGAAAAGTAAAAAAAAAAACCCTTAAACAATAGAAGTATATTTTCCCACAATTTTGGAAGCTGGAAGTTTGTGGTCAAGGTATCTGCAGAGTTGGTTTCCTCCGAGACTTCTCTATTTGGCTTGTAGATGGCTGTGGTCTTCACATAAATAAAATGTTTTTAAGGTTACTCAAAAGGACATGATTATGTTTTTATAGCTGTTTCACAGACTGATTCAGGTAAAATTTTTCTGATTTCATGCTGAATGAAGTACTTACAAGCAAAATGTAGCCATTAAATATTTCTAATATCAATATTCATAAACATTGTAGTACACTGCAATCAGTGTCTGTATTAAAGTTATTTACACAGAGGTCAAACCTTCAAAACACAGAAAAAGCAAGTGAAGTTCGCATAAGTTTTCCTGGCAAAAGTGAAGATAAAACTTCATTAGGCAAATAACATAAAATATCATTCCATGGATAGCTGTTTACTGGACTGGCGAGGAAGGGCCCTCAGAGGAACATGAATAAATCTGGATATCATTCAGTATACTTCCCTCACTTGAAGGATGGAATTCTCCAACATCTTCAAATATTTTAATATTTTTCTAATTTTTCTTACTTTGCCTATTTTGTCTACAGGTTATCATTGTGTTATCTGTTAGTCCATTATAAACTACTCCAATACTGGAATAAATGTTCATTTTGCAACCACTGCAAAATGTTCACACTGCAACATCTTCCTCCTGCACCTCCATAGACCTGCATCATCTAACCGAGATACTTCACTGCTCGAGGTATTATTAAAATTATTTGGTACCATGATAGGAAGGGATTTCTCTTTCTTTTGCCCATTCTTGACCATGACCAGTACCATTACAAAGGTGACAGTCCAGAGCCTGTAGAACTCTGAGCAAATTTCAAGAATTCCAGGCCACACGAAGTAAACTATGAAATCACTTATAAGGAAATTGACTATATATCAATTATTGATATATATCAATATTGATATATATCAATTATTGACTATATATCAATATTGATTTGCTATATAGCAAATCAATAATTTGCTCCCCAACATAAATAAAAACTGCAGTGTTATTTACCCACAAAAGGCAATAAACAGCCTAGGCAGACTCTAAGTCAGGGGTGTCGAACTCATTTTCACCAGGAGCCACATCAGCCTCCCATTTGCCTTGAAAGAGCTGAATGCAATTTTAGGACTGTATAAATGTAACTACTCCTTAACAGTTAAGGGAGAACTTGGCACTGCCATCAGGTAGCATCAAGTTGTGGGGCTGGATTTGGCCCAAGGGCCTTGTGTTTGCCACCTGTGCTCTAAGTCATCTGAGATAAGCTAACTAACTTCTCGCTTATTATTCCTTTGGATTAGGGTTCAATCTTTGGGCCTACACTAGTATTTCTGAGCCTACTCTCTCACAAGTCATGCCAGTAAACTTGATAGAATATAGTAGCAGAAAAATATTATCATTCAATTCTACCTTGCTCAGGAATCTACTGGAACTCAGTCCAGACAACACCTCTCCCCCAGTTCAAACCATGTTTTTGAGAGTATGTACATGAGTACACATACCATACTAACCTAGCTTCCTCTTCCTCTTGACTCCTGGTTTTACCACTTTAGAGCTGTATATTCAACCTCTCTGGTCCTTAATCACTAAATAGGGATGGTAAAGCAGGGTTATCATGACAATAAAATGATTTACTACATGTAAGTGCCTGTCATGTAGTGAGAGCTCAGAAAATATTAGCTACTACCATTTATTATTAATTGCAATTTTTACAATATGCTTCCAACACCATTCTGAAGATCCAACACTGCAACATGAGATAGCCAACGACGTCAGACTACAGGGAAAAATCTTCACAGCACACCACGAATCGTGCAAAAGAAGTAG
Organism: Sturnira hondurensis; assembly: GCF_014824575.4. Lineage (NCBI taxonomy): Eukaryota > Metazoa > Chordata > Mammalia > Chiroptera > Phyllostomidae > Sturnira > Sturnira hondurensis. The sequence goes on from NW_028075471.1 coordinate 13,985,618, forward strand.
GAATTGTGACAGAAATATCATCCCTAAAATCTCGTATCAAACGCTTGGCTGAAGCTCTGACCTAGTTCTAAACATTTTAGACCTCTTGCCTGCCTTGTAAGCCCAACAACTGTGAAAGAAGCGTATGAAACTCAGGCAACTGAACAGTGGGAAAGCGTATATCTACATTGTGTGTATCAGTCAAAGCAAAAATAGCTGTGCCCAGTGAAGAGTGATTCATGGGTGACACATTCAGACTCACATTGCAAACTCTGTATCTTGGGCAGCTGCTCAAGTCTCCATTCAGTTCTTTTTTACCTTAACCAGACTGCCTAGAGTTGGCCCCGTGCCTGTACCCTTCTGGGGATACCTTCTGATTTTGGCTAAGTTTGTACACAGAATTCAGGACTCACCCTCTCCGCCTCTCTCCTTTCCAGGATGCCTCCTCACCTTCCAGCTGCAGTGGTTATCCCAAATCGTCCCAGTTCTTCAGGACAGAAAGACTATAGGTTTTCTATTGGAATTTTAGACACCACTGTGGTCTGCTCTCAAGAGAAACACAGAAAATAAAAACTAGAAACTTAGAACATGCCTGTCCCTTCCAATTTTGACTCCCTTCTAGGATCTCCCTGCTTTTTTTCACTCTCCAGAAGTTCAAGTGGTTGGTTTCTATATTTTGTGTCTATTCTACAGTCACTAGCTATGAAAAGTTCAGTGTGTTAAAAGCTTCCATGGCCATCCTGGAAATGGAGCCTATCTGACACATATCCCAGAGGGATTCAAGCAGACATGTTCTTTTCTATCCCAAACAGCCAGAGAACTCATTAACAGAGACAGAACTTGGAGAGTTCATACTGAGGCAGGATAGTAAGAAGCTAGAAATATTCCTTGGCAAGTGGAATAGGGAAACTGAACAGCTGATTCTAACTGGCCTTACCTGCCTCCTTCTTGCTTTCAGGACCACTCTCTTAAGCATTAAGCCCTCAAGACAATGAATTTCTGCCCTGGCTGGTGTAGCTCAGTGGATTGAGCGAGGGCCTGCAAACCACAGGATCGAGGTTAGATTCCCAGTCAGGGCACATGCCTGGGTTGCAGGCCGGTCCCCAGCGGGGGACTCATGGGAAGCAACTATGCATTGATATTTCTCTCCTTCTCTCTCCCTACCCCTCTAAAAATAAATAAATCTTAAAAAAAAGACAATGAATTTCTGATCAGCATAAATAATCTTAGGAACAAAGCCCCAGTCCCTTGACCCCAGACACAGTTTCGGTAAAAATAGAGACAACATCCAGCCTTCAGTTGTGTTTCAGCTCCAGACACAAAAAAGCCAAATTACCCCACCAACTACACTCTTGTGAAATCAGAGAGACTCCATGGCTGACATCAGGACCAACCAGATGCACTGATCAACTACCCCCTACCCTAGTGCCAACCAATCAGTAGAGACCACAAAACTGACCATATATGTTCATTTTGATGAATAGGCATGTTAAAGGACACACCTGGAAAGTTGATGAATATTCGATTGAGATCCTCCCCTGAGACCGCCCTTAAAATCCCTGCCTTCAGAAAACAGATAAAACCCCTTAAGACAAAGGACCCAGCACACACGTGCTCTCTCTCTAGAGTATGACTGCTCCTTCCTTCTTCAGGTATGCACCTTTGCTATATTTCTCCTAAGCTCTAAGGGTCCCCATAAGACTTACAACCAGGGAAACAGCAGTCAGCAACAGCTTGTCCTGAGCTAATCCCTTGAACCTGTCTCCAAGGGCCCTTCTTTTTGTTTCTGTAACTTTTTTTCTGAGTCCATACAGCCCAACGGGCTCACTTCTTCTGACTGGGTGACCTACCTTCTAAAAGGCCAAAGTGGATCACTGAACAGCCCACTCCATTTTTCTCTTCAAGTGTACTTTTGCTAAATAAACTTCCTCTTACATTAGAGGTTTTGGCTCAGAATTCTTTTTTTGCCAAACTCAAGAACTGAGATTTTTGAACTAGGGTTGACATCACTGGTAACAATATCATTATGTGAGAAAAGAGTTCATACCTTAAGACACAAAGTCATTTCCAAAAATAACTCTGGAGAAATGGGCAAAGACTGGTCAAGGAGTAAGGAGAGTAGTTTATTCCGAGATGCCCACACTCGTTGGCAGCTTGAGAGATTTGAGCACATTTGGAAAGTAGCATGATACATAGAGGCTCAGTAAAGGAAAGGTCTTCATCCAAATAGATAGGAAAATGGAAATCCAAGGCAGAAATTTAGCAGAAAAAAGAAGCTGATAATGTAACTTACTCAAGAGATTGTCAAGGGGTATATACTCATCTAGAACCAAAGACAGCCAATCAGGACCAGAGATAGCAAAGACAGTTGGCATGCTTCATAAAGAAGGTCTCTAAGGCTTTGTCTGGTCTCACTAAAATAATGCCATGGTTGATTATTGATGTCTTCCAAAGGAAGCAAAAAGGGAAGCATAGTCCCATGTATGCACAAATCAGAATCAAGAATAAGGTTATAAGCCCTAGCCAGGTGCCTCAGTTGGCTGGAGTGTTGTCCCATACACTAAAAGGTTATGGGTTCAACTCCTGGTCAGGGCACATACCTAGGTTGAGGGTTCAATCCCCAGTCAGGGCACATACATGAGGCAACTGATCGATGTTTCTCTCTCTGTCCCTCTCTTTCTCCTCCCACTCCTTCTTCTCTCTTGAAAATCAATAAACATGTCCTCAGGTGAGGATTAAAAGAAAGAAAAGAATAAGGTTATGAAACTTGAGAAGAATAAGGACAGATTCATCAACATCATCATTTTTAATAATAGTGAGTATCTTCAATAGGCCCAGATAATGTCTAGAGTAATTCAAAAATAAGTGAAATTAAAAAGGAATATCAGACAGGCTAAAATTTAAAAAAAAGTGCCTTGAATCTTAATAAGCCCATAGTATGTGAACTGCCTCTAATTAGATTCAGGAATACGACTCCATTGGAAACCAACCAAGAGAAAACACTTATTCAGAAGATTTCAATAAAAAATTAATAACCACTTGGTTCCACTTTCATGCACAAACCTCAATAGTAGATTTTTAAAAACTAAAGTACAGTCTGTCTCAGAGAAATTACTCTTGTGAGTCCTTCAGAACCTTGGACATTTTAATCAATAAGGTGTAAGGGTGATTTACTGACTTACATAAATGAACAAAATACTTTATATTCAAAATGAGTGAAGTCTGTCACTGAAATTATTAAGCATTTCAGTAACCATACTACCAAATTAACATAGAAAAAGCAACCAAAATCTGCCATTCATCTTGATGTTCAAGCTCCAATTAAGCAACCACTGATCTGGATAATGGTGACTGAGGTTTTTAGAAGCTATTTGGCCTCGCGTCTGTCTTATTCAGAGATACATGATCTGGCCAAGGTAAATATAATTACAGAAGGGCATCATCTCTGCCTCTGATTTCTGGTTCATGCAGCTTTTGCCTGTACCAGATTATGACTTGCTAAGGAGGATAATTAGCAGGGTAATTAAGAGTGTAAGTTCCACAACTGAATGAGTACCACAAAAGTAAGCATGGGATTTTATGGGGTTTTGGTAACTTTCTATTTTGGTCCTAGGGAGTAATGTCTACTTTATAATTATATGTTAAATATAAATATAAATATAAATACAAATACAAATAATGTAGTACATAATTCTTTTCAGTATTGTATGTTATATTTCACCATTTTAAAAAACTTTAAATAAAAGTGTAAGATTTGAAAGCCCATAGCTCTGAATTCAAATCTAGACTCTATCATTTATAATTTGCATGAATTTAGGCAAACTACTTAGCTTCTCTAAGGTTCAGTTTTCTCTTTGGTAAAATGAGAATACTGATAGATAATAATAATAGTACAGACTGCATAGGATTGCTGTCATTGTCAAGGAGGAAATGCACTCACAGTGCTTAACCTAACACTTAGTGGGCCTATTTGAGTGGGGCCATCACAGCAAAGGCTCAGACACTGCCCCCTGCAACATTTCCCAGGTGGTGCACATCAACACACTTCCTGCTTGTAGCTATACCTGACTTTCCACCTCTTAGCTGACAATGTGCAGCTGATCAAACTGCTATGGGGCAGCACACAGCTGAATGTAAACACAGTCCTGCTCTCTGGGCTAGGGCTCCACAGATCAGGACATGCCCTCACAGCCAAGGGATGGGCAGGCTTGGTCCATACAGAAAGCCAGCAAGTGGACATTTGAACACAATTTTGGACCACTGGACATCAAGTCTAATTCCAACAGGAAACCAATGAGGGGAAGTACAACTCCAACCCTTTACAGCTAGTAGTAAACAGATGTTTAAGTAGTCAGGTAGCACAGGAGAAATCATGTAGACTTTGCAACCTGTCTGACAGAGGGTTCCACTCCTAGCTGTGCAGCTGGCCCCCAACATGGGTTCAGTAGACACTGTGAGTGACTACCCGGTATATTTTCTAAACTGTTCTGATGTCTCAGCCAATGATGGGAATTCCACCTCTTTGACAAGGGCTGGTTCAGCAACAAGCATATGACCTAATGGGCCCCAACAACAAGTTAGAGGATGCCTGATGGAAGGCTTAGAGGAAGAACTCCCTCCTTCCCAGGAGAATAACAACATGAGATAATCTCTATTCTCCCTTTAGATACTGTCTTGGACCCAGAAATGCTAAAAAGCAAAAACAGTGCCAAAGCTTTCACAGAAGAAAGAAGCAAAGATCTTAGAATCTCAATAACATTTGAGTTACTGCATCACCCAACCTCGGGCATATCCTACCTCTGGAGTCCCTGAGGTAGGTATCTATGGAATAATAAATTCTTTATTTCTCAGGCTAGTTTGATTCAGGGATTTTTACTTGTAGCCATAATTGTTCTAACTAAAAATGACTTCAGAGTCTATGGATTTCAGTTTCCTCAACTAGAAATTGGGTTAGTAATGCTGAGCTTGCACACTGTGAAAGGTTTAGCAAAACTTTTTTGAAAAATTATCTAAAGCAGCCCATGACAGTTTGGCTTAGTTGGTTGGCACATCAACCCATAATAGAAAGACTGTGAATTCGATTCCTGGCCAGGGCACCTACCTAGTTTTCCAATTCAATCCTCAGTCTGTGTGCCTATGGGAGGCAACCAATTAATGCTTCTCTCTCATATCAAAGTTTCTCTCATGACAAAAAAAATGACCTTGGGTGAGAATACAAAAATAAAATTATCTGAAACAATTAGGACAATGCCTGGTACCTATTAAGTATCCAATAAATGGTCTCCACTTTTTAAAAACACACTCTTAAAATGAGTTCTCATAAAAAAAAGTAAAATATTTTTCTTTACTCAAAAATTTATAAAACAAACCCTAGTGGTTTTTTCCTACAGCAGAGCTAAAATGGACCCTAAAGATCACTACCTCAGTGGTTTTCAAAAATTAATGTGACATATTTTTGTTAGAATTGTGGAGTCTTGGGTTTTAACCACAGACTATCTCCAAGAGACATATCAATCTGCATTTTTAACGAATATCTCAGGTGATCCTAATGTAAGAGGTCTTAGACTCTCACTTGGGTCTTTTCCACTTGACTCTCCAAACAGTCTCCTTACTCTGGCTTCACTCCCTCCACTTTCGTGGCTACAGTCGGACCACTCTTCACCCAAAAGCCAGTGATCTTTTGAAAACTGATACATAATCACATGGCCTCTTGGCCCAAACCTTCCATTTGGGAAGTGAAACTCAATTAAAATGCTTAACCGAGCAACTTGACATAAAATAACCTTCAGTCCCCCTCCTCAATCCCAATTATTTATCATACAATTAAGACCCCACTATACATCCTTCAGGTTATAAAAATTCAACTTAGGAATATATTTTAATAAACCTAATTTGACTTACATGGCATTTATTTGCATTTACAAGGATCATTTTCAGTATCTCATGCCTCACAAGCAGTTGAAAACTGAAAACAAAATATCACACAAGCATTCTTATATCTGTACATCTGATGCAAATGGGTTAATCATGGTTTGCTAGTTCATAGTACTGATGATAGATTATTACTTTCATTGATTTTTTTCTATATGCTTTAGGGGGCTTGCAGTAAAATTTCAATTACATAAACACTGAATATCAGTGAACACTTGGCAACTAGACCATTAAGTACATTATATGTAAATCTAAAAAAAGCTGAAGAAACATAGGTAACAGATCTGGTACAGAGCAAATGATGAAAGGAAACTATCCTGTCATGTCAAGATAACTGATTTCAATTCCTGAATAAATTATAACCATTTTAACAGGACTTTAGTGTTGTTTATCAAAAGTTGGTATTAATTTTGGAGTTCAGTCACAAATTCAAAACTTTCCTATTAAAATAAATAGTAACTATATTATTTATTCTCAAGAATTTAGAATTTGTCTTAGTATATTTTCAGGAACAAATTTCTTCCTAAGAGAAAGATGATAATGTTTCTTTATAACAGATGAAAAAAATGGACAATTCTTTATAGAGTCAGGGCAATGCAATCTAAAACAATGAGAACTTATTTCCCATCTAATAAACAGGAAAACTTTTTAAAAATTATATTTGATATTGCTCAGGGTACTAGAAAACATATTCACATAACAATGTATGTTGATTTTCTTATCTTTGAAAGGAGACTAGTGTTTTGTGAGAAATAGAAGAGTTAATTCACACAAAGAGCTTAGAATAGGATATGGAACATATTATATACAAAAAACTATCAATAAATAGTAGCTACTATTATTGTTATTATTAATCATCATGGGTAGGAGTATAAATTTTTCTAGCATTTCTGGAGGTCAATCTGACCAAACATCTCAACGTATTTTTGATTTAATAAACAGAAATTTATGTTCAAGAATATTCATCATGATATTAAAACAGTGGAACAGCAAAAATAATCCAAATGCCTACTAACAAGCAAATGAAAAAATAATGACATCTGTGCGGATACAGCTTTCTTTTCCTCCATATTCTTTGTCATCAGAAATAATATTTGCAAAATTTTAATGCATAGGCTAGTACTCTTTTTTTAAAGATTTTTATTTCTTTATCTTTAGAGGGGAAGGGAAGGAGAGGGGAGAGTAATATCAATGTGTGGTTGCCTCTCATTCGCCCCCTGCTGGGAACTGGCCTGCAACCCAGGCATGTGCCCTGACTGGGAATCAAACCACGATACTCTGGTTCGCAGGCCAGCGCTCAATCCACTGAGCTACACCAGCCAGGGCTTAGTACTCTTGATTTGATGTCAAAAAGCAGGGAAATAACAAATTATCTAATTAGTACCTAATCAGATAATTAGGTACTGACTAATGACTCTAATTATGTCTGAAAGTTGCATATATATACATAATGCACATGTGTGCAAAATAATGAAAGGCCTACACTACTATCCACAGTGGCTTTCTCTAGAGCACAGGGTATCTTTATGGTCTTTTGATATTTTTCTGTAGTTTAACCGTTTTTTACAATAAGTGCAAGCTAAATTTTCTTATTCAGAAATAAAATCAGAAAAGACATTACATTACCTGTTAACACCAGATACCTAAAATGTCTGATGCCCATAGGTTTTCTCTAAGACTATGCCTTTACATCAGTCATTTTGTCAGCAACCTGGTACCTTGGAAATATTATTTGTCAAAAAAGGTTTTTAGCCCTGGCTGGTGAGGCTCAGTGGATTGAGTGCCGGCCTGAGAACCAAAGGGTCGTTGGTTCGATTCCCAGTCAGGGCACATGCCTGGGTTGCCAGCCAGGTCCCCAGTAAGGGCACATGAAAGGCAACCACACATTGATATTTCTTTACCTCTTTCTCCCTCCCTTCCCCTCTCCAAAAATAAATAAAAAATATTTTAAAGGTTTTTAAAAATATTCTCAAATTCCAAGCAGACTGAGGTTTCACTATAAAACCAAGTGCTACCTGTCAAGTTAGACAACATTCTATTTTGAGATGGTTAATAAAAATTTGAACAGACTAGAGATAGAAATGCCAGAATTGTTGGGAAAAGAGGATAAAAATATCCAGATAATGGCAAAAAGGAGAGTTTTTTTAAAAATCAAAAATCTTTCCCTGAAACAGTTTTCCTACCCAAATGAATATTTTAGAAAAGATCAGATTTTTGACCTTGCTCTTTTCCTCAAATACTTTATCTTATTGAGTTTTTCATTCCTTCATTTCATACCACAAAATAAGTAAAAACATTAGTAGCCACCAAGTAAATTCTGGAAACTAAACACAAAGCTAGGAATAGAACAACTACAAAAATAAGTATTCAAATATTCTACCTTCTGTGCAGCTGACCTTACATTAGAACCAAAAGCTTTTCTGACTATGCCAAGACTTACTAGCAATATTGCCATTTAGTATAATATAGTTTAATGCACTGAAAAGCAAGCTAATAACTATAAATAACATAGGCAAAAAAGTGCCAACTAATGGTAAACCACAAAGCTCCCTAGCCCTGAAAATTAAGAATGGAAGTTAGCCCTGGCCAAGTGCTTAGTTAGTTCAAGTAGTGGTCCCCAACTTTTGGCACCAGGAACCAGTTTTGTGGAAGACCATTTTTCCAGGGGCAGGGTGGGTGGCGAGAGACAAGAGGAGGAGCTCAGGGCAGGGTAGAGGGATGGAAGACAGGAGGAAGAGCTTGGGTGGTAGTGCGAGCAGTGTCTACAGACGGGGGACAAGGAGAAGGGAAGTTGGGGACCCCTGGGTTAGAGCATCCTTCTGATGCACCAAGGTTGTGAGCTGGACCCCTGGACAGGGAACGTACAAGAATCAACCAATGAATGTATAAATAAGTAGAACAACAAACAGATGTCTCTCTCTCTCAAATCAATAAATTAAAAAATATTAAAAAAACAACTATTAAACCATCAACTCTCAACTTCTCCCCTACAATCTATTACAAATCACATTGATTAAAGAGCTCCTCAGGTAAAAAGATGAAAATTGGCTTTTCACATGGGTGGGGGGAGCAGGTAGAGAGGAGAGAATGGCTGGAAGCAATATCTGATTATTCTCTCAATTAAATTTTTATCAGTTATTCATGAGCACTTTTTTATTAAATGAAAAAAAAATATTCTCTCAACTTTTCAAGTTCTGATGACGTCATCCAGATACCCAAACTTTCTCCTGGATAATTGAAAGTTACTAATTATTCATCAAAAGCAGAAAACTCCTTGCCTTAAATTAATTATAAGCTTCTATTCACCAGCAATTGGACATACGCAGTATACAGAGCCTCCATGAGCAAGATGCTGGGGATTCAAAGGTGAAAAAGACTCAGCCACTGCAGGAAGAAGTAACACTGGAAAACACACAAAACCACAAGTACCTTTTGGATTAAATCTCGAAGACAACAAAAAAGAGTTGTTACAAAGAGACATCCACACAGCATACAACAGAAGAAAGACACTGTGCAGAAGCACGAGGACATCCAAATCCAGAATATGAAGAGACCTCAGGTGGAACGTGGAAGAGATACATTGAATCTGTGGTAGGCAGTTAGACATGAGCAGAGCAAGGATGGGCCAGTTACAGAAGGTCACCACAACAGAACATCTCTAGACACCTAGCAATGAGAAAAACTGGTAGAGCAAGTACTGGAGATAACTACTGGCAATTGGGACCTCACCTCTAAGGCACCCTCCTTTTCTCCCCTGGCATGTAGCTCAAATGGTAGACCCCCTACTCTTGGAGGAGAATAGGGGCTGGAGAAAAGCCCCACGTCACTTCCCTACATGGACAGGAGCCAACGGGACAGGCCCGACAGGTCAGCCTGAAGAAGAGTTAACCCCTCGCCATGGCTCACACTCCAGGCCAGCTCTTTGAGCCACCGCTGGAAACTTTCTTTTGAGTACTTTTTCTTTGCTTACTGAATACACTTTCTCTCTCCAGTTCAAGTGTTGGTTCTGAATTATTTTTCTAGCTAAAACCCAAGTACTGAGGTCTACTTTTCACTGTTTACGAGCCCACGTGCACAAAAGAAAAGAGAATGAGGCCACAGTGGGCTAGAAAAGGAAATGGGAACCTTGTCCATATCCAGTGTGGTACCAAGATGACATTCTAGGACATGCTGATGATCCGGAGACTGTATCATCAGAATGAATTCTTACTTTCCAAACTGGTGTGGTATTTAAGTTACTTAACTTGCTATTTTAAGAAAGTATACCATATAATCCAACCCTCCAGGATGCCCATATGTAAAATGATTTGTTAACAAAGTGTTCAACTTATTAAACAAAAAGACAAAATGTGTTATTTTTATCATACCTAAGAAAACAACTAGTACTAGTAATACCATGGCCATAACCACAATTCATTGAGCATTTACTATATGCCCAGCAGTTTTTACCTCTATTAAGACTTTACAACCCCCTTACTGTGTTTTCTCAATTAACATTTGAGGAAAATAAAATTCTTAGAGTTTAATTAAGTTCCCTGATGAAGGGCCAGTCTTGGAGTCTAGACTCCACCTAGGAGTCTGCCTTAAGAACCTATGTTTTGATTTTGTTTTCTTTTCTTTGCCTTTCTATTGATTACCATTTTTTTGGACCATAAGATGCACCTAGGTTTTAGAAGAAAATAGGAAAAAATTTTAAAGCAAAAATGTGGTAAAATATTTAATAACATAAATAATGTAATATTTCACCAATGTAAATGTAAACAGAACTCAACAGCAGCATTAACAACCATTATTCCTCCCAAATGGAGGGGGGAGTGAGTCTTATAGCCTGAAAAATACGGTACTTTCTATTCTGTCTCCAGCTTTACTGACAAATAAAATCATAAGATAAAATATACAATGTGATGATTTGTTAAACATACAAACTGTGAAAGGATCCCCCTATCAAGTCAATTAACACATCCATCTCCTCATATTTATCCATTCTGTGTCTGTGTGAGAACATTTAAGTTCTACTCTCTTTGAAAAGTTCACTTATACAACACAGTATTACCAACTACATTCACCATGTTGTAAATAGGTCCTCAGACTGAAACTGTACCTTTTTACCAACCTCTCCATAGTTTCTCCACCCCTAACCCCTGGGTTTGTGTTTTTAACCCACCACCCTGTACAACTGCTTCACAGTCCTAGTTGCAATATTTGTTACTAATGCTGAATGAAAACAAAGTCTTTAAATCCCCATTTGATTCCATGTAACAGCCATACACAAATGTAAAGGATAAAGAAAGAAAACACAGATTTCTGTTCCCAGTGACCATAAACAAGTTTCCACCGCCCATATGGATAAAAAACAGGGCCACATCCTAAACCTGACAGACCCAGGGGAAGTCTGCAACCCTGGGCCCTACAAACTCAGAAACCTAAAATACCTACACAGGATGGTGTAAACATAAAACTTTCAAAGTAAAAGAGACTCAGTCCTGAGGGTAGTCACATCCTAGGCCTGTACAAAGGGCCATCTTTACCTTAAGTGAGTTTGTCTGTTGTCTTTTCGTATCTAAGATAATGTACCTCCAAAATGTCAAGGTGATCTTTTCCAGGCCTCTCAGGGCACACCCATGTCTCAGAGCAGAGACCGAGAAACACTCATTGTTACCTTCTTCCCTGAATACCATCTCTCTGTGCTGTTAATCTATGTGCTGCAATGTTATTACCTATCCTGTACCCACCGATGTAAAAGAAGTGTGTCTCTCTGTTTTACATTTTATCCAATCTCAGAGATTTCCACGCTTTGCTTTCCCCCATCCCCTTAATTTACCACCAGTGGATTTCATGTAACCTCCTGATGGCTCATCCTTTGATTGTAATGTATAAAATAAGCTGCAAAACAACCATGATGCAAAGCATTTTCTCAATCCATTGAGATCTTGCTTCCTGGCAACTGTTGTCAGTTTGGTTAAAATTAACTCATAAAAATTCTCTACAGTTCTGGATGTTTCTTAGGTTGACACCCTCCCTTCAATAATAATGCCTTGGCTTCTGTGTTGGGACTATATCAGGGGTGTTAAACTCATTTTCACTAGGGGCACATCAGCCTCATAGTTGCCTTCAAAGGGCCAAATGTAATTTTAGGACAGTATGAATGTAACTACTTCTTAACTAGGGGCAAGGAGCTCAGCAATGCAGCCGGGCAGAAACAAGGTGCTGGGCCAGATAAAACAAGGTGGAGGGATGGATTCAGCCTACAGGCCTTGTGTTTGCCGCCTGTGGACTAAATCATTTCCAAAATTGTTTACAGTTCTGAGATCCTGTAACCCACTGATAAAAATGATTTACTATCTATCTGTGGGATTCTTTAATAAAGTCAAGATAAACTTAAGCTTTTATCAGTTATCTTCCTAAGAGAACCACAGAAAGAAAGCTGAGAAAAACCAACCTGTTACCAATAACCTGAAGCCATTTCAGCAATTTTACTTGATCAACATGCTTATGTTACTGAGACTATCATCAATAAGTTCCTCCCCCAGGTCCCCATGTTCTATCACACTGCAAACTGTAGGGAGAAATCTTCTAAAGGAAAAACACACATACCAATTTCACTAAGAGACAAAGTTTTGAATGTAATACCTTTTTAATGCAAATGGATAGCCCAGAGTCCTTGGGAATATCAAGCCCAATGTTCAATATCTCTTTCCAGAATCTCATATGCTTCTTAATTAAGAAAAGCTTAAAAACCAAGCAATGCCATGTAGAGACAAAAACCACTGAGCTTACATCAAAACCAAAATATATCCAAAGACCCAAATACATTTATGTCACTGGATTAGAAGCTGTAAGTGCCCTGGAAAGGGAGTCAGATGACAAAGGTTCAAATTCCCACTCTGACCAATGCAACACCACTGGCCTCCCACATTCAACTTCTCTGCAATTCAGCTGCTTTACCATGTGAGAGATGATGTCAAAGATGTGTACAAATTCTAAAGTCCAGATTTTATCAGAAGAATTAAGTTTTCTAAACAAAATTAAGTCAACACAGGAAGGACAGCCTTTCTAGTCCATGGTCAAGAAAATGAACCTCAATCCAATCTCACATCTCACATGAAAATTAACTCAAACTGGATCATACATTTATATGTAAAACTTTTACAATACAACATAGGAGAAAATCTTGTGGATCTAGGACTTCGTGAAGATTTCTTAGACATGACACACCACAAGCATGGGCCATCAAAGAAAAAAGATAAATTGGACTTCATCAAAATTTAAAACTTGCTCTGCAAAAGATTTTTTTAAAAGGATAAAAAGATAAGCTACATATTTAAACCCAAACACACAGCAGATTCGCTGGAGCTCTGGACCATGTGGCTTAGAAGGAGAGTAGGAGAGCCATGAGAGTCTTTCTCTCATATATTCTCATTCTTCTCATTCTCTCTCTCTTTCTTTCTCTCTCTCTCTCTCTCTCTCTCTCTCTCTCTCTCTCTCTCTCTCTCTCAGCAATGCAGCTTGGGAGCAGAGAAAGCTGTCTTGGCCATGTGGTTTGAAAGGATGCAGAAGGACCCCCACCAGCCCACCATGAGGAAGTGCCATCTGGTGGTAGACTACGAGTAAGAGCCTAGTCAAGCATGGATTACTGAGAGAAGCTGGGAATGCTGAACTAGAACCAGGTGAATGCTGAGCAATAGACTTCTATTTCTTTTCCTGAGAGATGGTACCCCTGACTGGCCTGATTTGGCAAGGGGAGGCAGGACTGTGTGATTACGGGTGTTTTGTTTCTAAAGAGAGTGGGATTTAACAGCAGAATTCTACCATTATTCTAAACCTGTACAACTCATAAATAAATAGTTCCTTTACTTTTCATTAGACTCTGGCATTAGGAGTCATGGTTTTTCAGAGGTGGGCAACAGAACCCAGGGGAATAGAACCCACCATGGTTGTGTTTCACCATAGGATGCTGCTCAGTAATTAAGCAACATTCAACTTGGATACATATTAAGGGCTTTATGTTGAATCAAAAAAAAAGCCATCTCAAAAGGTCAGATAATGTACAATTCTATTTATATAACATGATAAATCACAGAGATGGAAAACAGATTAGTGGATGCCAGAGGTCACGGATGGTAAGGGGAAGGAGTGGGTATGAGTATAAAAACATAGAAAAATGGAGAGCTTTGTACTGATGAAATAATTGTCTTGATTGTGATGGTGGTTACAAAAATCTACACATATGACAAATGGCACTGAACTATACACATACATTTTATCAGTGTCAAATTCCCAGTTTTGGTACCATACTTCTGATTACATAAGATATAACTACTAGGAGACCTCTGTGTACTATCTTTGAAACACCAATTCAAAAGAACCTATGCACCCCAATATTCATAGGAGCACAATTTATAACAGCCAACTGCTGGAAGCAACCTAAGTATCGATCAGTAAATGAATGGATCAAAAAATATGGTACATTTACACAATGGAATATTACACAGCAGAGAGAAAGAAGGAGCTCCTATCCTTTGTGACAGCATGGATGGAACTGGAGAGCATTATGCTAAGTGAAATAAGACAGACTGAGGGACAAATACCATATGGTCTCACCTTTAGCTGGATCATAATCAACAAAAGAAAAATGCAAACAAAATATAACGAGACACTGAAATTAAGAACAATCTAACAATAGCCAGAGTGGAGGGGAGAGGGGACAGAGGGGAGAAGGGTTTTCAGCAACTACTATAAAGGACACATGGACAAAACCAAGGGGGATGGAAGCAAGGGAGGGAGGTGGGTTTGGCTGGGGTGGGGGCAAGTGGTGGTTGGTAAATGCACACAATTGTAATTGAACAATAAAACATTTTTTTAATAATTTAAAAATAAAAAAGAAATGCTCTTAAAAGCTTTCTAGGAAACTTTTTAGTGTTGAGTAAGATTAACAAGGAAACTCCATCTTGCCAATTAGAATTTAGTCATCCCTGAATCTTCTCTCTCCTTCTCGTTCTTGATATTCAACCCATCAGGAAATTCTGAGTCTCCTTTCAAAATGTTTCCAGAATCTGAACACTTCTTATCATGTGCACCCAACACTCTGGTCCAAGCTATCTTCATCTGTTCTCTGGATTACTGCTGAGCTCCCTGCTTACAAACACAGCCTATTCTCACAGAAAAAAGACTGATTCTTTTGGTCTCTTTAAAAGCCAGGTCCAGTCTTTTAATGTCTTCATTTAGAGTGCAAATTAAAGGCCTTACAATTCCCTACAGGTCTTAAAGATGAGCAACTTCCTCTCCTCTGCCTATGGTAATAGGTTGAATAGTGGTACCCACGTGTGACATCCATGTCAAAGAAACTCATTAGTACTATGACCCCATCTAACAAAAAAAATTCAGAGGTTATAAGGATCTGCAGATGAGATCATCCTGGATTATCCACGTAGGCCCTAATTCTACTGACGAATGTTCTTATGCAAGAAAAAAAGACAAGATGGTACCTGGAGAAGAGGAAAAAAGCAGATGAAGATAGAGCCAAAGACTGAACTATGAAGACACAAGTCAAGGAACACATGGAGTCACCAGGAGCAAGAAGAGGAAGAAAGGAGTCCCCTCTAGAGCCTTCTAAGAAAGGGCCAACACCTTGACTCAAGATTTCAGACAAGAGGAAAAATTCCTGCTGTCATAAGCCACCTAGTTTGTGGTAATTAATAGCAGCTCTGGAGAAATAAAGCACTGCACATCCCACGAAGATGGTGCACAAGATGCACATCCCTCTCTCCACTCACCTCACCCAGATACACTGGCTGTTTGTTACTTAAAAATAACAAACCACCTCGGAGCCCCTGCATTTACTCTCCACCTGCCTGGAATAATCTCCCCCAAATTTCCCCATGGCTCCCTCCTACCCCCTTGAGATTTTTGCTCAAATCAATGACTACTTTCCTGATGCCTCTTATTTAAGGTATAACCCCATTATCAAACCCCCAATCTCTCCCTCCTGCCTTATTCTAGCATGTACTGTCATCTGTCTCTCTTTCCCCAGTAGAAAGGTGGCAGAGAGTTTTGTCTGTTTTGTCCTGTGCTACCCCTGATACCTAAAACTGTCCCTAAATGATAGTAAGTATTTGAATATTACTTGCTGAATGAATGAACAAAGGCAGAAGAACTAATGATGACATATATGAGGCTCAGCCTACTATAACACTTTCCAAACTTCAGGTTAACCACATACGAGCTTTCTTATTTTTTACTACAGTTCCTCACTAAAAATATAATTATTTACTTAAAATTTTTAGCTCACTATCTATATTTTATATAACTATCTACTTTAACCCATCCTAAGCAATAATATTCATGGAATTACAGGTTTAAAATGCAAGTTACAAATTTTTTCTAACATACAATACATTCCTACTAACATTTAAAATGTTCACACGGGGATCCCTAAAATCAGTCGTGGTGCCACTAACTGTCTGTGCAGCACCGAGAGGCAAGGGTTAGCTTTTTTCTGCCCCTGCAGTTACCACACCCAGTGTAAATGAAGTTGCAAGGAGGCAGGAACCCTGTAAATAGGGATGTTCGAAAGGAATCTCAGAAGTAACAATGGCCTCCAGGTAACACTGCCCTCCAACCCCAAATGGAAAGGCACTGAACCCTCTGATCCCTCTTCTTCACAGCCACAAAGTAACAAACCATAATGACCCATGTCTATGCAGAGCTCCACTCTATCCACCAAGAATTCCTCACCTTCATTTTGACTCTCACATCTATACTTCAAGACACACTAATCATCCCCATTTTGTAAGTGATGTGAACTGATTCCTCAAAGTCACTTGTGTGATTCTAGTCAAGGCTTTTTGACCTCTGTGGTAACAAATAAGCCCAGACATGAAGTGGTTCAACACAACAAAAGTATCCTTCATCCTGAAGTTACAATCCTGAGAGGGCAAACAGGTAGGGAGGGCAGGGCTCTGCAGGAGTTGCTCAGGGATCTAGGTTACATAGGCTCTGCCATCTTTACCAGAAGTCTTCCAAATTACCTTGGTGATTACCATCTCTGTCAACAGAAAGACACAAGAGCATAAAGAAACCACACAGGAGTTCTTCATAAGCTAGCCTGGGCCTTTTCAAAGTCACTTGAGCGTGCCCAGCTGCAGGGCAGGTGGGAAAATGCAGGACAGCCATGTGTCCATAGGAAAGGGAAAAAGGTTTCAGATAATAGATGATAGCTCTGACATGAGTGCTTTCTCCATATCGGGACTCTTTTGTGTGCTTTTTATTAATGCATGTTAGGAAAATATAAATATACACATGCACATACATACATACACACATGTATGCATATATATATATATATATATATATATATCTCAATTACCTATCAAGCCCATAATTTCATGGGTATTATTGCTTAAGGTGAAGCTTAAATCAAGATTTAATTTTTAAAAAATTAGTGAGTAAATTTTAAATAATTATAAAATTAATAATACTGATATGTAAATATCACAAACCTTCAGAGGAAAGTCACACTGTTATTTTAACCTGAGTGAGGAAATCAAGACATTAAGGGTCAAATTGTCCAAGGCATAAAGCTAGTCACTGGTTCCCACGTCACTTAAAAGTGGAAGCGACTTGCAGCAAAGGCTCTCAGTGCTCCACTCACACCACCTCAGATCCCTGCCTATGTGCTCTCACTCCCCAAAACCAGCCCCTGTGGCCTTCTGTGTGGGGTGCTGAAGCCAACTTACCCTTGAGCAGGAGGAACCAGAAGTGCCTGGGAATTTATATCCCTATAGGAGAGGCGATGGTATATAAATGCCCCAACTACCTTGCCCCTAATGGGACAACTCTTAAAGTATAACCTCCTGACACTATCTCCAAAGCTGTCCTATAGAACTAAAGCAAAGTCACCCTCCTTGAGACTCAGCGGATTAACCCACTCTCTCAGACTCCTTCTTCTAGGTTCAACTTCCCCAGTACCCTTCCAGATTTTCCTGAGAACAGACACCTCCCCCAAAATTCATATTCCCAAGAGTCTTTTTCTCAGGATCTGCTACCAGGGAACACAAATCGATAAAAATCCAGGTTACTCTAGTTCAAAGCACCCCAAATGATAACCACTCACACACAACACTTGCTATATTTGCAGAACACTATTATCAACTTCTTTATGTGGCTGGTTTTAACATAAAGCACTTCATTTTTAAAAGATATCTTACATACTACCTCCACAGTTTGCATATGTGTAAGCAGAAGATGATATACACAATTTAAAAATAAAAGGATTCAATTCTTTGCTAGTCTAGGTGAAAAATCCTCAGCCAAAGATCTTAAAAGCATTTGTTGAGGACCTCACTTTACAGTTACAATATGGCTCCAGCAGCAAAGATGTCTGGGAAATACTGACCTCTGCAACCTCAGGCTCAGCTGACTGCCCAGGAAGCTGGAATGCCGCCCAAAGACAAACAGCATGCCCCCAGGAAAGAGGTTAATGAATGTATAGAATGTAGTAACTGCCTGATGTTATATTTTAATTTTTCTTTTAATTTAGTGGTATATTGCTCTCTGGGGAGATCTACACAACTATAGAGGGCTATACAACTACCCGTCATCTGGTCTTGCTATTAACTCCTACTCTTATCCCCCTTGAAAAGGGACCCTGAACTGGGATGGGTGTGGATTCTTCCCAGCCCGCCACCTTTGGGAGCAGTTGCTCTGATGAGTCTATATTGGGCTGGCCAAAAAGTTCATTTGGTTTTTTCCATAAGGTGGCTGCAGCAGAACTTTATTGTCTTTAACTTCATTCTAAACAATTTTATTGGATTATCTTGTGACAGTTGTCATAGCAGAACACATTTAAAAAGTTGGTGAATTTGTGTATCTATTTTAATATTGAAGATGGAAGAAAATACCCATTTTTGGCATATTATCCTTTATTAATCCAAGAAAGTTAAAAAACACAACTGAAACACAAAACAGATTTGTGTGCAGTGTATGAAAAAGGTGCTGTTACTGATCAAATGCATCAAAAGCGGTTGTGAAGTTTTGTGCTGGAGATTTCTCTGTGGACGATGCTCCACAGTTGGGTAGACCAGTTGAAGTTGACGGTGATCAAATAAAAATATTAATTAAGAGCCCTGGCTGGTGTAGCTCAGTGGATTGAGCGCGGGCCCGCGAACCAGATGATTGCGGTTCGATTCCCAGTCAGGGCACATGCTTGGGTTGCAGGCCAGTTTCCGGCAGGGGACACACGAGAGGCAACCATACATTGATGTTTCCTTCCTCTCTCCTTCCCTTCCCCTCTAAAGATAAATAAATAAAATATTTAAAAAAATATTAATTAAGGACAATCAGTGTTATACCACACACAAGATAGCCAATATACTCAAAATATCCAAATCAATAGAGATATTGGTGAAAATGAAAACTGTGTCTTTTATTTCATAGAAAAAACTAAACAGACCTTTTTACCAACCCAATAAGTTTCTCCTATTAAAGTTCTTAGGCATCTATGTGTCAGTTCTTCGGAATCAATCCTGAAGTTAGGTTTTTAGGGCTTTGCTCCAATAGCACACCAGCACAGAAATAACAAATTCCCCCTGACAAAACCTTAAGGCTTCAAACATACTGAACACAATAACTTCCTCATTAGGTGTCTTATCCATATTTGATGTGGCATCTCTATGTTATCTGCTCCTGTGTGCCATCAATGGTATGTAGCCCTTCTGGAAGCAAGGTGCAGAGCCATTTGCAAAGCTGTACATGTTCTAGTACAGCAATTTTCAACCAGTGTGCCACAAGAATTTTTACATGCAATATCTAACTATTTAGTCTGGGGCATGGACTGATTTTCCCTTAGATTAGGGGGCCCCCAGCCACCAGGCAGTGGACCCAGTACCAGTCCCCGGCCTATTAGGAACCTGGCTACACAGCAGAAGGTGACCAGCTAGCAAACAAGGGAAGCTTGGCTCCCATTACTATGGGAGCTCAGCCTCTTGCCCCCACTCCCATCCATGAAAAAATGATCTTCCAGGAAACTAGTCCCTGGTGCCAAAAAGGGTGGGGGACGGCCGCCTTAGCTTTCCAAAGTAAAAAAATGACAACAGCCAACACAACAATTAGCCATCTGGTGTGAATGAATTAAAATTATACCTAATTTTTTTCAGATAGGCAAAAGTATATTTTCTGGTGTGCTGCAGAATTTTAGTAATTAGTTTATGTGTACCATAAGCTGGAAAAGATTAAAAATCACTGATCTAATACATAGCAAAATTCCTGGTACAATTCATGTACAACAAATTTAAACAGTTTAATGAGGACATTGAGTCTCATGGAAGTTGAGAATTCTACTTTAGAGCCAGAGTTGATTAGTGTGCCAGAAACAAGCACAACTGAACCTCCTCTCTCTGTGATATCTCCAACATCTTAAACAGAGATGACTCATTCCTAAAACTCACTGTGACTCTTCCCAGAAGACTTCACCTATAGCAGTGTATCTGCACATGTATATAATTCTTTACCCTCTTATGCTGGTTTCCCCCATTTTCCTCAAACTCTTAGAACTCCATGAACAACACTGCTGGATGACTTTCATCCACTATTTGCCTATCGTCATAAGTAGACCTCTTTCAACTACTGCTATTACTCTTTTTCTCTTTCATTATAACACTTTGAATTGATTTCACTTTTATAGTCATTATTGTCCATTTATAATCAGCTTTGATTGCATGCTGATTATTCTTAAATTTCAACCTTATACTACTGCAGAGAATAGCACTTGGTATTATACTGTGATTACAAAACCAGGTGGATTAAATTATATAACTTTTTTTAAGGCTTTTAACACAAGTTTTAAAATGCAGGGGGTTTTGTTTAACCTTGAATGAGCTATAGAGTAAAGAACATAGTTAAGAACTGGGAAAGAAAAAAGTTTTTTTTTCCTTTAAGCAAAATGAAAAATACCAGAATTTATAAGCACAGCTCTATATTCTGATTTCTTGCAACTGTTCAAAATATTTCTAGAACTCCTATTTGGGAAGTGGTATCAAGCCTGTACCCCATTCCTTACAATATTCTTCTCAACTGCAATTCTTCTTCCTTTAGGTTGATTCCACTTTTAGAAATGGTCAGAATTTCCTGACCCCAACATGGGTGAATAAGGTGGTAGGAAACGATGTTCTGGTTCAAAAATAAGTATATACAGTATACAGCAAGATGGACTCCCTCCATGTCCCTGTGCTAGCTTTCCAAGCAGTTATAAAACAAGATGTACATCTCCGGGATAGGCTCAGATTCCAAAAGCTTTAGGTGAGAAGTCCAAGATGAGCCCAGCAACTGTACTCATTTCCTAGGGCTGCCATACTGTCTACAGGCATCCCGTGTGTTTTTTACAAACTGAAGGTGAAACCCTCAACCAGCAAGAAACATGGTTTGCTGAAAGCTCCGATGATAGATTCTAGTTAAGGTGTGTACATTTTTAGATATTATACACTTAACAGACTATAGTCTAGTACAAATACTACTTTTATGTGTACTAAAAATTTTTACAAATCATGTGACTTGCTTTGTTGAGACCTTTGCTTTACTGCAGTGGTCTGGACCAGAATCCTACAGTCAGTCTAAGAAAGGTATGCCTGTATCAGAAACTGGGTGACTTAAATGAGAGAGATTTATAGTCTCACAGTTCTGAAGGCCAGAAGTCTGATATCAACATGTCCTCAGGGTTGGTTCCTTCTGAGGCTGAAGGAGAATTTTTTCTCTGCCTCTTACCTGGTTTCTGGAGGTGGCAGTCTCTGGCACTCCTTGGCCTGCAAATGTGTCACCCTGTTCTGTCTTCATGTTCAGATTGTGTTCTGTCTCCATGCATTTCTAAGCCTAAAGTTTCCCATTGTATAAGGACACCAGTCATACTGGACAGGGGCCCACCCTAATGGCCTCATTTTAACTTGATCATCTCTGTAAAGACTATCACCAAATAAGGTCACATTCTAAGATACTGGGCTTTAGGCCTTCAACATAAATTGTGAAGGAGACACATTTCAACCCATAACAAGCACGAGTGAATTGACCAATGCAAGGTGCATCCCCAGGGTTTGTTGCAGGACAGATTTGTGGCAACAGGGAAGTTGTTTAAAGTCTCTGAGCCACTGTTTTCTCCTCTTTAAAATGAATACAATGGTGACAATCGTAATATCTACCTAATCCTCTTCAAGTGCACAGCACTCAGGATTGGCCCATTGGAATGTGCTTGGTAAATGTCAGGTGTCTACTTCTATGTGTACCCGACGTCAGCTTATCCAAACAGAAACCATTAATAACCAATGTGTAGGTGAGTCCAAGAGAAACTGTACAGCTGTACTCCCAGAGAGCCCTGGGGAGCCCTCTGAATGCCAAACCCCTAGACCACGTGTCTCTTAAATGCAGCAATGGCCTCACCTGCCCAAGCTTCCTACCAATCCACTACCTTCTGGGCCTAATGGTGCACCTGTTCTGCATGTAACAAATATCCACTGGAAGAATAAATGAACATGAAAATATTAACACAAAAGGCATTTCTTAACAGACATGGTAAACAAAAAGTGTAGCCCCAACTATACACTAGACAACAGTTCTGCTCAGGTGATCATTAACATTAACTACATATGCACTGTACAGCAGCATCATTCATCATAGCCAGAAGGTCGGAGCAACCCAAGTGTCCAAGGATGGATAAATGGACAAACTGTGACATGTATACACAGGGAACATTATCCAGCCTGAAAAAGGAAGGTAATTCTGAACTGCACTACATGGATGGAACTTAATGGCATTATGCTAAGTGAAATAAACCAGTCACAACAGACAAATATGGTATGATTCTTTTACGAGGTTCCTGGAGTAGACAAATTCATGAGACAGAAACCAGAATGGCAGGGGATGAGTGGAAAATGAGGAGTTATTCTGGGAGTTCAGAAGAAATCTCATCAAGATGTGCCTCTGTGGTATGCAGATTGCTGTGAGCTAAAGGCAATTTTAGCCTCAGGCTCAAGAAAAAACTTCTGCCCAGAAAAACCTGAATTAGGGACCTTGCCCATAACAACAGATTATCAGAGATAACAACCTCTCCTGACCTACTACAGGGCATGGCAAACTTCTATTTACTAAGCATCTGCTCTTCTTACCATCCTGCAGGGACCCTTTGGAACCCTCAAGGTGCATGACTTCATCCCTAGCTCAGGATGTCTTATATGTACTCTTTCTATCTATGAACCTCTCACACATGGGGTCTCACTTTCAAATGAATGCGGGGTTCCCATACATACGTATGCATTAAACTTGATTATTTTCTCTTGCCAATCTGTCTCACATTCATCTGATAGTTAGAACAGCCAAATGAACCTGAGGACAGAGGCCAAGTTTCTTCTTACCACACAGTTTAATGGGTATAAAGTTTCAGTTAAGAAAGATGAAGACGTTCTGGAGATGGTGGTGATGGAACAACAATGTGAATGTACTTAATGCCAGAAAGGTACATTTAAAAACAGTTAGATCATAAATTTTATATGTATATTTGACCACAATAAAAAAGTAAATAATAAAAATTTTAAATAAAAATATATGCATTCATATTTTTAGCACCTTTCGAAGTCTGAGAAGCAAATGGAAGGTTTTGGAGACATACAGATCATTTGCTGGTCCAAACTTTTAATAAAAAAAAGCAGTTCCTTCACCAGTTCTCTCAATACCCCAAAATTCAATCACAAAAACACTGCTTTGCATTCATAATTAATTTTACTTAAATTATAACAATGTTGCTTATTTAAAACATCAAAGTTCCAGGAAAGGAAATCTTTTCTGACCTATTAAGAAAGACCCTGAAGTATGCTGGGGGGAAATGATTCATCCTGCAGCACAGAAAAAAATACATCATTAAGAAAGGAATACTATAATTCATGGATTACTAGAAAAATAACATTACTGATACACTGCCAATATCAGGAGAAATGAAATGCCACACTCATTCAGATCATTTAATGCAAAATAAAATAGTTTTCTCTCATCTTTATCTAAAGTTTAACCCTGTAAGTTTTCCTCCACATTAAAAGTATATTTTATACAAAACATTGTTGATATAAGAAACACACAAACGTGTAAAGAACTTTTTTTTTGAGACACAAAGCGAAGTTTATCTGTTCATTCTTTTGCATATGAAGTACTCTTCAGTGACATCCCTTGCCTGAGACTCCGCCACAATCCTTAACCACCACACAACTGCAAGCAACCACTTCCCAGGTTTCTCTCTTTTTAAGATTTTATCTCACTTTATATTTAGAGAGAGAGGAAGGAAAGGAGAGAAACATCAATGTGTGGTTGCCTCTTGTGTGCCCCCAAGTGGGGACTTGGCCTGCAAACCAGGCATGTGTCCTGACTGGGAATCAAACCAGCGACACTTTGGTTCATAGCCTGGGCTCAATCCACTGAGCTACACCAGCCAGGGCCGAAGTCCCCTCATTTCTTACTATCAGCAAACTTAATTAGGTTACTTTGGGGTTCAGCATGAAGGGCTTCTGCCAACTTGACCTGAATGGCTTATCACAGTTGGATGCAAGCACACAGAGATGGGCTCAACACTAATTCATCTAAAAGTCCAGGTGCGTCAGCAACAAACTTGAAATTCCATTCATTTAACATGATGGTTTACTTTTGCAAACTACTTAAGAAAGACTCCCGTCTGCTATCTAGATAACTCGAAATAGCCCCACAGCCTACAGGTCTGTCAGACAACATGGTACCTTTCATTCATTAAAAAAAAAATGAAGCATAAAGAATTTTTATAAGAGCTTTGTTAGGCTCAACTTACAGTTGCTGAGAAGCAAGACTTCAAATGCCCTGGAGAATAAGTCTGCAGATTATTCTATGCATCTGAATTTAATGAGGGGACTTCAGAAAGATTACATGAAGGTGGGCAAAATCAGGGTGGGGACTGGACTACAGGGCACTTAATAAGATTATGTGCTCTCTTGAGGGTAGTTATTCCTTTGTTGGATATCAGGTCTGGCATTTCAAGAGCCTGTTAATAGGGGTGTCAAACTCATCTTCACCAGAGTCCACATCAGCCTTGCAATTGCCTTCAAAGGGTCGAATGTAATTTTAGGACTGTGTGAACATAACTGCTCCTTAACTAGGGGCAAGGAGCTCCGTGCTGCCACTGGGTAGAAACAAGGTGCCAGGCAGGATAAAACACGGTGGAGGGCCAGATTTGGTTAGTGGGCCTTGTGTTTGCCACCAGAGTTCTAGATGTTCAAGAACAATGAACAGGGCTGGTTTCAGAACCTTTCTTTCACTAAAAAAGCTACGGGCCTGAGGCATGATTGTCCACCATGACCTGACCAGTTAGGAATTTATGATTTATTACAGCACCACTCTTTTTTCCACAATCCACATAGTCATAAAATCAATTTTATACCACTCATAAAAGCCTTACCATAAATCTATATCAAACAAAAAAGAAAGCATCCATTATACTCACGTCATGTCCTGCTACTTTGGGGTTTGGGGCTCCAATCCTAGAAGTACCCTGTGATTGTGTGATTTACAATAATAAAACCATATTTGGTCTTCAACCCTGGTCTTGGAACAGAACTCCTAAAACCCCAGGAATTTCATAAGTATGATAGAGATGTCTGTTATGTTAATGGGGCAACTTTAGAAGTCCCGGAATAAGCTAAGAATGGGGGCTGGTTCTAGGGGAACCAAACAGGGATTAGGGCAGGGGTGTCAAACTCATTTTCGCAGGGGGCCACATCAGCCTCCTGGTTGCCTCCAAAGGGCTGAAACTGTTAAGGAGTAGAAATTACATTCGGCCCTCTGAAGGTAATCATAGGGCTGATGTTGGGATTGACACCCCATATTGACACCCTTGAATTAGACGGTTGGGATTTTCAGTCCCATCCCTTCATCTCAGGAGAGGTGAGTGGGGCTAGAGATTCAATCACCAATGGCCAATGGTTTCAAATTACGCCTATGTAATGAAGCCTCCACAAAACCCCCAGAACTACAGGGTTTAGGAAGCCTCTGGGTGGGTGACTACACGGAGATTTAGGGAGAGGGGCTGGCTGCTCAGAGAGCAGGGGAGCCCCACAACCCTCCCCACACACGTTGCCCTAGGCATTTCTTTCATCTGGCAATTCCCGAGTTACATCCTTTTATAATAAACCAGCAATCTAGTAAGTAATGTGTTTCTCTGAGTTCTGTGAGCCGATCTAGCAAATTAATCAAACCTGAGGAGGAGGGCATTATGGAAACCTGAAATCTATAGCTCGATGGTTGGTGAGAGGCACCCCAGCAACCCAAACCTGAGTGCGAAAGGATAATATAGACTGGTGAGATTTTTCTTGTTCTTAGAACTATAACCTTCTCGGAGACAGAAACTGGATGATGTGCTGTGGGCAAGGGACTGCACTGGGCATGTGAACAGACAAAGCCATGGGCAGCAGAAGTTATAAAAAGATGTGACTATACGTAAACACCAGTTAACAGAACAGAAAAGGCACAGAGAAGCCAACACCAAGGAAAATTTGTCTTGAATTCTAATGTGTCAGTTTCAATAAACCTTTTTTTCTTCCTTAAGGTAAGTCCAAGTAGGTCTCACACCCTCGTACTCGGGGACAGGAAACAGCCTTCGTTACCTTTTACATGTGGCAAAGGATAGGAGAAGTCAGCAGTGGGGAGCCAGCAATGGGGACCAAGCAGGGAAGTCATGGGTCCTGTCCAGGGTTCCCTTAATAAGTTCAATATTCCTCTTCTATCCCATTACCACCACTGAGTCCATTTTAGTTCCATGACTATGTACCTGTTTTCCAGGGACACACTTGGTTTCATTACACCTGTTGTCCTGGTATAATCATTCACAGTGCTCAAGTTTACACTCGGAAGTATGCCAACTTGGCAATAAAATATGTAATCACCCTAATTTTAGTTTAAGCCCTTATGTTCTCTCATTTTATGTGCCATTGGAGGGGGGAAAACTGTCAACCATCTACGACACAAGTATACAAACACATTCAATTTTCAGAGATGTTGAAATGTGAAAAAGAAGAAAGTGAGTCTTGTAATATAATGTTAAGGAAGCATCAAAGAATACAAAGGTAACTGGTGCTGAAAGCAAGATCTGAACCTAGGTAGTCTGACTCCAGTCCTGCTGAATGCCTATTATCCTGGCCATAATTACTAATGTGCTGAGTTGTTGCAAGTCTTTCAAATGATCTCCATTCTGTCATTCTCGCCCCACTACATGTAAAAAGAGTACTCTAGCCCTGGCTGGTGTGGCTCAGTGGATTGAGTGCTGGCCTTCGAACCAAAGGGTTGTCAGTTCTATTCCCAGTCAGGGAACTTGTGTGGGATGCAGGCCAGGTCCCCAGTAGGAGGTGCATGAGAGGCAACCACACATTGATGTTTCACTTCCTCTCTTTCTCCTGCCTTTCCCCTTGCTAAAAATAAATAAATAAAATGTTTAAAAAAGCTAAATTTTGCCCCTGCTTATGTCTCCAGCCTCCTCTCTCACTGCTCTCCCACTTCAAACTCCACAAGGCAGCCCTTCTGAGATTCCTCAGCATCCTGGGGTCACAACCATGGGACTAACAGCCTGGGAATGGAAATGTGGCAAGTACATGAAGAAATAGGGTCCACTGTCCCTCACAGGACCCAAGCTTACATAGACCTATTCCTGTGCTTTGCCATGTCTCCCATATCAATTCATACTTTATACCAAATTCTTCCAATTTTTAAATAAAAATAAATGTTAGAGGCAAACATTAGAAATCTATTCTTTCATGACTAGTGCCTAAGTGCTGCTATTCATTTGGAATCATTTCTAGAGAAGAGCAAAATCCAACCACATAATCAGCACACTGATCAAAGTCTGAATTTAGGACACCTGGAAACACCATCCTCCATGACCATCACCCAAAGTCCACCCCAAATTGGGGAGCAATGCATTCCTCAATTTCTCCCAAGTTCCCGCAGCCCTGGAGGCAGTGCTTTGTACTGGGCAGACAGTAAAGGTACACATCATTTGCCCTCTGGTATACATTGTGACCATAGTCTGTCCTTTAGGTGTCCCCTACACTGAATTACTAATGCGCATGAGGTCCAGAAGCCATCACTACTAAGTCAACACCATGACATGCAAACGTTTCTGAAATGAGAAACATCAGGATGGTGCAACATAGCTCCCTCCCTGTGTGTCTTTCCCCACTGCCACCCTGGAACTCACCAGACCTTCATGCCATTTGTGTGTCAATGGAGATGATTGACTGGGGCCCAAGAGGCCGGCCTTTAACTCTGTGAACCTCCAGTTCTCCGGATGTAAACTGAGAATAACCACCTCTGTCTCACATGGTTATTGCAAGAATTAAATGAAATAAAACATATGCAAACACCAAGCCAGGGTCTAACCCTTATATGGCAGCAAACAATACATGCTTATCAAATCTGAGAAATGAAAATTATTCTACTTTAATAAGGTTTAAAAATGCAAGTAAATTTACCTTCAAATCCATGGTGAGAAAAAATCACTGTGGGCCCACCATAATCATAGTGCCAAATGTCATATATGTCATCTTGTTTAATCTTAGTAACCATCTGTGAGAGTTACTCTCTTTAAGAGAACAATTAATTGAGGTTTTGTCAAGTGCAATAATTTGCAGAGCAAGAACCAAGCACAGCATAATTTGAACTTAGTTCTATGTGAACACAGTACTCATTCTCCTTTCCCCTGTTACTGTTTCCCAGACACCAAAGCCAGGGGAGGAAGGAGATGAATGAAGGCCTGGCAAGGACAACTGCTCAGTGCTGATTAGTACACCTGAGTCAACACAAGCCCAAATGCCTGAAGTTACCTGGCACTCGGGGGCAAAGAGATGGGAAAAGGTAAGCGGTCAGTGTAACCAAATGTCAGCTCAGACAGGATCCTTTGGCAATCTACATTAATGTTTTAAAAGTATAAGTGGCTTATCAGCATAAGGCAGGTAACTGGCAGCACTGTGATTTTAAGCAAGTTACTATGTGACCCCTTGTGCCTCGTTCCCTGGCACGCAACATGATGGCAATACAATCTCTCTTACAATAATACTGTATATGGGTTAAAGAAATAATGTGCACAGGGTCTGTCACAGAGGAAAGAATACTCCCATTATTACAAAAGCCTTTTCACAACTAGACTTCTTACAGCCCCTTCCCCCCTGACTTGCCTAAATTATCTGTATCATCCCTCAACTTCTCCTGTTGTTTATCTGCCTCTTCCTTCTCTATGTACCCCACTCACTCACTTAGGCCACAAACGCTTGCTGAAAAAGGCCAGCAGAATAGCAGTGTAAAAAAAATCTGCCCTCAGAGCTTAAATTCTTACATTTGTGAGAGAAGGTGGAAGACAGGCAATAAACAAACAAAAACACATAATAAACCACCAGGTAAAGTGTATACAGTGAGGGACAGCAAATATTCCTGGGGAGAGGGGTGTCAGATACTTAGGAAAACCCTGTCTGAAGACTTACTCTGACTCAGAGAGCTGAATGAAGGGAAAGAACAAGGCATGAGTTCCGAGAGAACAATGTTTCAGAGAGAAGGAACAGCAAGTGCCTTGATGCGAGAGCAAGCACAGTGCCTTAGAAGACTGAGGACACAGTCTGCTTCTGCCCCTCCTGTTCCTGCTCCTCCACTGCATCACTCACAATTCTGCCATATGATTACTGGTTTACATGCCAATTTTGTCACCTGACTATGAGCCCCTTGAGAGCAGGAGAGTGTAGCTTCCTCTGTGTTCACTCAGTCATACAACACTCATTGGCTAAGTACTGGCATTCCCTTAACTTAAGCACTGGGTGTACAGTGAAGAAGCAAATAAGCATACTCTCTGCCTTCAGGAGTTTACAACAAATAGCACTGAGCACACAATAAGTATTCACAAAACATTTACTAAATGAGTAATATTGGCTTGACTTTTAGTTATGTAGGTTTATGCCACGCAGAGTTCTGGGCCTCTTTTGTCTAGAAGACCACCATTCCTCACCTCCACCTGTTATTCACCTGCACTCTCCACAGAAAACTGTTTGCAATGACCCCTCTACCTCTCCGTGTTCTCTCCTCCGCCTTTGCACACAGTCCACTCTATTAGGAATGCCCTCCCTGCCTTCACCTTCTCCACCAGACTAACTCCCAGTATTATTTCCCAAAATTTAATTAGTATATTAATGTTATCATTTGCTCAAACATGTACAAATCTCAAATTCTTCAGACAAAACACTTCCATCAAGTAACAATGAGCGATGCAACTACTGACAATTCCAGATTGAGTAGTAAAGACAGTTGGGCAAATGATCTGAAGTTACTTACGTAATTTCTTTCCCTCCTCAAAATATGAGATATTTCAGGGGCATTGTGCCTGCAGAACTGGGCCAGGGTACAAGGGCAGCAATGTTCTGATTTCTGTGGTTCTGTGAGTTCATCACCCAGGCATTACAGAAATATTTCATTTACAGTAAACAAAACCAATTTCGCAAAGGGGCTATCAGTTAAAGGTCTTCCCCACACAGAAGGTCAATAGTTTATCCTCTAAATGATCTGAGATGTATTTCATTTTCTAACAGCAGAAATTGTAGCTGTACTTTACTTTTTTTAAAAAAAGAGAGGAAAAAAAGCCACATTTTTTTCCTAGGCAAGAAGGCAGATACAGGTTAAGTCACAACTTCTAATGCAGCCCCACAGCCTCATTTAGCAGATAAGAACTTATTCATGACCTCTAGTCCTTT
The DNA here is from genome assembly GCF_014824575.4 of Sturnira hondurensis. Taxonomy (NCBI): domain Eukaryota; kingdom Metazoa; phylum Chordata; class Mammalia; order Chiroptera; family Phyllostomidae; genus Sturnira; species Sturnira hondurensis. Next base: position 14,016,301 of record NW_028075471.1, read on the forward strand.
CCTTCTAAAAGGCTGGCATCCATCTTGAGCCTCCTGCTTCTGAAAAGCGCAGAGAGTTAAACTGCAGCCACCCATTTTGAAGTACAGAACAGGGGCAGAGTAAGCACTTTCCTCCAACAATACACATTTCTCTCCAAGTTCCTAGACAGAAGCTCTGGGCTTTGTGAAGAAGCACACAACAAGGACTGTGCAGCTGGAGACCTGGGGAGTGGTGCTTCCTACAGTGTCTCCCTCTGCTCCTCTTACAACAGAACAGCTCTGTGACCTTCACCCAGCCATTAGGAAAGGGGAAATGTATGAAAAGGCAACAATACCATGCTTATAATTACCACTAAAACTCGGTGCCCTCAGCCAAGACATCCTCTAAGATGTGAGGGATGGAATGGGTTTATCTCATGCCCACCAAGGCTGTGACTGTTGTATTACCCTGCATGTACCACAGCACCATGTTCTTTTGATTACTTGGACATGACAGAGTGGCATCTGCCTGGATTTGGGTCTGTGAGATGATGCCTAACAATGTAGATCTTTACTGGAACGCTGAGTTCACTAAACATTGCCCCGTAAAGTTCCAAAGCCAACCTAGCTAGATCCCTAATAGAGTCTACAGCACACTAATGAAAAATGCCTACCATTGGGCAGCCAGGACTGTGATTCAGATTCAGCTATTCTTTACTAGTTGAGTAACTTTGGGCCAGTCACTAAGCCACTCTAAGCTCTTAAAAACACCTTATAAGACTCTGCAAGTACTCACCTGACCTGGCCCTTGCTGACCTCTCAGATTACTACTTGCACTACCACCTTCTCCCTCTTTTACTATCTGGACTCAGAGCTCATTCCCACCTCAGGGCCTTTGCATTTTCTGTCCTCTCTACCTAATAACACACTCTCCCCCAGAGTTTCACCTGCTGGCTACTTTTCATTCCTCAGGTCTTAGCTCAAAAATCAAAAAGTCACTTCCAGGATCTCATAAACATAATGTTGAGTTCTACGGGTACATGTCACATAATTTCATTCACATAAAGTACAAAGAGGAAAACCAGTGCATGAATGGTATAAGTCAGGGGATGGGTTACCCTTTTCAGGGGGAAGGCAATGTAAGTTAGGAGCACCAGAGGGCTCCCTGGGTTACTGCTAAATGATTACTTTCTTGATCTGGATTCGGTTACCTGGTCATGTTCAGTTTGTGAACTCATCAAGCTGTTTGCTTATAATATACACATATTAGTATGTGTGTTATATTCAATAAAAAATTAAACCAAAACAACAAAAACTATCTTGTTAAATCAGTTTTCCGTAATCTTCTGACTATACCGCTCTGCTAGCTAAATTACTTCATCTGAGATCCTGAGACCTTACTTTGTTTTCTTCATAGCATCTGTCACTGGCTGAAATCATCTTCACTATTGTTTTTGTACACATGTGTACATTGTGTACATGCTAGCCCTTCCCCAGTTCCATTAAAGTGTCATGTGGCCCAGGGTCAAAGACTCTGCCCACCTTGTTCACAACTTCCAAATCTCAGGAACAGTCCTGTTCTAGCTATAAGCCAAATACAAAAATGTATGTAAGATTAAAAATGGCTAAAGGGGGCCCTTTAAGGATATAAAAGCAATTTAAAAATCAAAACAGTGAATCTAAGAACACAGGAAATAAAAATTTCAGCCCTGGCTGGTATGGCTCAGTGGATTGAATGTCAGCCTGCGAACCAAAGGGTTGCTGGTTCCATTCCCAGTCAGGGCACATGCCTGGGTTGCAGGCTGGGTCCCCAGTATGAGGCACGTGAGAGGCAACCACACATTGATGTTTCCCTCTCTTTCTCCCTCCCTTCCCCTCTAAATAAAATATTTTTAAAAAATCTCAATGGCATTAAGCATTAGGAATATGTGTCAAATGTTAAATTTCACTACAGGGAGGGGGTAAAGTGTCACTCTATGGGTACCTTCATAAGAGTGGTTAAAGTTACTTCTCAGAGTAGACACTGAGTTTTTTATGTCTGTATGCCTAACAGTTTTTGCACTAGGCCTGGTACAAAACAGGTCTGAGCTAAGAGTGACAACAGATTTCTGCGGCACTTGGTGAGGATTTCTTCTGAGAAAAGTGGGTGATGTTCAATTGTAATATATGCCACAGGCAAGGGAGTACACAGGTGCATGTCCAAGCAGATTTAGATGAAGCATCCAAGAATTCCAAGAGTTCCTTAAAGTCAGGAGCAATACTCACCATTTTTTTTTGCCAATTCCAAGACATTTTTATAAAGAAAAAAATAAAAATGTGTAGCAGAGCTAGTGACTTAAAGGATGTAATATAGTGCCTAGTGGTATGCACACTAATGTACATGAACGCATAATGCATTTCATGAGCAAATCTATACTCACAAAGCAACAGCCTGGTATAAGGGAAACTTAAAAGTAAGCCTTAATTCTGCAATCAGCTCTGTCATAAACTTTTTTAATAACCTTGACCAAGTCACTGAACTTCTTTAGGCCTCAATTCTTCTATCTGCACTGATTGGGCTAGATGCTCACTAATGCCCGTTTTCTGGTTCTTGGACAATTCTGACGTTAAAAAATCATTCTTATCTTCTAAGCCTTCTGTTTATCAGATAATAAATCATTCAACAGTATGTAAATCAAGTTTACCAGATATAGTTGGTCAAACCAAGGGTATCTCTCCACAACCAGATTCTCTAAAGGATTGTGTTCAAGATCCCATTTCTTGGTTAGGCAAGCAAGAAGTCCTGCAGTTCAGCTGAACACCTATGTTTCTCTGTACAATTATTTCCTTTGCTGGAGTGTTCATGCCTTAGGCCCCATATTTCTCATTAATACAAGTCCACATTCACAATTCCACAGTTCTAGCTTTTTGTCACACCTAAATAATGAATAGGACTTGATCACCTGGAAATATCCTCCTTACTCTATTACAACAATTAGTGATTTTATTTAGACAAAACCACCATTTATTTTGCTATCCCACCATACTATCAAGTGCCTATTAAAGATATTACAGTAATAAGTATTAGCACCTTTTAAATTTATATTAACAAAAAGAAATGAAAAGTCAGGAAATGAAAGGAGAAAATTTAAAAACCTCACAGATGTCAAAATAAGCCAAAGTTTAGAGTAACTCAAAAATCATTAGTAACTATCTTTAAGTTTTCTTAAAAACTATACATATTGTGATTAAAATTGCATAGGTGATAACTTGTTTCTCACCAATTAGAAATGGGAAACTGGACAAGGATGTTGCACTGCTTTGGCTGAGCCCCACACTGTCCTTCCTTAAAAGGGGAGAGAGATTATCTATGGCACAGGTGCCAAATCCGGCCCTCCACCTTGTTTTATCTGCCCTGCACCTTGTTTCTACCCAGCAGCCAGCACTGAGCTCTCACTTAACTGTTAAGGAGTAGTTACATTTATACAGTCCTAAAATTACATTTGACCCTTTGAAGGCAACCGTGAGGCTGATGTGGCCCCTGGTGAAAATGAGTTTAACACCCCTGATCTATGGGCATCTATGGGCAATAAAAAGTCAAGTAGTTGAGTGATTTCTCCAAGAGCCTTTACCAACTCCTAACTCCACAAAGGCCTTCTGTCTCTTGCCATCTCCAAAAAGTAAAACTCTACTGGAGGCCAAGTTCCAACAGCAGATATTCAACATCCACCCCTAGCCCTCTTGATGTTTTACTCCCTATAAACAACGAAAAAGTGGATATGGCCAATGCTCTGATGTGTTTTAGTGATGAGACTGGTTTTCACTGAAGGGCGGGAGAGGGGAGAGCGCTTCCCTAGCTCGCCACCTGCAGGTCTGCAAAAGCAGGTAGGCTATAGAAAAGTTAGGCTGAGACGGGTTTCCAGGCAAGTTCACACGTGGCTTAACAAAAGCGTTCGGAAGTAGAGACGTTTCAAAATCTTAACTGGTAAAGCGGGTAAAAACCTCAGGACTCCAAAACGCAATGGGAGAAACTTCCTCAATTTGCATGCTGCTCCCATACCGCGCCTTCCGCTAGAGCTCGGGGACTGACGCCGGGGGCCCTCTGAGACCTGAGTGGCTCCTAGTCTGGGGCAGTGACCCGTCGCCCCCCACATCCCCACGCCGGGGCGGAGGGTGCAAGGTCTTTCGGAGCGCCCGCACAGCGCCGCGGCACACCGGGGCAGAAGTAGGACAGGGAGACAAGACGGGCCAGGCAAGCGGGCGCCCCACCAGTGCTCTGCCTGCACCCCCTGCCGGCCCGCTCACCTGCGACCTGGCAGCTAGAAGCCGGGGCCGGAGCGCCAGGACTCGCAGAACTGTTCGGGCCTGCGCTGCCGCCGGCGACGCCATCTTGACAGGATAGCCCGCGCGGTAGCTAACTGTGCGAGGTGCCGGAGTGGGAAGTGGAAGGAGGCGGCCCTGGCCGTCCCCCTCTACCAAGCTCCTCCTCTACCACGTGCCCGCGCCCTGGGTGCAGACGCTGCCCGGGGCAGCACCTGGTTCTGGGACCAGCTGGTGGAGCAGCCAAGCCCTNCCGCACAGCGCCGCGGCACACCGGGGCAGAAGTAGGACAGGGAGACAAGACGGGCCAGGCAAGCGGGCGCCCCACCAGTGCTCTGCCTGCACCCCCTGCCGGCCCGCTCACCTGCGACCTGGCAGCTAGAAGCCGGGGCCGGAGCGCCAGGACTCGCAGAACGGTCCGGGTCTGCGCTGCCGCCGGCGACGCCATCTTGACAGGATAGCCCGCGCGGTAGCTAACTGTGCGAGGTGCCGGAGGGGGAAGTGGAAGGAGGCGGCCCTGGCCGTCCCCCTGTACCAAGCTCCTCCTCTACCACGTGCCCGCGCCCTGGGTGCAGACGCTGCCCGGGGCAGCACCTGGTTCTGGGACCAGCTAGTGGAGCAGCCAAGCCCTCCCTCAGTCCCTCAGTACCCCAGCCCTGGCTCCAAGTCCCCAAATCCGCTTTTAGCTTTCAGAGGAGGGGTGTCTTTGGCACTGTGCCACCAGGAATGTGCTTGTGAACAAAAGAAGATCCGAGCCCTGTGGTCATGGGGCTTCAACTGTCCCCGTGGACCAACAAACAAGCAACTATTAGTCCTTCTAGTGAGGGATGGAGGGAGGGGCCTGGGCTGACATGTTCGACCAAGTAACCTCCAGTCCAGTCCTGGGTCACCGAGGCTGGTCCGGAGTATGGGGAGATTTGAGCTGAGAATTGAAATAATAAAGGAGGGGCAAATGGGTCTGGTGAGGTTGGCGGAAACCCTTCAGGGGTATCCAACCTTATGGCTCTCTGGGCCACACATTGAATATATTTCAATATGTAATCAAACAAAAAAAATCACGTTTTAAGTAAATTTGCGATTTTGTGTTGGGCTTCATTCATAGCCATCCTGAGCTGCATGCAGCCAGCCAGCTCCAGGTTGGGCACCCCTGCTTACATCTTAGTAAGATTCGTTTTAATCCAAGTATTAATTTAACAGAGTATTAATGCAAAACTATTGATGGATTCATAGCCCTGTCATAACCATAACAACATTTGCAGTCTACCAACTCTAAACACAAGACATGCAATAAAAATGACTATCTCCCTGGCCAAGTAGCTACTTGGCTTGATTGTCTTCCTGATAGCCACGGTTACAGGAGGTCAGGGTACATACATGAATTAACCAATGAATGCATAAATAAGAGGAACAAGAAATTGATGTCTGCCTCTCTCCTTCTCCCTGCCCCTTCCCTCCCTCCCTTTCTCTTTCTCTCCCTCTCTCAAATCAATTTTAAAAATTAAAAAATAAAAATAACTAGTAAATATGCTTAAGGCATACCAAAACTTTATAAATATGAATGAATTTATTTTTCAGTAGGTAGAAGTGTAAAATCCACACTTCGCAGAAAAGGAAACTGAGGCACATTGAAATTAAGGAACTTGCTCCTGGTCACAGATCTGATAAGAAGTGGAAAGGGGATGCAAACCCATTCTCTCTCTTGTCCCCACCTCATTAACCACTATTTTAGATTTTTTTTAAAAAAACTTACTTGTTCTGGAGCTTGTTATCATGGGGGGAAATGGTACAATGTAGCAGAACTGGGCAACTATTGCTGCTAATTTCCTTCTTTCTTTTCCTCCCTTCTTTTTTAAAATTTAATTTTGACAAATCAAATATATAGAAAAGTTCTAAGAATATTACCCCAAAATGCACAAATATCCTTTACCCAGATTTGCCATGTATATTTTGCCATTTGCTAGTCTTGATAGAGATATATAGATTTATAGTCCATTCTTCATTTCATTACAATTTTATCTGCTAGGTTTAGCATCTGTTAGCGATTATTGCTTGAATCTGTTATTACTATGATGGTTGCAAAGTGGCGATTATTTAGTTCTATCCTTTTCTACATATTTTAGTTTAGATTCTACTCCAAGAAGAGCTTTACCTTCTCCCACATTTCTTTATTTATTCTAGTATTCATTTGTATCAGTATGGACTCATGGATTACTTTTCAGGCTGTGCCAAACCTATGCTCTTTGCTATTGCCTACACATCCTTTTGATGCTTCTGGATATGGGTCATTTAATCCTCACAGAAACCCTTCAACTGTGTCCTACTGTTATTTCTATTTTGTCAGAGAGAGAACTGGGCCACGGAGAGATTATGTAACTTGCGCAGGGTCACATAGCTTGGAGTCAGACCCAAAGCTAGAATCTAACCACTCCAGTCCACACCCTTCCCTTGACATGAGTAGATCTGAGTTCCGTCGTCCATCATTACTTCTACTGGAGTTGCCATCTAGTAAGATGGAGCAGAGACTCACTAGTGTTTGTATGCTGAATATTTAAGCTTGGTGAGTGTTTTGAGCATGTCACTAAGAAGCAGATCACCTGTAGAATCCGTCAAAGCTGTATACTCAGATGTTACCATGGTAAGGAAGTCAGTCTTCCAGCAAAGACTAGAAGGGATCTGAAAGAAGAGTAGAAGAGTGCATTTTATGAAAGAAAGGAGAGATTTATGACATTCTTTTGTTCAGTGTTCTAAGATGACGTTTTCCTATTAGAGGATGATTTCGGGAAGTGGCATATGGAGAGGCTTTCCAATTGCCATTCAAGTACATTTGGTAGTCTTTAATTGGTTTACTACTTATTAGTACATAACTGGGGACTTTCCAGGCTGAGTAGCATTGTATGCTACTGTTTTTCTGTTTCAGTTGGTCTGCAGGCTTGGGGCCCAAGTCTTGTGTCACCAATTCCTCAATGTCTTCAGCCACATTCTCTCTTTCTGCCTTCTCTGAAGCCAAGGGACTAGGATGATGTAGCAGAAAGACATTTGTATGCAATCTCCAGTGCCTCATACTCGGCCAGACTACAGGAAATGTGCAGTAACACAGGTAGGATAAGTCCCACTTACTGAGCTGCTCCAAAGAATTTTTCCTATTTCCTGAGCATTTTTTCCAAACAGGAAACTCTTAGAGGTCAGAGGTTCCACTATAGAGTTCTGCACTTTGCTTTACTGAGACAAGCACTAGGTTTTCAGTTAAATGGGATTGGGTTCAAAAGCCACCTCTATCCCTTACAAACTTGTAGCCTGGGGAACTACCTACTTCATAAAGTGGTAGTAAATATTCAAGGAGATATTGTATGTAAGAACCTTGTGCCTAGTAGGGGTTTAACAAATGTTGTTTTCTTCTGCTAATAGGTTCTTAATAATATTTGTTTGATAGCTAATGTGAAATACCAGAGCCACTCTGAGATGTGAGTTGCAAGGACCCAGGCACTTTGTAACTTATATTGATACCACTGGTGAATTCTGGAAATGAGTAAATACCAGATGAAAGTATTAAAAGTGTTTGAAGTGGTTGCTTCCAGGAAGCTGGTAGAGGGTAATGGTTAGAAAACCTGACTTTTATTAAAGTATAATGGGCATACAATAGTAGTTTCATGTGTATAGCATAGTGACTTGACATTTATATGTATGCTGAAATAATCTCCACAGTAAGTGTAGTTACCACCTGTCCCTATGCAGAGTTTGCAGAATATTACTGTATTCTCCAAGCAATACATTACATAACCAAGACTTACTCTTTTTATAATTGGAAGTATGTACCTCTTGACCCTCTTACACATTTTTGCCTCAACCCCACCATTACTCCTCTCCTCCAATAACTACCAATCTGTTCTCTGTATCTATGAATATAAGTTATGTTTTGTTTGTTTTAAATTCCACATATACATTAGATCATATGGTATTTGTCTTTCTCTATCTGACTTTGTTCAGTTAGCATAATACTCACTGGGTCCCTCCAGGTTGTTACAAATAGCAAGATTTATATATTTTTTTCAGGGCCAAGTAATGTTTCACTGTAAATATATACATGACATTTTCTTTGTCCATTCATCCATTGATGGATGCTTGTGTTGTTTCCATATCTTGGCTGTTGTAAATAATGCTGCATTGTACATAGAGGTGCACATAGCTTTTCCAGAAGTAGAATTGATGTATTATATGCTACCTCTATTTTTAATTTTTTGAAGAATTTCCATACTGTTCTTCATAGAGGTTACACCAATTTACATTCTCCCCAAGTGTACATGAGGGTGCTCCTTTATTTATATCCTCACAAACACTTGTTGTTTCTTGTCTTTTTTGATAATAGCCATTTAAATAGGTATGAGGTGATTTTTATTTACATTTTCCTGATAAGTAGTGATGTTGAGCATATTTCTGTGTGTCTGTTGGCCATGTAAATGTTTTTTGGGGAAAATGACTATTCAGATTGTCTGCCCATTTAAAAATCAGATTGTTTATTATTTTGTTATTGAGTTGTATGAATTCTTTATGTAGTTTGTATAGTAATCCCTTATTAGATAAATGATTTGCAAATACTTCTTCCAATTAATTAGGATTTCTTTTGTTTTGTTGCTAATTTTGTTCACTGTGCAGAGCTTTTTTGGGGTTTGATGTAGTCCTATTTGTTTACTTTTACTTTTGTTGATTTTGCCGCTGGAGTCTGTTCCAGAAAAAAAAATCACTACAACCAATATCTAGAAACAAATAGGACTTTACTGCCTATATTTTCTTCTAAGAGTTTTATGATTTCAGGTTTTATATTCAAATCTTTAATCCACTTTGAGTTAATTTTTGTATTGGTATATGATAGTAATCCAGTTTTATTCTTTTTCATGTGTCTGTCCAGTTTTCCTAGCAGCATTTACTGAAAAGATTGTCTTTTTCTTATTGTATACTTTTGTCTCCATTATCATAAATTAATTGACCATATGTGTGTTTTTATTCCTGGGCTCTTTCTGTTACATTGATTTTATGTGTCTCTTTTTATGCTAATACCATACTGTTTTGTTTAATGTAGATTTGTAGTATAATTTGGAACCAAGGAATGTGATACCCCCAGCCTTGTTTTTTTTTTCAAGATTGCTTTGATCTATTATATTTCTAGAGCTTTAAAAATGCAGATTCCTAGACTCCAATATAGAGCTACTGAATCAAAGTCACTTATCATAGGGTCTAGGATCTGCATATTAAAAAATCTCCAACATTTTCTTAGTTTAAAAACTAAAAAAAAGCAAACAAACTAAGCCACAGAGAGGCCAACTCTCAAGAATTTTTTTGGTAAATCAAGGACAAGTTACTCTACTTTCCTCCACTGAGTTCCTAAATGTAGAAGAAAAAGCTGATAAACTGTAAATACAGGTATGACTAAATGCTGCTTTTAGAAAACTTTGACACATTGGCGCAAAATCCATTTTCTACCAGGGTCTAGGGTAGCTATGACATGTAGAAACATTGGGTAAGGGTTAATGAACAGCAATGCTATGTTTTTTTCCTTATCAAAACTGTACTTGTCAATTGTTTGAGCAGTAACTATGTCCACAAGCAATAGCACTCTCAGAAGCATTCTGTACTGTTGTATCAGATTGAAGCACAGAGGTATGTATCAGATGCACCGGATTCAATTCTTGACTTTGTGATGTAAAAGTTCCATGACCTTGGACAAATTACTTCACAGCCTCAGTTCTTTTATCTGTGAAAAGGGGATTATAATGATACCTATTTTTCCAAGATGTGTTCTGAAGTTCTTGAGATCCCAGTGGCTGTTATCCACTCTACCCTCTTTACCTGACTAAGAAATTCTTTTCATGTTTGTTTTTTTTTAGTGTCTATCCCAATGAGCCTCAATTTCCCCATTAGTAAATTGAATTCCAGTTATAATGACATCTTATATGAACTGGGAGTTAGCAATGTAACACTTCTCGTAAATTTTGTATACATTGTCAAGTTCTAAAACTCCATGATCAAACTTGGGACTTAGAACACCCTGCCTACAACAGTTTCTTAAATTATTCATTCCAAGAAGAAAAATAAACACGTGAGTAGGCTCATATACCTTCTCTTTCATCTCAGCAGTGCATGATAACAGTGAAATACTGTGCTCTCTTTCGTATCCATACTGATTGCTCTAGCGTCCCTGATTTGCCAAGGAGGCGTGTCATGAAATCTAGCTCGGGGCTAGTGCACCTAGCACTTCCAATGGCTGTTTGTCATTACCTTTTCTTTTAAGCATGAAAACCACTGGAAAAATACAAACTCACTATAACCTGTAGAACTGAGTAGAATTTTAAAGAAATAGCCCCAATTTTCATGAATAGCATTTGAATTCATCCTGGTGCATGTCAGAAATGAAAATCACTATTATGATGATGAAATAAAGGGCTCTTATAGATTTTTATTCAGTTATTTTTTACTTTTTAAATTATTTTTATTGATTATTTTATTACAGCTGTCCGGGGTTTTCCCCCCTTTACCCTCCTCCACCCAGCTTCCCCCACTCCCCCAGATAATCCTCCCACCATTGTTCATGTCCATGGGTCATGCACATAAGTTCTTTGGCTACTCCATTTCCTGTACTGTACTTTACATCCCCATGGCTATTCTGTAACTACCTATTTGTACTTCTTAATCCCCTCACGTCTTCATCCATTCCCCCACACTCCTCGCCATCTGGCAACTATCAAAACACTCTCCATATTCGTGATTCTGTTTCTGTTCTTGTTTGCTCAGTTTGATTTTGAGATTCAATTGTTGATAGATATGTGTTTTTGCCATTTGTGTGGGATTGGGAGGAGGCTAGAGGAAAAGGACAGCAATCATGTGATTCCCCTCTTTCTTGTTTTCCTTTAATTTCTTACTCTATTTCACCCTCCTTAAACTTTCTTTCCAAAGTCTCAATGCCATTCCATCTGCCTGAAAGACCCATCCCTATGGTTCACCAACCTCAGGCTTTCTCTCATTTCTTGAGAATCAGTCAGCCTCTTCAGGAAGAGTCCCTGAAAGCAAGGCTGGGTCATTTCCATGGTTAGTACGGGTTAATTTATATTGGCTTCTTCCTTTAGAATTTTTAAATCTTCAACAACAAGGACTGTGTCTTCTTCAATGTTATATCCTGTATTACAGGATAATACAGGACAATGTACTGTATTACAGTACAATGCCTTAAGCAGAAATGATAAATAAATAAAGATGAAGCTGATGCAATAATCACCTTTAATAAGAAAATTCAAAGAGTCATTAAGGTCTAGAAATCTGTCAGTACCACCCCAACAAGATAGGAAATTGAGGCCTATGAAGGGAAATAATCTTCCAGTTATTTATCACACACTACACTTGTTCTTAGATGCCTTAGAGGTCTACCTTGTGCATCTCTCTCCTCTATATTTGTTTTACAATTACAGTTGACATACAATATTATATTAGTTTTAGGTATACAATAAAGTGATTAGACATTTACATAATGTTTGAAGTGATTGCTGAATAAGTCTGATACCATCCTGACACCATACCTAGTAATTACAATATTATTGACTATATTCCCCACGCTGTCTTTTACATCCCCATGTCTATCTTGTAACTACTAATATGTACTCTTTAAACTTTTTGTTTTTTTCATCCAGTCCCCCAACTCCCTCCCCTCTGGCACCCATCAATCTGTTTTCTATGATTCTCTGTTTTGTTTGTTTATTTTGTTCCTCAGATTCCACATAGAAGAGAAATGATATTTGTCTTTCTCTGTTTGATTTATTTCAGTTAGAACAATAGTCTCTGGGTCCATCAGTGCTATCACAAGTGGTAATATTTCTTTAAACTTGTGGCTGAATAATATTCCATTGTATATATGCACCACATTTTTTAGCCACTTGTCTGCTGGTGGACACTTAGATTACTTCCATATCAGGAATATTGTAAATAATGCTGCAATGAACATGGAGGTGCATAGCTCTTTTCTAATTAATATTCAGGTGTTCTGATAAATACCCAGAAGTGAAATTGTTTATCAGAAGGTAGTTTTATTTTTAATTTTTTGAGAACCCTCCATATTGTTTTTCCCAGAGTTCTATATCAATTTATATTCCCACAAACAGAGCACGAGAGTTTTTCTTTCTCAACATTCTCATCAACACTTGTTTCTGTCAAGGTGATATCTCATTGTAGTCTTAATTTGAATTTCCATGATGAGTAGTGATGTTGAGCATCTTTTCATATATCTATTGGCCATTAGTATGTTCTCTTCAGAGGAGTATCTGTTCATCTCCTCTGCCAATTTTTTTTAAATTATTTATTTATTTATTTTTAGTGACAGGAGATGGGAAGGAGAAAGAGTGGGAGAGAAACATCAATGTGTGGTTGCCTCTCATGTGTCCCCTACTGGGGACCTGGCCTGCAACCCAGTCATGTGCCCTGACTGGGAACCGAACCGGCAACCCTTTGCTTCACAGACCCATGCTCAATCCACTGAGCTCCTCTGCCAATTTTTAATTTGGATTGTTTTTTGGCCTTAAGTCATGTGTGTTCCTTATATATTTTGGATTTTACCCCTTATCAGAGGTATCATTGGTGAATATCTTCACTCATTCAGTAGGTTGTATTTTCATTTTGTTGATGGTATTTTTTATTTTAATGTAGTTCAATTTGTTTATTTTGTTTTTTCGTTTCCCTTGCCTGGAGAGACATTTCAAAAATCTACATTTAGTGCTAAGACCAATGTCAGAGAGTTTACTACCTAGGTTTTCTTCTAGGAGTTTTATAGTTTTGGGTCTTGCATTTAAGTCTTTTATCTATTTTTAGTTTATTTTTTATATAGTGTAACAAAGTGATCTAGTTTCACTTTTGCATGTGTCTGTCCAGTATTCCCAACCTCATTCCTTGAACAGACTCTTCTTACCTATTGTAGATTCTTGCTTACTTTGTCATAGATTAATTGACCATATAGGTATAGGTTTATTTCTGGGTTCTCTATTGTGTTTCACTGATCTATGTGTCTGTTTTTATGTCAGTATCATGTTGTTTTGATAACTATAGCCCTATAGTATAGTTTGGTATCAGATAGCACTATGCTTGCAACTTTGTTCTTGTTTTTTAAAATTGCCATGACTATTCTGGATCATTGGTGGTTCTGTGTAAATTTCAGAATTATTTGTTTTGTGAACATTGCCGTTGGTATTTTTTTTAGGTATTGCATTTAATCTGTACTTTAGGTATTGCATTAAATGCAATCTGTATTGCATTTAATTTGTACTGCATTTAATGCTTCCACTTATTTGCACCTTCTTTAGTATTTTTTAATGTCTTATAGGTTTCTTTTTTTAACTTCTTTATTGTTGTTCAAGTACAGTTGTCTCCATTCCCCCCCACCCCAGCCATTCCCACCTTCCTCCCCTGATCCCACCACCACCCCCTTGGTGTTGTCCATGTGTCCTTTGTAGTGGTTCCTGAAAACGCTTCTCCCTCCCCCGCCCACCATTTTCCCCTCTGACCTTCCCACTGGTTACTGTCAGTTTGTTTTTAATTTCAATGTCTCTGATTATATTTTGTTTGATTGTTTGTTTTGTTGATTAGGTTCCAGTTACAGGTGAGATAATATGATATTTGTCTTATACCACCTGGCTTATTTCACTTAGCATAATGCTCCCCAATTCCATCCATGCTGTTGCAGAGGGTAGGAGCTCCTTCCTTTCTGCAGTGCAGTATTCCCTCGTGTAACAATGTCTTGTAGTTTTCTGAGTACAAGTCTTTTACTTCCTTAGTTAAATTTATTCCTAGGTATTTTATTCTTTTTCATAATATTGTAATTTCACTTTCCAATAGTTCATTGTTGGTGTATAACAATGCAACTTATATCTGAATAAGAATTTTGTATTTTTACTGAATTCATTTAATCTAATCTTTTTTGGTTGAATCATTAGAGTTATCTATATATGTTAACTGCAAATAGTGACAGACTAACTTCTTCCTTTCTAATTTGGATGTCTTTTATTTTTTTTAAAGATTTATTTATTTATCTTTAGAGAGGAAGGGAAGGAGAGAAGGAGAGAAATATCAATGTATGGTTGCCTCTCTTGAGTCCCCTGCTGGGAACTGGCCTGCAACCCAGACATGTGCCCTGACTGGGAATCGAACCGCGATTGTGTGGTTCGCAGGCCCGCACTCAATTCACTGAGTTATACCAGCCAGGGCTGGATGTATTTTATTAATTTTTCTTTTTCTCTTTCTTTTATCTGATTGCTGCAGATAGGGCTTTCAATATTATGTTGATTAAAGAGGTAAAAGTGTACATACTTATCTGTTCCTGAGCAAAAGAAAAAGTTTTCCATCTTTCACCATGGAGTATGATCTTAACTATGTACTTGTTGTGAATGGTCTCTATTATGTTGAGGTATACTCTATCTACACACACTTTGCTCAGAATTTTTATTGTAAATGAATGTTAGGTGTTGTCAAATGCCTTTACTGCATCTATTGGTATGATCACATGATTTTTATGCTTCATTTTGTTTATGTGATGTATTGGTCTAATTTCTTTGTTGATATGTGGTCCAGGGAAAAAAATACTACTTGTTTATTTTGCATGATCTTTTTAATGTTTTGCTGAATTAGATTTGTTAATATTTTATTGAGGATTTTTGCATCTCTGATCATCAGGGATATTGGCTGATATTTTTTTAGTGTATTTGTTTGGTTTTAGTATCAGGACTGAGTTCATAAAACTTCGTGAGTTCATAATTCAAACTTCATAAAATGAATTAAAAAGCCTCCCCTCCTCCTCAATTTTTTGGGACAGTTTGAGGAAGATGGCTATTAATTCTTTTTTTAATGTTTGAAAAAGTTCACCTTTAAAACCAGCTGGTACAAGACATTTGTTTGTTAGAAGGTTTTTTTAAAAAGATTTTATTTATTTATCTTTAGAGGGGAAGGGAAGGAAAGAGGGAGAGAAATATCAGTGTGTGGTTGCCTCTCGTGGGTCCCGTTTTGGGAACTGGCCTGCAACCCAGGCATGTGCCCTGACTGGGAATCAAACCGTAATCCTCTGGTTCGCAGGCCCACACTCAATTCACTGAGCTATACCAGCCAGGGCTGTTTGTTAGGAGTTTTTTAAAAATTATTGACTCAATTTAATTAGTAGTTATCAGTATGTTGGGATTTACTGTTTCTTCTTGA
Organism: Sturnira hondurensis; assembly: GCF_014824575.4. NCBI lineage: Eukaryota > Metazoa > Chordata > Mammalia > Chiroptera > Phyllostomidae > Sturnira > Sturnira hondurensis. The sequence continues at coordinate 14,031,772 of NW_028075471.1, forward strand.
TTCAGTCTTGGAAGACTGTATGCTTCTAGAAATGTATTCTTTTCTTCCAGATTAAATTTGTCGGCATGTAATTGTCTACAGTATTTTCTCATAATTCTCTGCATTTCTGTGATATCAGTTGTCAGTTTCCTCTTTCATTTCTGATTTTACTTATTTGAGTCCTGTGTCTTTTTTCTTCATGCTGCCCAGAGTTTTATCAATTTTGTTTACTTGTTTGTTTGTTTGTTTATTTATTCCTCACCTGAGGGTATGTTTATTGATTTTAAAAGAGAGGAAGAAACATAGAGAGAGAAACATCCAAGTCAGAGAAATACATCGGTTGTTTGCCTCCTGCACATGCTCCTACTAAGGATCAAACTCCCAACCTGGGTATGTATCCTGACCAGGGATTGAGCCCACAACCTTTGGGTATATTGGACATTACTCCAACTAACTGAGCCACCCAGCCAGAGTAATTTTGGTTACCTTTCTTAAAAGAACTAGCTCCTGGTTTTATTGTTCTTTTCTATTAATTTCTTTACCTTAATTTTGTTTATTTCCACTCTGATTTTTATTATTTCCTTCCGTCTATCAACTTTGCACTTTGTTCTTCTTTCTCTAGTTCTTTTAAGTATAAGGTTAGATTGTTTGAGATATTTCTTGTTTCTTGGGGTAGGCCTAAATTGCTGTAAATATCCCCCTTCAAATGGCTTTGTCTGTGTCCCATAGAGTTTGAATCATTGTGTTTTCATTTTCATTTTTCTTAGGGTATATTTTGACTTCTCCCTCGGTTTCATTGTAAACCTATTCATTGTTTAGTACCATGTTATTTAGCCTTCGTATGTTTATGGGTTTTTTTCAGTTTTCTTGTAATTGACTTCCAGTTTTATACCACTGTGATTTGGTAAGTAGCTTGGTATGATTTCAATCTTCTTAAATTTATTGAGATTTGTTTTGTGGCCTAACATGTTGCCTATCCTAGAAAATGTTCTATGCACACCTGAAATGAATGTATATTCTTCTGCTTGTGGGTAAAATGTCCTAAGAATACCAATTAATTCCATCTGATCTAATGTATCTTTTAAGGCCACTGTTTCCTTATTGATTTTCTGTCTGAATAATCTATTAAATAATGTCAATGGGGTGTTAAAATTATCTATTATGACTGTGTCACTGTTGATCTCTCCCTTCATGTTAATATTTGCTTTATATATTCAGGTGCATATTGAGTGTGCATATGTTTATGAGACTTAAATCCTCCTGTTGGATTAATCCCTTATCATTATGTAGTGTCTTCCTTTGTCTCGGTCTCTTTTTTTTTTCATAGAACGCTTCATGAATTTGCATATCATCCTTGTGCAGAGCCCATGCTAATCTTCTCTGTATCATCCCAGTTTTAGTATATGTGCTGCCAAAGTGAGCATTCTTACTTTGTTTTAAAGGCTATTTTGTCTGATATAAGTATTGCTACTCCACTTTTTTGTTTGTTTGTTTCTACTTGTGTGAAATGTTTGTTCCATCCCTTGACCCTCAGTTTATGTGTCTTTCAGTCTGAACTGGATTTCCAATAGGCAGCATGTGTCCAAGCCTTGGTTTTTCAACCATTCAATCTGCCTTTTGACTGGAGCACTTAGTCCATTTTCATTTAAAGTAATTATTGGTAAAGTAGTTATCACCATTTTGTTCTTTCTTTTCTGATTGTTTTTGTAGTTCTCTGTTCTTTTCTTATTGCTCTCTCTTCTTATACCTGTTGCTCTCTTCTCTTGTATCTTGATGAGTTCCTATAGTGTTAGGTTTGAGTTAGTTTTCCTTTATTTCTTGTATATCTTTTATAAATTTTTGGTTTGTGGTTACCATTTGCTTCATATAAATATGAGCAATTTTATAGCAGTCTATTGTGAGATGGTTGTCATTTAAGTACAAACACATTCTAAAATCACTCATTTTTACTTATCCCCTCTCCATATATATTTTTTCACTATTGTGTGTATGTATCCATTAATTTATTGTTGCAATTATGCATGATCTTCCTTTTAATGTTGTGACCCTTCTACTTGAATTTTCATGGTTTGATACACTGCTTCTACTAAGTGTTTGCCTTTGTCACTAAGAACTTTTTTCTCTCCTATTTTTTCTTAGTTATATGAGATTTTTTTATCTTTTAAAAGATAGAAGAACCTTTTTTATCTACTTAAAAGAGTCTCTTTAACATTTTTTGTAATACTGGTTTAGTGGTGAACTCCTTTAGCTTTTGTCTGGGAAACTTTTCACCTTTGTTTCTATTCAAATTATAATTTTGGTGGGTAGAGCAGTCTTGGTGAAGGCTTTTCCATTCATCATCTTTATTGTACCTCATTCCCTTCTATCCTGCAAAGTTTTGTTGAAATACCAGCTGTCAGTCTTATAGGAACTGCCTCATGTGTAACTAACTGCTTTTTTGTTGTTACTTTTAAAATCCTCCCTTTGTCTTTAACCTTTGAAATTTTAATTATGTTGTGTCTTGGTGAAGGCTTCTTTGCATTCATCTTGTTTGAGACTCTGCATTTTCTTGTCTTATATGTTTTTTTATATCACTGGGTTAGGGAAGTTTTTCATTACTTTTTAAAACAGGTTTTGAGTCTCTTTCTCTATTCTCCTTCTGGGACACCTATAGTGCATATGTTGGTACACTTGATATTGTCCCAGATGTTCCTTAAACTATCCTCATTTTTTTAACTTTTTTTCTTTTTGCTGTTCTGATTGTGTGTTTTTGTCACTTTATCTTCCAGATCACTAATCTAATTTTCTGCTTCATCTAATCTGCTCTCGATTCTCTATAGGGTATTCTTCATTTCTATTATTGTATTCTTCAGTTCTGACTAGTTCTTTTTTATCCTCACCTGAGGACTTTTTTTTTCACTGATTATTTTAGAAAGAGAGAAACGGTGGGGAGAAAGGGAGAGAAACGTCAATGCAAGAGAGAAATATCAATCAGTTGCCTCTTGTATACACCCCAACTGGGAACTGAACCTGCAACCTAGACATTTGCCCTGACTGGTAATCGAATCTGTGACCTTTCAGTTTATGGGGTGATGCTCCAACCAACTGAATCACACCAATCAGAGTTGACTGCTTTTTTAAAATTTATTTGCCTTTTTATATTATCTTTTTGTTGCAGTTCTTACTAAGATCATCTATTCTTCCTCTAAATGTATTAAGCATCCTAATGACCAGTGTTTTGAACTCTGTATCAGGTAGATTGCTTGTCTCCATTTTGTTTAGTTCTTTTTCTATGATTTTGTCCTGTTGTCTTATTTGGGACATTTTTTGGGGGGATCTCCTCATTTAGGCTGCCTCCTTGTATTTGTTTCTGTGTATTAGGGAAATCTTCTATGTATTCTGGACTTTGATAGAGTTGCCTTATGTGGAAGTTGTCCTGTGGGGCTTATTAGGGCAATCTCCTTGGTCACCTGAGTTGGGTCCTCAACAGGGGTCACCTTGAAGATTGTGTGGATTGTGTGTGCTCTTCTGTTTTAGCTGGGTCTTGAGAGTTGTTGTCAATGTATGTGATTGGCTGTCAAGTTGACTGGCTGTTGAGGCTGGCTGTGACTGCAAAGGATGAACTTTTATAAAAGGGTTGACCCCTTAGTGCAATAGTCACTTTAGTGGGATTCTACTCCCAGCTCAGTCCACTTTTTGCACATTGTTTATGGAGCTGTTTGAGTAGGGCTCTGGTGCAATCTGAAGACAGCCACTGGGCTTATTAGGGTTGGAGCTTCATGGGAGTGGCTTCCGTGCTGGTCAAGGTTGGTCACTGTGTGTCGGTCTTGGGGCTGCCTGATAAAATCTACTGAGTGATCTTTCAGAATGCCAGGCTTGGGGTCACTTTGAGGGAGCTATCATGCATAGTTAGCCTGGTCACTGCTTGTATGGATTTGTGTATCTTTGAGAAAGTCTGCATCTCAAGTCTAGGGTAGTCAAAACTTGTTTGAGGTTTACTGCCCTTTGAGTGAGTCTGTAGCATGAGCTGAGGCAGGTTGCTCAAGTTAGGGAGCCACTGGAAGATGCTGGGCCAGACAGTTCATTGGGTGGGGTATGATCTCAGGGAATCACCAGGGTGGAGTTAATGTTGTTAGCTAGGTTAATGGAGAGCTCAGATTTTATGTCCACCTGTGCTGAGCTGGCTTGGTGGGTGGAGAGCTCAACAATGGAACAATGGCTCCTGCTGGTACTTCCAGCCCTGGAGTTGCCCAGATCCCTGCCTCTCCAGACCTCACACAAAAGTTAGTCAATTTAGTTCCGGTACTTTTTAGGTTCCTGCCCAACCTTGACCTTTGAGAGAGTGAGTTTGTGTCCTTTAAGAGTAGCACCTTGGTCTCCCAAAGTCTTTTGTTTTACTCAGACACAATCCCCACCGGTTTTCACAGCCAGAAGTTATGGGACTCCCCTTCCCACACTGGTGCCCTACTTTGTCATCCTCACTCCTCAGAGGGAACCTCTACAGCTGAGATGTCCCTCTTGTTTCTTAATTGTCACACCATGAATATGGGACCTACCACTTCTATTTCCCCTTCCTCCTGCCAGTCTCAATGTGGCTTCTTCTTACATCCTTAGTTATAGGACTTCTGCTCGCTAGTCTTCTGGTGGTTCTCAGTGATAGTTGTTCTAAAATTTAGTTGTAATTTTGAAGTAGTTTTGTAAGAAGGTGAGCACAGAATTTGTCTATTCTGCTGTTGTGAACGGGGACCCTATTGAACACTTATAATTTAACATAAATTATATTATTATCCTCAGTCCTATTTTATAGATGTACAAATTGAGTCTTCCAGTGAAAAATAAGTTGCCTGAATAATGAATAAGACAAGACCAATCCCTATCAATCTGAGATTAATCCTAGGCAGGCACCATCCAATAGAACTTTTTGCAGTGATGGAAAGATTCTATATCTGTGTAGTCCACTACCATAGTCATTAACCATATATGGCTACCGAGCTGTTGAAATATGGCTAGTGGAACCTAGAAAACAAATTTTTAATTTTATTTAATATAATAATTTATATTTAATTAAAACATTTTTTATTATTGATTTTAGAGAGTGGGAGGAAAGGAGGAGAGAGAGAGAGAAACATCGATTTGTCCTTCCACTAATTAATGTATTCATTGGTTGATTCTTATATGTGATCTGACCAGAAATTGAGCATGCAACTCTGGCATATCAGACAATGCTTTAAACAGCTGAGCTACACAGCCAGAGCTATCTTATATTTGATTTTGAACAGCTTCCCATGGCTAGTGGTGGCCATATTAACTAGCACAGGTCTAAGCTATCCAACTAATTTATGAAACCTTTGTACCAGCACACTATTTTCTTAATTGTGTTCCTTTCATAGTGGTTACTGAGACAAGGACTTGGGTACAAATAGCTTATTTAAGGAGTGATCCTAGGCAGCCAGTGAGGGAGTGGGGAAGTGAGATAGGAATGGTGGGAAACTAATAAAGGCTGCATTAGTTGGCTAGAGGCAATTGAAATTAATTTTTAGGGAATACTCTGAGAGCCTGTTGTAGAAGATACTTCCTAATCATCCCATTGTGGGGTGAGGAAGTGGTCATATTTATCTAATAAATCCCCCGCCTCAATGGTTGAGGGCTGCTCCTGGAGCATCGACACATCATCCTTACCCTCAGGCTTACAGCCTGCCTCTTCTGTGGGACAGCCACGTACATCCCTGTGGCTAGATAAAGCCTTAGGACATTGAGACCCAGGTGCATGAAGGATGGACTGCTCTGCAAAGCTGCAGGTGACTTCCAGGGAGATCAAGGGTATATGAGGTCGTGTAAAATATACTGAGTCTCACTTTAAACTTACAGATTAGCTCATATTAGTATTCCACCTGGAGTGGGAAGAATGGCACTTGAGATTGGTAAGAAAGGTTCTGCTACTTAAAAAATAAAAATTTAAGGATAACTGTAGCTGTAAATTGTGCTCTGAACTGCTTTCCTGACCACATCAGTTAGTGAATTTTGTTCTCTTCAGTATCGTTTCTAGCTCAGCATGAATGGTCTAACTATCCCTGCAGTCTGGGTCCCTCAACAGGGCTGAAAAATAGCTGACCCTAAAATTTCTCAGTGGAGACATAAAAAGACTCGATTATTCCAGAAGGTGTTTGTTTGTTTGGCTTTTATTTGATATAGAGTATATAAAAAGATTAGAGGCAGCAAGAAAACCAGGGAGAATCTACATGTGTTTTTTTAAATAAAAATATATTTTACAGCAGAAGTTGAAAGAAGTGGTGCAAATAATAATTTCTCCCACTCTGATATCAAGCTTTATTGAGCTCCCAGGAAAGCAAATGTGTAATTATGGTGAAGTCAATTGACTGAAGGCCAAGTAAAAAGGGAGATGAGCTTTAGGAGAAAAAACACTTGATTCCGAAAAGAAAGCAGCATTAAGGATCCTAGCCACTTGATCCAGATTAGCTGCTGGTCTTTACAGGCTTGAGCTCAAAGAATGTGGAGAATTCTTGATATTGTATGAAAATGAATGTTATCAAAGCTCTGTTTGAGCCAATGGCTGACTGTGGAGGCTAAGGAGAGATTAGCTACCTCAAAAAGAAGATGCTTGGGCAGATTTCTTCATATTACAAACTTCTACAAATTTCTTCTCAAAAATTCTGTTCAAAAAGAAATTGAAGTAACCTTGGGTCAAAGTTAGAGCAAGAGTTTCTACAAGAGTGAAGCCAACAATGCGACAAGGGAAAAAAATTGGGGGAGACTAGAGTAAAATTTTTCCATGAAAATATTTCAAATATATCTAGATGCTCTTAAGAAAATAAAAGATGCCATAATGGACAAATGTCATGCATAAAAAATTCAGAAAGGAAGAGGTAGAAATCTTTACTAAACAAGAAAAAGAACAATTTACTTCATTGAAAATATTGAAGAAATGCAAGATAAAACAAAATATAAATTACATATTAAAGTTTGTGCATGTTTTAAATAAATAAAATGCTCAATGTGTATTCAGTTTGGTTACATCCTACCAGAGGACAATTTGGCAATATACACATATATGCCAAGCCTAAAAGAGTTTAAATCCTCCAATATAATAATTTTGTTTCTGAGGATTATTTTAAACAAATACTTAAATTTACAGTTAAAGATTTTTATTCAAAGACTCTAATTGCAGCAATATATTTAACAGAGAAATTTTGGAAACCATGTTCTTGGTGAGTAGTTCATAAAAGTACACTAGAATATTGAGCAACACCAAAAATTATGAAATTTAAATTTATTAAAGAATCAGTGTGTGCACACTGTGAGATTTTTAAATTCTCTGAAGGTAATAGCCACAGCACTGTTAATTCTGCCTTATATTTCCCTAATAATTTTTCTTTAAGAAAATTTTAATCTATGTATATCTATATTTATTACTATATCCATCTCTTTTCTATCTATACTTATTATTTATCTATATCTATACCGATATCTATGTACGTATGCTTATCCATACATCCATCTATCTGGCCTGCTTCTTATCTTTATAAACAAAACTTTATTAGAACTCATGCACGGTCATTTATTTATATATTATCTATGGCTGCTTTCTAGTTACAATGGCAGAATTGAGTACTTGGAGAGACCATATGACTTAAAAGACATATCTGGACCTCTACAGAAAAAGTTTGCTAATTCCTGTACCTCATGCTAACTTTTTAGAATTTAAGATAATATATTGTAATATAAATTCATATAATATAAGCTCAGTGTGTGCAAATATTTGTATCTTTTGTGTTTCTTATTGTATTTTCAATGCCTAGAACAGTATCTGACATGTAGTAAGTGCTCAATAAATATTTGTGAAGTGAATGAATGAAATCAGTTGCTCCTATTAATATACATTCATGTGATTTCCATGCTATTTTTAATACTACAAATAATGCTATAATGAGCACAGATCTTTGTTAACTTCTACAATTATATCACAAACAATATTTTTGAAAAATACTGAATGGCATGGAAGCATTGATACATCAAACTTTATTTTATTTATTTATTTTTAAACAAACATAGCTCTTCTTTTATCAAACTTTCCATCTGACATTATCAAATGCCTACAGAAAGATCATGCTTTATCATGAGTAAAGGCAACATTGAAGTTTACATAATGAGGAAAGTTTGTTTTTAGGAATGTTAGCTTCTGCTGGTAAGTACCTCCAAACCTCACTTTTATGCATTAAATTTAAGCATGTTCAAACACTGCACTAAGGCTTTCCAAGCAGGTTAAGCAGGCTGAGAATGATAAGTAGATTCTTCTACATATATTCCTCCTAAACTTGGCAACTTCCAGATTTCAAATAATCAGAGAGTTCTTTCACATTTCTTGGCTACACTGAGTTTTTCTCTTCGCAAATGTATGTTTCTCAATAGGGTGGACAAAAGGCTTCTTTCACAGAAATTTCAGTATATATCAGGCCATTTTCAGATAGAAAGTTGCTACACAGGTTGTTTTTTAAGAGCTTGGTACAGAAGTTTCCATAACTTACTTGTTCTTCGTGAAAAACATGCTGTACCCAGCTTGACAGCACCATGCTTTAGGGACTTGAGGTTAACCATATCTGATTCAAAAAAGACCTTTCTTTCTTTTTTTTACTAAATACTTTTGAATTTTGTTGTTGTTCAAGTACAGTTTTCCTCCTCTTTCTCCACCCCTCCCCACAACACCAGCCATCCCCCACCTCCCTCCCAGTGCCACTCCCCCTTGTTTTTGTCTATGTGTCCTTTATGGTTGTTCCTATAAACCCTTCACCCTTTTGCCCCCCATTAACTCCTCCCAGCACCCCTCTGGTCACTGTCAGCCTGTTCTCAATTTCAGTGTCTTTGGTTATATTTTTCTTGCTTGTTTGTTTTGTTTCCAGGTTCCAGTTAAAGGTGAGATCACATGGTATTTGTCTTTTACTCCCTGGCTTACTTTGCTTAGCATAATGTTCTCCAATTCCATCCATACTGTTGCAAAGGGTAGGAGCTCCTTCTTTCTTTCTGCTGCATAGAATTCCATTATGTAAATGTACCATGGTTTTTTATCCATTCATTTACTAATGGGCTCTTACTGTACATTGCTTCCAGAACTTGGCTATATTGTAAATTGTGCTACTATGAACAATGGGATGCATAGGTTCTTTTGGATTGGTATAGGAGACCATTCTGTGAGGTATGGGCCCAGATGCTGGCTTCATAAAAAGAGTTTGTGAGTCTTCCATCTTTTTGGATTTTTTGGAATAATTTGTGAAGGATAGGGGTTAGCTCTCCCTTAAATGCTTTGTAAAATTCTCCTGAAAAACTATCTGGTCAAGGGCTTTTGTGTGTTGGGAATTTTTCGATTACTGCTTCAATTTTGTCAGTTGTTATTGGCCTGTTCAGGCTTTTTGCTTCTTCTTCTTTCAGTTTTGGAAGATTATGTTTTTCTAGAAATTTGTCCATTTCACCTACATTTTTAAATATCTTGGCATATAGCCCTTCGTAGTAATTTCTTACAATCCTTTGTATTTCTGTGGTATCATTTGTAATCCCTCCTCTTTCATTTCTTATTGTGTTTATTTGGATCCTCTCTCTTTTTTTCTTGATGAGTCTGCTTAAAGGCTTGTCTATTTTGTTTATCTTTTCAAAGAACCAACTCCTGGATTCATTGATTCTTTTTTTAAAAGATTTTATTTATTTATTTATCTTTAGAGGGGAAGGAGAGGGAGAGAAACATCAATGTATGGTTGCCTTTTGTGCGTCCCCTGCTGGGAGCTGGCCTGCAGGGAACCGGCCTGCAACCCAGGCATGTTTCCCTGACTGGGAATCGAACCTCGATCCTCTGGTTTGCAGGCCCGCACTCAATCCACTGAGCTACATCAGCCAAGGCTGGATTCATTGATTCTTAGAATTGTGCTTTTTAGTCTTTGTGTCATTTAATTCTGCTCTGATCTTGGTTATTTCCTTCCTTCTACTTGCTCTGGGCTGTCTTTGTTGTTGTTCCTCCGGTTCTTGTAGGCATAGGATTAGATTATTTATTTGAAATGTTTCTATCTTTTTTTAAGTAGGCCTGTATTGCAATGAACTTCCCTCTCAGGACTGCCTTTACTGTGTCCTTTATGTTTTGGGGCACTATGTTCATTTTCATTTGTTTCCAGAAACTTTTTGATTTTTTCCTTGATCTCATTCTTGACCTATTCATTGTTGAATAGCATGCTATTCAATCTCCATGACTTTGAGTGGTTTTTATATTTTTCCTTGAGGTTGGTCTCTAGTTTCCATCTCTTGTGGTCAGAGAAAATGCTTGATATGATTTCAGTTTTCTTGAGTTTATTGAGGTTTGCTTTGTTTCCTATTATGTGGTCTATCTTTGAAAACATTCCATGTGTATTTGAAAAGAATGTGCATAATTGCTTCTTGGGATGAAAGGCTCTCTATATATCAGTTAAATCCCTTTGATCTAGGACATAGTTCAATGGCACAATATTTTTGTTGATATTTTGTTTGGAAGATCTGTCCCTTTTTTGACATCGGGGTGTGAAATCCCCCACTACAATTGTGTTGCTGTCAATATCTGTCTTGAAGACCTCCAAGGTTTTCTTTATGGCCCTGGCTGGTGTAGCTCAGTGGATTGAGCACCGGACTGTGAAGCAAAGGATTGCTAGTTTGATTCTCAGTCAGGGCACATACCTGGGTTGCAGCCAAGGTCCCCAGTGCAGGGGTGAATAGGAGGAAACCACACATTGATGTTTCTCTCTGTCTCTTTCTCCTCCCCTTCCCCTTTCTCTAAAAATAAATAAATAAAATCTTTAAAAACATTTTCTGTATGTATTTGGGTGCCCCTATGTTGGGTGCATATCTGTTTACAGTGTTTATGTTTTCTTGATGAATTCTTCACTTGAATATTATGAAGTGACCTTCTGGGTCTCTTTTTTTACCCTTTTCTTGAAGTCTATTTTGTCTGATATGAGTATTGCTACCTTGGCATTTTTTGTTTTTTGTTTTCCTATTCATTTTCTTGGAATATTTGTTTCCAGCCCCCCACTGTTAGTCTGTGTAGGTCTTTTCTTCTGAGGTGTATCTCTTGTAGGCAGTGTATGTGTGGGTAATGTTTTCTTATTCATTCTGTTATTCTGTGTCTTTCATTTGGAGCATTTATGTTTAAGGTTATTATAGACAGGTTATTTATTCATTGCCATTTTTTGTACCGGTGTTCCCTTCTTTCTTCCTGTTCTTAAAGCAGACCCTTTAGCATCTCTTGCAGACCTGGTTTGGACTTTTATATTTCTTTTGTTTAGGAAGCTCCTTATTTGGCCTTCCATTTTAATTGAGAGCCTAGATGGATAGAGTAGTCTTGGTTGTAGGCCTTTGATACATGAAATTTTAAAACAGGTTAAAAATTGTGTTACTTTATTTTATTTTTTTAAAGATTTTATTTATTTATTTATATTTAGAGGGGAAGGAGAGAGGGAGAGAAACATCAATGTATGGTTGCCTTTCGTGCATCCCCTGCTGGTAGTTGGCCTGCAAGGAACCGGCCTGCAACCCAGGCATGTGCCCTGACTGGGAATCGAACCTCGATCCTCTGGTTCACAGGCCCGCGCTCAATCCACTGAGCTACACCAGCCAGGGCTGTTACTTTAGATTGTGTTTTACAAAGTTGTGGGTGTGTATGTGTATCTATAAGCATATATAACTTGAAAACTAGGAGGTGGGATGGTGATGATTTTCATTTTTTTATTTTCTGTGATTTCTAAACTTTCTGTAATTAATATAAATTGATATTAAGAAAAAATAAAGTTTATTTTTAAAAGAAATTTAAAAATCCTTTGCATCTTGTCACTTCTCTGTCCTGTTTAAAAATATTTAATGCTTTCCATCAATATAAGTTAATGCATTCGGAAAATCTAAATTTTCCACCCGGTGCTTACAGCTCCTGAGCCTCTGGTTTATATATGCATTTCTGTCTCCACAATGTGTCCTCTGCATGGAAAGTTGGCTCAGCCAGAAAATGCCTTATAATGTCCACCTTGGCCTTATAATGTCCACCTTATTCACATCTTTTGTCTATCCAGAGTGTCATCTTTTCTGTCCCCTACCTTCCTCAGCCCTCCCCTGAACGGTTTAGCTCTTTTGAATAGACTCACTAACGTCCTTCCCACAGCCACCGCCTGTGTCTGTCCTCTCACAGCACCTGCTGTCACAAGTAGCAGACCCCTGGCCTGTGGAAGATTAAGCAAGGAACCCTAAATGAATGCAGTAAGCCAAACAAGGGAAGGAGGAATGCTGGGACCCCGGGAACAACTACATGCTCCCCCCAAAGACAGTCAAATGAAAACATAAATTTTGTTTTAAAGGCAGACCAACTAAAACCATGCTGTTGACCTTCAGTTTATACAGTCTGCTTATGTAAACTGCTTGGAACCTTTGCTTAAAGTTTGTGGGCTTCAGTGACCAAGAAAGAGGGAAAGGAGGTGAGTGTCAACTGAGGCTCAAGAATAGGATGGGGTAGGTTGAGAGTGAGAAATGGACCAGAGGTTCTGGAGTTAAAAGAAGGGGAAATGAAGGTTGAAGAATGAACTAGGTGGCCTATGGTAAAAATGATGCAGAAATTTAAAAAAATAAAATTCTACTGTTTTGTTTTAGGCTACATCAAAATATCCCTAGTATCAAAAATGGCCTTATTAAAAAAACAAGCAAAATAACCTGTTTCATTCCCCCTATACCTGCATCAAAGTTCTATTTGTAGTAGTAAAATAAGTAACAGCTAAATTGAGCTGGCTCTCTATTACATGCAGGCACTGCATTAAGTAGGTTTCCTGGGTGTCTACCTCACTCAGGTTTCAAAATAGCCCTGTAACTTAAGCGCTGATGCTGGGCCACACACTTAGAAGCAAAACATACAGGCTCTGGCTGGGTAGTTGTGTCGGTTAGAGCATCATCCTGATATGTCAAGATTGTGGGTTCAATTCCTGGTATAAGTGGACAATAAAACATTGTTTCTCTCTCTGTCTCTGTCTTTCTCAGCCTCTGTCACTACCTCTCTCCCTCTTTCTTTTCTCTCCCCTTCCTCTCTCTTTCTCTCTCTAAAATCAGTTTTAAAATATACAGAAGCAAAGTGTTTTGCTCTAGGTCACTTGGTTAGGAGACGGCAGGATGACTTTTGAATTCAGAAGTTATACCCTTAATCACTGCAATGTACAGCTCAGAAGTGAAAGAAAAGGAACTTTGGTAGTAAGAGTGTCAATTGGGGTTTCTCAACCTCAAACTATTGACCTTTGAGACTGATAATTCTTTGCTGCGGTGGGTGGCTGTCCCATGCCGTGTAGGATGTTTGACAGCATGCCTCGATTCTACTCACTAGATGCCAGTAGTGAGTAGCGGCAGTCCCTCACCCTCAGTTGTGGCAATCAACAATGTTTCCACATATTTCCAAAAGTGCCTGAGATGGCTCATGGGGACGAAGGAGCAGTATTCCCCACTAGTATAAATATTGGTCCTTTAAGACAAAAGGAACCTCCCATCTCACTTCTCAGAAAACACCACTGCACCTACTTTGGCACTTGAAATTTCTAAATGTATACTACTTGTGTATGTCCAGTGTCCTCAATTTCAGTTTAAATTATAATAATTGAGAACCTCTACCAAACTAACCCTGCACTTAATCTGGATGTCCAAGCTCAGAGTTCTAAATACACTTAACACAGAGGGTATACACATAAATTCTGAGAGCCTAAAGTCCTCAGATGAGAAGATGCCCAAGAATACAATTTGAAAAATTTGACTTATCTTAAAATAACCTCATAAAATAGTGGGAACTATGGAGCTGGGGAGCCAAGGAACCACTAAAGCCTTGGTTCTGAGAACATACCAGATCCTCTTGGAGGCCTGCTGCCTCCCCTAACTGCTCTTGCCTAGGCTGTAAAGTCTGCTTCCTGACATCCCTCTGATTTTCTTTTTTTTTTCATTTCTTTTTTTTATTGTAAACACAGTTTAATTGGTATTTTTTCTTCTTTTTAAAATTATTTATTTATTTATAAATACAGTATTCTGTCTATTACTCCCATCCCGTCCCAGCTCCTGTGCTCTCTGCTCCCTCCCATTTCCACCCTTCTCAGTTGTTGTCCATGTATCCTTTATATATGTTCCTCTAAATACCTCCCCTATTTCCCCCCAAATTCCCTCCCTTATGGTCACTGTCAGCCTGTTCTCTATTTCAGTGTCTTTGGTTATATTTTGCTTGCTTGTTTTTTTTTTTTGTTGTTGTTGTTTAGCTTCCTGTTAAAGGTGAAATCATGTGGTATTTGTCCTTCAACACCTGGCTTATTTCACTCAGTATAATGCTTTCCAGTTCCATCCATGCTGTTGCAAAAGGTAGGAGCTCCTTCTTTCTTTCTGCTGCATAGAATTCCATTGTGTATATGTACTATAGTTTTTTGATCCATTCATTTACTGATGGGCACCTAGTTTGCTTCCGACTCTTGGCTATTGTAAATTGTGCTGCTATGAACATTGGGGTGCATGTTCTTTGGTATTGGTGTTTTAGGATTCTTAGGATGATTTTCCATGTCTGAGGTCATTTCTCTTTCTTTGGGAGCAAGCTCAGCCAGCATGCAGGACTGGCCCAAAGTGAGGGAAGGTGAGGGAAGGTGAATGCCCTCAGGAATGATGCTTAAGCAATAATGAAGAGTTGGTGAATAAATACCCCTGTTCCCTCACATCTTGTAGAGGGTGAGGTGTTGTAGACCGCTCTGCCCGGTTTTAGGAATTGTATCTGTACCCCTGTGGCTAAGGGCAAGAGACGACCTTTGGATTGCGAGCCACAGGAGACAAAGCTTGTCTCTGGTAGCAAATGCTGTCTCAGTTTCCTCTCCCTGCCCCCAAAGCTTGGTTGGAAGTCAATGATGGATAAGACGCCTCACAGCGGGGGGCAACCTAAGCCAGACTCAATCACTTGGGAGGCCTTCATGGAAGGACTCAGGAGGCTGCAACAAAGAGTAATGGACTCTCGCCCCCCCCGCGCCTGGCTTTGACATAGCCTAAGTCCCCATGTTCTCCGGGAGAAGTGATTCTTGGCTCTAATCCCCTTAAGCCTGAATACCTGTTGAGGAGAGGTGCAGCTCCTTGCCTTACTAGAGCATGTTCTGGGGAAAAATCTGGCATCACAAAGACTTGCTGATAAACCTGTGAAATCTGCTCTGCTGAGAGTACTTTCATTCATATGATAAGGGTCCAAGAAGACATGAGTATGTCTCCCAAAGTTTCTGCAACTCTCCTCCTGACAGACACTGACTCAGACTCTGAAGCCCTCAGATGTCTTTGAAATGTCATCTACTGTTTGATCCTTGCTGCCCTGTATTCCTGTGTATTACAACCCAATAAAAGGCTATGGAGGAAGGCACTCAGGGCCTTTTTCTCCTTGGAGAAACTGGCCGCTGCTGGCCTTTGTCTCCCCTGAGAAACTGGCCACAGCTCACTTAGCCTCACTGAACAGATCACATCATGTACTGGTCATATTCACTTTCATTTGTGGCAACTGGGGGGACTCATGAGAGAAGTCGCCCCCACAGTGGGGAGTAATGCTGGAACTGTCTACTTTGTCTCTCAGAGTTCCCCTGGGGGACTGAGCCCCAGTGACCTGCAGTAGTCACCTGCTGGACAAATCACCCATCATTGTCATTCTTTCGTCTGGAACCACTTCTCAAATAAACTTTTTGCACCCAGATTCTTGTCTAAGGGGCAGCTGTTGGAAAAAGCCAAACAAAGACACATATTAACTAGAAAAGTGGTGACAGCACCATCTATAGCATTTTGGGTTAAGTGCTTTATAAACATTCAATCCCTGTAATGAATGTAAAAGGTAGGTATTTTTATTCCTATTTGACTATTGAAGAAATTGAATCTTTGAAAAAATTAAGAAACTTGCTCAAATTCACACATTAAGTGGCAAAGTCAGGTTTCTCCAGCTCTGAGTGAATTCCAAGTCAGTTTTATATATTGTTAAAACTCTCAGCCCAGCCCCCTAGGATTTGTGGAGTGTACAATTAACACAAGCCCACCCAGTGGCCCTGGGAAATGTCAATGCCTTTTTCTTATATATTTAATAGTGCCCAGAAAAGGACTGGATACATTGCAGCTCTAGGAAAAACAGATTAAATTGCAAGGATTTTTTTTCTTTTTTGGCTGTGACTCTTTTGAAGACTGATAAGCAATTTAAAATGAGCATTAGCTCTCCTAGCTGTGTTTGCAATAGTAATATCAAAATGATATCCTATTCATATTTCTGTCTACCATTTGTTCTGGTCTCACTGATGGTGTGCTGATGAAATTACATATTCTAGGTGAACATCCTATTCTATGACTCTCATTGAGGAAGTAAACTCAAAGATTTCCCAATAAATTTTAGTTTTTAATATGATACGCACACACTTCATTTTGCTTGTTTTTGAATATATGCAATTTATCAGAGCAGGTTATGTTTCTTATCCACTTTTCTTTATTCCTTTTCCATCCACATGCCAGAGAGGAGGAATTTTAATCACTGAAAGAGCATTTGTATAATAAAAGTGATCTTTGCAATTCCTTCAGTGATGAGCATGAATAAATGATCTGTAGATTTTTAATGCATTGCTCCAAGTATGAGTTTCAATTTGCACAGAAGTTTCAATAAATTGTTTTGTATCCTTAAAGATCTGCAGATGCCTGTAGGGTACATTGCAAAGGATTCCATTTAGAAGGAATTTTGTTTATGAGTAGTATACTCTCTGTACTTTTCTCCCCTATGTTAATGGCTAATGGTGGTGAAATATGCAAGAAGAGTGTTTTTCTTTTCCTTTTAATAAGAGGTCCAACATGAACTAAATTTTCTGAGTTTTTCTGAGTTTAGTACCAACTTTTTATTTAAAGATTTAAAAGAACAACAGCAGTTGAGCTCAAAGGAGAGCTTAAATTAGTATACTAATTAACTTTACACTTAATAAATAACACACATTGCATTTAGTTTTTATCTATTTTTGTTTTTATAATGTGCCTATGATACAGATACTGTTATTATGTTCATTTTTAGGTAAGCAACTTGAGGCTCTGAAAGGTAACTACTGAAGACCACAGAAATATTAGCCTAAATGTCAAATATTTTGTGTCTAAAACTTGGCACTTGTTCCAAAGGCATTATGTTTTGTATGCTTTGCATTATGTAGTTGAAATCTTTTTCTATAAAATGGACATTTTCTCTGTTTTGCTATTTTGGTGGTTAAGAAGAGCACAGAAATGACATTAATATGCTAATGAGTCATTTCTGGATTGATTGTATCTGATAGCAGTGAAGAAAGACTGTTGAAAACATGAATTATTATGAACAGAATGAATAAATATACTTCTTTTAAAATTTAAACTTTAGAATTTTTAGCTTAAGGATGTTGTAAACCTTCAGTTGTGATACCCAAAAACTTACGTGCTTTAACATCAGTAGAATACCATTTTTGTAATTGTTTATAAATTTTCAAGATGGAGGGAAGGAAGCCAACATGCATTTTTACTTTATTGGATCTCTAACCTGTGCCAGACACATTCCAGGGTGTTATTTACAGCTTTGGGAAGCAATACTGATATTTCATAGACATTGTACAAGGCTCTGTAAGGTGAGAGCCCATAGCACTCTAGTTCACAAACTGATTCTGGATTGTGGCTGGCAGTATTTCAAGACAGACCCCAACATTCCAACCCTGGGTATGTACATTCAATGTAATCTCTTTCCTTTGAGTGAGGGTGGCATTTGTGAAATTGATGGGATATTGCTTCTGTGATTAGACTACATTATATGGCAAATATGAAGGGTTTTAAATCAGTTGACTTTGAATTAATTAAAAAGGAGATTATCAACCTGGCTGGTGTAGCTCAGTGGATTGAGTGCAGACCTGCGAACCAGAGTATCGTGGTTCCATTCCCAGTTGGGTTGCATGTCTGGGTTGCAGGCCAGTTTCCAGCAGGGGACACACGACAGGCAACCATACATTGATATTTCTCTCCCTTTCTCCTTCCCTTCCCCTCTAAGGATAAATAAATAAAATCTTTAAAATAAAGGAGATTATCTGGGAAGGCCTGATTTAATCAGATGAAAACCATTTAAAAAAGGCTAGAGTCATCCTTCTGATCTTGAAAAATTAGCAGTCATGTGTGATCGCCAGTGGAGAGGGCTATCTCTAGTTGTTGAGTGCCTCTACGATCTCCAACAAGAAACTGCATTCTGGTAACAACTGCATGAGCTTGGAAGTGGACTCAAGCTCCAGGAGAAAACACAGCTCAGCCAACCCTGTGAGAATCTGAGCAGAGAACTGAGCTGGGCCAAGCTCAGACTCCTAACCCATTGGAACTAGGAGATAGTAGATAGGTGTTGTTTTAAACTGCTAGTGTGATAATATTTTACATGGCATGGAAAACTAATGTGGGGATATAACACTTAATTGCCAAGAAACATTTTTCCAGTATGTCTTGGAGAACTGGTGTTTCCTAAAATTAAATTAACTTTTGGAAATGCTGCATTTTTAATGACATTCTCCTTTCCTTTGGAGGAAGGGTTATGGTAAGTGCACAACATCTGATTCCAGGAATAGGCAGACCTTGTTCTTATTGAGAGAAGTAGGGAAGCATACTTCTTCAATGGACCTTGGCTCAGTGTGGGATGTGGGTTGAAACTGATGAATTAGCAAGGCTAGGCCAGGTAAGACGAAAAATGGCCAAGTCTAACTTGTGTGATGGTTAATTTTATGTGTAAACTTGACTAGCCTATGGGGTGCTCAGAATTTGGTTAAACTTATTTCTTGGTGTGTCTGTGGTGTAGGTACTTCTAGATGAGATTAACATTTGAATTGATAGACTGACTAAAGCAGATTGCTTTCCCCATAGTGGGTAGACCTCACCTAATCCATTGAAGGCCTAAATAGAACAAAAGGCCTATTAAAAAAGAACTGCTTCTCCCTGCCTGATCTCTTTGAGTGGAGGGGGGGTGGGGCGTCAGTTTTCCTCTTCCTTTGGGCTTGGATGCAGAATCATACTGGAGCTTATCCAATCAGCTCTCATTGTTCTCAGGAGCTTGAATTTAAACTGAAACTACACCATCAGTTTTCTTGTGTCTCCAACTGTCTGACTGTAGATCTTGTACTTCTCAGCCTCCATAATTCTGTAATAATAATAATAAATCAGTATTTGTAAATATAATATATAAATATATATATATACCATGTTGGTTCTAGACTAATACAGCTGTGGGTTCACACTAGTGGGAAGCTGGGATAATAGGTGGGCTATTCAGTAATACCTTTACATAATGACGTTTATCCTTGGGGATCATTACATTGCAAGGCACTTCCTTTCTCAACTTGACTGATTGTCATATTGAAATAATCAATGCCCCAGAGGTGATTAATGATACTTTCCATGAACACTGAAGAAGAAAATCAAAATTCCAACAATTTACTCTGAGAAACGAGTTGAAAAGACCATTTTGAGTGGGCCTGATGAGGTCACCTCCCTCTCGTAAAAGCCATTTTTGCCATGGTTCACACATGGGATGTCAGAGAGAAGGGCACATCCTGGGTGACTGCCAGGCTTTTGGTTTGCTAACAGGATGGCTGATTGGTGGTGGTCATCACTGAAAAGGGAACTTATGTTCAGCAAAGAAGGGTCATTAACTAAGTTATGTTGACTTTGAGATGCTTTTAAGATATCCAAAAAAGAGATGTCAAAAGGCAATTCAATATGTGGTCATTAAAGGGCTGGAAATCTATACATACATGTGGGTCATCTGCATAAAAGTCATAATTGAAGCTGTGATCAAGGATGAGATTATCTGTGGAGGGGGATAAGTGGAGGGATTTTAGGCTTGTTGAGGAATCTCTATAGCTAATTGTCTGAGAGAGAAGGAAGAATGCACCTGAAAAGGTGACAAGTTTTGCCAAAGCATAAGGAGATAGAGTTTGAGCTCTTAGTTGCAGGATAATTAGGCTTCAACCAGAAATCAGTAGGAAGGACATTCCAGCACAGTGAGCTCAATTATTCAGACAGAGTGAGCAGGGCCAATGTACAAAGGAGCTGGTTACACAGTGGTGCTGCTGAGGCTCAGCAGTGGTACGACACTGCTGAGAAGTGGTATGACAAAAGTAGAGGATTGTCATATGATGAGCAGGATAGAGTATCATTGCAAAAAATCTGTATTCATCCTGCAGATCTGTGGGTTTTACACCTGGGAGGCTGTGTCAGGGCTTGGGACATCCTATGGTGCATCCCCAGCTGCAGTGTCTCTGCTTTTTCCCCCCCATATGTGGCTAAGCCAGTGTTTGGAGATATGAATCTAGGATATTTTTCCTCTTTGTAGTTCTCTCCACTCTATAAGAGTTTCATCTGTGTTCATTGTCTTTTTTTTTCTATAGTGAGGGTTGAGTGTTGGAAACTGGTGACTGCTTTTCACTTTTAAAGAATTCAACTTTAAACTTAAATAAGCAAACAAAAACAATGTGTAAGGCACACAAAGCATGTGGGCTCTAGTCAGCCAAAGTGCCACCTGTTTAGGATCCTGAACTAAACTGTGGAAGTGAGTAAAGAAGGTGGCAGAAAATTAAAAGGTGTAAAATTTATAGGTATACTAAAATGTGTGTAAGCAGCAAGGGGGAGATTGCAGTTTCCTCTTCCCACTGCCTAAAATGGGGGGTTCCTTCAGATTGTTGGGGAAGGAGGGGACCAAAGTGAGGGCTTAGAAAGTGCCTGAATTTCTTCTGTTGGAGAATAGGTAGAAGGTCTCACAGCAATGGCTGTATCTGTAGACACGACCTGCAAGCAGCACAAGAAAGGGCTAAGTATTCAAACACAGTGGGGAACTCAGCCTGACAGAGGACCAGGATAGCCCTTCTGCTTCTCAGCTGGTCAGCTCTGCTTAGGATCCCAGTACTATGACCCAACCCTGGAAATGTGGGGTTGGTTATAGGTTAGACTGAGGGTTTCTTTCCTCTTACAAAAATTAGAGACGATCAGAAAAATGAGAGAATTCAACATTAAGCTAAATTATTTTTAAAATAATAAAAACAGAGTATGACAAACTTTGCCTACCTCATCTGAACCTAAGATTCATATCTGTTATATGCATTCTGGAGGTCCACAGAATTGTCTGGAAATACAATGGACTTGTTTATGTGGGTCACTCATCACCCTAGTTTGCCTGGACAGGGGTTTCTCACTCTTTCGATGCTAAATGCTAAAACTGGGCAGGTCCTGAGAAAAATAGCACAAATTGGCTAATCTATCACTGCCCAGCCCAACTGTAGGTTTTTGAGAAGGAAACTATGTACTAAAAGATGTGTAGGATGAGTGAGGAGAGAAAAGAGGCTCTGAGACCAGCTCACGTGGGGCAACAGCTGTGATGAGACATGAATGGGCTTGAATTAGGGAAGAGGCTTTTGGAATGCCAAGGTGGTAGGTGAGATTCAGATGACTCTTGTGCTAAGTGGCAACACCACCAAATTTGGGTATTCAATGTCTGGTTTTGGTGACTAAATAAAATCTTAACTGTGTTGGCTGATTTAGGCAATGGCTCCTTAAAAATAAGAATTAAAAACCCTAACTGAGATGATAGAAAGTTCTCTATTTTCAATTCTGTTAGCTTATACCTACGTGTTTGGGAATGCCGTTGCCATTAGGCTTTGCCACTACTTTTCCACCAAGGATGATTTTTACCTTCCCTGTGAAATTTGTCAATATCTAGAGACACTGTTAGCTGCCACAGCTGAAGGATGCTACTGGCATCTGGTGGGTAGAGGCCAAAGACGGGGCTAAACACCCAACAATGTGCAGGATAACTTCCACAACAGTTATCCTGCCTAAATGTCAATTATGCTGAGGTTGAAAAACCCTTGGCTATATGAAACAGCATGAGAAAAGCCATTACTGTATGGAATGTATATTCTAAGTCTGTATAATAATGCATGCTTTCATAAAAAGTATTTGTTAAATTAGATAATGAACTTTTAAAGTAGGTGTTTTTCACCTCTAAATTTCTAGAACCTAACACATTATAGCAGCTCAATAATTGTTCAGTGAACAAATGATAAAACAATAGCTATCATTTATTGAGCTCATACCGTGTGTCAGATGCTTATTTGATATCTCATTAAATGTTCATAACAACTCTCAGAGTTACTACATCTATCATTTTATTTTACAGATAAAAAATATGAAGAACAGAGAGGTAAATTACTTTGTAGCAAGAGAAGGAGCCAGTGCTGGGACCATTGCTCTCCCAATTCCAATGTTCATGTTACTAACAGTCACACTGCACCATCTCTCTTTAACATGGACCAAATTCTGTTGACCATAATCAAATTTCCAATTACTCAGATGCTGGAATAAATGCCTTTATAAGCTTCATAAACTATTGTCCCCTCCTCTTTTGTTTTATTTATGCTACTCTCTAAACTTACTTTGCTATATGCACATTAAATTTATAAAGGACCATTTTAGTCAGAAACTCTATTTTTTATAGCACAAACACTTTCAGATATATTCCTGGGATTTATGCATTAATATCATCATTTGGATTGTGTGTTTAATATTATTTCAGTAGATAAAAAATCTTTCCAGAGAGTCTTGGTGGTAACAGTGAACAAAGATTGCCGCTCCTGTCCCCATTTTAAAAAACTCATTCTTTTATTTTCTGGTGAAATGTAACCCAGCACATTTTTATTTTATTCCCTGATCATATTGTTCTCTCAGTAACTTTATTCAAGAGAGAATAAAAAGTTAACTGAGATGGGAAAAATTCAATAGCAATGTACAGTGAGCTCTAAAGACTCTATACTGACACTTTCCCCCTTAAGGCTGTCTGATGGTTGATTGCTTTCTGAAAGCTCCAAAACAAGAGATCAATATGCTGCAGAAGTCTGTTTTAGCATTGCAGGAATTTTTCCCATACTAGTGCACAGCAGGTGGCTAGAATAGAGTAATCCTGCAAATAATTCAGAAAAAGCCTTCCACCCTTTCACTATTTGGCCCCAATTTACTTCTTCCATCTCATCTCTGTCTCCATCTACTACTCTCCTGCCTCAAAATATCAAACACCATTGATGGATGCACCACAAATATTCATCTTCCAAGACGTTCAGATATTTTCATTTTGAGTGTTCTACTCTCCCAGGTGAAGATACATTAGTTCTTCAAAAGCAAATTCAAATACCATGTTGAATGTGAGGATTTTCCACACCCGTTTTTTTTCCAGTCAGTAATCACTCACCTGAAATGAGCCTCATCTGAGCTGAGATATGCTACAAATAAAATCCAGTAAAATGTGGACTAGATTTCAAAGACATAAAATACCTGATTAATATTTTCATGTTAATTACAGATCACAATGATAATATTTTATCATATCAGGCTAAATAAGCTATGTTATTAAAATCAATTCCACCTGGTACTTTTTATTTTTCAAAATGTGGTTACTGGAAGAAAGATTTTTATTTGTACATGTGGCTTTCGTTTTACTTCTGTTAGACAGTGATGTTCTGCATTGCATCCTTCTCACTTCTAAGGCCCTTCTTCCTACAGTGGTCCCTTTTGGGGAGCTGCTATATCATTCTTGTATTTGAGGTGAAAGACCTTAATGTTGGCTTTATCTGTCCCTAGGGCATTTCACCTGATCCTTAGGTGTCCTGAGGTGGTGTCTACAAGGTATGGACAGGAGACACAAGGCTCTGGATTCTTACTTTTTTCGGTTGTCTCCGCAAGTCTCCTGTCTGCACTGCAAGGGCTTCCCAGTTTTACTCTTGCAAAGATCTGGTCTGACATCCTATCTGTCTCTTTCCCCAGCCTTGGACCTAATCTTTGTGGCAGATGGGATACAGCAGGGGGAGACCAGCTTCCTCCCAAGAAGCAAAATACAGTTTGATATTTTAAATTATCATTCTCTCCATACTTATTTATTGACTAAGTAAAAATTTAAAACATTGAGTCATAGCTGGAGTTCATCTCCAGCTATGTATTCTCATGGTCTGGAAGCATGTATGGAAACCATGTTTGTCACTGTCTCTATCTCTTGCAATGCTAGAAAAATTTTCAGAGTATTACAGTAAGCCTCACAAGGATGTAGGCTTTTTTGAAAACCACTCAGTGGGTAAATATTAGTTTTTCAGACCCAGAACGACTTATTGAATAAATCCAGCCATTTATAATTTCCCCAGGATTTGAAATGTCAAGCCAGGAGACTTCTGAACTTTCTCCTGGAAAAGATGAAATGGAAGGATTCCCTCTAGGACTGTGGATTCAGTGTGGACTATTCCTTTCTTTCACTATTCCTCCTATCAATAGGGTGCAGATGCACACAACTCTCAGTACCAGCTTCTTGGATGAATCACTTTAAAAATATTGCTCAGCAAAGTCTTCGTTCTATTTCATAAAGTGTCAAATGATCATCCATAGGTGTTCACCCTGCCCTCTGATTCCTGACCTGAGCACCATAAACAAGCTGGTCCCCTCTTCACTGTGTTTCCCATACCCACGCTCCACAAGAGTGACTGTTGTTATCTTCCTCAAATCAGTTTAAATTGTGAATTCGTTAGTTCATAACTGCCAAACCTATTTTTAATTGCAGAGCTCAAATGTTCCCCCTCTGAATTAAAATGAAATGTGCAAAATGCTGCCAACTGTTTCTCCAGTTCTTCCAAAATGGAGTCTATCCAAAATTCTAGTGAGCATTGTGATAGATCAAGCCACATTAAGACACATAAACATTTAAAATCACTTACAACTCGTTCTGTCTGGGGGTAATGTTGGTATTTCAGTCATGGAGGTTGCCAATAAGAATGAGTATGTATCTGTTGATTGCTGTTTGTGTTCCTTTGAAGGTAAGAATGAGTTTTGCCAATTTTCAATAGTCAGCCACTGAGATTTCTGTCATTTGTAATCAGATATCTGAGGCTGCTTTGTCTATGAGAAAGGACAGAGCTACTGAGAACTGTCGTTAAAAAAATAATACTTTACCTTTTAGAGTAGCTTTATTCACAGCAAAATTGAAGGGAAAATACAGAGATTTCTTATATACCCCTCCCCACCACACACATGCATAGCCTCCCTCATAATCAACACCTTCAATCAGAATAATCTCCTCAAGCACAGAGTTTACAATAGGATTCACTCTTTGTTGTATACATTCCATAGGTTTGGACAAATGTATTATGATATGCATCTGTCAATATGGCATTGGAGAGAATATTTTCACTGGCATAAAAATCCTCTGTGCTCCACCTATTGATCCCTTCTCTCTAACTCTTAGCAAACACTGATCTTTTTAGTGTCTCCATAGTTTTGCCTTTTCTTGAATGCCATGTAGGTGAAGTAATATAATGTGTAGTTTTTTTCAGATTGGCTTCTTTAACTTAGTCATATGCATTTAAGATTCCTTCAGGTATTTTCATGACTTGATAGCTCATTTCATTTTAGCTCTGAAGAATATCCTATTGTCTAGATGTTTCTTATCTGTTCACCTACTGAAAGACATTTTGTTTGCTTCCAAGTTTCGGTAATCGTGAATGAAGCTAGTATAAGCATCTATGTGTAGGTCTTTGTGTGGACATAGGTTTTTCAGTTAGTTGGGTAAATAAATACCAAGAAGCACAATCACTAAATCATATAGTAAAAGTATGCCTAGTTTTGCAGGAAATTGTCTTCCAAAGTGGCTGCACTGTTTTGCATTCCCACCAGCAATGTTGAGAGTTCCTGTTGCTCCACATTCTCATTGGCAATTGGTGTTGTCAGTGATCCAGGTTTTGGCCATTCTGATAGCTATGTAGTAGTATCTCAATGCTGAATACCTCTTTTTACCTTAGACTTTCCATTTGACTGCTATGTAATTTGGCACCCTCATTTGTAAGATATGAATGGCAATGCATGTCCTAAAGGTCGAGAAGGTAAGTATAAATTACAAATGTAAAGTGTTTGATTCATGCAGGTCCTCAACAATGCAGCAGCTGTAAGAGTTCATAGTGACAGCATTCAAATGCCATACATCAAGTTAGGCCCCTAGTCTTTTGGGTTTCATGAACTAAAATAATTGCATTTTTTAATGGAACTGATAGAAACTTGACCAACTTTTATCTTATTAAGTGAAGACAACAAAGAAAAAAAAACAAACCAACTATCTTTTAATTCCACCATTTCATCTAAAAGAAATAAAGATTTGTAACAACAAGATAAAAGGAAGACCATAATCTAAGAAAATAACACTATCCTTTAAATTAAATAAATGCAGCTTCAGGAAAGAGGCTGTTACTTTTTCATGTCACTATGAATGATAAAAAGCAATTCATCCAGAGCAGGCATTGGTTGAACTGTTGAATCCTCAAGAAATCCTTGAATCTCTTTCTAATATGTTTTTTTTTAAACCATGTTTCTCTCCTTTGTCTGGGTTCCTCTTACTTTCTGAATGATCAATGTATCAAAGCCATATCTTTCTAAGGAAATAGGATGATGGTAAGCTTTTTTTCTCCCACTGAGATTGAGTTAAAATTTTCGTTTAAATGTGTTCTTGTCAGGCTGTGGGACTTTCTGATCTATTTTAAGTGGCTCCCCATCTGACTTGAAAACATGCATATGGGTGCTTGTTCTGATGTTTCCATCTGTACAGATCTGCTTGTATTCTCAGATTTCACATGCTTTATTTCATCAACCTTCATTTTTCCTTCCCAGTTTCAGAATATCACAGGTGAACTCTCTAATAATTTTTCTCATTTTTGGCTTTGTTCACTATTTCTTTAGTAATGATCATGGTCACAGGTATTCATTTCTGCTCCATGTTTTGCAATGAATCTTTTCTTAATTTTCTAGGCTGTGATGTCTATAAAGTTGGACACTTGGTTTAAAATATGTATCAACAGAAGAAGCATGCATTCTATAACTGTGGAAAAACACAAGGGATTGTCTCCATAAGAGTAGAAAACTTAGGAGAAGAATATCATATTGCTATAGAGTTAGAATTGTGAATTCAAAGGTTGTTTTCTTGATAATATATAAAAAGCCTGTTTCAGATGGAAAAAATGTCCAAGGAGTGAAATGACCTGCCAATGGTCACACAGAAAGCTAGACCCTGAATAAATTACTGTATATTACAAAAGATATTAGTGATTGAGCTGTTAAAGAACATTTACTATTCTAGAATTACTTAACTAGTATTCATTTAGAGTTTTCTATTATGTACTACCTATAACAAGTGTGATTGTCCTGAGACTTATGGATTGAAGACATCAATTGCACTGAAACCAAGATCACGGTTATAGACGGAGTCCTTGAAAGAAATAGCTAATTACATATAAGTTTTGCATTTGCATCTGGGCACAATTTTCAGTTAGACATTAAGTACATACTGGCTATTCAGAGCAAAGGGAGCCATACCTAGTAATGGCTAACGGTTTGAGCTTTGGAGCCAGAAAAAACAGAGTTTAGGCCTTGATTTCAAAACTTGTCATTTGTATGAGTTTTACCGACTTGTTTAAACTCTTTAAGCCATAGTTTCTAATCTCTAAAGTGATAATATTAAAGTGATCATCAGTTATGACTAAATTTCAGGGAGAATTGTGTAAAAAGTGTGATCACAATGAATTATATACTGAAACTGTCACCAGTGAAGCGGTTCTTGCCAGCCTCCACCCAAGACAGAAATCAAGAGAGGAGGCAAAATACTGTATTTTGCTGTGTATAATATGCACCCATTTTTTTGGCCCAAATTTTCAAGGAAAAATATTTTGTTTTAATTTTTTAATTCAACTTTTTATTCATTTATATTTATAGGCAAAACCACTTACCATATTCCAGGGTATTTATTTGTATATGTATATTGTTACTGCTTTCTAGAGTTACACTTTTAATATATAAGTGTAAATAAAATAATTAAAAACATTTACATAGATACAGAATTAGTACTACCCATGTATAATGTGCCCCCTTATTTTTCCCTAAAAAAGTTGGGGGAAAATGTATGCATTAGACACGGCAAAATATGGTCGATTCAAAAGAAGAGGTTTACTGAAAACAAAGTGGAAGAAAAGAAGACAGGGAGGAGCTTAATGCATCAAGGGACTGTACACTAATGGAGTATGGCTTCCTGCGCTGCTGCTGGGTCTGGCTTATACAAGGATGGGTTTTTCATGCAGGTGCAAAGTAGATATCTTTGCTTTTTAGGTTCCTGCTGTGAGTTGGTAGTGACCACCCAGGTGCACAGTGCCGCTTTCTGGGGAGTGTCTTATGTGGGAGAGGCTTAAAAATAATCCAAGAGCATTCCCATACATTTAAGAGAGGCTCATCCTGTCTCAAAACTGAGTAGGAAGGTTTATGGCATCATATGTACTGGCATATGATATATGATAGTATAGAACAGGGATTGGCAAACTGTGACTCCTGGGACTGCTTCCTGCTTTTGTAAATAAAGTTTAGAAAAGCTATGCCCATTCATTTATATACTATCTATAGATTGGCTATTTTTGTGCTATAACAATGTGGTTAAATAATTGTGACAGAGACAATACAGCCCACAAAGGCTAAAATACTTATTATCTGGACCTTTACAGAAAATATTTGCCTGTCCCTGGTATATAATGACACTGATCCTATGAGTTCGTTTTCATTTTCAATGAGGGAGCAGTAAGGCACCCAGCAGCCTTCATTGCCTAGCATTCACTGCAGTGCCTAGCTCAGTGTTTTCTGTTCATAGTAAGCAACCTAGACTTTCTGTGATGTTACTATCTTTTTTTCTGTAACCTTAGAAAAAGTAATTACATAGGATAGTAAGGTGGTTAAAATACCTTCTAATATGGACATGGTAAACAGCTATTTACATCCCTAAAACTTCTATCCTGGCACAAACCATACTGGCAGCATTGGAATTCCTTGCAGGTCTGGCAAAAAACACAGATGTCTGGTCCCCGTCCCCCAGATTATTGAGGCAGAAAATTCTACGGTCCAGCCCAAGAATTTGTACTTCTGACAAGTTCCCAGATAATGCCAATGTTGCTAGTCCACAGACCACAGTATGAGGACAATATACATCTGACTACCTGCACAGGGTTACTGGATTGCTGTCTCTGGTGGGCCCTGCTTATATGCTTTCTAGTCATTTAAGTATATCCAGCTGTTGTTACAGGCCTGGCACATCTTTACTCAGTACTCAACACAAATGCATCAAATAAATGAATAAAAAGCTACTGCCTACTCTAGAATCATTAAGAACACTTTAGTCCTGAGAAAAGACATCCAACCTGAACCTTGTCAGCAACAGAAGTCCTGGTGAGTCCTCAGCACAAAACAGATTCCATCTTGATCACATCTGGACAACCATCTGGTTTATGTGGCCCTTGACAAACATTAAACTACTTCTTCTAATATTTCTGCTCCATGAATACTGCTTTGTGAGCCAGACCAAAGGTCAACAAATCATTTTTTAAAGATTTTACTTATTTATTTTTAGACAGAGGATGAGGGAGGGAGAAACAGAGAGAGAGAAACATCAATGTGTGGTTGCCTCTCATGTGCCCCCCACTGGGGACCTGGCCCACAATGCAGGCATGTAATCGAACCAGTGACCCTTTGCTTCACAGTACCATGCTCAATCCACTGAGCCACACCAGCCAGGGCAACAAATCATGTTTTGAAGGTGAAGGTCATGAATACCTCAGGCTTTTCAGGCAAAGAGGCAAAATTGAAATTTTGTAGGTATTTATATAACTATTTAAAGTGCAACCATTTAAAACTATTTCTGGTTTGAGGACTGTCAAATACAGGTGGCTGGCTGGATTTGCCCCACAGACTGTAGTGTGTAGACCCCTGAGTTAAATTCAGAAGATAGGAGGGAAACCAGGGCGAGAGAAGAGAAGGGCTGAGGTAACTAGGAGGGTGAAACCTAACTAGAAACCCATTTGATTCTTCTACTTGGGCCTCCCCTAAGATACTGGCTTTTACTTGTTCAATGCTGAGGTGAAAACAGCACAATGTTGCCATATTCTAGGTTAACCCATCATCTCAGCTACTGGTTTAAGTGACCTGATACAGCAGATAGCTTTGCTTTGAAGTGTATATGAGGAAACTGTGCTCCCGGCTTCACTGTAAGAAACATAGCTGAGTGTTTGCAGCTCTTTGCAGCCTGCCTCATTCAGAAAGTTGCCTGCTGTGCCCTAGGATCTAAGTGCATAGATCATCTTGGCATCTGCATGTCTGGAGTCATATATTGTTCATACAGTCAAACTGTTCATAAGTTTTATGAATTCTTCTCTCATTCACTCTACTCTGTTACCTGAGAGCACACCATACAGCTGTGAACTTGGCTGCCAAACAGGTGGGTGAGAAGCTTGGATCCAAAACTCTGCTTTTAATTGTGCCAGTTTCTGTGAACAATATCAAGAAACTCAAGAAAATACTACATGGAATTCCTGGTGGTGTGCTCTGAAGTAGAGTCCGTGACTTTGTTATTATTACTGTTTCTGTGCACTGGTTTCCTGAGTAAGCAGACTCTGAGACAGAGGTTAGAATGCAGGAAGTTCATTGAGTGCTGCTCTTGGCATCAACAACTGCTGGGAAGTGAAAGAAGTAGAGTTTCAGAGGAGAGTTTCTCCAGGGGCCTGAGCTGCCAGTAGTCTACCTTCCCAGCAGTGGAGGGAATGATGCATCAGTCCTGGAAGGAGTCTCTGGAAGCACACCACGGCATCCATTACAGACCTAATAATAAATTTTCCAATTTAGTTTTTCACAAACATTTCCATAGGTGTTTCTAAGAGATAAGGACACATTTAAGAAAAATCCATGATAATCTTAGCATACCCAAATTTATCAATAATTCAGTTTCTAATTACCAGATAAACCTCATATAATTATATATAATTGTATATAATTAGTTAATTACTTAATTTGAAATTTGATTTGTGATTCAAGTAAGTCTATAAATTATAATTAATTAATGTATTGGAAATATCTTTTAATATATATGTTTTCTTTTATTTCTTTTCCTTGAAATATATTTGTTGACTAAATCTGGTAGACTTCTATAGTTTCTCACATAAATATTTATTTCTAAAAGATCCTTCATAGGAATGAAAATAATAAATATACAACACAAAATTTAGAAAATATGGAAATAAAGAAGAAAAAAATGTTGCCCTGGCTGGTATAGCTCAGCGGATTGAGCACAGGCTGTGAACCAAAGTGTCACAGTTCAATTCCCAGTCAAGGCATCTGCCTGGGTTGTGGGCCAAGTCCCCAATGTGGGCTATGTGAGAGGCAACTACACAGTGATATTTCTTTCCTTTTCTTTCTCCTTCCCTTCCCTTCCCTTCCTTTCTCTCTAAAAATAAAAAAAGGAAATAAAATATTTTTTTAAAAATTGAAACTCCTTGCAGAATTAAATACATTAGCACTGAAAATATGTTGGTACATTTCTTTACAGCAGCATTTTCTGAAATCTGTTCCCTGGGTACTGCTCCCATGTTATGTCCCCGCACAACAGGATCAGTTATTGTATTTGTTTTCTATTGCTGCTATAACAAATCTCCTCACACATAATAGTTTTTAGCAATGTCTATTTACTGTATCACAGCTCTGTTTAGAAGTCTTTCTGGTGAGAAGTTGGTGGGCTTAGCTGGATACTGTGCTTTGGGTCTGACCAGGTTGAAATCAAGGTGTTGGCCAGCCTGGGCTCTTAGCTTCAGTCCTGGGGGATGGAGAGTGTGTGTGTGGGTCTATGTCTAGACTCAGAAAGTAAGTTGGAGGACTCTTCTGGCTGTTGGCCAAGGATCATTCTCAGCTTTTAAAAGCCACCTCCATCCCCTAGCTGTGACTCCATATTCAAAATCAGAATCACATCAGAGGACAAGTCTTCCTCATGCTTCAAATCTCCTGGGTTTCTTTCTCTGCCCCATCATTACTATATCCAGCTGGAGAAAGTTCTCGGCTTTGAAGGGCTTATGTGAATAGACTTGAGTCATCCAGATAATTCAGAATAATCTCCATATTTTAAGGACTAAAACCTTACTTACATCTAGAAATTGCCTTTTTTTTCCCAGGAAAAGTAATATCTTCACAGGGACTAGAAGGTAAACAACTTTGAGTGGTCATTGTGTCTAATCTTATGATCAATTACATTTGGAGGGTGTGTGTTTTCTACCTCTCTTTTAGAGATTAAAAACTCATTATGTTTAAATTAATTTTTTAATTTACTTATCTTTAGAGGGGAAGGGAAGGAGAGAGAGAGAGAAATATCAATGTATGGTGGCCTCTCATGTGTCCCCTGCTAAGGAACTGGCCTGCAACCTAGGCATGTGCCCCGACTGGGAATCGAACCGCAATCCTTTGGTTCACAGGCCCATGCTCAATCCACTGAGCTATGCCAGCCAGGGCTCTGTAGACTTTTTATTTTTATTTATTTATTTATTTGTTTGTTTGTTTGTTTATTTTTAAATTTATTTAATAATTTTTCAAGTACAGTTTTCTGTCTATTACTCCCATCCCAACCCACCCCCCACCCCGTGCTCCCTCCCTCCCTTCCATTTCCACCCTTCTCAGTTGTTGTCCATGTATCCTTTATATTTGTTCCTCTAAATCCCTCCCCTATTTCCTCTGAAATTTCCTCCCCTCTCCCCTCTGGTTACTGTCCCCCTGTTCTCTATTTCAGTGTCTTTGCTTATATTTTGCTTACTTGTTTGTTTTGTTATTTTTTTTGGAGCCCTGCCTCAGGAAACCTTTTAAAATTTCTTTTAATCCAGAAGTCCCCAAGCTTATTTGATGATAGAATTTATATTTTTTACAGATAGTACTTTTATTTTATTTTTAATATACTTTATTGATTATGCTATTGCAGTTGTCCCATTTTTTTCTCCCCATTATTTCCCTCCACCCTGCTCACCCCTTCCCATCATCATTCCCCCATCTTAGCTCTTGTCTATGGGTTGTACATGTAAGTTCTTTGGCTTCTCCTTTGCCCATACTATTCTTAACATCCTCCTGTCTATTTTGTTCCTACCATTTATGCTTTTTATTCCCTGTACCTTTTCCCCCATTCTTCCCCCTCTCCACTGATAATCCTCCATGTGATCTTTATTTCTATGAATCTTTTCCTGTTCTAGTTGTTTGCTTAGTTCATTTTTGTTTTTTGTTTTTTCTTAGGTTTGGTTGTTGATAGTTGTTTGTTGTCATTTTACTGTTCATTTTTTAAAATTTTCTTCTTTTTCTGAGATACATCCCTTTAACATTTCATATAATAAGGGCTTGGTGATAATGAACTACTTTAACTTCACCTTGTTGGTAAGTGCTTTATCTACCCTTCCATTTTAAAAGATAGGTTTGGCCCTGGCTGGTGTGACTCAGTGGATTGAGCACCAGACTATGAAGCAAAGGGCTGCTACTTTGATTCCCAGTCAGAGAACATGCATGGTTTGTGGGTTAGATCCCTAGTGGGATGCACACAAGAGGCAACCTCTCTTTGATGTTTCCCTCTCTTTCTCCTTCCCTTCCCTCCTCTCTAAAAATAAATAAGTTTTTTAAAAAATGATAACTTTGCTGGATAGAGTAATCTTGGATGTAGGTCCTTGCCTTTCATGACTTCAAATACTTCTTTCCAGCCTTTTCTTGCCTGCAAGATTTCTTTTGAGAAATCAGCTGACAGTCTTATGGGAACTCCTTTGTAGATAACTCTCTTCTTTCCTTTAGTTGCATTTAAGATTCTCTTCTTGTCTTTAATCTTGGGTAATGTAATGGTGATGTGCCTTGGTGTGTGCTTCCTTGGGTCCAATTTCTTTGGAACTCTCTGAACTTCCTGGACTTCCTGGAAGTCTATTTCCTTTGCCAGATTGGAGAAGCTCTCCTTCATTATTTTTTCAAATAAGTTTTCAATTTCTTGCTCTTCCTGTTCTCTTTCTGGGGCCCTGATAATTCAAATGTTGGAACTTTTAAAGTTGTCCTGGAGGTTTCTAAGCCTCCTGTCTTTTTTTAAAAATTCTTGTTTCTTCATTCTGTTCTGATTGAATGTTTATTTCTTTCTTCTTGTCCAAACCATTGATGTGAGTCCCATTTCCTTCCTTTCACTGCTGGTTCCACATATATTTTCCTTTATTTCATTCATCATAGCCTTCACTTTTCCCTCTATTTTGTGACCATACTCAACCATTTCTGTGAGCATCCTGATTATCAGTGTTTTGAACTCTGCATCTGATAGGTTGGCTATCTTTTCATCACTTAGTTGTATTTTTTTCTGGATCTCTCTTCTGTTCTTCATTTAGGCTGTATGTTTTTTGTCTTGGTGCACCTGTTACATAGTAAAAGGTGGAGCCTTAGGTATTCTCCAGTGTGGGGCAACCCAGGTTGCAGTGTCATGGCACTATATGTGGGGGAGGGGTTCAAGAGAGAACAATGCCGCTTGTTCAGCTCTCAGCAGGCTTTCAGTAACTTCCCTCACTACCCACAAGCAAATTGGACCCTTCTGGTGCCGATTCCCTGTTGGGTGATTTTGTGTACATTCTAGGACCCTGTGGGTCTCTCCAATGAACTCTCTTCTGAGGCTGGGAGTTTTTTCTGCCACTCCAACCCCACGGATTTTTTCAGTCAGAGGCTTTAAGGCTTTATTTCCCTGTGGTGGAACCATGGGTTGGGTAGTCTGTCTCTCCCTAGTTGTTTCTCCTTATTTATCTGCATGCAAATGTGGGACCTCGGCCTGCCAGCCACCTCCATGCTGCAGTCCTCTCCACCCTGGCTGCCCATCTCTGCCTCTCCTACCAGTCTGGATGAATGTTTCTTCTTTAACCCTTTGGTTATAGACTTCCATACAGTTCAATTTTCTGGCAGTGCTAGTGTTTATTTGTTTTTTACTTTGTAGTTGTTTTTCTTTCGGTTGTATGAGGAGGCAAAGTGTATGTACCTATGCCTCCATCTTGGCCAGAACTTTTTACAGTACTTTTAAACATTTTGCAGAACTGGAGTTTCCAAAGAACACATTTGAGGTACAGAATTTTCCCTATATTTGTATTATTTTATATCTGAGTTTGTTTTATATGCTTAGGATCATATTATTTATTTACTATTGTAATTCACTTTTTTGAGTTACCACACAGCAACAGGTCAGCACATTTTTTTTGGAACGGTCATATGTCTTAGGCTTTGAGACTACTTGGTATCTATCAGAACTATTCAGCTCTACCATTGTAGTGTAAAAGCTGCCATAGACAGCAGTTAATATGTGATGAACAGGCATGATGGCTCTGCTGAGATTAGTTATTGGGTTAATATGTTTGCCAATCTCTGTCCTAAACCATTGTTTTTCAAAGACCACATAGTGCTCTATTATATAAACATATGTACCATCATTGACATTTTATAAATCTTGTTATATGTACATACAGAAAGCTATGTATGTCATATACAATAGCTTAATTGTTATCATAGACAGTCAGTAGGAGTGCTTGAATCTCTCCATTGGTCAAGATGGAGCAGGGGGGCTTCTTACACTGAGCACACCAAAAAGTAGAGAGATGAATGGACAGGACCCAAGCACGTCAAAATCTAGCATGATAATTGGATAGAAAATAGAGCCATCTCCTCCCTATCCCTGTAAAACTGTTGTTGGTTTGAGCAGGGGTGGGGTGGTCTTTGAGATAGGAATTCACCATTCTCCCAGATTTTGGC
This sequence comes from Sturnira hondurensis, assembly GCF_014824575.4. NCBI lineage: Eukaryota > Metazoa > Chordata > Mammalia > Chiroptera > Phyllostomidae > Sturnira > Sturnira hondurensis. The sequence goes on from NW_028075471.1 coordinate 14,067,430, forward strand.
ACCTGAATAAATATCTTTTCTTTTGCAGCAGCACCTGCCTCATGAGTCTGGCTTTTCACAAACTGGATATAACAAATACCTAAGCTATAATCACTTCTGGGTGGGCATTTGAATTGTTTCCAGTTTGGGACTTCTATAACAATACTATTATAAGCATGATGCCTGATCACCATTACTTTATTACTACCATTTTACAATGGTTATATTAGTTTTTTCTTATTGTTTCTATAACAAATGACCATGCATTTGGTAGCTTAAACAACATAAATTTATTATCGTATGGCTTTGCAGTTCAGAAATCTGAAGTCTGAATAGACACAAGTCTCACTGGGCTAAAATCAAGGTGTCGGCAGGGCTGTGTTCCTTTGAGGAGGCTCCAGAGAATCTGTCTCTTGGCCTTTTCCATCTTCTAGAGGCACCTGTATTTTTGGCATGTGACTCCTCCCTGCATCTTCAAAGCCAGCATCCCTGCATCTCTCTAGTTATTCTTCCATAGTCACATCTCTCTCTCTCTCTCTCGCTCTCTCTCTCTCTCAACCATATGAAAAAATTTTTGAGTTTTAAGGATTCATGTCATTAGATTGGGCCTATCCAGATGATTCAAGACATTTACCCCTGTCAGGGTTCTTTTTTTTTAAAGATTTTATTTATTTGTCTTTAGAGGGGAAGGGAAGGAGAGAGGGAGAGAAATATCAATGTATGGTTGCCTCCCGTGTGTCCCCTGCTGGGAACTGGTCTGCAACCAAGGCCTGTGCCCTGACTGGGAATCGAACCATGATTCTCTGGTTCAAAGGCCTGCACTCAATCTACTGAGCTACATCAGCCAGGACTTAGGGTTCTTAATTTAATCATATTTGTCTTTTACCAGGTAACAAACTGAGTTCTGAGGATGAGGGTAAGAACATCCTGGGGGGTTATTATTCTGCTTACCACACTGGTTCTCTGAGCCAATCAGCAAGCACATACCCTAGTTTGTAGGAAAAATAAGCTCCTGGATTTTGCCAATTTTGTGTTTCAATCTCTAAAACAATATTAGAAAGCTCAGTAACATACCTAGTTGGCTAACATGGGTCAACTTCACAATAGAAAACCTTGTAGTGAAGATGTGTATCAAAACATCATTTTTCTTTTTAAGTAATAAAACAAAACCCAGGCCACTCAAGTTAGTATAAGCTGCCCACTATGTAGAGTTCTAACTGAAGGTATTCTTTGTATTGCCCAATGCATATTCTAACAATAGTTCCTTTATATCTCCTCTTTTTACCAGACAAGCTCTTTTGCACTTTTTGCCTTGCCATCACACATCATATTTCATACTATTATTTTGTAGGAGACTCATATAAAGATTTCTGTTTGGTCTCTAGAATGACAAAAACACACGGGACAGAAACACACAGCATAGACATATCTTCCATTCTGAGACCACATGCCTGAACAACACAATATTTTAGTCTTTTTTATAAATTCTCACCCAAAAATGTTTATTAATTTTAGAGAGAGGGAGGAAGGGAGAGAGAGGAAGAGAGAGAAATATTGATGGGTTGCCTCCTGTATGTGACCTGACTGAGTGTTGAACTCACAACCTAGGAATGTGGCTTGACCAGGAATAGAACCTGTGACATTTTGGTATATGGGACAATAATCCAACTAAATGAGCCACCTGGCCAGGGCTATTTTAGTCTTTTTGAAGTTATTCCCAAGGTAGAGGGGAAAAGGGCAGAATTTCATATATAAGGACTATTTTCAAAAAGGTCTATAGGACCTTTAGAAGACTGTTGGTTAGAGACTCTCGTCATCCAAGATCACTCTAAAAATACAGAAGAACAAACAGCAGTGCCCTAAGAAAACACTGCCTGACCTATTGGGGCAGTGGGGGATCTCACAGGAGCCTGAGATAAAGAAAATTGTTGGTGAAAGGAGGGGATGCAATGGAGTGGAACACAGAAGAAAGCCAACACTGGTTTTGGAGAATGCCAAACAAGCAATTCTTAAACTCCAGGATTCATGATTGACAGTTGGGAAGACTCTGGATGCAGATTCCTAGGCCCTGTCCACTAGAGGTTCCAATTTAGCAGATGGGAGGTAGGAACATAAAGCAGAATTTTTTTAAAAACTATCACAGCTGATGCTGATACAGATATTTCAAGGAGCTTATTTATATATTCATTCATGTATTCACTAGAGATTTATTGAACATTTAGACAATACACCAAAAACTTCAATACAGAAATTCATAAAATACATATTCCAAGCCTTCACTCCTATCCCACCAAATGAAAACATACAGGAACAAAATTCTAGAACTCAGCATTTTGAAAAGGCTCTTTAGATAAGCTTTGGAAACCCTGGGCTAAGTGGCTCTCCACACAGACCCTGGCCCCTGAACCTCTGTACTTCCTGGATGATATAGAGAGGGGCTGGCCAGTTTAGTTGCTGGTTAAGTTCCTATTCTCCCATCCAGTAGTGACCCTTCTATTCTCAGTGCTGTTCACTTGTGCAACCTTGAGTCAGGTGAACAAACAAACCACCCAGGTCCCTGTAGTAAGAAGAACCATGTACAGACAAGAACCAAGGTAATGTTTATAGTTATCCTACTCTATCACAGTCTGATTCTGTGGACTTGGGTAACTCATTTCTTTAGGCACTGCCTGCACCTTCACTTTGTGCCCACAGAAAGCCCTAAGGTTTCTAAGAAAGGTAGGAGGGACAATTATGGTATATGTGGATATATTAATTATTTACTTAGTTACACATTTTCTCTATTGTAAGATAAACCCCACAAGGGCAGGGACTTTTTTGGTTTCATTTCCTTCTGTATTTTCAATTTCTAGAATAGTCCTGGCCCTTAGTAGTCTCTCAGTATTTTTAGAATAAATTAATCTCTAAAACTACATTGGATCTATATTAAAGTTTTACCAAAGGTTCTATTATAAAATATCAATTTGAAAACCTTGTAACTACAGGAGTGTTTTCTAAGCCCAAGGCTATAGCCAGTATCCATCAGAATTACCCAAGGGCTTGAAATACAGATTCCTGAGTTGGATCCTGAAGGTATTGATTTACTTAGCCCATTTTTTATGTATTCTTGATTATTACTATTATTGTTGTGGTTATTTTTTATTATTATAATAATGGCTGTTTTGAATTGCATTTTTTAAAAGCACTTGACTAGGTGATTCCAAAGTCCCTCCTTTCTCTGATGTCCTACAAGGTGGTTCCCTGAGAAGAGAAATATAATGCCAAGATTTCTCTAAAGCAGCTTTGAGATTCTTTCCCTTTAAAGATTGTTTTTTTTTCTCAAAGTGTTGCTTATATCACCTGAGAGGATTTTGGCTTCCTTGATTTAGGGCTTGGGGGGAAAATCCCCTAAAGTAATTTTCACTGCTTTGTGATGAAAGAAAAAGGTGAGAAGAAGGAGGGGGTGCTCCACCCCTCTTGGGGTTCTGGGATTCCTCAGGGATGGTAGAAGCTTGTTTATAAAAATATCACAGGTGTACTTTTTCCCTGTGGCAGGCACCAGTGGATTAGGCAATGAAGAAGGCTGACAGATTTTCTTCTCCCACAGAGTTTAGGCTCTAGTTAAGGAGACAAATATTGAAGAATGGCACACCCCATTTAAATCACTGTCATGAGTCAGTGGAGCACAGAGGGTTTTTGAGGCAGTGGAACTACTCTGTGTGATATTATAAGGGTGGGCACATTATGTATTTGTCAAATCCCACAGAATATACAATACCAAGAGTGAGCCTAAGGTAAACTATGGGCTTTGAGTGACAATGATGTGTCAGTGTAGGTTCAGTGATTGTGATGAATGTACCCTCTGAAGGGGGATATTGATAGTGGGAGAGGTTGTACTTGTGTGGGGACTTGGGGGTACAGGGGCAATCTCTGGTTTTTCTGCTCCATTCTGCTGTGCACTTAAAAAATCTTTACAAATTTATTAAATTATTATCATATCCAATTCTTTCCTTGGGAACATAGCAATTACAAGGAAAGAATTAAGTATTTATCATTAGTGTTTCTTGTATGAACTGAATTGTTTGATAGGCAAAGAGAAAACTTGAAAAAGGAAAGTTCTTTATGAAAGAATTCTTACTAAAAATAGGAAGGGAATGATAGAACCCACAAATCTCCATTGTATTATCTATTTATATAAAACAGCATTTATATAATAATATTATCATAAAACAATAATTAAAGCAGGCCACACTCATCAGTGAATGGAACCCTTAAAAGGAAAGTTCAGAGGGGAACTTCTCAATGAAGAGTTCAGGCCATTACATCCCTATTGTCACATGAAATTGATGGTCTCAGAGTTCTGGAGGCTTGAAGTCTGAAATTCATCATGGCTGCATTTCCTCCAGGAACTCTAGGAGAAAATCTATTCCCTACCTCTTCCAGCTTCTGCTTGCTCTTCTGGAGTTCCAGGGCTTGTGTATTTTCACTCCAGTCTCTACCTCCATCTTCACATAGCCTCTGTGGCACCATTCCCAAACTCTATCTCTGTCTCACTGAACACATATAATTGCATTTAGAGTCCACCTGGGTAATTTAGGATAAGTTCTTAAATGTTTTAAATTAATCATGTATTTTGCCATATAAGGTAATATTCATAAGCTCCAGGAATTAGATGTGGACATATCTTTTTGGTGGGCCACCATTCATTCTGCCACATGCATCATCTGATGGAATGTGCTACAAAGCATACAGCATCACTTCCAGTGTTTTCTTGCCATAAAAGTTATATCTGAGTTTTTTGTTTTTTTAAAATATAGTTTATCGATTATACCATTACAGTTGTTCTATTCCCCCCTTCATTCCCCTCCACCCGCACACTCCCTCCCCCACCCTTCTTCCCCCTTAGTTTATAACCACGTGTCTCAACTTCTTTAGATTCTATATTTCCCCCACTATTCTCGCCCTCCCCCCTATCTATTTTCTACCTACCATCTATGCTATTTTCTGTGCCTTCTCCTCCCTTCTCCTCCTCCCACCCCCCTGTTTCTAACCCTCCATGTGTTCTTCATTTCTATGGTTCCACTCCTGATCTAGCTGTCCTCTTGGTTTGCTTTTGTTTTAGGTGTGGTTGTTAATAACTGTGTGTTTGCTGTCCTTTCACTGTTCATATTTTTCATCATCTCTTTCTTATATAAGTCCCTTTAGCATTTCATATAATAAGGGCTTGGTGATGATGAACTCCTTGAACTTGACCTTATCTGAGAAGCACTTTATCTGTCCTTCCATTCTAAATGAAAGTTTTGCTGGATAAAGCAATCTTGGCTGTAGGTCTTTGGATTTCATGACTTGGAATACTTCTTTCCAGCCCCTTCTTGCCTGTAAGGTCTCTTTTGAGAAATCCGCTGACAGTCTGATGGGTACTCCTTTGTAGGTGACTGTCCCCTTATCCCTTGCTGCTTCTAGGATTCTCTCCTTCATTTTAGTCTTGGCTAATGTAATTATGATGTGCCTTGGTGTGTTCCTTCTTGGGTCCAACTTCTTTGGCACTCTCTGAGCTTCCTGGATTTCCTGGAAGTCTATTTCCTTTGCCAGACTGGGGAAGTTCTCCTTTATTATTTGTTCAAATACATTTTCCACTCGTGGCTGTTTCTTTCCCCCTTCTGGTACCCCTATAATCCGGATGTTGGAACGTTTAAAGATGTCCTGGAGGTTCCTAAGCCTCTCCTCATTTTTTTGAATTCTTGTTTCTTTACTATTTTCTGGTTGGATGTTTCGTTCTTCCTTCTGGTCCACTCCCTTGATTTGAGTCCCATTTTCCTTTCCATCGCTATTGGTTTCCTGGACATCTCCCTTCATTTCAATTAGTTTAGCCTTCATATGTTCCTCTAATTTGTGACTAAGTTCCTCTAATTTGTGACTGTACTCTACCAATTCTGTGAGCATCCTGATAAATAGTGTTTTAAATTGGGCTTCTGAGAGGCTGGCAATCTGTTGGTCGCTTAGAGTTATTGGCTCTGGGACTTTGAGTTCTTGCACCATCTTTTGGGCTGTCCATGCCTGTTAAGTAGCAGGAACGGAGCCCTAGGTTTTCACCAGAGCAGGGCAACTCAGTCACTGGGTTGTGACGTTGTATGTGGGGGCGGGGTCAAAGAGGGACAATGGCTTCCCTCTGGCGCCCGCCCTCGCGACCCCCACCAGCACCGCAGCCACCACCGTCACCAGGGCCACGCACCCCGCTCCACTGCACACGAGTGTGCCACCGCTGTCAGCCCTCCACCACTGGGTTCGCCCCCTGGGGCCTGCGTGGTCCGTCTCACTGCTCTCGAATGTGCGACCTTGGTCAGTCTGCCCCCCACCCTGACTAGGTCCGGGCTGCCTGCGCTCCTAGGTCTGTCCTTCCCGACCCTGCTCCGCTGCTGGCTCTGCCTCTCTTACTGTCCCATGGTTCGTAGCTGTTGGACTTCCGTATAATTCGGTTTTCTGGTCTCTGGGTGTGTCTTAGTTCTCCAAAACTTTTGTTGTTTCCAAACTTGGTTGTGGGAGAAGGCACAGTGTTTCCACCTATGCCTCCATCTTGGCGGAAGTTCCAAGTTATATCTGAGTTTAATAAAGCCTGTAGAGCTTATGATCATTTGTAGGAAATATTTGGGATGTTGAAAGAAGTGAAATGATGAGGCAATGCAAAATGTGGAACAACTGACATGACTGTCCTATTAATCAATGGCATTTTAAAAGGTGAAGGAGGACTGTTCTGAAGTAAAACAGATTTAAAGAACTAACAACTGTAATAAGTTAAGAACATAATTTGTAGCCCTTTTTTTTATTCTAATTTGACCAAAGCATCTCTTAAAAAGCATACTTGGACAATTGAGGGAATAGATTTTGGAGTGAGTATTAAATGATCCAAAGCACTAGAATGAATTTACTTACCTGTGGTGATGGCATCAAAGTTGTGTCGAGCACCTCTGTGTCCTGGATCCAGTTCCTCTGGCCAGCATTCATGCCAGTGATTGCTATTGTGTCCAGAGTTTTGCAGGTAAAACCTGAAGGCAACCCCCTAACTGTACCACTGGTATCTCACTTTCTGTCTGGGCTGCTTGGTTGCTTCCCATAGGACACCTGTGGGACTTTTTCAGCTGTTCTATATCATTCCGAAGCAACCCGCTGCAAACTTGGAGAGTAAAAGAGTTTGGTCCCACCTCATGGAGCATCCTTGACCACAGTGTGGGAACCAGTGGATAATACTCTCCATTTGGGTCATTCAATAACATTTGAACCAAATTCTGTAGCTCCACAGAGGATTCTCAACAAAATCCAACCCCAAGTGACCACAGGGCTAACCCTCTGATAATGCATCCTTGGCTGGGCTTTCTCTCCTTTCCAGTTTTACTCTTCACAGCCCCCATTCTTCCTTGAGGCCACCTCCCAAAATAGACATGCATGCAATCCCTTGTTTCTGGCTCTGCGTTTGGGGGGAACCCAGGCTGAGACTCTAGTTATAAAAGAAACTTATCATTTTGAAGACTTGCATATTGAAGTATGTAGAGATGAAATGATATGATGCCTGAGTTTTGATTTAAATATTTCACTAAATAGAAGAAGAAAGAGGTAGATGAGGCAAATGTAATAACATTATGATGAGTGTTGCATTGGAGTGTTGAGATATGGGAGGATATTTGTGAGTATTTTAAAATTTGTTCTAACAAAAATTTAAAAAGTTAAAATTATTACAAGGGCTGTGAGATAGAAGAACATAGTGTTTCGAGAGTATATACAGATTGTACACTGGGAGTGCAGATGGAAGGTGCAAAAAGGCTTTTCTGATGAAGTAGCTTTTAAGCTGTGGTTTAAAAAAAACAAAGGGGGTTTTCAGATCCTTTCTCCTAATGCACTTAAAGCATCTTGGTGAATCTGACCACTGTTTCAGGATTCCTTCTGGAATCTTAGCACACAAAACCTGCTGCCCATATAACTTGTAGAGACTGCCTTTCTTTTTAGCACTTAGGTTTGCCAAATAGTCCATTTTCCCTGTAGATGGTAAATCACTTTTTTATGAAAAAGGGGGGGGCAAAAGTAGGTTTATAGTTGTATATATGCAAAATAGTTTATTCTTGTTTTATTATTTATTAATTATTATATTATTTTATAGGAACAATTGTAAACCTACTTCTGCTGCACCTTTTATATTTATTCACCTGTAGCAACCTGCTGTGTCTTCAAGTGACTCTGAAACTTGATTGTTTCTTTTCTTTGTTGGGAATGGTAGTGAGAAAATAGCAGCTCTATCTTGGAGGTCCAATGTTGAATGAACTGCCTGGTGAACTTGACAGAATAACTGCTTTCATGGCTATTGGGGAAATCAGATTGCTTAGATCTGTTTAATGTCAATGAATTGATGCCAGATACTCTGTGCTGTCATTTTTGTGCCATAAGTAGGCTGTAGGGAGAAGCATTTTCTTGTTGGAACACATTCATCCTTTACTTTCAACAGCTGTGTCACTGACTGGGTTAGGAGAATGCATTTTACCTATAATTTCAGCAAATAAACAGCCACCTCATTCTTTTTAATTTGCTTTGCTCTATAGTGCCACTTTTACAGTTGATTCCTCCACTGATATTAACTTTTAATTCCAGGTACTTACTGATATATATCGATACTGTTAGGTGATAGCACCTTGCACTTTTAACTCACTTTATGTATCTCAAAAGCACTTTTATAACTATATCACATTTAGACCTCATCGTAACCTTGGGATGTTTCCTCTCTACTTTTCCTTTTCTTTCCTTTTTTTAAATTTTTATTTTCTCTTTTTTTCTCTTTGATGTTATTTCCTGTCTTTCTTACCTCCCCTCCCATTTTTTCTTTTCATCCAATTGTTTCTTATCCCTTCTCTCTTTCCTCTCTTCCCCTTCCTACCTTTTTAAATTGAAGATTAGTTTGCACATTTGATAGCTTGAGTTCAATGCCCAGTTTAATCACTTCCTATCTGTGTGACCTTATTTAAGTTAATTGAGCTCTAAACTTAAATCTGCCCATTTATAAATTGAGCATAATAATAGTATACATTAGCAATGAGGCAAGTACTCATATATGTATCAGGCTTAGCCTCTGGCAGATGGAAGATAATCAAAACTGTTTTCTATTATTGTTATTACTTATCACTCTTTTTAGGTGCAGCAGTGACTATGACCAAAGTGATTACCAAATGCATGGGGTTTATGATGGAGCTATTGAGAAAACTGAGGTATGCAGCTAGGAAATGACAGAGCCAGGGTTTAAGGTCAGACCTGATTGTTTTCAAGGTTAGGAGTTTTCTTCATTACTCAGCTAATGTTTTAGATCAAATTATCAACTGGTGAGGATTCTTTGTATTCCTAGGAAGGAGTTCTAGAATTCCTCATAATTGTATGTTATAATATCCTATATATGTAATTGAAGAAATTTCTAATGACCTGTGTTCAACAAACTCTGGAGGGTTTGTTAGAAATAAATGATAAAAATTTATTCAAGGGTCTTAGGGTTTGCAAAACCACAACTAAGCGTTCTGAAGAAGAGAGTAAAATATACTCTTTATAAATTTACAAATTTATATGTATAAATATAAATATTTATATTTTACTCTCTTCTTCAGAAGAGAGTATATTTTTACAGTTCTTATACTTAAAAAGTACATTCTTGAGAAGAAAAGTCCTACATTCTTAGAAGTCTCTGGATTAGTCCAAGATGGTAATCCTCTAGATAAGCAGAGGTCTGAATAATTGATGTCAGGAAGCCTATATACATGGGCAGTTTTTCCTTGGTCTTTTAGGGAGTAACCAGAGGATTGTCTAGAAGTCTGATGTATATCTAGGCATTGATGCAGCACTAGGAAGGTCAAAAGTTTAATTTCCCAGGCTAACTAAAACAAAAATAGAATTGTTTCCTCATACCTACTTGATTTTAGTAATTTAGCAGCTTCACCATAGTGATTCCATTTTATTTCTTTTCTCTATTTCTGACCTGATATGGAGAACTTGTTACTACATAGGTCATGTTCTCACCTTCCAGGAGTTTTGTTCCTAAGAAAGAATAATTAAGTTGTATTTTGATAATTAAATATAGTTCTATACTTGTCTTAGTTACCTGCCTATTTTGCAGAAAATTGACTCAAAATAATGTTTTCCCAAGATTATTTAACACAAGATATTTGGAGAAAAAAACATAATTTCACCTGATTTATTGTTACCTGAATGGATTGGTGAATTTCTCTTGTCTTCAACAGGAAAAGTAAATGAGACAATTAAGAATTATACAACTTGTTGATGATTTCTTGAATAATGGCAACCATTTAGCATGATTCATAGCTCAAATTTGGTGTTGCTCTATAGCTGTACTTCCATCTGCTGCTTTTCATCACACCTCTGGGTTATGGGGTATATGGGTGTGTGAAATAATAGAAAAATATATACAGGGTAGGATAAAAGTAGGCTTGCTATTGTTTATATGGAAAATAATAAAATAATTAATAAATGATACCAGAATAAACTCTGAGTTTTAAGTACTCAAACTGTAAACCTACCTTTGCTACATCCTGTATTTTGGCATCTGTCCTGAGTTCCTGGCACAGATCTCCTAAAACCCTTGGAATATCCTGGGTGATAGGAATGTCTTTTGTTCCAATGAGGTGATGACTTCAGGATTGGGGCTTCCAAAAAGAAACAGTGAAATGAAACAAATGAAAACTTCAAAGTGTCAGCCCCACTCCCATCTTCTGGGAAAGGGAGAGGGGCTGGAAATTGGGTCAATCATAGCCACATGATGAGGCCTCCATACAAATCCCAATAGTAGAGGATACAAAGAACTTCTGGGTTGGTGAACACATCCACATCCTGGAGGGTGACACAGCTTATCTCTATGAGGATGGACACTCCTGAGCTCAGGGCCCATCTGGATCTCCCTCTATGCATTCATTCATGTGGTTTTCCATCTGTATCCTTTATCATATTTCTTGTTTCATGAAGAACCAGTAACTGTAAGTACTTCCCTGAGTTCTGTAAGTTCTAACAAATGATCAAACTCAAGAAGAGGGTCATGGGAACCTCCTATTCACAGTCAGTTGGTCATAAGTATGGGTAACAACCTAGAATTTAAGACCAGCATCTGAAGTGGGTGGTGATCTTGTGAGACTGAACCCTTAACTTGTGGAGTCTGCACTAATATCAGTTAGTATCAGAATTCAATTGAATTGTAGGACACCCAGCTAATGTTACAGAGAATTGTTTGGTGAGGGGAAACCCTCACACACCTGGTATCCAAAGTGTTGTGAGTATGAGTAGAAGAGAGTCATATGGAGCATTTTTCCATGGCCATGTTGACAATGGTTGCAGTATAAAAATGGAGATTCATATACACTAGTCAGTATTTACTTAAACTTTTTTTGCCCACATCTAGTATAACATAGTGATTAAGAATGGGGAGCTTAGAGCTATGAAGACCCAGTCCTTATACTTAACTAGCTGTGAGATCTTTCTAAGCCTCTCTTTAACATCTACAAAATCAAAAATGGAAGTGACTTTATGGTGTTATTATGAGAAAATTCACATGAAACATTTTTGATAGAGTTTGGTATATATAAAGAAGTCATCATTATTCATTTGTTTCTTAAATGGGGTTTGAATACTTAGTATGTACTGCTCATGGACTAAGTGATGGAGATGCAAAGGTGAACCCTGTTTAATTTAACCTTGAGGATTTTGAAACCAGAAAAGGCACCAGAGCTTGTGCTGCCTGTCACTTGCTAAACCAAATAAGCAGAGTCAGGGATTGAATTTCTATTGACAATCGGCACTTTATTCAGATGGCAGAAGAGCTGAGAAGATGGTGGGTTAGAGCCCTAAAAAACCATCTTACGTTTTTTTCCAGGCCAACATTTTTATAGCAGGGAATAAACAAGGTGAGGTGAAGGATTTTGAAACTCGGGGAGAACTTGGAGAAAAGAAACTGCAGTGTTCTTGTTCTGGGCAGTTAGCTGTTCCCAGGGATGGGTGGTCATTTGTCTCTCCCTGCAACACAATGGCCTGGATGCCTCCACTTGTTCCCAGGCAGTAATCTTTAGCAGTGCTCCAGGAGGTTGGCTGTCCCAGAAGCCAGGATGGGCCTTATCTGTAGTTTCCGAAACAAAAGCTTTAATATATGCATTACTTACTAGGCCTATAACTATTTAACTTACACTAAAATTTTCCAACTTTTGAGTCCCCTGTCAGCTTCACAAAATATTGTAAAAATATTTTTAAATAGCAAGGCAAAATTATGGTAAAAATGGTTTAATGCTCAACATCTAATCCATGCAGTTGCAGTGATATACACCAATTGTATAGTCTGACAAGGCACTTAATTTGGCCCCTTGTGTAACTGACTTATTTCAAGTCTGAGAGTTTCCTTTCCTGTTCAATGTCTGATGCTTCCATTCATTCTGAAGAATTATCTTTTCAAAGCAACACTCTGCAAACACTGTATGTTAGAACATTATCAAATAACCTAATGCAATTAGAACAAAACATTGCTGATGTGATAAATTCCCAAACCTCTAGCCTTTGAATATAACACAGAATAATTTATAGTTGAACTCCACTGGATTTTTTAAATTAGATTTTATGCTATTTTAGCTGAGTAGAAAATTACAGAGCCTCAAGGCACTAAGCAAATATAAGCAACTGAAAAAGAACGAGGATGTAGACTGACAGTCTTACCAAAACGCGATCAAATTTGAAATTTCATGCAAACTGGGCAGTCACAAATTGTTATGCTACCATGTAATATCAAATTGATAGTGACCATAAACTGGGTTTGCTAATAATTACAAGTTCTTACTGCTGTGCAGATTAAACAGGGAGGGGGAAAATGGTCATGAAACAGAGACTTGGAGGGGCATATGCCAGCTTTACTACAAAGTTTGAGTTGAGAAATTTTGGTTTAAGGTAAATAGTTACAAGCCTAGCAAGTAATGTATATATTAAAGCTTTTTCCCCAGAAACTACAGGTAGATAAGGCCCATCCTGGATCTGGGAAAAATAGTCAACCTCCTGGGGCACTGCTAAAGATTACCACCTGGGGACAAGTGGAGACATCCTGGCCAGGGAGCAGCAGAGGACCACCTGCCCCTGGGAGCCACTAACTGCCCAGAACAAGAATGTTGCCTCTTCTTTTGCCTAATCATCCCTGAACTTCAAAACCCCTCACCACACCATTGTTTATTCCTTGCTATAAAAGCTCAGCCTGGAAAGAAAGTGTGAGATGGTTCTTTTGGGTGTGAACCCACCGTCTTCTCATATCACTGAACATCTGAATAAAAAGGCCCATAAAGATTCAATCGCTGTCACTGCTTATTGGCTTTGGTAGTGACACCTGCGTGTTTTGTGGTTTCAAAACCGCATGGTTTTACTTTCTCTATTTGAAAGAGAGAATACTGGAATAGTCTCCTGTACCTTAGATTTAAAAATCAAAACCAAAATGGTTTGATTAATTTGTGTTGATGCCTCAGTTTCTTTTTAGTGAAAACAAAAAGTCTGGTACAATCACTATGGAAACCAGTACGGAATTTTCTCAGAAAACTAAAAATGAATCTGCCTTTTGACCCAGCAGTTCCACTTAGGATTCTATCCTAAGAACCCTGAAACACTAATCCAAAAGAACCTATGAACCCCAATATTCATAGGAGCACAATTTACAATAGCCAAGAGATGGAAGCAACCTAGGTGCCCACCAGTAAATGAATGGACCAAAAAACTGTGGTACACAATGGGAATTTACACAATGGAATTCTATGTAGCAGAAAAAAAAGAAGGAGTTCCTACCCTTTTCAACAGCATGGATGGAACTAGAAAGCATTATGCTGAGTGAAATAAGCTGGGCAGTGAAAGACAAATACCATATGATCCCACCTTTAACAGGAACCTAATCAACAAAACAAACAAAGACGCAAAATATAACTAAAGACACTGAAATACAGAACAGTCTGACAGCATCCAGAGAGGAGATGGGAGGGAATTTCAGGGGAAAGAGGAAGGGTTTGCAGGAACAAGTATAAAGGGCACATGGGTAAAAACAAGGGGAGTGGTGGAAACAGGAGGGAGGTGGGGAGGGCTGGTGCGGTGGGCTGGGATGGGAGTAAAAGGCAGAAAACTGTACTTGAACAACAATTAAAATTAAAAAAGAAGAAGAAAAGCAAAAAAAGAAATAGATATTGTACTGGTAATTCACTAAAGTCCTTTAAACTGGTGTATAGCTCCTGAATACCAGGTGCTGTGCTTGTAATAAGCAAAGTAACTGTTAATGAACAGCAGTTCATTAACTGCTGATAATGGCAGAACCAGCTCACTCAGGGAAGTCAAATTGTAATACTGATTTCTTTATGATCATAGAATTAGGATAGGGACATAGAATCTTTTTGTCACTGTTTCTTGCATACTTGAAGGCCGTTGACTTCATTTTTTACTTTGGTTGGATATTTGCCTGCAAATTCTCATTTTCTATACCAACTCCATTTTGACTGACATGCATCTTTTTTGATATGTTTGTGACTTCATTTTGGTTATAATAGCGTGTATAGACCTAAAAGGATTTCTGTTTTTTTATGTGACATTGTTTATCTCAGCTTGATCTCCTCTAAGTAAATTTGATATTGAGATCCCCAGTAAAATCTATATTCCTTATTTCTGAACACTCCTGCCTTGCCTTAGTTAAACTCCACTTACTGACCACACCAGGTGTTGCTTTGATAATAAAGACAACATTCATACATTTAATATTTTTGATACCCTGTTTCTGTGTAAATGTAACAAATTTCTACTAGCCCTGCAAAACACTTGCCAATTATAAAATCATCCATTTGTTTGTTTGAAGTGTCTTTAATTTTCTTCTTTGCACAGCTTATTCTCATAAAAAAACAAAGTTTAAATGAAATGCAATGAGACTTTTGAAAATGTATTCATATGATAAACTAAGCTATTCACAGAAGTGACCTATTGAGATAAGGCTTAAATATCAAAAGCCATATGATACTGGGAGTTCCCTGTGTTCACAGATAAACAGGGATAAGTGCCCCCAGTTTGCTTGAGCCTCGTTGCTTCCTACCATTATCTTGGTTTCTAAAATCTTTTCCTCTGTCTTTGGTGAATTGATAGATCTTTAGCTATTATCCAGCCAGTGTACATTTTCAGGCTCCTTTTCCAGCTATCCCCATTCCGCTCATCCTGTTTTCTGGCCCCACAGGGTGGTTTGCTTTTCACTGACTGTATCTTTCTATGATTATACTTTGCCACTTACCATTTATTCTCTCTTTCTTTTTTGTTTGTTTGTTTGTTTTTGCAACGTGATAAAGTTCTACCCATGCTCTACAACCCATTTCTAATATTCTTTTCTCTGTGAGGTTGGGCTGTATTCCACAGGTTACTCTTGCCTTTGCTGTTTATACTGTCCTGCAGTTTTTCATCTGACTGTGTCTGTCCAAGTGCACTATGAACTTCATGAGAGACAGTACTACACCTCAGTCATATTTTTTACCTCCAGAGCTCAGTACACTCCTAGCACATAGTAGGTACTTCACAGATGTTTGTTGCATGGAGGGCTTCTTTCTGTGATGATCAGCACCCAGCACAAAGACAACTACCTAAGAGGCAGTGCACTATGATTCAGCCTGCATGCTGTGTACCCTGGCTTTGGTGGGCAACAGCCTTAACAAAGGCACATCTATTTGGTAATTTATTTATCCAGCAGAGCCCCTTTTTGTAACTTCTACTGGTGCATACACTATATGCAGACTCGGTTGGATAGATGGGTAAACAAACAACTGATCAAAGTTTTCCACAATCTCCTAAACCTATTAAAAAACAAAACAGACTTCCAGCCAAGATGGAGGTGTAGGTGGAAACACTGTACCTCCTCACACAACCAAATTTAAGGACAATAAAGATTTAGAAACAAAAACAACCAGAACAGACAGAACATTTAACTGTACCGAAGTCCAACAACAATGAACCATTCATCCAGACGAATAAGAGGGACAGAGTTGTCAGTGAGGTGAGGGGGTCCTGGCAGGAAGAGGTGGTGGTTAGCAGAACCAGATGTGGAGAGGAAATGGGGCACACAAGGCAGTTAGCTGACTGAAGACACATATTTGCATGCAGATAAACCAGGCAAAAATAAAGGGCAGTGAGACAAATCACACAACCCAGGGACCCAGCGATGGGAAATAAAGCCTAAAAGCACCAATTGGAAAAACTTTCAGAGGTTCAGGTGCTGGGAGAGGCTTCCAGCCTCACAGAAGAGTTTGTTGGAGATACCCCAGAGTCTTTGAATGTGCAGAAGCTCACCCACCCAGAAACCAGCAGCGGAAGGGCCCATTTTACTTGTGGGAAGCGGCAGAGGGGACTAAAATCTGAGAGAGAGTGGAACAAGTGCCATTGCTCTCTCTCTGACCCTGCCCCAACATACAACTTTAAAACCCAGTGACTGGGTTGCCCCACCCTGGCGAACACCTAAGGCTCCACACCTCATATGTAACAGGTGCAACCAGACCAAAACATTATGGCTCAAATAGAAGAACAAATCAAAGCCCCAGAGCCAATATTTTAAGTGACCAAGAAATAGCCAACCTATGGGGTGTACAGTTCAAAATACTAATGATCAGGATGCTCACAGAACTGGTTGATTTTGGTTGCAATTAGATGAAAAAATGAAGGCTACACTAAGTGAAATGAAGGAAAATGCACAAGGAACCAATAGTGATGGAAAGAAAACTGGGACTCAAATCAATGGAGTGGACCAGAAGGAAGAAAGAAACAACCAAACAGAAAACAATGAAGAAACAAGAATTTAAAAAAACGAGAAGAGGCTTAGGAACCTCCAGGACATCTTTAAACATTCCAACATCTGAATTATAGAGGTACCAGAGGGGAAGAGGAAAAGCAACAAGTGGAAAATTTATTTGAACAAATAGTAAATGAGAACTTCCCCAATGTGGCAAAGAAAATAAACTTCCAGGAAATCCAGGAAGCTCAGAGAGTCCCATAGAAGGTGGACCCAAAGAGGAACACATCAAGGCACATCGTAATTAAAGTACCCAAGATTAAAATGAAGAAGAGAATTCCAGAAGCAGCAAGACATAGGAGGACAGTCGCCTACAAAGAAGTTCCCATCAGAGTATCAGCTGATTTCTCAAAAGAGACCTTACAGGCAAGAAGGGGCTGGAAAGAAGTATTCGAAGTCATTAAATGCAAGGACTCACATCCAAGATTGCTCTATCCATCCAAGTTTTAATTTAGAATGGAAGGGCAGATAAAGTGCTTCTCAAATAAGGTCAAGTTCAAGGAATTCATCATCACCAAGCCCTTATTATATGAAATTTGTTAAAGGGAGTCATCTAAGAAAAAGGAGTTAAAAATATGAACAGTGAAAGGACAGCAAACTCACAGTTATTAACAACCACACCTAAAACAAAAGCAAACTAATAGGACAGCCAGATCAGGAGCAGAGCCACAGAAATGGAGATTACATGGAGGGTTAGCAACAGGGGAGTGGAGGAGGGGGATAGAGAAGGTACAGAGAATAAGTAGCATAGACTGTGGGGAGAAAATAGGGGGAGGGCAAGAGTAGTGTGGGAAGTGTAGAAGGTAAAGAACTTATGACACGTGGACTGTTGGGAACTGCTCTGCCTGGTTTCAGGAGTTGTAACTGCCCCCCCATGGCTAAGGCTGAGTGAGTGACCTCCAGATTGTGTGCCATTATCTCTGGCAGCAGTGTTGCTTCTGCTTCATCTCTTGCCCCCAACACTTGCTTGGTTAGACAGGGATGGGTAAGACCCTCAGAGGAGGGGCAACCTAAGCCAGACACAATCACTTGGGAGGCTCTCAAGGAAGGACTTGGGGACCACCACAAAAAGGGAGTGATGGACCCCCCCCCCCCGCTATTCTGACATAGCCTGAGTCCCCATTTCCATCTGGGAGAAGAATTTCCTGGCTCTAATCCACCTAAGCCTAAAAACCTATGTTGGGGAAGGCAGTGTAGCCCTTTGCCTGGCTAGAGAGGGATCTGGGGTGATCAGGCATAAGAAAGAATTCACAAAGTCCCCTGAAGCCTGATTTGCTAAGTGTGCTTTCATCCATATAGTAAGGGTTCATGCAGGAAACTTTGGTATGTCTCCCAAAGTTTCTGCAGCCCCCTTACCTGACAGACGCTGACTCAGACTAAGCCCTCAGATTTCTTTGAAATGTTATCTATTGTTTGATCCTTGCTGCCTGACATTGATTGATGAGCTTTACCTGTATTCCTGTGTATTACAACCTAATAAAAGCTGTTGAAGAAGAGATTCTTGATCCTTTTCCTGTGAGAGATTGACCACCTCTCCTCCCCAAGCAAATCATGTCTTGGTAGTTTCATTGTCATCCGTGGAAGTTGGGGGGGGCTTGCTGGCAAAGTTGTCCCCACAAGGGACATGAACTAAAGGAGGGGAAATGTGGGGGGAGGGGCATGCAGGGTGGAAGGGAATGAAGGGGGGAAATGAGGCAACCGTAATGGCATAAACAATAAAATATATTTAAAAATTAAAAAAAAAAACCCAGAAGCCAAAGAAGCTTTTTTACTGGGCTAGAACCATGTAGCCTACTTACCACATTGACCAGCTCAACAGGTGATTGCTCATCTCCTTATTCCAGTCAATCTCTGACTAGCTTTGTGAGGGATAAGTCCTGACATCTGTATCTTAAGTTGTGCTGCTCCATGGACATCTGGATAGTATTATTTTGAATGTAGGCATTTCTTATGAGGACTTTGTGTGTGCATTCTGCCATCACTTTTCCTCCTACAAATGAGTGGTAAATTGTAAACACTGTGAAGGAATGCTGAAATGTGTCAACAAAAACTCTGTCAGCTATTATGTAAGTGTCTGTGTGCTCAGTGAGAGAGGATGGCCTCACAGTCTAGTTATTTGAGTTATTACAAATAAACAAATAAATCATTTCTAGGTAAAAGCAGACTGTTTAGGTGATTTAAAATAAATATTTTTGCTCTCTCCTTCCCCTGCCCCAGATGCCGAAGGGAAGAAAGACCAAGGGGAGGAAGGTTGTGCCAGCCCCTGTCATCATGATAAAGCAAGATGCCAAAAAGTTAGTTAACCCCTGTTGGAGGAGAGGTCCAAGAATTTTGGCATCAGACATCCACCCCAAAATGGACTCTCACCCACTTTGCCAAATGGCCCTGCTACATCTGGCTGTCGAGGCAGAAGGCCATTCTCTATAAGTGAAAGTACTTCCTGCCGTTAACCAGTTCACCCAGGCTTTTGACCACCAAACAGCTACACAGTTGCTCAAGCTGGCCCACAGGTACCTACCAGAGACAAAGCAAGGGAAGAAGGAGAGATTGCTAGCCTTGGTGAGAAAAAAGCTGTCGGTGAGGGGCATGTCCCTGACAAGAGGCCACCTGTCCTTCTAGTAGGGACTAACACTGTCACTACCCTGGTGGAGAATGAGAAGCCCCAGCTGGTAGCGATGGCACAAAATATGGATCCTATTGAGCTGGTTGTCTTTCTGCTCACCCTGTGCTAAAAGACAGGGGTTCCCTATTGCATCATCAAAGGGAAGGCCAGGCTGTGGCCTCTAGTCCATAGGAAGACCTGCACCACCATCACCTTTACACAGGTATACTCAGAAGGCAAAGGAGCTCTGGCTAAGCTGGTGGCAGCTATCCAGACCAATTATAGCAACAAATACGATGAGACCCAACACCAATCGAGAGACAATGTCCTGGGTCCAAAAGTTAGTGGCTCAAATTGCCAAGCTAAGAAAGGCCAAGGCTAAGGAACTGGCTACCAAGTCGGGATAAGTGTAGTTTATCTGTGGAGTTTTCTGTACATAAAAATAATAGAAATTCTCCTTCAACCAAAAGTAAGTAAATAAACAAATACATAAATATTTTAGTTCCAGTACACTAAAATGCTAAATTTTATATTGTAACACCCTACCACATATTATAGGAGGACCAGAGGGAATGTTGGCTATGATCTCATGCCTTCATTTACTCAAAAATATTTACATTTCTTCAGTGCTTAATGTTATGCTCAACATGTATATAGTAGATACTTGGTGAATCTGACTTGACTTGAATTTATTCATCTGTGCATTCTTACATTAATATTTCTCATACAGCCACATCAGGCAGGACACTGTTAAGTCCAAGGAATATATAAGTTGGTGATCAATACAAGTAGTCCCTGCCCTCGTGATCCTCAAAATAACTGCTCTATTTAATAGTTTCCCTTCTGAATAAGAGTAGACACTACTCTTAAATATTATAGTGAATTAGTGTTTTGCCAATATTGATGGTACTTCAAAAGCACAGAAGATGCTTTAACTTCCTCATGCCTGGGCCCTAACCAAAACTAATTCAATCAAAATCAGTGAGAGTGGCATCTGGACACAGCTGCTTTTCAAAACTCCTTAGGAGGTTGTGAGGCACAGCCCAGATTGTGAAAACTAAATGATTCCCCCCACTTTTGATATGTCACTATTATGGAATGAAGTGTGTCCCCAACTGCCCATCCCCCAAATTCGTATGTTAACATCCTAATTGGCAGTACCTTAGAACGTGACCTTACTTAGAGAGATGGGCTTCAGGGAATTAAAATGAGATCATTACAATGGGCTCTAATCCAATATGGCTAGTTTCTTATAAAAAGG
Source organism: Sturnira hondurensis (assembly GCF_014824575.4). Taxonomy (NCBI): domain Eukaryota; kingdom Metazoa; phylum Chordata; class Mammalia; order Chiroptera; family Phyllostomidae; genus Sturnira; species Sturnira hondurensis. The sequence continues at coordinate 14,088,097 of NW_028075471.1, forward strand.
GGAAATTGGACTTTCAGTCAAGATGGAAGTGTAGGTAGATATGTTTTGCTTCCCCACACAACTAAAGGAAGGACAACAATAAATTAAAACAAAAAAACAACCAGAACAACCAGAAAATGGAACTGTATAGAAATCCAACAACCAAGGAATTAAAGAAGAAACATTCATCCAGACTGGTGGGAGGGGTGGAGGTAGGCAGCTGCGGCAGAGAAGATGCAGAACAAGGCAGCAGACCAGGCAGTCCTACAATCATGTGCGGATAAACCTGGGGAACAACTGGGGAATGAGATAGACCATACAACCCAGGGTTCCAGTGTGGGCAAAATAAAGCCTCAGAACCTCTGGCTATAAAAACCTGTGGGGGTTTCAGCAGCAGGAGAAACTTCCAGTCTCACAGAAGAGTATTTTGGAGAGGACATGGGGCCCTAGGGTGTACACAAACCCACCCATTTTGGAATCAGCACCAGAAGGGCTCAATTTGCCTGTGGGTAGTGAAGGTAGTGACTGAAAGTTGGGTGAGAGCTGAGCAAACAATATCATTTCCTCTCTAACCCCTCCCTCACATACAATTCCACGACGAAGCAATGTGCGCGGCCCCTCCCTGATGAATACCTAAGGCTCTACCACTTATGACATAACAGGTATGCCAAGACAAAGAAATATGGCCCAAATGAAAAAACAGAGCAAAACTCCAAAAAAAAGAAAACAATAACTAAGCAACAAGGAGATAGCCAACTTACCCTGTGCAGAGTTCAAAACACTAGTAATCAGAATGCTCACAGAATCGGTTGAGTACAGACACAAAATAGAGGAAGAAGTGAAGGCTATACAAAGTGAAATAAAAGAAAATATGTAGAAAACCAAAAGTTAAGGAAAGTCAAACATGACTCAAATCAGCGATTAGGACCAGAAGGAAGAAATGAACATTAAATTAGAACAGAATAAAGAAACAAGAATTCAAAAAAAAATGAGGAGAGGTGTAGGAACCTCCAGGACAACTTTAAGCCTTCCAACATCTGAATTATAAGGGTGCCAGAAGGAGAATAGGAGGAGCAAGAAATTGAACACTTATTTGAAAAACTAATGAAGGAAAACTTCCCCAGTCTGATGAAGGAAATAGACTTCCAGGAAGTTGAGAAAGCCCCGAGAGACCTAAAGAAATTGGACCCAAGGAGGCACACAACAAGGCACATCATAATTATGTTACCCAAGATTAAAGATAAGGAGAGAATCTTAAAAGCAGCAAGAGAAAAGGAGACAGTTACCTGCAAAGGAGTTCCCATCAGACTGTCAGCTGATTTCTCAAAAGAAACCTTACAGGCAAAGAGGGGCTGAAAAGAAGTATTCAAAGTCATAACAAGCAATGACCTACATCCAAGATTACTCTATCCAGAAAAGCTATGATTTTGAATGGAAGGGCAGATACAGTGGTTCCCAGATAAGGCCAAGTTAAAAGAGTTCATCATCACCAAGTACTTATTATATGGAATGTTAAAGGGACTTATCTAAGAAAAACAAGGAGATCAAAACTATGAACAGTAAAGTGACAACAAACTCACAACTGAAAAACAACCTAAAAAACAAAAACAACTAAGACCAGAAACAGAATCACAGAAATGAAGATCACATGAAGGGTTATCAGCAGGAAGGGGGTGGAGTGATAATGGAGGAAAAGGTACAGGGAGTAAGAAATGTAATTGGTAAGTAAAATAGACAGGGGAGATGTTAAGAATACTACTGAAAGTGAACAAACCAGAGAACTAATATGTACAATTCATGGTCATGAACTAAGGTGAGGGGATGCTGGTGGGAGGGTTGGTGCAGCGCAGAGGGGAAGAAAGGGGGGAATAAAATGGTACAACTGTAATAGCATAATCTAATAAAATATACTTTAAAAAGGGGGGAAATTGGAGACAGATGTCCCCATAAGGAAACATGACGAAGAGGAAGGCAGAGACTAGGTGATGCTTTTACAAGCCTTGGTATGCCCAGTATGCCAGCCCATCACCAGAAGAGAGGCTTAGAGATGATTCTGTCACTACTGTTGAGAGGGAGGTCACCTTGTTGTCACCTTGACTTGGATGTGCAGCCTTTGGAACTGAGAGACAATACATTGCTGCTGCTTACACCATCCAGTCTGTGGTACTTGGTTATGGTTGCCCTAGTGACCCCTACACAGTGTGGTTCATCATCTTTATAGCTGCAATTTTTGGAAGAGCTACCAACATTTTTCAGTTTCCTTATATCTTCTTTCCCTCCTGGAAATGGGCCAGCCTCCGAATCCACGTGAGATACGGCATCCCTGCTCTTTTCCAAGGTAGGTTATCTTTATTAATAGAGTCATACTGTTGCCATGTACATGACAGGCTCACCTGGAGCCTGAGACTTACAGCCCAATTCCATGATGGATCATCCATGCACAGTAGTTCCACTTGCCTCACAAAGCTTGAGCAGACAGTTGCTGCTGCTGGCAGATCCAGAAACAACTTGGACACACTTGTTTCAGTGGCCCCCTAAGTTCTGCATCGTCTTTTGATTTTCTCTGACAACATTCATGTCCTGCCTCTTTAAGTATTGTTTTAGAAAATCCAATTTATAATTGCTTTTGATATGAAAAGCTTAGAGATTCAGTGTGGTGCCTTATTAGCTGTATAATCAGCCCCTGTTTCAGGTGCACAATGGGAGGAGCAGCATGGTTGGCCCACTTTCCCCCTGGATTTCTGACTAGTGGTAGCATCCTCAGTGGCAGAGCTGTTCTCACAATGCGGGCTTTCCAAACTCCCAATCATTGGACCCAAATTTGAATTCACTTCCCTTTAGTGTCAGGGAGTTCTGGGGAGAAACAAGCTCTTTGAAGACAATAGTTCAAGTCATAAATTTTTGTTTATCAGATTTGAATCCAGTCAACAGATAGCTTCCAAAGCTCACAATGATGCTAATTTTATTTTTGAACCAAGGGTCAAAATGGCCATTACAGCAGGCTGGCTTTACTGGGGGCACAGGAAAGCGTTTGTTGCTGCATCACTTGAATTATTTACAGCAAGGTTTTTTTGTGTCTGACTAACTGCATGTTAAAAGGGAAGAAAATGCTCACCACTCAACATATAACAGACCTTCTGATTATGGTGCACAAGGGCTATAGCACCTTTTCAGAACCTGCTTCTTGGACCTCCACTTCAGCTATCTGCCCCAAGTTCATTACCCTCCTGCCTCTGACCTGATGACACCCAACCATGGCAGCCTGATTCTACATCACAACCTTTGTATTTATTGGTAAAAGATTGTTCACTCACGTTTCCCTTTTCTTTCTTCTCAACATTCGGGTCTCTTATTAAATGTCACCAAAGCAGAAAAACCTTTGCAAAGGTCTTCTCCCTGCCCTTGCCCACCTTATTCATGCTCCACCTGTTTCTCCTGCTTTGTTTTTTATCCAGCACTTACCTCTTTATATGTGTAATTATTATTTATTTCACTGTTTTTTAGTAGTTGGTCTTCTCCTTCCCTATTTTTAAACACTAGAATAGAGACTCCATAAAAAGGGGACCTTTGTTAATGCTCACCTCTGTTTTTCCAGTGCTCATGACCTGCACAGAGGTCATACTCCAGAACTAGTTGTTGGATGAATAATTAGATGAAGCAGGACTTTACTTATTGCTGTATAAGGAACTACTTCCAAACTAAGTAGCTGAAACCAAACCCCATTTGCATTCTTTGTGTGGATGTCCTTGGTGGTCAAGTAGTTCTGTTTTCTGTTCTGTGGTGCTTGGCTGGGGCAGCTGCATGGGTGGTGGGTGGGTCTCTCTCTCCACACATTCTTTCATGCCATATTGTTTCATGTCTTCATGCATGGTTGTCTCAGGCCTGAAAATGGAGTCAGCAGAAGTGGCAAAGCTTCTTTAGGCCTAAGCTTTGGATTCTATTGGTGAAAGAAAGTTGTAAGGCTAGTCAAAATTGAAGTGAGTTGAGAAGTAAGCATGACTTTTGGGTAGGAGGAGTGACAATGCAGCATTGAGGGGTCATAATTTTGATGATCTGTCGAAGTGCTAAATGATGTATTTTTGTGCAAATCTCCATCTGGCTTTCATGTTGCACACTCGTATCTCAGACATTTGCACTTCTACAGCCTTTTATAAAACTCCCAACACCATAAACAATCAATGGCACATTGTTTTTGCTGCTACTGTTGTATTTACAGTGCTGTGTTTAGGATGAGCTTTACTTTTATGTTCTCATCAGCAGACATGCAGGGATTCTCAAAAGCCTGAAGTACATCTATTGAAGAAAATAGAAGTGGATTCCAGAATATATTATATTGATTTTAATTCAGACCTTTAAATTTGTGTGGGGTTTTATTGCTTTTGCAATGGAAAAATTGATCTCAACAAGGCAGACAGAACAAAAATAGATTGCTTTTATTGAATTCACAGTGACCTGATTAAATAACATAGTTGTTACAAAAAAATAATATTACTTCCTCTTTCATTACAGATTCTCTTTGCCTTCAAAAATTTATTGGCTTAATATAGTAAGTAAAGAAGATGATTAATTTTATTTAGGATTGTACAGAATGGTTTGAGGGCAGTGAAAAAACACATTTCTTAGAATATTTCTTATTCTGATGATTGCAAAGCTCATTTTAATTAATAAGGTGCCTCTCACTGTGTGTTACCTTTTATGTTGACTGGGCAACAATCTGATGGTCAACCACACAATTCACATCAGTACTGACCTAGCTTTCTATTTCCTGAAAGATGTATTAAAATGTGAATTACTACTTAACTTAAAACAAAACAAAGCATTCAACTTTGATTTAGAAAATTTCTAGAATGCAAAAGGAAATAGAGAAGAAAGTAAAAATCACCTCATCTTCTGAAATCTCATCTTGGCTGTTTATAATTAAAATATAATATCCAATATTTAATTACATTGTGAACTTTCTCTATTTGAACTTAGGAAACATAGATTTGATTACATTTTCTGATAATTTCTTCACTATCCAAATTGCTACCATCAAATAGGTTTTGGATAACGGAGAATTCCTGTTATCTAAATTTGTGATGCTAGATCCCCCAAACCAAGAATACATTAGGAGAGTACGGCATACTTGTGATTGGGTTATCTATGCTCTTTAAAGAAATTGAGATCCTACTGATCTGTGCTCTTCATTGTTTGTAAGTTACTTTTTTTTTAATGAAAAGTATATTGTGAAGGGAAGATGCCAGCAGGGGAGCATGATTTGTCACTCTCTTAAATTTCCCGACCAAAAAAAAAAAAAAAAAAAAAGAAAAACTAGACAGCAAAACCAAAGCTCTCAGTGAGTATTTAGCACAAAAACATGACACATGGTGTCTTCACAAACTCTACATGCAGGCCATAGGAGAAATGCACGTACATAAGTAGTAAACATGGCATGATAAATGCTGTGTTCTGACCACTGTTGGGGTGAGGGTAGGGTGCAGGGGTCCCTGGAAAGAATTTGGCAGACCATCAAAGAGTATTTATGAAGAAAACTCACATCAGCTACTAAGGGGCAACCTTCACATCTAGAGTTCTTTATTCAATACCACCACCTTCAATTTTTAGTTTACTCATTCAAACATTTTTTTCTCTTGGCAAGCTTTGTTGATGGTGCTGGCTATGCATATCTAAAATTGTGAAGTTCTAAGAGTTGCCGCCTACTTTTGTAAGAATAGTTACAGATCTTTTAAGAGAAAAGATGATCTTGTTGTTTATCTACATCAAGGTCGGTAATAATGACTACTGAAATCTAATCCTTAATTAGAGTTAGATTCATTGTCTCTCTCCAGCTGTAGTTTTATTTTCCTTTATCTTTCCCAGCTTTGAGATATAATTGACATATACCATTGAATATGTATAAGGTGTTCAGTGTGTTGATTTGATACTTATATATTGCAAAGTGATTACCCCCACAGCTTTCACTACCTCCTCTACTACCTTACAGCTTGAGTTTTATTTTTTTTGCATGTAGCTGTCCAGTTCTCCCAACACCATTTGTTGAAGAGGCTATTTGTACTCCATTTTATGTTACTGCCCCCTTTGTTGAATATTAATTACCTGAGAGACTTGGGTTTATTTCTTGGCTTTCTGTTCTGTTTCTTGGTTTATGTACCTGTTTTTATGCTAGTACCAGGCTGTTTTGATTACAATGGCCTTGTAATACAGTTTGGTATCAGGTATTGTGATCCCTCGTATTTTGTTCTTCTTTCTCAAAATTGCAGCTGCTATTAGGGATTGTTTATGGATCCATATAAATTTTTGAAGTGTTTGTTCTATGTCTGTGAAATATGCCATTGTTATTTTAATAGGTATTGCATTGAATCTGTAAATTGCTTTGGGTAGTATGGACATTTTGATGATGTTAATTCTTCCAGTCCATGAACACAGTATAGGATTCCGTTTGTTTGTGTCTTCCCTGATTTCTTTCTTCAGTGTTGTGCAGTTTTCTGTATACAGGTCTTTTTCCTCCTTGGTTAGATTTATTCCCAGATATTTTATTTTTTGTTTTGCTATATTGAATGGGATTTTTTTCTTGATTTCTGCTGTTTCATTGTAGGTATACAAAAATGCCTTTGATTTCTGGATATCGACTTTGTATCCTGCTGCTTTGCCAAATTCATTTATTAGGTCAAGCAGTTTTGGGGTGGAGTCTATAGAATTTTCCATGTACAATATCATGTCATCTGCAAACAATGCCAGTTGTGTTTCCTCCTTTCCAGTTGGGATGCCTTTTATTCCCTTTTCTTGTCTGATCGCTATGGCAAAAACTTCCAATACTATATTGAATAGAAGTGGTGAAAGTGAACAACCTGATCTTAGTGGAAAAGATTTTAGTTTTTGCCCATTGAGTATGATGTTGGCTGTAGGACTCTCACATATGGCCTTTGTTATGTTGACGAATGATCCCTCTATTCTCACTTTGCTGAGTGTTTTTTTCATAAATGGGTGTTGTACCTTATCAAAAGCTTTTTCTGCATCTATTGATATGATCATGTGATTTTTGTGGTGTATTACATTTACTGATTTGTGAGTATTGAACCATTCTTGCATCCCTAAGATTAATCCCACCTGCTCATGGTGTATGATCTTTTTAATGTATTGTTGGATGCGATTTGCCAATATTTTGTTGGGGATTTTAGCATCTATGTTCATCAGCAATATTGGCCTGAAGTTTTCTTTCTTTGTTGTGTCTTTATCTGGTTTTGAAATTAGGATGATGCTGACTTCATAAAAAGAGTTGGAGAGTCTTCTATCATTTTGGATTTTTTGGAATAGTCTGTGAAGAATAGGGGTTAGCTCTTCCTTAAAAGCTTTGAAGAACTCTCCTGTAAAACCATATGGTCCAGGGCTTTTGTGTGTTGGAAGTTTTTGATTACTGCTTCAATTTCATCTGCTGTTATTGGTCTGTTCAGCTTTTTCCTTCTTCTTCATTGAGTTTTGGGAGATTCTATTTTTCTAGAAATTTGTCCATCTCATCTAGGTTTTCAAATTTCTTGACATACAGTTCTTTATAGTACTTTCTTACAATCTTTTGTATTTCTGTGGTGTCAGTTGTAGTCTCTCCTCTTTCATTTGTGATTGTGTTTATTTGGGTTGTCTCTTTTTTTCTTTATGAGTCTGCTTAAAGGTTTATTGATTTTCTTTATCTTATCAAAGAATCAGCTCCTGGATTTATTGATCCTTAGAATTGTTTCTTTAGTGTCTATGTCATTTAGTTTTTCTCTGATCTTGGTTATTTCTTTCCTTCCACTTGTTCTGGGCTGTCTTTGTTGTTGTTCCTCAAGTTCTTGTAGGCATAGGGTTAGGCTGTTTGTTTAAAATATTTCTGTCTTTTTAAGGTAGGTCTGTATTGCTATAAACTTCCCTCTCAGGACTGCCTTGGCTGTGTCTCATAAATTTTGGGTTGTCCTGAGTTCACTTTCATTTGTTTCCAGAAACTTTTTGATTTCTTCTCTAATTTCATTCTTGACCAATTCATTGTTTAATAGCATGCTATTCAATCTACATGATTTTGAATGTTTTGGGTTTTTTCCTTTGGGATTGGTTTCCAGTTTCAGTCCCTTGTGGTCAGAGAAAATGCTTGGTATGATTTCAATTTTTTTGAATTTGAAGAGGCTTGTTTTGTGTCCTATCATGTGGTTTATCTTTTAAAATGTTCCGTGTGCATTTGAAAAGAATGTGTATTTAGCTTCTTTGGGATGAAGGACTTCATATAAATCAGTTAAGTCCATTTCATCTAGGGTATTGTTCAATGCAACAATATCTTTGTTGGTATTTTGTTTGGAAGATCTGTCCATTTTTGACATTGTGGTGTTAAAATCCCCTACTACAATTGTGTTGCTGCTAATATCTTTCTTGAAGTCCTCTAACATTTTTTTATATATTTGGGTGCTCCTATGTTGGGTGCATATATATTTACAATGTTTATGTCTTCTTGGTGGATTCTTCCCTTGAGTATTATGAAGTGACCTTCTTGGTCTCCCTTTATGGCCCTTTTTTTTAGGTCTATTTTGTCTGATATGAGTATTGCTACCGTGGCTTTTTTTTTCCTTGGAAAATTATCTTTTGAGAGATAAAACAATAATTAAAATTAAAAGATACAAGATTACTTAAAACACACACACACAAAACAAACAAACAAAAACATCTCTTGTTGGGTTCAAACTGGTCAAACCGGTTTTCTGGTCTTGTTGACTGCAGCAAGCTGAGGGGAGATTGGTGTGGTCCTTCTGTGAGAGGTCTCTCAAGGACGAATCTGGAGCTTCTCCCCAGTGTCCCAGGAAAGGGATCTAGGTCCTCTTCAGAGCACTTTCCCCAGGGGTCATTGCTGTGGGCTGGGGTACTGGTTCGTGCACTCCAGCAGGCTGCCTGAGTCCCATGAGTTGGAGTGCAGACCCTTCCCAGTTCTGTGGGGAGGACTCTAGGCCTTCTGCCCAACCTCAGGATTGCTGCCAGGCTGGATGGGGTGCAGGCCAAGTGCCTATAGCAAGAGAATCCTTCAATTTACTTTCCAAAAAATTTTTCCTTAAGAAAGCCTGCCGCTCAGCGCAGCCCAATCCCCCAGCCAGACTGGTGACTATCAGAGTCAGAGCCTGACACTGCACCTCTCAATTCTCCCAAGCTGGAAACCACAGAGTCCGTGGTTGATCACAGCCCTTTGTCCTATCACCCTCTCTGCAATCTGAAGCAAAATAGGTCTCTCCCTGTGGTTGGTGGGAAGGGAGGGAGCTGATGACCCAGATCTCTCCCAAGGACTCTTCGGCAGGCCCAGGGCTCCCAAGGAGTCTGAGGTAGACCCTCAGGGCATCAGGCACAGACCGAGACTGCCGCTGCTCCTGTCTCCACTCCAGTCCATGAGACCCTATTGTTGTGCAGCCATCTCCTTACCGTCTAGTTTTTTAGTGCCTGCTACAATTTCTGGTCTCTTATTTTCATATATGCTGGGGAACTGTTGGCGCTGTTCCTCTGTAGATAGGCCAGATTTTCTCCCATGTGTATGGGGGAAATGGAATCCACTCCCTCCTACTACATAGCCATCTTCCTTCTCAGATTTTTTCTTGTTGTTACTTAAATTTTTGTTTGATTATTAGTAACAACATATTTGTTATTTTATATTTATTGTCTACTAATAGGTCAAAGGAAGAGCTAAGAGTAGATTAAAACTAGAGAGCTTAATTAAATTAGGCCATGAAGCATTTGTTGATTGGTTCAAAACCTGGTGATTTAGTATACTAATAGAGGAATGCTAAAATAAACTTTGGCTTATCCATGTTAGAATAATATGTAGTTTTGAAAAATAATTAATATTACACAAAAAATTTAAATGATACACTAAATGACAAAAAGCATATTGTAAAACAATCCATACAGTAAATCCTATTAATGTAAATAATAGAACTTAAATTTTTGCAATTAAAATGTATTTATTAATTAAACATTTTAATTTTATTGTGAGTTTTTAACTTATTTAAGTAATAAATATATAAAAGTCTATACCACCTGTGCCACAGCCCCCTGATTCCTTCCTTTGAGGTTATAAAATTTGTTTTTTCTTTTTAACTTTTTAGTAGTATTTTAATGGATTTTAAAATTAAAATGTATGCATGTAATACACAGTGTTCTATACTTTGCTCTTTTCCTTTGACAGTATAACTTTGAGACCTTGCTGTATTTTGCATATGGGGAATTTCCTGACTTTTCACTAATGGCTTCAGAGAATTCTGTTATATGGGTGAATTATTTACTAATATCCTAGTAATGGATTTTAAGTTTTTCCCCAAGCTTTGGCTGAACCTAAAAATGCTGCATGTATACACATATAATTTGAAAATAAAATTTTAAAATGTCTGAAAGCTTTAAAAACAATGAGGGACTACTTCTATGGAGTAGGGTTGGGAAAAGAAGGAGCCAGAAAGAATTTTACTGTTTATCTCATGAACTTCTATGATTACTTAATTTTTTCAAAGTTTTACTACTTTACATTTTAAAATAAATTAAAAAATAATAATTACAAAAATAATTATTTAAAATCAGAATTTTTATTTTTTAAAGATTTTATTTATTCATTTAGAGAGAATTGAAGGGAGGGAGAAAGAGAGGGAGAGAAACATCAATGTGTAGTTGCCCTTCATATGGTCCCCACTGGGGACCTGGCCTACAACCCAGGCATGTGCCCTGACTGGGAATTGAACTTGTGACCCTTTGGTTAGCAGCCGATCTCAATCCACTGAGCTACACCAGCCAGGGCTAAAATCAGAATTTTTAATTGGACAGATAAATACATTTGGGAAGTTGGCACTAGAAAGAAATTCTAATGGAAAGTTATTCATTTCTAAAGAAATCCCTTCTCCTCCTGAGGGTGTTTAAACAGATGAATACTAATTCATAGAGAAAAAAAAGGAGTTTTTATCTTTTAGATCTTCAGTTCTGGAAATAAATAAGCTTAGAACTTGATTCTGTTCTTTTGACTGTCAAACTCCTCAGCTGGAAGCTGAGATGATGGAAGGCTGGAGGGCAGGATTCTGTGGTTGAAGGGATTATACACTTGGAGACATTTACTGTCTATGCAACACACGATTGAGAGGCATATTTGTAAGTTGACACATGATTCTTGTGAAAATAAAGATTAATACTTTTTAAATAATTTTTCTCATTACATGTTGACATCTAGACTTTTCACTGGATCATAATATGCTTGATCAAATTGAATATTGAACTTTAAAGAATATGAACATTAATGAAAAATGGCATAATTTATTTAGTGAAACCAAGTCCACATACATGAAAACATGGGGCTTGAATTAATTCATTGAGGATATCTATAAACTGATAAAGCAGGGGTATTTTCATTTCAACCATAATGTTTAAGCTATATTCACAGAAAAATTAGTTATTAAAGCAGCCATATGTGATTAATGGATTGGTAGTGGTACTAATTACTCATTAGAATACAAGGACTAAACTACCCCAGGACTTGAGAAATATAGTGGTTTTCGATAAAAGGGTTGGCTGAGTCCCAAAGTTTTAATGGATTTGTATTCTGCATTATAAGAATGTGATTTGGATCTGGAATGAGAGGGAAATTATCTGAGGAAGGTCTAAGTTGATATTAACATGATGAAACTCTTCTTTTGTAAATGGTTATTTAAAAGTGCTACTTTTAGACAAGTAACCAAGCTCCCATTCCAAACATTAGAATGCATATTTTTTTTTAACCTGTGGAACCTGTCATCATCTATAGACAAATGCCCCTCCATTCCCAATGGCTCATTGCAAGGACACTATTTTAGAGTGGTGGCTTATGTGGCTGTTTACTTAACCCAAATTTAAAATTCATAAATTCAATTGAGCATCAGATTAGCAACATTAATCATCATTAGAAGACAAATACTGCCTGTAAGAATGACTTTCTCATGTATTAAAAACATTTTCTCTGTCGTTATCACTGAACACTATAGCAGGGGGTAAGGACAGCTATAGATAGAACAACACCTGCTGTTAAGTCATGATGAATATTCTGAAACAAAACTAAAAATTAAAAAGCAATTTGAAAGAAGTCAGATTATTTTCCTTTTCGGATACTACAATTATGTTAAAATTCTGAGTATCAACTATAATTTTCACATGGGTAACACCATTAATTTTCATGAGCTAACAATGACAAAATAAAACCGCACTCTACAAAACACTTCCACAAAAATTAAGTGCTATGGAGGTAAATGATATGAATTATAGTGGTGTTTGGTTTTGATACTAGAAACAGAAAAGAGAGCTTTGTGTGTTAACTGTTAACTTTTCATCTGAAGAAGGTTAAGAGGATTCTGGATATATTGAAGAATAACTTAAAAAACTGAAAAATTCAGTAAACATTTTGAGATGTGAGAGAATATTATCTTGTGAATGATGAATGTAATGGAATTTTGCCTATGTAGAAAAAAAGAGATTTAGGCAATTTTACAACTTCCCTGTTCAAGGTATGGAAGAGAAGAGCAGGAAGGATCCCACTATCAATACAGAATTAAGAAATAGTAGAATGATATTAACAAAATATGGACAATTTGGATCTTTTGATATGCATAAATCTAATTCAATCTATAATTTTAAGTAAGATGATTTGGCATAGCAGTAAAATGTGTAGCAAGCCTCAGTACCTTTTTTTAAAATAGGTTAATTATTTTATTTCAGGGGGAGATTGACTAAAATAATTTGTCTTTCTATGATGACAGTGAGTCACTTTAAAATTCCAAGGTTTCATTGATAATGAACACTGAAATAACTATTCTTATAGTTGAGATTGTCAACTCTTGACCTCTAAAGTGTCCACTGAGAAATCTGTTGCTCATGCAACAGTTTTTAAACCTACTGTAGTAAGAAAGAATATGACCTATGCAAAGTTTTAGTACTGTCTGAAAATGTAAAGCTGGGTGGTTTTTTTTTCTAGGTTCAGTTGTTGATATTTGTGAATTTGTTGTTATTTTACTGTTCATAGTTTTAATCTCCTTTTTTTCTTAGATAAGTCACTTTAACATTTTATATAGTAAGGGCTTGGTAATGATCAACTCCTTTAATTTTACCTTATCTGAGAAGCACTTTATCTGCCCTTCCATTCTAAATGAAAGCTTTACTGGATAGAGTCATCTTGGATGTAGGTCCTGGCCTTTCTTGACTTGAAATACTTCTTTCCAGCTCTCTCTTGCCTGCAAGGTTTCTTTTGAGAAATCAGCTGACAGTCTGATGGGAACTCCTTTGCGGGTAACTGTCTCCTTTTCTCTTGCTGCTTTTAAGATTCTCTCCTTATCTTTAATCTTAGCTAATGTAATTATGATGTGCCTTGCTGTGTGTTTCCTCAGTTCCAACTTCTTTGGGGCTCTGAGCTTTCTGGGCTTCTTGGAAGTCTATTTCCTTTGCCAAATGGAGGAAGTTCTCCTTCATTATTGTTTCACATAAGTTTTCAATTTCTTATGCTTCCTGTTCTCCTTCTGGCACCCCTATGATTTGGAAGTTGAAATATTTAAAGTTGTTCCAGATGTCCCTAAGCCTCTCCTCATTTTTTTGAATTCTTGTTTCTTCATTCTGTTCCAATTGAACGTTTATTTATTCATTCCGCTCTAAATTGTTCATTTGAGTCCCAGTTTCCTTTTCTTCATTATTGGTTCCCTGTGTGTGTTTCTTTAGTTCACTTTGTATAGCCTTCACTTCTTTCTTTATTTTGCAGTCTTAATCATTTCTGTGAGCATCCTGAATACCAGTGTTTTGAACTCTGTGCCTGATTGGTTATCTCCTTGTCGATTAGTTCTTTTTCTGGAATTTTAATCTGTTCTTTCATTTTCTTTCAAATTTTATTTATTTGTTTTTATTTATCTCCTTGTCGATTAGTTCTTTTTCTGGAATTTTAATCTGTTCTTTCATTTTCTTTAAATTTTATTTATTTGTTTTTGAGAAAGGGAGGGAGAAACAGGGAGAGAAACATTATTGTGTTTGCCTCCCATGCACTCTGTACTGGGGACACTGCCAGCAACCTAGCTATGTGCCCTGACTGAAAACTGAACCAGTTAGCCTTCGGTTTTCAGGTTGGCACTCATTCCACTGAGCCACACCACCCAGGGCTAATCTGTTTTTTTCTTTGGGCCATATTTCTTTGTCTTTGCACACCTGTTACATTGTAAATGGTGGAGTGTTAGATGTTCGCCAGGGTGGGACAACCCACTCTGATGTATTGTTGCACTGTATGTGAGGGAGGGGTCAGAGAGGGATCAATGCCCCTTGTTCAGCTCTTGTGCCACTTTCAGTCACTTCCTCAACTATCCACAAATGCACTGGGCCCTTCTGTTGCTGAATCCTGGATGGATGGCTTTGTGTACATTCTAAGACTCCATGGGTCCCTCTAATAAACTCTCCTGTCAGACTGGGAGTTTCTCACATTACCACAACCCCCCACAGGATTTTTTAGCCAGAGGTCTTGAAGCTTTATTTCTCTGTGCCAGAACCCTGGCTTGTGTGGTGTGTGTTGCCCCCCAGTTTTTCCTCCTGGTTTATCCACAAGTGAATGTGAGACCATCTGGTCCAACAGCTGCTACTTTATCCTGTGTCCTCTCCACCTCGGCTGCCTGCCTCTTCCCTTCCTACCAGTCTGGATGAATGTCTCTACTTTATCTCCTTGGTTGTTGGACTTCCATAAAGTTCTATTTTCTGGCAGTTCTGATTGTTTTATGTTTTTAAATTTGTTGTTGTCCTTCTTCTGGTTGTGTGGAGAAGTAAAGCATATCTACCTATGCCTCTATCTTGGCTAGAAGTCCTATGGTTCATATCTGTATTTGATGAATCACAGTTATTGATTTGTGAGTAATGTACCAATCTTGTATCCCTGGAAGAAATCCCACTTGATTGTGGTGTATAATCTTTTTGATGTATTGCTGGATCTGTGGGGGGTTGCTAATATTTTGTTGACAATTTTAGCATCAAAAATATTGGCCTATAATTTTCTTTCTTTGTTGGTATTTACCTTATTTTGGAATTAGGATAATACTAGCCTTGTAGAAAGAGCTTAGTAATCTTCCCTCCTCTTGAAATTTTTTGGAATAGTTTGAGAAGGAGTGGCAATAGTTCTTGAATTATGGGTAAAATTCATCTGTGAAGCTATGTGGTTCAGGACTTTTGTGTGCTGGGAGGTTTTTGATTACTGCTTGATTTCATTAATTGTTATCGGTCTATTTAGGTTTTCTGCTTGTTCCTGATTCAGTTTTGGGAGTTTGTATATTTCTAGAAATTTGTGCATTTCACCCAGATTGACCAGTTTCCTGACATATAGCTGTTCACAGTAATTTCTTATAATACCTTATATTTCTGTGATATCAGTTGTTATTTTACCTCTCTCATTTCTGATTTTTTTAATGTCTTTTCTTCTTTTTTGATGAGCCTGGTTAAATATTGGTCAATCTTGTTTATCTTTTTCAGGAACCAATTCTTGGTTTCATTGATCTTCTGTATTGTTTTTTAGTTTATATGTTATTGATTTCTGTGCTGGTCTTCATTATTTCTCTTCTTATACTTGTTCTGAGCTTTGTTTACTGATTTTCTAGTTCTTTTAGGTGTAGTGTTACATTGTTTTTTTTTGAGAATTTTTTTCTTGCTTTTTCAGGTAGGCCTGTAGTGCTATGAATTTCCCTTTCAGGGCTGACTTTGATGATTTGAATTGTTGTATGTTTATTTTTATTTGTTACCAGGAAATTTTTAATCTACTTCTTGATCTAACTGGTTACCAATTCATTATTTAACAACATGTTTTTTAGCCTCCAAGTATTTGAATGTGGATACTGTCATCTTGTTCTCTAATTCACTGATTCATTCCTCTGCCTCATATAATCTACTGTTGATTTCTTCAAGTGAATTCTTCTTTAGATATTGTAATCTCTCTTTCTGACTGGTTCTTCTTTATGATTTCTATATCTTATTTTATTAAAAAATTATTGGGTGGCCTCTATGGTTTCCTTGTACCTGGCTGGCTGGCACAGGGCCTGGCTGCTAAGCACCAAAGGGCCCTCGGCACCATCTTGATATAGTACCTCTGATGAAACAATGACAAGATGGGCATGAGTTACTACCACACATGACAAAAGACCCTTGCCTGCAACATCATGGGAGGATATGATGAAGGGGTCCTTTGAGAAAAAAAACCAAAACCTACCAAAGGGTAAACAACTTGAAGCCAGTAAACTGTCCCTTAAAAATGATGCACCCCCCAAGCAAAACATTAAAAAAAACAACAAAAGGAAAAAGGAGTACTTAAATTAAGATGTGAATGGATTCATGGAATACCTAAGACAAAACTCCCAAATGGCTCAAATGGGGAGATAATAGCAACAAACAGTCAAAAAGTAAAGGAAGAAATTGCAGTTGCTTTAAAGAAAGTCAAAGGGAAGGAAGACAATTGAAAAGACAAGCAGCAAAGAAAAATGGAATGGTATGTTTTCACTGCAAAAAATCTGGCCATGGGATTGCAGATTGCTCAGCTACCCTTGAGAATCAAGATGTGGGCATTGGAATATGTTATCGATGTGGATCTACAAAGCACAAAATAACCAAGTGCAAGGCTAAAGTAGACTCAGCTCTTGGTGAATTTCCTTTTGCAAAATGATTTTTTTGTCGGAAAATAGGGTACTTGTCTAGATCTCACCCCAATAATCCCAAAGGAGTCTATGCTGATGGTGGTTGCTGCAGACTTTGTGGCTTTGTGGAACATTTTAAGAAAGATTGACCTCAAAGTCAGAATCCAGATTGAATGGCTACAGTTGGTCTCTTGGCAAAGGGAATGAGTGCAGACTATGAAGAAATTTTGGATGTGCCTAAACCACAGAAACCCCAAAGATCCCTAAAGTTGTTACCTTTGGATAATGATTTGTACTATCATAAATTACCGCCTCATTACATTCTGAACTGGGCCTTCTTCACAAGTTGGAGCTGGGCTTCCATGGAGAGGCCTGTATTGTAGATATAAGTATGATCTGGGTGTTCAAATAGTTTCCTGCATTCTGTCCCTCAAGGAGTATGGAGAAAATCACTGAAGAAAAGCATAAGATGTTTAAATTGGATTCTTTGAAATAACAGTTTTAACAGTTTATGGGTATGTAAGTGGTTACATAGCTAATTGTAACAGTTATCTTTTCTTTAAAAACAAAATTATGCATTCATCTGAACCACTCAGAAATAAAGGGTAACTGCTCTGCATCTGGAAATGAATTTTTAGTTACATCGTTTTTTAGGTTCAAAGTATCATTTTAATTATAAGTTGCCACAAAATCTGCTGTATTTTTACAACATTTAATAAAAAACTTATTTGAAAAAATTATTGTATTTTATTACCATTTATTCCCTTATTCTTTTTTGCTCAATCCCTCCAACCCCTGTCCTCCCCACTCCCAAATAGTTGTCATCCTGCTCTTTATGAGTCTGTCTCTATTTTGCTTGTTATTTCAGTTTGTTCATTAGATTCCACATATAAGTGAGATATTATGGTATTTGTCTTTCTTTGACTGGCTTATTTCAGTTAGCATGTTTTCCAGGTCCATCCATGTTGCCACAAGGGGTAAAATGTTCTCTTGTATGGCTGAGTCGTATTCCACTGTGTAAATGACAAAGTCTGTCCACAAAGTATCCAGCCATGTACTATGAAAATTAGAGACATTAATTCAAGAAGATACAAGAAACATTGCACATAGGTCAATGACACCTCAGTCCCCTTCAAAGTAGGTGCCTTGGGATCTTACGTACTTCTAATCACCATCAGCTACCCATTGTATTTTTTTGCATCTCATTGACAGTCTGAAATCTCTTCCCTTTCAAAGGTGATTTTAGTTTTGGGAATACCCAGAAGTTATAGTGCGCCTAATCTTGGCTGTAGGATTGCTGAGTCACCTGGGTGAATTGATGTTTTACCAAAGAAGCTCTGCATGAGATGTGGTGCATGAGCAGGCACATTGTTGTGATGAAGCTGTCAATCACCAGTTGCTCATAGCTGCAGACTTCTGAATCATCCAAATGGTTTCTGCAGAGGAATCTTCAAGCTTAACAAAAGTTGATGCAGATTCATTGTTCTACTCACTCAGTCATTTTGAATGTGATGGCCACACAGTACACAGCCCCACTGACTAGTATAGTGAAGGTGCGTGCCATTGTTCATGCATGCACATTTCAGCTCACTCTCTTTGGCTTCCAGGTTACATCAATGTTCTGCCAACCATTCTCATTATATTTCCAGTAGGCAGACTTTTTCCAGACTGATCTTATTATATGTCCCATAATTTTTTATTCACTCATCTACTGAGGCATACTTGGGATGCTTCCATACCTTGGCGGTTGCTTTTTTATATCATTTTTAATTCTCGCTATCTCTTTTTTTAAGCTCTCACTGAGATCATCTGTTATTCCCCTATGGTTTTTGAGCATCCTTATAACCATTACTTTAAACTCAGCATTTGATATTGGTGTTTCTTCCATTTCATCCATATCTTTTAATTCTTTTTATGGAGATGTCTGTTCTTTTGCTTGGGACATTTGTATTTGTCACCCGTTTGATCTCTCTGTGTTGGGTAGTTGTGCTATGTCTCCTCAACCTACCTTGCTTGTTTTATGATAAAGGTATCTTACAGAGGTAAGTTGCCCAATCTTTCGGAATACCTGGACTCTGTGGTCCAGTAGTACTTCTTATGGGTTCTGTGACCCCCTTATTGTAGTCTCATCCTAAATGCTGGTGGTTCTTTTGTGGATAGAGTTAGTCCTCAGTCTGGGCAACCATAAGAGTAAACCTTAACCTCCTAGCACGGGATTCTGTGCAGTTGTTGCCACTTGATGCATCATTCCTGGCAGGGTCTGGAGCCAGCAAGAATACTACTTTGTGTGTGCTGATTGTGTGGCTAATTGGTTTGAACTTTGGTGTGGGTTGAAGCTTTCCACTGGTTTTATTGTTTCTGGGTCCAGTTGGTGGGGTTCAGAAAAATGTTGCTTTCAGATGATATGTGAAGCCAGCCCTAGGCTATCTCTCTGCAGCTACTAGACAATTCACTGCCTGTATCTGTGTTTACTAGAACTACTTGTGCATGTGAGGGGCCAATATGTGTAAAATGGACAGCTCTTTCCTGATTGGAGCTGGTGGCAGCTGTGTTAAGGAGCTGAGGCTCTCTGAGGCCGGCCTCCTCTTTTGGCCTCTTTACCCTTTCCTGAGATTGCCTGATTTTTCTCCACAACCTCCTGATGAGGGTCTAATACCAGCTCTGTTGAGATAGGACTAACAGGTTTCCACTTTGTTGGTCCTGCAGACTATAGGGCACCCAGTGAGGGAAGAGTAGCCCCAACTCAAAGCCAACCCCTCACACTTGCCAGAGCCTCTGGCACTTGCTTTCTTAAGGGGATTCAGTGCTGATTCAGGATGGGTACATTGAACTTTCCCTTTGCAGAAGTGGGCTCAGCACCTCTGAACTTCAAGGGATAGATAGAAAGAGCATCCCATTGGGGTCGGAGCAAGATCACACCACAGGTGGGGGCTAAACTCTCTTTCTCATTCCAAGACCTCAGTTGCAGGCTAAGCTCTCTGTTCCCGGGAGACATCCTTCAAATGTCATACACTTTGAAAGTCCTTGTTTGGAGTTTTTCTTTCTTCTAGCTGTGGAAATGCACTCAGCAGAGGAATCTTGGACTTGGAAGGCTGACGTACAGAGGTTCCCCTTTGGAGGTGGTTCCTGCAACCCTGCAAAAGGAGGATGAACACTTCTTTCCCTCCCAGGGTTTTATAGGCTGTGAGTGGATTTGCACACTGCAAAGTATCCCAGATACTCAACTCTCACCCTTCTAACTCCCAGCCCACAGCCTTTGCAAGAGACACAGTCCAGAACTCTCTGCGCCATGCAGCCCCTGGTTTGCTTACAAGCTGAGCTGAGTAGGGCCCCCCAAATTCCTGATTGCACAAATTTCTTATCTCTCTACCCAACTGGTTTTAGTGGAAAAGGATCCAGAAATCCAGCATGGCTTGGCATGGCTGAGAAAAGTTCAGAATGGTCCCCAAACCCCATAATTTTCCTGTTTTGCTAGGTTCCTCTCTGTAGCTGCAGCAGCAGGGGTAGCTCACAAACGGGGGGCAGGCTACTGCCCACACACTTGAGAGTGGAAAAATCAGTCTCTTTCCCAATCCATTCAGCACCTTCTTTGTTTTGGTTTCCTCCTTGGGCCTCCATTGCAATCAGAGATCCCTATTATGCCACTACTGGCTGCCACGCTCAGAAACCCTACTGATATGGTTTCTTTCTTAGTCCGAGTTGTATAGTTAACAATTCCACCTGGTGCCCCAACCATAGAGGCAGTTCATGCTGAATTTTTTATCTCTGATTTTCACAAGAGTGGCGGAACCTCACTATATCCCACTACCAGAGACCCTATAGACTCCCCTTCCCTCTCTATTGTTGTGAGTATTTTTATGACCCTGCAGTTCAAAGGGAAGGGAGTGCCATTGCTCTGATTTGTCTGGCCTCTTTGCCAGAGGAACAGCTGAGCACTGGGTCCTCATCTGACTACATTTCAGTTCCTTTAAATAAGTCTCTGCAGTACCTACACTGCAGTACTGATTCACTGTCTGCTTCTCTGCCTGCAAAACCACCCCAAGGAGTGAAAAGTCTCTCAAAATCATGGTTGGCTGAAGCCTATAGGAGCCTCTAATAGACCTAGGTGCTGCCAAGTGGTCCCTTCAGCAGTCTGAGCCCCTATCCTGAGCTCTCCAAGTTGGCATGACAGCAACGGAAACTGATTGCTGAAAGTGTGCAGTCTGGGTCTTACAATGACAGTGTATCTATCCCCCCAAGTTTTGTTGATTACGGTCAGGGATCCCAGTGTGGGACTAAGGCCCCTTGCTCTGAGGTAGGAAAGCTCCAAAGCTACGATTTCTGTCTCGTCTCTTAGCTGTAAGACAAGCCACACACGTGGTATTTCCCCTTCCATTTATGAAATCCCCTTACCAGATGGTGTGAACCATCTTCTGCACTCCTTGGCTTCAAAACTTCATATCAGCTAAGATTCCATTGATCTTTCAGATTGATTGTTGGAAGTTCAGATGAAAATTCAGATTGGGGGAAGGAGCAAGTGGATTCATCTTCTACCTACTTAGCTGCCACCCTCAGTATCCTAAAATGTCTTTTCTTAATTGAACTTTTTATTTTGGAATAATTATGTTATCTCAAAGTGTAGTTTCACATCCAATTATAAGACATATAATGTACACTATACCCAGTTGTCCCCAATATTACAATATTGCCAAATTATGTAACATTATAACCAGGAAATTTATATTGATATAAAAAAAACAAAAATATTTCCATAGCCACAAGTTTCTTCATGTTGCCTTTTATAGTGACACCAATCTCTTTTCTGCCCATTCTCCCTCAATGCCTGGCAAACATTAATTGTTTTCCATTTCTGTAATTTTTTCATTTCCAAAATGTTAATGGAATCATACAGCATATAAGCTTTTAAGATTGAATGTTCTTTTTTCACTTAGCATAGTTTGGTATTTGGGTAATACTAATTTCATAAAATGAATTGGGGGATGCTCTTTTCTCTTATATTTTCTGGAAGAGGTGGTACAGGATTACTGTTAATTCATCTTTAAAAACTTGGCATAATTATCCAATGAAAAGATATGGGCCTACAGATTATCCTGGGAAGGTATGCCAAAATTATTAATTAAATTTTCTTAATATCTATAGGGCTACTCAAATGATCTGTTTCATATTGAGCAAGTTGTAGTAGCTTGTGCTTTTTGATGAATTGGTCCATTGAATATAAATTGTCAAATTTATGTATGTAGAGTTGTTCAGAGCATTCTCTAACTTTGCTGTTAACATAGTTGTGTCTCTAGTAATATCCCCCAATTCATTTCAGATATTGAGAATTTGCCCCTTTTCTTTTTCTTTTTCAGTGTTGATTGAGCATTATCAATTATGTTGATCTCTTCAAAGAACCAGCTCTTTGTTACATTGATTTTCTTCATGGTTGCTCTGTTTTCATTTCTTTTCTACATTTTATTAATTTTTTAATTGTTGTTCAATTATAGTTGTCTTCATTCCCCCCCGCCACTCTCACTCACCCTAGCCATTCCCACACCCCAACCCTTGATCCTACACCTCTTTGGTTTAGTCCGTGTCCTCTATACATGTTCCTGAAAATTCTCCCCTATTTTTCCTCCATTATCACCTTCTATCTCCCCTCTAGTTATTGTCAGTTTGTTCTTAATTTCAATGTCTCTGGTAATATTTTGCTTGCTTGTTTGTTTTATTGATTAAGTTCCACTTATAGAAGAGATCATATGAAATTTGTCTTTCAGCATTTGGCTTATTTCATTTAGCATAATGTTCTCCAGTTTCATTCATATTGTTGCAAAGGGTAGGAGCTTCTTTCTTTCTGTGGAATAGTAACTCATTGTGTAAATGTACCATAGATTTTGAATCCATTCAGTTTCTGAAGGGCACCTAGGTTGCTTCTAGCATTTGGCCACTGTAAATTGTACTGCTATGAACATTGGGGTGCATAGGTTCTTTTGAATTCCTGTTTCAGGGGGCTTAGGATATAATCTCAGCAGTGGAATTGCTGGGTCAAAAGGCAGTTTTCTGAGGAAATTCTGTACTGTTTTCCATAGGGGCTATACAGTCTGCATTCTCACAAATAGTGCACTAGGGTTCCCTTTTCTTCATATCCTGTCCAATACTTGTTTGTTACTTTGTTTATAGTGGCCATTCTCACTGGTGTGAAATGGTATCTCATTGTGGTTTTAATTTGCATCTCTCTCATGACTGGCAATGCTGAGCATCTCTTCTTATGTCTCTGGACCCTTTGTATGTCTTCCTTGGACAGGTGTCTGTTTAAGTCTTTTGCCCATTTTTTAATTGGATTGTTTGTCTTCCTAGAGTGGAGGTATGTAAATTCTTTATATATTTTGGAGATCAAACCCTTGTCTGAAGTATCACTGGCAAATATATTTTCCCATATGGGTGGTTCTCTTTTCATTTTAAAGCTGTTTTCTTTAGCTATGCAGAAACTTTTTAATTTGATGAGGTGCCATTTGTTTATTCTTTTCTTTATATCCCTTGCTCTAGGGGACATATCAGGGAAGATGTTGCTGCATGTAATATTTGAGATTTTCCTGCCTATGTTCTCCTGATGGATTGTATTATGTCATGACTTATATTTACATCTTTAATCCACCTTGAATTTATTTTGGTGTATGGTGTAAGTTGGTGATCAAGTTTCATGTTTTTTGCATGTAGCTGTCCAGATCTCAGAATGCCATTCAGTGAAGAGACTATTTTTACTCCATTTTACACTTCTGCCCCCTTTGTTGAATATTAATTGACCACAGAGACTTGGGTTTATTTCTGGGCTCTGTATTTGGTTCCAAAGGTCTATGTGTCTGTTCTTATGCCAGTACTAGGATGTTTTGATTACAGTGGCCTTATAATACCATTTGATATCAGGTATTGTGATCCCTCCTACTTTTTTCTTCTTTCTCAAAATTGCTGCAGCTATTCAGGATCACTTATGATTCCATATAAATTTTTGAAATGTTTGTTCTATATCTGTGAAACATGCCATTTGTACTTTAATAGGGATTGTGTTGAATCTTTAAATTGCTTTGGGTGTATGGACATTTTGATGATGTTATTTCTTCCAGTCCATGAACACAGTATATGCTTCCGTTTGTGTCTTCCTCAATTTTTTTCTATAGTGTTGTGTAGTTTCTTGAGTCTAAGTCTTTTACTTGCTTGGTTAGGTTTTCTCCCAGGTACATTATTTTTCTTGTTGCTATATCAAATGGGACTTTTTGCCCTGATTTCTGTTTCTGATATTTCATTGTTGGTGTACAAAAATGCCTTTGATTTCAGAATATTGCTTTTGTATCCCATTGTTTTGACAAAAATTACTTATTAGGGTGAGTAGTTTTTTGGTGGAGTCTATAGGACTTTCTATGTAAATATCATGTCATCTGCAAACAATGGCAGTTTTGCTTCTTCCTTTCCAATTTGGATGTGTTTTACTTCTTTTTGCTGTCTACTGTGGTTAAGACTTCTAATACTACGTTGAATGGGAGTGGTGAAAGCAGACATTTTGTTTTCATCTTGATCTTAGTGGGAAAACTTTATTTTTTGCCCATTGAGTATAATATCAGCTGTAGGTTTCTCATATATAGCCTTTATAATGTTAATAATGAGTAATGAGTAATGAGTAATGTTAATAATGAGTTATAATGAGTAATGCTCCCTCTATTCCCACTTTGCTGAGAGTTTTTATCATAAATGGGTGCTGTACCTTTTCAAATGCTTTACCGCATCTACTGCTATGATCATGTAATTTTTGTCTTTCATTTTGTTTCTGTATTGTTTTACATTTATTGACTTGCAAATATTGTACCTTTCTTGCCTCCCTGTGATGAATCCCACTTGATCATGGTCTATGATCTTTTTAATGTATTGATGGATCCAGTTTACCAATATTTTGTTGAGGATTTAACCATCTGTGTTCATCAGTGATATTGCCCTGTAATCTTCTTTCTTTGTTGTGCTTTTTATCTGGATTTGGGATTAAGATGATGCTGGCTTCATAAAAAGAGTTTGAGAGTTTTCTATCTTTTTAGCTTTTTTGGAATAGTCTGTGAAGGATAGGGGTTAGCTCTTCCTTAAATGTTTTATAAAATTCTTCTGTGAGACTGTCTGGTCCAGGGCTTTTGTGA
The DNA here is from genome assembly GCF_014824575.4 of Sturnira hondurensis. Classification (NCBI taxonomy): domain Eukaryota; kingdom Metazoa; phylum Chordata; class Mammalia; order Chiroptera; family Phyllostomidae; genus Sturnira; species Sturnira hondurensis. The sequence continues at coordinate 14,112,875 of NW_028075471.1, forward strand.
GCTGCAAGTTTTTTGATCATTGCTTCAATTTCATCAGCTGTTATTAATCTGTTCAGGCTTTCTGCTTTTTCTTCATTCAGTTTTGGAAGATTATATTTTTCTAGAAATCTGTTCATTTCACTTAGGTTTTCAAATTTCTATCCAGAAACTTTTTGATTTATTCCTCAATCCCGTTCTTAACCCATTCATTGTTTAATAACATGCAATCCAATCTCCATGATTTTGAGTGTTTTTGAGTTTTTTCCTTGAGGTTGTTTTCTAGTTTCAGTCCCTTATGGTTGGAGAAGATGCTTGATATAATTTCAACTTTTTTTCAGTTTGATGAGGCTTGGGTTGTGACTTCTCATATGGTCTATCTTTGATAATGTTCCCTTTGCATTAGAAAAGAATGTGTATTTTGCTTCTTTGGTAGGAAAGGTTCTATATATCAGTTAAGTTCATTTGATCAAGGGCATTGTTCAGTGCTCCAATATTTTTGCTAATATTTTGTTTGGAAGATCTATCCATTTAGGACAGTGGTTTGTTAAAATCCCCTACTATAATTTTGTTGCTGTTGATATCTTTGTTGAAGCCCTCCAAGATTTTCTTTAAGTATTTGGGTACTCCTATGTTGGGTACATATATGTTAATAATGTTTATGTCTTCTTGATGGATTCTTCTCTTGAGAATTATATATTCTCAAGATAATTTAATATTTTAATATTTTATACCTTTTGATTAATATTTTTATCTTATATGTATTTTCTATACTTTTGTTTTCAATCTACTTATATTGTTATATTTGAAGTAAGTTTCTTGTAGACAACATAATTTCCATGCTTTAATTGCACTGTTTATATCTTTTACATTTAATGAAATTATTGATATATCAGGGCTTAATTAAGCCTGTCATGTTATATTTTTGTTTTCTCTTTGTTCTCTTGTTTTTTGCTTTTGTTTTGTTCCACTGCTTTCTCTTTTTCTGCCTTATTCTTGGTTAATCAAACATTTTCTAGAACTAAATTTTGATTTATCTATAGTGTTTTTGCATGTATCTCTTTGCATAGCTTTGCTAGTTGTTGCTCTATTATATTACATATTCATAATTTATCATAATCTACTGGTATTGTCATTTCACCAGTGTAAGTAATGTGTAGTGAATTTGCCTTACCTTATGTCATCATACCATTTCTCATGTATAGTTACCTTAAATATTTCCTGTTCACACATATAAAACGCATCAGTGTTATAATTTTTGCTTCGACCATCAAGTATAAATTATAAAATTGAATAAAAGAAAGACTCTATTCTGTTTATTCGTATATTTGCTTACCATGTTCTCCCTTCCTGATAATTCAAAGTTGCTTTTCTTAATGATTTTCTTTCTGCTTAAAGAAGGGCCTTTAGTCATTCATCTAGGGTAAGACTGCAGGGCAAATATTCCCTTAGTTTTCTTTCATCTGAGAAACCTCTTGATTTTTTCTTTACTTATGAAAAATATTTTATCTGGATATAAGGTTCTGGCCTGACATTTACTTTTTTTTCAGTATTTAAAAAACCTTGTGGGAATTTTTTCTGGCCTTTCTTGTTGATGAGAAATCCATTATCATTCAAACTGTTTTCTCTTCAGATGTAATTTTTTTTCTTGCTGCCAAAAGATATTTTCTTTGTCTTTAGTTTTCAGAAGTTTGGCTTTGATGTTTCTTGATGTTATTGACTAAATTATATCTCTTTCATGGTTTTAAAAAATAACCCAGTTTGATATTCATTAGGTTCTTGAATCTGTAGGTTTATGTCTTTTACCAAATTAGGAAGTTTTCAGCCATTGCTTTTTCAAATATGTTTTCAGTCTTGCCCTCTTCTTCTATCCTTAAGGGATTCCAGTGATATAAATGATGGATCTTTTGTTATAGTTGCATAGTTTCTTGAGCCTCTGATTATATAATTTAATTTATTTTTAAATTTTTCACTCAAGGATATGTTGATTGAATTTAGAAAGGGGAAGGAAGGGAGAAAGAGACAATGAGAGAGAGAGAGAGAGAGAAAGATTAATTGGTTGCTTCCCATATGTATTCTGACTGGGGATAAAACATACAACTTAGGTATGTTTTAGGTATGTGCCATGATCAGCAATCAGATTCACAATTTTTTCAGTGTATGGGATGATGTTCCAATTAACTGAGCCACCAAGCCAGGGCTCTGGTTATTTATTTTAAAGTTTATTTAAAGTCTGTTAAGATTGGATAACTTACATTGCTTTATCTTCCAATTTAGTGGTTCTTTCATCTCTTCTCTCCATTCTGATATTCATCCCATCCATTGAGGTGTTTTGTTTTGTTTATTGTATTTTCCAGGTTTAAAATCTCCATTTTGTTTCTCTTTTTTTTTTTAAATATTTTATTTATTTATCTTTCAAGGGGAAGGGAAGGAGAGAGGGAGAGAAACATCAATGTATGGTTGCCTTTCATGCGTACCCTGCTGGGAGTTGGCCTGCAGGGAACCAGCCTGCAACCCAGGCATGTGCCCTGACTGGGAATCGAACCACGATCTTCTGGTTCGCAGGTCCATGCTCAATCCACTGAGCTACACCAGCCAGGGCTCCATTTTGTTTTTCTTTTTGGAAAGACTTTCTACTTCCTTGCTGAGACTTATATTTTTCATTCATTTTAAGTGTACTCTTACTTGCTCATTGAAACACTTTTATGGTAGCTGCTTTAACATTTTTGTCATATGATTATAACATTTATGTCAGCATAGTGTTGGCATCGATTAACTTTTAAATCCAATTTGGAATCTTCCTGGTTATCAGTATGCTAGATGATTTTTTATTGAAACCTGACCACTTTGGGTTTTATGTTATAAAACTCTGAATCTTATTCAAGTTTTCTGTTTTAGCTAGTTTCTACAACTACTGGGCCAAGGAGGAGGTCTAGCCCCCATTGTTCAGAGTGTTTGTGGGGGAAGCCTATGACTTCCCTTGTGAGGGTAAACATCTTGGCTACCTGTTCTTTGTTTTGATACTATCCCAGAAAAGTGTTTGGTGTTTTGTTTTTTTTTTTTCCAGCTTGGCAGGGATCATGTCTAGGCTTCCCTATCAGCCTTGGCTGCTGTGGGGTGGGAAGAGGCTGCACATTTGTGTGTGTGTGTGTGTGTGTGTGTGTGTGTGTGTTATATGGATAGAGCAATATTTTCTAAAAGATTTTTCTTGCTAGGCTGCCCTTTTTCTGACTTTTGGCTAAAGAAAACAAATTTTTGTTTTTCTGTGCATGTTAGAATTTTTGGATTACTGGTTTCTTCTGTCTGAAAATATAAAACAAAAAATAAAAAAACATAAAAGAAACTCCAAAATATTGAAACCAAATAAACCCAGAGAATTTAGCACCACATAGTTCCATGGGTCTAAGACCCCTAGGTCCTCTGTCTTCTTCAGTCTGTCCTTCAGAGTCTCCTTATGTTTCTTTCACATGTAATGCCCATGGTGTTCAATTGTAGTTAGTGGCAAAAGTAGGAAAAAGTATATCTTCTCCATCTTCCCTGACATGGAAGTCCCCTGAACTCTATCATTTTAATGGCTAATAATTTTTAATTTATTACAATGGACATTTTAACTTTTCTAGATTAGATATGAATCAAAGCCAGATTTATTTTTCATGTGTTCATCTCCTGAGTCCAGATATCATCCTAGAACAATTGTCAAGCAGCCTTTGACAAGAAAGTTGGTACCATAGTTTCCCAAGAGGAATATGTTGACAAATATATTCATACCATTTAGGACTGACCTTATATTGCTGTATTTAAATCTGTGAATATTACCTGGCTTTATATCTTAAGTCTCAATAGCTTATTAATAACTACCAGCCACCATTTCATTTGGAAGTAAACTTTTCTGTAGGCATTAAATAGTGGTAGAAAAAAGCCTTATAAAATTCATTTCTTTTTATAACCATATGTCAACTAATTACTCCAGTAAGTTGAAATCTTTTCTCATTTTAACCAGGGTTATGCTCACTTTCAGAGAAAAAAAATCTTTCTCATAAAATCTCTCTTATCCCTTCCCACCTCCTTGTTGTAAAAAGTTAACTGTCTGCTCATTTGGGTTTTACTACAGGAGTCACATAAATGACCATCTATATTAAACACAGACTTCTTGGGTGAATTCAGGAAAGAAAAGATTATAGGCTGCAGTCAATGGACCACTCCTTTTGAGTCTGCCATGCCTGATGTATGGGACATGCCCTGGTCTGGGGCTGATGATATAGCCATTGGGTTCCCCGCAGTCAATCATCTGACTGTCTCTTTCCAAACACTCATTCCTGCCACTGAGATTGTGACAGGGCATGTCAGGTTTTCCTGTCTTCTGCTGCTCTCAGCTCAGTTAATTATACCTCAGGAAATCCTTTCCTTACTGGCATTCATGGCCTTTCCCTTAACCCTGGCCCACATTCCTTTCTTTTTCAACCCCAGTTACTTCAGAAATCTCATGATCATAGTCTCTTCTTGTACAAATGTCAGAGCAAAGATCTGGAGAGATAAAACCAGTTTTGCTAAGACATGTATTTTATATTAGTAGAAAGAGAGGGTTAGAACTCCAGTTCTCTAACAACAACAACAACAACAACACTTCTCTCTGTCTTTGTTACATTTCTGTAATTTAATCTTTTTCTTTTTATTAAATTTCAATAATCTTTCTAAGGGGTAGACGAGGGAGGAATTAAATATTGTTACAATGGTTGATCAGTGTTAGGAACAAATCCAAATCAAGAAAATAAAAGCCACATATAAATAAGTAAAATATAACTTCAAATACCCTAGGAAATCTCTGGAATGCAACCCACCTGGTTTCAGAATCTGGAGAGAGAGTTTGGTGGGTCTTCCTTGGTGTTCCTACAGAAATAGTCTAACACAAACACTGTAAGTACGTATTTGCTACAAAATAAAGCAATCATTTTGGTTGAAACCAACAACCAATGAAAAATGTCTGAAGCATAAAGGAAAAAAATATTGGCTCATCTATTTATGAAATAGGCTTGGGGCACAAGTCTTTAAATCTTGTGTTAAGGATTTATCTTTCTGCAACCCTTTGGCTCTATCTTCCTGTGTTGGCTTAATTTCCAAGTAGGCTCATTTTTTTTTAAATATAAGAAGCACATAGCTAGCATCCTACACACTTTGAAACTCTAGGGGAGTGAATATTTTCCCCAAGAGTCCCATAAAATTCATGCCTATTAGCTCCAACTGGAACTGCTAAGTTCATGTGTTCATCTTTGGACTAATCAATGGGTCCAGGGCTGGAATGCTCTGATTAAATAGCCCAGACTAAATTTCTGGCATACCTTTTTTTTTTAAGCAGAAAATGATTGGTATTTATTACAGTTTGTTGTCACAAATGCATTTGTATTGTTCCATATCCCAGTCGATCCAGCCCCAGGTACTGCCCCATTAAGCAGCAAGCAGAGTTGAGAGTCTAAGTGGGTCTGAGGTCTAGAATTTTGGGTAAGGTATGAGGTGGAACTGGGCTGAGAGGTGGTCTTGGGACCTTGGCAGGCTGTTCTCTCTGGCTCTGCTGCAATCTACAGTCTATATGATGCTCTGGGTGGGCTGGAGATCCTGGCCCTTGTTGCCAGGCAATGGATGAGCCCAGCTGGCACATGTCGTAACCTCCAGATGGAGTCAGTCATTTAAAATTCATAAACTAAGGGTAAGGTTGGAAGTTTCTTTCTAAAATAATTTTGAGGTACTATCACCAGAAGAAGGGGTAAGAGATGCTAGGAGGATAGATCAACATATATTTATAACCCAGGGAGGAGGTAGTCATATGACTTAAGAAGAAGGTCAGGAGAGAATTACTTCTGTGAACACCAAGGCTGTCCTTGTTACTGCTCACTTAAGTATCTCTTCTGAGTTGGTTTCTCCCAAGAGAAGAAATCCTAAAGGTTTCTCTTGAAAGAAACAGATTTCTCCTGAAATCTGTTTCAGAATCTTTCTGTAAGTCTTCATTGATCTCAAACATTTTATTTAAAAATGCCTTTTTAAAAGCATGAGCCTTCAAGATATATATTTTTGAGAACACTGTGCTAGGTGAAACAAGCCAGGCAGTGAAAGACAAAAGTCAAGACATATTTTAAAGGGGAAAGTTATTACTCAGTTCTATTTCTTGTGCTTTGTTTAATCATGAACATTAAGGCAATATAAACCTATTTGTGAATATACTTTATTTTTGCAAAGTTACAAGCTAAATAAATTTGGAAGCTAGGCTGGAAACTTAACATTTTGTAACTATTTTTCAATGGAAAAGTGAATTTCATGTTCCAGGCAACTGATTTAGAAATGAACCATTGTAATATAATACATTGGCAAGCATGTACTTCTAAGAAATTTAGCAGATGCATTGATGAACTTCAATTACGTGGCATACTTATGATTAACTTAGTCTTCTGCCTCTACTCCAATAACCAGGTATCTTCCTGGACAAAGTCATAGCACATACAATCAGTCATAGAGGAGCTGGTCAATCATGTTTATTTATAGAGATGACCTAGAGGTGACCACGTGTTAAATAGAACTCACTTCTCTTCCTGATGAGTATAGGGGTTAGTTAGAAAGATGCTTTCATGTTCAGAGAATTTACTGGCACATCTTATTTATAAAGAAAAAATGCTTTAATGACTCTAGATGTGCAAAACGTTTGAGCAGAAGGCTTTTGAGAAGCCTTTAAAGAATAGAATTCTCAAAAGAGAACTTTGTAAGGATTCAGAAAAGCAGTGTTTGTATTGATCACCCCTGTCTGATACCTTTGATTTCTTAATTTTCAAGACATATGGCTGTAATGTTAAAACACAGTTCAGCCTTTTGGGGAGAATCAGTCCATCCATCCATTTATCCATCCATCCATCCATCCATCCATCCATCCATCCATCCATCCATCCTTCACCCACCCATTCCTTGAACATCCTTCACCCACCCATTCCTTGAACATTCTATAGGTACAGGACTCTGAAATGTGGGGCCATCCAGGCCATTGGACCCAAGGCTTCAAGCTTAAAGAAACTATGACTTTTGCCAACTGATCAGCTACAGATGTTCATGAGAGTAGCATGTGGCCTTACCACAAATTTTGAACCCATGTGAAGTCTGACAATTCCAAAGACACCTACATAGTAAGCTAAAATGATATCCTCAACTTGAATCTAAAGGTTGCTTGATTCCAAGGAAAGCTCTCAGAGAGCATTCTACATGTTATGGTCAGAGGATATAAAAACAAATAAGAAAAGATCTCAGGAATTTGTAGTCTAATGGGGGTGACTGATCTGTAGAACTTATTATAATGCATGACAGAAAGAAACAGTTGTTGTGCTGGCAGAACAAGCTTTGGGCCAAGGAAGGACTCATGAAAGCTATAGCTCTGCATTCTTGACCATGTCTGTGAACATGACAGCCTTTGGGCCAGTACCCTCTGTCTTTACCTCTGTGTTGAACAGCTTATTTTTCATAACTCCAAACAAGGACAATTCTATAGCCCAGAGATTCACAAACTTTCTTGGTTCGTGGTACCTTAAGATCAAAAGAAATGCCTAATAGTTTAATTTATTAAGTAGTTAGGTCCAACTTGAATCCATAATGTATTTATATCCTAACGACATCGTAGGTATTTGAAAACTACACATACATTAAATTAAAAAATATTCATTTTACTTTTTTTAAGATTTATTTTTAAAATTTATTTATTTTTAGAGAGGAAAGGAAGGAGAGAAATATCAATGTATGGTTGCTTCTTGTGAGTCCCCTGCTGGGAACTGGCCTGCAACCCAGGTATGTGCCCTGACTGGGAATTGAACCACGATATTGTGGTTCGCAGGCCCGTGCTCAATCCACTGAGCTACACTAGCCAGGGCTATTTTACTTTTAAGTAACCACAATTATCTACTGAAGGAAGTGTGTACCTGTTGGGTGCTGCACATTTGCTCAAATTTTGGCATCAAATGGAACATTCTCACCCTTGTTTTCTGTTGCACAGTTGTTTTTGTGCAGTGCTGGCTTTTCATCAGAGAGGCTGCTGAAAACCCAAGTTTGCAAAGGTAGGAAAGATGTCATCCAAAGGAGTTGGGAATGTTGAAGCTAGTAATCCATTCCCTGTTGACGGATCTCAAGTCTGGCTGTGTTTGTCTTACAAATTTGAAATAACCTGTAGTGCTCTTGTGTTTGATGTAGCCCCCCAAGCACAGTCTGAGAGGTTGGACCTTGGCTGTCTCTTCTCTGTGCACTCTGTTACAGGACCCTTCCTCCTAGTGTTACCCAGGCCTCAATCCCCACATCTGGTATTCAGGTTCGGATGAGAACTGAAGGATTCCACTGAGTCAAAATTATAAACTCAGGGAATTGCCAGTCAACTGAATCAACATCAGTTATGTTTAACTGAACTGTATCTATGGCATGAACTGTCAAATCTGGAGGGAATAACAGAATACACTGATGACTTAAATCTACAGTCTATGCAGCTTGATGAGTTTTTATTTTTCATGGTTCAGAAGCACTTCCAAATCTTGAGGCCCTCATGTGATCATTTTAACATGGTTCGAGAGAGTTCAGTGGGGACCATTTTTGGATTTATGTCACCAGAATGTCAGTTTTGTATTAGCTGTACTATAACAGATATCATTTCTCTAATTCGAGTAATCTCAAATTAGTTTAGAGCTGCAGATCACTTTGGAACAATGATGTTTTCTGGCAGCAGTGAAAAGGTATGAGAAATAGGTTTGTGAGAACAAATAATTCTAGTGCCATTGGGGACCCAATAGACTTGCCAAAGTTTTCTTTCAGGATAGAACATGAATAAAGGGGTTAATGTTTCTGAAACATAAAGTAGATCTATTTTTCATTTAAGTAAATCTTGTTGCCTTGTGATTCTGCAACCATGAAATCCACAACATTCATTGGCTTAGTGGAACGACAGGTACCACACAGAAGAAAGATATCACTGCTGGGCTTTGTGGCTCAGAGAGAATATTCTGGGGCTCAATCAGCAATTGTTCTTCAACTTCACTGAACATGAGAATAGCCTGAAGGTTTGCTAAGAGGCAGATTACTGAGCACCATTACAGAAACCTACCCAGAGTAAATATGAGGTAGAGATCAAGAATTTGCATTTCTAGTAAGGTCCTAGGTGACACTGATGTTGATGGCTTTCAGACCAAGCTTTGAGAGCCACACAGCTGTGAGTGACAATAGTTCTTGAAAGTCAAGGGTTGAGAAAGGAGATTTATAAATTTCAGAACTCATGTTCATGTCCAAAGCAAAGCCTGGAGTTCTATAACTGGGGTTTTACTATGAATAGACATTAGTGTTATCATAAAAGAGAGGTTCTTTCTGCTGCTGTGACAAAAGGATGGGGAAGGAGACAAAATAACATTAAAGTGACAGAACACTGTCACCTCTTTCCCTACCACCCCCTTAGAGTCTAACTTAAATTTCAAGAAACAACTATCCTTAGTTAATGTGGATGTGGTGGGCAGAGGAATCAAATATTATCCAAAGTTAGTGCCCTTCCTTCCTGGAGAGATGTCTTGCCTCTCATGAAAACTACTCTGTTGAGTGTTTCAGTTGCTATTAAATTTTTTCTTATGCATAAAACACTTATTCTTGCTTCATAATCCAAGGCAGAGCCTCAGAAAAATTTCACATCCATGAGCAGTGAGTTAACCAGTGACTTAAAATAAGGTATTACTCTGCTACTGAATGAATCACAATTTTACAAAGCATAAGGTATCTTTACCCCTACACCTTTTTGTGAATAGAAAGTGCATTTAGAGCTTTTAATTATTAAGAATCTTCCTTTTGTTTCTCACCAAGGACAAAAGCTATATTCTTTTTGTAATGGGCACAATACTGTAATGGTATTCTTTTCTATTTGGATATGACTGATACCCTTATGGATTAAACTCATTTCTGCATGGTGTGCTTAAGACTAGAAGAAATAAACCACAATTAATCTCCTCCAAACCTCACTCCCCAGTTTAGAGCATGAGACAGATAACCTCAACGTGAACTTTGCCTATGGATGTTTATCTACTGCCTACAAGTAATATGGATTTATTCTGATTATATACAGACCATTTTGCAGATAATGTCAAAAGAAACATTTTATTACTGATTTCTAGTAAATTACACATGGCTGTGTTTTAATTGGTTTTTCTTCCAAGCCTCAGTCTCACAACAAAGGAGTTATACAAATTTTTATTATTATCTTGAATACTGACTTTTAATTATGCACTGGTTAACAAAACAAACAAGGCTGGCATTTTCATCAAGGGAGCATAAGAATGGAGGGTATATATTGACATCCTCCTACCTTTCCTTCCCATTACTACTTTCTTTAACATCACCCCTGCCAGGCATGAAAATGTAACAATCTTGAATTACTTTAAGGAGACCCAGGAGCAGTTTTTAATTATGTTTATCACAAAGAATACATGGCTTACTGTAATGATAAGTGAAGGGCTCCTAACAACCATATTCAAGAGTCAGAAAGATTTTTCAGTGGGGCATAGAAACAATTATTTTTGTCACAGTAGAAGCCAGACTGGAAAAAATACCTTGAAATTGAGAAAGAAGGTAGACAATTAAATGAACTTCCTTGCCACAGAATTTCAGAGGAAACAGGTCATTAAAAAACTCCACTCTTTCTGATACATTTCTGTTCTTAAAATGGCCTTGCAGAAGATAGCATCTGACAGCAACGGCCTGAGTCCTGCACATCCGAAGTCAGCATCCAAAAATGGTGACCCTCTAACACTGCTCCCTTTCTAAGACTCATCCTTTGAGAGAAGAAGAGGTTGTGAGGAACTTCTATTGTACGTGTATATTTTTAAATTCTGTTTCTAAGTATGAGGAGGGTTGAAGACTTTCAGATTTCTTTCCTGGCCATTCAGACAAGAAAATAGGTCAAGAACACAGTGAGAACAAGATCAGTGGTGTATTTTTGTATGGCAGTTAGTACTCTTTTTACTCTTTCTCCCAATAATATCTTAAAGTACATTCTGTGAGGAAGTGTTAGTAGTAAGGACAAATTCAGGAGATTGAGGTCTTAATGAATGTTGGTTGCTTAATAAAACTTGGTAGGAGATACAAATGAATGAATAATAAAATTGTGACAATCACATAGCTGGGATCAAAGCAAGTTAATGTATTTTATTTGGTATCCCCTGAATAGGAATAGAAAAGGACCTCAGAAATGAAATCTAATTTTTTAAAAAAATTCACAGGGAAATAATAATTTATTTATTTACTTACTTACTTATTTATTTTAGCCATCTGAATAATAGTGTCAGAACTGGGAATTTAACTTGGTACTCTGGTGTCTCTATCACATTATTTTTTTTCTGAGATTTCAGTTCTCTTCAACTTGTCTAGTGAAAAAATATAGAGGTATTTTTTGTTTGTCTGCTTCTTATTCCTACTTGCAAAAACAATCGTCAACACTCAAAATAAGATATTTAATCTGGGAAAAATAGAAACTGCTGTAATGCCTTATACCATATTAAAATTCTTTCATTATTTCTTGGGCCATCATGACAATTTTGCAAAGCAAGGAGCACTAATAAGATAGTTTTAATTACTTAAAAAAGTATTACTACAGTAAATGAAAGCTTTGTCACCATTATAAAACAATATCTTTACTGACCATAGCCAAACAACAGGAAAGTACCAACTAGTGAGTCAATGGGTTCCTTTATATTTTATCAATGACTGTTCTTCAATTTGTTGATGGAAATGAAATGAAACCCGCACAATACTGAGGAAAATTGGTGAGTCCATGGTATCTGTGAATGGAGAATGTGTATAGTTTGGGATCAAAGGTAAAACTGGAGCTGTTTTCTAACTCAGAAGAACTTCAAGGTTGTCTTACCACTTTTGGAGAAAAAGCACCTGCTCAATAGAATTTCAGCCACTCTGGCCAATTATCAGGAATTCCTTCCCTCCTGGTGTTGGAATCAACTCTTGAGGAATGAAAGAACACAAGCTAACTGCAACCCGAGAAACCTGTTTATTCCAGCATCTCAAAGAGCCATATGTTTTTAAACAAAATAGAAAATGTGCTTTCAACTTTAAGTATAAAGGACTTTGCTGGCTACAAAATTTTATTTTACTGCTTTCTTCCCATGGCTAAACATGTTTAAGATCAGTAGTGTTAAAATATTCAAGATGACAGAACCTGAATCCTAATTTCAGACCTATGGCAATGAGAATGTGTGGCAAGGGGCAGATACAGAATGTCTATGCTGTCACGGTACAAAGCAATCATTTCAGTATGTACTTAATTAAAGGAATGCAGAGAGTGGAGTGAGTGTCCTTAATTAACCATTCCTGTTGCTTTCTGCACAGATACCCATTGAACTGAGCATCACAGCTCTGAGCCAGAATCTCCTTTTTCCAGTGAGTCCAATGCAGGCACTTTCAGCTGAAACACACAGTCAGGATGCTGGAGAATATTTCTGAGGCCCAAACTGTTGTTTTCATAAGTCTGTGGGAACTCAGAAAAGTACATACTGTTTTAAATTCCCCTGAATGTTCAGGGAGGCAAGCATTTATATTTTGAAGTAGAAAAATGCCTTACACACTGTGTAAAGAAATCCTTTGTTAAGGAAATAAGTCTTTCTGTGAAGAATTATAGTTTTCAAAGGAGCTATCCCTAATAATCAGACTCAAGATTGATTTGGACATGGCAAAATTGTATTACATCCCCTCAGGATAAGAATTATTAAATAAGAGAAGCACTAAATTACCGAACCACTTGCAAAATAGGAGAATTAGAAAATTTTGGCTCTTCTGTTCAACCTAAAAACATGATTAGAATGATTGCCAAAACCCACTGTGTTTGTTGCTTTTGGAGTATTGTTGTTACGTTTCAACTTGATTTCCCAAGTTCCACCTTTTTGGTATGTATACTTGGTTTATTGTGGGTTTTGTTGAGATTTTTCGTTACTATGTGTATGTGAGTGTGTATAGGGGTCTTCTCATTACTGTATCCTTAGTTTCTAACACAGGGGCTGGCACAAACTAGGCTTTCAATCAACATATCTTAAAGAAGAGATTTTGAAACACTTACTTTTGTTCCCTGTTTATAAAAGTTATATTTATTTGTTATAGAAAAAATACAAAGGGTAATAGAAAAATAGAGAAGACATTTGAATTCATTCATAATCTTACCATCCAATAATAGCTGGTATTAATATTTTGGTATGATGCCAATTATCTAATTTGTATGTGTATACATGTACATACACAAGCATACTCACAAACACAGAGACACACACAAATACATCTATTCTAAATACTCACAATTGGTATTAAATTAAATATTAAGTTACATATTATCTTTTCAATTAATTTTAATGAGTTGGGAAATATTGTATCTAATGGAACACTCATTATAGAATTCACAGTGCCTACTCTCTAGAAGCCTCTCAATCTGTGGACTTGCAAACTAGGGTTGAGGAAGCTTTCCTAATATTTTCCTTACTGGCTAGTAGTAACATTTATTGAGTAGTAACTAAGTTCAAGAAACTCTGCTAAGCACTTCAATCATAATATTCTCTTTAATCCTCACAATAACTTTTTGAAGTCACTGCTCTTAGGATCTTTTTTAAAAGACCTAAAAAGCATAAGTAATTTTTCCAAGTTCACCCAATAGGCGACAGCAGAGCTGGATTTTGAACCCAGGTCTGACAAATCCAGACCCCAAATTCTGAACCCCTGGGCCTAGAACTACCTTTACTGTTCCCATGCCTATGTTACATGTTACACATATGACACAACTTTTATCCCTCTACCTTTTGACTAGTTGGTCCTGTTGATTCAGTTTCTGAAGCATCCCATATTTCCAATATCCCATCAATGTTTTAACTCAGGTACAATTCAATCAGGTACAATTCAATTTAACTCCCAACTCAATCAGATACAGTTGGCCCTCCAGGGGGACACTTGCAATGTCTGGAGACATTTTTCTTTGTTGTACCTTAAAGTGAGATACCACCAGCATGCTTTGGGTAGAGGCCAAGGATATTGCTAAATATTTTACAATACTCATGATAGGCTCCCACAACAAAGAATTATTCAGCTCAAAATGTTAATAGTGCCAACGTTGAGAAACCCTGTCTTACCTCATTTTCTCAGTCACTCTGGTCTAAACATAAACACTCTCCTAATTAGTTTTTCTATCTTAAATTTCATCTTCATCCACACTGCTGCAATGGTTATCTCTTTAAAAAGATAAAGTCATGACACTCTCTTGCTCTATCTAGCTCTGTAGCTCAGGAGAACTGCCCAAGTCTAATACACATTCTAATAGATGTAGACTTTATGACTTTAGGCCAAGAATTTAACCTCTCTGAACCTCATGCCTGCTGGCACAAGAGAAGTATTCAATAAATATTATCCATCATTAAAAAAGTAACCCTTAAAGGTTTTCTATTGCTTGCAAGAGAAGGCCCAAACCTAGTGTGATATTCCAGACCTTTCACAATGTAGTCCCACTCAGCAGCCTCTTCTCTGGGTGAAGACTTGTATGTCTGTGCTCATGCTTTGCTGCAGCCTGGGAAGTCCATCTCCATCTTCACCACTTGAAAACGCCTGTCTTTTTCAGGACTCAGGTCAAATGCCACCTTTTCTGTTTAGCCTTTTCTAGTAACTAGTCAGATTTACTCATTCCTTCCCCCACATTGTAACAATATTTTGCTTATTCCATCTATCAGTCCACTCATCCATCCATCCATCTTTTCATTTATGCATTTTTATCTACCTATCTATCAACATCATCATCACCATCTATCTATATCTATCATCTATCATTCAGTTACATTTATCTATCTATTATCTAATCTATAATCTATCTACCTATCATCATCTATCTGTCATCTACCCATCAAGCCACCTAGCCGTCCATTGACTGTAATACATAGTAATTAAGATCACAGCTCTGGAAACAGCTTTCTTTGGTTCAAAATCAGGTTAAAAGACAAATTAATGTAACCTTGAACAAGTTCCTTGTTTTATGAAAACTTAATTTCCTTGTCTCTAAAAATAGGTATAATAATATTTTATATAATTGATAAAGTTGTTGTGAGGGTCAAAAGTGTATAAACCATTTATCATATTGCCTGTGATATATAAGCCCTAAATTATTAGCTCTCACCCAAATTATATTTGTGAGAACCTACTCTGTGACAGGCCCTCTTCACATTGTGCCTTTCATCATAACAGCTTGTACACATGTCCAACTCTCTCATTAGATAAGGAGCTTGTTGAGGGAGTGTAGTTTTCATTTTAATATCTTCACACCAACACTTGAAGGTGACAATGATTCAATTTTTGTATCAACATCTAGTCTGTGCTTCATAAAGTTACACTGGCCATTATTTCTCTCTTTACATGCTGTGTAGGCATCTACTGTTTTGGGAAGTATGGCTGATTAAAGGAGTCTGCTATTCTCTTGCAGTAGTAGATTCCACTCCATTCCCAACCCAGCTGCTAGGCTGTCTCTCTGGGCATAATACAATAAAAAGAAATTGCCTCATGATTGTAATAATGGCCTTCAGCCTTCTCGAATACCTTGGAGCTGGAGAGATGATGTCAACGACATATTCCTATAGAAGGAACTCAGTGACTGCTTCATTTTACATGTGCATTTTGAATGTTTTGTATTCTGTTAAAACCCAGATTACATTCTTCTCACTAAGCAAGTGGTCTAATCTGATTAATGTAATACATTCTCCTCTGTTGCCCAGCATTGCTGAAGGCAAGGTATTACTTAGGGAACCACCCCCTCCCCTCAATATATATACACATAAATGCAAAATAAATAGAGCTGTACAATCATTATTGAGCTAAAATAGCACTTAGAAATGTGCTTTCATTGTGAAAAATGGCCAAATAAAAGTTGCTGTTTGTAGCCCTGTAATGTAAGTCAGATAAATTGGTGCCCAGAAGTCTGACATTTCAAAAGCCTGAGAATATGTTGCATTTTTTCTGATATGCCATTTTTGTAACTCTCCTAGCTATTTTCTTTTAGCAAGAAGCAATTCTTTTGTGTCTAGGCAGTCCAATTAGAGCATTGTAACAGTGGTCAGAATGACTTCAACAGAAGTACCCCTGAGCAACAGGCATGATTTTGGAGAGGAACATGTTCTGCTCTTATCACCCTGGTGTGGGCAATCGTGTGAATTAACCTAGAAAAAGAGTGCACCATCTGTACCTTCTCAACTCAGCTAACCTACCCAGGCAATTAGAAATGTACCTTCTTGCCCTGGCTGGTGTATCTCAGTGGATTGAGCTTGGGCCTGCAAACCAAAGGGTTGCTGTTCTGATTCCCAGTCAGGGCACATGCCTGGGTGGTGGACCAGGTCCCCAGTTGGGGACCACATATGAGGGGCAACCACACATTGATGTTTCTCTCCCTCTCTTGTTCCCCTTCCCCCCTCTCTAAATAAACAAATAAATAAAAATCTTTAAAAAAAAAGAAATGTACCCTCTTCCCTCAGACTGTTCTTTGGATCAGTGTCCCATGATCTTTTTAAACAACAACAGCGCCCTCCTGGACCTCTTCGTGCACGTGCACTGGAGGCTGGCACCATCTCTCGTGGGTTTTTTAGAACATGTGCATATATCCTTCTCTCCTTAAGCATGGGCTGGCCTTAGAGCTGACTTCTAGTAAACAGAATGTAGCAGAAGAGGCAGCATGAGACATTTGAGACTAGGTTGAAGGTCAGAAAACTTTTCCTGAAAAGTTTCAGGTAGGAAATGTTTTTGGCTTTTCAGGTCATATCTATACAACCTGCGTTGAAACTACACAGCTCTAACATTGCAGTGTGTAACAGAAATGGATTGGCAGTGTTCTGATGAAACTTTATAAAATTAAGTGGAGGGTCAGATTTGACCCTAAGTTCACAGTTTGACAAACGATGAGTTAGGGCATAAAAATGACATGTCTTCTGCTGGGCTCTTTCTGTTTCTTTCACTTTTTAAACAGACTTTATTTTTTTTAGGAAAGTTTTAGGTTCACAGAAGAATTAAGCAGAAGGTAGGACATATTTTTCATATTCACCTGACCACACACACTTATAACTTCCCCAATCAACAACCTCACCAGAGTCATACATTTGTTATGATTAATAAACTTATAATGACATGTCATTGTCATTCAACATCCATAGTTTACATTACGATTCATTCTTGGGGTTGCACATTCTAGGGATTTAGGTGAATGTAATGACAAGTATCCATCATTCTAGTGTTACCATTATACTTTCACTGCCATAAACATCCTCTGTGCTCTGCTTAACCTTTCCTTCCTCTTCCTAATTCCTGGCAACCACTGATCTTTTCTCTCTCTCTCTCATTTTACCTTTTCCAGAATGTAATATAGTTGGAATCATACAGTATGGAAGCTTTTCAGATTGGCTTTTTCACTTAATAATATGCATTTAATTTCCCTCCATGTATTTTCATGTCTTGGTAGATTAGATTATTTTGATCACTGAATGATAATTCATTGTTTAGATGTATAACACTTTATTTATCTATTCACTTGCTGAATGACAGTTTTGGGAATGGTGAATAAAGCTGCTATAAAGATCTATGTGGAGGTTTTTATGCAGCTGTAGTTTTCCAATTCCTTAGGTAAATATTGAAGAGTGCCATTGCTGGACCATGTGTATTTTAAAGAACTGCCAAACTGTTTTCCAAAGTGGCTGTACTATTTTGCACTCCCACCAACAATGAATAAGAATTCCAGTTGTTCTACATCTCCTCCAGCATTTTGTGTTGTCAGTGTTCCAGATTTTGACAATTCTATTAGGCGTATAGTGATGATATTAAACCCAAGTTCAGCTTCCTGCTACTCAAAAGCCAATAATTGAGAGTCAAGGGCTGGTTAAAGGAATGTAGGTTTATTCAAGAGACAGCATCCTGAGAAGATGGTGGACTAATGTCACAAAGCCCATTTTAACAACTGGACATGGGCAGGGGTTTTTATAAGGAGTAAGGAGAAAGGGAAAACAAAAAAGAACAA
This sequence comes from Sturnira hondurensis, assembly GCF_014824575.4. NCBI lineage: Eukaryota > Metazoa > Chordata > Mammalia > Chiroptera > Phyllostomidae > Sturnira > Sturnira hondurensis. Next base: position 14,130,915 of record NW_028075471.1, read on the forward strand.
ACAAATTAGAAAGAGGGGTTTGAGAGTTCTCTGTTGAGGAAACTACATGCAAGTCAGCATAGTCTGTTCAAATAACTAGTAAAACGATGGTTTAGTTTGCATCACTGGTTTTACAGTTGAAGATCAGCAAGTCTTCCAGAGCTGGAATGTCTGGACGTTGGAATTTGCTTCTTTTGAAGTTAGTTCCTAGAATTCTTAAGCAAACAGACAATTCATTTACAGTTGCAGGTTGTCATTTACAGAAACAATGTTAAAAAATGGCAGGGTGGGTTACAGTGGTATCTCATTGCTGTGGTAATTTGAATTTCCCTGATGACATACAATGTAGATCATTTTTCACATGCCTCTTTTTTTGGCCATCCATACATTTTTAGATATTTCATTCACTTTACAAGCTACCAAGTCTATTCACCCTAAAGCCACCATCTGGAGAGGCCACAAGTAAAGACCACCTAGAGTCATGTGGAGATGCCCTAGGAGCACCAGCTATTCATGTCTTCCCTCACATGCGTGTTAGGAGGACATCTTCAAGCTGAGTCCAGTGTAGCCACCATGTATCTGATGGCAGCCATTCTTTAGGTAGTCAAACTCCACAACTGAGAGATGATAGAATAGACATATGACATCGTCCTTCCTTTTCACTATATTCTAATACCCTGCCCACACTGCTTTGTGTAGGGTGGATGTGTGTCTCAGTTTGAAAAAATGAGACCTTATTCCTTGATCTCCACAGTAAGAAAGAGTGGAAGATTTCTCTTTTTGCTGTATTTCAATGGGATATCATGTAAGCCTAGGGCTGATGCTGGACATTTTGATACCATATGAGTAGAGCCTACCCAAGACACAGACCAAAGAAGAAGAAAGCAGGGCAGACAAGGAAGAGAGAGAGAGAGAGAGAGAGAGAGAGAGAGAGAGAGAGAGAGAAAGAAGAGATTACTTTTGGCATCAACTGTGTATCAGTATGGAGCTATTCCTCAGAATTAACTCTGCATATTTTAGTTATAAAACCTAATTGTTGTGTTATATATATTTATAGATCATAAGTACACAGGTTGATGGACTTTTAATAAACCAAACACAACCATGTAGTCAGAACCCAGGTCAAGAAATCAAAGGTTAAAAAACTTTCCAAACACCATGCCTCTTACATACTTTAAACTTTTTTTTATAAAGATAGTCACTATCTGGAAATTTAACAACATATACTAGCTTTTTGTGCTCTTTATAGAAGTAATATAATATAATATACACTCTTTTCATCCAACATTCTGATTATGAAATTTCTCCATGCTATCATATGCAGATTTAGATAATTCATTTGTGCTCCTATAGTAATTTTTAATTGCATAATTATTAAAAGTTTTTTTATTCAGTCTGTAGTTGGTGAACATTTCCAGTTTTTCCTATCAGGAGCATTTTCCACATGTCTTTTGGTAAATATATGCACACATTTCTACTTGGCATGTACCTCACAGTGAAATTCCTGGGTCATAGGGAATGCACATGTCTGGTTTTGCTACATAGTGACTATTTTCTGAAGTGGATGTTTTTCCAGAAATGTATGAAAGTTTCTGTTACTCAATCTACTTTGTCATCAGCACTATTTTTTGTTTTACTCATTTTAGAGATTCCTGGTAGGGATAGTGTAATATTACACTGTGGTTTAAATTTACCTTTCCTAGATGACTCATGAAATTGAACACCTTTTATTTATCTTTATTCACCATTTTGATACCCTTTCTGATGAAGTGGCCAAGGCTTTTGCCCATTTATATGTGTCCTTTTTGAGGAAATGTAGGTATGTTAAAATATTTTAAAATGTGTGTTTGAAATGGGACTTTGTCACTTAAAACTGTGAGTTTTTAGAAAAAGTTTCTTGGCTGAAACCCTAAGCTTGGACACCAGGGCAACAGTTCACCTACTTTTCCAGGAAGGGGAAGGAACAGACATCATGGTTTGCCTGAATGACAACTAGAAACTCCTCTGACTCTCTCAAGTGGGCCTTTGCTATTAACTACAACTTCATCAGGTATGAACAAAGAGTGGCAGCTTGTGTTCCCTTCTCTTCTAAAGCAGGGGAGTTGAGGAGGAAAAGATCTGTAATTCAAAAGGGACTTCGGGGGGTGAATTCTGTGTTTCCTACCTTCTCTATTTGCTGTTTCAAGTAGATTGCTCTAGACACACAGCATTGTTGCTATGTTCCCGTGTCCACAAGAATCTCTGATGGGCCTCAGGTTGGTTCTTGATCTTTCAGAAGCCAGTGTGAAGAAACCAATGCACCACTGATGCCAATTATGAAAAAGTAGGCAGCAAGACCTCTAGGTTCTCAGATATTCCAGAAAATTGCCTAATCCTTTGACATTCTCCAATTTTTCCTTTCTTCCATGATATTAGAAGCAAGACATAAATCAAGCACAACATTTATAGTCAGTGGGGAAAAAGTGTTTTTCACTCTCTTCTGAAGTCTACCTTATCTCCAAGTAAGAAATGTAAATGCAGATTTTTTAAATTTTACTATCACTACACAGCCTTGATATAAATTCATCCTTGGAGCTGTTAGGGGAGTCCATGATCAATTTTAAAAAGTAGGTGACTAAGAGACTAGAAAGAAATAGAAATTGACAAATTGACTAAAATGGCAAATCTAGAATAAACAATACGCCAATAAATAAGACCACATCTATCTCAGGATTATTAACATATTTGGCTCTTTAGAAGTCAAATATACTAAAGGGCTAAGAAATCAGATAATGCACAGGAAATATTTTATTAACCACTTGCTGACTTGAATTAGATTTTATACCAATAATAAAAAACAAAATTGAAGTTAAACTTCAACTTGCTGTGAGAGCAATAACTTTTAATACATCAAGCATGAAAACCTAGTTCAATTCTCCTCAACATTTTGCTATTAAGTCTAAAGATCAAATAGAGTGAGTTTTCACATGGGATATGACTGGTATCTTGGAAGAATTGAGGCTCAAAAGATTTACAGAGAAATAGTCATTCGTCCTTACCTATCCTTCCCAACAAATGGATGAGCAAGCAATTATATGAGACTGATGCATCCTAAAGAGATCAACCTTGTTTATGTGGTTATACTGATACTGCCTTTAGTGTACCAGGCATGGCCAAGTGCCTTGCCTTTACCTTGGTAAAAGGGACTAGATAATCTCATTGTAAAACCTGTTTACTTTGATATTTGCTCATAGCCAGACAGTTGATGGCCCTGCCTCTTAGGACAATAGTTAACTGCTTTACATCAATAATTTGACAGGAGGGCATTTCTGAGATGCTACACTGACTTGTCACTCCTTATTCTACCAAACCTATTTTTCCCTATTCATTATGACCTGGTAACTCAAGGTGTTCAGTTACACTTGGTTTAATTAAAGTTTCTCAAGACAAAAAAAAAACAACAAGAAGACACATCCGCTTAAAATACTGCCTGTGGACAAATTAGAAAAATGTTAACTAAAAATGTTAACTAAAACTTAACTAAAATGTCAACTAATGAGATGCTCATTATGAATTCATTATAGTATAAGTTGAAAGCAACTGTCACATCTAAATTTGGCATGGCATGGCATGCCAAATTTAGATGTGACAACCTGGTATCATTAAATTTGGATGTGACAACCTGGTATCATTAAATTTGGCATGGCATGCCAAATTTAGATGTGACAACCTGGTATCATTAAAACTGGTATCATTAAAATTTATAATTAAGGTAATGGTTTAAGATAGTATGGTCGATATTTGGGAGGGGGTGGAATGTTAAAAATGTGAAATGGAAAAGTAGCAACAAAAGAATCAGAGTTTAATGATACCTACCTAAATGACAGTAACAATTACCCCAATACATTGATGAACATTGATTTATGTCAGATTTACCTGCAGCCTTTCCCTGTGGCATTTGATTGAGCAAAGAGTATTATACCCATCATAAAAAAAAAAAATCAGACAATTTGACTAAATTCTTTTTTTAAATATTTTTTAAAGATTTTTAAAATTTATCTTTAAAGGAGAAGGGAAGGAGAGAAGGAGAGAAATATCAATGTATGGTTGCCTCTCATGAGCCCCCTACTGGGAACTGGCCTACAACCCAGGCATGTGCCCTGACTGGGAATCAAATCATGCTTATGTGGTTCACAGGCCCACTCTCAATCCACTGAGCTACACCAGGCAGAGCTGACTAAATTCTTTTTAACAGCAGGGCTAGTCATAGAATTGTACTCAAACTTCTTGTCTATTTAATACCCCATGAAAACATATCGAAACAAAAACAAAACCTCTAAGAACTATAATACACTTTGGGAAATTTTTCTTATTTGTTTCATATTTAGTTGTTAGTATCATTTAGAGCTACTTTAAAAAAAATCTTCACCCGAGGTTACTGTTACTGATTTTAGAGAGAAAGGAAGAGGGGCGTGGGAGAGCGATAGTGTCCCATTGATGTGAGAAAGACATGTATTAGTTGCCTCCCTTGGATTTAACCTACAACCTAGCTATGTGCCCTGACTAGGCATTTAACCCTTAGCATTTTGGTGCATGGATGACACTCCAGCCATCATGGCTACCACCAAGGACAGAGGTACTGTTTTTTTTAATTTAACTGAATAAATTTGACATGTAACACTGTATAAGTTTAATATGTACATGTGCAATATGCTATATTTACATATTATAATATGATTGCTGATGTAGCAATATTTATTGCATGATGTAATTATGGTACAATATTATGTCTATGTTTATTATGCTGTGTGTTAGATCTCTATGGCTTACTTGTTTCAGTTTGTACCATTAAATGCCATAACTGTTATCCTCCCCAACCTCTACCTCATGGTGACCACCATTTTACTCTCTCTTTTTTATAAGTTGACCTTTTTTAGATTCTACATATAGTGATATCATACAGTACTTGTCATTCTCTGACTTACCCCATAAACATATTTTTTGTTTTTACTCCATGTGTTGTGCTGGCAACTCCATTTGAAACACACAACAACATTATGATGCAGGAATTATTACTCTTATTTTCTAGGTAATTTGCCAAAGTTACATATAGTGACCATTGAAGGACACCTTGTAACTCTTTGGTGAAGAAATACATAAGCTAACAACCATGAAAACCCTGTAGAACCTAGTGCCAGGTCTTGGTTTCAAATACTATTGTCCATAAAAGGACAAGGGTTTCTTAGAAAAATCTAGAACTGAGGTAAGAAGTAAACAAGATGAGCCTGGAGCATCTTGGAGGTAAGGAAGTAAATAAGAGCTTTGAAAAGGGGGGGAAAGACCCCACAACAATAGGTATAATGTACAAAGGGACACAGAAATCAAATGAAAGAACTTCCAATGGGCTAAACTAGAATAATTTGAGCAAAAAAAAAAAAGAAAATAATACTAGATTATAACACAGAGGGCAAAATAAATACTTAGGAATTCATACTGATGTATAAATGATTGGATGAATTAGTTAATTAATTAATTAGTTAATTAATTAATTAAAAGTTGGAGAGAATAGACATATTTCCTCTGCAGAAAACCCCAAATAATTTCCATAGGTATTCTGCTCTCAAATATGTAGAGCATAACTCTCCACTGCCTAAGTGTGGGCTGTGCACAGTGACTTCCTTCCAAAAAAACCAGTATAGAGAGGGGAAAGTAGCTTTACAATGGGGAAATATGATGAGTGGTACTTCAGCCAAGTGACCAAAGTTAACATTGTTAGTAATAAGTCTTGTTGATAGCATGTACCCTTGATGTGATGTGATCAGATTGACTCCTTAACTCTGTGGTCTTCCTTCTTCCTAAACTAATAGTCCCAGTGAAATCATGATAAATATGTCAGAAAAAGCCCAGTGGAGGGGAATTCTATAAATATGACGGGTACTCTGCAAAATTCACAATGTCATTATAAACTTGGCTGAGCAATTGTTCTAGCCAAGAGGAGCTTAAGAAGATGTTACAACTACATGTGATATAGTGACAAACATACCATATTGATACATGATGTTATCAATAGGGAACAAATATGAGATATATGGAAATGTTTGTAATGTTTGTACTTATCTTTCTAATTGTCATGTATTTCTAAATGTGTTCTATAATGCAAATTTTATTATAAAAGCCCTATCGGCTTCAAATAAAAAGTGAGAAAAGCCAACAAAATGAAAATTAACTTACTCATCAATTAATAAATTTATCTGTTCATTAGTTAATTTGTTCATTATTTCACTCATCAATATCTTAATTATTCAGCAAGTGTTCTTTTATGTCTATTTTGTGACAGCGTAGTCCTAAGTCAGAAAGATTCTTTAGCTCTACAGTTAGCATTTTCTCTATTGAGTGATTGGCACATCCTGAGGAAAAAAACTGTATATCATATGTGCAGTTCAAAATTCTAGGCCAGTGCAGTAGACAGACACCATTTGGTAGAATTCATCAAAAAAAAAAAAAAAAAGAAGAAACATTGAAAGTAGAGATGGCTACTCAAAGCTTAGTGTGGATGAAGAATTTAATGTTGGATTCTGATTATAGATTATATTGCATATACTTGTCTATCGAAATTAGCTTCAATTACTTTTTTTGACTGCATGATACTTAATACACTGTAGTTTAAGTACTCTGAACTTACAGTGACTAACCATTACTGGTTGATTATAAATTTATCATTTTCTGATAGTGGCAAATAATCAAGCCACTTTAGGAAGCTCACTCCTTTTGATCTACAACATAACTGAACATAAGTTGATGTCATTTCTTGAGGCCCATATTTTAAAAGAAATGACTGAATTATTATTATGGTCATTTTGCCTTCCACTAGGAGTACACTTTGATCACCAAACTCATTTTCCCACTGAAAAACACTGAGCACATAAGTAAAGTTGTTGAAACATTTAGATACTCATTCACTTTGGAGTGACCACGGCAATGTTGATGATGGCTAACTAGAATGATGCCCTCATTGTGATGATCTAATAGCCATCCCCAAAGCCTGCTGAGAGAACACATGACATAAATTTATGTTTTCTGAAAATATCACATTGTGTTCTTACAGACATCAGCATGAAAATGATCTCCAGTGTAAAATTTATGAGATGTATGGATTTCTTTACAAGGAATATTGGATTATTTGCACTCCTGTAACTTTGAAAACCATCTTTCTTGGATGGCAGCAGAAAGCTTCAATATACTTGCATAAATTATGGATGATATCCAGTACTCTTGTTAAAGTAGTTACAGGATGCTTTGTTAAGAAAGACCCTTCAGCCTATGGAGTTGTTATATACATCTGTCACACCAAAGATTTGCCTTTGGAAATACTTTAGCATTCTAGACATTTTTTAGTAAATTAAACATAGTACTCAAAGATTGATTTTCTTTTTTTCTGTTTTATTTTTTCTTTATATCCTGAGAATAATACAATGTATTTAACCTGAAAATGAAGTCATGGCTTTTAAACAATTAGCCCAAAAGAGAAATTGATTTCTGAGAAAGGCTGTTTGTGAAGGGGTGGGAGACAAAACCAACATTGATTCTGGAGTACAGCTCTTAGTAGTTCAGACTTCTAGGTGCCTTAAAAGGAACACCTCTACTGCCAGTAAAGAAATGGGGTAACACAGAGATCAGAGGACCCAAATCAACACTTTCCTTTTCAAAAAGGTGAAGACTTACCCCTGGCTTAATTCACATTATTTTCCAGAGCTATTCTGATGTTCTATCTAAACAGTACATACATTTCTAGCAAGAGTGCTTACATTTTAGCAATTTTCTTTAGTGACAAATGAAATAAGTAAATAAATAAATAATCAGTTGTATTTTAGGATGTATATATTATTTAAAAGTTAATGAAATAAAATCAGATTCTGAGTATTTTAACTGAAGATCATTCAATTAAAAATTGGATTTTATATTGTTGATCACATTCACTTTTACTCTAGCAAAAAAGTATTTTTTATACCTTAAGATGTTTTTCTCATTAGTTATAAAGTGATAGAGTCTCCAAGGAAGAGGACCAAATAAATGTATATAATCGGGTTATGTAGATTTACAATACTTTTAAAAAAACAGTGCAGAAGATTAGCAGCCTTACCATCTTTTATTGTTTCGAATGGAAATTATGAACTAAAATTGTACGTGGAAGCATACAGAGACAGGGCCACTGAATAATTAGATCAGAAGATTAAAAATATTTTAGTTTTTTTTTTCTGGGGTTAACCTGTTGTGTTACTGAGGGTGTGTTCCCTCTATTCATAACTTCAGCATCCTCATATGTAATAATTTTTTCATACACTTTTGCACATGATTAACGTTTAGAATAATGCAGTTAAAAGGAAGCTGGCTATAACTACAGGGTCAGCCACAGTAAGTCTAACTAAATATGAACAAATTTATAAATTAAATTAAAAATTATAAGAGATTTCAAAAAAGGATAAAAATGAGTCATCGAAAAATATAATTCAAGAAGTTCTGGTTTTAGTTCCAACATGTCAAGTACTTGGCAGTCATTCATCAATTATGTCCATTTTTTACAACAGCAAAAAAAGGCTGTAAAAACTGAAAATCTATGACCTTTCTTAGACCCATCAGAGTACTGAAATCCCAAAGCAAACTATCATCTTGAAATCTGAAGAAACAGAGGAATACAGAGAATCAGAGTCAAGATCAAATTGCCTGGAGAAGACACTGGAGTTATAAACTGGAAGGAATTAATTGTTAAAGGCTGAGTGTTGACTCAGCATATTCTCAGTTGAGCATACAAAACTTTTGGGGGCAGCCTTTTTAAAAAAATTATTTTTAGAGAGAAGGGAAGAGAGGGAAATAGAGAGGGAGAGAAACATCAATGTGTAGTTGCCTCTCACATGCCCCCTACTGGGGGCCTGGCTTGCAACCCAGGCATGTGCCCTGAGAATCAAACTGGCAACCCTTTGGTTTGCAGACTGGCACTCAATCCACTCCAGCCAGGGTACGAAGGCAGTCTTAAGAGGGCCTTCACAGTTATATGGATTTTATCTTTAGGAAGCCCACTAGATTTTAATGGTGATGACCCTAGGGAAAATTTCTCTTGTTTTGTTCAAGTGGAGGAGAAAAGTAACCCTTCTCAGATATCCCCAGGGCATCATTCATAACAAAGCCTTCCTCTTCAAGGGAAACAGCTTAACCAGAACCTTATTTGACCTGGGTCAACTCTAGCTCATTCTACTCTTCTTTATCACATGATGGAAGAAAAAAAGCTAAGAGATACTTCTGAAAGTCACAACCTAAAAACTCACACACACTAGAAGACTGAGTTATAATAATAAGATAGTTATTATCCCCATCTTACTACCAGATCAACAGGCTATAGGATAATAAGACTGGATTACAACAGAAGAGCTGCAAGACCCTTCATTTATATCATTAAGAAAATCAAGGCAGGGGTGGGGGAGGAAACAAACCAGAATGCAGAGGAAACCTAAGCTCCTGGTATATTTAACTACAGATTCTATATTACAAACAAATTAGACAATCTGTTCCTAAACTGATTAACATAAAACCTTATGCTAAAAGCCTATTTACCTTAGTTTGTATTACATGATACACCATATTTGACTTTCAACTAAAATATTATAAGAGATGTTTAAAGGAAAATAAAGGCATAGTCTAAGACAAATCAAGCATCTGGTATGATACAAAATTTGGAATAAGAATGAGAATTTTAAATAACTATTATTAATTATGTTGAGGTCTAATGAAGAAAAGTGATGAAAAATAGTACACAATTACAAATGTGTAATTTGCAAAGATAAAACTCTAAGAAGAATGAAAAGAACATGATAAAAATTAAAAACACTATAATAGACATGAGAAATACACTTTAAAAATTCATAAGTCATCTGGACACAAGTAAGGAAAAATCAGTGAGCTTTAAGGTATGTCAATAAAAACTTTACACACTAAAATATAAAAATAAAAAAGAATGAAAAATAAGCCCAGAATATCTAAGGACTGTAGGGCAATTACAAAACAAAATGTATAATATAGATATAATTAAAATGACAGAAGGAGAAGCAAGAGAGAAAGAAGCAGAAGACATAAGTAATAATGGACAAAAATTTTCAAAATCAATGACAGATGTCAAACAACAGATGCAGAAATATCAGAGAACATCAAGTAGAATGCACTTAAGCATATCATAATCAAACTTGAAAAAACAATACAAAGGCATAATCTATAAAGAAGATGAGGGTAAGGAGGAGGAAAAACCTCACTTATAAAAGAACAAGGCTAAAAAATTCAACAGATTTTTTTTCACATTTTTTATTGTTGTTAAAGTACAGTTGTCTCCATTTCTCCCCAACACTTCCCCCTATCCAGCTATCCCCACTTCCCACCCTTAATCCTATTCCCCTTTAATTTTGTCCATGTGTCCTTTATACATGTTCCTGACAACCCTCCCCACTTTTCACTCCATATAACCTCCCGCCCCCCCTTTCTGGTTATTGTCAGTTTGTTCTTAATTTCAATGTCTCTGGTTATATTTTGCTTGATTATTTATTTTGTTGGTTAGATTCTACTCATAGGTGAGACCATGTGGTATTTGTCTTACATCACCTGGCTTATTTCTCTTAGCTTAATGCTCTCCAGTTCTATTCATGATGTTGTAAAGGCCAGGAGCTCCTTCTTTTTTTTTCCTGCTGCATAGTATTTCATCATGTAAATGTACCACAGTTTTTTTATCCACTAATTTACTGATGGGCACTTAGGCTGTTTCTAGCACTTGGCTATTATACATTGTACTACTATGAACATTGGAGTACATAGGTAATTTTGGATTGCTGTTTCAGGGTTCTTAGGGTATAATCCCAGCAGTGGAATTGCCATGTCAAAAGGCAGTTCCATTTTTAGTTTTCTGAGGAAATTCATACTGTTTTCCACAATGGTTGCACCAGTCTGCATTCCCACAAACAATGCACTAGGGTTCCCTTTACTCCACATCCTCTCCAAGACTTGTTTGTTGATTTTTTCATGATGGCCATTATGACCAATGTCAAGTGGTGTTTCATTGTGTTTTTAATTTTCAACTCTCCATACATCAGAATTCTTATCAGAACCATGCAAGTGGAGAATAGAATAAAGTATTATAGTTTTGGAAGGGGAAAAAAACTAACCTACGCTTCTGTATCAATTACAATTATCTTTTGAAAATGAAGGAGAAATACAGATTTTCTCAGAGAAACAAACACAAATACACACACACAAAGAGTCACTATTCTACTCTGCTAGAAATGTTAAGAGAAGTTTTTCAGAAGTAAATAAACAATATAGATCAGAAATTTGGGTTTACATAAAAAACAGCATTGGAGAAAGAATGCATAAAAGAAAAATATGACATATTTGGAGGGTGCAGTAAAAGCAGTGCTCAGAGGAAAATTTATAGCATATAATACACATACTAGCAAAGAAGAAATCAATTATTTAAACTTATACCATAGGAAAACAGAGAAAGAAGAGTGACTTATGCTTAAAATAAGCAGATGAAAAGATATGAGAAGAATCAGAGCACAAGTCAATGAAGTTGGGAAGTGGTAATAAATAGAAGAGGCCAATAAAACCAAAAGCTATTTTTTAAAAAAATATCAATAAAATCAATAAAACTATAGCCAGTGTAATGAAGAAAAAGAGGAGAGGCACAAATTATTAATAACAGAATTTGCAGATGGCTCATTATTATTGATCTTATGCACATTAAATGGATAACAGAAATATTACAAACAAAATTACTTGACAAATTTGATAATTTAGAGAAAATGTAGTACTTCCTTGAAAGACACAAAGCATCAAAACTCATGCAAATATTTAAATTATCTAAATAGAGCTATATGTATTAAAGGACTTATAAATAGTAACCTTTCAAAATAGAAAGCATTGGATCCAGATGATGTCACTGGTTAATTCTACCAAACATTTAAGGATAAAATGGTACCAGTTCTCTGCCATCTCTTCCAGAAAATAAAAGCACAATGTATACTTTCTAACTCATTTTATGAGGTAAGTATTACCCTAATATGAAAACCAGAGAAAGGTATTATAAAGGATGAAAACTGCAGCCCAATATATTTAATGAGCCTAGATGCAAAAATTCTCAATGACATATTAAGAAATTAAATCCAACAATGTATAGAAGAAATAATGATATGCCACAATCGGTGGGGATTTTCTCAGGTACATAAGACTGGTTCAACATTCAAAATTCAAAATCGTCAAGTTAAGCAGCTAAGGGAAATTCATGTGATTTTTATTAATTAGATATTACTTGATGTGGAAAATTGACAAAATTCATCATTCATTCATGATTAAAAAAACCTCTTAAAACTAGGAATGGCAAGGGACATCCTTCATTTGTTGTAGAACATCTAAACAAATACAGTTAGCACCATATTACTTGTGATAAATTATATGTTTTCTGCTTATGATCAGGAACAAGGCAAGGATGTTCTATCTTGTCTCTCTGAGTCTACATCCTACTTGAATCCTATAGCCTAGCCACTGCAATAAGGCAAGAAAAGGGAATAAAAGGTATACAGATTGGGAAAACAGAACACTGTCTTTTTTTGCAGATGACATATGAATATATCCATTTAGAAAATTCTATAGTATCAATTAAAAACCTTCTGGAACTAACAAGTAATTATAGAAAGATTGTAGACTATCAATTAATATACAGAAATAATTGCCATTGTATATACCATGAATGATCCATTGAAAAATGAAATTAAAATTATTATACAATTTATATATGCACCAAAACAAAAAAAAGTAGAACCTAATAAGATATTTATGAGATTTGTAATATATATAAAAAGTTATGAAACTGATAAAAAACAAGAAAGATCTAAATAAATGAAGAAATAGGCCATATTCATGGATAAGAAAACTCAATATTGTTGAGATGTCAATTCTTCACATATTCATCTGTACATTCAATGTGATCCCAATCAATTCCAAGAAAGCTATTTTGTGCATATTGGAAAACTGATTATAAAGTTTACAGAAAAGTACAAAAGACATACAGTATGAAAACAACAAACAAACAGAAGTACTATTGTAAAACAACAGTAATAAAGACAGTGTGATATAGGTAGAAGAATAAACAAATACTCAATGGAACAGAAGAGACACACTTTACACTTTCTACAAAACTAACCCCAATGAGTCATAATTCTAAATATAAAAATTATAAAATTTCTGGAAGATCACACATGAGAAAATCTGGGCGAACACAGGTTTGGCAATGAAGTTTTTATATACAACATCGAAATCATAATTTGTGAAAGAAAAAATTGTTAACTTGGACATCATTGAGTTTAAAAACTACTTTCCGGTAGAAGATATTTTTTAAGTTACTGAAAAGACAAGCCACATTCTGGAACATTTTTCAGAACATATATCTGATGAAACTTGTATCAAAAAATATAGAAAGAACTCTACACAATAGGCAAAAAATCTGAACAGGAAACTCACCAAGTAAGATACAAAAATGGCAAATCAGCATATGAAAAGATGTTCAACATCTTATGTCATTAGAGAATACTAAACTAAAACAAAAATGTGTTGACCCTATATACCAAATGCTGTTGAAAATAAAGAAAACCTCATTCACTGCTGGTAGAATGGGAAATGGTACAAGCACATTGGAAGACAGTTTGTCAGCTTCCGATAAAGTTAAACAGAGTTTTATCATATACTGTATTTTTGGACTATAGGATGCACTTTTCCACCAAATTTGGGAGGAAAGTGGGGGCATGTCTTATAGTCCGAATGTAGCTTATCTGGCTTGCTGTGGGGAAGCAGCGATGATGGAGCAGGGTCATAGGTTATTAAATATTTTACCACATTTTTTGTTTCAATTTTTTTCCTATTTTCCTCTTCTAAAACCTAGGTGTGTCTTATGATCCAGTGTATCTTATACTCCTAAAAATACAGGTAATCTTCAATCATGTCCTTAGCCATTAAAAAACTTGAAAATGTATGTCTACACAAACATCTGCAAACAAATGTTTATAGCAGGTTTATTCATACTAACCAAAAACTGAAAGCAACCCAGCTGCCTTTCAATAGATGAATGAATGAACGAACTGTATAGATGTAAATCCATATAATGGAATATTATTTGGCAATAAAAACAAATGAGCCATGGCTGGTGTGGCTCAGTTGACTGAGCATTGGTCTATGCACCAAAGGTTACGAGTTTGATTCCCAGTCAGGGCACATGCCTGGGGTCTGGGCCAGGTACCCACTTGGGGGGCATGCAAGAGGCAATGGATCAATGTATCTCTCACATATTAATGTTTCTCCCCCTTCTCTCCCCTCTTTAAAAGTAAATAAATAAAAACTTTGAAAAAAGTTTCTAAAAAGTCCTTAGGCCTTCCAGCCAAGTTGGAGGCATAGGTAGCTACACTGTGATTCCTTGCACAACCAAAAGAAGGACAACAACAAGTTTTTAAAAACAAAAGACAACCAGAACTGCCAGAAAATTGAACTGTATGAAAGTCCGACAACCAAGAAGTTAAAGAAACATTCATCCAGACTGGTGCACCAAGACAAAAAAATGGCCCAAATAAAAGAACAGGCCAAAGTTCCAGAAAACAAATAGAATTAAGTAATGAAGCGATAGCCAACCAACCCATCAGACGCATAGTTCAAAACATTGGTAATTGCGATGCTCATAGAAATGGTTGAGTATGGCTGCAAAATAGAGGAAAAAGTGAAGACTATGAAAAGTGAAATAAAGAAAAATATACAGGGAACTGACAGTGATTGGAAGGAAACCAGGACTCATATCGACAGATTGGAGCAGAAGGAAGAAAGAAACATTCAACCAGAAGAGTGTGAAAAAACAAGAATTAAAAAAAATGAGGAGAGGCTTAGGAACTTCTGGGACAACTTTAAACATTTTAACACCTGAATCATGTAGAGGAAGAGCATAAATTGAACACTTATGTGAAAACATAATTAAGGAAAACTTACCCAATATAGCAAAGAAATAGACTTCCAGGAAGTCCAAGAAGCTCAGAGAGTCCCAAAGAAGTTAGACCCAAGGAAGCACACTGCAAGGCACATCATGATTACTTCACCCCAGATTAAAGATAACAAGAATTTTAAAAGCAGGAAGAGAAGAGAAGGGAAGGGAGCTACCATAAAGGAGTTCCCATAAGACTATCAAATGATTTTTCAGAAGAAACCTTAAAAGCAAGAAGAGGCTGGGAAGAAGTATTCAAAGTCATAGAAAGGAATAACCTACATTCAAGATTACTCTATCCAGCGAAGCTATCATTTAGAATGGAAAGGGCAGATAAAGTGCTTCCCAATAAGGTCAGGTTAAAGGAGTTCATCACCAACAAGCCCTTGTTATATGAAATATTAAAGAGGCTTATCTAAGAAAAAGAAGATGAAAAGTATGAACAGTAAAATGACAACACACTCACAACTATCAATAACCAAACCTAAAAAAAAAACAAAAAACAAAAAACAAAAGCAAACTAAGCAAACAACTAGAACAGGAACAGAATAGAATCACATGGAAGTTATCAGCGGGAAGGGGAAGGGGAGGGAATAGGGGAAAAGGTACATGGAATAAGTAACCTAAATGGTAGGTACAAAATAAACAGGGGGAGGTTAAGAATAGTATGGGAAATACAGGAGCCAAAGAATTTATACCAATGGCCCACAGACACGAACTAAGTGGGGTGGGGAATGGGGCATCTGTGAGACAAGTGAGAGAATAAAACCTAGAGCTGTGAAAGGACCATAATCAAACCCAAATGGGGTCATCCCAACAAATTAGAAACTGAGACAAATTTCACTTTGCTATTTCAGAGAACCTGCAAGTCATTGTTAATTTATAATATTCTTGTTTCTATTATTTTAACTTCTTATATTTTATTAGTATTTTTATTTCCCTCTTTTATGTTTAATTTCCTTTGCTTTGTTTATTTGATAGCATTGCTTGAATGGTTTTTCTTTGTTCTCTCTTTCATAGCATATTTTTAATTGTCCTTTTTTCACTTCACTTGTGTTCCAATAGCACATTACTATAGGTCATGCACTTCCTATTCTTGTTATTCAGATCCCATAGATTCTGTCATATGAGTGTTATTCCATTATTATTGTAAGTAATTATTGTTCCATACAATTGTAAATACTACATAGCACACCTCCCAAATCTTAGCTCATTTCAATGTCTTTCTGATCTTTATTACTGTTGTGGTTAATTCTATTCTCTCCCACACTACACCTATTTTCTATCCTTTACTCTCACTATATCTCACAATCTGACCTCCCACAATCTATCTGGATCCAACTCACAATTCTGTCCCCCACTAAAAAGATTCTTATTTTTTCCACCCTGTCTAGAAAGTGACTAGTTGGGTGAAATATCACAATTAACACTATAATTATCCAAAGTATCTCTATCTTTTCTTTATGGGTTGGCACTTTAAGTCCCATAGAATACACTGCTGCTGTCCAAATCCATTTTGCCATCCCACTCCAATAATCACAGAAAAGAGTAGGTGGGAGCTATGCACACCAGTATACCTGTTGGAAGAAAGAATCCAACAACAAAGAAACCACCAATAGATAATAATAGGAGAAGGTGAAGGAGTGAGTAGAAGGCACACTAACTTGCACCCAGGACTAATCTAGAATTATAGCTAAATGGTGGAGAAATTACTCAAAACAAGCAACTGAACAATAGTGAGAGAAAAGCATCAAAACCTTGGTCAGACAGAAGAAACAGTTTCAACACAACCTGTCCATATCTGCACAACAGAATACAAGATGTGGTGAGTGGAATGACCCTCAGTTAACCAGCTGGAGTGAAGGACCCACCAAGGAAAGACCCAGCAACAATCTAAATCCAAAGACAAACACAGAGCCAACATAAATGACAGACAAGACCAGTGAGCTCAGGAGATCAAGAAGATGGCACTACTGAATTTCACAGGCATTCAACCATAGAAGTTCACACTCTATCCCAGGGAATCAGAACAGATCAATTTAAGAAGCAGAGGCTAACAAGAACAATCTCACAAACAATGGGAAGACAAAGAAACCCCAAATGAAAGGAAAGAAGGAAGCCTCAGAAAAAGTGGTAAATGAAATAGAAACAAGTCAACAATCAGATACTGAGTTCAAAGAAGTGGTTATCAGGAAGCTCAATGAGCTCACAGAGAATTATCAGAAACTTCTAGGGAACTACAATGAACTCACTGCAAACATATCAACATGAAAAAGGAAATAGAAACTATCAACAAGGACCAAGAGGACATGAAGAGTACAATGTCTGAATTGAAGAACACAGTAGACAGAATCAAAAGAGGCTAGATGAAGCAAAGAACTGAATCAGGGAACTGGAGTACAAAGTAAAAAAACACACTCAGACAGAGTACAAAAAGGAAAAGAGACTCAGGGAGAGTGAAGACATGCTAAGGGAGCTGCGTGACAACATGAAACATAATAATATCTGTATAATAGAGATTCCAGAAAGAGAAGAAGAGCAAGTGATAGAGCAACTGTTTGAAAAGTAATGACAGAAGACTTCCCTAATTTGATCAGAGAAGAAACTATACAACTCTAGAAAGCGGAGAAGATACCAAACAAGAGGAATGCAAAGAGGATCACTACAAGACACATCATAACTAAAATGGCAAAATTCCAAGTCAAAGAGAGAATCTTAAAGGCAACAAGGGAGAAACAGGAAGTAACAAACAAGGGAGCCCCAATAAGACTTGCAGCTGACTTCTCAATGGAAATGCTCCAAGCCAGAAAGGAATGGCAAGAAATATTCCAAGTAATGAAAACAAAGGCCTACTACCAAGACAACTATATCCAGCATGGTTCTCAATTAAAGTGGAAGGCCAAATAAGGAGCTTCCCAGACAGAAGATTCAAAGAATATACCTCCTTCAAACCAGCTCTGCAAGAGATGCTAAAGAGTCTGCTTTATGAAAAGGAAAAAAAAAAACAGTGAGAGAAAGAGAAGAACACAGGTATGAAAAAATTGTCAATAAATAAGTACCTACCATTCATAACCTTAACTGTAAATACGTTAAATGCTCCAATCAAAAGACCTACAATAGCTGAATGGATAAGAAATCATGGCCCACACATATGCTACATACAAGAGACTCACCTCAGAACAAAAGACATACACAGACTGAAAGTGAAGGGCCAGAAATAAATATTCCAAGCAAATGCATAGGAAAAAAAGCCAGGGTAGCAATGCTGATATCAGATAAAAGAGATTTCAAAAAAGGGGCCATAAAAAGAGACTCAGAAGGTCACTTCATTATACTCAGTGTAAGAATCCATGAAGAAGACATAATCATTGAAAATATATATACACCCAACATAGGAGCACCAAATACATAAGGAAAATCTTGAAGAACAACTAGAAAAAATATTGAAATAAATGCATTTGTACTAGGGTATTTTAAAACTACACTGTCAAAAAGGGATAGATCTTCCACACAAATATCAACAAAGATATTGTGATATTGAACAAAGCTCTAGATCAAATGGACTTAAGTAATATATATAGAACATTTCATTCCAAAGAAGCAAAATTCAGATTCTTTTCAATTGCACATGGAACATTTTCAAAGAGACCACATCATAGGACACAATAAAGCCTGAACAAATTCAAGAAAATTGAAATCATATCAAGCATTTTCTCTGATCACAAGAGACTGAAACTATAGACCAACCTCAAGGAAAAAACTACAAGAACCTCAAACTCATGTAGATTGAACAGCATGCAATTAAACAATGAATGGTCCAAGGATGAGATCAAGGAAGAAATCAAAAAGTTTATGCAAACAAATGAAAATAAACGCACAACAATCCCAAATTTATGGGACATAATAAAGGCAGTCCTCAGAGGGAAGTTCATAGTGATACAGGCCTACCTAAAAAAAAAGACAGAAAGATTTCAAATAAACAACCTAACTTTATGCCTACAGGAACTCGAGGAACAGCAACAAAGGCAACCCAGAGCAAGTAGAAGGAAGGAAATAACCCTGATCAGAGCAGAATTAAATGACATAGAGACTAAAACACAATTCGAAGCATCAACAAGTTCAAGAGCCATATTTTGGTCTGAGAGGAATGAAGGGGGGGAATGGGACAACTGTAATGGCATAATCAATAAAATATATTAAAAAAAACAAGTTCAAGAGCTGGTCTTTTCAAAGATAAACAAAATGGACAAGCCTTCAAGCAGACTCATCAAGAAAAAAAGAGAAAGGACACAAATAAAAACAATCAGAAATGAAAGAGGAGAGATTACAACTGAAACCACAGAACTGCAAAGGATTGTACAAAATCACTATGAAGAAATATATGCCAAGAAATTTGAAAACCTAGGTGAAATGGATAAATTTCTAAAAAAATATAATCTAAAACTGAATGAAGAAACAGAAAGCCTGGACAGACCAATAACAGCTGAAAAAATTGAAGCGGTAATAAAACTCCCAACATACATAAGCCCTGGACCAGATGGTATTACAGAAGAATTTTCCAAAGAATGTAAGGATGAGCTAACCCCTATACTTCTCAGATTATCCCCCAAAATCCAAGAAGATGGAAGATTCCAAAACTCTTTATGAAGCCAGCATCATCCTAAACATAAAGCCAGATAAAGACAGAACAAAGAAAGAAAACTTCAGGCCAATATTGCTGATGAACACAGATGCTAAAATCCTCAACAAAATATTGGCAAACTGCATCTAGCAATAGGTTAAAAAAATCACACAACATAATCAAGTGGGATTCATCTCAGGGATGCAAGGATGGTACAATAATCACAAATCAACATATCACATAAACAAAATGGAAGGCAAAAATCACATGATCATAGCAGTAGGTGCAGAAAAAGCATTTGATAAGATGCAGCACCCATTTATGATAAAAACACTCAGCAAGTTGGGATACAGGAAGCTTTCCTCAACCTAATAAAGGCCATATACCAGAGACCTACAGCCAAAATCATACTCTATGGGGAAAAAATAAAAGCTTTCCCAGTATGATCAGGAAAGAATGTCTGCTTTCACCACTTCTCAACATAGTATTGGGAGTCCTAGACCCAGCAATCAGACAAGAAAAATAAATAAAACACATCTAAATCGGAAAGGAGGAAGCAACACTCTCCTTGTTTGCAGGTGACATGATAGTGTTTATCAAAAATCCTATAGACTCCACCAAAAACCTACTCCACCTAATAAGTGAATTTGTCAAAACAGTGGGATACTAAGTCAATATTCTGAAATCAAAGGCATTTTTGTACACTAACACAGAAATACCAGAAACAGAAATCGGGAACAAATCCCATTTGATATAGCAACAAGAAAAATAAAATGCCTAGGAATAAACCTAAAAAAGGAGGTAAAAGATGTGTAATCACAAAATTATACAACACTGAAGAAAGAAATTAAGGGAGACACAAACAAATGGAAGCAGGTCCATGCTCATGGATTGGAAAAATTAACATAATCAGAATTTCCATAATATCCAAAGCAATTTATAGATTCAATGCAATATCTATTAATACCAATTACATATTTCACAGAAATAGAATGAATATTCCAGAAATATGTATGGAACCATAAATGACCCTAAATAGCTTTAGAAATTTTGAGAAAGGAGCACAAAGTAGGAGTAATAACAATACCTGATATCAAACTGTATTATAAGGCCAGTGTAATCAAAACAGCCTGGTACTGGCATAAGAACAAATACATAAACCAATGGAACAGAATAGAAAGCCCAGAAATAAACCTAAGTTTCTGTGGTCAATTAGCATTTGATGAAGGCGGCAGCTAAAAATGTAGCTAAAATAGCCTCTTCAACACATGGTTTTTGGAGAGCTGGGTGGCTATTTGCAAAAATAAAAATTAAAAAATGAAACTATGTCCAACTTACACAATACACAAAAATAAATTTAATGTGGACAAAATACTTAAATATAAACCATGACAGCATAAAAACCTTAGGGGAAAATATAGGCAGGAAAATCTCATATATTCCTTGCACCAATATTTTCACTGATATGTCCCCTAGAGCAAGGGACATAAAGGAAAGGAAAAACAAATTGACCTCATCAAATCAGAAAGCTTCTGCATGGCTAAAGAAAACAACATTAAAATGAAAAAAGAACCAACTATATGAGAAAACATATTTGTCAGTGATACCTTGGACAAGGGTTTGATATCCAAAATATATAAAGTCACACAACTCCACTCCAAGAAGAAAAGCAACCCAATTAAAAAATAGGTAAAAGACTTGAACAAACACTTCTCAAAAGAGGACATATAGATGGCCCAGAGACATGAAAAGATGCTCAGCATCACTAGCCATCAGAGAGATGCAAATTAAAAAACCACAATGCGGTACCACTTCACACTGGTCAGAATGGCCATCATAAACAAATCAACAAATGACAAGTGTTGGAGGGGATGTTTAGGCAAGGGAACCCTAGTGCAGTCTTGGTGGGAATGCAGACTGGTGTAGCC
Organism: Sturnira hondurensis; assembly: GCF_014824575.4. Taxonomy (NCBI): domain Eukaryota; kingdom Metazoa; phylum Chordata; class Mammalia; order Chiroptera; family Phyllostomidae; genus Sturnira; species Sturnira hondurensis. The sequence continues at coordinate 14,152,471 of NW_028075471.1, forward strand.
GCTGTGGAAAACAGTATGGAATTTCCTCAGAAAACTAAAAATGCAACTGCCTTTTGACCTGGCAATTCCACTGCCGAGATTATACCCTAAGAACATTGAAACACCAATCCAAAAGAACTTATGCACCCCAATGTTCACTGCAGCACGATTTACAATAGCCAACTTCTGGAAACAACCTATGTGCCCATCAGTAAATGAATGAACCAAAAAACTATGTTACATTTTCATGCTGAAATACCATGCAGCAGAAAGAAAGAAGGAGCTCCTACCTTTTGTGACAGCAGGGATAGAACTGAGTAGCATTATGCTAAGTGAAATAAGCCAGGCAGTGAGGGACAAATACCATATGATATCATCCTTAACTGTAATCTGATCAACAAAACAAACAAGCAGAATGTAACCATAGACATTGAAATTAAGAACAATCTGACAGTAACCAGAGGGGAGATGGGAAAGGATAATGGGGGGAAGAGGGGAAGGGTACTCAGGAACAACCATAGAGGACACATGGATAAAGCAAAGGGTGGGGTGGAAGCAAGGGAGGGAGGTGGGGATGGCTGCGAGGAGAGTGGTGGTGAGTAAATGCAGACAACTGTAATTGAAAAACAATAAAATAATTAGAAATTAAAAATAAATGAATATAGTACTATAAAAATAAAAAAATTAAAAATTATTTTTAAAGAAACTCTAATTTAAAAAGAAATGAGTTATCAAGTCATAGAAAAATATGGAAGATACTTAAACTATCTATTGTTGCATGAAAGAATCCAGTCTGAAAAAGCTATATGTTGTATAAATCTATTTATATAACATTCTGGAATAAATTAAAACAACAGAGACAATAAAAAGATTAGTGGTTGCCAGGGTTTTTGGAAAAGAGAACAGGTTAAGCAGAGGGGATTTGGAACTATAATGGTGGATCATGACATTATGTTTTTGTTGAAAACCATGGAACTTTACAGTACTAAGATGACCGTAATGTATGTAAATTAAAAAAATTATTTATGTGGACAAGCAATCTCTGGCACAATACAGATGAATAGATTATCTAACTGTATTACAAATATGAAATAACCTTACTGAGGTAGAGAGGGTAAAAGATTCTAATCTAAGAAGTGAAATAAATGGAGTCTGGAAGACTAAAAGCAAAAGGAATTGCACAAAAACATTGTTGTGTAATTGGTACTTGTTTACCATGGGGCTCTGGTTAGTGATTCTGATACATGTATACTGGAATCAAACAATGAAGTCAAGGATGATGAATAGTGGGAGTCAGATTTCTTAAATTTGGAATAGGGATTTATAGATAAACTAGGGGAGAAGGCTAGAATGGTTAATGTAGTGATGAATTAATGGAGACACCATGGGAAAGCTCATATTTAGCTTAACATAGATACAGAAGGTTACATATAGAAATATTTATAGATATGTATATATACTTGCATGGTGGTTAGTATATATACATATATTTCTTTGTTCTCTGAGAGAGCCCCAAAGAAATGGCACCTCAATAGCAATGAGCACACTTAGAATGCAAATCTTGTTTTTTAATATAATTTTATAATAACACTAACAAGGGTTTCTTGGAGAAATGGCAGAAAATAAATACAATGAGAAAATGAGCCTGGAAGACCTGTAGAACCAGAAAGTAAGCAAGTGCCATATATATATATCACATTGATGGTGGTATGCACAAAGGAAGGTAGGACCTTACTGAAAAGGCTCTCAGTGACCAATGCTGCAAAACTTTCAACAAGAAAAGTAATGAAATAGCATTGGATTATAATTCAAAGTATAAGGTAAATATCCATGCATATGAATATCTTTAAATATCTATACCTATATCTATCTATACATATAAATGATGATTAGATAGATCTATGTAGAAGAATTTCATGTAAGTTACATAGATATGGGACAAAATTCCCTACGCCATAAGTATGAGCTGTGCATAGTGACTTCCTTCCAAAATGTACACTATAGAAATATGGGAAGGGGAAAGAAATAATTTTATAGTTGATAAACTCGACAAAGACTGCTTAGTCAGTTTGTCAGGGTCAACACCAACAGCTATAAATCATGTGGATTACATGTACACTTGATACAATGTAATGGAAACAACACTTTGCCTCTGTGGTCTTTTCCCTCAAAACTCATAACCTCAGAATACTTGTGAGAAAAATATAAGACAAAGCCCAAAAGAGGAACATTCTGCAAAATACTTCATCAGAACTCAAAACTGTCAATGCACAACATCAAAGTCTGAGAAACTGTCTTAGTGAAGAGGAGCCTAAAGGGACATGAAAATTAAATGTCATGTGGGATCCTGGAACAGAAAAGGACACTAGGTAAAAATGAAGAAAATCTGAATACATTATGGATTTGCTTAATTATAATGTATCAATATTGGTTTATTAATTATGACAACTATATCATACTAATGCTAGATATTAATCATTGGACCTGGGTGGAGAGAGTATATGGGCACTATCTGTACTACTTGCTCAATTTTTCTGTAAATCTAAAGCTGTTCTAAAAAATGAAATAAATCAATAAAAATATGTATTACCATCAAGAAATTTTGATACATAATAATATTAACTTATGATAAAGTTTAGAAGATCAATTTACATTTTGGTATAACCCATTTTTAAATGATTAGTTTAAGGGTTCTTATAAAGATGAACTGCTCTAAACCAGGACACACATCAACAATATGATTGTACTTACAAATATCTCACTTGAAAATACATAATCCTTCAATATTATAACTATTGGGAAAATTGATACACTTCTGAGTGAAAATAATTGATGTACACAGAATTTTTAAAGAGAATCCAGCTAAGTATAATTTTTTATGCTTTAGAGGACACAATTGATTCAAAGTTTAAGCATCTTTCCTAACCTCTCATTCTTGTAGGTGATCAGTTATATTGAATTCTATACAATGTTGTGATCATGAGACATCTTGGGTGAATTATGTTAGAAAATGTTATGTTTTTAATGTAGTGTTATAAGTTTAAATCCTGACCTGCTAATGCACTAAAAATGAATAATGCAAATTGTTCAACTTTCATACATTTCCTTTTCTATAAGTGGGTTGTTAAGAACACTAACTTCTCTTTTTCTTTTTTAGTATGAATTGACAATCAGTATAAAGCTCTTAGTACCGAATTTATAATACTTCAATATTAGCTGTTGATACTATTATTGCCTTGTAGTACCTAAAACATGTAAAGAATTAAAAGTTGCAAAAGCAATTAATACTTTACATTTGCACAGAATCCTGGGACCTTTTAAATACTTTATATATATATATATATATATATTAAAACACTTAAAAAACCTCTACTATTTTTTTGCACGAAAGAAATTAGTATTTTATTGGGCTTTTTGAAGTTCACTTTAACTTCACAATGGTGCTGTGAGGTCTGTGGGGGAAATGATCATTTTGATTTTTCAGACGAAAAATTTATATTCCAAGAATTTTCCAGTGAGGTCGATCATTTCCACTGTGTCTTCTTGAACAAGTCACTTAACCTCTCTGAGAATCAGCTTCTTCATTTTTGTGGGGAGGGGAAGAAAAATAGATTTATTTAGAAAACACAGAAACTTAAATTGAATGTTAAAATTTTTTTAAACAGCATTTACTCATTTATTTGACAGACACATGTCAAACATAGAATATGAGCCAGGCAATCTGTAAAATCTGGGTCTGCAAAGATAAAAGCCATTGGCCCTACTCTTTTCAAAAAAAATTTTATTGTATTTTTCATTACCTTTTAGTCTCCTTATGTCCACCTTCCCCCAAATCACTACAATGTTGTTCATGTCCATGAGTCCTTTTTCCTTTCTGCTCAATCCCTGCACCTCTACCCTCCCCTATCTTAATTGTCATCCTGCAATCTATGAATCTGTCTCTGCTTTGCTTGTTTGTTCATTAGATTCCACGTATGATTTAAATTGTATGGTGTTTGTCTTTCTCTGACCTGCTTATTTCACTTAGCATAATGTTCTCCAGGTTCATCTATACTGTCTCAAAGGGCAAAACTTTCTTGTTTTTTTACAGCCAAGTAGTATTTGTAAATGTCCCCTAGTTGTTTTATCCACTCGTCTACTGATGGACACTTGGGCTGCTTCCATATCTTGGCGATTGTAAATAAAGCTGCAATGAACATACAGATGCTTGTGTTCTTTTCAATTAGTGTTTTGGGTTCCTTTGGATATATTTCCAGAAGTGGTTTCGCTGGGTCAAAAGGCAGATCTATTTTTGACTTTGTGATGTATCTCCATACTGCTTTCACAGTGGCTGCACAAATCTATATTCCCACTAAGAGTTCAGAAGGGTATTCTCTTCTCCACATCCTGGCTAGCACTTGTTTTTGATTTATAGATGATAGTCATTCTGACAGGTGTGAAATGTTATTCATTGTGGTTTTAATTTGCATTTCTCTGATTATTAGTGATGTTGAAAATCTTTCATATGTCTATTAGCCATCTGTATATCCTCTTTAGGAGTGTCTTTTCAAATCCTTTGCCCATTTTTTATTGGATTGTTCACTGTTGTTTAGGTATAATTGTCTCCATTTCATCCCCCCATCCCCACCCCATCCATCCCTGCCTCCCACCCTCCAACCTACTGCCTTTGGCTTTGTCCATGTGTCTCTTATATATTTTCCTTGATGGTCTTCCCCTAATTTCCTCCATTATCCTTCTCCCCCCTCCCTTCTGGTTACTGTCAGTTTGCTTTTTTGGTGTTGAGCTTTGTAAGTTCTTTATAAATTTTGTATATAAACCCCCTATCAGATGTATTGGTGAATATGTTCTCCCATTCTGTGGGTTATCTTTTATTTTGTTGATGTTTTCCTTTGCTGTGCAAAACCTTTTTATTTTGATGTAGTCCCATTTGTTTGTCTTTTCTTTTGTTTCACTTGCCTTAGGAGTTATATCTGATAAAATATTGCTACAAGGTATAACTGAGATTTTTCTGTCTATGTTATCTTCAAGGATTTTTATGGTTTTGAACCTAACATTTAAGTCTTTAATCCATTTTGAATTTATTCTTGTGCGTGATATAGGAAGGTGGTCTAGTTTCATTTTTCTGCATACATCTGTCCAATTTTTCCAACATCATTTATCAAATAAACTATCTTTATCCCATTACATGTGCTTGCTTCCTCTATTGAATGCTAATTGATTATAAAACTATGGGCTTATTTCTGGGCTTTCTATTCTGTTCCATTGATTTGTGTGCCTGCTTTTATGCTAGTACCATGCTGCTTTAATTGCTATAGCATAATAATATAATTTGGTATTGGGTAGCATGATTCCTCTGATTATGTTCTTCTTTCTCAGGATTGCTGTTGATATGTGGGGCCTTTTGTAGTTCCACATACATGTTTGAACAAGAACTATTTGTCCTAGTTCTGTGAAATATGTCATTGGAATCTTGATAGGAATTGCATTGAATCTATAGATTGCTCTGGGTAGTATGAACACTTTAATGATGTTTATGTTCCTATCCATAAACATGGTATATGCTTCCACTTATTTGTATCTTCTTGAATCTTTTTCTCCAGTGTCTTATAATTTTCCTAGTACAGGTCTTTTATATCCTTGGTTAGGTTTATTCCTAGGTATTTTTTTTTGTAGCAATTGTGACGGTATTGTTTTCCTAATTTCCCTTTTTGTTTGTTTTTGGTATATAAAATGCAGCAGATGGTATATGTTAATTTTGTATCCTGCTAATTTGCTGAATTCATTTTTCAGTCCTAGTAGATATTTGGTAGAATTTTGGGGGTTATCTATGTACAATATCATGTCATCTGCAAAAAAAATCACAGTCTTACTTCTTTCTTTGCAATTTGCATGCCTTTTATTTCTTCTTCTTGTCTGATTGCTGTGGCTAGGACTTTCAGTACTATGTTGAATAGGAGGTGAAAGTTGACATCCCTGTCTTGTTCCAGATCTTAAGGGGAACACTTGTAGCTTTTACCCATTGAATATGATATTGGAAGTGGGTTTATCATTAAAGGCTTTTATCACTGTTGCTGGTATGGTTCAGTAGATTGAGTACTGGCCTGTGAAACAAAGGGTTGCTGGTTTGATTCCCAGTCAGGGTACATGCCTGGGTTGTGGGCCAGGTCCTCAGTTGGGGGAATGTGAGTGGCAACCACAGTGATGTTTCTTTCCCTCCCTATCTCCCCCCATCTCCTCTCTCTATAAATAAATAAATCAAATCTTTAGGAAAAATAAATAAACACTTAAAAAAAGCTTTTTTCCCCAGATGAGTCTGCTTAAAGTTTTGTCAATCTTGTTTATCTTTTCAAAGAACCAGCTCTTAGATTCAGTGATCTTTTGTATCATTTTATTTAGACTCTATTTCATTTATTTCCAAACTGATCTTAATTATTTTCTTTATTCTACCCAATCAGGCTTTGTTTGTTGTTTCTTTTCAAGTTCCTTAAGTGTGAAGTTAGATTGTTTATTTAAGCTTTTTCTCTTTTTTGAGATAGGAAATTCCAATGCTTTGAATCACCCTCTTAAAATTGCCTCCCCAGAGTCCTACAGATTTTGGATTGCTGTGCCCTCATTTTCATGTGTTTCAAGGTCTTTTTTGGTTTATTCCTTGATCTCATTGCTGACCCATTCATTGTTTAATAACATGTTATTTAGCTTCCATATCTTTATGTGTTTCTCGGTGTTCTTGTGGTTGATTTCTAGTTTCATAGCATTATGGTCAGAGAAAATGCTTGATGTGATTTCAGTCTTCTTAAATTTACTGAGACTTGTTTTGTATCCTAACATTGGTCTATCATAGAAAATGTTCCATGTGCACTGGAAAAGTATATATATTCTGCTACTTTGGGGTGAAATGATCTGAAGATATCAATTAAATCCATCTGATCTAGTGTGTCATTTAAGGCTTCTATCTCTTTGTTGATGTAGTGTCTGGAAGATCTATCCATTGGAGTCAGTGGAGTGTTAAAATCCCTGATTACGACTGTGTTTCTGTCAGTATCACCCTTGCTGTCGATCAAGATTTGCTTCACATATTTAGGTGCTCCCATGTTGGGTGCATTAATGTTTGCTAGACTTATATCTTCTTGTTGGATTGTTTCTTTTATAATTATGTAGTTTCCTTCTTTGTCTATTACTATATCCTTGATTTAAAGTCTATTTTGTCAGATAGAAGTACTGCTACTCCAGTGTTTATTTCTTTCCATTTGCATAAAATATCTTTTTACATCCCTTTGCTTTTAGTCTGTGTATATCTTTATATCTGAGATGGGTCGCTCAGAGTCAGCATATATATAGGTCTTGTTTTCTTATCCATTCAGCTACCCTATGTCTTTTGGGTAGCTGAATTTATGAACATTTATGTCATTTAATTTAAAGTGATTATCAATAGTTATGTATTTAGTGCATTTTTATTCTTAGGGTATTTTCCTCTGTTTCCTTTTCTTTCTTTCTTTCTTTCTTTCTTTCTTTCTTTCTTTCTTTCTTTCTTTCTTTCTTTCTTTCTTTCATTCTTTCTTTCTTTCTGTTTCTTTGTCATCCCACTTTGGCTGCTTCTTTGTAGCTGTTTCTAAGTATTAGGTAGATCTACAGGACTGTGGTGCACACCTAAGTTAAACCCTGCCTATCACTGGCCCTGGGCAACCTGCTTGGGGCTATCAGTGATTCATAGTGTCTCTCTCCCTCTCCTGAGTTTGGGTGTGTGCAGAAGGAATGAAGTCATGCACCAAGTCCAGCACCAGGCCTGGGGAAAGTGGTGGAGGGGTGTGTCAGCTGAAGCCTCAGAGTTCCCAGCAATCTTCTTCTGCCTATAGGCTTTCTGTTGGGTTAATCAGTGAATGTCTTCCAGCTGTACTCCTCAGCAACTGGGCTTAAGCAGCACAGGTTGGGGCAGAGAAGTTCTCGTGGGCAGGGCCATTGTTTCCCTTCAGGTTGATGCCACTTGGAGGGGGATTGCTCTACCTGAGAGAGGTGGCTCTGGCAGTGTGGGGAATGACTCAGTACAAGGATCCTGGTGGCTGTTCCTTCAGCTTTCTCCCTGGAGCCACCAGCCAGAGACTGTTCTCAAGTATCTCTAGTTTACTCTGTCCTCCTTCTGCCAAGGCCCAGGGTAAGTGGCTGCAGATAAAATTTTGTGCATTAACCCTTTAAGAACCTCTTAAAATTTAAGAGGTTCTCTGAGTCTCCAGCTGTCTCTCCCTGGCAGACAGAAACCATTACATTTTGGGGGGTTTGTTTCCTGGTTCTGGTGCTGTAAGTTGGGGAGGTCAGTTTGGGGTTTAGACCCCACACTTCTCAGGGGCAAGCCCCCCACCACTGAAATATCCCTGTAGGACTTCACCTTCTGCCCATGGGATCCCAGCTAGCCCTCTGGCACCTCCTTCAAACTTCCTACCAGTTACACTGCGGTTATATGTCTCCTTCCATTTGTCTGTGTTTATAAGGCTTCTCTCCAGCTAGTGTTCAGTTGGTTATTCAGGATGATTTTTCTATAATTTAGATATAATTCCAAATTGGCCCTGGGAAGAGGTGAGTGTAGCTTCCACTTATTTCTCCACCATCTTGGGTATCCTGCAGCCCAGCTTCCTGGTGGTGGGAACATTGAGCGATATTCCTGCAGCCTCGCAGCCTGTGCCAACCTTACTGCTCTCACATCAGTTCCAAGATGCTAATAGGCTGTCAACATTCAAAGGCATAGGGAACTGAAGTCTGGTGCTGTGTGCTGGTGGAGAGCTTGTGAGTGAGGCCTGGAGCATGTGTGTGTGCGGGTGTGTATTTCCTCCTTTGATGGCAACGAGCTCAGGAATCTCTTGACATTCACACTGGAATCTCCTTAAAGCAGGTGGAAGGTGGAGTGCATGTACCTTGTCTTTCTCCCCTCTTTATTCCACAGAGTCAAAGTAATAAAAATTTTATTTATTGAGGACAAGCCAAATTCCTGCAGCACTTGCCAGTGTCTGAGGTTGCTTGCTATCCTCACTGGATGTTTGTGGTGTGCTCAGCTACCCCACTTTGAGAATCAAGGTGGTCTTGCAGCAGTTACTGCCCTTATTCCATCCCTGATTTGCTTGCTTTCAATAAGTACAGACTTTTCCTCTTGCCTTGCATTGTCTCTCCTTCTTACACACATTCACACATCCTCTGTTCTCTCCCACTCTCCCTTTTGCTCTTTGGGGAAAGGCAATTGTTTGGAACAATTAACCTTCAGGAAAGCATCCTACGCCTCCTACTTCTCCTGTTCCCTGGCTTTTGCAGGTCTGGGGTCTCCAACATGGAGGAATTGCTGAGGAGATAAGGGGCAGGAAGGAGAGGCTCTCTCAGCTTCTTCATTTTAAAATAAGGGCATGACCGCTTACCTTTGGGATGGTTATTGAGTGAGCTCATGTACATTATGCATGTAGCTGGTTGCCTGATTTTCTAAAACTGCTATACTACTACTACTAATAATGTATTGTGCTATCTGTTTTTTCTCTAGCCTTGTTAAAGACAATGAATAGGTAGGTAATAAAGATAAAGGTCACCATATAATTTTCATCAGTCAAGACTGAGTTTGAGCTGTTGTGACTTCCAGATCCCCAAATTGTATTTATTTGCTTAAGCATTTATTGAACACCTCCCATAGTCAAACCTAGATGAGGAACATGACTTATGGAAAGATGAATACAGCTTAAGTTTTTCCCTCCAAAGAGAATACAACTGTATAAATGATTTTAAGAGGACACAAAAAGGATAGAGGAGATTACTTTGTAGTTGTAACAGGAGAGAAAGCGTGCAGGACTCATGGCATTGGAAGGGGAGGCCTTAAACAAAGAGTAGAATTAGGGTGGCATAAAGTTTTGAGCTGGATATCCACGATTGGAAATTTTCAGTTGGGTTACAGACTATTTCATGCTTTTAAAATTAGCAGTAAAATAATTATTTCAGATAGCAGGCTGACAGTTCTTGGTGGAGGTTGTTAGGGAGTAGAGGGGTAGACGAAAAAGGACTCATAGACATAGACAACAGGGTGGTGATCAGGGAAGAAAGGGGAATAAATGGTAATGGAAAAAATACAATAAAAATAAATTTAAGAAAGATAAATGAACTATAAAATCTGTTCAGTTACATGTTTTCATTATGCTAATTAGTTCACACAGAATTGTTAATAAGTAATGATGTCATTTTAACATAAAGGTGATGTAGGCGTTTATGTTTTTTTCTTAAGCAAGGGAAGCTGGAATGACAGGGTGGAGTGACACCAGCAGGAAAGGAAAGGCCTTCACTTCATCTGGTCTGCATTCAGGACCCCTGAAAGCTCTGCTTTAAAGAACATTAAAAATGAATCCCCAGAGAGAAGGCATTGGACCTCGCCAAGTGCTGGTCTGGCAGCAGGTCCTACTTCCTCCTGAGCCTCCAGAATCCTGCTCGTGGTCCCTGACTGAGCCCAAGTTTGCACTCTGTTGTTTCTTGCTCATTTCTGTTAGTTGAAAGTAGTCTCACTGACTGGCAGTTTTTCGTTTTTCAAGTTGTCTTCGGAGGTACAAATTGTTTTGTTATTGATTTGGTTATAACATTGAATAGGTTTGGAGTGACCTTAACAATATTTTTCCCCACAAGTTAGTTATTTTTAATACACTATTTTATAGAAGACAGAAGTTTCATTCAGATAGCATACCATCCTTATGCCATCTGAACAAATATCTGAACAAATGGCCTCTGGGCCCCTGGGCCTCTTGCTGCAGAAGGCCCACAGGCTCTCTCTGGGGCGTGGGGTTCACGCAGCAAGGGACATGTCCACATGGGGCCTCTGCTCCCTTAGTCTAGGACACTCTGTGTGTGCCCAGACCTAGAGTCTCCTGAAGATGGTTTTGCCTTGGCTTCCAGAGCCTGTGCCAGGCCTTTTCTGAATCTCTCTCATCCAGGCCAGACCCTGCTGCTAGTAAAGAACCTTTAGAGCAAAGGGTGTTAGAGAGCCTTATGTGTAGGGACCACCAGTGGGCTGGGTGTGCAGGCCCTACCAAGTGTGAGATTGAGCCCAAGGGTGGGACAGAGGTGTACAGGCCTGGCTGGAGTCGGGGGAGGGGGCTGGAGTTAGGCCTCCCCATATTACCTCTCTGCTTTTTAACACCAGGACTCTGATAATTTTAAATTGAAATCTGACTTTCCAGGTCTTTTCTTTTTCAAAGGATTTTATTCATTTATTTATTTTTAGAGAGAGTAGGAGGGAGAGAAGAAGAGAGGGAGAAAAACATCAATGTGTGGTTGCCTCTTGTGCACCCCCTACTGGGGGAACATCCTGCAACCCAGGCATATGCCTTGGCTGGGAATCAACCAGTGAGCCTTTGGTTCACAGGCCAATGCTCAATCCACTGAGCCACACCTACCACACCTGACCTTCCAGGTCTTTGTGAGAACATATATGTCACTGTAGGAAGAGAGAATATATTAACACTTAGTGTGCTATGTAAGATTTAAATATTTAGCTATATGATCTGTGGACTTCCATTTGTAGTCTTGTTCTGGACTGCATAATTATTAAAGGTAGGACTTTTTGACAGCAAAAACATCCATTGCTAGAAATTGGGCGCTAGAGGCATAAACTTTCATCTGGTCTGAAAGACCTAACCAGTAATGTCTAATAGGTTTTTATGAATTTGTGATGTAAATTAGAATAATTATGTTCACTTATTCTTTCATATCAAAGCACTGTAGTGGACATTATTATCATTGCTATTATTGTGCTGACGATGAGCACCCCTTACCTTTCCCCACAATCCCATCCTGGTGAAAACAAGACTGCCATACCCTTGCCATTGGGTTAGACACATGATCCACTCTGGCCCAATCATTGTCCTTCTAGAACTTTCTTAGCTGTAAGTGGCAGGATCTTTGTTGCCCATGGATTTTGGATTGTAAGGAAATGAATCCAGTTCTATGGTACAATGTCCACTCTCAAATGAAAAGCCTGAGAAAATAAAGCAAACAAGAGAGAACTGAAAGAAGAAATGGAGCAATGGAGAGACCCTAGCTGCCCTGCTTCCAGTCAGCCTAGTGCCTGCCTCGGTGCTTTGCTCATGCATGCCAATGAATGACTACATTGTTTAAATTAGTTTCAGGTGAATTTCTGTTACTTCAACCTGAATTCTAAATAGCACAAGTACCTATTAGGCATAGAATCTTGTATAGATTGTTGCACTGGAAATGGAAACTCTTCTCTATTATTCTCACTCATTGATCATGTCAAAAAGTAGTTCAACACTACTCCTCACTAGTGGAGAGGTGATTTTGTCTCCAGGGGTCATTTGGCAATGTTTGTAAACATTTTTGGTTGTTCTGGGAAGAGGAACATGAGTGGAGAGAGACCAAGGATGCTAAATCTGACTGCAAAATTAGAAATTAGAAATGCCAATGTTAAAAAACAGTGATACACAAGAAAAAACATTGGGTGGGTAGAGGAGTTATGTTCTTATCATATTATGTCCTTAACCATTGTATAACCTTGGGCAACTCATTCCACCATTTTGGGCAGAAGAACTTGCCTATATCACACATAGAGGCTGAAATAAATTATATATAAGACCTCCCTCCTCCCCAGTTCTTACTGTATTTTATTATTATTCAGAAAAATATGGTTTATTTTTTCTGCCTGCCCCCTTTTTTATATCAATAGATTCTCCTTTATGAATTTTTGTTCCCTACAGATTTTCTTCAAACTCAATGTTATACAAACCAAATTTGCAATGTACAAAGTTATCTCTAAGGACTCTACATAAAACAATATTCAAGAGCTTTAAACTTGGAGTGACATTTAAGGATAAAAGTCAGATAAAAAGATAAGTTTTGATTTGCACTAAAATGAATTCTCTGAATCTGCATTTCTGAAGTCTAGTGGCAAAGTAAAATTCTACAGTCAAGAGGATTTAATAAAAACATTTCCTTGTTTCTGTGAGTTACAAAATATTTTCCCCCTCTCTGAGGAACTTCCCATTAAATGTCTTTCACTTGTAATTTGCATAGTCTTTGTGACAGCTTTTACTCTCTATGTCCACTAAAGATGAGAACAGGTGACAGATTCTGCTTCTGGAGACTGTGAGTGGGCTGAGTGCTGAAAGGTCATATTTAATCACATCAGTGGAAAACCATGAGTAGCCACAGTGCAGTGGGCACTCAATTATATTTGAAAAAGAGACATAATCCTCATAAGATTAAAATATATTATAAAATAGATCAAAGGACACTATAGGAAGGATCATGAAGTCCAGGAATTGAAATAAATCAAGAATTATTTATCTCCCGAATATTCCTAGTGTGCTTTGATCTCTGCCACTGATGGGGGAGGGTAAAAGCTAGAACACAGCTTTTACTTTTGAGCTTCTAATTTACTTGAGAAGACAGGAGGTAGATGGGAAAATTAGAACAAAAATGGAGCAGTAGGGATTATGGAGGAGTGCATGAATTCAGTGAAGGAGCTCTGCTTTGTGGAAAGGACTGGGCAAAACAGGAGGACTGTGGCTTAGGCTTGAAGGAAGAGAATTTTATTAAAATTTATAACCAGTATTTTCTATTATGGAAATGCCTTGTTTGTTCTTTTCAATTATTTATTCAGTCGGGTTTCAAAATGAATATAGAGTGCCTTTTATGTCCCAGGAAGGAGGAGGGAGCTTTTGGTATTTTGACATTCAAGCAGACACCTAGAGGTGGTGTGAAAGTTAGTCATGTGCATACCTTAGAGAAGAACATCAAAGATAGAGGGAACAACAAGTGCAAAGGCCCCAAGGAAGGGGTTTGACTGGCATATTTGCACAAGAGCAGAGACCAGTAATGGTGGAGCTGAAGGACTAAGGTGTGGAAAGTAGCAGATACAAGGTGAGACAGGTACAGCAGGAGTCAGATGATGTGGGGCATGGAAAAAGCACTGGTAAAGATTTTGCCTTCTCCCTGTGATGGTGTTTGTTTGTCTTTAGAAGCCATTAAGATGTTTTCAACAGAATGGTGTCATGATTTAACTTATGTTTTCTTTTATCTTCCAGGATGTGAATTATTTTTGAGAGAGATGGAGAGAGAGAGACAGAGACAGAGAGGAAAAAAGACAGAGAGAAATACATCATTGGTTGCCTCTGCCTGGGGATTGAACCCACAACCTATGTATGCACTCTGACCAGGGACTGAACCTGCAAACTTTTTGTATACTGGATGATGCTCCAACCAACTGAGCCACCCTGCCAAGGCTGATCTACCTTATGTTTAAATAGGTCCTTCTGATTCTTTAAATAGACTACAGGGGAATGGCAAGACTATAGATGTATTTATGAGGCTATGAGAATAATCCAGGTAAAAGATGGTGGTAGTAGCATAATTTGTTAAAAAGTGGTCATATTCCATTGGTGCAAACAGTATGGAATTTCCTCAGAAGACTAAAAATGCTCTGCCTTTTGACCCAGCCATTCCACTCTGCTAGGATTATATCCTAAGAACCCTGAAACACCAATCCAAAAGATCCTTTGTTCATAGGATGTACCCCAATGTTCATAGCAGCACAATTTACAATATCCAAGTGCTGGAAGCAGCCAAAGTGCCCATCACTAAATAAATGGATCAAAAAATAGTGGTACATTTACACAATGGAATACTATGGAAAGAAAGAAGGATCTCCTACCCTTTGTGATAGCATGAGTAGAACTGGAGAGCATTATGCTTAATGAAATGAGCCAGGCAGTGAGAGATAAATACCATATGATCTTACCTATAACTGGAATCTAATCAACAAAACAAACAAGAAGCAAAATATAACCAGAGACATTGAAATTAAGAACAATCTGGCCCTGGCTGGTGTAGCTCAGTGGATTAAGCACGGGCCTGTGAAGCAAAGGGTCGCTGGTTCAATTCCCAGTCAGGCACATGCCTGGGTTGCAGGCCAGGTCCCCAGTAGGGGACGCAGGAGAGGCAACCACACATTGATGTTTCTCTCCCACTCTTTCTCATTCCCTTCCCCTCTCTCTAAAAATAAATAAATAAAATATGAAAAAAGGAACAATCTGACAGTAACCAGAGGGGAGGTGGGAGGGGATAATGTGGGGAATGGGGGAAGGGTTTTCAGGAACAACTATAAAAGGCATATGAACAAAACCAAGAGCAGGGTGTGTGGAAGCAGGGGAGGGAGGTAGGAATGGCTGGAGTGGGGGAGGATGGTGGGAGGTAAATGCAGACAACTGTAATTAAACAATTATATATATATATATATATATATGTGTGTGTGTGTGTGTGTATACATATGTATATATATGTATATACACACATTTTCAAATACACACACATATATATATATATATATATGAAACAAATAAATGTGGCTATCCCAGGTATATTTTGAAGGCAGAGATAATAGAATTTGCTGATAGAATGGGCATGAGGTGTAAGAAAAGGAGAACAATCAAGGAGAAGTTCATTTTGGTGTGTTGGATATAATTTTGGAAAGCCTGACATGAAGAAATTGCAATACTTCTCCAAATGCATGCTACGCATATGTACACTTCTGCAAATATTCAGATGCTGGGTTCATACACTAACTTTTCATTAGGATGCAGTTTGGAGCCAAGCATAAACCACTTCAGCTTATTTGCTTGCAGATATTAACATCTAGTTGTGACCCACTGAGAATTGGTCAGAATCTGAGTGCTTTTGTTTTGCTTCATTTTGTTTTTACAAGTATTCAGCCTATTTATGACAGCTTCGAAGTTGAGGAAGGCTCTGCCTATCCCCCTCTCTCTCAATCTCTTTTTCTGTTTCTTGTCTTATTTTTTTTTATTTTTAGAAAGTTGTGTATTCACACGAGATAATTCAGAGATCCTATGTATATTTCACTCAGTTCCTCCATCTTGCAAAACTACCACAGCCAAGACATTTACCTTGATAGAGACAAGCTACAAAACAAGTTCATCAACAGGATGATCCCTGTTTTAGTTGTCCTTTTATAACTGGACTTATTTCCCTTCCCTACTCCCAGTCTTCAACCTTGGTTGCCATAGCTTCTTACTTACCGCAGTTTATATCATACTTAAAATACTACAATCACATTAAGAAAAACCTGGTGACATTAGAAAGTGCTCACAGAAGAACCATTTATGACCAGGAAGGGCCATAAAAGAATGTTTATGGAGGAAAATAATTAAAAATGTTAATAATAAATAAAATTAAGCTCAGAGATAAAAAATGAACTTTCTTAAAGATTTCAAAGGGCAAGCATGTATTGTGAGGGTTTAGCTTTGTTCTATGGGACCAATGAATGCAGCTTCTTTAAAAGAGATTCAATTTTCAGTTTTAGAAAAAACTTTTTAGATGGAGGAAAACTGTCACTGATTACCTCCAGAGGAGGTAAATTCTCTCATGCTTGAAGTAATTAGAGGTTATAAGCAATTATCAACTAATAATTGAAGAATTCTCTAGGGGTTCGAGCATCATAACTTTCTTTCAACATCGACATTATGTAAAGTTTTTTTAACCTTTTACTTTTATTAATGACTTTCTTTATTTAGTTTATTTTTTAATTGAAAATATTTTTGTGATATTGTGGACTGAGATACAGTTGTAAAAAATAATATGGAAAGATGCCATGTTCAGTTTTCCCTAGTGGGAACATTTTGCAAAAGTATAATGTAATGTAATAACTAGTGTATTGATAATGGTACAGCTCAATTATTTTTATAGATTTTCTCAATTCCACTTATTCTCATTTATTTACATTCAATTTTATACAATTTTATCATCTGTATAGGTTCTTGTATCCACCACCACACTCAAGATTGTGAGTAGCAACACCACAAGGATTTCTTATGTCACCCTTTAATGACTGAACCCACCTTCCTCCTGTTATCCTACTTTCCACTTCTCTCCCCCACCAATCCTCCACATCCCATTAAAATTTTTTTCATTTCAAAAATATTATAAAAATGGAATCAACAGTATGTATCCTTTGAGATTAGCTTCTTTCCCTCAACATAATTCTCTGAGATCCATCCAAATGATTGCTTGAATCCGTAGTTTGCCTCATTGCTGAATCATGTTCCATGGCCTGGCTGTGCCACAGTTTGTTTAACCATTCACCTGTTGAGGCCCATCTGGCTGACTGCAGTTTTTAGCTATTACAGATAGCGCTTCTGTGGATTTTGCTATATGTGTTGTTTTTTTGTTTGTTTGTTTAACATAAATTTTCATTTCTCTGAGAAATCTGTACAAGGGTGTAACCACTGAGAAACATGATAATTTCATGTTAACTCTTTAAGAAACTGCCAACTGTTTTTCCAGAGTGGCTATACCATTTTACATTCAGTCTCTTTCTTTTTAATACTGTGGTTTATCTTCTGTTCATGAAATTCTAATTGGGCTAAATTAACCAAAATATGGGAATTTTAGAAACCTTGCTGAGACAAAAAGAGATAAAGTACTCTCTATACTAATTTGGAGAAAAGAAAATTCTGTTTAACTAAACTCCTCTATTTAATAAGGCCATAAAAGAGGCTACATAATAATAAAGAATATAGAGTTTCTTTGGATTTTCAGAAATTAGTTTGTTAAAATTCCACATGACCAAACTCTACTTAAAACCAAAGCTATGGGCATTAAGGGGAAATATAAAGAATCAAAGATCTAGTTTCTCTGAGTTAAACAGCCTGCTTAATGCCTGAATTTTTACGTGGAATAGTCCCTACTTACCCCCATCAGGGGATAAGTTCCAAGACTCCCAGTGATGCCTCAAACCATAAATAGTACCAAACCCTATACATACTATGTATTTCCTGTATGTACATACTTATGGTAAGGTTTACTGTATAAATGAGGTACAGTAAGAGATTAACAATAATAACTTATAATAAAATAGAACAATAATTTTATGTTGTAATAAATGAAGTAAATGTATTTTTTCAGAATATCTTATCGCATTGCACTCATCTTCTCATAATGATGTGAGATGATTCAAGGTGTGTATGATGAGAGGAAGGAATGTAAATGACAGGCATTGTGACATAGCACTGGGTTACTATACGGGTGACTTGAACACAAGCACTGCAGTGCTGAGATAGTCAATTTGATAGGTGAGCTGCTTATTAAGTGACTAGCAGGTTGCATGGATACAATGGAAAAGAGGTGATTCACATCCCAGGGTGGGCAGAGCAGGACAACATGAGATTTCATTATGCTCATCACAAAGGCATATAATTTAAAGCTTATGAATTGTTTCTGGAATTTTCCATTTAATATTTTCAGACTACAGATAATGGCAGGGTGGGGGGACTACTGAACTTACAGCTACTTATAGCATACTCCATTTAGAGTTGCTGAAAACTCTCCCAGAGGTTATTTAGCTTTCCTTGACCTGCCTCAGTGTCCTAGACCTGCTACCATGGGCAGGATGAGATGGGCTGCAAGGAAAGATGAGGATACTGAGAAAGAAAGTATCACACCTTCAGCCCACCCCGTCAGAGGAACTCTTTGGAATTAAGGATAAATTTTAATAATTGTTCCCATTCTGGAAACAATAAACAAGTGTTAATAATTGTATTTATAGGTAGAGCCAACATTTTTGAGTGTCTACTATATGTCAGGAGCTGTGCTAAGTAAACTATGTACATTACAAACAACCTCCAAAATAAACCTGCAAAGGAAGCATTTTTAATCTCTAATTTATTAATGAGGGACGTTAAGTCATCAGAAGTTAACTACATGCACTTACTACAGTAGTTCATGAAGCTGGTTCAAAAGATATTAATAACTTTTATGTTGCCATTACTCCAAAGGATCCTCAGTTCCCTTTTTTACCTACTCTTATGACTTCTCCATACACTGTGACTCATTATAGACTGTGGGGGCAGTGGACAATAGATGTAGAGTGGATTAGGGTACACAAATATAATTACCACGATTATAATATTTTTATTATGTTATCATTTATTAGGTTTGTGCTGTATGTCCTTCCTTGTTATAGTATTAATATTTTCAAGAGTGCAACCTTGAAATCAGTTGACATTTACTTTTGATTTACATAAAATAATGGTATTGGTTAGAGAATGATTGCACATTATGTTTAACAAACATTTATTTTTTCACTTGACTTTCCATTCTTTACAAATGAAAGAACAAATCCCAGAGTCATACGATGGGAATAAGAAAGAAGCTAAAAACTGGGGGAAATTAGGATGAAATTCTTGAGTTTAATTTATCTGGCATACATGCAAATTGGAATAAAGGGCAGGCTGCCTAGAGGATGCCTCACTGTTGACCTCTCTTCTCCCAGTTGTTGGGTTGCCTCCACCCAGCCTCTCTTCCCATCTTCAGAGAACTTCGAACAGGAAGCGAATATCAGCTTCTTCCTTCAGAAATGCTCCCAAACTTAGGATATTCATGTAAAACTTTAAGAATCTTGTTACTGAACTCTGCGTAGGGAGGAGCAGGAAGAGGGGACAGAAATGCTAAGACTTTCTGCAGACGTGAATGCAGTTTCCCTGGGAATGAAACCTTAGTTTCCCATCTTATACTCAACCTGCAATCTCTTCTTGGAAGCTCCTTCATTTGGCTGGTAGAATAGACACTGGGCCAACAACTGTCGTGATTCAACAAGTCTTCCTTAACTATAGTCTTCTGCTTATATGGACTTGATGGGTGGTAGGGGTGAGAGTCAAAGGACCAGATTGGCCATATTTTTTTAAATAAGGGGTTACTTATTGCCTTTTGGCACTTTGGGACTTAGTGGATGTCCAGAAGCCACAAAAAATTCTGCTTGATATTTTTTTATGTATTTAAATTAACAATTAAATACTCACTAAATGGTAGCTGCTCTTTTAATGACAGATTTAGCTTCTAGCATTTTTCAAAAGCCATAAAATTTTAGTGTTTATTTTAATGATGTGACCCATCATGCTTTATGAAAAAAACATGTGTCCAAGAATCAGGAGACCTGTGTCATTGTCTCAGCCCTGTGACCTGTTATTAATCATTTTGCCTTCCAAGGCTTTATATTCTTAGCCATCAGATAGGATAGTAAAAGTTATTTACCTATTCCACAGGGTTGTTGTAAATCTGAACTGAAGGATGACATGCAAAAACATATTTGAGAGTGTAAAATAATAAAATGTCAAGTAATAATTAGCAAAGCAATTCACCTTATGTCTATCCAACAAGCTGCTGTGGCTGAGACCTGACTCGTTTTAGGCAAACAGATGCCATGCTAAATGATGACAAAGTAATAAACATATGTAAATATTTCATATGGAAGTGAAGTCAATATGGACAGATGCAAAAGATACAGTTCCAAGACTGGGAACAGCAGAAAAAGATACAAGCGTCAGAGTGAATCATAAGCTGAAAAGAGCCATGTATTGTTATTTAAAACTTACCAGAAACTATTAATAGGCCTGGGCCATACATAATTTTTCCATTTGTCTCAGACTTTATGATGTCATAGGCTGTTAATTGGGCAAGTGTATATAGTATAGAGGACACTGGGCTGGGTTCTAATTCCTGGTCCTGGTTACATCAGATGTACCATCTGCCTCTTTAGGTTCTTTGCTGGTGAAGTTGGCGTGATTATGTATGTCTGTTCACCAGAAAGTTACAGATATCATGAGATTCTACATGTGAAAGTGTTCAAGAAGCACAGATACTCCTCAAAGGTATAAATTAATATTAAAAGTGATGAAAAGGGATGAAAAAGTCTAGAAAAAAGTGAGAAAGCCTGAAGAAGAGGAAGTCAGAAGGCATCTTATTTTATCAAAGCATCATTGAGAGGGAGAGAGAGAGAGGGAATGAGATCAATGAGACAAAAGCAAAGATCGGAGACCTCATATTGAATTCAGTGACTCTGGAGAGCCCTTAAAAAGCTGCAGCTTTTAAGGAATGTGTGTGCTAGTTTCACAACGTCTCACAAGTGCAGCTCTCATAAATGGCCCATGGTCAACACATAAAATCAGACATTTAACTAAAAACCAATGACACATCAAACCATTTCTGAAAAACAACAAGCTCTTTATTGTACAAAGTAAGCAGAGTGAATATTAATTATCTTATATACTCATCATCCAGCTTTAATATTATCCCCATTCTGGAAAGACCACTCCTTTAATAAACAACTCTTCTGAATTGTAAAAATTTTACTTGAAAATAACTTCAAATAACATAGGGTAGAACAATGTAATATAAATGGGATAATTTCACGTAAGAAACACGTATAGTGTGAAGAATAAGCAGAGACCCTTTACCCAGATGTACCTATTAATGTTTTGTTTTTCCCTTTGTCATTGGCACATGTACCCTTTATCTTGAACCACTAGAGGATAATGCATACCTATCATGGCTATTTACCCCCAAATATTTTGCTGTGTATTTTCTAAGAATTAAGCTATGCTCTTTTATAATCATAATACAGTTATCATTTTCATTATTTATATTGATATAATTCTATTATATTTCAAGTATATCAGTTGGACCCAGATGTCTTTTACAGCATGTTCTCCCTCCATTACCAGGTTTAGATTAGAGTTAGGTATTGCATTTAGCTGACACTTCTCTTTGCCTCCTATAATAGGAAGCATTTCCACAGCTTTTCTTTGTTTCTTACAATGTTGATAATTTTGAAGGGTATATTACTCCACCATAGCCATTGGTTTCTATGGAAATGTTCTGCATTTGAACTTTAAAAAATGTTTCCTCATGATTAAATTCAGGTTATGCATTCTTGGCCAGAACACTGAACAGTTGACGGCATGTTTCAAGTATCACATTTGGAGGCAGAACACCTACCTTCCTCAAATTGGGGGAGTTGTATGATTTCTTCACTGTATAATCAATATATTTTTATCTGCTTGCAGCACTACAGACCTTTGGGAGACATGTTAAGAGCATGCACAGATTCTGTTCCTCATCAAGTTTTCCTAGATTCTAGCACCCATTCACAAATCTTTCCTTATACAATATTTATTACAATAATTGCAAAGTGCTGATTTTTAACCTAGTATTCCTTTTACATTTTTGAGGTAGTGCCTGGCATTCTGCTGTAAGCAAAAGCCTCCTTTTTCCTCCAATATATTTAGTATTTATTTATTATTTTTATGGAATAATGAATTTCTTTTTCTTCCCCAAATAGCTTCCAATAGATTACTATAGTTAATTATTTTGGTACTTAAATTGCCCCATATTGGCTAGTGAGAGTACCTTTAAGCTGCCTTCTAGGTCTCTAGGCATGTCCTCATCAATTGTTTGAGAACTTAATTTATAGTATAGGAGAAAGTTCTAGGCTCATCTTGTATCTGCTCAGCCAATCCCTGGAATCAGCAATTGCTCTGAGGATCCTGGCTCCATTTAGTGAGGAATGGCACTAGGCACTAGGCAAGCTCTGTGCTGCTGGGGTGTGGTGTTTGGCCCTTTAAGTGCACAGAGCTAGGAAATACATGCCTGAACACACATTTATTATATAATATACATTGTATTTATTGCACACTCATATACATATATGCTAAAACATATACAAATATACATGCATATGCATATACATATCTTCAAAATTTTAAATTCACATCAATATCCCCAATTTCCAAACCATCTATACAGGGTTGTTTCTTGCCTTTCCTATTTCATCTTTTACTTACTTTTTTCCTGATTGAGAAATCTGGCTCCCAAACTTATTTATTTGCTCTTATAATATATCTACAATCATTTACAACTGCTTTGCTCATTCATTATAAAAAGCAAGTCTTATTAAAAACAGTTCAGAACTTGTTTGAAATTCTTGCCTTCACCTCACCTTATCCTATTCTGCCCCAAATAGAGAATCCAATTACTTGGATTAATTTCTTCTTTTATTTTTTCTTCCTCCCCTCTTCCCTTCCTTTCTTCTTCTTTTTCTTCCTTTCCATCTCCTTTTCCATTTCACTTAAGGTTGATTATACCATTCATTATACCATTCAATTAAATTATGTGGTTCACTTTGCTTTCATTTTTAGGCTCCTTTTCTTTCCATCCATATGTATATATTTGTCTGTCTGCATGTATAAGATTAAAGACTTCAGAAAGTTAAACTATATACAAAAAGGAATATTCAAAGGTGTCACTTCCTTCTATATCCCCTCCATGCCTTCCTTCCTCAGTCCAACATGACAATATATATGAACAAAAATATACACATTTAACACAGTGATATGGTTGTCTATATGGGAATAAGAAGGGGATAGTTAAGGGTGAATTGATCAATCAGTCAACTGTTCAAAATGGCAGCTTGGCGCCCCAAGTCACTTATGACAATGTACTTTGGACTGAGAGATATGACTGACTGCATAATCATGTACTTAAGGTTAAACTAAAGTTTTCCAAAGCCTCACACACATTCAGTAGGATTTCCCAGTATATGTTCTGCAGAACACTAGTCTCATGAGATATCCAGTAGGAGAAAAACTGTTTCTGGTCACATAAGGATAGATAAAATTCCACAGTTGATCTCCTTCTTGGAAGTATTTCTATTAAGAAAGTATGAAGACACAAATAAATGGAAACATATACCGTGTTCATGGATTGGAAGAATTAACATCATCAAAATGTCCATACTACCCAAAGCAATTTACAGATTCAATGCAATACCTATTAAAGTACCAATGGCGTATTTCACAGACATAGAACAAACACTTCAAAAATTTATCTGGAACCAGAAAAGACCCCGAATAGCAGCTGCAATTTTGAGAAAGAAGAACAAAGTAGGAGGGATCACAATACCTGATATCAAACTGTATTACAAGGCCACTGTAATCAAAACAGCCTGGTACTGGCACAAAAACAGGCACATAGACCAATGGAATAGAACAGAGAGCCCAGAAATAAACCCAACTCTCTACAGTCAATTAATATTCGACAAAGGGGGCAATAACATAAAATGGAGTAAAGACAGCCTTTTCAACAAATGGTGTTGGGAGAACTGGACAGCTACATGCAAAAAAATGAAACTTGAGCACCAACTTACACCATACACCAAAATAAATTCAAGGTGGATAAAAGACTTAAATATAAGCCGTGAAACCATTAAAACCCTAGAGGAGAGCCTTGGCAAGAAAATCTCAGATATTCTACGCAGCAATATTTTTACTGATACGTCCCCTAGAGCAAGGAACATAAAGGAAAGAATAAACAAATGGGATCTCATCAAAATTAAAAGCTTCTGCATGGCTAAGGAAAACAGTATCAAGATACAAAGAGAAGCAACAGCTTGGGAAAACATATTTGCCAATGATACCTCAGATAAGGGTTTAATCTCCAAAATATACAAAGAACTCATTCGGCTCCACTCAAAGAAGACAAGCAACCCAATCAAAAAATGGGCAGAGGACTTGAACAGACATTTCTCCAAGGAGGACATACAGAGAATCCAGAGACACATGAAAAGATGCTCGATATCACTAGCTATCAGAGAGATGCAAATTAAAACCGCAATGAGATACCACTTAACACCAGTCAGATTGGCTATCATAAACAAAGAAACAAACAACAAGTGCTGGAGAGGTTGTGGGGAAAAGGGGACTCTAGTTCACTGTTGGTGGGATTGCAGACTGGTACAACCACTATGGAAAACAGTATGGAATTTTCTAAGAAAACTAAAAATGAACGTACCTTTTGACCCAGCAATTCCACTCTTGGGAGTATATCCTAAGAACCCTGAAACACCAATCCAAAAGAACCTATGCACCCCGATGTTCATAGCAGCACAATTTACGATAGCCAAGAGTTGGAAGCAGCCTAGATGCCCATCGGTAAATGACTGGATCAAAAAACTATGGTACATTTACACAATGGAATTCTATGCTGCAGAAAGGAAGAAGGAACTACTACCCTTTGCAACATCATGGATGGAACTGGAAAGCATTATGCTGAGCGAAATAAGCCAGGCGGTGAAAGACAAATATCATATGATCTCACCATTAACAGGAATCTAAACAAACCAAACAAGCAAGCAAAATACAACCAATGACACTCAAATATGGAACAGGCTGTCAGGGCCCAGAGGGGAGAGGGGAGAGAATCATAGGGGAAAAGGGAATGGACTCACATGAACAAGTATAAAAGACACATGGACAATAACTAAGGGTGGGAGGTGGAAAGGGGAGGGAGGCAGGGAGCATGGGGTGGGGGGCGGGCAGGGTTGGGATTATAGGACAGAAACCTGTACTTGAACAAGAATTAAATAAAAATTATATTAAAAAAAAAGTATATTTCTGTGAGTTAGACTTGAAAAAATTTCATAGAAACTGAGAGTAGAATAGTGGTTACCAAAATAAAATAAACCAGACAGAGAAAGACAAATACCACATGATATCAATTGTATATAGAATTTAAAGAACAAAATAAACATACAAGAAAAACAGAACAGACTCATAGACACAGAGAATAAACTGATGGAGGTCAGAGGGGAGAGGTGTTAGGTGATGGGGTAAAAAAGAGATTAAGAAGTACTAATTGGTAGTCACAAAGTAGTCATAGGGATATAAAGTATAGCATAGGGTATATAGTTAACAATATTGTAATAAAAGTGTATGGTGCCAGGTGGGTACTTGAATCATTGGAGGGAACTCTTTGTAACCCAGATGAACAACTATCTACTGTGCTGTACACCTGAAACTAATATAAAATAGTGCTGAATATAAACTGTAATACAAAATAGAATTAGACAAGGAAAGAACATTGGTTACCAGGGCCTGGGTGGTAGGGAAAATAGGTACAGGTTGGTAAAAGCATACCAACTTTCAATAGTAAGATGATTAAGATATGAGAGTCTAATGTAAAACATGATGACTATAGTTGATAACACTGGGTTTGTATAACTAAAATTTGCTGAGAGATTACAACTTAAATGTTCCTACCAAAAATAATAAATATATAAGGTGATGGATGTGTTAAGTAGATGAGAGGAATCCTTTCTTAATGTACATGCATGTCAAATCACCAGGATATACATTTCAAATATCTTAAAATTTGATGTACTAATTATAAATCAATAAAAAATAAAAAGAAACTAAATATTCTCCCTTACTTAACATGGATATCATTGAATGAATATTTACTTAACTTTTTAGAACTAATCTCCAGAGGGACAAATTTTAGAAAATTTGGGTCTATTCATTCACTCAGTAAGCATTTATTGGACACTTAATTTGAACGAGGTGCTCTCTTTAATGCTGTATATGGACAACCAACAAAACAAATAAAGCACCTGTCCCTGTGGAATTTATACTTTCCAAGGGTTTGCTGGGGTGGTGGAGGCAGAAATATCATCTCCGATAGGGACATGTGGTGTCTACTATTTGTATCCACTCAGGAAAGATGATGAAAGCCTGCTAGTTTCCTTTCCTACTTTGGCAAAACTTCAAAATGACTTTGAAATGCTGGCCCAAAAGGAAAGAATACGGAGAAATATATGCTTCAACCAACCTTGATGCTAAGCATTAGGTTAAGAAGAAACATACTGAGGGCTTTCCCCTTCTACTTCATCTGCATTTATCTGCACAGGCCCCAAATTAAGGGTATAAAATTTCAATATCAAGAAAAAATTCTTGAGTTTTTAATCACATTCCCATGTTGATAAAATATTTATGAGTTCTTTAATTAATTAAAATAAACTATGTAACACTGCAGGAAACAAATTGAAAATTTAATAAAGTAAGTTCACTTCCAATTACTTTTGAAGAAAGAAGCTAATTATATTTAGTTCTGTAATTATAACTTTAATTAAAATATAATGAAAAATATTTCATAAAGTGAAAACAGTGCTGAGTAATAAAATGAGGCCTTTAGGACAATTTGCTCTTTAAACAAAAATTTATTCTTGAAAATTAAGCCTTTAGTGTACCATTACTCCCAAATTTTGTCCTTTCAGTAAAAATGTAATTTTACACCTTTCCTATAAAGACTAATTAATGTTTATTTACTGTTTAAAATCTACTTCGTGTTTGTTCTGTGCTGAAAATTTTCTTTTACATTTGCCTTAGTCATATTCCTCTTAGACCAGGTTTAAAGAGACACTCCTATTCCCCTTGCATATCATAATTTACAACACATCCCTTTTGAGTTAGAACATGGCTTGAAACTTACAGTGACTTAGAGCTTGGAACCTCAGATTCTCTTAGATGTGGCCATTCACCTAGCTAGTCCCCTTCATCTGGCTGGCACAGAGATGATTTGATTGCTCCAGGCAGATAGCCAGGTAGAAGGAAACTTAGATCATCTTAAATGAATTTAGGAGGGTAATGAAATGGCCTTCTGGTGATATTTCTAATAATCATAGGCTCTCAAACACTTCTCAGAAGAATAGAGTTGACTAATAGTGTGCCTAGATGTTAGACTAAATTTCCAAAGTCTACCAGAACTTGGGGCCATTTGCCAAAATATTAAAATCACATTCATTTCTAAAGGACGTTTAGACTGCTCTCTAATTTAAAAGCTACTCCGTTTTTACCCAAGTAACACGGGTTCATGGAAGGGAAATGCCAAGCCTGAAAAACTAGTACTTTTTAAACTCAATATCTCTTTATATTTCAGTATTCAATGTAGGATTCAATTGGTTTTGTCTGAATGAATTTATACAGCCAAACATATTTATTAAATGCATACTCTATAAAAAATGTTATACTTTCTGAGCAAGAACATTTCTCTGAGTAGTTGCTGAAAATTACATTTCTCAACCATCAGTGTCCCTGCCCTCAGGTTCAGATCCAGTTAGTTACCCAGTAAGTTTGAGAAACATGCTAGGTGTTTGCAGGATTCTAGAGTTTAGTAATACAGCCCTTACAGGACTTACAACGTCAGTGGCTGATATTAATTGAATGAGGGAGCATACACAATCATTAACTCTTTTCACTTTCACTGGGGTAGATCGACCCTGCTCCTTCAGATGTGGAGAAGATGGCTAGTTAATGAAGGAGTAGGTAGGGGAAGAGGATTGTCAGCCTGTTACATGTGGGCAATAAAGATCCTGTTGACTATGATTTGGGCCTCAGTACCTTGCAGGATTACACGGTCATCAAGAAGAAATGTTAATTTGGAACTGTTGGGATGCAAGGCCGTGATGCACTCAGAATTAGCTTTTCACTTAGTGCTTTGCTTTAGGACCCATAATCTTGAGTGTGCATTCCTAGAATACTTGAGAATATTCCAGGGACATTCTGAAAACACTCTCTCAGCTTTTCAAACCTTCTGATTTTTCCAAAATGATCAGTGGCTTCTGACAGGGACTTTGTGTTCCTCGCCATGGTGTCCTTCACTGGGATGTACACATACTGGGGGCACCAATTTTTATTGCCTGTATAATTGTAATCAATAAAATTATTTGAAAAAAATATTTGGAAAAGTTTTGATCATCCTACTAAATCAAACCATAGCAGAAACACATTTATAGAAAGCT
Organism: Sturnira hondurensis; assembly: GCF_014824575.4. Lineage (NCBI taxonomy): Eukaryota > Metazoa > Chordata > Mammalia > Chiroptera > Phyllostomidae > Sturnira > Sturnira hondurensis. Next base: position 14,180,891 of record NW_028075471.1, read on the forward strand.
CATCATCCCTTCTATTCGTGCTCCAGCCAATGAATACAAACAGGCTGGTGAGCATGCTTTCCTAATTATTTGCTGTAAGTAGTTTTAATGTTTTTAAACCAAAAACTTTGGCATACTAAATATAATACCCTGAATCTTCCTTTCAGGTTTTGTAAAGGCATGCACTTACCTGCAGAAGCTATCCGCTGTCAGAGAACATAGAAAGCTAGTCAGGCAGTTGCAACGAGGCCGAACACTATGGTCATGACAGCTCCATCCCAGTGCCAGAAGCCTCCAACTCAGTGGCTCAGTGAGGTGGTGGAGGGAGACAGGAAGATAAATCTTGCCCTTCAGGGGACGTTTGACAATACTTGAAGGCATTTTTGGTTGTCACACTCATGTAATAAGGGGTGTTTAGCAGTGGGTAGGGACCAGAAATTCTGCAAAATGTCCTATGATGTATACATAGGTCAGCTCCCTCCCCCTAAGCAAAAATTATTCATCCCAAATCAGCAATAATGCCAGGATTAAGAAATCCTAGAATGAGAAACTTCAAGGACCCAGTACCTGAAAGAGGGGTTTGTACTCATGCTTGTAGGAAATTCTATAGGGAAAGAATATACAGCTATACATATTTCATCTATAGAGTGCCTTTTGGTTTATAATGTACCTTCTCATTATTGTAGATATATTTTTGCCCCTCTTCCCAAATTTATATTTTGAACTTGCAACCCTCGATGTGGTGGTATTAGGAGGTGAGGTCTTTGAGAAATAATTAGGTCATAAGGGTGGACTCCTCATGAATGGGATGAACACCCTTATAAAAGAGACTCCAGACAGCTCTCACCTCTCCTTCTGACAAGTGAGGATAGACTTCACAAATCAGCAGTCTACACTTAGGAAGAGAGTCTTCACCAGAATTCAACCATGTCGATACCCCGATCCTGGACTTCCAGCCTCCAGGTGGCTTCCAGCCTCTGTGGGAAACAAAGTTGTGTTGTTTAGGCCATTCAGTCTATGGTATATTGTTATAGCAGCCTGAACTGAGTAAAACATTTATTTAATTCCCACTCTGGGGCTTATAAATTGTGTATAAATTACCTCTTTAAGCCTTAGCTTCCTCATAGGCTAAATGGACCAGCATTTACCTTACAAGGCACTAGTAGAAGTTCAAAGAGATGGTGCACCTGGAAACACATAACTGGTTTTGTTCATGCCCAGTGTTCAATATGGATACATTGTTAATGTTGTTAGTATTGTATGGGATTCGAACAGAAACCACTCTGTGTGATCCCAGTATAAGGAGGGAATAATATATAATTCCCTCTATAGAGAACTAGAGGCTTGTGCAACTTTTGAAAAGTGTATGGGAAGAAAGATCAGGAAAGTGTCTAATCATCTCAGCCTGCAGCCTTGAACTGGTCTGGTCTAGACACTCACTGAAAGGTGCCTTGACTCTTAGGAGATCAGGATGCCCGCTGACCAGCTTAGCTGGTCACACCAAGGGCAGGGAGTAACAGAAGACACAGCTTTCTCCCCCAGGTACCTGAAGTGGGTGACTCATTGGGTGCATTCAGACACTGCTGCAAACTGTGCATCTGGTGCAATTCTTCTTTAGGTAATCACCTGATTTCCTTCTTGCTTCCCACTTCTCGTACAAAGAGCTTCTCTCTGGTAGAATCAGCTTAGAGATATTCTGACCTGGAGATTCTGGGAATTGCAGTTCAGTCTTCTGTGCAATGCAAAAGATACCCCAGAAGGGGGTGGCAATGATGTCAAGGTGACCACATATAATTTGGCTTACTTTGCTATTCCTCTGATCTCTGTAGTTCTTTCAAGTGTGTATTGCCCTCACTATTTAGGTGAGAAAACTGCCACTCAAAGAGTTGACAATTCTCTTCAAACATAGTTTGTGGCAGATCTGGACTCCAAATTCAATACTCTCTCCACTACACCATTATCCTCTAGATGCAGTCCAGAAAATTAGCTACCATTTTGGAGTCATTAAAGGGAATGAAAAACTTATTTTCCCCAAACACCTTTTTCTCCTAAGGGTAAATATCGTTACTAATCATTTTATTTAAAATATTGATGTTTTAAAAGTAACAGTAAAGTAATAGAAAGAAGTAGCCATAAAGGCATTATTGATTATTACGACCTTAGACAAAACATATTTTCATCAAATTCATATGTTATGTAAGAAAGATTCTGTTGAGCCTCTGGCTGGTTTCCCTACAGAAGAATGTGATAAAAAGAGAGTGGATTTTAAAGTTTGAGTTGACCTGGGTTTTATGATTCACTTTCTAAGAAATTTTAGGAGAGTTATTAGCTTCCCTAGGCTCTAGTATTTTTATACATAAAAATGAAGATGATATCATATGCCTCAAAGGTTTGATATAAATATTAAATAGGGCAATATCAAGACAGTGTAGAAAAAAACACTATATTTCTTTCCATGTCTGTATGAAAAACATTTGAGGTCCACCACTGTGTTAGGTTTATGCTAAGCAATATGAGGACTGATGAGGTCCTGGCCCCCATGGATGTACTGTGTTTTGGAGGAAAACATTATAAACAAATAAAGTAGTAAATGAGTTAGCACAGATTCTTATTATTTCAATAAGAAAATAAACAAGGTGATGGAGCAGGGGTGACCAATCTGCGGCCCAGGATGGCTGTAACTGTGGCCAAACACGAAATCATAAATATACTTAAAATATTATGTGATTTTTGTGATTATGTGACATAATATATTTAATATATGGCCCAATACAACTCTTCTTCCAGTGTGGCACAGACATGCCAAAAGGTTGGACACCCCTGGAGAGAGTGAGGGTGTGGAAGGGCATTTTAGATGGATTAATCTACTCTGAGGAGGTGTATATTTGATCTGAGACTTGAAGCACTGAATTAAAATTTTTTTGCATATGTTTATTGAAAAGCATTGCTAGACATTATTCTAGGCAATGGAGATAAAACAGTGAATAAAACCACAGTATCTGCTCTCGGTTCTAATTAGGAGAGATAGATAATAAACAAACATGTAAGTAATTATATAGTATCTCAGAAGGTGATATAGTCTATGGAGAAAGTAAATTAAGGCACACATTGCTTCTAAGAAGACATCTGAGCAGATTCTGAAGTAAGTCATAGAGAAGCCATGAGAATATCTGGAAGAAGAATGCTCCAGGCAGTTGAAGAAGCAAATGTAAATGTCCTGAGGCAGAAGCACAACTGTTTTTGAAGAAAGTTAGCAAGCCAAGTGAAAGCAATACAGAGAACAAGAGTAAGGGTGGTAGAGGAGAAGCTCTGAGAGATAACAGAAGGTCAGATAATGTGGGCCTTTGTGGTTTATTACAGAAAACATTGTCTTTTTCTTTGAGTAAGGTGGATGACTTTGCCTGTGGAAAATTGACTTGGGAGCAAGTGTAAGAGCAGGAACATCCACTAGAATTCTAGACAATTATTAAAGTCTAGTATAATGGTGGCTTGGGTCAGAATGGTTGTGGTGGTGGTGGAGGTGATAGGTAGATGGATACTAGGTGTATTTTGCAGGCAAGGCCAACATGAGGCAAATACTAAAAGGTTGAATGTAGAATGAAAAAAAAAGGGAGTCAAGTATGTTTACAAGATTTCAGGCCAGAGCAGTTCAGAAGACAAAGTTGTTAATTATTGAGATTTGAAAGCAAGTTTTAGGGTGAGAATAAGCCATTAAAGTCTTGTAAAATGTAACATACCTGTTACGACATCTACATGACAATGGAAGTCTGAAGTTCTGGGAAAAGTCAAATATAGAGACCTAAATTTGGAAGTTGAAAGCATATAAATAGTTCTTAAACCCATGAAAGAAAATGAGATCACTGAAGAAGTGACTGTAGATGAGGTAGAAAGGAAGTCCTAAGTCTAAGCTCTGAGGCACTGCAATTTACACATGGAGCACTTGAAGGGGAACCACCAGAAAGGAGTCATTAATAGGTAAGGAGAGAGCCAAGGGGTGGAAGGGCTTCAAGGAAGCAGGTTGGTCAATTGTGTCAAATACTGTGAATAACTCAAATAAGACAATGAAAATCCTTTGGATTTAGCAAAGTGGGGTCATTGGTGATTTTGGCATAAGCATTTTGATTTAGCACTATAGACATAGAGTTGATTGGTGTAGGATTAGGAAAGATTGTAAGAAAAGAAAGTAGACTCTTTGAGGAGCAAAAACATGAGAAATAACTCAGCGGTAGGTGGAAAGTTGTATGGTTAAGGATCAGCAGAACCGTAAGGTGCAAAGTTACCTCTGAGTCAGTAGGAATGCATCAGAATCACTAGAGCAGTGGGGAATGGTGCATGTTAAAACAAGCTGGCTGGGACTGCCTCTCCTCCAGAGTTTCTTATTTGCTAGGTCAAAGGATGGAAATAATTTGCTTTTTAATAATGATATCAGGTGATGCAGATGCTGCTGGTTCAGAGAACACATTTTGAATACCTCCGCCTTTGGGTATTGATTCTTTTGCTGATCCTTCTGTCCAAAGTAACATCCTATTGTCCTATCCTTTTCTGTCACTCTCTCATTGTGTAAATCTGCCTTATTTATAGTTCTTTATTCAAATTCCCATTCATATAGTCTTTGTAGGAAAGGAGAATTATCAGAATTATCAGCTTTTTTCACTATTGCTCCACATGTGTGTCACACAGTGCTTGGTATACACACTTGAAACTTAAAAAAATAAGGGAGTGTGGTATAAGTTAATATACATGAAGAAATTAATGAATAAATAAGTAGTTTCAAAAGAGTTACCTAAAATGGGGAGACAATAAAAGAGCATGCAACCAAAAGGAAGGGAAGACTCCCCCAAAAAGAGCTAAATGAAATGGAGGTAACCAAACTATCCAATATAGAATTCAAAATAATAGTTATAATGATGCTCAAGGAACTCACAGACAACTACAAGAAACTGAGTGAGAACTGCAATGGTATGGAAAAGGATATAGAAACTATATTTAAAAACCAGGAAAATAAACAATAAAATCATGAAAATAAAAAACACATTAGAAGGAATTACAAGCAGGCTGGAAGAGGCAGAGGATCTAATCAGCAACCCAGGAAACAAGGTAGAAGAAAACATGCAGGAGGAACAAGGAAAAGAGACTCAGATAGAACAAAGAGGTGGTAAGGGAGCTGCAAGACAACTTGAAACATAATAATATCTGTATAATAGAATACCAGTGGGAGAAGAGGAAGAGCAAGGGACAAAAAACCTGTTTGAAAAAGTAATGATAAAAAGCTTCCCTAATTTTGTGGGAGAAGAAGCCACACAAATCCAGAAAACACAGAGAGTACTAATCAAGAGGAAGCCAAAGAGGCCCATTTCAAAACACATCATAATTAAAATGGCAAAATTCCAAGTCAGAAAGAGAATCTCAAAGGCAGCCAGGGAGAAACAGGAAGTAACACACAAGACTAGCAGCTGACATTTCAATGGAAACACTCCAAGCCAGAAGAAAATGGCAAGAAATATTTCAAGTAATGAAAACCAAAGGCCTGCAACCAAGACTATGTTATCCAGCAAGGCTCTTAATTAAAATGGAAGGCCAAATAAGAAGCTTCTGGGACAAAAGAAGCTTCAAAAAAATACACCTCCACCAAACCAGCTCTGTAAGAGATGCTAAAAGGCCCGTTTTAAGAAAAGAAAGAAAAAGAGTGAGATAGAGAGGAACACAGGTATGAAAAATGGCAATGAATTAAGACCTATCAATGATAACCTTAAATATAAACAGATTAAACGCTCCAATTAGAAAACACAGAATAGCCAAATGGATAAGAATCATGACCCACACATATGCTGCCTAAAAGAGACCCACCTCAGGACAAAGGAAATACAAAGACTAAGAATGAAGGATTAGAAACAAATATTCCAAGCAAATGAACAGAGAAAAAATACTGAGGCAGCAATACTCCTATCAGACAAAATAGACTTCAAAAAAAAAAAAAAAAGCCATAAAAGCAGACCCAGAAGTTCACTTCATTATACTCAGTGTAAGAATCCATGAAGAAGACACAAACATTGTAAACATATATGCACACAACATAAAAGCAAACAAATACATAAAGAAAATCTTGGAGGACTTCAAGAGAGATATTGACAGCAACATAATCACAGTAAGGGATTTCAACACCACACTGTCAAAAAGGGATAGACCTTCCAAACAAAATATCAACAAAGATATTGTGATATTGAACAAAGCCCTAGATCAAATGGACTTAAGTGATATATACAGAACTTTCATCCCAAAGAAGCAAAATTCAGATTCTTTTCAATTGCACACGGAACATTTTCAAAGATAGACCATATCATAGGACACAAAAAAGCCTGAACAAATTCAAGAAAATTGAAATAATATCAAGCATTTTTTCTGATCGCACAAAACTGAAACTACAGACCAACCTCAAGGAAAAAAATTAAAAAACCTCAAACTCATGTAGATTGAACAGCATGCTACTAAACAATGAATGGTTCAAGAATGAGATCAAGGAAGAAATAAAAAATTTTATGCAAACAAATTAAAATAAACGCACAACAATCCAAAACTTATGGGACACAATAAAGACAGTCCTCAGAGGGAAGTTCATAGTGATACAGGCATACCTCAAAAAAGATACAAACATTTCAAATAAAAAACCTAACCTTATGCCTACAAGAACTTGAGGAGCAAAAACAAAGGCAACCCAGAGCAAGTAGAAAAAAAGAAATAATTCTGATCAGAGCAGAATTAAATGACATAGAGACTAAAACACAATTCTAAACATCAATAAGTCCAGGAGCTGGTCCTTTGAAAAATTAACAAAATGGACAAGCCTTCAAGCAGACTCATCAAGAAAAAAGAGAGGGGACCCAAATAAACACAATCAAAAATGAAAGAGGAGAGATTACAACTGAAACCACAGAACTGCAAAGGATTGTACAAAATCACTATGAAGAAGTATATGCCAAGAAATTTAAAAACCTAGGTAAAATGGACAAATTTCTCAAAAAATATAATCTACTAAAACTGAATGAAGAAGCAGAAAGCCTGGACAGACCAATAACAGCTGACAAAACTGAAGCGGTAATAAAGCTAGCAACATACATAAGCCCTGGACCAGATGGTTTTACAGAAGAATTTTCCAAAGAATGTAAGGATGAGCTAACCCCTATACTTCTCAGATTATCCCCCAAAATCCAAGAAGATGGAAGATTCCAAAACTCTTTATGAAGCCAGCATCATCCTAAACATAAAGCCAGATAAAGACAGAACAAAAAAAAAACCTTCAGGCCAATATTGCTGGTGAACACAGATGCTAAAATCCTCAACAAAATATTGGCAAACTGCATCTAGCAATAGGTTAAAAAAAATCACACAACATAATCAAGTGGGATTCACCTCAGGGATGCAAGGATGTACAATATTCACAAATCAACATATCACATAAACAAGATGGAAGGCAAAAATCACATGGTCATAGCAGTAGGTGCAGAAAAAGCATTTGATAAAATGCAGCACCCATTTATGATAAAAATGCTCAGAAGTTGGGATACAGGAAGTTTTCCTCAACCTAATAAAGGCCATATACCAGAAACCTACAGCCCAAATCATACTCTATGGGAAAAAAATAAAAGCTTTCCCAGTATGATCAGGAAAGGATGTCTGCTTTCACCACTTCTCCTCAACATAGTATTGGGAGTCCTAGACCCAGCAATCAGACAAGAAAAATAAATAAAACACATCCAAATTGGAAAGGAGGAAGCAACACTGTCCTTGTTTGCAGGTGACATGATAGTGTTTATCAAAAATCCTATAGACTCCACCAAAAACCTACTCCACCTAATAAGTGAATTTGTCAAAACAGTGGGATACTAAGTCAATATTCTGAAATCAAAGGCATTTTTGTACACTAACACAGAAATACCAGAAACAGAAATCGGGAACAAATCCCATTTGATATAGCAACAAGAAAAATAAAATGCCTAGGAGTAAACCTGAAAAAGGAAGTAAAAGATGTGTAATCACAAAATTATACAACACTGAAGAAAGAAATTAAGGGAGACACAAACAAATGGAAGCAGGTCCATGCTCATGGATTGGAAAAATTAACATAATCAGAATTTCCATAATATCCAAAGCAATTTATAGATTCAATGCAATACCTATTAAAGTACCAATGGTGTATTTCAAAGATATAGAAAAAACACTTAAAAATATATATGAAGTCATAAATGACCCCAAATAGCTGCAGTAATTTTGAGAAAGAAGTACAAAGTAGGAATGATAACAATACCTGATATGAAATTGTATTACAAGGCCAGTGTAACCAAAACAGCCTGGTACTGGCATAAGAATAGACACATAGACTAATGGAACAGAATAGAAAGCCCAGAAACAAACCCAAGTCTTTATGGTCAATTTATATTCAACAAAGGGGGAAGCATCATAAAATGGAGCAAAAATAGCCTCTTCAACAAATGGTTTTTGGAGAGCTGGACAGCTATATGCAAAAAAAAAAAAATGAAACTTGACAACCAACTTACACCATACAGAAAAATGAATTCAAGGTGGATAAAAGATTTAAATATAAGTTGTGACACCATAGAAGTCCTTCAGGAGAACAAAGGCAGGGAAATCTCAGATATTTCATGTAACAACATCTTCACTGATACGTCCCCTAGAGCAAGGGACATAAAGGAAGGAATAAACAAATGGCGTGTCATCAAAATAAAAAGCTTTTTCACAACTAAGGAAAACAGCATTAAAATGAAAAGAGAACCAAATGCATGGGAAAACATATTTGCCAATGATACCTCAGACAAGGGGCATTGATCTCCGAAATAAATAAAGAACTCACACAACTCCACTCCAGGAATACAAACAATCCAATTTAAAAAAATGGACAAGAGACTTAAACAGACACTTGTCCAAGGAAGACATACAAAGTGTCCAGAGACATATGAAAAGATGCTCAGCATCACTAGTCATCAGAGGGATGTAAATTAAAACCACAATTAGATACCACTTCACACCAGTAAGAATGGCCATCATAAACAAAGGAACAGCCTTGGCTGGTGTAGCTCAGTGGACTGAGCACAGGCCTGTGAACCGGAGGATCCCGGTTCAATTCCCAGTCAGGGCACATGCCTGGGTTGCTGACCAGTTCTCTGCAGTCCAACTCCCAGCAGGGGATGCACGAAAGGCAACCATACATTGATGTTTTTCTCCCTCTCTCCTTCCCCTCTAAAGATGCACAGGAAACCAATAGTGATGGAAAGGAAACTGGGACTCAAATCAATGAAATGGACCAGAAGGAAGAACGAAACATTCAACCAGAAAAGAATGAAGAAATGAGAATTCAAAAAAATGAGGAGAGGCTTAGGAACCTCCAGGACATCTTTAAATGTTCCAACATCCGGATTATAAGGGTACCAGAAGGGGGAAAGAAACAGCCACAAGTGGAAAACTTATTTGAACAAATAATAAAGGAGAACGTCCCCAGTCTGGCAAAGGAAATAGACTTCCAGGAAATCCAGGAAGCTCAGAGAGTCCCAAAGAAGTTGGACCCAAGAAGGAACACACCAAGGCACATCACAATTACCTTAGCCAAGATTAAAATGAAGCAGAGAATCCTGGAAGCAGCAAGAGATAAGGGGACAGTCACCTACAAAGGAGTACCCATCAGACTGTCAGCGGATTTCTCAAAAGAGACCTTACAGGCAAGAAGGGGCTAGAAAGAAGTATTACAAGTCATGAAATCCAAAGACCTACAGCCAAGATTGCTCTATCCAGCAAAGCTTTCATTTAGAATGGAAGGACAGATAAAGTGCTTCTCAGACAAGGTCAAGTTCAAGGAGTTCATCATCACCAAGCCCTTATTATATGAAATGCTAAAGGGACTTATATAAGAAAAAGAAGATGAAAAATATTAACAGTGAAAGGACAGCAAACTCACAGTTATTAACAACCACACCTAAAACAAAAGCAAACCAAGAGGACAGCTGGATCAGGAGTGGAACCATAGAAATGAAGAACACATGGAGGGTTAGAAATAGGGGGGTGGGAGGGGGAGAAGGGGGGAGAAGGTACAGAAAATTGGATAAACAGTAGGTAGAAAATAGATAGGGGGAGGGCAAGAATAGTAGGGGAAATATAGAATCTAAAGAACTTGAGACAGGTAGTTAAAAACTAAGGGGGGAGAATGGTGGGGGAGGGAGTGTGCGGGTGGAGGGGAATGAAGGGGGGAATAGAACAACTGTAATGGTATAATCAATAAAACATATATTTTTAAAAAAAGAGTCCCTTAAAAAAAAACCAAAGGAACAAAACAAGTGTTGGAGAGATTGTGGAAAAAAGGAAACCCTAGTACTCTGTTGGTGGGAATGCTGACTGTTGTGGCCACTGTAGAAAACAGTATGGAATTTCCTCAGAAAACTAAAAATGGAACTGCCTTTTGATTTGGCAATTTCACTTGTAGGATTATATTCTAAGAACACTGAAAACCCCAATCCTAAAGAACCTATGAACTTTAATGTTCATAGCAGCACAATTTACAATAGCCAAGTGCTGGAAGCAACCTAAGGGCCCATCAGTAAATGAATAAAAAAACTATGGTACATTTACACAATGGAATTCTATGCAGCAGAAAAGAAGATGAAGCTCCTACCCTTTGAGACAGAATGAATGGAAGTGGAGAGCATTATGCTAAATGAAATAAGCCAGATCATGAAAGACAAATACCATATGATCTCACCTTTAATTGGAACTGAATTAACAAAACAAAAAAGCAAGACAAATATAACCAAAGTCATTGAAGTTGGGAAGAACCCAATAGTATCCAAAAGGGAAAGGGGAGAGAATAATGGTGGAAAAGGGTGATGGTTTTACAGAAACAACTATAAAGAACACATGGACAATGACAAGAGGGGGTGGAAATAGGGGAGGGAGGTGACAAAGGCTGGGGTGGTGAAGAATGGTGGGGGAAGAAAAGGCAGAAAACTGTATTTGAACAACAATAAAAATCAAAAGTATTAAGGAAAGTTTTAACAGTAATAAGATTCTTTTGTGCAAGCTTTGAAATGTTTAAGGTTTCTTTACAAATGTTTGTGAGAAAAAAAAGTTTTTTGCCAAAAGGCAAGTTGAAATATTGAGTTAGTTAAATTTCAACCTCCAGATCCCTGAGGGAACTGAGCTGGTTATTTACATTTCAAAATTTATGGTAACCAGCCCAGAGATACCTAATGTGGTTGTTGTGTGGTGTTTCAAATATGATCACATAACTTTCAAAGAAAATGCTGCTTGAAAAACAATGGATTTGTTTTGTCATTAACTATTTACATGTAGGTGCCCATTTGTCATCATTTTAGAAACTTCCCTTGTGTGTAGGAGAAAACAGTGAAATTATGCTTTGGCCTTCAATGTATTAATTAGCTTATAAGTGAACCCATTTGTAGCAGGTTTCATATAACACATTTAGGTTTTACATGAGGGCTATTTGAGGCCCATTTAGTTGGAAAACAAACAAACAAACAAAGAATAACAAAAACCCCATGGTAGCCAGGTTGCCGGTAAAGTTTTTTCAAGAGCGTTAAGTGAAAATATCTCTGCTTGATATTCATCATTTGGCAATGACAGTTTCATCACTCAGGCAACATGAATAAAAGACATTACTCTTAATCATTAGCAACTCAGTCAGGGAAAAAAGAAAAATTGGACATTTAAGAACATTTTACTTTTCTGTCATTTTAGGCTAAATGACACTCTTAAATGATGGCTAGTCAAACCCACAGAATCTATTAGTAACTAAAAAATAAGTGTAAAGGGATACCAAAACCCAAGGAAATCTTAAACTTGCATTTATCAGGCCTGTCACATCATGGCTACTGGTAATAAAAGCATTTTTGTTTTATGTTGCAACATCTACAGTAAATAATGTTTTTTACACCAGAGTAAAATGTGATATTGCAACATTCATCACATTCTTTGATGTACAAAAGTTTAAAAAAGGTCCAAAATTGAGGTTCATTATTTTAAAGGTAATCTAAAAACCTGGTGCATTTACAGAGGTTTTCCTGGTTGCTTTTTATAGAGTTCCATATTTTGTTTTCAAAATCATCACCTTACATGAATTTCATGGATTTCACTGGGTTCCCAGGAGTAATCAGGTGTTACTGGTGATGACAGAACCTGACCAATTTACTGGTGCATTTATTTTCTTATAATCACTCAGCCATTGGGCCTATTTCACTGCAATAACCAAAGAAACACAAAATTGTCATCTTTCAGTTTCTGCAAGATTTAATCAGAGTCCAAACTTTTACTATCTTCTTTTTTTTTCCTCAAGGGTTCCAAAGCACTGATCCTATGAAAGAAAACTCAATGTAGGAGGTGAAAAAGAACCAAGACTCTAGGCACAGTTGACATGGACTGCCACAATTGTGTTTATATTGATTTTGCATGACTGTATTCAGAAAAAAATACCATCCTTTGTGATCTGTTCAGAGTTTCTTTCTCAGATAAACTAAAGACAAAGTGACCCCAAAGTAGCCACTCTCTCTTTTAGTGACAGTTATGAATCATTTCTCAAGAAGCAAACCTGTATTTATATGTCCCATGTTTGATGAACAGCGAGGACAACTGAATTTTCTAAAACTACTGAAAATTTGCATAGTAAATTAGGTAAAATTTCTCTTAGAAATGAATATTTAAGACAAACTGTTACACTGGAGAAATAAGAGATTCTAATTCTGCCACTTAATTATCTTCCAAATATTAGAAAAGGGAAGAACAGATAAAATGACTCAACATTTTTAGGGTACTTCCAGAGGTGTTTATGTAATTCTCTCCATGACTGTGGTATCATCAAGCTAGCAGAGCAGAGCAGACATATTTTCTGGTAAAATGCAAGTTGATGTAAAGAGGTGAATGAACCAATGCATTTTATTTTTACTAGTTCAAAATTCATTTATGTATAATAAAGTATTCCTTGAACCTCTTTTCATTTTGACTTCATGTATAATATTATTAGGGCAAGGCTAAGAAAAAGAATTAATTAAAATAAAGTTAAAAAATAATAGAATAGGGTATTCAAGATATAGGTGAAGAAGAGTAAAGGACTGAAGTATAGGAAATACTGCTAAGGTATAGTTATTTTTCTCAAGACATCAGTCAGCTGTGTTCAACATTCATTATATATTTGAAGAAGAGGGTGGGAGGAGAGAACGAGAGTGAAGGAAGGAGAAAAATGGACCTGGATGTTGGAGAGTTATAGCTATTGGAAATTCATCAGAAAGGAAAAAAAGAGGAAATATTAGAAACCATACTTTGAAAAAGTGTAAATAAATACAAAAGTATGGAGGATTATGCTGAACACCAATATATCCACCATACAGCTCAAGAATGATCAAATCATGGCTGGCTGTATTTTATCTCTGTCTCCATTCTCTCAGATTATTTTGGAGTATCCAAGATATAATATCACTTCATTTGTAATAAATATTTCTTCATGAATATTTTTAAAAGGACAAATCTTTTTAAAAAAGTAGACTTCTTGTCTCTGTGCAGAGCTTTCAAGTTGCTACTCTGTTCTCACAAGAAAAAAAGCCAAATAAACTTTAAAAACTCAACTTTTCTTATATCTTCCAGGGGTGTAGCTCCACAACACAAACAACTGCCCCAAAGTTGGGAAAACAGGCAAGTGCATACAGAGAATCACAACTTACTGAAGCAGTAACCCACAAGCAAAAATGTCCTCTGGAGCCACTGCCAGGCAGGAAAACTTGAGCAATAATGGATAAATTGCTGGAGGCTCATTGTAGACAATTCTGAGAGTTAAAAACTCCAGGGGGCCACAGTCATATGAGGGACTCTCGCATTTTTATTTTACCTCCAAAAGTTCTGTTAGGTCTTCACAATGAATATTGGGAAAAATTCCCCGTGTGTTTTGGCAGGAGTGATGGGGAAAAGAAACCACTTTGAAATATACCAGAACTTCCTGTTCTTCTTAACAAGGCCTGCCCTTGGTCGAAATTATTTTATGGGGGCCTAACCTACTGAGATTTTATCAGACCTGGGCAAGAAAAATACCCAACATCAGCCAGCTCTAGGCTTCCACATCAGGAAAAGGAAATAGTGAAGTCCAGTAACTCAAGCCATCCTGCCCCCACATAAGGTGGTAGGAGAAAACCCTGAGAAGTACTTGTGCAGTTCACAGTCCAGATCCACAAGCTTAGCAAAAGATTGCAGACTAATCATAGACTGTTTATAGACTGTTTCATACTCCCTCTTATTACCATATCACTAAAAACCTATTTAGTACAGTCTCTTTACGCAGCATATGATATTCACTCTTCAACAAAAAAATGAAAATATTTAAAGTCAAAAAACAAAGTTTGAAGAGAAAAAGCAAGCATCAGAACTGGAGTCAGACAAGACAGGCATATTAGAATTATAGTAGCAGGAATTTAAAATCTATGATTAATATGCTTAGGGCTTTAACAGAAAAAGTAGACAATATACAAAACTAATTGGCCACTGTAAAAAAAAATGGAAAATTTTTAAAAGAATCCTAAATAATACTAGATACCAAAACCAGTTACAGAAATAAAAAATGCCTTTGACAAAGAGAGAACAGAATACTCAAGAACTGTGAGACAACTACAAAAGGTTTAACATACACATAATGAGAATACCAGAAAGAGAAGAAAGACAGAAAAGAATAGACACAATATTTCCCTTAAATTAATATCAGACATCAAACAACAAACCAGAAAACTCAGAGAAACACCAAGCAGGATGAATTCAAAGAAACCTATACCTAGGCATATCATATTCAATTTTTAGATAAAGTAAGATAATAAAACATGTTGAAGAAAACCAGATTTTAAAAAATACCTTGCCTACAGTGAACCGAAGGCAGGAATTAACCATAGAGAATGTGGTAAAATATTTTAAGTGTTCAGAAAAAAAGACCCTCACTAACCTACAATTCTGCACCCTGTAAATTTATCTTTCAAAGGAGAAAGAAAACTGAAAGCTTTCAGAAAAAAAAAATGGAGAGAATTTGATTTGTTGTCAGTAGACTGTCATGATAATTCCCTGAGCCCCTGCCTTGACTACCCAGCCTTTGGGCTCTTCCAGCAGCTTCCCATGCTAATGGTCTCTCTTCCTTTGCTAGGTGGACTTTTCTAAAATCTCTCCAAGCTCCACAAACCCTAAAAAGCAGCTTCTAGTCTTGGTGTATCCTGTACTTCTCACCAGCAGCCTAAAGCCGAGCACTGATGGTCGCTGTTTTTGGTTTTCAACTCATGTCTCTCAAGCATTCTAAACAAGCACAGGTGGTAACCATTTAAAGATCATTTTGTACCTCTTGGCAGGTGGTTCCAGACCAGAGACAGGGAGCAGCTGACCTTGGCCTGCCACCAGAGCCACTCCCAAGAGGCTCCACAACCCTAATACTGATGTCTGGATTTAAACTACACCAGATCACTACCCAATTAGCACCACAAATGAAACATGCAAAGGTAGACTCAGCAGTTACCAGAGGCTTGATAAAGCAAATCCCACTTCACAGGGTCATCATCCCACACAACTGCTATAATTACACTCATTCTTCATAGCCAGTGAACTTGAGGGTTAATCTCTTCCACTGATGTCCCAACAACACTCAACACTCAACTACAAAAGATTGCACACACAGTGCATACAGGGACACTCACTGAGCACCCTGCTCAGGTGAAGAGGCAGACTGTGCCATGGGGCTCCACAGGACAATTACTACAAAAAGTTACTCTGCTAAGACTGGGAGACATAGTAGATCTATCTAATACATACCAAAAAAGAAAAATGAAAGCAAAGAAAACACAGGGAGGTAGCAAAAATGAGAAGATGAAGAAACACATCCCAAATGAAAGGACAGGACAAAACTCCAGAAAAGAAATAAAATAAATTGAAACAAAGCAATCTGCCTGGTGCAGAGTTCAAAACACTGGTTATAAGGATGCTCAATGATTGTAGAGGAAGAGTAGGTGAACTTGGTGAAAACTTTAACAAAGAGATAGGCAACATAAAAATGTAGATAGAAAACATAAAAAAGAACCAGTCATAAATGAAGACTACAATAACTGAAATAAAGAATATACAATAAGGGGTCAATAACAATTAGGTGCATTGGATGATTGAATCAGCCATCTGGAAGGTAAGATAGTAGAACACATACAATTGGAACAGCAAAACAAAACAAAATCTTTCTAAAATAGTAGGTTAAGCATCCTTTAGGCTAATATCGAGCATACCAGCATTTGCATCATAGAAGTCCCAGAAAGAATAGAAAGATATTAAGGAATTGAAAACCTATTTCAAGAAATAATGATGGACAATTTCCCTATCCTCATGAGGCCAGCACAGAGAGTCCCAAATAAGATGAATCCAAAAACACATCATAATTAAAATGCCAAAGGTTAAAGATAAAAAGAGAATCTGAAAAGCAGTAAGAGAAAGGTATTTAGTTACCTACAAGGGAGCTTCCATAATATTGTTAGCTAATATTTCAATAGAAACTTTGCAAGCCAGAAGGTATTGGCACAAAATATTCAAAGTGATGAAAAGCAGGGACCTACAACTAAGATTAATCTACCTAGCATGGCTATCATTTAGAATCAAAGGACTGATAAAGAGCTTTCTAGACAAGAAACCAGTATTACAAGAAATGTTAAAGAGACTTCTTTAAAAGAAAAATATTAAATATTTTAAAATATTATTAAATATTAAAAAATAAAAGAAAATATTAAAATATGAATTATAAAATTGCAATTAACTATAGATCTCTTAATAATTACTGTGAGAAGAGTGGATTGAGTGTGCCAATCAAAAAGACTTAGGGTGTTCTTCAATTTCTTTTAAAAATGTTTTGTAGTTTTCAGATGTATAGGTCCTTTACATTTTTGTTAGGTATATTCCTAGGTATTTCATTCTTTTTGATGCAATTGCAAAGAAATTGTTTTATTTCTTTTTCTGAAATGTAATTGTTAGTATATAGTAATGCAATTAATTTTTGTACGTTGATTTTATATTCTGAAACTTCATTGTAATTGTTTATTGTTTGCAATCGTTTTTTAGTAGCGGTTTTAGGGTTTTCTATATAAAGAATCATGTCATCTTCAATAAGTAATAATTTTACTTCTTCTTTCCCAATTTTGGTGTCTTTAATTTCTTTTTCTTGCCTAATTTCTCTGGCTAGGACTTTCAGTAATATGTTGAATAAGAGTGGTGAGAATAGATACCCTTGTTTCTTTCCTAATCTAAGAAATGAAAGATATTCCATGCTTATGAATTGGAAGAATCAACATAGTTAAAATGGCAATATCACCCAAAGCAATATACAGATTTAATGTAATCCCCATCAAAATCCTAGTGGTGTTTTTGAAGAAATAGAACAAACAATTATTTATGAAGAAATAGAGCTAATTATCAGATTTGTATGAAAACACAGAAGACCCCAATAGAAAAAGAAATCCTGAGAATAAATAATGAAGCCAGAAGTATTGTACTTGCTGACTTCAAATTATACTACAAAGCAACAATAATCAAACAGTGTGGTATTGGCAGGATAACAGACACACAGAACAATGGAACAGAAATAAAAGCCCAGAAATAAACCCACATGTATGTAGGCAAAAAATTTCTGACAAAGGAGGCAAAAACATATATAACAGAAAAAAGAAAGACTACTTAATAAATTATACGGGGATAATTAAAAATGATTTTATGAATTTTACCTAAAAGATAAGGGAAGTAAAAGCAAAAGTAAATAAATGGGATAATATCAAACTAAAAAGCTTCTGCACAGCAAAAGAAACCATCAACAAAACATAAAGGCAACCGACCAAATGGGAGGAGATATTTGCAAACAACAGCTTTGATAAGGAGCTAATATTCAAGAAAACATACAAATGGCCAAAAATATATGAAAAGATGTCCAATGTCACTAGCCATTAAAGAAATGGAAATCAAAACTACAAAAAAATACCATCTCACACGTGTTCAAATGGTTATCAATAAGACAAGTAATAACAAGTATTGGAGAGATTTTGGAGAAAAAGGAACTCTTATACGCTACTGGTATGAATGTAAACTGGTATAATCACTATGGAAAATAGTGTTAGGGCTCCTCTAAAATTGAGAGTAAAGTAACCTTATAACCCAGCAACCTCTCTTATGGGTATTTACCCAAAAAGTTTGAAAACATTTAGATGTAAAGATACATGTACTCTTATGTTCATCGCAGCATTTTTCCTTGTGACCAAGACATGAAAACAGCCAAAGTTTTCCCTTTGAGGATTGTATAAAGATGTGGTACATATATATAATGAAACACTACTCAGTTATAAGAAGAGATAAAATACCGCCATTTGTGACAACATGAATGGATCTTGAAAATATCATGATAAATGAAATAAGTCCAACAAAATAAGTCAAGAACCATATAATTTCATTCACATGTGGGATATAAAAATTGAAAGAAACAAAACTCATAGACATAGATAATAGTATGATGGTTACCAGAGGGAAGGTATGGGGAGGGTAAAGTGGGTCAAATATGCACTGACAATATGAGATTTGACTTTGAGTGGTAAATATACAATGCAATACACAGAGGATGCATTACAGCCTTTTATGCTTGAAATCTATAAAATTTTACGAGCTAATAATGTCACTCCAATAAATTAAATAAAAATTTTTAAGAATTTAAGAGTATAAAAATAACAAACAAAAAAAAACCCCAAACAAACAAAACCATAGAATGGCTGAGTGGATCAGAAAACAAGACTCATACATGTGCTGCCTACAAGAGACCCACTTCCTATTGAAAGATACACATAGACTGAAAGTAAAGAGATGGAAAAAGTATTTCATACAATAGAAACAAACAAAAAGCTGGAGTAGCAATAATTAGATTAAATACCCCCTAAAAAGCTACAATAATAGACAAAGAAGGATATTACATACTGATAAAGGAATAAATCTAACAAGAGAATATAACCTTTGTAAACATTTATTTACCCAACAAAAGTTTGTCTAAATTTAAACTCTTTCACATGGCTGTTAGCAACACACACATACACAGACACATATATAGATTGCTAGTACTATATATGTCTACACATGTCTATATGTACATAAGTATATATATATATGTATATATGTGTGTGTGTGTGTGTGTGTAAAGAGATAGACCAGCACAAATAACATCCTTTTTTATTACATAAAAATATTTTATTACAAAATTATAAGCATGTAATTCTGTAACATAACAATATCACACTCAAACACACCATATGACATTTTAGGTGAAATGTTCAAATTGCTGTCCATCTCATGCAGGACATTCACATACCCTGCCAACCACACTAGTTATTTCTAACTACTGCAGTTATAACCAGTCCAGTTATTTCTACTGGACTCTGTATATCTCTTTGGGCAAAAAAAAGAAGAAGAAACAAATGGGACCAGGCCAAACTGAAGAGTCTTTGCACAGTAAAGAAAACAATCAACAAAATGAAAAGACAACCTACTGAGTGGAAGAATATATTCCCTAACGTTATATCAAATAATATAACACCCCAAAGCCCAAACAGTTAGTAAAATAAAAATGGGCAGAAAACTTGAATTGACATTTGTCCAAAGAGAATATGGACAACAGACATATTAAATTATTTTTCAACATCACTAATTATGAGGGGAAAACAAATTAAAACCATAATGAGTTCTTATTTGTCAGAATGAATATTATGAATAGATCAACAAACAACAAATTTTGGTGAGGATTTGGAGAAAAGGAACCCTCCTGCATTGTTGGGGGTATAAAATGGTGCAGCAACTATGAAAAACATTATAGGGTTTCCCCCCAAAATTAGAAATAAAGCTACCATAGGATCCAGCAATTTCATGGTTAGCTATTTATCTGAGGAATCCCCAAATACTAATTTAAAAGGACAGATGCACCAATTTTTTAGTGTTATGTGTAATAGCAAATATATGAAAATAACCTAAGTGATAGACAAATGGATAAAGAAGTGGTGGAGATACACGACTCCACTCTAAGACAAGCAACCCCATTAAAAAGTGGGCAAAGGACTTGAACAGACATTTCTCCAAGGAGGACATACAGAAGATCCAGAGACACATGAAAAGATGCTCAATATTGCTAGCTGTCAGAGAGCTGCAAATTAAAACCACAATGAGATACCACTTCACACAGGTCAGAATGGCCATCATAAACAAAGCAGCAAACAACAAGTGTTGGAGACGTTGTGGAGAAAAGGGGACCCTAGTTCACTATTGGTGGGATTGCAGACTGGTACATCCACTATGGAAAACACTATGGAATTTTGTAAGGAAACTGAAAATTGATCTGCCTTTTGACCCAGGAATTCCACTGCTAAGATTATATCCAAGAACATGAAACACCAACCCAAAAGAACCTATGCACCCCAATGCTCATAGCAGCACAATTTACAATAGCTAAGAGTTGGAAGCAACCTAGGTGCCCATCAGTAAATGAGTGGTTCATAAAACTGTGGTACATTTATACAATGGAATTCTATGCAGCAGAAAGAAAGAAGGAGCTCCTACCCTTTGCAACAGCATGGATAGAACCGGAAAGCATTATGCTGAATGAAATAAGCCAGGCAGTGAAAGACAAATACCCTATGATCTCACCTTTAACAGGAACCTAAACAACAAAACAAACAAGCAAGCAAAATATAACCAAAGGCACTGAAATAGAGAACAGGGTACAGCAACCAGAGGGGAGAGGGGAGGGAATTTCAGGGGAAAAGGGGAAGGATTTACAGGAACTAGGATAAAGGACACATGGACAACAAATAAGAGGGGTGGAAATGGGAGGGAGGTGGGGAGCACTGGGGGGTGGTCTGGGATGGGAGTAAAAGGCAAAAAACTGTACTTCAACAAAAATTAAAGTAAAAAAGTGGTGGTACATATATACAATGGAATATTATACAGCTATAGGTATTATGCTAAGTGAAATAACTCAGAGAGAGACATGAAATAGTCTCTCTGATGTGAAATTTCACATCTCTGAGATGTGAAATTCCATATCATTTCATTTATATGTGGAATGTAAAAAAGGAAATAAACAAAACAGAAACAAATTCATAGAGGAGACATTTTGACGGTTACCAGATGGGTGTGGTGTTGAAAGGAAGACATGAAAAACAGGAAGGAATTAAGGTGTATAAATTGCCAGTTACAAAAACAGTCATGAGAATGTAAAGTACAATATAAGAAATGTAGTCAATAATATAATAGGTATGTAGGGTGTCAAATGGGTACTAGACTATCAGGGTGATCACTTTGCAAGTTATATAAATGTTTAATTACTATTTATTATACCTGAAACTAGTATAATATTGTGTGTCAACTGTAGTTGTATATAAAAAATGATAAAAGAAATCCTTCAGAGAAAAGAAAAATTATATACTTTGGAAGCTTCAATCTGTTTATCAAAATAGAGAACATCAGAAAATGAAAAGGTGAGTGTAAAAAAAAAACTTATTATTTTTATTACTCTAAGAGATGAATTTGTTCAAAGTAATAATAGCAAAATGTATTTAAATATACATACATTCCATATTGTATATTTGAATACATTTGAAAATATTATATATATCTTTAAATGTATATTGCAATCAAATCTAGGAAAACCACTAAATATATTAAGGAGTATAAAGGATAGGTTAAGAAAGAAAAAAACAGAATCATATAAAATACTCAGTTAGAACCAGAAGAGGCAGAAAAAGAGTTGAAGATAAAAATAGGAAGAAAGAACAAGGCCAACCAATAAAAATCAGTAACAAATATTGTATGTATTAATCCAACTGTCTCAATAATGCTTTTAAACATCTGTGGTCTTAATACTCCAATTAAAAGACAGAGCTCATCAGAGTGGATCTAAAAATAAAATACAACTTGCCTATAAAGGCACATATAGATTAAAAGTAAAGGGATAGACTGGGGGAAAAGGTGGGATAACTGCAGTTAAAAAATAATAATAATAAATGAGAAAGAAGAAGACTGTATGCTGTAAAAACATAAAGGAGTGGTGAAAGATATACAAGGGTAATGCTAGTAAAAATAAGATAGGAATAGCTACATTAATTTTAGATAGAACAGAGTTCAGAGCAAAGAAAATTATCAGGGGAAAAGAGAAGCATTACATAATGGTAAATAAATTAATACTCAAAAAGAATATAATAATCCTTAATGTGTATATGTCAACAACAGAACATCAAAAACATATACATAAAAAAACTGATAGAATTGCAAGGAGAAATGGATAAATCCAATCATAGTTGAATACTTTTAACACCCCTCTATCATAAATGGACAGATACTGCAAGCAAAAAATCAGTAAAGACATAGCTGAACTCTATAGTACCAAAAATCAATTGGATTAAATGGACATCTATAAACTACTTCATCCCCTATTACACATTGTTCTCAAAGTCACATGAAACACTCACCAAAACAGACACATTCTCTCCAAGAAAAGATACCTTAACAAATTAAAAAATATAAATCATATAATGTCTTCTCTCATACCAGGATGGAATTAAAATAAAAATCAATCACTGAAAGACAGCTTTAAAGTCCCAAATATTTTGATATTAAATAACAGATTTCTAAACAAAGCATGGGTCAAACAAGTAATGCCAAGAAAAATTTCAAATTATTCAATATTTTGAACTAAGTGAATATGAAGATACAGCATATCAAAACTGTGGAATGCCATGAAACTAGAGGTTAGAGGAACTTCTAGTATTGAATGCATATATTAAAAATAAAAACTATCTAAAATCAATACCTAAGCTTCCACCTTGGAAAACCAGAAAAAAATAAATAAGAAATAAGAAAAAATATCAATAGAAGTAACAGAGCAGAAATCAATGAAATTGAAAATAAGAAATCAATAGAGAAAATCAATAAAATCAAAACTTGTTTTTTTGGAAAAAAAATCAAACAGTTGAGAAGTTCTTAGCCAGGCTAGTTAAGGAAGAAAGAGAGAAGATGCAAATGACTGTGTCAGAAATGAGAGACCACTACAAAAACTATGGTTATTAAAAGCATAATAAAAGAAGCCAGGTGATGAAAAACAAATACCATATGATCTCACCTTTAACAAAAACCTAATCAACAAAATGAACAAGCAAGCAAAGTATAACCAAAGACACTAAAGTTGAGAATAGGCTGACAGTGACCAGAGGGGAGGGGGGAGGGGATTATAGGGAAACAGAGTGAAGGGTTTGCAGGAACAATTATAAAGGACACATGGACAACAACAAGGTGAGGTGGAAACAGGGGAGGGAGGTGGGGAGGGCTGGGGTGGTGGGGAGGGGTCGGGGAAAAGGCAGAAAATTGTACTTGAACAGCAATTAAAATGCAATTTTTTAAAAAAGAATATTATGAACAACTCTATTCCTATAAATGTAATAACCAGCATAAAATGGACTAATCCCTTGAAGTCCTATAATTTGCCAAAAGTCACATAAGAAGAAATAGACCTGCTGAATAGGCCAACATACATTAAAAACTTTGAATCAATAACTAATAACCTTCCAAAATAGAAAGCAGTCCTGGGTGGGCTTACTGCTGAATTCTACCAAACATTTAATGACAAAATTATATCTATTCTCTACAATTTCTTCCAGATGAGAGAACAGAGTGTGTACCTCCTAATTCATTCTATGATAAAAGCACTTAACATCAAGATGAAGATATGACAAAAAAAGAAAATTACACACCAATATCTCATATAAACATAGCTGCAGAAATTCTCAACAAAATATTAAAAGATTGATTTCCACAGTACATAAAAGAATTATACACCATGAGAGTTTGGGATTTTTCCCAGTTATGTAAGGCTGGCTCGACATTAAAAAATTAATTAATGTAATTTATAACCTCAAAAGGTTAAAGAAAGAAAATCACATTATCATAACAAAAGGGGCAAAAGAAGCATTTAACAAAATCCAACACTTATTTATGATAAAAACCTCTTAACAGGCTAGGAATAGAGTGGGACTTTCTTAACTTGAAAAAGAACATCTACCTTGTTACTGACATCATACTTAATGATGAGAAATATAAAACTTTCGTGCTAAATTCAGAAACAAAGCAAGGATTTCTTTTTCACCACTTTCCCTTTCGCTTTCACTTTTCCCTTTTCCTTTCACTGTTTTAAAAAAATATGTTTTATTGATTTTTCTATTAAAGTTGTCCTAATTTTCCTCCCCTTATCCCCTCTACCCAGCCCCCTGCCCCACTCCCTCAGGCAATCCCTACACCATTGTTCATGTCCATGGATCATGCTTGTAAGTTCTCTGGCTACTCCACTTCTTATACTGTACTTTACATCCCCATGGATATTCTATAACTACCAATTTGTACTTTTTAATCCCCTCACCACTTCACCCATTCCCTAACAACTGCTCCCATCTGGCAACCATCAAAATGTTGTTCATATCCTTGATTGTCTCTGTTCTTATTTGCTTAGTTTAGTTTTTAGATTAACTTGTTGATAGATATGCATTTATTGCTATTTATTGTTCATAGTTTTGATCTTTTTCTTAAATAAGTTCCTTTGATATTTCAGATAATAATGGTTTGGTGATGATGAGCTCCTTTTGTTTTTTCTTGTCTGGGTGCTCTTTATCTGCCCTTTGATTCTAAAAGATAGCTAGGAATATAAGACAGAAAACTGTACTTGAACAAGAATTAAATTTTAAAACTCTGAAAAAAAAGATAGCTTTGTTGGGTAGAGCAATCTTGGCTATAAGTCCTCGTTTTTCAAAACTTTGAATATTTCTTGCCAATCCCTTCTAGCCTGCAAAATTTCTCCTGCGAAATCAGCTTTTAGTCTTATGAGGATGCTCCTGTAGGTAACTACTGCTTTTCTCCTGCTGCATTTAAGATTCTCTCTTTATCTTTAACCTTTGAAATTTTAATTATGACATGTCTTGGATGGGCCTCCTTGCATCCTTCTTCTTTGGGACTCTGTGCTTCCTGGACTTGAATGTCTATTTCCTTCACCAAATTAGGGACGTTTTCTTTAATTTTTTAAAAGTAGATTTCCAATTTCTTGCTCTTTTCTCCTTCTGTCACTCCTGTGATGTGAATATTGGACCTCTTGAAGTTGTTCCACAGGCTGCTTACACTATCCTTATTTTGGGGGATTCTTTTTCTGTTGTTGTTGTTCTGATTGGTTGTTTTTTGCTTCCTTATGTCCCAAGTCATTAATTTGTTTCTCAGCTCCACTTCTCCGCTTCCACTCCCACACACCTCAGCCATCCCTGTAACCCACTCTCAATACTACTTACCTGCCTTTGGCTTTGTCCATGTGTCCTTTATACATGTTTCTCGATGACTCTTTCCACCCCCCCACATCATGACTTCCCACCTTTCCTCTGGTTAATGTGAGTTTGTTCTTTATTTCATTGTTTCTGGTTATATTTTCCTTGTTTGTTTGTTTTGTTGATTAGGTTCCACTTATAGGTAAGTGGAATTCCATATGGTATTTGGAATAATACCATAATTCCACATATGGTATTTGTCTTTCACTGCCTGGCTTATTTCATTTAGCATAATGCCCTCCAGATCCATCCATACTGTTCTGAAGGATAGGAGTTCCTTCTTTCTTTCTGCTGGATAGTATTCCATTGTGTAAATGTACCATAGTTTTATGATCCATTCATTTACTGATGGGCACTAATGTTGATGCTTCCAACATTTGACTATTGTAAATTGTGCTGCTATGAACATTGGAATGCATATGTTTCTTTGAGTTGGTATGTCACGAATCCTTTGTTTAGGACTATATCTTTTTATGCTACTAAGGTCCTTACTAAGTTCCCTGAGCATCCTTATAACCAGCAGTTTGAACACTGCATCTGACAGGTTGCTTACCCTCATTTTGCTTAGATCTTTTTCTGGAGTTTTGATCTGTTTTTTCATTCGGGCTTTGTTTCTTTGTCTCCTCCTTTTGGCAGCCTCCCTGTGTTTGTTTCTGCGTATTTTGTGAGTTTCTATGACTCCCTGTCTTGGTAGTGTAGCCTATTGTAGTAGGCATTCTGCAGAGTTCAGTGGCACAGCTTCTCTTATCATCCAAGCTGGGTATTCGAGGTGTTCCCTTTGTGTGGGCTGAGTACACCCTCCTCTTGGAGTTGAGCCTTGATTGCTGTTGGCAGGTCAATGAAAGGAATTTATCCAGGCCAGTCAGCTGCAAGGACTGGGTCTGATGAGCAACCACCAACTTCCACCCTCCAGGGAGGAGCAGATGTGCAAGGACAAGGTGGTGGTGCTTCAATGTGGTCTGTAGTTGTCCAACTGGGTGTGCTAGGCCTGTGGTTTTCCCAGCTGATGCAGGCCAAGATCAGGCCTGACCAATGTTTTGCCAAGGCAACTCTGCATAAGTTATAAAGCAATCTGAGATGGCTGGTACTTGTGCTGGGCTTGGAGATTCCTAGGTGAAGCCAAACTGTGAATGTGGGATGGCTACTTTCAGTGCTGGTACTTGGGCAACTAGGCAAGAAGTACAGGAATTGGGGGTTCACTGAGGCTAGCTACTACTTATTTGATAGAATATAGAAAGTTGTGAAGCATGAGACATGACCAGTCATTCATAAGGAAAAGTCACAGTTAAGAGTTTAGGTGGGCTTGTAAGTTGGGTGCGAAGGAGTCTCAGGGTGATCTCCAAGGGAATGTAAATAGTGTTAGCCAGGCCGATGGAGTTTCAGATATGGCAGTCTCAGATATGGCCTGCTGACTGTGTGGCTCTGTGAGGGCAGAGCTCAGAAAGGGACAATGGCCTTTGCTCACCTTTTTATATCTGAGGAAAAACTGTCCCCCAGCTCTTGTCTTGATGTTAGACACTTTAGTTCCTCCCCATATGCGATGGTGGGTTTTAAGCTCCTACCTCAGTGCTGGAGCTCAGAGAAAAAGAATATAAGTCTATGTGTGGGTTCTTTAAGGGGTAGTGGGTTCTTTGTAAACATTATCAAAATTCCAGCAAGTAATTTCATGGATTAAACAAACTATTTCTAAAATTTATTTGTAGAGGCAAAAGACACAGAATAGTTAACTAAATGTTGAAAGAGAAGAACAAAATTGGACAACAGACACTACCTATTTAACTACTTACAATAAAGGCATAGTAATCAATATAGTGTAGTACTGGTGAAAACCTAGCCAAACAGTTCAATAGAACAGATTGCAGAAGCCAGAAATTGACCTACATAAAAATATAAATAAATAAATAAATAAATAAATAAATAAATAACAAAGGCATGCCCTGGCTGGTGTGGCTCAGTGGATCGATCATCAGTTACAAACCAAAGGGTAGCCAGTTCTATTCCCAATCAGGGCACATGCCTGGGTTGCAGGCCAGGTCCCCAGTAGAGGGCACATGAGAGGCAACCACATATTAATATTTTTCTCCTTCTCTTTCTCTTTCTCTTCCCCTCTTTCTAAAAATAAATAAAAGTATTTTTTTTTAAAAAAGCAAAGGCAGTACAATACAGCAAAAATAGTCTTTTCAACAAATGGTGCTGGGACAAATCAACATCCACACATATAACAACAACTCTAGGCACAGACTTTATACCCTTCACAAATGAACTCAAAATGGATCAGAGTCCTAAATATAAAATATGAAATGACTAAGCTCCTAAAAGACAACATAGGAGAAAATTTTGGTGACCTTGTGTCTAGCGATGACTTTTGAGGTACACCACAACCAAATGCACATCCATGAAAGACATAACAAACTGAACTTCATAAAAATTAAAATCCTTTTCTCTGTGAAATACAGGATCAAGAGAATAAGAAGGAAAACCATGGGCTAGTAGAAAATGTTTGCAAAAGACACATTTGATAAAAGACTGTTATGCAAAATATGGGAACAACTCCTTTAAAACTCAACAATAAGAAAACAATCTCATTAAAAATGGACCTTAATAGACACCTCACTGAAGAAGATATACAGATGACAAGTAAGCATACAGAAAGATGTGCCACATCATATGTCATCAGGAAAATTCAAATTAACAACAATGAGATACCACTACACATTGATTAAAACAGCCAAAATCCAAACTACTGACAACACCAAATGCCAGTTAGGATATGAGGCATCAGGAAATGCAAAATGGTACAGCCATTGTGGAAGACTATTGGGCAGCTTTTTACAAAACTAAACTTACTCTTACTATAGTATTTGGTAAGCATGCTCCTTGGTATTTACCCAAATAGTTTGAATATTTTAAAAATCTGTACATGAATATTTGTAGCAGTTTCATTCATAATTGTCAAAACTTAGAAGCAAACACGGTGTCCTTCAGTAGGTGAAAGGGTAAATACACTGTGGTACTTTGAGACAATGGAATATCTTTCAGTGATAAAAGAAATAAACTATCAAGTCATGAAAAGACATGGAGGAACCCTAAATGCACATTATTAAGTGAAAGAAGCTATACTGAAAAAGCTAGAGATATATATTGTATGGTTCCTACTACATTATATTCTGGATACTAAAAAAAATAGTGGATTGTAGAAGGGAGAGAGACCTGAGTAGACAGAGCACAAAGGATTTTTAGGTCAGCACATCAACACTTATAGTATGTGGAACACCAAGCATGAACCCTAATGTAAATTATAAACTTCAGGTAATAATATGTCAATGTAGGTTCATCGACAGTAACAAATATACCACTCTTGAGGGGGGTGTACATAACAGAGGAAGTTGTATGTTTGTGGGGAAATGAGGTTTATGGATACTCTTTTCATTTTATGTTCAATTTTATTGTTAATATAAAATTGCTTTAATAATAAAGTTTACCAATAACAAAAAGTACCAGTGTACAGTGAGAATGGACATCATAAACAACGTAACAAACAACAAGGGTTGGAGAGGTTGTGGAGGAAAGGGAGCCCTAGTACACTGTTGGTGGGAATGCAGAATGGTGCAGACACTGTGGAAAACAGGATGGGATTTCCTCAGAAAACTAAAAATGATACTGCCTTTTGACCCAGCAGTTCCACTGCTGGGGTTATACCTGAAGAATCCTGAAACATCAATCCAAAAGAGCCCATGCACCCCAATGTTCATAGCAGCACAATTTACAATAGCCAAGTGCTGGAAGCAACCTAAGTGCCCATCAGTAAATGAGTGGATCAAAATACTGTAGTACATTTACACAATAGAATACTATGCAGCAGAAAGAAAGAATGAGTTCCTACCCTTTGCAACAGCATGGATGGAACTATAGAGCATTATGCTAAGTGAAATAAGCAAGGTAGTGAGAGACAAATATGATCTTACCTATAACTGGAACCTAATCAACAAAACAAACAAGCAAGCAAGATACAATCAGAGACATTGAAATAAAGAACAAATTCACAGTAACCAGAGAGGGGAGAGGAGAGGAATAATGAGGGGAAATAAGGGAAGGGCCATCAAGGAACATGTATAAGGGACACATGGAGAAAGCCAAAGGGCGTGGCTTTGTGGGTGGGAGGCAGGGATGGGTGGGGCAGAGGGTTTTGGTGGGGTGAAAATGGAGACAACTGTACTTGAACAATAAAAATTTTTTTTAACGTACGAGTATAATTCTTACACCCAAAAATGACAGTAATCTTAAATGCCATCAAACTTCAACTTAATACATGAATGTTCCTGATTGCCTTAAGAACTTATTTTTAATTCTGAAAGTTTGCTTGAATCATGTTCTAAATAAGGTCCACATACTGCTGTTAGTTGATTGGGATTGTCTATTTATTTATAATTTTTTTAATTTTTATTTTTATTTAATTCTTGTTCAAGTACAGTTTTCTGTCATATATTTATTTATAAAGTATCCATTCCCTCTCTTATTATTACTATTTTTTATTCTTTGTTAAATTAATGTAGTTCCTTAGGTCTAGAGTTTACTGTGTCCCCATGGTATCATTTAACCAGTTTCTCTGTCCCTTGTATTTTTGAATGGGTGGTGAGATTTTTGGAATTATACATTTGACTAGATTTAGTTTTGATTTTTTATAAGAATATTTTAGGTGATATTGGGTATGTCAATCAGTAGATGATAATAACCTGGCTTTGCATTATTTTGTGGAGTTAGTGACAACTGATACTTATCAAAATCATTATTTTACTAGATGTTACAAAATGATATTCTAATTTTACCATTTCTTCTGCAATTAGCTGAAATACCTCTAAAAAGGGAAAATTCTCTTTATCAACCTAGAAATAGAGTTCATACAAGAAAGAATACATCTTTGATTTTTTTCCTCCTTATGTCCCAGTTTTCAAAATGATTATGGCTGTATGCTTAGCAAATGTGATCATGTTGGGGATTGCCCTGCCTTGTTTCAGAAGCTGTAACCCTCCATGGCTAAGGCTGGGTAAGAGACCTTGGGGCCCTAAGCCACTAAGGAGACAAAGCTTATCCTTCTGGCAGAGGTGCCACATCTGCCCAGTCTACTTCACCCTGCCTGGCCTTAGTGGACGACTGGTTAGCCAATGATGGGTAAGATTCCTCAAGGGAGGGATGACCTAAGACAAGCACAGTAATGGAGAGGCCCTCAGGGAAGTACTTAGGGGGCTATAGGAAAAGGGGGTGATGGACCCCTAACCCTCAGCTTTGACATAGCCTAAGTCCTCATTCTGTCTGCAAGAAGTCTCCTAATCTCTTAGGTGCCTTACTTCCCCTGCCTGACTTAAACCTGAAACAATGCTGGATGTGGGTGCGGCCCTATGCTGGAAAGATCAGGATCCCGGGGGTGATCAGGCCTAAGAAAGAATGCATAAAATCCTGTGAAACCTGCTTTGCTAATACCCTGAATTTATATGATAAGGGTCCAAACATGAAATGAGTTTGTTTCCCCAAAGATTTATGGCCCTTTAGCTATCTGGCCCTGACTCAAATAAGCCCTCATAGTTCTTTGAATGTTATCTATTGTTTGATTATTACTGCCTGACAATGACTGATGAGCTTTACATATACGCCCTGCATTGCTATGCAAATAATGCCAATAAAAGCCCATTAAGGAACAGGCTCCTGGTGCCCTTCTCCTTTGAGAGTTTGGCCACCTTTCCTCCCCAAGCAGATCATGTCTTGGTCGACTTATTCTCATCTGCAGCAACTGACCAGGGGGCCCTGTGGGCGGAGCCCCCCCACATGACCAACCACATAAGAGGTGACACTATCAATTTTTTCCTAGCAAGACAGTGTCTTTGAGTTGTTCCTTGAATCAATTATCAGTTGTATTACAAGAATTTACTCTTAGTTTTTATTTTTATTTTCTATTTTAGTGAAAATAAAATGCAAATTTTTAAGCTATTGTAGGGTCTTTAATATTAGGACTCACGTTTCTTATTTTTTAGGTAGCAGACCCTCAAGTGTCTCCAGGAGCCTGGCATGTTGTATCCACAATTGAAGTGTGGTTCAGGTGAAGGTTGTGGCCAGCTGGAGAGTTCAGGTTCTCTCTAAGGTGGCAGAAGGTATTTAACTCTGGCCATCATTGCCCCAGAGGTAATAGGGTGAGGGAAAGTATAACCCGCTATTCAAAAAAAGCTGGTAATCTGAACTTTTTGATAATGTCTCTTGACTTCTAAAACTTGCCAAATAATAAAAAATTTTAAACCACCACACCTTGTCAAAAACTCTGCAAATATGTCTAGCTGTGGCCTGCCAAAACATTATTTATACTCAAAGTAATTTAATGCACTACCTTGTTTCTAATTACATGTATATTTTGCTTTTAGAACCAAAGGGCCACATCCCCCTCTTCTTATTCCCCAGGGTCCCTCTTAATTCTAGACTGCAACCATGCCTGAGGAAGAGCTGATCTGGCCCAAAAGCTTCACTTTCCTAACAGGACACTGGCGCTCAGAGAGGAGAAATACCTTGTGGATGATCTCAACCTTGAATCCAGATCTGGTGCCAGTGCTGAGTACCTTCCACTGAGTACCACAGCCTTTTACTAGCAAAGTGGTAGTCCAGGATCATCACCCCCTTCCCCAGTAGAAGCATCCATTTTCCCAGGTCTTTGCCTCTCATCACTTGAAAACAGAAACCAGAAACTTGTCTTAGATGTATATTTGTTACTTTAATAATTAACCAGCACGAAAAATTTCCAAGTTGTGGCTACTGCTATGTTTTAGAATAAATGGCAAAACTGAGGCTCAGAGATAAGTAACTCTGTGGGGTAGAACAGTACAACAGACCCGTGTTAGTGTGACCCACAAGCCTGGGTTCATTCTATAACCCCAAACTGTCTCCTCTCTCCAAGCTCCCAATGACACCCAATGCCATTTTCTTAATTTCTGCAACAGTGTACCCTGACCAGATGGCTTTCACAGTCATGCTGCTTCCTGAGAGGACAGCCAAGGACCACAGTAAGCATGTGGCCCTGGAGCTTTCCCTTCCTTCACCACCTAATTACTCTCTTTCCTCCTCTTCAAACTGCTTTTCTGGAACTCACTTACTAGCCAGAACTAATTCACTGCCTAGGTTAGGGTCCTGGGAGGAAGCAGGTAAAACATCCAAACTGGGCAATTGAGTGGAGTATTGTGTGGGGATTGTTGCTGAGGTATGGGCAGTGTTAAGAGAAGCCAGGGAGATGGTGAAGCAGCCCTTGGTTAGCCCCAGCAGCTGTGGCCTTGGGAGAAGAACGTGGCCACTGCTGCCTCATTCCTCAGGGAATGAGCTGGGAAATAAATGCGATAAACTGTCCTGCTTCCATTAAAAAAAATATAAATATAAATAAATAGTAAATAAGAAAGAAGTGAAGGAAGAAAGAAGAAAAAGAAAGAGAGAGCGAGCAAGGTAGAGAGTGGAGAGACAAAGAATATCCCAAATATTCTCCCTGCTTTTTTACCAGATACTGCCACTGAAGTAGACAGGAACCCTGTTCTGAAGGGCACCTCTGCTAAAAAGGATCAGCATGCCTCCCCCAGCTTCCAGCTTCACTTCTGCCTCCCTGGCTGGAGGCCCAGCCAGCTTGCCTCAAGACAACCTCTTCAGTTCTACCCTGGCAGACATGAGAGGCCCCACCATCTGGGTCAGGCAATTGGAATGTTCCAGTTGGGTCTTGAGTATCCTGAGTAGAGAAGCTATATTCTTTCCCCAGCACATGTGCACTGTTAACACCTGCATGTTACTACTCTGTGTAGAGGCTTGACCTGCTTTCTCACTCCACTCCTGCTTTCTCTGGTCCTGCCATTTTTCTTGAAAATCTAGAAATATTTCTCCCACAAACCCCTCTGCTTCTAGGCCCAGAGTGCCAGCAAATCAAGTTATTTTCAT
Organism: Sturnira hondurensis; assembly: GCF_014824575.4. Lineage (NCBI taxonomy): Eukaryota > Metazoa > Chordata > Mammalia > Chiroptera > Phyllostomidae > Sturnira > Sturnira hondurensis. The sequence goes on from NW_028075471.1 coordinate 14,214,256, forward strand.
TTTATGAATATGCATATACAAAACACAAGCTATTTCTGAGATAGATTACAAATTTGATCTGCAGGGAACATGTTGCCATTTCTGCCAACGGGTAGAAATTTTGTTAAATTACACCAGGGGCAACCATTTTGCCTTTTGGGGAGAACTCATTTTTCAAGGTGCATTCGCTGCTTGGAAAATGGCTTTACGCTTCCCAAACAAGCAGATAAAGTTGGTTCCCACCTTTAAAATAGAAAAGTCAATGTCCAACCTTCTTTATACAGAGGTATAAGTTAAGTACTTGCTTTAGAAACCCAAATTTCTTTCCTTGATCACCTCAGATCTAGCATTTTCTTCCTCCTCTTAAGTCTTTTCTTGTGCAGTCAGCAAAAATGCTGTAAATTGACACATTTCAGGTTCCTCATAGCTTCCCCTTCCCATCCCCATTAAGTTTGCTTGAAGCACCATTGTACAGAAAGGAGCAAATGAAATAGAGCAATCTCAAAAGGTAAGAATGAGTCATGGAATCGCTTTAAAAATTAACTTTATGCCAATTGAACTTGCTTGCAGTTGATTTATGTAGGCTGATATTGAGTTACTTATGTCATTGTTACATGTGCCCTCCATTCCTCTCCTAAGCAGGAAGACACCCTTACAATTTTCTTTGTCTTTGCATTGCTTGACACTGAAGCAGTATGCACAGTGGATACGAGTACTGGCTCTGGAGTCTGATGGACATACCTGAGTCTGTGCCTTAGTCTTGCCATTTGTTAGCAGCATGGCTTCATGTGAGTCCTAACCTCACTGACTTTCAGATCCCCACCTAAAAAATCAGGGAGATAATAGTTCCATTGCAGAGGAATTCTGTGATCACTAAATGAACCAATGCAGGTAAAACATTTAACACCATTCCTGAACCACAGTAAATGCTCAGTAAGGGTCAGCTACAACTGCTAATTTCCACTAAGCTACAAAAGCAGTGCCTGTGGGAAGAGCTACCTGCAGATTCATTCTCCCTCTCTCAATATGAAATGTGTTCCAAATCTGATAGGTACTTACCCTAAATTTCTGCTTTTAAGTATCCTCTGCCTTAAAGCTTTGGTTTTGCACCATTCTCTAGAAATTCTCTAGGCTCTTCCTTTATTGAGTGCTGTGTTCTCAAATGCTCTGGGCTTTCATTAAAGCGACACTGACACTGAAGTGTGTTAGCACATTTATTAATGGATAGAGTCTCCTGGGTCTTCTCTACCCAAATGGGAAAGCACCCATCTGATTTGGGGCATTGGCAGATTTGACCTTTCGTAATTGTTTTTCCAAGACCTAACACAATATCATTTAAAAAGTGGTTGCCTCATTTTTAACATTAAATTATGTTCCCCTTTCACCTCACTGTTACCTTGTCTCAAAGCACACTCTAATCATTTTTCTATGTCATCTGTACAGAAGCAGAACATGAATTCAAATCTTAATTGCTAAATGTACTGCTTACTTTTTATTTGGATTATTCATCACGTATTACTGAGAACTATAGACTTTTCTTTTTAATTTTTAGTTTATCGCTGCATTGAAAATATTCTTTAAATATTTTAAAATGAAAAATTTATTACATTAAAAAGAACTTAAAAATTAAAGTAAATATTTTCAAAAGAATGCTGTATTTATAAAAATGTGTAAGGTACAAAGAATAATGATACAATAAATATCAGTATACCTACTACTCAGTTTATGGGGAATAAATATAACCTTTGGTCTGAAACCCCTGTAAGTGCCCATCCTGAAGTCATCTCTTTTTTTCAGAGATAATACTGGTACTAAATTTATCTTTTGCATTTGCTTTCATTCCAATGTGCAAATGAATATATCACAATTTGTTTTTAGATTTTACTGCTGATGGATATTTGAGTTCTTTCCAGTGTTTTTATTAATTCCAATGTTTTTATTAGTTTCTATTAGTTCAAAACTTTTTGTTTTTAGATGAGTGTAAAGTTATAAGAAGTGATACCGAGAGGTCCCACATAAACTCAGTTTTTCCTATCAGAATGTCTTATAGAACTCTAAATATTACAGCTAGGATATTGATGTTTCCCTCAGCTCACAGATAGACAACTTTCACTTCCCTCAGACCCCACCTTTTTCTTTAACTGAGGGAGGCAGCCAATAATCTGTTCTCCATTTTTATAATTGTCTCTTTCCAAGAATGTCACACAAATGTAACCATATAGTATGTAACTTTTCAGGACTACTTTTTTTTCTCAATATAATTTTCTGGAAACTCATCCAGCCTGTTGCATGTAACAATAGCTCACCTTTTCTCACTGCTGAGTCATATCCCATGGAATGGATGCACCATACATAGTTTGTTATACCATTTACCTGTTGAAGACATCAGTTTACAGTTTGAGGCTATTACAAATAAAGCTGCATTAAGCATTTTGGTCCATTTTGTGTACTGGAGACCTCATTGTCATATGATAAATGCCCAGGAAAGCAATTGCTGTGTCATGGCATAATTACATCTTTAGTTGTCTAAGGAACTGCTTAAGGTTTTCCATAGTGGCTGTGTCATCTTACATTTGTGCCTGCAATGTTTCATTAACAATTTCTCTTCATACTTGCCAGCTTTTGGTGTTATCATTGTGTTTTATTTTACCTATTCTGTTAGCTGTATAGTGGAATCACATTCTGGTTCTGATTCATATTTCCCCAATGGCTAATGGTGTTGAGAATCTTTTCATGTGTTTATTTACCATTTGTTTATTTTCTTTGGTGAAATATCTTCTTTTTTTTAGTCTTTTGCCCATGTTCTAGTTGGATTGTTTGCTTTAAATGTTGAGTTTCATAATTTCTTAAATAAATAAAATAGGTAGATAAAACTTCATTGTTTTACATAAGTGTGTAATCCATTTTTAGTTAATTTTTGTATAAAATGTGAAACTTTGGTAAAGGCGAAATTTTTTGCCTGTGAATGCTCAGTTGTTTCCAGCATCATTTGTTGAAAAGGCTATTCTTCCTCCACTGAATTATTTTTGTACCTTTGTAAAAAATTAGTTGGGCTTATTTGTGATGATCTACTCTGTTTCCTATGCAGCCCATTTATCTATATGTTTTTCCTTTCTCTAATACTGCACAGTCTTGACTACTATGTGCATTGAAATCACTCAGACTGAGTCCTTCCATTATTCTTTTTCATAATTGTTCTAGCTATTTGAGTTTCTTTGCTTTTACATATAAATTTTAGAATGATCTTGCCTATAGCTACAAAAAATTTTACTTGAATTTTTATAAGGATTGTGTTAAACCTGTTTTGGGAGAATTGCCATCTTTACTATGTTGAATTTTCCAATATATAAACATAGTATGCCTGATCATTTATTTTAATTTTTTAAATTCTTTATCAGCATTAAGCAGTTTTCATGTATGAGTCCCATGTATGATTTGTTTTATATATATATTTAAGTTTTTCAGCTTTTCTTTGAGCTACTGAAAGTATTATTTTTCAAATTTTGTAGTCAACATGTTTTTTGCCTATTAATCTTATATTCTCCAATCTTCCTGAACTCAATAATTAGTCTTATGTGATTCTTTGGGATGTTCTACATGACACTTATAGCATCTGGAAATATAGTTAGGTTTACTTCTTCCTTTTAGGTATCTATGTGTTTGATTTACTTTTCTTACTGAATTGTACTGGTTAGAACTTTAGCACTCTGCTGAATCAGAGTGGTGACAGTGGACATCTTTGCCCATCTGCTCTGAATCTTAGAGGGGGAAGCATTCAGTCTCTCACATTGAATCTAATATGCGCTGAAAGTATTTTGTAGTTTCTCTTATCAGTCCGAGGAAGTTCCTATCTATTCCTATTTTTCTGAGTGTTTTTATCATAAATCAGTGTTGAATTTTGGCAAATGATTTTTTTCTGCATTGATGGACATGATTGTGTGATATTTCTCCTTTAGTTTGTTAACATTGTGGATTCCATTGACTGATTTTGTAATGTTGAACCAGCTTTGCATTCTGAAATAAATCCCACTTGGTCATTGAATGTAATGTTTTTAATAAACTGTTGAATTCTGCTGTTAATGATTTGTTAAGGTTTCTGCCTGCCTATACATTCATAGAGGCTATTGGTCTTTGGTATGTTTTTTTTTTAATTTAAATTGTACTTTTCTTTATCTCTGGTTTTAGAACAAGTTTATACTGGTTTTATAAAATGAATCAGAGAATATTCATTCACTCCCATATTTTTAACAAGACTGAGTAGAATTGGTGTTGATTTTCTTCATAATTTTGTAGAATTCTCCAGTGAAACTACTAAGGCCTGAGGATTTCTTTGTGGGGGAGTATTTTAAATGTATTAATTCAATTCCTCAGTAGTTATATGGCTATTCAAATAATCAGTCTTAAGTTGGGCAAGTAGTAGTAGCTTGTATTTTTGGAGGAATTGGTCCCTTTCACCTAAGTTACTAAACTATGTGAGTAGAGTTGTTCATATTTTCTTATTACGCTTTTGATGCCTACAGAGCTTCTAGTGAAATAAATGGTTTCATTCAATGAACATTATAATTTAATCTTCTCTTGTTTTTTCTTAACAGTCTTGATCAAGGTTTGTCTATTTTGTTGATTTTTTAAAACCCAGCTATTTATTTCATTGATTTCCTCAATTTCCTTTTGGTTCTTCTTTATGTCTGACTTCTTTGCTGAAACTTTTTATTTCTTTCCTGAAAAACTACTTTTTTAAAAATTTGTTTCAAGCATACTCATAATTGCTCACTGACCTATTTTTCATGATGACTACTTGAAAGTCTTTGTCAGATAATTCTGATATCTCTGTCATCTTGGTATTGACATCTATCAATTACATCTTTTTATTCAGCTTGAGATCATCCTGGTTTTTGACGCAGTGAGTGAATGATTTTTGTTTGAAACCTGGGCTGTTTTATATTATTTTATGAAAATCTGGGCCTTGTTTAAGCATGCTATTTTAGCTGCTTTCTTGACACCATTCTAGCAGGGTTAGTAGGAGTCATGGCCTTGTAACAACTCGAAGTAAATGTTCCCAACTTAGCCTCTGTTGATCCCCATCGAGGGGTTCCTTATCTGTGAAACTGCTGGGTAATAGTGAGCACCCTGATTGTCCACCAGGTCTCCTTTCACACAACCTCAGTGTGGAGATGGAAAGCACCTTATTACTGCCAGGTGAAGGCATATGTTCCCTCTTCACATGGCATTCTGGGAGACCATCTTGGTAGAGGTATTGTCGCAATTCATTACAGACCTGTGAGGGTGAAAGTTTAGACTCACCATTTGGCTTTTGATAGTGTAGGTGGAATTAGAGCCACAGGTTTTTTAACGTGTTGTTTGGCTGGAGTGAAAGATAGATATTGTCATGTTAGGATTCTGTCTCGTTACATTTATCTTTTCCTCTGGCTAGTGAGAGCAGGAATCTCTTGAGGGGGGCCTTTTTTCAGTCTGTTTTCTTTGGCTTTTTGGGATTGCCAGATTCGTAGCTTCAAGTCTGGTGTATATGAGACAAAAAGAAAATTCAGGAACCTAGCCATTTTTAGGTCTTTTTCTCCCAGCCAGTTTGCCTTCTCTCCACTGTTCAAGGTCATATATATCTCCTCCAATTTCTCACTAAAATTTTAGTTGTACTTAGTAAGAGGAATATGAAAAACTATATCTACTTTTTTTCCCCAAGAAGTTTAAGCAACTCAGCTCTGCTTCTTCACCCCCAGGCCTGTGCAGTCCAATACATTAGCCACTAGCACATATGGATATTTCAATTGAAATAAAAATTAATTAAAATATAATACTTCTATACTTTATTACAGTAGCCACATTTCAAGTACTCAGTAAGCACATATGGCAAGTGACTACTGTATTGGACTAACAGGTTATAGAGTATTTCCATCATTGTTAAAGTTCTATTGGGTAGCACTGGACAAAAGTATATACCTGAGTGCAAAGTTGCTGGCTTGAAGATTATGAACTTCTTAACCTTCATTAGTTAATGCTAATCTATTTTCCAAGGCAGCAATATTGATTTATACTTCCAATAACAATACATGAGAATTCCTATTATTTCACATTTGTATTAACACCGGGTAATGTGAGGCTTTAAAAATGTGCCATATTAAAGGGAATGAAAATGATGGGCTACCTTTTTCTCCATTTACTAAAAAGAAAAAATATTTTATGTTGCTAATGACCATTATGAAATGGGCTGTCTAAATCTTTTGCCCATTTTCCTATTGATCTTTCTTTTTCTTGTTAGTTTATGGGAGCTTTAAAATATATTGGATACTAATCTTTTATTAATTAGATGTACTAAAAATGTCTTCTCTACCTTGTAGCTGCCATTTTTTGCTCTGGAGCTTCTTAAACAGTATAGAACAGGCTAAACTGTGACTAAAAAATAAATCTTGAATCTTAGTGGAATAACAAAGTCTGATGGTAGTAGGGTGGTTTTCCATCTTGATGCTGTGCATTAGAAAACACATGACCTTCAAAGTTACTGGGTGAAGGAAAGGAGAACTGGAGAACCTATATAAGATGTCTTCACGTTCTAGGCCTTGAAATGGCTTATATCAGTCACTATGGTGCAAAATGCATCTATTTATGATCTCATCTTTGTATGAGGTCCCTCCCAAGGGACAAAGAACTATGAGGGCTTATTCAGAGTCAGGGTCTGTTAGCTAAAGGGCTACAAAACTTTGAGAAACAAACTCATTTTCAGCTCAGGCCTTTATTATTTAATCAAGAGCATTCTAAACAAAGCAGACTTCACAGGATTTTATGTATTCTTTCTTAGGCCTGATCACTGGGGGAAACCCACGCTTTCCAGCACAGGGCTGCACTGCCCTTTTTCATTGTTTCAGGCTTCATTCAGTCAGGGGAAGTAAGGCAGCCAAGAAATTAGGAGACTTCTGGCAGACAGAATGAGGACTTAGGCTATGTCAAAGTTGAGGGACGAGGGTCCATCACCCTCTTTTGCTATAGCTCCTCACGTCCTTTCCTGGGGTCTCCCCATGATCGTGCCTGTCTTAGGTTGCCCCCCCCTTGGCAAATCTTACCTGTCATTGGCTAACTGATCATGCATTGGAGGCCAGGCAAGGGTAAGTAGAAGGAACATAAGTGGTGCTCCTGCCAGGGAGATAAGCTTTGTCTCCTTAGTGGCTTATGGTCAGAAGGTTACTCACTCAGCCTTAGCCATGGGGGAATTACAGCTTCTGAAACCAGGCAGGGCAGTTTCTAACATTATGTTTGGGCCAAAAGTTTGTTTGCTCTTTCTATAAGATGGCTCTACTAGTGCCTAACTGTCTTTAACTTTATTCAGAACATTTAATTAGATTGTATTAAAATAGCTGTCATATCAGCATACATTAAAAAATCAGAATTGGTCAATTTTTGTGTAACCATTTTAATATTGAAGATGGAAAAAATAAGCAATACTTTTGGCATAATACATTTATTATTTCAATAAAGGTAAAAATGCAACTGCAACACAAAATATTTGTGTAGTGTATGGAGAAGGTGCTATAACTGATAGAATGCATCAAAAGTAGTTTGTAAAGTTTCATGCTGGACATTTCTTTTATCATTGTTTTTTAATTATTTATTGTGTGTTGAAACCAGTAAGAGGTTCCATGACACTAGATAAACCAGTTCTGAGGTTTTCCCTGAAAGATAAAGTTTAACAGTTGCAGCTTTTTCAGTGTTTATCAAAATACAAAAGAAAAAAGTTGAAGTTGTTGATTTTGATGTCAAATCTGACCCTTGCAGGCTGAAGGAGTGAAAGCACATGTGGATGGGGCCTCTGAGGAGCTAGGCTCTAAGATGACTGTTCACACATCTGGCTCCTAGTGGTAAGACCCAGATAAGCTGTAGCAAGTGAGCATGCATGGGGACCATGGGAGGACTCCTGCTCTGGCCAACACTCCAGATCAGTCCAGATCAGTGTTGGACTGATCACTTTACAGAGTGATCCTGCAAAGCACTGACACTACCCCAAGAGAAACCTGGGGTCCCTCCCATGATTTCTTCAGTGGTGGCCATAGCCCGTAGCCCTTTCCTGGGGCAGTGGTGTAAGCACAGGTACAAGCAAACTCTATAGGTTGTGGAAAATCTAGTAAGAGAGCCATTCAGGGACTGTAACTGACCATGCAGAATGTTTTGTGGCTGGTTCTGTTCATTACATGCTCCAGACTGGTGAGGACCATGGTTAGACTGGACTCAAGCCATTACTACAGAACCTACACTAGGCACATTTCTCCCTTCTCTGTGTTCAAGTGTCTCTTTATCTTGTGTTTGTAACTATTTTAAAAAATGCACTGAATTTGGGTTAAAAACCCCACATCAAAATGGATCTCAACACAGATCTAAAGCCCAGAGGAGGAATGTTAGACTGATCTGACAGCACCTCCTAGAGGCCCGGACACCAGTAGTAGGCAGTAGGTTGATTTGATTCTCATTTTACAATGAAAGAAGCTGAGTAATATTGCATAGGAGTGCCAGAAACTGCCTCATTGGAAACAAGAACTATTTACATTACACGAAAACCCAGTTGAAGGCTGAGTCTGCCCATGTACAGCATGGGGAAGCACACTGGGATGGACCACACCACAGGGTCATGGCTGCCACAAGAGAGTAAAGCGAGGGTGAAGGAGGGAGTGAAGAGGAAGAGAAGACTGCAGCTCACTTCTGGCTCTGGAGCTGATTGGACAGTCAGTCCAGTCCCTCATAGAGCCCATCCCCACTGGTGGCACAGGATATTTGAATGTGCCGGTTCCTCTGGTGTAGAAAGTGCAGGCCCAGCTTGTCCATGTTCTTGGCTATGTTCATGGCATTGGGGAGGTCCTGCTTGTTTGCAGACATGAGCAGGACATCATCCCTGAGCTTGTCCTCTGCCAGCATCCTTATGAGCTCCTCTCGGGCCTTGTTCATGCACTCTCCCTCGTTGCTGTCAACCACAAAGATGAGACCTTGTGTGCTGTGGAAGTAGTGGCACCACAGAGGCTGGATCTTGTCCTGACTGCCCATATCCCACATGGTGAAGCTGATGTTCTTGTACTCCACAGATTCCATGTTGAAACCTATGGTAGGGGTGGTGGTCACCATCTCACCCAGCTTCAGTTTGTACAGGGCCTTCCCCTGTAGTGTCCAGGTTCACCATGAAAATACACATTTATTTTTTGTGCGAAAGGAGCCCTTAAAGAGGTTTGCAAAAATATCCCCTATGCTGTAGATGGGCTGGAGAGACACTGCCCAGAGAAACCCTTTGCCTCAGCAGCATTGCTGCTCTAAGCCAGGTGGTTGTTTATGCTCTCTGGTGCTAGAGATTTCTCACTGGAGGATCCATGGTCAGGTAGACCACTTGAAATTGACAGAGATCAAACTGACACATCATTTGAGATCAGTGTTAAACTATGCAGTTTAAACTTCTTATAATTATAAGAAGCTTATTAAAAAAAGAAAAAAAGAAAATCACTCATGGTCCAGCCACTGAACAATAACTCCTATTGGTATATTGGTGGTTCAGCTTTACTGCTGGGTATATGTAGTGTTATTTTTTTAGTTTTAGTTAAGCGAGAGAGTATTTAGTCAACCATACAGCCAGAAACTGAAATTGAGATACATATATTAACACATATACTAAATTTGTACTAATACATATAAAATTTTAAATACCTTCAAAACAATATAAGTGTAAAATGATATCTCTATAATTATAAAGATATCTATAATTCTTTTAATTTAAACGACAGTCCATTTGAATTAAAAATCTTGGTAGCAAGATTATTGTCATTTAAACTTTTTCACTGATTACTTTTTTCTTTTTTTCCCCACATTTCACTGCTAAGTCAACAAAGTTCTTTAAGGCTTGTGGTTGACAAAGTTATCCTTCTTGTTAGATGAATTGACATAAAAAAATACCAGTCAGCCTCCTAACACTATGGCCTTTATTCAGTATATTGGGAGAGAGGGAAAGTTAATGCTAACCTTGCTAAATCTTGCAAAGTCAAGTTGTCTCTGATATACACTCTCCTCCCTTTCCTGTCAATTAATCAACAAGTAGCTATTGAGTTTCTACCACAGATCTGTTTTGTGATAATGGCAAGCTTGTTCTGATAGCTATGGGTATTACACCAGGTTTCCCTAGGATGAGAATCTGACTAAACAGATATTTTATGATTACTTTATTTTTCTCCTTCTTTCACAAAAATACTTTAGGAATTTCTTGGGGAGACTAAAGGGTAGAGTTAACTATTTTTTGAGGTTTCTCCTCTGTGGATAGGCAAGAGTTTCCATTTGCTGGTATTTTTTTTTAATTTGAAAAAGCGTTGAGAGAATTGTATAATCCCATTGCCAGCCCTGTTTCCCCATTCTCTCTTAAGCTCCCAATTTACCCTTACTTTTGTCCTTATCATTCTTGTAAAATAGCATTTATTCAGTCACAAAACTCAATGGTCAATTCTCAGTCCTACTCTTATTCAACTTTTTGACAGAATTTGATGGCGTTTCTCTCATCTTCATTTTTGAGAGTACACAGCTTTCTCCTTTACATCCTTCCGCAGTGGTCCTTTATAAGCTTTGCTAACTCTTTCAATTTTCCAGACCCCCTAAAAGATGAAATGCTATATGGTTCAGGCCTTAAACCTCTTTGCCTTCTACATTTGTTTTCATGTAAATACCATTTATACATCAAATTTATAATGCCAGCCTACACATTACTCCTGAAGTCTTGATCAACTGCCTAACTCCCATTTGGAGCTCTGACAGGCCTCTCAAATGTAACATGTCCATTACTAAACTCTTATTTTTCCTAAAGCCTGACAGTCTTTCTGCTCTATTCATTTTTTACTAGAAGTCATTCTTGTTTTCTTTATAGCTGCTTTTCAAAACTAACAAAAAATAAGAAAACAAGCATGTAAAAAACAGATCTAACTTAAAATGACCACATGTTAAACTCTTGTGAGAAGTTTTCACAACTTCCCTTGTATGATATTGCTCTCAGTCCCACTAGTGAGAGAGAGTTTAGAGGGAGGGACTAGGAGAATCCACTTCACCTGGGAACTTGATGGAAAGGGACATTCTTTTTTTAGAATGATATCACATTTGTTTAAATGTATTGGGGTGACACTGGCTAATAAGATCACTAGGTTTCAAGTGTACATTTCTATGGTTCTAGATCTGTGTATTCCACTGTGTGCCCACCACCTAAAGTTAAACCATTTTCTGTCACCATATATTAGGCCCCTCTCCACCCACCACCTCCAACCCCCTTCCTTGTGGTAACCACACTCTTGTCTGTGTCCATGAGTTTCAGTTTTATATCCCATGTATGAGTGCAATTATATGGTTCTTAGCTTTTTCTGACTGACTGACTTCACTTAGCATAATATTCTCAAGGTCCATCCATATTTCCACAAATGGCAGTATTTAGTCTTTTCTCATGGCTGAGTATTATTTTATTGTATATATACATATCACATCTTCTTTATCCAATTCTCTACCAAAGGACATTTTGATTGTCTTCATGTCCTAGCCACTGTGGATAATACTGCAATGAACAGAGGGGTGCATATATCTTTGTGAATACATATTTTTGAGTTTTATGGGTAGATAGATACCCAGAAGAAGGATTACTGGGTGATATTGTAGCTCTATTCTTAATTTTTTTAGGAACCACCAGATCGCTTTCCATAGTGGCTGTAGCAGTCTACATTTTTACCAGCAGTAAATGAGGATTCCCTTTTCGAAACAACCTCTCCAACTCTTGTTATCACTTGTCTTGTTAATAATAACCATTCTAACAAGTATGAGATGGTATCTCATGATAGTTTTGATTGGCATCTCCCTAATAGCTCGTGAGCCTGAACAGCTTTTCATATAACTGTTCACCATTTGTATGTCCTGGGAGAAATGTTTGTTCAGAACACCTGCCATTTTTTTTTCAACTAAATCGTTTGTTTGGTTTTGAGTTTTATGAATTCTTTGTGCACTTTGGATAGTAAACCTTTGTCAGAGCTATTGTTTGCAAATATCTCCCATCTGGTTGGTTGCCTCTTTGTTTTGTTGTTGGTTTCTTTTGCTGTGCATAAGCTTTTTAGTCACATTTATAGTCTCATTTATTTATTTTTACCTTGACTTCCCTTGCCTTTGGAGTTAAATTTATAGAACGTTCTCCACAAACAAGATCCATAAGTTTAGTAGCTGTGTTTTTCTGTATGTAATTTATTGTTTCAGACCTTATGTTTAAGTCTTTGATCCAGTTTGAATTAATTTTTGTACATGGGGACAAACTGTAATCTAGTTTCATCCTTTTGCATGTGGCTTTCCAATTTTCTCATCACCATTTATTGAAGAGATTTTCTCTTCTCCATTATGTGTTTCTCACTCCTTTGTCAAAAGTTACCTGCCCATATCCATGTGATTTTATAAATGGACTCTCAAATCTGTTCCATTGATCTGTGTGTCTGTTTTTCTTCCAATACCATGCTGTTTTGATTATTGTGGCTCTGTAGGATAAGTTAAAATCAGGTAGTATTCCTCTGGCATTGTTCTCTTTTCTCAGAATTGCTGTGTCTATTTGTTTTGTTTTGTTTTTTTGTGAATACATATAAATCTATGATTTTTGTGCTATTTCTTTTAAAAATGACATTGGGATTTTGATAGGAATTACATTAAACTTGTATATTGATTTCAGTAATATGGCTATTTTAACTCTATTGATTCTTCTAATCCATCACCACAGAACATCTTTGCATTTTATTGTATCTTTTTCTATCATTTTGGTAACACTTTGTAGTTTTCAGTATATAGGTCTTTCACACCCTTTATTAAGTTTTTTTTCATAGATATTTTATTCTTTTGGTTGCAAATTCAAAAGGAATTTTCCCCCATTTTTTCTGAAGTTTCATTGTTAGTGTACAAAAAAACAGTGGTTTTGTATAATAATTTTATATTGTGCAACTTTGCAGTATTTGATTATTGTTTCTAATAATTTTTAGTGGAGTCTTAAGTCTTAAGTCTTTCTATGTACAGAATTATATCATCTTCAGAAAGTGATGCTTTTACTTCTTCCTTCCCAATTTGGATGCCTTTTATTTCTTTCTCTTGCCTTACTGCTCTAGCTGGGACTTCTAGAACTCTGTTGATTAAGAATGGTGAGAGTGGACACCCTGTTCTTGATTTTAGAGGAAATCTTTCAGGTTTTCACCATTGCGTATGATATTGGTGAGGGTTTGTTATAAATTAACTTTTTTATGTTGAAGTACTTTCCTTCTATTCCTATTTTATTGTATTTTAATTATAAATAGATGGCATATGTTCTCCAATGCATTTTTGCATCTTTTGGTAAGATTATATGATTTTATGTGTTCTTTTGTTAATGTGGTCTGTTACATTGATTGACTTGCATATGTTGAATTGTATATGTCAGATTTATAGTACCAGCCTAAACATTACTCCTGAACTCTAGATCATCTGTCTGCCTTCCATTTAGAGCTCTGACAGGTTTCTCAAATGTAATGTGTCCATTACCAAATTCTCATTTTTTCTCAAGCCTGATAGTCTTTTTACTCTGTTCAGAATAAAAACCAAAGTGTAATTTCCCACTAATTCTCTGAATTCATCTCCTACCATTGCTCCTTTTACTTTATCCTACTACACCAAGTGCAATTGTATCTTTATACCTGCTGGTCCTTTGCCTGGAATCCTCTTCCCCAAGATAACTATGTGACTTAATTCTCTTCCTTTAAGTGCCTGGGGAAATAATTTTCATCAAAGAAGTGTTTCCTGACCACCTTTATAATATAAAAATGTTCCCCACAACACCCCTATCACTCTTTATTCAATTTTCCTAATTTACTTATTTTTGTTACACTTATGGTCCTAAATATGGTTTTTCTTTCTACCCCCTTCCCTACTAGAATGTTAACTTCATGTTCATAGAGACTTTGCCTTGTTTAATTCTATATGTACAGCTCTTAGAATAGTCCTTGGGTCATAGTAAGCATTCAATAACTATATTTTCAGATCTTTTCTATATGTAAAAATGCCACCTTAAAAATTATTCAGATAATGTTATCTCAGTGGTTCTGCCAGTTGCTGTCTTAGTAACATTTTCTGAATATCTTTCATCATAAGAAAATATAGATATAAATTTATAGATCTATAGATTTATAGATTTAGCTTTTATATTTTAAAATTTATATAATTTATATATTTTATAAATCTATTTGTAGATTTGATTTCTTGCCTATTTCAAACAGTTCTGTAATGAATAAGCTTACAGTGAAGTCTTTTTGTAATCCGGTTTGTCACACAACTATTGAGTAACTGCTACATGCAGGTCATTGGTCTGAGCAATGGATGCAAGCAGAAGCAAATGGACTGTGGCTTTTGCATTCAGGGAGCTCCTGACATGGTCAGGAAGATGGAGCTTAATAAGTGAGAATGGGATATTTTACAGAACTGTGAATACCACAAGGTTGGTAAAGAGTTGCAATGTGCAAGTAGAATCCAGGGACAGGAACTACTGGAAGGGATAAAAGAAGGTACAGAAAAACTTTCTGGAAAGCTTACAAATTTAAATGGGGCTTTGATAAAGTTTTTATTCAATTGGAAGAGGGGCTGGAATAGAGAGTGCCACATATTCAGAGGATGGAGACAACTATTGCTAGGTTATCAGCTCTTGGATTTGGCTAGAACAGAGGGTGGGGCAATAAAAAGGCCAGAAATGTAGGCCAAGACAAGAACACATGGCAGGCCCTAATCATTACCAAGCCAAAGGACCCAGAGATAGAAAATAACATAGAAATAGAACCACTTACCTATCAGACTTACCTATCAGACTTTTTCTTTTTGGGAAAAAGAATTAATGTGGACTACCCTGGCTTGTAAAGTGCAGAATCATTATTTCCAGATGATCTGATTATTTGAAGAGAAGCTGAAAATCTGTATTTTAATGGTAGCTGCAGAATAGCCACAAATATGTGAATTGCAGCATGGGGAACATAGTCAATAATCTAAAGATAACAGGATATGGGACCAGGTGGGTGCTTAGAGCAGCCAGGGAACCACTCTGTAGAGTGCATGGTTAAAAACAAACAAACAAACAAACACACAAACAAACAAAAAATTAAAACAAAAAGAAACTAAAGATATAATTACAAGACTGGTGAAAATAAATATAATAAATGTAAAAAAAGTGGGACTACTTGACATTTAACTGCTGGCTATTCATTTATATTTTTCAAAATCTTTTTTGTGAAATACAGAACAAAATAAACAATATTAAAACCCATAATCCACCCAATATTGATGGGTCATATGTATCCTATGAGGTACCACTTTGTAAACTTTGTCCCCTAATATGGTGAACTTATTCATTTTCAGACATTGAACCACACCAAAATATTCCATTTTGCATCACAACCTAATATATGCACACATATAAACATATGTAAGTGAAGCAAAGCTTTTAGAAAATAATACTTTACACTAATATTTTACTTAAGTGAAAGGGAAGCCTTCTAATCTAGTCTGGTTCAGTATAGTCGATTCAATTGTAAAATGCAGTGCTTGTCTTGATGTACTGAATTAACTTCAACACTCCCAGTGGTCACAAACTTATTGAAAACACTAACTATCTTGATTACAATGCTTTTTTGCCATCTAAATCTATGTTATTTGGTAGTATCTCTTAAAAGTTGTCTTCTCAGATATTTAGGATTGAGAAAGCCAGGTAGAATACAAATAGCTCTGGGCAGCATCTGCTCTTTTCTCTTAGACCCACAGTCTAGACGAACATAGCAGGTATTCAACAATTGGATGTTGGGACTGGGGCCTCTGGGAGTCTATACAAGTCAGTTGTCATGCTGTGAGTCCCAGTGGCCTTGTGTCTGTAATCCTATTTCCTGATTTAGCTGGTAAAATGGTCAGTGGACCTCAGTTAAACCCAGCTCCCCTCTAACAATGTATTCATGAACCTCAACCAGAAATAAAGATCTTCATGATCTTGAGGCTAAACTGATTTGATTGACCATTACTCTAGTTCCTATCCCAACCTCAGTCCATGTCCCAATTGGTAGATTCAGTATGAAGGATGAGTCATACCAGGCCCTAGTATGTTAAGCTTTCTGTGATAAGAACATTTTCTATTTATGAAGAAACACAAGTGATTTTAGTTACCTTGGAATTAACTGTAGCCTAGAACACTCAATAATTGTCAGGTCATGTTGCAGATGAGCTACTGTATTCATAATGGATATGCAACCATCATAAACACGGCAAAAAGACATTTTCAGAAAGATAATTATCATTGGCAAGAAAAAAATACAAGCTCAAGAAATTACTATGCTCACCACTTCTGGCCTCTCTCTGCTTTTTATTACTTAGGGATCTCTGGTGACTTGACTGAAATCCTCCCTGCCCCGCAAATTCCCAGCTTCTGGAATATATATCCTCCCTGATATCAAAGGAAGTCTGTTAGAAGAGTTGACATTTCCCCTCTGATCCTGGGTTAATAGGAAGAATTATATGCAAGAACATCTTTGTTTCAGTGGGAAAACCTTAGACATCTTTGGTCTTGATTTACATTGGTTGCAGGTATACCCTGCATCAAAGCAGTGAGAGAGTGAGAAAGAAGCCAGATGCAGAACAGATCCAGGGCAAGGACTGAAATACAGAATGTTTTACTTCTTTGTTTTGCTAACTGTGCAATAATACCCGGACAAATTTATAATGTATTATTATTTTATTTATTATACATTTATTTGTTATTATTATTTATTATTAAGCACTCACTGTGTACAGGACTAGTGGCTCCAACCCTCTAGTTCATTCAAATCCCCTGCAGAGCTTTTTACAACTACTGCTATCGTGGCCTCGCCCCCAAAGATTCTGATTTAATTGGTCTTGGGTGAGTCCTGGAAATGGCATTTTTTAAACAGCTCCCAGGTGATTCAAATGTGTGGCCAGGGTTGAGAACCACTGTGTTAGCTACTGTTTTAAATCTTTCCAATTATTAGCTCATGTACTCCTAATAATGGGTCTTTAAAGTTGACATTATCATTATTCCCAACTTTCACCATAGAAAACTATTCTGTGTGGTGTGGGCCCAGCCTCCAGTGGCAAACATTTAGTGTAAAATAACTTCCTAAAATCCATGCTAAACCTTCCTAGGACCAGTGTAACTGGTTCAACTGCTTTTGCCTTTACCTTTGCAAACATCCCTCTTCTGTGATGTGATTAGCCGCTTTGGCTCCTTTGTTTTCTGTAAAAGGTAACCGCTTAAACGACCTGTGCACAGTAAATGAGGACCATTAATTATGTAATGTGCCAAGACACCGAATAATGGTTGGTCACTGCTCGGGCTGTGGCTTTTGTTCCCCGTGAGAGAAAAGCCATGCCGGTCCTTTTCCTCCACCACACTCTGTAGTCTGTGTGAATGTCTCATTTCATCCATAATGACACGGACACTGTGGTCCAGTGTCCGCATCATTTCACAAAAGAAAATAGAGGTAAAGAGAAGATAAACATCATGACTTTGGTCAAACTGTTAGAAGAAATTGGCAGTTATTTTAAAACATAGCACAGCAACCAGGAAATGACTTGTTTTTTCCTTTGTTTCTGGCTTGTTCCCGCGCACCGGAGATAACAATTGCTAGAGATAACATTTGTGCACTACAGACAACATTGTCTCTGTGTGATAGAGATAATATTTTGCTTCTGTAAGCTACTTCTTGCTTTCCCACCAGAAGTAATGGTCTAAGTGACAGACCACCCCCTCAGCCTATATAAGCAATTACTCCCCGCTGATTGGGGCCCAGAATTTGGAGACTGCCTCCTCTAGGTCCGTGCGCATAAATAAAGAAACCACTTTGCTTCCTCCAGTGTTCAGCCTGAGTTCTTCTTCCCTGAGTTCTTCCCATCTTGGTTACCTGAGCAGGAAACAACTCACAGTAGCAGGCGTTTGCCTCCAGTGAGGTGGCCTCGGGAGCTCTGTGGAGCCCTGTGGTGGAGAGAAAGCCTGTGCCCGGTTATTTCTGGTCCTCACCGGTCCTGGATTCCGCGGTTAGCTGCGGGGACGGGAGTGGGGGGGGGCGGGGGGAGGAACCCATTCTCTACCTGGGTTGGAGAGAGAGCAAAGAAACTGGTCTAGCTTGGGGGCTGTGCAGCCTTTGGATGAGTAAGTGCCCCGGGGACTAGGACCCAAGACTAGATCCACCCCTTGTGGTGGAAGGAGAGCTTGATCACCTCTCAGGCAAGCAATCAGCCATAAGTCCTTTAAGGCCCAATTGGCCACTTGGTAGGGGAGACGTATCCCCACGTGGTTAGGGCAATCCTACTCGGCGGGACTGTATTAAACTCTCCGATGTTTGTCTGTGTGTTTGTGGGAGTGACTGAGTTTGTGGCTCTAGGGGTGAAAAATCTACCGAGTCTGAGTGGGCCCCAACCTGCAGTTCCTTGGTCTGTCATACGGCATAACAGCTGGGGGTTTAACCTGGATTCTATGCGGGCAGCCTTAGCTAAGACAGACCCAAGTCCCTCGCAAGAGGAGAGGTCAGGGAAACTGAAAACCCCATCTTTTTGGTCGTCTGCGCTGTTGTGGGAGGGATATCATGGGTGCAGGACCCTCAACAGTACTAGACTGCATGTTGCAGATCAACAATCTTTGATCGGTTTCGGGGCCAGGACCCAAACGTGACTCAAGACCAATTAGAAACTTTCTGTACATCAGAGTGGCCAACATTTGGGTAGGCTGGCCCCCTGAGGGAACCCTGAACTTCAGGATAATTCAGGCAGTACATCTGAAAGTCACAGGCACAAGAGAGAAAGAAAGTAATCATAGCCTTACCAACCCCAAAGACTCGGAAGGAGCTCTGAGAGTTCCTGGGGGCAGCTGGGTTCTGCCGAATCTGGATCCCAGCGTACGCTGCCCTGGCTAAACCCTTATATCAAGTATTAAAGGGGCCAGACATGGTGTCTTTCTCTCAGGACACTGAGAAAGAGAAAACTTTCTAGGCCAGAAAGGACCACCTCAGTCGAGCCCCAGCACTGGGGCTACCAGACCCCAGCTGACCCTTCAATCTATATATGCATGAAAAAGAGAAAGTAGCACTGGGCATCCTCACCCAGCAAGTTGGGCCCTGGCAGCAGCCAATAGCTTACTTACCCAAACAACTGGACAATATAGCAGCAGGCTGGCCACCTTGCCTCAGGGCCATAGTGGTTACAGTCACCCTCCTGCAGGAGGCTGACAAGCTCACACTAGGACAGGAGATCAGTAGCTATGTGATACATGCAGTGACCAGCCTCCTTGCTGGACAGTGACCTAAATGGCTCTCTAAGCCAAGACTGACTCAATATCAGGGCCTCCTTCATGAAAATCCCTGCATAAAAGTCAAAACTGTTCAGCAGATTAATCCAGCCACCTTTCTCCCAGCGCAGTTGGGAGAACCTGATCATGACTGCCTCGAAGTGACGGAGGAGATCCACGCCAGCTGGCCTGACCTGCGAGACCAGCCCCTAACAAATCCAGAGCTGACATTCTATACCGATGGGAGCCGCTCCATGATAGAGGGGAAGTGAGTAGCAGGGTATGCTGTAGTAGACAACCAAAAAACAGTAGAGGCCAAGTCACTGCCAGTGGGGTGGTCAGTCCAGAGAGTGGAACTGTGGGCATTAATCAAAGCCCTAGAACTAGCAGAAGGGAAAAGAGTCAATATATATACTGACTCAGGGTATGCTTTTCCCACTCTCCATACACATGGGGCAATCTATCAGGAGAGGACTATTGACAGCCAAAGGGAAATAAATAAAAAATAAGGCTGAAATACTCTGACTATTAGAAGCGGTCTGGGCCCCTCAAGAAGTGGCTGTAATACACCGCAGGGGTCACCAGAGAGAGGAAACAGAAGTAGCCAGGGGAAACCAGAGGGCTGACCAGGTAGCAAAAGCAGTGGCAACAAGCCCAGAGGTGACAACCATGCTGCCGGCCTTGTAGGGACCCCTGATGGACCTGGATATAAATCAGCCAGACTGTACCCCAGAGGAGCAGAAATGGGCAGTGCAAGAGGGCTGCCTACCAACAGACTCTGGGATATGGAAGCTGCCAGATGGCTGGCTCTACATCCCACAGGGCCAAGCCAGCAACCTGGTCAGGCAATGCCACACCCTCACTCACCTGGGAAAAACATCCCTAGAGACTTTGCTAAGCGATACTATTACTTCCCCAACATGTCTAAGCTATGTGCTACAGCCTCAGCACAGTGCTTGACCTGTGCCCAGAGCAATGCAGCAGGCCACCCAAAACTCCAGTAGGAGTCCAATACAAAGGACTGCAGCCTTTTGAAGATTTACAAATAGACTTTACAGAAGTAGAACCTAGCAAAGGATGTAAATATCTCCTCGTGATGGTCTGCACAGTCTCTGGGTGGGTAGAGGTGTTCCCCACTTACATAGAGAAAAGCAGAGAAGTAGTAAAGGCTCCCTTCTCTGGAATTCAGAGAAGTAATTCCAAGGTTTGGACTGCCCACCACCATAGGGAGTGACAATGGTCCCACCTTTATAGCCAAGGTGATCCAAGATCTTGCAACTCAGCTAAGGATTAATTGGAAATTACACACTGCCTACAGCCCCCAGAGCTCAGGAAAAGTAGAATGTATGAATCGGACTCTAAAAGACACATTGGCCAAATTTCATCAAGAGACTAAACTACCCTGGCCCAACTTGCTGCCGTTAGCACTGTTCAGGGTTCGGAATGCCCCAAACCCCACTGGGTACACACCGTTCAAGCTAGTCTACGGCAGGCCACCAGCTGTCTTGACTCTGCCTAGGAGAGAGCTTAAAGTTCTTGGAGAAGCAGGGCAGACTAAATATCTCCAAAAGCTAGGGGGAACACTTAGCCAGATACACCAGGCCAGATTAGGCCAAGAACCCTGTCTACCAGGGGGCGGCCAGCCCACTCATATAAGCCTGGAAACTATGTATGGGTAAAAGATTGGAAAAAGGAGCCCCTCCAGCCCACACGAACAGGGCCTCATTTAGTCATTTTAACTACCCCAACTGCCCTTAAGAAGGCAAGAATCACACCTTGGATCCACTACAGCCGAGCCAAGACAGCAGCAGACCCTGAGGACGAGAGGGCTGACGACGATCCAGAGCCACCATCACCAAGGCTGCCCACCTTGAGGTTAAGGAGAAGACCAGTCACCAGTAAGGACTCTGGAGAATGGATCATTGTTCCTGGGGATTCCTGCCTTCCTGGGGATACCTGACTCTCATGGACATCTTCGCAGTAATCCTAGGAATTGGACTAGTGACCGTAACTCCCCTGGGATGGAGTTCCGGGGAGCGGGCTGTTCTTGGGGTAGCCTACCTCTGTATTGTCTGTACTTTTGGACACTTAATATGTTTTGCTTAGCTTGTTCAGCCCCTGCTACAGCCCCCGTTTGCAAATGCAGCATGCCAAGAGAAAGAACAAGGATAGGAGGCGACATAGTATCCTGGTACATGGAGCCAAGAGACTTCATGTCAAGCACCTCTATATCTTCAGATTGTGTTAGAGACTCGTCGCTTTGCAGCTGGGGAGGGAAACTATATCAGTCAGAGTTGTAACAAAGAAAGCTAAAGAAATCAGGGAGAACATAAACTGCCGTGCCAAAGAAATAAAAAAGTTAGAATTAGAGAAATTGAGAAATACATCCTCAAGCCTAGCTCCAGTGGCTGCTTCCCTTTCTCGGACCCCTAATTATTATCTTCCTAGGAATAAGCTTTGAGCCCTGCATATTTCAGTCCATAATCCAGATGCTAGAGGCCACAGCGACTAGACAGGCCACAGCAAAAGTCCTCACCCTCCAACAATACCAATATAGGTACCAAAACTTACTGAAGTCTAGAAGCCTAGATAACAGCCAACTATAGGTGATGCTAAAGTGGCCAATAATGGCCTATAGCATCAAAAGGGGGGAATGTTAGAGGAAATTGGCAGTTATTTTAAAACGTAGCATAGCAACCAGGAAATGACTTTTTTTCTCCTCTGTTTCTTGCTTGTCCCTGCGCGCCAGAGATAATGATTGCTAAAGATAACATTTTGCTTCTATCAGCTGCTTCTGCTTTCCCACCAGAAGTAAGGGTCTAAGTGACAAATCACCCCTCATCCTATTTAAGCAATTGCTCCCCGCTGATTGGGGCCCAGAATTTGGAGACTGCCTCCTCTAGGTCCGTGCACGTTAATAAAGGAACCACTTCACTTCCTCCACTGTTCAGCCTGAGTTCTTCCCATAACGAAACAAGCTAGTAAGAGGTGGAATCCAAATTTAAATTCAGGTAGTTGGACTCCAGATGGCAAAGGAAGTTTAATGCAAAGATCAAGGGAGAGAGGAACACTTCTTGCTAAACTTTTGGGGCGAAAGTAGCAGAAAGATGACTATGGTTATCTTTCTGCTACTGATAAGGGGGACGATAAGGGGAGAAATAGGATGCTCGAACCCTCTGTGGGACTGGCTTCAACCTGTGTACATGCTTAGAAGGGTCCCATTCTTAGTTTAATGCTCTGTTGTTGCTGTTTAAAAATTTTCAATACACTTCAAACAAAGAGCCCCACATTGTCATTTTACCTTGTGCCCCCAAAATTATGTGGCCAGTCCTGAGTCTCAGACTCATAGACATGGAATACTGGACATTTTCCCTAGTTTGAATCATGGGTGTGACGAAGTATGTGATTGTTTTAAGGAGTTATTTCAGTGAAGCAGAGACTACCTATACCATTTTTTGAGAGTGCTTTTCTTAGAGCTGGGAAAGCAAACATCAGCTCTGACAGGGAGCAGCAGGACTTGCATACACTCAAATGCAAAGAGGAGAGGGGTGATGTGGAAGAACCAAAGGAGACATGTCATGTTCTGAATGACAAGAATGATAGTTCCTCTATCTTCTAAGCACTGTTTTATGTGGTGTACAGGCATTTTCCCTTCAACTTTTACCTCTTTATTAGATAAATACTTTTATCCATCTTTTATGGTTCAGGGAAATGAGATATGAAGAGGTTTAGTAACTTATCCAAGGTCACAGAAAGGTCTATAAAAGGAAGAACTGAGGTTTTAACTGGATCTGTTTTCCTTAACCAGATCTGTTTTTCTTCACTGCTCTTAGAACATAATGGACCTTATGTGTTCACCTGAGCTTCTGACCATTGCACTCTCCAGATATGCTTCTTAATAATCTCCTCTTGGTAAGCCCTGAATGTGGAAGGAGGGAGTCAAGTACCACATGAAAAGTTTAAAGAAGATCAGGAGTCAGGAGACCCAAGTTCTTGTTCAGTTCCATCTCTGCTGTTTACTAGTAAGAAAACTCTAACCAAGTCATACTAACTCATTTATTTTTACTCCATCATTACCCATTCAGTAGTCATGGGGCACCTTTAATAAGCTAGGCACTGTGACCCTTTCTTGAGTGTCAACAGGAAATAAGAACAGGTCTTTTTCTTCTTGGAACATACATCATTTTGAAAATCAGTTTGAAGTACCTAACTACCAGCTTCCATTTCCCTGTTCGTTAAAAAGCAGGTATATGTGAGTTGGGTTGAAGATGGGGGTGAGGGAAGATAATAGCTATTTAAATTTTAAATAGAAGGATTTAGTGAGATGATTCTGTGCAAATATGATTTGTTATTACCTATCCCCCCTTATATAGGTTGGCCTATTTACTGAGTTCCACAAGTTTGACTTGTGATTACATTGCCAGCTACCTGCTGTTTGAATCCTACACTTTGAAGCCAAATTCTATCTATTTAAGTTGATTTATTGTTCTGGAATTTTATAAAATTGAATCATAATGAGGATAGTGATTCTAAGAGCCTTGATGGAGTACGTGATATGCCAGATGCAATGATGGCAGTTATTGCACCAGCTCATTCAGTTTAACTCTTAGCAACAGCCCAATGAGATAGGTACATTTTACTGGTAAGGAGATTAAGGTAGGGGAAGAGTAATACATTATTCAGTATCACCCAGATACTAATTCTAAAGCAAGTATCCAATCCGTACTTTGCAGGGCTCTTAAATACTCTTGCAATGAACCAATTATTTAGCATTTCTATTATTTTAATGTATTATGTCTACATATTTATATTACATACAAATATTAATATTTAACTCACACTGTTGTTGCATGTTGATATAGTTCCATTTATTTAATACCCAACTTATGTTGTTATTGAAACTTGACATAGAACACATGTTGTGAGTTAGCCTCCAAGCTATTAGAGAAATGAAGCTGTCATTTAAACTCAATGTCTTATGCAGCATTTTAAATAGTGTCTCTTGTGGTATAGACACTAAAATATTGACCAAAATCTAACTTGAAAATATACTATAATATCTGATCTCATTTTAGGTAAAAAAAAAAAATCTACAAAATGCTTTATATGAGACCATGTTTCCTCTTGGTTTGCCATCAAGCCTTTCTTGCCCAAAGTTCTAGAATTTTATTTAGAAAAATAGATTAGAAATAGATTTAGAAAAATAACACTAACTACGAAACAGTAGTTAGTGTTATTGAGCACTTTCCATATCCCCAGATATTGCCTAATTGTCTAAGTGCTCTACCTGCCTGAAGCCATTTTATCTTTTATAAGTAAAGTGAATATAGTGTCCCTTCCTGCCTGGCTTATTCTTTGGGATTTATACTTCTTCCTTGGAGTACCTTAGGGGAAGCAAGTGCTTTTAGGTTCTGAATAAGTTTGATTTGTCTCCTATTTTCTTGACAGCAGTTAGCATTGGGAATCCAGGCCTAAGACAACCAACCATTCCTGGACAAAAGAATGGGTTCAGGAAATGACATACGACTCAGTGCGAGTAAGAAGACTGGGTGGGATGTTTGCAGGGGTCATGGGAAAAGAGAAAGCCATGAAAAAAGATCTCCTTTGGCTGTGGACATAGCCATGGCAGAACACACAGCCTTTTCACCACTGGCTCACAGACGAAATCAACAGTGAGAAGAAGGGAGACGTGAAAGACTCACAAAGGAAACAGAGCATTGATCCAGATTAGTCACCCTATGGGTGGAACTTTTCAGATATGTGAGCCAATTCCTTTTATCCTTTAAAATATGTTGAAATGAATTTTCTGTTTCTTGTCTTCAAAACCATTGCAACTCTTATATGAATACTGTTTGTTATATTATGTGAGTATTAATATAAGCAGGTATACAAAGAATTAAAATACGAGAATATAAAGGTATTCTCTGAGAAACTTATATATCACATTTGCATAGTGTTTGATCTTTTTAAAAGCACCTATTACACATTTTAATTTCCTTGAGTTTCTACAAGCTTAACAAGTTAGGTGACACAGATATGATTGCAGTGAAATAATATATTACTCAGAAGATGGGTTCTAAATATACAGGGTGAAAATTGTGTATAGTCAAAATTATCCTTTGGAATCCCATACTTCAATAAGTCAGTTTTTACTTTCTCTTCTCTATTCATTCCATCAGTCAAAAATGTTTATTGAGAAATTTCTACGAGTCACAAAGAGGGTACAGAGTGGTGATAAGATCTCTGATCTCATAAAATTTACTTTCTAGTGGTTGAAAAAATTATTAAAAGAGACAATTGGACTCATAAAAAGGTTGGGATTATTGATATCAATAAGAAGCAGAGGACTTGTGCTGAAGGTAGTCAGGGAAAGCTTCTACGAGAAGTAACTGAACTCTGAAGGATGAGAATGAGCTAATTTGTTGACGAGTGGCCAGGGAGCATTCTAGACAAAAGGAAGAACAATGATGACAAAAACCTTAGTTGAAAAACTGTATGATATGCTTGAGAAAGAGAACAACAGTCTATCTGAACAGTAGTGAGTGATAAGGAAAAGGTAGGAGATGAAGTCACGAAAGTAAGCAATCCTTAAAATATGCAAATTATTTCTGTAGGGCAAGGTATGGGAATTTTGATTTTACATTAACTGAATAGAAGGAAACCCATTAAAAGGCTTAGAACAAGGTAGTGGGATGCTCTAATTCAGTGTTTAAAAATAATTACTACAACAAGGAATAAGAGAGAAAAACAAACTAGTTAAGTGGGTTTGAAGTTCGAAAAATATATAGTAGTGCATGGTAGGGGGGTGCAAATGAAGACAAAGAGAAATTTTTAAAAATCAAAAGTATTTTGTAAGAAGAACTTACAGAACTCAATGATGTTTGAATGTTGGGAACAGGTAAAGGAAAGGAAGGTGTGAATGATGATTCCAAAGTCTTTGTCTCAATTACCTGAGGGTAGAGAGATGTCATACACATGACTAGGACTGCAGTATGAGCATTTGGGTGGGAACTGAAGAGTTCTATTTAGGGCTTATTAAGTTTGAGATGAATGATAGACATGTCATTGTATTGTTGAGGAAGAGGACACAGAGAGGATAAATGACCTATCCAAACTCATATGACAAGTAAGTAGAGAACTTCTTTGACCTTAGGTCTGCCTGAAGACACAGGTGGCTCCTTTAGATATATCATCCTACACTGTTTTAGCAGTGCGTGATGAACTGAGTTGTCATTTGATTACAAAACACCTCCCAAATAGTAATGAATATATACTTACAAGTTCAACAATGGTACAAACAGCTTTTAATTGTGAGCATTTCCATTGACAAAGCTAAAGAACCAGGATGGGAATATCAGTAGTGCTACAAGGCTAAGGTGGTTGATGGAAAGAGTAGCAGATATTTCTTCCCTGGCTAATTTTTCTGTCCTCTGGGTATCATTACCTCCAGTACGTCAGCTGTAAAAATTTCTTTTGTCAGGCAACTACAGGAACTACGTATAGTAGTTATGTGACAGAGTTCTATATAAGAGGATGTATTAGTGGGTGAAGTCAGATAATTACAAAAATAATTTTACCTTGCATTTGCATACTACAACACTGTTTTGCAAAATGCCATTCTATATTTTAATCTATTTAGTTCTTCTATGAACCTAGTGAGTTTGGTTATACAAGTATGAATTATTACAATTACCATTACAGTAGAGCTGCCTCTTACTTGGCAGGTAAATTCTAATGTATATAAGTCGAAATTGTAGGTAGCCAAAATTATTTCAGAGAATTCTGTTTTTCAAAAAGCTCAACACAGCTAATTTTCAGACAAGTATTAGAATTCATTGTTCTTTTTCCACTCACACATGGTAAAGCAAGTGACTTCTCTTTGGGGTCATGCCTTAACAAAAAATAGAGATACACTCAGCACAGCAAAATACTATTTTCTCTTCCTTACTTTTTACTTCCTTCCCCTCCTTCCACAAATATTTATGGACTCCTACATTTCAATTGTTATTCTAGACACTGAAATTGCAGTGATTAGCCAAAGGGATAAGTTCTTGACCTCAGACTTAGTGAGGCACATGGACACAGGAATAGTGATGCAGACTCTACAGCACACAGCAGAATATTAATGGCTAGCAGAACTCTTGGCCTAACTCAATTATTTCTTTCTTTTTACTGAGCACTTACATTTGAATTTTTATAAGCTATACTATTAGATACAATTCTTTATTCCCATTATAAATGCAAATACACAGGCTAAAAGGGATGACTTTCCCAGTAGTCTTATGATAGTAGTAGAATTAGGTTTCAAATTTGGCTTCAAATTTAAAGTCCTAACTTTCCTCTCCTCCACCCCCATAAGCATCTTTCCCTCTCTTCCGAATCAGTCAGTCTTTTTTTGATTTGTTTGTTTTACTCTTATTTTTATTTTTCAGTACCATGTATCCCCCTTCTAAACCTCTACCCACACAATCACCACACTGTTGTCCATGTCCATGAGTCCTTTTTACTTTTTGCTCAATCCCACCATTCCCCAACCCTACCACCCAGTACTGACAGCCTGCTCTCTGTTTATGGGTCTGTCCCTCTTTTGCTTGTTAGTTCAGTTTGTTCTTTAGATTCCACATATGAGTGACAGCGTATGGTATTTTCTTTTTCTGACTGCTGTTTTACTTAGCATAATGTTTCCTGGGTCCAGGGTTTATTATTTTTATGGCTGAGTATCTTATAGTTGTTTTATCTACAGATCCACTAATGGGTACTTGGTCTGCTTCCATAGCTTGGTAATTGTAAATAATGCTGCAATGTATGTAGGGGTGCTTATGTTCATTCTAATTGGTGTTTTGTGTTTCTTTGGAAAAATTCCCAGAAGTGGAATCACTGGGGCATAAGGGATTACATTTCTTTTTTTTAATTTAATTATTTTTCTTTTTTCAATTTTTTAAAAATTTATTTAATTATTTTTCAAGTACAGTTTTCTGTCTATTATTCCCATCCCATCCCACCCCCCGTGGTCCCCCCCTCCATTTCCACCCTCCTCAGTTGTCGTCCATGTATCCTTTATATATGTTCCTCTAAATCCCTCCCCTATTTCCCCTGAAATTCCCTCCCCTCCTCCCTCTGGTCACTGTCAGCCTGTTCTCTCTTTCAGTGTCTTTGGTTATATTTTGCTTGCTTGTTTGTTTTGTTGTTTAGCTTCCTGGTAAAGGTGAGATCATATGGTATTTGGGATTACATTTTAAATTTTTTTTGAGGTATCTGCATATTGCTTTCCACAGTGGCTGCACCGACTCACATTCCCACCAACAGTGAAGAAGGGTTTCCCTATCTCCACATCCTTGCTAGTGTTGATTTATTGATGATAGCCATTCCTATAGGTATGAAGTGATATCTCACTGTACTTTTAATTTGCATTTCTCTGGTGATTAGTGATGTTGAGCATCTTTTCATATGTCTATTGTCTATCTGTGTGTCCTCTTTGAGAATTGTCTATTTAGGACCTTTCCTCAATTTTCAATTGGATTGTTTGTATTGTGATTGTTGAGTTTTATAAGTTCTTTATAAATTTTGAATATTAACCCCTTATCAAATATATCAGCAAATATGTTCTCCCATTTATAGGTTGTCTTTTTATTTTGTTGATGGTTTTCTTTACTGTGGAAAACTTTTTAGTTTGATGTAGTCCCATTAAATTTTTCATTTGTTTTTCTTGCTCGAGGAGATATATCAGAAAAAGTATTGCTATGAGAAAATGTTTGAGTACATATGTTACATTCTTGGGCTTTTATGGTTTTGTGTCTAACATTTAAGTCTTTAATTTATTTTTAATAAATTCTTGTGTGCTGCTTAAGAAGGGAGTGTAGTCTCCTTTTTCTGCACATATCTGTCCAATTTTCCTAACACCATTTATTGAATTAACTATCTTCTGCGCATTGTATGTGCTTACTTCCTCTGTCAAATATTAATTGCCTATAAAGGCATGGGTTTATTTCTGGGTTCTCTATTATGTTCCATTGACCTATGTATCTGTTTTTATGCTAGTGCCAGCTATTAAGATTATTATGGTCTTCTTGCATATATTTTTCTTTTTTCCACATTTTTATTATTGTTCAGGTACAGTTGTCTCCATTTTTGCCCCCCCCCCCCCACTCTCCCCAACCCCAGCCATCCTCACTTCCCACCCTTGATCCTACTCCTTTGGGGTTTGTCCATGTGTCATTGATACATGTTCCTAAAAACCCTTCCCTCTTTACCCCCATTACCCCCTCCCACCTCTCTTCTTGTTACTGTCAGTTTGTTCTTAATTTCATTGTCTCTGGATATAACCAAAGACAAGCAAAATATAATTTGCTTGCTTGCTTGTTTTCAAATAAATACATAAATAAGTAAAAAAATCATATATGTAAATATCTCAATTAATGTTTATATTGATTACATATTGAAAAGCTTTCAATATGTAAGTTCAATACATATTAAACTTTGAGTTCAATAAAATTTATTATTAAAAATAAAGATTATTATGGTCTTATAGTATAGTTTGACTTTACATAGCATGAATTCCTCTGACCATGTTGTTCTTTCTCAAGATTGCTATTGCTATTTGGGGCCTTTTAAAGTTCTATATAAATTTTGGAAATATTTTGTCTAGTTATGTGAAATAAGTCATTGGCATCTTGATAGAAATTGCATTGTATCTATAGATTGCTTTGAGTAGTGTGGACATTTTAATGATGTTAATCTTCCTATCGATGAACATGGTATGTGCTTCCACTTATTTGAATCTTCTTCAATTTTTCACTGTGTTATAATTTTTTTGAGTACTGGTCTTTTATATCCTTAGTTAGATTTATTCCTAGGTAATTTATTCTTTCTGAAGTAATAGTGAATAGGATTATTTTGATAATTTACCTTTTGATAGTTCCTTATTGGCATATAAAATGCAGCTGATTTCTAGATATTAACTATGTGTGCTGCTACTTTATTGAATTTATTTATTACTTATACTAGTTTGTTGGTGGAATCTTTAGGGTTCTCTATGTACAGTATCAAGCCATTTGCAACAAAGGCAGGCAATTTTACTTCTTCCTTTCCAATTTGGATGACTTTTATTTTGTTTTCTTGTTTGATTGCTATGGCTAAGACCTTTAAGAATATGTTGAATAAGAGAGGTGAAAGTGGACATCCCTGTCTTGTTCCCAGTCTTGAGGGGGATGCTTGTAAATTTTGGCAGTTGATTTTGATGCTGGCAGTGTGTTTGTTATTATGTGGCCTTTATTATATTAAAGTATGTTCTCTACCCATTTTGCTGTGAGTTTTTATAATAAATGGATGCTGGATTTTATCAAATGCTTTTTCTGTATTTATTGATATAATCATGTGGTTTTATCCTTCAATTTGTTTATGTTCTATATCACATTTACTGATTTGTGAATGTTGTATCAACCTTGCATCCTCAGAATGAATCCCATTGATCACTGTGTATGATCTTTTTGTAGTATTGCTATATTTGGTCTGCTAATATTTGTTGAAGATTTTAGCATCTATGTTCACTAGGGATATTGGTCTATAATTGCCTTCATTTGTAGTATTTTTATCTGCTGTTGTAATTAAGATAATGCTGCCCTAGTAAAATGAGCTTGGAATTATTTCCTCCTGTTGAATTTTTTGGAATACTTTGAGGAGAGGTGTTAGTTCTGAGAATGTTTGGTAAAATTCACCTGTGAAGCCACCTGATCCAAGGCTTGTGTTTTTTGGGAGTTTTTTTTACTACTCTTCAGTTTCACTAGGCGTAATCTGTCTATTCAGATTCTCAGATTCTTCCTGATTCAGTGTTGGAAGACTGAATGTTTCTAGGAATTTATCCATTTTGTTCAGGTTGTTCAATTTGTTAGCATATATTTGTTTATAATATTTTCATACAATCTTTTGTATTTCTTTGGTGTCAATTGTTATTTCTCCTATTTTATTACTGATTTTATTTATTTGGGTCCTGTCTTTTTTTTCTTAATGAATCTGGTTAAAGGTTTGTCAATACTATCTTTTCAAAGAATCAGCTCTTGGATTTATGAATCTTTTGTATGGCTTTTTAGACTTCATTCCATTTAGTTAGGTGGCTGTGTTCTCATTTTCATTTGTTTCAGGGTATTTTTAATTTCTTCTTTGATCTTGTTGTTGACCCACTCATTATTTAATAACATGTTACTTAGCATCCATGTCTTTGTGTATTTTTCAGTTTTCCTCTTGTGTTTGATTTCTAGTTTCATAGCATTGTGGTTTGAGAAGATTCTTGATTTGATTTCAATATTAAATGTATTGAGACTCATTTTGTGTCTTATGGTATGGTCTATCTCACAAAACATTCCTTGTGCACTTGAAAAGACTGATCTACCCATTGAAGTCAATGAGGCGTTAAAATCTCCTACAATAACTGTATTTCTGTCAATCTGTCCTTTTATGTCCATCAAGATTTGCCTTACAAAACAATAAAGTATTTAAAAAAGGAAAAAATGATTTGTTTTACATATATAGTTGCTCTTATTTGGGGTGCATAAATGTTTACTGGGCTTATATCTTCTTGTTGGATAGTTCCTTTTATCACTAGGTTGTGTCCTTTTTGTCTCTTACTATAGCCTTTGTTTTAAAGTCTATTTTAACAGATATAAGTATTGCTACCCAAGGTTTTTTTACTTTCATTTGCATAAAATAGCTTTTTCCATTCCTTTACTTTTAGACTATGTGTATCTTCCATTCTGAGGTGAGTCTCTTGGAGACAGCATATATATGGGTCCTATTTTCTTACCCATTCAGCTAAGCTATGACTTTGATTGGAGCATTTAGGCCATTTACTTTAAAGTCATTATTGATAGATATGTATTTATCACCATTTTATTTATATATTTTTTAATTTTTTATTGTTGTTCAAGTACAATTATCTCTATTTTCACACCACCATGCCTCCCCCACATATCTCCACCTCCCACCCTCAAACCTATCCCCTTTGGCTTTGTCCATGTGTCGTTCATGCATGTTCCTTTAAAAAAATTATTTTATTGTTGTTCTATTACATTTGTCTGCATTTCTCACCCCCTGACTCCCTGCCACTCCAGCCAAACCCATCTCCCTCCCTTGCTTCCACCCTTCACCTTGGTTTTGTCCATGTGTCCTTTATAGTGGTTCCTGAAACCCATTTCCCAAACTGTTCCCTCCCTCCTGCCCTAGGCTATTGTTAGATTGTTCTCAATTTTAGTGTCTCTGAGTATATTTTGTTTTCTTTTTTCTTTTGTTGATTATGTTCCAGTTAAAGGTGAGATCATATGGTATTTGTCCCTCACTGCCTGGCTTATTTCACTTAGCATAATGCTCTCCAGTTCCATCCATGCTGCTGCAAAAGGTAGGAGCTCCTTCTTTCTCCCCGCTGTGTAGTATTGCTTGTGTAAATGTACCATAGTTTTTGATACATTCATTTACTGATGTGCACTTAGGTTGCTTCCAGCACTTGGCTATTGTAAATTGTGCTGCTATGAACATTGAGGTGCACAGGTTCTTTTGGATTGGTGTTTCAGGATTCTAAGGATATAATCCCAGCAGTGGAATTGCCAGGACAAAAGGCAGATCCATTTTTTGTTTTCTGAGGAAATTCCATAGTGCTTTCCACAGTGGTTGCACCAGGCTGCATTCCCAACAGTGCACTAGGGTTCCCTTTACTCCGCACCCTCTCCAGGACTTGTTTGTTGATTTGTTTATGATGACCATTCTGACTGGTGTAAAGTGGTAACTCATTGTGGTTTTAATTTGCATTTCTCCGATGGCTAGTGATGCTGAGCATCTTTTCATATGTCTCTAGGCCCTCTGTTTGTCCTCCTTGGAGAAGTGTCTGTTCAAGTCCTTTGCCTTCATTCCCCTTCACCCTGCACATCCCCTCCCACCTGAATTCCCTCCTTTTGGTTCATTTCCATGGGTTATATATATGTTCTTTGGCTTCTACATTTTCTATACTATTCTTAACCTCCCCATGTCTATCTTGTCCTTACCATTTATGCTATTTATTCTCTGTACCTTTTTCACCTCTCTCCTCCCCCACTCCCCCACTGATAACACTCCATGTGATCTCAATTTCTGTGATTCTGTTACTATTCTAGTTGTTTGCTTAGTTTCTTTTTGTTCTTGTTTTATTTTAGTTTCAGTTGTTAATAACTGTGAGTTTGTTGTCATTCTACTGCTCACATTTTTTATCATCTTCTTTTTCTTACATGAGTCCATTTAACATTTCATATAATAAGGGCTTGGTGATGAACTCGTTTAACTTGACCTTATCTGGGGCACACTTTATCTGCCCTCCGATTCTAACTGATAGCTTTGCTGGATAGAGTAATCTTGGATATAAGTTCTTGACTTTCGTGACTTAGAATACTTCTTCATAGACCCTTCTTGCCTGCAAGGATTCTTTGGAGAAATCAGCTGAATAGTCTTATGGGCACTCCTTTGTAGGTAAGTGTCTCCTTTTCACTTGCCGCTTTTAAGATTCTCACCTTATCTTTAATCTTGGCTATTGTAATTATGATGTGCCTTGTAATTATAATATGATGTGTTCCTCCTTGGGTTTAACTTATTTGGGACTCTCTGAGCTTCCTGGACTTCCTGGAAGTCTATTTCCTTTGCCAGATTGGGGAAGTTCTTCATTATTTTTTCAACTAAGTCTTCAATTTCTTGGTCTTCCTCTTCTCCTTCTGCTACCCCTATGATTCAGATATTGGAACATTTAAAGATGTCCTAGAGGTTCCTAAGCCTCTCCTCATTTTTTTAAAATTCTTTTTTCTTGATTCTGTTGTGGTTGAATGTTTCTTTCCTCCTTCTTGTCCACACTGTTGATTTGAGTCCTGGTTTCCTTCACATCACTGTTGGTTCCCTGTACATTTTCCTTTATTTCACTTAGCAAAGGCTTCATTTTTTTTCATCTAATTTGAGACCATATTCAACCAATTTCATTAGCATCCTGATTACCAGTGTTTTGAACTGTGCATCTGATAGGTTGCCTATCTCTTTGTTGCTTAGTTGTGTTTTTTCTGGAGCTTTGATCTGTTCTTTCATTTGGGCCACTTTTTTTTTTTTTTGTCTCGGCACACCTGTTAAATAGTAAGGTTCAGAGCCTTAGGTGTTCTCCAGGGTGGGGCAACCCACATGGTTGCATTGTGATGCTGTATGTGGGGGTGGGTTCTGAGAGGAAAAAATGCTGCTGGCTTTTAGTCACTTCCCCTGCTACCCACTGTCAAGTTGGTTCTTTCTGGTGCTGGTTTCCAGGTGAGTGGGTTTGTGTACATTTTATAACCCTGTTGGTCTCTCCAACAAATGCTCCTGTGAGGCTTGGAGTTTATCCTGCTGCTGCCACAACCCCCACAGGTGTTTTCAATCATAGGTGTGAGGCTTTATTTCCCTATGCTGGAGCTCAGGGTCGAGCAGTCTATCTTGCTCCCCAGTTGTTCTTCCTGGTTTATCTGCACATGAATGTGGGACCACCCAGTCCAAAATCTGCCACCTTACCAGGTCTGACAGCTGCCACCTTGCCCACCATCTGCAGCCTTGCCCACCCCAGTCCTCCAGCCACTACCATGCCTGGGGTACGCTCTGCCCAGATGCCTGTCTCCACCCATCCTACAGATATGCATGAATATTTCTTCTTTAACTCCTTGGTTGTCGAATTTCCACACAGTTCAATTATCGGTCAGTTCTTGTTTTTTGTTGTTTTTAAATTTGTTGTTGTTCTTCTTTTGGTTGTGTGAGGAGGCAAAGTATGTCTACCTATGCCCCCATCTTGTCCAGAAGTCTCTAAATTTTTTAAGAATTGTTGTTCAAGTACAGTTGTCTCCATTTCCCCCGCAACTTCACTCCTGTCAAACTATCCCCACTATCTTCAATCCTATGCCCCTTTGGTGCTATCCCTGTGTCCTTTATATATATGTTCCTGAAAACCCCTCCCCCTTTCCCCTCTTTATCCCTTCCCACCTCCCTTCTGGATACTGCCACTTTGTTCTTAATCTCACTGTTTCTGGCTGTATTTTTCTTGATTGTTTATTTTGTTGATTAGGTTCCACTTACAGGTGAGATCATATGGTATTTGTCTTTCACAACCTGGTTTATTTCACTTAGCATAGTGCTTTACAGATCCATCCATGCTGTTGCAAAGGGTATGGAGACATTCCTTCTTTCTGCTCTGTAGTATTCCATCCTGAAACTGTACCAAAATTTTTGATCCATTCATTTACTGATGGGAACTTAAGCTGTTTTCAGCACTTGGCTACTGTAAAGAATGCTGCTATGAATATTGGGGTGCATGGGCTCTTTTGAATTGGTGTTTAAGGGTGCTTAAGGTATAATCCCAGCAGTGAAATTGTCAGATCAAAATCAAGTTCCATATTTACTTTTTTGAGGAAATTCCATACTGTTTTTCATAGTGGCTTCTCCAGTCGACATTCCAACCAAGAATGTGCTAGAGTTCCATTTTCTTCACAACTTTGCCAGTACTTCATTGTTGATTTGTTTATGAATGCCATTCTCACCAGTGTGAAATGGTACTTCACTGTGGTTTTAATTTGCATTTGTCCGATGGCTAGTGATGCTGAGCATCTTTTCATATGTCTCTAGGCCCTCTGTGTATCCTCCTTGGAGAAGTGTCTCTTCAAGTCCTTTGCCCATTTTTTAATTGGGTTGTTTGTCTCCTTGGAGTGGAGTCATGTGAGTTTTTTATATAGTTTGGAGATTAAACTGTTGTCTGAGGTATCATTGGCAAATATATTTTTCCTATATATTTGGTTCTATTTTCCTTTTAATGCTATTTTATTTAGCCATTCAGAAGCTTTTTATTTTGATGAGGTCCCATTTGTTTATTATTTCCTTTGTGTCCCTTGCTCTAGGGGACATATCAGTGAAAATATGCTGCATAGAATATCTTAATTTTTCCCACCTATGTTCTTCAGTAGGACTTTTATTGTCTCACAACTTATATTTAAGTCTTTTATCCACCTTGAATTTATTTATGTATATGGTGTAAGTTGGTGATTGAGTTTCATTTTTATGCAGTCGTTCTTCAGATTGCCCAACTTGTTGAAAAGGCTATTTTTATTCCATTTTATACTTCTGCCTCCTTTTTGACTATTACTTGACCATAATGACTTGGGTTTATTTCTGGGCTCTCTATTTTGTTACATTGGTCTATGTATCTGTTCTTATGCCAGTACAAGGCTGCTTTGATTACTGTGGCCTTGTAATACAGTTTGATATCAATCATTGTGATCCATCCTACTTTGTTGTTCTTTGTAAGAATTACGGCAGCTATTCATTCTAATTTATGGTTCCATGTAAGTTTTTCAAATATTTGCTCTATATCTGTGAACTATGCCATTTGTACTTTAATAAAGATTGTGTTGAATGTATAAAATGCTTTGGGAAGTATGGACATTTTATTGTTAATTATTCCAATCAATGACCATGGTATATGTAGTACATTTGTTTGTGTCTTCCTTAATTTCTTTTTTTAGTGTTGTGTAGTTTTCTGAGTAGAGGTCTTTAACCTCATTCAATATGTTTTTTTCCCTAGGTACATTATTTTTCTTGCCGTAGCAAATGGGATCTTTTTCCTGATTTCTGTTTCTGATATTTCATTATTGGTTTACAAAAATGCCTTTGATTTCTGAATATTGACTTTTTATCCTACTGTTTTTCCAAATTCATGTATTTGGTCGAGCAGTTTTTAGGTGGACTGTAATGAATTTTCTATGTACACTATCATGTCATCTGCAAACAATGACAGTTTAGCTTCGTCCTTTTCAATTTGAGTGTCATTTATTTCTTTTGCTTGTTTGATTGCTGTGGCTGGAAGTTCCAATACTGTGTGGAATAGAAGTAATGGATGCAGACATCATTGTCTTGTTCTTAAATTTAGTGGGAAAGCTTTTAGGTTTTGCCCATTGAGCATGATGTTGTCTGTAGGTCTTTTGTATATTGCCTTCATTAGTTGAGGAATGCTCCCTGTATTCCCACTTTGGTGAGTATTTTTATCATAAATGGGTGATGTACCTTATCAAATGATTTCTGAATCTATTGATATAATCATGTGGTTTTTGTCTTTGCTTTGGTTTATGTGATGTATTACATTTACTGATTTGTGAATATTGTACCATCCTTGAATCCCTGGGATGAATCCCACTTGATCAAGGTGTATGATCTTTTTAATGTATTGCTGGATATGGTTTGGCACTATTGTGTTGAGGGTTTTAGCATCTATGTTCATCAGCAATACTGGCCTGAAGTTTTCTTTCTTTGTTGTGCCTTTATCTGGTTTTGGTTTAGAATGATGCTGGCTTCAAAA
This sequence comes from Sturnira hondurensis, assembly GCF_014824575.4. Taxonomy (NCBI): domain Eukaryota; kingdom Metazoa; phylum Chordata; class Mammalia; order Chiroptera; family Phyllostomidae; genus Sturnira; species Sturnira hondurensis. Next base: position 14,251,917 of record NW_028075471.1, read on the forward strand.
AATGAGTTTGGGAGTCTTTTGTCCTCTTTGATTTTTTTGAATAGTCTGTGATTTGTAGTGGTTAGCTTTTCCTTAATTGTTTTGTAAATTCTCCTGTGAAGTGGTCCAGTACAGGGCATTTGTGTGCCGGGAGTTTCTTGATAGCTGGTTCGATTTTGTTAGCTGTTATTGTCTCTTCAGGATTTCTGCTTCTTCTTCATTCAATTTTGGAAGATTATATTTTTCAAGAAGTTTGTCATTTCATCTAGGTTTTCAAATATCTTTGCATATAGTTCTTCATAGTAAATTCTTACAATCCTTTGTATTAAGGTGGTATCAGTTATAATCTCTCCTCTTTCGTCTCTGATTGTGTTTATTTGGGTTCTATCTTTTCTTGATGAATCTGATCAAAGTCTTGTTGATTTTGTTTATCTTTTCAAAGAACTGGCTCCTCGATTTATTGATCCTTAGAATTGTGTTTTAGTTTCTATGTTATTTAAATTTGCTCGATCTTTGTATTTCCTTTCTTCTACTTGTTTTGGGCTTAGTTGTTCCTAGAGTCCCTGTAGGTGTAGGGTTAGGTTTTTTTGTTTGAAATGTTTCTATCTTTTTTCAGTAGTCCTGTATCACTATAAACTTTCCTCTTGGGACTGCCTTCATTGTGTTCCATAAGTTTTGGGTTGTTGTGAGTTCATTTTTATTTGTTTCCAGAAATGTTTTGATTTCTTCCTGATCTTATTTTTAACCCATTCATTGTTAAATAGTGTTATATTCAATCTCCAGGAATTTGAGTGTTTTCAAGTATTTTCCTTGAGGTTGGTTTCTTGTTCCAGGTCCATGTGAGAGGATAAAATTATTGATATGATTTCAATTTTCTTGAATTTGTTGAGGCTTGTTTTGTGTACTACCATGTGGCTTATCTTTGAAAATGTTACATGTGTATTTGAAAAAAAATGTGTATTTTGCTTCTTTGGGATGAAAAGTTCTGTATGTATCAGTTAATTCCATTTGACCTAGGATATTGTTCAGTCCTGCAATATCTTTGTTGATATTTTGTTTGGAAGATGTATCCATTTTTGATAGTGGGGTGTTAAAAGGCCCTAATATAAATGTTTTCCTTTCCATATCTTTATTGAATTTCTCCAAGATTTTCCTTATATATTTGGGTGCTCCTATGTTGGGTGCATGTATGCTTACAATGCTTATGTTTTCTTGACTGATTCTTCCCTTGAATATTATGAAGTGTTCTGGATCTTTTTTTTGTGACCTTTGTTTTGAAGTGTATTTTGTTTCATAATAGTATTGCTACCCAAGATTTTTTTCCCCTGTGCATCTGCTTGCAATATTTGTTTCCAAATGTTCACTTTCAGTCTGTCTAGCTCTTTTGTTCTGAGGTGGATCTCTTATAGGTAGCATATGTGTGGGTCATGGTTTCTTATCCATTTAGCTACTCTTTGTCTTTTGATTGGAGCATATAATCCATTAACATTTAAGGTTATTAATAATAGGTATTTATTCATTTTCCCCCTTTCTACCTGTTTCCTCTCTTTCTCACCCTTTTCCTTTCTCTTCTTATAGTATTCCCTTTAGCATATCTTGTAGTGCTGGTTTGGTGGAGGTGTATTCTTTCAGCTTTCTTATGTCTGGGAAACTCCTTATTTGGCTTTCCATTTTAATTGAGAGTCTCACTGTGCAGAGTAATTTGGTTGCAGGCCTTTATTTTTCACTGCTTGGAATATTTCTTGCCATCTCTCCTGGATTGGAGTGTTTCTCTTGAGAAATCAAATGCTAACCTATCAGAGCCCCTTTGTATGTTACTGTCTGTTTCTCCCTTGCTGCTTTTGAGATCCTCTCTTTGTCTTTAAAACTTGGCATTTTAATTATGATATGTCTTGGAATAGGCCTATTTGGGTTCATCTTGATTGGGACTCTGTGAATCTTGCACCTCCATGATTTTTTCCCCTTCCAGGTTTAGAAAGACTTCTATTATTATTTTTTCAAACTGGTGTTCCTGGCCCTTGTTCTTTTTCTTTTTCCTCTGAAATTCCTATTATTTGAATGTTGTTGCATTTCACGTTGTCTTGGAGTTCCCTTAAGCTATCTTCATATTTTTTATTCTTGTTTTCATGCATCTGCTCTACCTGGGCATTTCTTTCCACCTTGTCTTCCAGCTCACCAATTTGGTCTTCTGTGTCACCCAACCTGCACCCTCTACTCTGTTTTTTTATTTTTATTTCTGCAATTGTATTTTTCATTTGCTGCTTTTTTTTGGTTTATAGTTTTCATTTTCTTTTTCATACTGTTGTATTTCTCACTCAGTTCCTTGTAGTTGGGTGTGAGTTCCTTGAGCATTCTTATAAACATTATTTTGAATTCTATATCTGATAGTTACCTTACCTCCATTTCATTTAGCTATTTTATTGGGAAGTCTTTCATTCCTTTTGATTGCAGGTTCTTTTCTTGTCTCCCCATTTTAGGTGACTCTTTTTGTTTGTTTCTGCACTTCTTGATGTTCTACTTTGGTAGCTGACTTTGTAGGGTGAACTATGGTACGAATTTTGTGGGATTCAGTGGTGTGGTCTCTTTGATCTCCTTGTCTGTGTGCTCTAGGGTTTCCCTGTCCTCTGTTTGTGTGGGCTCTCTTGTTTTACATGGGGTTTTACCCATTAGTGGTTCCTTTGTTAGTGGTTTATCTCCTCCAGCAGGTATACTGAAGTTCACATCTTCCACTTCAGCTTGTAGATGATCAATGACATGGCAAAATGGAAAAACAGCGGGAGGGTATTCTATGAGATTTAAAATACCAAGAAGCAGAAAATAGGAGATCCTTTGGATAAGTATAGCATTAACTGTGATATTTCAACCCACTAACCGCTTTTTATAAAAGGTGAAAGATAAGACCTTTGTTCCAGAGGAGGAGGATTGTGAGGTTAATTCAGAAAACAGAGTGCTTGTGGGAGGTCAGATGATGAGATATAGTGAGAGTCAAAGATAGAACGTAGGTGTAGTGTGAGAGAGAATAGAGTTAACCACAACAGTAATAAAGATCCAGAAGATAATGAAATGTGCAAAGATCAGGGAGGGGTGCTGTGTAGTATTAACAATTATATGGTACAACAATATTTACAATAATGCTGGAACAGCAATAATATGACAAGAAATATATGGTCTGAATAACAAGAATAGGAAGTACATGACCAAGAGTAGTGTGATATTGGAGCATGAGGAAAGTAAAAGAAGGAAAATTAAAATACAATATAAAAGAAAGGACAAGGAAAGCCAATCAAACAATGCAATTAAACAAATAAAAAAGAGAAAAACTAAACATAAAGAAGAGGAGAAAATACTAATAAAACAAAAGAAGTAAAAATAAGGAAAGAAAGTAATAATACAAATAAACAATAAAATGCCAGTTCTATGGGATAGTAAAGTGAAATTTGTCTCAGTTTCTCAGTTGTTGGGGTTAGCCTTCTGCTCCCTGTTTGGTTCTGTTCTTTTATGTTTCAGGGGAAACATAAAAGCTCCCTGCTGACTTTCAACCTGCCAAGGGATTTCTGCTCTCTTCCAGTATGCTGCAGGCTGAGTGGGGCTGGCTTCAATTCTCTCCCTCCATATGGTTTTTTCAAGGAAGCAGGTCAGGTCTGGGCTAAAATATTGGGCCCAGACAATATTGGGCACAGTTGCCCAGCCTCCAGCCTAGGTCCTCCATGTGCTGCCAGGCCCCCACCATCCATCTGCACCAGGATGGAGCCTTTAACCCACCAGTTGTGCCATTCATTAGGTGCACTAATTAGGGTCAACTCATATGCCACCTTCTCCCTCTTTGCTGGCCTAGGTTCTGTGCACTGTCAAAGCCTCTCAGGATAGTTCAGCTATCCCACTGAGCTAAGTCTTTCTGGGGTCTGCTAACTCCCTGAGCCCTCCCTGGGGTATTTCCTCCTTCATCTTCACAAGCCAGCCATGGTTCAAGCCAGCCTCAGCAAGAGTCAGTGGCAGCAAGTATCAGCCACTGCATGAGAGTTCCTTAAACAGCTAGTGAAAGCCTTTTTTGAATAAAGATCTCTTAGTTAAGCCTGCCATTGTTCACAAGCACCTGGCTTTTCATACAGCCCAACTTTCTAACCAGAGTGGAGACTATCCTGATCAGGGTCCGACACAACCCAATTCTTCTCTCTTCCCTAGGTGTCACCTGGCTCCCCAGTTTCTCTGGTAATGACCTAGCCATCATCCACAGTCCCAGCAGTTCCACCTCTGTGCATCTCCCACTTTCTCTTTATTCCCTCCAGTGACTTTAAGCACTCAGGTCCATAATGGTGCCATTGTGTCCTCCCTGTTTGGCAGGGGAGAGAGCTGTTCATTTAGCTCCCTTACAAGGATCCTGCAGCAGGCATCAGGCCAGGGGCTGCAGCAGCCTTGGTCCACACACTGGTCTCAGGGACCTTACCATCCCAATGCAGTCTCCTTACTGTCTGATTTTCAATGTCCTTTGCAATTTTGGCCTTCAAACTTCATATAAGCTGGGATTCCATTGGCTGTTCACTCTGTTCCTCAGAACATCAGCAAGGTGCCCCATCTGTGCACAGGAGCATGTGGGCACTACTCCCACCTACCTTGCCACCATCTTCTTGAAATTGGTTCTTGATCCTTCATTCAATCTCGTCTTCTTTTGGAATCCCTATATTGCAGATGTTGTTACACTTCCAGAAATATCTTAAAATTTGTGTGTTTTTAAACTTTCTTCTTTTTGCTGCTTTGCTTTGATTTTTTCTACCTTGTCTTCCAAAACACTGATTTGATCCTCTGTTTTCTCTAACATACTTTTTATTCCTTCCAGTGTATTATTTATTTCAGACATTGCATTCTTTATTTCTCATGAGTCCTCTTTTATGATTTCTTTGTCTTTATCCACACTGTCCTGCATCATAATAACCATTACTCTAAACTGTGTTTTTGATAAGTTGATTATCTCCATTTTATTTAGTTCTTCTTCTGGAGAATTATCTTTTTCTTTCATTTGGGGTTTGTTTCTTCATCTTCCCATTTTGGCTGTCTCTTTGCTGGAGTTTTTTTCCTATGTATTAGATAGGTATGTAAAGACTGGTTCATTCCTGTGTCACATGCTGCCTGTGACTGGGCCTGAGTGTGTACATAACAAATCAAGCTGAACGTCAAGGCCAGCTTTTAGCAGCATGGAGCTCATGAGGTGTCAGCTGAAGCCTCTGATCTTCCAGAGATCCACCTTGACCTGTACACTTTCTTTTGACTTAATCAGTGAAATTGCCTCCAGCTACCACTCTTCAGCAGCCCTGCCTATGCACTACAGGTATGTGAGAGGGATTTCTGAGATGGGGCTATTGCTTTCTCACAGGCTGATGCCACATGAAGGGGTGTGCTCTTCCCTAGAAAGATGGCTTCTACAGTAGGGGAATGACTCAGTACAGGGATCCTGGTAGCTGATACTTCACCTCTCTCTCCAGAGCCATCAAACCCAAAATCTCCTCATGTGACTTTGATCCTTCCTCTTCCAGAGTCCAGGGTATGTGGCTGCAAGTGAAATTTTGTGCATTTTACCCTTTTAGTGGCTCTCAGTGTCTCTGGTCACTGGGCTAACAGATACCTGGTAAATAGACACCTTGCTTTTCACACCTGGATGTTATTTTTTTTCCTTTCCTGGGTCTGGTGCTCTATTCTGGGGAGGGCAGCATGGTGTTTAGACTCCACATTCTTCGGGGAGAACACTCTAGCCTCTGAAATATCCACCCAGTATTTCAGCTGCCACCACAGGAGGCCAGCCAGCCCTTTGTGCCTCTGTAGTTCCTACCAGTCTTGATGTAGTAATGTGGTTTCTTCTGTAGGTCCTTCATTACAAGGCTTCTCTCTAGCTAGTTTTCAGTTGGTTATGCAGGATGATTTTTGTATAATATAATTGTAATTCCAGTTTGGTACTGGGATGAGGTTAGTATAGCCTCCACCTACTCCAGTGCCATCTCAAATCTTCTGACATAGAAATGGAATTTTGTGTAACACATTTAAAATTATTTTGAGACCTGGGATGCTGGAATTCACACACTGATGTACTCTGTCAGAAAAAATTTCATGATCTTGGGGGATAAGAATGGCATTTGGGAAGATAAGACTCTTGGTTCACAGCTGCTCTAGAATTTAGATTAGCTTGAAGTTCAACGTGCTCATTATCTCCCTTTGGTTGTTGGTCAGTCTTTTAGACCTAAAGTTTATGCTTCCCCCTGTTCATCCTAAAACTGACCTCTTGTGCCTCTGCTCTCTCTGGTGTCTAACTTTTTTTTTTTTTTACTGATTTTTCTCTGCTGAGATATGAATTTCTGTTTCTATTTTGGTCTTTGCCTTACAAAAGATAGGACTTCTAATGTCTTCATTGTTTATTCTTTTGCTTTTGCAATCCTGACTCTTGGTCAATATTGCCCTAAAAATGGCTATCTAATAGAACGCACCTGACATCACCCTCCTGACGTTGCATATTTTCAACTTTCCTAGAGATTTCATTATATTCCTGCAACCCAGTAGAGCACTGTCATTGTTACTTGAGGATAAAGTTACTTAGGTGAACATCCCTCTGCAGAACCATTTATCTTCCATTCCAGTTTATTGTGTATACATGGATCTGATAAAAATAGTATGATTTATTAGGGTTCTTATTTAGGACTGTGTTTAAAGACACTATGCCCTATATTGTGTGATTGCTAAAGTTGAACCACACATATAATTTAATTTAGAGCAAAATAACTGCTGTGGGTGATGAAAAAATGGTCTGAAATACAAAAAATTCTTAGATTGAGGCTGTGGAACCCTTTGACTGTGTCATATCAGACTTTCCTTTCCTATTATGGGGTAAAAGTAGAAAGTTTAAGCAATGTTATTTCATTTTTCTTGATGTGTTATATGATAGAACTGCTTAAATGTTTTGGAGTAGTTGCCACTGTAGTTTTATGATATAATGACTTGATTTATGTCACTATCTTTCAGTGCAGTTTTCATCTTTACCTAAGGTAAGCTATGAGAGAAACCAAATGATTACTTGAAACTTGGTTTTTAAAAATAAGAGGAATAAAATGATGTCTCCTGTAAATAAAGGTGTATCTTTAGGTAGAAACACCTTTAGAGTAGAGTAGAGTTCAGGACTGCTGTGCCCTTAATTAACTGTGGAAACTTGCTGCCACATTTCTCCCACATTTCTGGGCCTCAGTTTTTCTTAGGGTAAGTAACACTAGCTGCAATAACAACCTCAAAATTCCAGGGGTTTAACATGAAATTTCTATGGTTTCTTTGTCACTTGCTTCAGCATAAGAAGTGTGTGTAAGGGAGACTTCCGCCAAGATGGAGGCATAGGTGGAAACACTGTGCCTTCTCCCACAACCAAGTTTGAATAAAACAAAGGTTTGGAGAAACAAAGACACAACCAAAGGACAGAAAATTGAATTATACGGAAGTCCGACTACATCTAACCATTCAACGGGACGGTAAGAGGGGTGGAGCCAGCAGTGAGCAGGGCCAGGCAGGACAGGGCCCCCGACCCAGGCGCCTAGGCAGACGAGAACCAGTTGGGGTGCGGGGCAGACCGAGGGCGCATATTCACGCACAGTGAGACAGACCACGCAGGCCCCGGGGGGCGAGGGCTGACGGCAGTGGCACACTTGCGAGCAGTGGGACAAAAAGCGTGGGCCAGGTGACGGCAGCAACTGCGGCACCAGTGAGGGCCGTGGCGGCAGGTGGCGGACGGGACGCCAGAGTCCCTCTTTGACCCCGCCCCCACATACAGCGTCACAACCCAGCGACTTAGTTGCCCTGTTCTAGTGAACATTTTAGGGCTCTGATCCTGCTATGGAACAGGCACGAACAACCTGAAAGATGGCACAAGAAGAACTCAAAGTCCAAGAGCCAATAACTCTCAGCGACCAAGAAATTGCCAGCCTCTCAGAAGCACAATTCAGGACACTATTTATCAGGATGCTCACAGAACTGGTAGATTATAGTCACAAATTAGAGGAACAAAGTCACAAATTAGAGGAATATATGAAGGCTAAACTAATTGAAATGAAGGGAGATGCACAGGAAACCAATAGTGATGGAAAGGAAACTGGGACTCAAATCAATGGAATGGACCAGAAGGAAGAACAAAACATCCCACCAGAAAGGAATGAAGAAATGAGAATTCAAAAAAATGAGGAGAGGCTTAGGAACCTCCAGGACATCTTTAAACGTTCCAACATCCGGATTATAGGGGTACCAGAAGGGGGAAAGAAACAGCCACGAGTGGAAAACGTATTTGAACAAATAATAAAGGAGAACTTCCCCAGTCTGGCAAAGGAAATAGACTTCCAGGAAATCCAGGAAGCTCAGAGAGTGCCAAAGAAGTTGGACCCAAGAAGGAACACACCAAGGCACATCATAATTACATTAGCCAAGACCAAAATGAAGGAGAGAATCCTAGAAGCATCAAGGGATAAGGGGACAGTCACCTACAAAGGAGTACCCATCAGACTGTCAGCGGATTTCTCAAAAGAGACCTTACAGGCAAGAAGGGGCTGGAAAGAAGTATTCCAAGTCATGAAATCCAAAGACCTACAGCCAAGATTGCTTTATCCAGCAAAACTTTCATTTAGAATGGAAGGACAGATAAAGTGCTTCTCAGATAAGGTCAAGTTCAAGGAGTTCATCATTGCCAAGCCCTTATTATATGAAATGCTAAAGGGACTTATATAAGAAAAAGAAGATGAAAAATATGAACAGTGAAAGGACAGCAAACACACAGCTATTAACAACCACATCTAAAACAAAAGCAAACCAAGAGGACAGCTAGATCAGGAGTGGAACCATAGAAATGAAGAACACATGGAGGGTTAGAAACAGGGGGGTGGGAGGGGAAGAAGGGGGGAGAAGGCACAGAGAATAGCATAGACAGTAGGTAGAAAATAGATAGGGGGAGGGCGAGAATAGTGGGGGAAATATAGAATCCAAAGAACTTGAGACACGTGGTTATAAACTAAGGGGGGCAGAATGGTGGGGGAGGGAGGGTGTGGGTGGAAGGGATTGAAGGGGGGGAATAGAACAACTGTAATGGTATAATCAATAAAATATATTAAAAAAAAAAGAAGTGTGTGTAAGGAGGTAAGTTCTGGCTTTTCCATGTTGTGGCTTCACCATCTTTAAGCACATAGTCTCAAAATAATACTACTTGAAAGTTTTTAAATGGTCAACCTCATTGCCTTAATGAGGAAATCATCTTTCACAATTAACTTGTTCTTTGGTTGTAGGATTTTTTTTTTGGTTTTCTCCTAGTCTGGTAGATGACAACAGCTTTAACTTGGATAATAATGAATCATATCCCTTTGGTACTAAATTATTAGCTTCCAAAAAAATTCTTAGGCTGCAACCATTAATTGAGTAATATTTTAGGCTTCTTAATTACTTAAATATGTAAAATAATATATTAGCTTTTTAGTTCAGTGATTCTGTATGTGTTCTTCAGCAACAAAAACAAAGATGTCTGGGTACCTTAGAGCAAAAGTATATTTTTTCCAAAAATGTAAACAACGATTACTACTACTAGTACTACTAACTTATTATTTATTAATTACCTGCAATAATACTTATTTAATAAAATTAAATGTGTGTAAATTTAATTTTTAAATTACTTATTCTTTTGTTTGTTTTCTAAGTAAAGAAAAACTAAAATACCAAGTATTTTTTTTGTTTATGGAATATCTATTACCATTTCAAGAGGCACATTTTGGATAATTCCTCTGTGGGAAGTAAGGAGAATCAGAAGATTATAAAATGAGGCACAGAGGAAATAAATAGTACTAAAGTGTATTAATTTTATACGTTATGTTTAACGGGTTGATGGAGGTGGGATGAGAAAGGGAGACAAATGTATTTAGAGTCTTTAGTTAAAAACAAACAAATAAAATAACCAAACACAAGTAAAAAAAGAAATAAAAATCAAGGGACTGCTGCATATCCTGCCCCCCCCAAAAAAAATAAAAGGAAAGGCATGAGAGATAATTCTGAGTAATTAAAAGGGGGGAAACAATATATAAAATTATAGAAGACAGGAAAGCAGAGTGGTCAAAGACAATGGTGTTGAGTAAACATAAAATACAAAGGTGTTAAATGTGACTTCAAAAGCATAAAATATTGGGAGAGAGTAAAATCTAGAGTTTACTCTAGATTAAATGTGACTTCAAAAGCATAAAATATTGGGAGAGTAAAATCTAGAGTTTTATAATGTGTTCAAACTAAAATTGTGACCTACATGATAGAGAGATTGAGGAAAAAAGGAAAAGGACTTAGAGACATGGGTGACAGTGTGATGATTTCTGGGGGGCAGTATGGGGGTATAAAGGGATTAAATGGTAATGGAAAAATGCAATAAAGATAAAAAGAATACATAAATACGTATTTTTATTGGTAAGCCTTATGGTAACCACAAAAAACCCTATAGTTAGTGTACAACAGATAGTGAGAACGGAATCTAATCATAACCCTAAAAAATTCACTGGACCACAAGAGAAGAAAGGAACAGAGAAACTTACATATAAGCCACAGAACAATGTACAAAATGCCAATAGTGTATACCTATCGACAACTATTTTAAATATGTTGGATAAAATTCTCCTTTGAAAAGCACCAAATGGTTTATTTGACTGACAGAAAAATGGGAACTATCTGCATACTTTCTATAAGAAATTCACCTCATATATAAGGACACACAGACTGAAAAGTGAAGTGAAGGAAAAAGGTGTTCCATTCAAAACTGGGTAGCTATACTTAATGTCAGACAAAATAGACTTTAAAACAAAGATTATATAATAAAAGACAAAGAGGGTATTACATAAGGATAAAGGGGCCAATCCAACCTAAAGACATGCAGTTTATAAATATTTATGCTCCTGACATAGGAGTATGCCTAAATATATAAATCAAATATTAACAGACTTAAAAGAAGAGATAGATAGTTTTACAATAATAGTAGGGGACTTTAATAATTGATTTGCATCAAGGATAGAGTATTCAGATAGAAAATCAGGAAAGAAATATTAGTCTTAACATAGGCCAGGTACACTCAATAGCTATATACAGAACATACCATCTAAAGACAACAGAAAACACATTCTTCTCAAGGGTATATGAAATATTGTCCAGAATAGATTACATGTGAGACCATAAAACAAGTCCTAATAAACTGGAAAAGATTGAAATTATACCAATCATGTTTTCTGACCACAAGGGCGATAAAAGCAAACATAAGCAAATAGGACTATATCAAACTAAAACTTCTGCATAGCAAAGAAAACCATCAACAAAATGAAAGCGAGGATACTGAAATGTAGATATTTGCAAATCATTTATCCAATAAGGGTTCTTTAAACTAAATATATAAAGAACTCATAAAAGTTAATTCAACTCATAAAAATACAATTAAAGTATGGGCAGAAGATCTGAATAGACATTTTTCTAACAGGCTAACATGCATGTAAAGAAATGCTTAGCATCACTAATAATCAGAAAAATGAAAATTAAAATAACAATAAGATAGTACCTTCTGTCAGAATGGATATTATAAAAAAAGACAAGAAATAACTAGTGTTGGTAAAAGTGTGGAGAATGAGAACCCTTGTACACTGTTGGTGGAAATTTAAATTGGCACAACCATTATGGAAAACAGAATGAAAGTTTGTCAAAAAATTAAAACTAGAGCTACTATATATTCCTGCAACTCTACTTTAGGGTATCTATCTAAACAAAGGAAAAACAATATTCAGAAAATAAAAATACACATCTGTGTTTGTTGTAGCATTATTCACAATAGCTAAGACATGGAAACAATCTAAGTGTCCATCAATGGGTAAATGGATAAAGGCTGTTTCTTTCACACATTCATTCATCCACTTCCAACTGTACTTTCATGCAAATGTTTATTCTTTTATCCTCATTCCACCATTGATTTATTCCTCTGACATTTATTGAGCATCATTAAGTGTCATGTGTCAAGGGAGTCAATAGGGTATGAGAGTAAATAAGACCCAGTATCTGTCCAACAAATTTATAATAAATATTACAAAATTAAATTTATTAGAAATAATGGAAACAAATTCTGATATCAATAGTCAGGTATATTGCTCATTCACTCTTTCTCCTCTGTAGAAGATGAAATTCAGCTCTTTTCTATTTTTTGTTTCCAGATGCTTTGCATTGGATTTATTTGTCTCTGCTTTGGTGTGATATATTGGAAAACAAATCTTATTCTATCATGAGCTTCTCACAGGTCATCTCAGAACTGCCACTGTTTCATTGTTGTTTTAATTGAAATACAACTGGCATATAACATTAGTTTCATGTGTACAATACAATAATTTAATATTTGAATACACTGTAAAATGATCACCACAATAAGTCTGGTTGCCACATCTCCATAATTACAATTTTTTTCTTGTGATGAGAACTTTCGAGATTTCCTTATTTAGCACTTTCCAATATACAGTAGAATATTATTAGCTATAGTCACCATGCCTTACATTACATCCCCATTACTTATTTATTTTATAACTAGAACTTTATAAATTTTGACCTCCTTTACCCATTTTGGTCACTCCTATAACCCTCCCTTCTGGCCTCCTCCAATCTGTTCTCTGTATCCATGAGCTTGTTTTTATTTTTTTTTTGGTTTCAATTTGTTTTCTTGTGTGTGTGTGTGTGTGTGTTTTAGATTCCACATATAACTGAAATCATATATTTTTCTTGTTTCTAGAGGTAGGCTTGTGTTGCTAAGAACTTTCCTCTTAGAACTGCTTTTGCTGTATCCCATGGATTTTGGTATGTTGTATTTTTGTTTTTATTTATCTCTATGTATTTTTTTGCTGGGGCCCAGCCTTGGGAGGTCTCAGGGTCCCCGAAGGGTGGACAGTGCAGGTGACTAATGAAGTCAGACACCTGATTGGATGCCAGAGAGCAGCCAGCCTCTGTCGGTCTGACCGAACTCACAGAGTTTGATTTAAGCTTTATTTTTATATAGATTGTTACATAACATTAAAGGAACAGGTGTATGGCATGATCAGTTAAGCAGAAAAAATCAGAACAGAGGTAACTAGGAAAAGTACAGGAAGTTCCATATATTCAGTTATGCTAAACAAAGGTTATTTTGACCAGGAGAACCATTAATCAGACAATTATAAATAGCTGTATGTGCAGACTTTTAAATATCTTATTGATGAATAGATGTTTATTAAAGTTCTTAGAATTTGGCATGGGTCAAAAGGATACACTCTACTGAACGGTGGTTATAAAAAATTTATTAAGGCCTTTGTGGTGTCTAACTTAGCTATCTATCTTCCTGACTAGAATCTTTCTTTATGTACTTTGGACTCTAATTCCTTAGTAATTGTTCCTGCGTGCTTAGTTTGTGATAGTTAACTAGCTTCCCCTGCTTCTTTACCTGTCTAATCCCATTAATATATATTCCTGCCCAAGGTATAGGAGGGGCTGTTACTCTATCAACTTTTAGACATTCAGGGACTACCCCATCAGGGGGGACTTTTTTTCTATGGCCAAAAAATCATTTTGTACAATTTCATTGGAATTCTGCAGATCATTGGCCCTCAAATACAGGTGTCTAAAAAATCTCACCATCTATTAATTGCAAAGACAAATGTGCAAGGACAGATAGACAGGAAAGCCAGCCACAGTTGCCTCTGCTGTGCAGATGCATCTCATCCATCCTGATTGTGTCAAGTGATAGCTGTTGGTTGTCTCCTGACAATTTTTTAATATTTTTTTCTTTTAGGACACAATGATACGCAGTAACATATTGCTTAATCTTCACATTTTTGTGCTTTTTTTCTATTTTCTTCATGTAATTGATTTCTAGTGTCCTATCACTATGTGTAGAAAAGATGCTTGATATGATTTTAGTCTTTTTGAATTTATGGAGACTTGTTTTGAAGCCTCATATGTTCTTTACCCTGGAGAATATTCCATGAGCACTTGAGAAGAATGTGTATGCTGCTGCTTTTGGATTAAATTTACTCTATAAACATTGTATGCATATGGTATAATGTCTTTGCTTTTCTGTCTGGATAACCTACCCAGTGATGTTAGATATTAAAGGGCCTTGCTATTATTATTGTTATTGCTCTCAACTTGTTTCTTGTTTCTTGTTTCTTGTTTCTTTCTTTAGGTCTGTTCATATTTGTTTTGTATATTTAGGTGCTCTTCTGTTGGTATCACATATATTTATCAATGTTACAGGTTCTTGCTAGACTGACCTCTTTACCATTACACAATTAATGGCATTCTTTGTCTCTTATTATATTTGTTTTAAAGTAAGTTTTGTCTTATATTAGTATAGTGACACTAGCTTTCTTTTCTATCTGTGTGAATTTTTCTCCATCCCTTCACTTTCAATCTGTGTGTCTCTGCTTCTGAAGTGATCCTGTGATAGAAAGCACATAGATGAATCTTGTTATTTTTTACCAACTGAACCACTTACGCCTTTCAATTGGAAAATGTCATCCAATACATTTAAAGTAATTATTGACAGCTGCACAGTTATTGACATTTTATTCATTACTTTCTGGCTATTTCTGTAGTTCCTCTCTGTCCTTTTCTTTTATTTTCCTCTGATTTAAGGACTATTTAGTGTTATGCTTATATTCCTTTCTCATTTTCTTTTGTGTATTTACTGTTCTTGCTTTGTGGTTCCCATGAGGTTACATATAATTTTCTGTGAATATGAGTCTCTTTCGAGTTTATAGCAACTTGAATATGAACACATTCCAAAGCTATATAATTCTCCCCCCATTTTATGTTGTGGATGCCACATTTAACACGTTAAAATTTTATCTATCTCTTATCTACTTGTTGTACTTCTATTAGCTTTGCTTTTTGACCCTCATACTAATTTTATAATTTGTTAATAAACTACTTTTATTGTGTTTATTTTACTTTTACATGATTTCTTATTATAATTAGTACCATTTATTTTCAGTTTAAAAAATACCCTTCAACACTTCTTATAACACCAGTTTAGTGGTGATGATGTCTTAGTTTCCGTCTATCTTGGTAACTATTTCTCCTTAAATTCTTAATAATAGCCCTGGCAGGTACAGTATTATTACTTGTAGGTTTTTGCCCTTTCATCATCACTCTGAATATATTGCACCACAATCTTCTGGCTTGTATAGCTTCTGCTAAAAAATCTGCTCACAGCTTTATGGAGTTTCCCTTTTATGTAATAAGTTGTTTTTTTTTCTTACTGCTTTTGAGCTTTCTTTTTATTTTTAACTTTTGACATTTTTTATAATATGTCTTGGTGTAGGTCTCTTAGGGTTTTTCTTACTTGGGTTTCTCTGGGTTTCTCAGACATGGATGTCTGTTTCCTTCCACAGATTAGAGAAGTTTTCAGCCATTATATCTTCAAATACATTCCCTGGTCCTTTCTCCTTTCTCCTTCTGGAGAAAATATAATGCAAATGTTATTCTGCTTTATCTTGTCTTATAGATCCCTTGATTTATCTTCACTTTTCTTTTTTTTTCTCTGTCTAGGTGAGTTCTAATGCTTTGTCTTCAATTTGCTTATTTGCTCTTCCACTTCATCCAGTCTGATGTTGTATCCTTCTAGTGTACTTTTCAGTTCAGCTACTCATCTGATTTGTTTGTGCCTTCTGTTTGGTACTTTTTGTTTTTCTTTTTTCACTTTCTTTCTCTCTGTTGAAGTTCTGTGTTTATCCACTCCTCTCCCAAGTTCAGTGAGCATTTTTATTATCATTACTTCAAACACTATATCAGGTAGATTACTTGTCTCTGTTTCAGGTCTTCCTTTAACCTTTTATTTTTTGTTTGTTTCATTTTGTTTGGAACGCCTTGCTGTTTGACTTTGCCCAATTCTATGTGTTAGGTGAATTAGCTACCTCCCAATCTTGAAGGATTTTCATTATGTAGGAGATGAGGTTTGAGGCTTAGAAACACAATAGCCCCCTGGTCACCAGAGCCAGGCTCCCATGGGGTGTTCCCTGTGTGGGCTGCATGTGCTCACGTGCTGTGGAGGGTTGAGGATGCTTTGAGAATGTGGGTGGGGTGCTCACCCAGCCAGCTGGGAAATTGTTGTGGCGTGGGGGTTGCTGGGACATTCTTACAGCTGCTAGACAGTTCAGAAGGAGAATTCTAAAATGGTGCCAGACAGCCAGAACTAGAAAAACAGGGGATTGTAAGGGCAGGGCTAGGAATATAAGACAGAAAATTATACTTGAACAAGAATTAAATTAAAAAAATAAAAATAAAAAATATATAAAAATAGTGCCTACTAGCATCTCTGTCCCTGGAGAGACTCTCAATAGGTTCCTGCCTCTCTGAAGATGCTTTAAGATTGGTAGTTGTTTCTCTTTCACAAGTATTTCAGGCACATTTGAAACTGCAGCTTTTGCATTGGATCAACAGGGCAAGTGAGTTTGTATGCATGCTCTTTAAGAATGATTCTCCATTCCCTATAGTTCTATAATTTTCCTGGATCTAATCACCATTGGTTTTCAAAGCAAGATATTTTAGGGGCTTGTCTCTGTATTGCAGGACCCATGATTTGGTGGTATCTTATGCGAGGCACAAACTTTGCTTCTTGGTGAAAAGTTCTATATCCTTGAGGTCTGTCCAAATTGTGGGTTTCCCCATGTGGAGTGGGGTTTTTTTGGTAAAAGTTTATCTTTTCTATGCTGACCTGTCTTGACATGTCTCTTTCATCCTATGCTGTGGTGTCACTGTTCATCTAGTTGTCAAGTCTTTTCCCAAGAACATTATTCCATAAGTAGCTATAGATTTGTTGTGTTTGCTCTGTTTGCTGTAGGGAGGAAGCAAATTCAGGCTCTCCCTACACTGTGATCTGGAATCCTGCTGTCTCTTTTCATGTCTTTTTGTATGTAATTTTTCTAGCACTTCTGTGATATATATCTGGGATTGGCAAACTTCTGTAAGGACCATATTGTAAATATTTTAGGCTTTGGGAACCATACAATTCCTGTCACAAAAACTCAACTTTACCATCGACATGGAAAACAGATGATATGGAAATGAATGGGAATGGCTTCATCCCAACACAATTTTATATACAGGCAAGATTTTCCAACCTCAGATGCAGATTACCACTCCAGTTTATTGCTTTTTTATCTATGGAGGCAAGATGCTAACTCAACTCTTCTGTTCCAGAGCCTACTCTCCTAAACACACTGTTATATTGCTTGAAATCAGGCTTTAGAAAGGTAGTCCAAGCAGAGGAATAATGGCAGGGTTGGAAAGGAAAAGCTTGTAGTTCGAGACAGAGAGACCAAATGGCAAAAAATCCAAAGACAATCCTTAAACAGCTGAAATTAGAGTAAAATGCATCAATGGCCAGGAGAGGATGGGTAGAGGTCCACTGTTGGAATAGAATATCAGTGATTTTGCAACTGATTTGGATGCATGATGGTGTGCTAGAACTGGACACGCATATATAAGGGTTGCCAAAGCATTGTGTGAAACCAGTTCTTGACATGGTGTATGTAAGTTATGGTTATTAGGAAAAAAAAACACCAAGGTGAGCCAGCCCTGCCTTTATAAATGAGTCATAAAGCTGCTTCTCCCACAGCATGAGGAAAATATATGGAGTGTGGCCTTCAGTGAAAGTCTGTCTTTCCAGACTGGCAACATTGTGCCAAGTACAGGGCCATCTTCTTTACTTCAACCAGTCCTGACTATGCACTTAATCAAGGATATACTTGGGTAACCATTCAATACAGTTGTCCACGGTTGCTCCCTGTAAATTCATAACTAACTGGTTTTGCTTACATAAATGCTCTCCTAGTTACAGACTGTTTTTAGGGCCTAAAATATGTTTTGCATGTTTTCAGAGTAGTGCTTATGCTTTCGTTGGTCATATTGCCTATCTCTGATGCTCAAGCTTTTTCTGATACTCTGATTGGGAAGATATCCTTTCTTTTCCAAGTTTCCTACTCTTTGTACCCACTTTATAGTATTAGCCAGAGCCCTTCTTAAATCAGAGGAGTTTTTTTTTTTTTAACATTCATGATTGTCTCCAAAATTTGATTGAAGGTAAGTTAAGGGTCTAAATCAGTGTCTCAGTTTTTCTTCCAGTCTTTTATTACCAAAAGTCAGTCTATTGGTTGAACCTAATATCAGATAAAAAGCCATAAAAATCTCATGAGGATAACAGAGCTGAGGAGCCATGAGGGCTTATAAATAAATTTTTAGAACCACAATAGTAGAGACATATTCAAGCTTTCATATGTTTATGTCCCAGAAGAATATGACTTTAGATGTAGTTTGTTGATAAAAAAAATACTGAGTAGCAAATATTTGTTAATTTTTAGTTTACATATCTAAAAAGATTTCAGCTGCTTGGAGAATATAGAAAATCAGGATACTACAGAGGTGAAAATGACATGATTACTCTCCCTATAGAAGCTGAAACTTCCAGGCAGTCTAGTTTCCATTCTGCCCAGAAGCAAGGGCGGAGGCTAATGATTGGCTGGTTACATCAGGCACACCCAACCCTGAATTTGCATGTTTCTTAGTTTGGGATCTTCCAAGAGCAACCCTTGACACATGGTTTTGACTTATTTGTTTATTTGGGAAGTAAATTCCAGAAGCTCTAGCAAAGGAATTTGGAAAGTAAGAGAGGAGATGGAGAAAAGCCAATTAAATGGAGGTGGATGAGCAGATTCAACTATAAATACCTGAGTCTCAATCCTCCTGACTACCATCTGAGGAATCTTCTGTGGAAGGTTAGTGATCTTGTAATGCCAAGTTTAAGCTCTCCATGTTACTTTGAGGTGTAGAGATTAGGGTTGCCTCTTCCTGTTTCTTGGCTTCAGTTTATTAAATTGTGAAGGGTGACAATATAACATGGAGTTAAACATTGCAGACCCTGGCTTCAAAGAACTGGGTGTGAATTCTGACCTGGCCATTCACCAGCTGTGTGACCTCAAGTTAATTAAGTACCCTTTCTGACCTTTCATCTCCTCATATATAATAAAGGTAGTGATAGGATTAAATAAGGTAATAAATCTAAAGTGCTTAGCTCAGTGCCTGGCTTTAAATGCTGGGTATTATAATTGTTAACAAAAATTCAGGTCTAGTATAGATGATTCCAAAGAAGCTTTGCTGCTTTGGAATTTTAGGACACCTTCTACAATTTTGTCCCAGAATTTTCAGTTGCTTTCTTTTCTAAGAATTCAACATTCATCCTTATTCATTATTGAGGACCTACTATGTACCAGAACAATTCACAGCACTAGGGCTACACTGAACATAGGAAAAACTCCTTGCCCTTCTGCAGTTATGTACTAGGGGAACTTGTCTACCTTGAACTCTTCTAGGTACATGGAAGTGCTCAATGTATCTGGGTTTCATTGAATGAAATTCCTCCTTTTTTGGACTGAAAAATCTTTGATACCAACAGGAAGCTATTTTTCTTAGTATTTACCTATTCAAAGGAATAAATTTTTCCCTTTGATGAATGCCTTGCAACTTTATTTCTATGAGGTGATAGCTTCACCTCTCAGTGAATGTGTAGAGAACTATAGGAAGGAGGTAGGTGTCTCTGCTTCATCTTGCCTGGACTGGGGGAAGACATAACAAATCAGGGTAGGTTAGGAAGGAAGACACGTCAGCTCAATTAGCAGGAAGCAAAAGACATTTTTAAATCCATCTGTTTAGCTGTTGATCCCTGTTTACTGCTTAAGAAGAAAGGGGTTCTAAAATTTGGCCTCCTGTCTGTATAGAGGTATTAATCTATCTAGTGGTCTGGGGAAATCTGAAATGATGCAGTTCACTCCTGTTGGGACAATGGTTTTATAAAACCTTTTTGGATTCATACAGAAAATCTTCCTTCTGGGGCTTTGTCTCCACAGCACAGGACCAACCAACTGTGCCAGGTTTTAGCTGATATAAACATCTTAGGCAGGAAGCAATGTACTTCTTTCATTTGTTACAACATAAATTAAACATCACAGCAGACATCAGCTGGAAAATGTTACAGGAACTGAAGGCACTTTCAACACTTTTAATGCAGTTTGGCTAATGAGTTCCGACGGGCAGTGAGATCACCACAGGTATGAAGCCCCGGGGTGCTTACCAGCTGGCCCCACAGGCAGGCTAGGGCTTGGAGAGCCATCTCTGGCTCTGGATCCTGTAGCACATCCAGTCCACTTAAGTCTGAAGACAGGACCTAAGAGCCTCATGATCAACTCTTAGTAGCACCGAGGTGCAGGCAGAACAAGCTGGGAAGTGTGAGGCCCAGAGAACAGGCTGGGCCTGTGAGGGTAGTCGCCAGACCTAGCAGAGGTTGTGCTAGGATGCTTGTCCTTGTGGAAGGGTTGTGCAGCTATGATGAAGCCTGCTGTCAAAATAAGCTCAGGCCCAGATTGTTGGGCCAAACTGGAGACCAGTTTTTGTCCAAAGAAACATCAGGCCATGGCGGATGTATTAGTTTCCTAACACAGTCATAACAAATTACCACAACCTTGATGGCTTATAATAGATATTTAGTCTCTCACAGTTCTGGAAGGTAGAAGTCTGAGATGAAGGCAGGGCTGCTTCCTTTGAGTTTGACAGAGAATCTTTTGCACATCTCTCTCCTCGCTTCTGGTGGCTGTGGCAATCCTTAGTGTTCCTTGGCTTATGGATGCATCACTCCATTATTTGCCACTGCCCCCACCACATCACCTGCTCCTCTTTGGATTTGTACTTGTCCTTGGATTTAGGACCCACACATAATTCAGGATGGTTTCACCTGGAGAATCTTATTTATGTCCACAAAGACCGTTTTACCAAATAAGGTCAGCTGTACAGGCCTTGGGCTTGGTTAGGACTTCATCACATCTTTTTAGGACCACTATTAAACCCATTACAGTAGATATAAAGTCAGAAAACTTGGATTTTAATCACAAGTAGTAATGTTTTAATAGCTAGCTACACTTTTAAAGTTTTTACCATTTGTCAGATACTCAGTCATGAATGACAAATATTTATTGAACATCTACTGCATGCCAAGTGATAGTCTAGATTCTGGGACTTTAGGAATAAACAAAACTGGCAGAAACCTCTGTCTTCATGGAGTCCACACTCTAGTAGTACACTGGAGGTAGACAGAAAATAGACTTAAGAACATGATAGGTGGGGTACTGAGTCCTACAGAGAATGTGAGTTAGGAGAAGTAGATAGAAAGTGCTGGTGTGCAAGAAAGGCTACAGTTGTAAATAGGATGATTTAGGGAAGCCTTAGTAAAAGCTGCCATTGCAGCAAAGATTTTTAAGTAGGGCAGGAATAAGCCTGGTAGATGCCTGGAGAAATAGGTAGAGGACAGAGCAAGTACAGGGATCTGAGACTAGAGGATGAGTAAAGAGGCCAGCAAGGCAGAAGGGGAGTGAGAAAGAGGGAAGTAGCTGAGGTCAGAGAGACAGCAGAGGCCAAATAGTGTACATACTGGCTGTCTATTATAGGGACTTTGGCACCTGCTTGGAGTGAAATGAGTAGCCACTGGGGATTTTGAGAAGAGGTGTAATGTGATTGCAGAATAACTTCTGCATCTGTAATGAAAACAGCCTCATGGGAGGCAAGGACAGAACGAGGAGCCTAGTGGCACTATTGTGCTAATGCAGGTCTGTGTACTCAGCTTCCAGGGTACTTGACTCACATCTGGGAGAATTGATGAGGTTCTGCATGTATTCCAGAGCTGGAACTACTAGAATATGTTGACTGGAGGCATGAAAAAGGAGTCAAGGATACTGCCAAGGTCATAGGCCTGAAAACTGGAGGCATTTACTTAGACAGGCTAGTGCTAATTACTATACATGCATTAGACAACCCACTGCTCAGTCCTGTAAGGTTTGTAACATTATTGTACCTGTTTTATAAATAAATAATCTGAGGGGTTTTTTAGATTTATTTATTTATTTTTAGAGGGGAAGGGAATGAGAGAGGGAGAGAAATATCAATGCATGGTTGCCTCTCGTGCACCCCCTGCCGGGCACTGCATCCCCCTGCCGGGAACTGGCCTGCAACCCAGGCATGTGCCCTAACTGGGAATTGAACCGCAATCCTCTGGTTCGCAGGCCCATGCTCAATCCACTGAGCTACACCAGCCAGGGCAATAATCTGAGTTTTTCAAAATTTAACTAAGATCATATAACTAGTAAATATCTCAAATGAGATTTAGACCCAGGTCTAACTCACAGAATCCCAATTTTTGCCTCTGTATAAAGTATTTTATTATCTATGGATTGTAACTGTTACTTGAAAATAAATGTAAAGGTGATTTATAAACTACAATGCACTGTACAATTATGTATGGTATCTGTCATTATATAATAAAATACTCCAAACTTTGTGATGTGAATTAACAATGATTTATTATTACCTCTCGTGGTTCTGGAGGTTGACTGGGCTCAATATGGTGGTTCTGGCTTGGATCTCTCACATAATGTCAGTTATCTCAGACTTCTTCACTCCATTTCTGATGCATGATGCTGGCTGTTGGTTAAGACCTCAGCTGGAACTGTTGACTGGAACACCTACACATGGCCTCTCTGTATGACCCCAGTTTCCTCACAGTATGGTGGCTGAGTTCCATGAGCAAGCATCCCTAAGAGAAAGAACCAGGTTGGAGCTGTATTGTCTTCCTGGAAAGTAATATAGAATAATTTCCTCCACACTCTATTGATCGAAAGTGTCACAGATCTTCACCAAGTTCAAAGGAATAGGGTGGAGACACCACCTCTTAATGTGGGGATTAGCAAAATCACATATAAGTTACTCATTAAGAAAAAATATGGGGTGAGACATATTGTGATGGCCATCATTGGAAAATAAAATGCACAGCAAAGTAGAAGATAATATTCCAAGGGAAGTTCAATCAAGGAAAAAGGACTTGACAAACTTAGATAGATTGGGCCCTGGGTTTAAGCCAGGCACAAGTAAAATGTGAGAGAAATTTAGTGCAAGTAACTAGAAACAACCACCCAGGGTTGCAACATAGTAAGCAGACACCATCACACAGCCACAGTATAATGGATGTCTGGG
This sequence comes from Sturnira hondurensis, assembly GCF_014824575.4. NCBI lineage: Eukaryota > Metazoa > Chordata > Mammalia > Chiroptera > Phyllostomidae > Sturnira > Sturnira hondurensis. The sequence goes on from NW_028075471.1 coordinate 14,274,996, forward strand.
CCCACATCAGGAAAATTCTGCTTCTTGTTGCATTTTTTCTATTTTTTAAATGATTTGTTTCTAAACTTATAAAAAGATCCCCAGGTAACAATGTTATCAAAAAAGTTAAAGCTATAGAGAAATATAACAGGAAAAAAATTACCCATCATCACACTACACAACTAGAGTCAACGAAAGTTTTCTGGTGCATAAGGGCTTTGGGTTTAGAAATCCCACAGGCCTGGGTTTAAATTTTCTCATAACTGGATAACCTTGGACAAGTTTCTTAAATTTTCTGTGCCTCATCTTCCACTATTCTGATAATTATGAAATTGTCCTATAATGTGGCCTAGGGGCAGGAAAAGAGCAAGTTCTCAATGCATGTTAGTTTGTAAAATCACTATTAAATAAATATATCTTTTTTGACAAAAATATTATCATTTACAAAAAAGCATGCACGTTTTATACCTGCTTTACTCACATAATTTCATCTTGAACAATTTTGTGTATGGCTCCAGAAACAACACCTGTATCATTGTCTTTATTAGATGCATACCTTCCTATTGCACATGAAATACATTTTATTTCCCTGTTTCTAATTATTGGATATTTAGCTTTTCAAAAATTAATTTTTACTTACTGTTTATCATACTGCAACAATCACTTAAATGCTTGCTTAATTAGTTTCTGCTTGGCACATTTGATCAAAAAAATAAATATTGATAAACTCATAGATGTGGATTTAGTAGGCTCAGATTGCCCCATTTAAGGTTTTTTTCTTTACTATTTTTAAAACTTTTGTCTTTGACCACCTGGCTTATTTCACTCAGCATAATGCTCTCTAGTCCCATCCATGCTGTTGCAAAGGGTAGGAGCTTCTTTCTTTCTGCTGCATAGTATTCCAGCATGTAAATGAACCATAGTTTTTTGATCCATTCATTTGCTGATGGGCACTTCTAGCATTTGGCAATTGCAAATTGTGCTGCTATGAACATTCAGGCACATGGATTATTTTGGATTGGTGTTTTGGGGCCATAGAGAATAATCATAATAGTGGAAATGCTGGGTCCAAAGGCAGTTCAATTTTTACTTTTCTGAGGAAATTCCATACTGTTTTCCATAGTTGCTGTATCAGACTGCAATCCCACCAACAGTGCACTAGGATTCACTTTTCTCCACAACCTCTCCAACACTTGTTTTTTGTTGCTTTGTTTATAATAGACATTCTCACTGGTGTGAAGTGGTACCTCATTATGGTTTTAATTTGCATCTCTCTGATGACTAATGATGCTTGTTACAGACCCTGTCCAGCAGAGTCCTCCTGTTGTGGCTGAAGACGAGAATCAATGCCCAGGCAACAACAATCCTGTCTGGAAAAAGGGAACAGACACTACCACTCTCTCAAGGGGAGAGTGCCTATGGGTGCCCTGGCCACTCCCTCAAAAGGGGAGCTCCCTGACCCTTTTCTAGACAGGCTTTTATTGTTTTCCTGGGGTCTTACATCATAGAAAGAGTTATTATCACATAGAATATTAGTCTACATTCTAGGTAAATTCAAGTAAATAAAAATAGCATGCAAAGGGAAATGGCGATGAGCTCATTAGCTCTGTCCTTGGGAGAACTCAAATAGGCTTTGGATATTACCTTGAAGATAGACAATACACATTTGTTGTTTTAGATCAGGGTAATGGAGTTTTAGTAAGAGCAAGCCATAACAGTCTGTATGCATTTTCTAGGCCTGATTCCCATGGGAAAACTCAGTTTGAAGGTCTGGCACCTGCCCACCACTTCGCTTCTGTAGGTTTTCCATACAGAGCTGAGTCACATTTGCCAGGCCAAGACAAACTGGTCTCCTACAGATGCTGAACATCTTTTCATATGTCTCTGGTCCCTTTGTATGTCTTCCTTGGACAGGTGTCTGTTTAAGTCTCTTGCCCATTTTTTAACTGGGTTCTTTGTCTTCCTAGAGTGGAGTCACGTGAACTCTATGTATTTTGTAGATCACACCCTTGTCTGAGGTATCATTGGCAAATATGTCATCCCATACACATTGTTCTCTTTTCATTTTGTTGCTATGATCTTTAGCCATGGGGGAACTTTTTATTTTGATGAGATTCCCCTTTGTTTATTCTTTCTTTTATGTCCCTTGCTCTAGGGGACATATCAGTGAAAATATTGCTGTGGGGAATATCTGAGATTTTTCTGCCAATGTTCTCCTGAAGGACTTTTATTGTGTCAAGAATTATATTAAAGTATTTTGTCCACCTTGAATTTCTTTTTGTGTATGATGTACATTGGTGCTCAAGTTGGTGTTTATATTTTTGTGCATAGCTGCCCAGCTCTCTGAACGTCATTTGTTAAAGAGGCTATTTTTACACCATTTTATGCTTCTGCCACATTTGACAAATAATGATTGCCAAAGACCCTTGTTTTTTTTCTGGGCTCTCTATTCTGTTACATTGGTCCATGTGTCCGTTCTTATGCCAGAACCAATGTCCTTTGATTACAGTGTCCTTTTAATACAGTTTAATATCAGGTATTGTGATCCCTCCTACTTTGTTCTTCTTTCTCCAAATTGCTGCAGCTATTCAAAATAATTTATGGTTCCATATAAATTTTTGAAATGTTTGTTCTATATCTGTAAATATGCCATTTGTACCTTAATAGGTGTTGCATTGAATTCATAAATGGCTTTGGAAAGTATGGACATTTTGATGATGTTAAATATTATGATCCATGAACATGGTAAATGCTTCCATTTATTTGTGTCTTCCTTAATTTCTTTCTTCAATGTTGTATAGTATTCTCAGTACAGGTCTTTTACCTCCTTGGTTAGGTTTATATTTGGGTATTTTATTTTTCTTGCTGCTATATCAAATGGGATTCTTTTCCTGATTTTTGTCTCTGATATTTCACTGTTATATGAAAATGCCTTTGATTTCAGAATATTGACTTGTATCCTGCTGTTTTGCCAAATTCATTTATTATGTTGAATAGATTTATGGTGGAGTCAATAGAATTTTCTATGTACACTATCATGTCATCTGCAAACAATGAGAGTTTTGCTTCCTCCTTTACAATTTGGATACAATTTATTTCTTTTTCTTGTCTGATTGCTATGGCAAAGAGTTCCAATACTATCTTGAATAGAAATGGTGAACATGGACAATTTTGTCCTATTCCTCATCTTAGTGGGAAAGCTTTTATTTTTTGCCCATTGAGTATGATGTTGGTTGTAGGTCCCTTGTATATAGCCTTTATTAGTTGAGGAATGCTCCCTCTATTCCCACTTTGCTGAGTATTTTTATCATAAATAGTGTCGTACCTTATCAAATGCTTCCATATCTATTGATATGATCTTGTGATTTTTGTCTTTTGTTTATGTGGTGTATTACATTTATCATTTGTGAATATTGTACCATCCTTGCATCCCTGGGATGAATCCTACTTGATCAAGGTGTATGATTATTTTAATGTATTGCTAGATATGGTTTGGCACTATTGTGTTGAGGGTTTTAGTGTCTATGTTGATCAGCAATATTGGCCTAAGGTTTTCTTTTCTTGTATGTTTTTATCTGGATTTGGGATTAGGATGGTGCTGGCTTCATAAAAAGAGTTTGGGAGGCTAAAATTTTCTTGGATGTTTGGAATAGTCTGTGAAAGATAGGGGTTAGTTTTTCCTTAAATGCTTTGTAGGATTCTCCTGTAAAACCATCTAGTCCAGGTTTTTTGTGTGTCAGGAGTTTTTGATTATTGATTCAATTTCAACAGCTGTTATTGGTCTCTTCAGGTTTTCTGCTTCTTCTTGATTCAGTTTTGGAAGATTATATTTTTCAAGGAGTTTGTCCATTTCTCCTAGGTTTTCAAATTTCTTGGCATACAGTTCTTCATAGTAGTTTCTTGCAATGCTTTGCATTTCTGTGGTGTCAGTTGTAACCTCTCTTCTTTCACTTCTGGTTGTGTTTATTTGTCTCTCTCTCTTTTTTTCTTGAGGAGTCTGCTTAAAGGCTTGTTGATTTTATTTATCTTATCAAAGAATCAGCTCCTGGATTTATTGATCCTTGGAATTGTGTTTTAGTCTCTATGTCATTTAACTCTGCTCTGATGTTTATTATGTCCTTCCTTCTACTTGCTCTGGGATGTCTTTGTTGTTGTTCCCCCAGTTCTGGTAGGTGTAGGATTAGGTTGTTTATTTGAAATGTTTCTATGTTTTTTAGGTAGGCCTGTATTCCTATGAACTTTCCTCTCAGGGATGTCTCTGCTGTGTCCCATAAGTTTTCAGTTGTTGTGAGTTCATTTTCATGTTTCAAGAAACTGATTGATTTCTTCTTTGATCTTGGTCTTGATCAATTCATTGTTTAAAAGCATGATATTCAATTTCCATGAGTTTAAGTGATTTTAAGGTTTTTACTTGAGGTTGGCTTCTAGTTTAAGTCCCTTGTGGTTAGAAAAGATGCTTGATATGATTTCAATCTTCTTGAATTTGTTGAGGCTTGTTTTGTATTCTATCATGTGGTCTATCTTTGAAAATGTTCCATGTGCATTTGAAATGAATGTGTATTTTGCTTCTTTGGGATGAAAGGTTCTATATATCAGTTAAGTTAAATTGATCTGGGACATTGTTAAATGCTACATCTTTGTTGACATTTTTCTTGATAGATCTGTTCATTCTCGACAGTGGGATGTTGAAATTCCCTCCTATAATTGTGTTGTTGTCAGTATCTTTCTTGAGGTCCTCTAGAATTTTTCATTATGTATTTGGGTGCTCCTATGTTGGGTACCTATATATTTACAATGTTGATGTCTCCTTGATACTCTTCCCTTGAGTATTATGAAGTGACCTTCTGGTTCTCCTTTTATGGCCCTTTTTTTGAAGTCTATTTTGTCTCATATGAGTATTGCAACCCTGGCTTTTTCCTCCTGCCCTTTTGCTTGAAATATTTGTTTTCAGCCCTTCACTTCTAGTGTGTATAGGTCTTTTGATCTGAGGTGGGTCTCTTGTAGGCAGCATATGTGTGGGTCATGCTTTTTATCCATTCAGCTATTCTATGTTTTTTGATTGGAGCATTTAATCCATTTACATTTAAGGTTATTATTGACAGGCACTTATTCACTGCCATTTTCTCATACCTGTGTTCCTCTCTCTCTCAATCTTTTTTTTTTTTTGTCTTTTCTTAAAGCAGACCTTTTGACATCTCTTGCAGAGCTGATTTAGAGAAAGTGTATTCTTTGAGGATTCTTTTGTCTAGGAAGTTCCTTATTTGGCCTTCCATTTTAATTGAGAGCCTTGCTGGATAGAGTAGTCTTGGTTGCAGGCCTTTGTTTTTCATTACTTGCAATAATATTTCTTGCCATTCCTTTCTTGCTTGGAGTGTTTCCATTGAGAAGTCAGCTGCTAGTCTTATTGGTGCTTCCTTGTATTTTACGTCCCTTTCTCCCTAGCTGCCTTTAAGACTCTTTCTTTGTCTTGGACTTTTGCCATTTTAATTATGATGTGACTCGAATTGGGTCTCTTTGGGTTCCTCTTCATTGCAATTCTCTATTTCCTGTACTAGTTTGACTCTTTCTCTCACCAAATTAGGGAAGTTTTCTATCATTATTTTTTAAACAAGTGTTCTATCCCTTCCTTTTCTTCTTCTCCTGCTGGTATCCTTATTATACAGATATTGTTATGTTTTATATTGTTCTGCATTTCCCTTAACACCTCTTTGATATTTTTGAGTCTCTCTCTCTCTCTCTCTTTTTTTTTTTTTTTTTTTTTGCTCCTTCTGGGTGTTTTCTTCTACCTTGTCCTCCAGTTTGCTGATTCAATCCTCTGTTTCACCTAGCCTGCTTGTAATTCCTTCCAGTGTTTTTTTTTTATTTCTGAGATTTTATTTTTCATTTCTTCCTGGTTTTTGATTATAGTTTCTATTTCTTTTTCAATACTGTTATAGTTCTAATTCATTTCCTTGTAGTTGTGAGTTACTTGAGCACCTTTAGAATCATTATTTTGAATTCTATTTTGAATGTGGCTGATAGTTTGCTTACCTCCATTTTATTTAATTCTTTTATTGGGGAGTCTTCCATTCCTTTTGATTGCATGTTCTTTTATTGTCTCCCCATTTTAGGTGACTCTTATTGTTTGTTTCTGTGGTTCTTGATGTTTCACTTTGACAGCTGTGCACTTCTATGGCAGCCATTCTACAGGGTTCAGTGGTGTGGTCTCTTTGATCTTCTTGTTTGGATGCTCTAAGGGTGCCCTTTCTTCTATTTGTGTGGGCGTCTCTAGTTGTATTCGAGTTTTTACCTGTTGGAGATTCCTTTGTTGGTGATTTCTCTCCTCCAGCAGGTATACTGATGTTTTTAACTCCCACCTATTCTTGCATGTGATCAGTGAGGGGGGGTAGGAAAAATAGATTAAGACGGGGGGGGGATTATTCTATGGGATTTAAAGTACCAGCAAGTAGAGAAAAGATAGAAGATTTTTGGGGGTAAGTATAGCATTTACTGTGATATTTCACCCAACTATCCACTTTTTATAAAATGTGAAAGAGAGGTAAGGCTTTTGTTAGAGGGGAGGAGGATTGTGAGCTGAATCCAGAAAACAGAGCACTTATGCAAGTTTAGATGATGACACACGGTGAGAGTGAAGGATAGAAAGTACGCATAGTGTGTGAGAGAATAGAAATAACAAGAATAATAAAACCACTCAGGAATCAAATGAAGTGGGCTAAGATCGTGGAGAGTTGCTGTGTAGTATTTACAGTTATATGGAAAAACAATCATTTACAATAGTACTGGAATGACAATAATGTGACAAGAAACATATGATTTGGATAATCAGAATAGAAAGTACATGATCAAGAATAGTGTGTTGTTGGAACATGAATGAAGTGAAAGAAGGAAAATTAAAATACAATAAAAAGAGAATAAGGAAAACCAGTTAAACAATGCAATTAAATAGAGAAATAAAACAGAAAACTAAACATAAAGAAGAAGAAAAATACTAATAAAATAAAAGTAATAAAAATAATGAAATAATAATAACAACAGAAATAAACAATAAAATGCCAGTTCTATGGGACAGCAAAGTGACATTCATCTCAGTTTCTAAATTTTGGGGGTTAGCCTTGTGCTCCCCCTTTGGATCTGTCTCTGGACCTTTCATAACTCCATGTCTCGTTGACTCACTTGGGGGAAGAAAAAAAGGGGAAAAATGAGAGAGGAAAGAAAAAAATAAGCCTCCTGCTGACCTTAATTCTGTCGAGCGAGTTCTGCTGGTCTTCCTGGATGCCACAGAAAGAAGGGGGCTGCGTTTCCATTTTCTCCCTTCCTATGGTTTTGCAAGGATGGGGGCCAGGTCTGAGCTGCAATATTTATAGTCGCCCAGCTTCCAGCCCAGGACCTCAGTGAGCTGCCAGGACCCCACTGTCCATCTGTGCCAGGCCTGAGCCTTTAATTCACCAGTTACACCAAGGTCTATAGGGTGCATCACCTCCTTGCTCTTTTCAAGCCCACTGTGGATGGACCCCACCACCAGGAAAGTAGTGCCAGTTAGCCTTCTGGGTCCATGGCACCACTCAGCATCTAGGTGAGCAGCACCAGTCAAGTGCTGGCATGTGGCTCACATCAACCACTCAGTCTCTGGGTGAGCAGCACAAGATAAGCTTGGATATATAGCTCGAATCACCCTCAGGGTTAGCCAGCTGCTGAGAGAGATTTCCTTACGAAGCATCTGCATGCCATTCTTAACAAGCATGTGGCTTTTCACACAGCCCAACTTTTTAACAAGTCTGGAGACTATCTGGGTCAGAGTCTGACATGGCCCAATTCTTCTCCCTTCTCCAGGTGTTTCCCAGCTTCCCAATTTCTCTGGTAATGACCTAGCTGCCATCAGCAGTCCCAATGGTGCATTCCCCCTCTGTGTCCCCCACTTTGTCTCTGTTCCCCCCAGCAATACCCAACATCCAGGTCCCTCCTGGTGTTGGACTATCCTCCCTGCTCTTGTAGGAGAGGGAGCTAGTCCCTATTTAAGTTTTTAAAAATTTATATTTTGTTATGAAAAATTGCAAACTAACATAGAATTAGAAAGGATCATATAAAGAACACAAATAGATGTCTAGCACACATATTTAGCCCTTTAACATTTTGCCATATTTCTTGATCTATGTTTTTTTCAGGCATTTGAAAATAAAACACATTTATTATGACATTTTGCCCTAATACTCTAGTGTGTCTCATAAAAATGAGGACATTTTCCAATATAACCATCATACCATTATCATACATAAAATTAAGTATAATTCCATAATATAGTCCATTAAGTATAATTCTATCAAATACACTGTTGTTTTTAAATTTTTTCATTGTCCAAAATGCCTTTATATCTTTTATAGTATCTTTTTTTGTCAAATAAGGACTCAATCAAGAACCTGAATGACCTTTGGTTGTTCCAGTATCTTAAGGTTTTTTAATTCAAATTATTCCCTATCATCTTTGATTTTCCCCTTTAGCATTGACTTATTGAAGAGCCCAAACTCATTGATTTTCTCCCTTCTGACTATTAAAAACCTCTTCTCGAAATAAAATTCTCATATGTGAAATTGTTGGACCAAAAGACCATTCTGGTTGTAGGTGCGAACTCTTGGTGATAGTCTGCTATACCAAGGCTGCTCCAAAGCCATGCCCTGCCAGATGCACAGAGGTCCTTAGTGGTAAAGGTTGTCTTTGGCTGGCTGCTGGGGGTGCCCCTCTCTTCCAGCAGGGATTCAGGGGTCTGTTATTTATTACCAAGTTTCCTAAGGGTAAGGGGACCACTGTAAATTAGTACCAGAAATGACACTCTGGTTTAATGGAAAATGTGGCCTGAAGTTGAAGATGAGAAAAGATTCTCTGAGAGATTTCATTCTACTCCATCTTCAGAGGGCAGGTGTATCTCTCCTGGGTACATTTCTGTACTGCTGGTGTAAAGGCTGAGAGCAGATCTTAACAGTCACAGATTTGTATGAAATCCTGTTTCTGCTTGTTACTAAGGTAACCTGTTACCTTGGAAAAACTGCTTATAATTCTTTTCTATTTGGCATTCTGATATGTGCAAGGAACTGTGTCCTTTCTAATGGACCTACCTGTCTTACATGCTGCTGAGCTGCAAAGATGCTACCACAGAGCACTGGGCAGGTCTTTTAACCTCCAAGACAGGGCTTCTACAGACATTTATATACATAAGGACCACCTGGAAGGCAGGCAGGGCTTGCAACTACCAGAGATTCCTCTGAGATTCTCATTCAGTAGCTGAGGCTTGAGAATCCACTTTTCAATAGGCATCCTAAGAGATATTGATAAAACATCCTTTAGGATTGTTCAGGGACCATATTTGAATAAGCTTTATGCCAGACCCTCAGTTTACTTGTCAGGAATAGATAATACTTTATAGCAATTACTGTGTTCCTTAGACACCCTTCTACTTTATACACACTAATTCAATTGTCACAGCCACTCTCTGAATGAAGTACGAGGTACTATTTGCATCTATCCCCATAATTTACAAATGGTAAAACTGAGACACAGAGAGATTAAATAACTTGCCCAAGGTTCACAATGCTGTAGGTAACAGAGTAAAAATACAATACATATCTTAAATTGATTTGAAATTCACAAATTCTTAGAATAAGAGATTACTTTTATGTGGTGGTGTGTAAGAAATACTTCCCATTATGGTGTGGTATGTATAAACTATTTGTCATTCAATTGAAACTGAGCTAGACTGCGTAGAGAGTGGATGAATGCTTGTAAAATAGAGAATATTCAATGCATGCTTGTTGAGTGAATGAATATATGTGTTTTATGTTTTCCAGTATACTGTAACTATTAGTCCTTGAGCACTTCTTCAAATGACACTTTTCTATATGTCCTCTCCAGCTTTTTCTTCCTGTCCACACCTGCTGTGCTGACATAAAATCACCAGCTGGAGGTCGAACTGTTCATTCATGGCAACCAAGGGATCTTGCTACCTTTGTTTCTCCTATCTGTGCTGATAGGGTGTGGGTAAAACTTTGGAGCTCTTCAATGCAGAGTTCTGGTATTGATAAAGTCACTGGTCATTGTGAAATAAGAACACGGCCCCCTGAGTTATATAAGGCTTCTAATTTCCTCAAGTAAAATATGCTGTTTAAAAGCACAGACTTGGGTTCAAATTTCAGGTCTGACATTAGGGAACTGTATCAAATTCTTTTTTTTTTTTTTTGCCCTTCCTTCCTTCCTTCCTTCCTTCCTTCCTTCCTTCCTTTATTGTTAGTTAGTTAAAGTTGTGCCATCTTTTTCCTCATATTCACTTTTATCACATGCCCCCGCCACAGCCACAATCAATCCCCACATTGTTCATGCCCATGAGTCCTCTATTCATGTGCTTTTGCTTTACCCCTCCCCTTCTTTCCTTCATTAAAACCCTCCCACCTCCCCTCTGGTCACTGTCAGTTTGTTCTTTATTTCCAAATCTCTGGTTCTATTTTGCTAATTTGTTTGTTTTGTTGATTAGGTTCCACTTATAGGTGAGATCGTATGGTATTTGTCTTTCACCAGCTGGCTTATTTCACTTAGCATAATATTCTCCAGTTTCATACATGCTGTCATGAAGGATAGGACCTCATTCTTTCTGCTGCATAGTGTTCCATTGTATAAAATGTATCACAGTTTTTTGATCCATTCATTTATTGATGGGCACTTAGGCTGTTTCCAACACTTAGCTATTGTGAATTCTGCTTCTATGAACGTTGGGGTGCATAGGTTCTTTTGAATTGGTGTCTCAGGATGCTCAGGGTATAATTCCAGCAATGGAATTGCTGGATCAGAAGGCAGTTCCATTTTGTTTTCTGAGGAAATTCCAGACTGTATTCCATAGTGGCTGCCCCAGTCTGCATTCCCACCAAGAGTATTCCAGGGTTTCCTTTTCTGAACAGCCTCACCAGTTCTTATTTGTTGATTTGGTTATAATGACTATTCTGACCAGTGTGAAGTGGTATCTCATTGTGGTTTTTATTTGCTTCTCTCTGATGGCTACTGATGCTGAGCATCCTTTGATGTCTCTGGGCCCTCTGTATGTCCTCCTTGGAGAAGTGTCTGTTCAAGTCCTTTGCCCATTTTTTAACTGAGTTGTTTGTCTTCCTAGTGTTGAGTCATGAGAATTCTTTATATATTTTGGAGATCAAACCCTTGTGTAGCATACCATTAACAAATATACTTTCCCACATGGTTGGTTGTTGCAGACTGCTCTGACTGGTTTTACCCCTTGTGGCTAAGGGCGAGGAATGACCTCTGGAATGCGAGTCAGAGACAAAGCTTGTCTCTGGTAGCAAATGCTGCCTCAGTTTCCTCTCCCTGCCCCCAAAGCTTTGTAGGAAGTCAATGATGGGTAAGACCACTCCCTCACAGCAGGGGGCAACCTAAGCCAGACTCAATCATTTGGGAGGCCTTCATGGAAGGACTCAGGAGGCTGCGACAGAGAACAATGGACTCTCGCCCCCTCCCCCCCCCCCCCCGCCCNTCTGGCTCTAATGCCCTTAATCCTGAATACCTGTTGGGGAGAGGTGCAACTCCTTGCCTTGCTAGAGTGAGTCCTGGGAAAAAAATCTGGCATCACAAAGACTTCCTGATAAACCTGTGAAATCTGCTCTGATAAGAGCACTTTCATTCATATGTTATGGGTTCAAGCAAGAAATCCTAAAACTCTGTTCCTGACAGACTCTGACTCATAGTAAGCCCTTAGATTTCTTTGAAATGTTATCTACTGTTTGAACCTTGCCACCCTGTACTCCTGTGTATTACAACCCAATAAAAGGCCCTGGAGGAGGGAGCTCGAGGCCTTTTCTCTTTGGAGAAACTGGCCACTACTGGCTTTTGTCTCCCCTGAGAAACTGGCTGCTGCTCACTTCTCCTCTCCAAGCAGATCACATCATGTCTCGGTCATATTTACTCTCATCTGTGGCACACAGGGGGGACTTGAGAGGAAAGTCGCCCCCACAGTTGGTCTCCTTCCCATTTTGCTGATGTTTTCTTTAGCTGTACAGAGGCATTTTAATTTGCTGTACTTCCATTTGTTTATTCTATCTTTTATATCACTTGCCCTAAGGATGTGTAGGTGAAAATATTGCTGCATGGGATATCTGAAATTTTCCTGCCTATGTTTTTCTCTAGGACTTTTATGGTGTTACATCTTTTATCCATGTTGAATTTATTTTGGTGTATGGTGTAAATTGATGGTCTAGTTTCATTTCTTTCGGCCCTTGTTAAGATCTCCCAACAAAATTTATTGAATAGACTATTTTTTACTTAATTGTATCTTCCTGCCATCTTTGTCAAATATTAACTGACTGCATTGACATGGGTTTATTTCTGGCCTCTCTATTCTGTTTCATTGGTCTATGTATCTGTTCTTATGCCAGTACCAGACTCTTTTGATTACAGTAGCCTCATAGTATAGCTTGATATCAGGTACTGTGATCCCACCTACATTTTTCTTCCTTCTTGAAACTTCTGAGGCTACTTGGGGTCATTTATGGTTCCATATAAATATTTGAAATATTTGTTCTATATATGCAAAATATGTCATTGGTATCTTGATTAGGATTGTGTTGAATCTATAAATTGCTCTAGGTAGTATGGACATTTTAATGGTGTTAATTCTTTCAATCCATGAACAAGGTATATGCTTCAATTTATTTGTGTCTTCCTTAATTTTTTTCTTCAGTGTTGAGGAGTTTTCTGAGTAAAGATTTTTTACCTCATTTATTAAGTTTATTCCCAAGTATTTAATATTTCTGTTGCTATAGTAAATGAGATTTACCCCCTAATTTTTGTTTCTGTTATTTCATTATTGGTGTACAAAAATTCCATCAATTTTTGAATGTTGATTTGTATCCCTCTGTCTTGCCAAATTCACTTATTAGGTGGAGTAGTTTTTTGGTGGAGTCTATAGGCTTTTCTATGTACACTATCATGTCATCTGCAAATAGTGACAGCTTTACCTCCTGTTTTCCAATTTGTGTGCCTTTTATTTCTTTTTCTTGTCTGGTTGCTTTGGCTAGGAGTTCCAATATTATCTTGGATATAAGTGGTGAAATGGATATCTTTGTCTTATGCTGGATCTTACAGGGAAAGCTTTTAGTTTTGCCCATTGAGTATGATATTGGCTATAGCTTTCTCATGTATGGCTTTTATTATGTTGAGGTATGCTTCCTCTAATCCCACTTTGCTGATTATTTTTATTTTATATGGGTACTGTACCTTACCAAATGTTTTTTCAACCTCTATTGATATGATTATGTGGTTTTTGTCTTTTGTATTATTTATGTGGTGTATTGCATTTATTGATTTGCAAATATTGTGCCATCCTTGCATCCCTGGGATGAATCCCACCTCATCATGTAGTATGATCTTTTTAATGTATTGCTGGATCTGATTTGTCAATATTTTGTTGAGGATTTAGCATCTATGTTTATCAGTAATATTACCTCTATTTTCCTTTTTCTGTTGTGTTTTCATCTGGTTTCAGAATTAGCATAATACTGGCCTCATAAAAGAAGTTTGCAGGTATTCATCTTCTTGGATGTTTTTGCAATATTTTGACAAGAATTTGGGTTAGCTCTTCTTTAAATGTTTAGTAATATTCTCCTATTAATCTGTCTAGCCTAGGGTGTTTGTGTGCCAGAATTTTTACATTACTGCTTCAATTTCACTAGCTATCTTTCTGTTCAGGCCTTTTGTTTCTTCTTGACTCAGTTTTGAAGGATTATGTTTCTAGAAATTTGTCCATTTTCCCAGGCTTTCATTTCTTGGCATGTAGTTGTTCATAGTAATTGCTTACAATCTTTTGTATTTCTGTCATAACAGCTGTGATCTCTCCTCTTTTATTTCTGGTTTTATTTATTTGGGTCACCTCTCTTTTTTTTCTTGATGAGTCTGGTTAAAGACTTCTCGATTTTGTTATCTTTTCAAAGAACTAGATCATGGATTTATTGATCCTTTAGATTGTTCTTTAGTCTACATGTCATTTCATTCTGCTCTGATCTTGATTATTTCCTTCCTTCTACTAGCTCTGGGCTTTCTTTGTGGTTGTTCCTCTAATGTTTGTAGATTTAGGGTTAGGTCATTTATCTGAAATTTTTCTATCTCCTTTAGGTAGCCCTGTATTACTATGAACTTCTCCCTTAAGATGTTCTTTGCTGTGTCCCACAGGTTTTGGGTTGTTGTGGGTTTATTTTCATTTGTTGCACATCATTTTTTTATTTTTTCCTTGATCTCATTGTTTACCCATTCATTGTTCAATAACATGTTATTCAGTCTGCATGCATCTGTCTGTTTTTGAGTTTTTCCTTGAGTTTGGTGTCTAGTTTCAAGCCTTTGTGATATGAGAAAATGCTTGATATGATTTTAATTTTCTTGAATTTGTTGAGGCTTGGTTTGTGTCCTATCATGTGGTCAATCTTTGATAATGTTCCATGTGCATTTGAAAAGAATGTATGTTTTGTTTCTTTGGGGTGAAAAGTTCTGTATGTGCCAGTTAAGCCCATTTGATCTAGAATATTGTCAGTGCCACAATATCCTTGATGATTTTTTGTTTGGAAGATCTGTCCATTGTGAACAGGGGTGTTGAAATACTGTACTATGAGTATGTTGTTGTCTATGTTTTTCTTAAGTTCTCCAAGATTTTCCTTACATATTTGGATGTTCCTATGTTGGGTGTTTATATGTTTACAATATTTATAGCTTCCTAATGTATTCTTCCCTTTAGAGTTATGAAATGACCTTCCTTGTCTCTTTTTATGGCCCTTGTTTTAAAATCTATTTTGCCTGATAAAAGTATTGTTACCTGGGCTTTTTTCACTCATCCATTTTCTTGGAATATTGTTTTCCAACCCTTCAATTTTCAATCTGTGTAGTTCCTTTCAATCTGTGTAGTTCCTTTCAATCTGTGTAGTTTCTGTAGTGGGTCTCTTGTGGACAGCATATAAGTGGGTCATGTTTTCTTTTCCATTCAGCTACCCTGTGTCTTTTGATTGGAGTGTTTAATCTATTTACATTTAATGTTACTATTGGAAGGTATTTATTCATTGCCATTTTTTTCTTTTGTACCTGTGTTCTCTCTCTTTCTCATGGATACCTTCATCTTTTCAAAGTAGTCCCTTTAGCATGTGTTGCAATGCTAGTTTGGTGGAGGTGTATCCTTTCAGCCTTCTTTTGTCTGGGAAACTTCTTATTTTGCCTACGATTTTAAATGAGAACCTTGAGAGGTAGGAGTAGTCTTAGTTGCAGTCCTTTGCTTTTCATCACTAGGAATATTTCTTGCCATTCCTTCTGGCTTGTAGTGTTTCTGTTGAGATCAGTTGTTAGCCTTATTGGAGCTCCCTTGCATGTTACTGTCCATTTCTCCCTTTACTGTATTTAAGAGGATGTCTTTATCTTTAAATGTTAGGATTTTATTACTGTGTGGAATATCTGAGATTTTCCTGACTATGTTCTCCTCTAGGATTTTTATGGTGTAATGACTTATATTTAAGTCTTTCATCTACCTTGAATGTATTTTTGTGTATGTTGTAATTGGTGATAGAATTTCATTTATTTTTTGCATGTAGCTGCCCAGCTCTCCAAACACCATTTGTTGAAAAGAATATATTTACCCCATTTTATGATGCTTTCCTCTTTTTCAAATACTAATTAACCATTGAGACTTGGGTTTAATTCTGGGCTCTTTATTCTGTTACATTGGGCTATGTGTCTGTTCTTAGGCCAGTATCAGGCTGTTTTGATTATAGTGGCCTTGTAATACAGTTTGATATCAGGTATTGTGATCCCTCCTACTTTGTTCTTTCTCAGAATTGCTGGAGCTATTCAGAGTTGTTTATGGGTTCATATAGATTTTTGAAATGTTTCTTCTATATCTGTGAAATATGTTGTTTGTACTCTAGAAGGTATTGCATTGAATCCATAAATGACTTTGGGTAGTACAGACATTTTGATGATGTTAATTCTTCCAATCTATGAACATGGTACCTGCGTCCATTTGTATGTGTCTTTCTTAATTTCTTTCTTCAGTGTTGTGTAGTTTTATGAGTAAAGTTTTTTTTTTCACCTACTTGGTTAGGTTACACTAGTGAGAATGGCCATCATAAACAAATCAACAAACATTGAAGTGGATGTGGTGAAAAGGGAACTCTATTGCGCTGTTGATAGAAATACAGACTGGTGTTGCCACTGTGGAAAACAGTATGGAATTTCCTCAGAAAACTTAAAATGGAACTACATTTTGACTTGGCTATTCCACTGCGGGGATTATATCCTAAGAACCCTGAAACATTAATTTAAAAGAACCTATGCACCCCAATGTTCATAGCAGCACAATTAACAATAGCAAAGTGCTGGAAGCAATCTAAGTGCCCATCAGTAAATAAATGGATCAAAAAACCATGGTACATTTAGATGCTGGAATACTATGCAGCAGAAAGAAATAAGGACCTCCTACCCTTTGCTAGAGTACGGATGGAACTGGAGAACATTATGCTAAGTGAAATAAGCCAGGTGGTGAAAGACAAGCACAATATGGTCTCATCTTTAAGTGGAACCTTATCAACAAAACTGACAAGCTAGCAAAATATAAACAGAGACACTGAAATTAAGAACAAACTGACAGTAACTGGAGGGGAAGTGGGAAGGGATATTGGGGGGGGGAGAGGAAAGGGTTTTCAGAAAAACTCTGAAGAACACATGGACAAAACCAAGAGGGGTGGGATCAGGAGAGGGAGGTGAGGATGGCAGAGGTGACGGGGTGCAGTGGCAGGGGAATTAAGACAACTGTATTTGAACAACAATAAAAAAATAAAATTTAGCATTTTTATTATGATGTGTCTTAGAGTAGGCCTCTTTGTGTTCAACTTGATTGGGACCCTTTGTGCTTCTTTGAGTGTTAGGGACCATTCTACACGGTTTTAGAAGCTGTAACCCCCCATGGCTAAGGCTGAGTAAAAAGACCTTGGGACCATAAGTCACTAAGAGACAAAACTTATCTCCTGGCAGGGGCACAGTCTCTGCCCCCTTTACTTTACCCTGCTTGGCCTCTTTGTGTGGACTTTCTTATTATACTTGGGCTTTACTTGTTGGTGGGTTCCCCCCTCCAGTGGGCTTACTGGCATTCAGCGGTATTACCAGACAACCAAAGCTACGCCAGCAGAAACAACCCCACTATCACATCAGCAATCTTGACCACAATTGAACTAAAATTAATATAGGTAAAGAGAGATTACAGATATCATAAGATATGGCAAGGGGAATATAAGATGACTAGAAGAGGTGAAAATGTTATTGAGTGGTAAAAGGGAGGAAAACTGATAACAGTTGGGATAGAATTGAGGTGAGGAAAGAGAAAGAACAAAATTTAAAACAAGTACAATAAGAAAGGGTTATGGGAACAATGAGGAAAGAAAAGCATACTATGAGATTTGAAGTACAATTGAAAATGTATTGGACCAACAGAGGCAAAATTGTGGAAAAACCACAGCAACATTGATAGCAACAACAGCTGAATGAAGTTTAATAAAGGTGGAACAGGAATAAGAATATTGTACAAGAGAGAAAAGTGAATATGAGGTATCTAGTGTAAAGAAAAATGATTTGAGAGGATGGGGGGAAAGCAAAAAGGAGTAAGGAGTAAAGCTCAGGTTGGGCGGGGGGAGGCAAAAAATGAAATAAAATATTTTACTCAACTGATCCAGGCCAAGAGGAAGGCAAAACAGAATAATACAGGGGGAGAGTATGCTATGGGATTTAAAGTACAAACAAACAGTGAACAAATAGGAGTTCCATTGGAGAAGTACAGTATTAACTGTATTTCACCCAAATAGCCACTGTTTATAAAAGATGAAAAAGAAATAAGAGCCTTATAAAAGGGGAAAAGGACTGTGAGCTTAAGAAAGAACACTTATGCAAGGTTAGATGGAGAAGAAATAGAGTAAGGGATAGAAACATGATGTAGTATGAGATAAAATAAAATTTACAATAATAGTAATAAAGCTCAGGAAGATGGTGAAATGGATTAAGACCAGGAAAGGGTATTGTGTGGTGTTTGGAAAAACAATAATATAATAGAAAAATATATAATTTGCACTGGCTGGGGTTGCTCAGTGGATTGAGCACTGGACTGTGAACCAAAGGGTTGCTGGTTCAATTCCCAGTCAGGGCATATGCCTGGGTTTTGGACCAGTAGGGGATGCATGAGATGCAGCCACACATTGATATTTATCTTTATCTCTTTCTCCCTCCCTTCCCCTCTCTAAAATTAAATAAATAAAGTGTTTTTAAAAAGTAAAATATATATATATATAATATAAATAAAAAGAATAAAAAGTAAAAGACCAAGAGTAGTGAGTTATTTGTAATATGGGTAAAGTGAAAGAAGAAATATTACAGTGCAATATTAAAGGGAGAAGATAAAGCAACAAACAAGCAAAGAAAACTAAATAAACTGAAAGAAAGAGAAATTTTTTTTTAAAAAGCCCTGTCTGGTGTTGCTCAGTGGATTGAGTACTGGCCTGCAAACCCAAAGGTCACAGGTTTACTACTCAGTTAGGGTGTGTGCCTGGGTTGTAGGTCAGTGTTTCTCTCCTTCTCTTTCTCCCTCCCTTACCCTCTTTCTAAAAATAAATAAATAAAATCTTTAAACAATGCAAGTTCTGTTGAAGAGCAAGATAAAATTTGTCTTGGCTCTTGGTGTTTACCTTCTGACTTTTTTCTGGATCTGTCTTTGATTTTCTCTCAGCTCCAGGTCTTACTCTCACTCTTGGGAGGTGCGGGGGAAGCCTCCTGCTGACTGTTAAGCTTTCCCAGCCAGTTTTGCAGATTTTCCTGGTTCCTGCAGGCAGTTGGGGGTTGTGCTTTCTTTTCCCTTTTCTGTGATTAGGCAAGGATCGGGTATCAGTCTGGACTAGATAATCACAAGTGCCCAGTTTCCAGCCCACATCCTCAGAACACTGTGTGGCCTGCACTCACCACTCTGCACAGTTGTGCCAGGTTGGTGCCAGTAAGTTACCTCCTTTGCATCCCTTTGATCAATCCATGAGGTGCACTGAATGGGAGCAAAACATACCCACATTCCTCCCTCTTTGTTGGCCATTCCACTGCACAGGAGGTCCCTGCAGGTCCCTGCACAGTGTACCTCAGTTCCCTTTTTGAAAAAAGTCTGTTTGGATACCAAAGCTGCTCTCAGCCGTGACCTCACTTTCCACACACTCCAACTCTCTAGGAAGTCCAGAGTCTATCTCAGTCATGGCCAGTTGCATGATTTCTTCAAGTTCTAGGTGCCACCAGGATCACCCCCAGTCTCTGGCACTGTTCTGGACAGCACCCTTAGCTTGGGTGCTCCTCCAGCTGTGTGTGTGTGTGTCTGTGTGCCTCCTGAGACTTTACATGTTCAAGTCTCTCCTGGTATGGGTATGCAATTTTCCTGCCTTGGGAGGGGAGGGAACCACTAGGCTGCTATCACTGACCCAGCTCTCCTCTGATGTTGCCCCTGCACCATCTGTGGTTTCTGGTGCCATGCCCAGGACCTTTCCCCCATCCTCCTATAAAACCTCCTTACCACCATTTTTGAAGTGTCCTCTGCACACTTTGGCTTCAAAACTTCACATCATCTACAATTCTGTTGGCTGTTCACTTTGTCCTTTGGAAGATCAGCTAAGTGTTCACATTGGGTGCATGAACAAGTAGGATCAGCTCTCACCTACTTTGCCTCCATCTTCTCTCTGAATATAAAACCTTTAACTATGAATTGCCCCTTCTATCAGGTGAGGATTAATTGTCAGAATTAGCAATGAAGGCTTTGGGGATGTTTTGCCTCTGTTCAAAGCTCAGCTCAATTATCAGCTCTGTAAACTTTTGAAAATAACTTGCTTTATCTGTAAAATGGGGGAAATAATAATACTTACTTTAAAGGGTTAGTGTGAAGATAGAATGAGTAAATATAATAAAGTACTTTAGCACAGTGCCCAGTGAGTAATCACAAACATTAACCATGTTATTGCTATGAACATGAGGTCATCATACCTACTCTTTTGGGAGTTTTAAAAAATGCTTGTAAATTATTCTGATGTTTTGTAACTGCTCTATAAATAGTAATTATGACTTCTATCACTATATTATTAGGTTAAACTAGAGAGTTACAATATTTTTCCAGTGGTAACATTCTGTGATTTTTTAGAAAATTAAGGTAAGTGACCTGCCATTTTAACTTTGAGAGCTACAGTACAGCCACAAGAAATAACCACGTGATGTTTTCAAGATTGTTTGGATGATGAGGAACTCTGACATCAGGGCTGCCTTCAGTAAAACAAGTTGTCGATTTTAAGGTTAAGGATTGACACAGATGTTTCCAGTGAGAAATTTCAGTACCTGAAGATTAGACAAGATTGCAGAGATTTTCTAGTCTTTCAACTAATGGAAATGTCAGTGCTTTTGAGTGTTGTTATAGTATTCAATTTGGGGATAAGAAGCACAATCCTAAAGGATGCTTTTAGAAACCAAAGTTCAGTCTTTCACTATTGTATGCTCACATCATTCTGGTGAACTGATCCAATGCTCTGCTGCACCCTAGGAGAGAAGGCTACCTCTAGGACTTCCATGAGAATTAAGTGTGTGCAAAACTACTGTTTTGTACTTGGTGAAATATAATCACTTTATATATGGCAGATGTTTTATTTACATAATTATACATTAGAGTGTGTTATCATTCTCTGCTTGTTTTAAGATATTTTTTTTTCTTTCTTTGGTCTTTCTAACTCCTCATTACTCAAATAATCAAAAGATGAGGTCTCTTTTGAATGCAGGTACTTTTACCAGACATATTGAATAGGTCCTTTTTTTCATCTTTAAGTGATAAGGAAACTAAAATCCAGAGTTTAAATAACTTGACCAAGGTCAACCAGCAGGTTGTGACAGATTAGAATTTGAACACAGGTATCTAACTACAAATATCATCCTCTTGAATTTATATTCCTCCTGTCATTCTTGGACTCAAGGTTTACAGTTTTGGGGTTTCAATGTTAAAACTGACACAAAAAAAGGTTGTACAAATCACTGATATTAACATGGGGCAAATCATCCAGCTGATTGGTTAGTAAGTGCTTTTGTCTTTTTGATACTAGTCTTTGGCTGTTGGGTCCATTAATAATTCTGCCCGAGATTTATCAGTTTTACAATCTGGAATTCCGGCTAAGACGTAAAGTCTGGATGAAGAGTAGGACAAGTCTTGTGTGCCAAATTGGGTTATGGTATTCAAAACTTCATCAGACTGGGTGCTAGAATGTTAATCTGTCTAAGTGTTAATGCTTTA
Source organism: Sturnira hondurensis (assembly GCF_014824575.4). Classification (NCBI taxonomy): domain Eukaryota; kingdom Metazoa; phylum Chordata; class Mammalia; order Chiroptera; family Phyllostomidae; genus Sturnira; species Sturnira hondurensis. Next base: position 14,296,327 of record NW_028075471.1, read on the forward strand.
GTTACCAAACTGAAAGGGTTCTGGGAAGGTGGGGTAGAGGTTTGATACTTGGGAGCTTACTTAGGGCTGTGGCTGTTTACTAACTAAAAGTGTTTAAATATTTTAACCACTGGCACAGCAATACTAACACAGACAGGGTGGATATCTTACCAGTTAAAAGACTGGGTTCCTAAATATCTCCATTTCTTTGGATAATTGATGAAAACTGGTGTTAGTGGTACAAAGATAAATTTTCATCAAGATTTTTTATTTTTCTGGATAAGTCAGAATTGTAAAATAAAGGTTAAAATTAGAGGTTTGAACTAAAAATGCCAGCTATTCTTAATTAAAGGTATGCATCATAATTATCTATGAAATTTTTCTAAAATTCATGTGCCTGGGATCATACTGCTAATATTTTGATTTTTAGTAAGAGTGGGTGTGTTCCTGGAGTCTGTGTTTTTGTGTCTTTCCTAGATGCACGATCCTTGCTGTATTAGAGATCTACTTTACCCTCCAGATGTATGTCAACATTTTTTTTACCATGCTCTAATTCTCATGAGGCCAGGTTCTGTGGACAGCCTTAATTAACTCTCTTGTTTTCTGGCTATTAGGAACAGCCAATGGGAAGCCCTAGAAGGATATGGAAAGAGGAAAGAAAAAAAAAAAAGACTGGGGAATTTTTTTCTCATGGCTCCCTCCATAAGGGATCCTTTTAGACTGGGTTTAACTTTGACCAAAGATGAGAGCTGCTTGGAAGGTGGTTCTCTCCATATGTGTCTTTCCATGTTATGATAACTCAGCCCCTTCCAGCTAAGGGGTGGGAACAGCTCTGTTGACACTAACATCAGGGCATTGTTACAACTTTTATGATTTTCTCACACTCTTTGTAAACAATTCCTTTATTAAAACTCCTCATTATTTCTTTGTGTGTTTGTTGTTTTATCTTCTCCCTTTAATATTGCACTGTAATATTTCTTCTTTCACTTTACCCATATTACAAATAACTCACTATTCTTGGTCTTTTACTTTTTATTCTTTTTATTTATATTATATATATTTTTTACTTTTCGTGTCATTTATTTCCTGCTGGTACCTTGTCTAATAGACTCTGCCTTATTTATTTCTCCAACCTTTAATGGAACTTAGAGGATCTTTAAGGAACTTTCCATTGCCAATATGCTGACTTTGTCCATAGCTCAGAAAAGTCAGAGAACATTCTGTCATGGTTGTGTCTCCAAGGTACAAGAAGAGATATGGAAAACCAGCTGGAGGTCTGTCTACCTTCTAACATCCTTCCTCCTCTGTGTAAAAACTCTGAAGAAAGTCTGGCCAATCCCAGATGGCAAAGAACAAATAGAATGGTGTCGATCTTCTAGAAAAAACGTAAGTGAATGCTATAAGTCTTGGATAAGTTATATATCTGAGTAAAATATAAAGGAGATTGCTCCCAAGGAGAAATTCTTAAAGGTGCCTTAGCTAGGTCTCTGTTTGGCACCTGGATTTTATGCCTCTCAGAATTTTCATGGCCAATTAAGCCCTTAAAGTAATCACTAGTCAGCAATTTATTTGGATGGTGGAAGAGGCTAATTAGCATCCTTGTTACACAAAATCTTGTGAACAAAAATCATGCCTGTCTTCTAAAAATGTGCCTGTGGTATTTGAAAGGAGAGCTCTAGTGCCTTTGGCCTCAGAGGAATTCAGCCTGCTGATATCAGAATTAATGAAGAATATGGAAACTTTTGTGCAGGATAGGTGAAGTGAAAACTACATTAAAGATTAATGACATGAGACTAGTGGGAAAGCCATGTTTTTTGGTGATCAAAGATGCTGAGGCTTTTATGTGCAAGCACCTGGGGGAATGTTGAACATTTTGAAATTTGTCATATCACCTTTAGTTAAGTTATACCAGCCTGCTATTCAGCAACATATTGTAAGAAAAATCCCCGGCTCTGACCTGTTCATTTAGTCAACAGATGTTTTTGAGGATCTACTCTGTGCTAAGCACCCTTTAAAAAACTGAAATCAGAGATGAGTCAAACACATAAATTGCCTTCTCTCAGGGAGATTGCAATACAGTGAAATGGACAAGTGTTCTTAAGTAATAGAATAAATGTACATTTATATTATGAGGTAGAATATTACATTTCTTATAATATTATGAACTAGAACAACAAGAAATCCTCCAATTTCAGAATATCCCAAACATTGGATAACATATAATAAGAAATATTTTTTATTGTTGTTCAAGTACAATTTTCTGCCTTTTCCCCAGAAACATTTTGAAAGTGATACTGAGCCCCAGAAGAGTAAGGGAAATTCTCAGAGGCCAGGAAACAAACAAGGTGTAAATGAGAGAGTGTGTGCTAACATTCTGGTTGCCTTGTTTGTAGAGCAGGAGAGGGGAATTCACACAGATAACCACATAAGAGGGCAAGAAACCAGGAGTACAAATTAGCAGTCAGAGGGTTGTAGAATTTGTCCCTAATAAGGTAATGTTCTGAAAGAAAGCCAGATTGCCCTCAGAGAATTGAGCTGAATAATCTAGCCTAAAGTGGACCAGTCCTCTGTTGTGGAAGTTTCCCTGAAGATACTGCTTGGAGTGAGCTCTGAGGATGAGCTTGACTGTGGTGGGCGAGGCCAGGGATGGGCACTCAAGCAGAAAGTCATCCTGGAGTTCTTCATGAAAGATAAGAAGTGGAAGCTCAGCTAGTAAAGGGCCAGACCTTAGGGGTCGGGTTTTCACCTACACCTGAAATACAACTATCAAGGGTTTAAGCAGCATGATAACATCAGAATTACCATTTTAAATCTCCTTCTTGCCATTTTGAGTAGTAGGGACTGCGGCAGGGCAAGAGTGTAAGATGGCCCATGTGAGAGAAAATGGAGTGAGAACACTGTGCACTGAATGCCACCAAACATAACCCCTAGAGAGGGATGCAGTGCTCTGTTCGCTGTTTCAGTCCTATGTCTGTTGTTTAAAAAAAGTAGGCAGAATACTCCAAGATGAGCAAAGAACCTGCACTAATACATGCACTCATTTTTCCAGTTAAAGCATGAAATACAGAGCACCAAAACAAACCACCACCAATAAAACTTGTTTTTACTGAAGAAGAAGAAGAAGAAAAAGAAGAAAAATGCAGCTGCATTAAGTTCTAGAGCAAAAGTAGATATAGATTGCAGCTATAAATCAATTTCAGGATTAGTGTATGGTGATTTTCTGTTTTTTACTTCTTCTCCCAGCCCTGTTTTCTCACCAGCTGAACCTCCAGGTACTCTTTTCTCTGTTTTGATCTTGTCTCTTAGTGACCAAGCTCCTTCCCCTCTTCTTTTGATTTCTTTATTTGGCTAATTTTTATTTATTTCAGATTTTAATCATTGAGGGGGGTCTCATGGCTATGGTAAGCACTTCTCGGTAGACAATTTTTTATTACCTACAACAACCCTTGGAGGTATATGCTTACATTCCCATTTGCAGATGAAAAAACTGAGACCCAGGGAAGCCAAATAACTTGGAAAAAGGTCCAACTGTTAGTAGTGGTAGAACCATAATGGTAAGTCAGACAACCCATTAAAAAATCAACATTACTTCTTCCTATGGGTGTACATAGACATTTATATCGGTGCTCCTTAAACTTTAAATTAGATATATATCACCTTGATAAAATGCAGATTCTAGGACCTGGGAAAGCACCCCATATTTACTGGTTCATAGACTCCACTTTGAGGAGTATTAGAGCATGACAGGCATTTAGTGAATGCTTATTCAATAAGATAGTGAATGAAATAATCCAACGAAAGAAATTGCTAAAATGTGTATACTAGTATTAGTGATTTTTCTCCCTGGAGATCCAGTTGTTGCCTGATACTTGTGGTTATCTGAATAGTAAGTTTTCAGTTAAATGCTGACTGAGAAGTTACTGTAAATAGGGCACTATGGAAGATGCAGAGATAAATGAGAGATGACCTGTTCCTGGGCTGGGAGTCCAGATGGTATTTTCACACGCAAGCTCTCAGGCACAGCAGTAGGGTCCTGGGGTACAGTCACCAACTAGCTTCTTTTCCTACCACTAGTCATCATGAAAGTAACTACCAGGGCAAATCTCAGTGTGCACTGTTTTTCATGCACAATTTTATTCATCTCTCCCAACATCCCTACATTCCAGATGCTATTGCTTTTCCCCTTTTTCATGTGGGGAAACTGTGGCAGAGAGTAGTTAAAATAGCTTGCCCAGGAAAACACAGCAAGGCAGATGTTGGAATCAAAGTGGTTCTAATTCCATAGTCTATTTTATTTTTACCATGGTGCTCCTCTGCCCACCCAGACCTCAAAGTAGAAAATGGTGAGGAGGAAAACACTGGAGGTTGCAAACATAGATATATTGTTTTTTTAAATTTTAAGAAATACAGAAAATTACATATAGAAAATTATATAATAAACACTGGGATTTTCACATTAATAAAACTTCACTTTTTCTCAGTCTTGTTTTGTGTTTTTTAAGATAAGAGAAACAAAATATAATATAGTATTGACATTACCTTTACTTCTCCCTATTCCCACTTTCTCTCCCTCCCATTCCTAAGTTAGTGAGGTTAAATATTTTTATTTCATTTATTTATTACTTTCCTTTTTGCTAGAAAAATTTTACTTATATGTATATATACATGTAAATATATAAGTATATATATATATATACACTATTTGAGTATTAGAAATATTTAGAAATTATAATATGCCATATGTAATCATCTGCAATGTACATTTTTTTACTTGAAATTATGATTTTACTATATGTTCATATAGATCACATAGGTACAGCTTTTTCATTTTAAATTTTGCTGCATTTTATCTTAATTATATATTTTACTATTGATGGATTTTTAGGCTGTTTGTTATACAGTTTCATGAATGCTGGTATAAACATTCTTCAACAGTCTTCTGGATGCAAGTGCAAGTCCTCTATTGAGTATATACTTAGGAATGAAATTGTTGGCGTGTAGATTACAATATGATTTTTTTTTAAGTACAGATATGAGGAGGTGCAAGATGGCAGAAGAGTGAATGGAAGGCACACTAACTTCCCCCCAGGATCAATCTGGAATTACAACTAAATTGTGGAGAAATCACCTGGGACAAAAAACTGCACAATAGATAGAGAGAAGACATAATCTCAGACAGCAGAAGAATCAGCTTCATCACACGCTGACTGGTAAGAAGTATGGTGGAGAATTGAGAAGGCTGACTAGGTTCCCCCAGATGTTACAGCTGGAGGGATAATTAAGCAACTGGTTGTATCTCTCTGAGAAGTGTGAGGTCCAAACCCTAAGCTGGGATCCCCAGCCTAGAGTGTCAGAACCCAAAAAGTACACAGATAGCACCCAGAGGTGAAAAGTGGTAGGGTTGCCTTCTGCCATATATGGACAGCTGGAGACACAAAGAACCATTTAAAGGGATATTTCACAAATTTTCACTTGCAGCCACTTACCCTGGGCTCTGGCAAAGGTGGGGCCAGAGTGGGCTAGAGACACCTGAGGAGAGACTGGGGATGGAAGCTTTGGGGAGAGAACTGAAAGAGTAGATGCTGGGATACTGGTGCTGAGTCATCACCCATATGGCAGCAGCAATCATGCTCAGGCACACCACTCCCCTACAAGAGGCAGTAGCCTGAGGGGAAACAAAAGCCCTGACCCCAGGAGGGATTCTTCCCTGCCTTATGGGGCTTAAGGCTGGATTAAAAACTGAAGGAGTCAGCCACAGACAATAGTTCCCTGGCAAAGGATGGCAGAGTGAACTAGAGATGCTTGACGACAGACTGGGGATGGAGGCTCTGGGGAGAAAACTGGGAGAATAGCTGCTGGGATCCCAGTGCTGAGTCATCACCCCTACAGCAGCAGCCATCCTGCTCAGACAGAATACTCCCCTCTGAGAAGCAGCAGCCTGAGGAGCAAAATAGCCCCAACACCAGGATGGATTCTGCCCCACACTATGGGGCTAAAGAGTCACTGCTGAGCACACAGTGACTAGATTAACACCTGGAGGAGCCTGTCACAGAGAGTAGATCCCTGGCAGTCTCAGAGCAGGCTGCCTAAGATCAGATGGAGTGAACAGCTGACATCACCAGAGGCCTATCCAGAAAGAAAAACAATGGTAAATACTAGAGGCTACCAGGGAAAGATACACTGTGGTCTTCTCCATGACTTGCAATATTTTCTTTCTTGAATAGCTTTTGACATTCATTTCTTGTCAATCAAGCTTATGTGTATTAAGTCACTAAATTTTATACTATGGTTTATTTCTCTCCTTTGTTATAATAGACTTAACCTTCTGATAGCCTTATTAATACTGATTCATTTACTACTGATAGTGGGATTGTAGTGGGGAATTATTTTTATGGATGTGGGTTTGTTTCCTGGGCTTTGTGGTTTTGTTCTGGCAGCACCTGCACAACAGCACACAACATGTGGTAGGCAGTGACCCTCAGTCAACCAGCTGGAGGGAAAGATCAATAAAGAATGAACCAGCAACAATCAAAACCCAATTACATCCAGAGAGCAAGCATAAGCAGCATAAAGTGCATCACAAAAAACATCAAGTTCAGGAGATCAAAGGAGACTGAACCATTGAAATTCATAGGCCTCCTACCATAGAAGTTCACACCAAGAATTAGGGAGTGATTTGATGACTTGAAATACTTCTTTCCATGCTCCCCGCCTCCCTCCATGGGGTGGGGGGCGGGCAGGGTTGGGATTATAAGACAGAAACCTGTACTTGAACAAGAATTAAATAAAAATTATATTTAAAAAAAAAAAAAAATAAGACGCACTCCCCCATCCAAATGTGGGAGGGAAATGGGGGTGCGNTTCTCTCCTTCATTTTAGTCTTGGCTAATGTAATGATGATGTGCCTTGGTGTGCTCCTTCTTGGGTCCAACTTCTTTGGGACTCTCTGAGCTTCCTGGATTTCCTGGAAGTCTATTTCCTTTGCCAGACTGGGAAAGTTCTCCTTTATTATTTGTTCAAATAAGTTTTTCATTCGTGGCTATTTCTTTTCCCCTTCTGGTACCCCTATAATTTGAATGTTGGAACATTTAAAGATGTCCTGGAGGTTCCTAAGCCTCTCCTCATTTTTTTGAATTCTTGTTTCTTCATTTTTTTCTGGCTGCAAGTCACGAAATCCAAAGACCTACATCTAAGACTGCCCTATCCAGCAAAGCTTTCATTTAGAATGGAAGGACAGATAAAGTGCTTCTCAGATAAGATCAAATTCAAGGAGTTCATCATCACCAAGCCCTTATTATATGACATGTTAAAGGGACTTACCTAGAAAAAAGAAGATAAAAAATATGAACAGTGAAAGGACAGCAAACTCACAGTTATTAACAACCACACCTAAAACAAAAGCAAACCAAGAGGACAGCTAGATAAGGAGCAGAACCATAGAAATGAAGAACACATGGAGGGTTAGCAACAGGAGAGTGGGAGGAAGAAAAGGGGGAAGAAGATACAGAAAATAAGTAGCATAGACGGTAGGTAAAAAATAGATAGGGGGAGGGCAAGAATAGTAGGGGAAATATAGAACCTAAAGAACTTGAGACACGTGGTCACAAACTAAAGGTGGAGAATGGTGAGGGAGGGGGTGTGCAGGGTGGAGGGGAATGAAGGGGGAAATAGAACAACTGTAATGGTGCAGTCAATAAAGTGTATTTTAAAAAAGACTGGGAACAGAAAAAAAAAGAATTAAGGAGTGAAAACAGATCAATTTAAGAAACAGAAGAAAATAAGACTCTCACAAACAATGAGAAGACAAAGAAATAATCCCCAATTGAAAGGAAGGGAATCCTCAGAAAGAGTGCTAAATGAAAGAAAGGAAAGTCGAATATCAGGTATTCGACTGAATTCAAAACAATGGTTATAAGGAAGCTTAAATGAGCTCACTGAGAGTTACCAAAAACTACAGGGACACTACAAGGAACTTATTGCAAACTATATCAGCATGAAAAATGAAACAGAAACTGTGAACAAGAGCCAAGAGAAAATGAAAAATACAATTTCTGAATTGAAGAACACAGTAGAAGGAATCAAAAGCAGGCTAGATAAAGCAGAGGATGGAATCATTGAGTTAGATTACAAAGTAAAAAAAAAAACAGAAAGAGTAAGGAAAGAAAAAAAGTCTTAAAAGAAATGAAGAGGGATTAAGGGAAATGTGGGACAACATGAAACATAATAATATCCATACAATAGGGATACAAGAAGGAGAAGATGAGCAAAGGATAGAACATCTATTTGGAAAAGTAATGATGGAAATCTTTCCTAATTTGATAAAAGAAAAAGTCACACAAATCCAGGAAGCAGAGGGGGGTCCTATCAAGGGGAGCCCAAAGAGTCTCATTCCAAGACACATCACATTTAAAAGGGAAAAATTCAAAGAAAAGAAAAAAATCTTAAAGGTAGCAAGGGAGAAAAATAAATTAACATACAAAAGAGCTGCAATAAGGCTATCACCTGACTTCTCAACAGAAATACTGTAACCTGTAGGGAATGGCAAGAAATATTCCAAGTAGTGAAAAGCAAAGGCCAGAGAGCAAGAGTACCCTACTCAGCGAGGCTTTCAATTAAAATGGAAGGTGACATAAGAAATTTCCCAGACAAAAGAAGGCTGAAAGAAAATACCTTCACCAAACCAGCATTGCAAGACATGCTAAAGGGGCTGCTTTAAGAGGAGGAAGTAAATGAGTGAAAGAGAGAGAGGAACACAGGTACAAATGGAGTAAAATGGCAATGAATAAGTACATATCAATAATAACCTTAAAGGCAAATAGAAAATGCTCCAATCAAAAGACATGGGTGGCTGAATGAATATGAAAACATGACTTGCACATATGCTGCCTACAAGAGACCCACCTCAGAACAACAGACCTACACAGACTGAAAATGATGGGTTGGAAAAAAATATCCCAAGCAAATGCACAGGAGGAAAAAAGAAGGGGTAGCAATACTTTTATCAGACAAAATAGACTTTAAAACAAAGTTCGTAAAAAGATATGCAAATGCACACTTCATAATATGCAAGAGAAGAATCCATCAAGATATAAACATTATAAACATATATGCACCCAAATATATAAAGAAAATCTTGGAGGATTTTAAGAAATATATAGACAGCAACACATTTATACTAGGAGATTTTAACAGCCCATGTAATAAATGGATAGATCTTCCAAACAAAATATGAACAAGGATATTGTGGCATTGAGCAGTGCCCTAGATCAAATAGACTTAATATATATATAAACTTTCATCCCAAAGAAGAAAACACATTCTTTTCAATGCACATGGAACATTTTAAAAAATAGACCACATCATAGGACACAACAAAAGCCTCAACAAATTCAAGAAAATTAAAATCATATCAAGCATTTTCTCTGACCACAAGGGTCTGAAGCTAGAAACCAATCTTGAGGAAAAAACTCAAAAACACCCAAACTCAAGGAGATTGAATAGGATTCTATTAAATAATGAATAGTTTAGTAATGAGATCAAAGAAAAAAATAAGAAGTACCTAGAAACAAATAAAAAGGAACACACAGCAGTCCAAAACTTATGGGACATGACTAAGGCAGTCCTGAGAGGGAACTTCACAGTGATACAGGCCTACCTAAAAAAAGATAGAATCATACCGAACTGTAAATGAAATAAACCAGGCTGTGAAAAACAAATACTATATGATCTCACCTTTAAGTGGAACCTAATTAACAAAAGAAACAAGCAAGCAAAATATAATCAGTGATATAGAAATTAAGAACAAGTGGACAATAACCAGATGGGAGATGGAAGGGGATAATGCAGGGGAAAGGCTGAAGGGTTTTCAGGAATAACTATAAAGGGCACATGTACAAAACATGTACAAAACAAGGGGGCGTGAATGAGAAGAGGGAGATGGGGAAAAGGCAGACAACTGTGCTTGAACAAAAATAAAAAAATAAAAATTGTAAAACAGATACAAACATTACAAATAAACAACCGAATGCTATATGTACAAGAACTGGAGGAACAAAAACAAACAAACAGAACAAGTAGAAGGAAACAACCAAGATCAGAGCAGAGTTAAATGACATGAAGACTAGAAAAACGATTCTAAGTATCAGTAAATCCAGAAGCTGGTCCACTGAAAAGATAAACAAAATCAACAAGGCTTTAAGAAGACAAGAGAGACAGAGAGAGAAATGAAAGAGGAGAGATTACAATGTATACCACAGAAATAAAAAAGGATTTTAAGAAATTACTGTGGATAACTATATGCCAAGAAATTTGAAAACCTAGGTGAAATGGAAAAATTCCTAAAAGACATAATCTTCCTAAACTGAATGAAGTAGAAGCAGAAAGCCTGAACAGACTGATAACAACTGGTGATATTGAAGCAGAAATCAAAGCCCTGGCACATAAAAGCCCTGGACTGGACAGTTTCACAGGATAATTTTACAAAACATTTAAGGAAGAGCTAACATCTATCCTCCACAGACTATTCCAAAAAATACAAGAAGAGGGAAGACTTCCAAACTTGTTTTATGAAGCCAGCATAATCCTAATCCACCCCCCCAAAAAAAACCCCACAAAGACACAACAAACAAAGAAAGCTACAGGCAAATATTGCTGATGAACATAGATGATAAAATCCTCAACAAAACATTGGCAAGTTGCACCCAGCAATACATTCAAAAGATCATACACATGATCAGCTGGAATTCACCCCAGGGATGCAAGGATGATACAATGTTCACAAATCAATAAACATAATATATCACATAAACAAAAGGAAAGACAAAAATCACATGATCATATCAATATATGTTGAAACAGCATTTGATAAGGTAGAGCATCTATTTATGATTAAAACACTTAGCAAATGGTGAATAGAGGGAGCATTCCTCAACATAATAAAAGCTATATATGAGAGATCTACAGCCAACATCATACTCAATGTGCAAAAACTAAAAGCTTTTTCACTAAGATCAGAAACAACACAAGTCTGTCTACTTTCACTACTTCTATTCAACATAGTATTGGAAGTCCTAGCCACAGCAATTAGACAAGAAAAATAAATAAAAGGCATACAAATTGTAAAGGAGAAAGTGAAACTGTCATCATTTGCAGATGACATGATAGCATATATTGAAAATCCTATATACTCCACCAAAAAACTACTTGACCTATGAAATGAATTTGGCAAAACAGCAGGATACAAAGTCAATATTCAGAAATCAAAGGCACTTTGTATACCGACAATGAAATATCAGAAACAGAGATCAGGAAACAAATCCCATTTGCCATAGCAACAAGAAAAATAAAGTACCTAGGAATAAATCTAACCAAGAAGGTAAAAAAACTGTACTCAGAACACTGTACACAATGCTGAAGAAAGAAACTAAGGAGGAGATAAATAAATGGAAGCATGAACTGTGTTCATAAATTGGAAAGATTAATATCATCAAAATCTCCATACTACCAAAGCAATTTATAGATTCAATGAAATCCCTATTAAAATACTAGTGAAATATTTCACTGATATAGAACAAATATTTAAAAACTTATATGCAACCATAAATAACCACAAATAGACACAGCAATTTTGAGAAAGAAGAACAAAGGAGGATGATGACAATGCCTAACATTAGACAATATTACAAGTCCACTCTAATCAAAAGAGTTTGGTACTGGCATAAGAACAGACACATAGATCAATAGAACAGAGTAAAGAGCCCAGAAACAAGCCCAGTTTCTATGATCAATTACTTAATATTAAACAAAGGGGGCAGAAGCAGAGAATGGTCTAAAAATATCCTCTTTAACAAATGGTGTCAGGAGATCTGGACAGCTTCATGCAAAAAAAAAAAAAAAGGAAAAGAAAAGAAAGAAAGAAAAGAAACTTGGAAACTTGGCCATCAACTTACACCACACACATACACACAAAATCAAGATAGATAAAGGACTTGAATATAGGTCACAACACAATAAAAGTCCTGGAAGACAACAACATAGGCATGAAAATCTCAGATATTCCATGCAACAGTATTTTCACTAATAGGTCCCATAGAACAAGGAACATAAAGGAAATAATAAACAAATGAAACTTTATAAAAATAAAAAGCTTCTGCAAGACTGAAGAAAACATTAACAAAATAGAAAGGGAACTGACAATATGGGTTAACAGATTTGCCAATGATACATTGCACAAGGGTTTGATCTCCAAAATATATAAAGAACTCCTGTGACTCTACACCAGGAAAACAAAAAGCTCAGTTAAAAAATGAGCAAAAGACTTGAACAGATACTTCTTCAGGGAGATCACGCAGAGGGACCAGAGACATATCAAAGGATGTTCAGCATCATTCACCATCAGAGAGATACAAATTAAAACCACAATGAGATACCACTTCAGACTTGTCAGAATGGCCATCATAAACAAATCAGCAAACAACAAGTGCTGACCAGGTTGTGGAGAAAAGGGAACCCTAGCATACCCTTGGTGGAAATGCAGACTGGTGCAGCCACTGTGAAAAACAGTATGGAATTTCCTCAGAAAAATTAAAAACGGAACTGCCTTTTGACCTAGCAATTATACTGCTGGGATTCTAGCCTAAGAACCCTGAGATACTAAATCAAAAGAACATATGCACCCCATGTGCATAGCAGTAGAATTCACAATAGCCTAGTGTGGCAAGCAACCTAAGCACCTGTCAGTAAATGAATGGATGAAAAAACAGTAGTATATTTGCATAATGGAATTCTATGCAGCAGAGAGAAAGAAGGAGATTCCACCCTCTGCAGCAGCATAGAGGGAACTGGAGAGCATTATGCTAAGTGAAATAAGCCAGGGGGTTAAAGACAAATACCATATGATCTCACCTTTAACTGGAACCTAATGAACAAAACAAACAAGGAAGCCAAATATAACCAAATACATTGAAATTAGAAACAAGCTGACAGTAACCAGAAGGGATAGGGGAGGGAATAATGAGGGGCAAAGGGAAGGGTTTTTAGGAACATGTATAAAGGACCCTAGGACAAAGCCAAAGTGGGGTAGAATCAAGGGTGGGAGGTGGAGATAGGTGGGTTGCAGGGAGTTGTGGAGGAAAATGGAGACAACTGTACTTGAATAACATAAAAAAAGAAAATAAATAAAAACAATTGTTAAAAATAAAACTAAATTCCAGAATAAATATTTAAAAAAATAAAATGTATTGATATTATGCCAAATTTTTGTCAATAGTGTTTGTAGCAGCTCAGTTCCCTCCTGAAGCATGCACTACTAAAACACTATCGTTTCTATTAACACTCTGTGAGGTCAGATGTATGCAATAATATTCTATTGTTACTTTAATTTTAGTACTTTTGTTGCCAGTATTTTTGGCTACTGGTTTTGTACTTTCCCTATTTATATCATTGCCTCGTTTTTCAAAACTCATTTATAGAAATTCATATCTGTACTGAATACTGTATCCCATTTGTGTATGCATAGAAATTACTATTTGCATAGTTACTTGTTTTTATTGTCTTATATTATTCATCAGTTGATGCTTATTATCTGGGCAAATCTTGTCTTTTCTTTTGTGAATTGTAATTTTTTAAAGTTAAGGCATTTGGTGAGAGGCAGCAAGGCAAAATGGTTGGGAGCTTTATCTCTAGAGTCAAATTGCCTGAGAAAGGAACTAGGTTGTAATTTGCCTACATCCTATCCCATCTTATCCTGTCCTCTCCTGGCCTGTGTTGTCTTGTTCCCTTCCCTCTGCTCCTCTCCCTTTACTTGCTACCCTATTCTATCCCTCTTATCTTAATCACATTGAATTCATGAAGACATTCAATACAGTGTTGAAAAGTAGAAGTGGTGGAATCAGTGAAGTTCCTTGTGAAGCAGCAGCACTGTCTTGATTGGGAACTATGGGATTCTTTTTTAGGCCTGTCCTGTGCAGCAGACACTTAGCTGAGGATAACTCTGTTGGTGGTGCCTAATCCTTTTAGGGGTTTGGATCAAGTAATCATTTATAGGGAGTAGTAATATATGTGAAGAGAACATACTTAAGTCATAAATGCTAAAAACTATTTTAGGTTCCTCATGAATTTTCTGTTTGACTTCATGAGTTTTTTTAGTTGCCATTTTATTTACTAATGCTTTTCACTAGAATCTTAAAGATAATGCCCAGGTCAATATTATTGTTCTAAAAGTATCATAAATAAATATGTCATAGGTAGATACATATTCACATGTACCTGGCATAATATCTGGCATATTATAGGTAGATGTTTATTGAATGATTAAATGATTGTTTTCATTTTACTTCTCTGTTCAGTGATTTCTGTGTAATGAGGTCTGTGGAACTTGCTCTACCTCTCTCACAATGAGTTGAGAAGATTAAATCAGATCATGTGTTTTGAAAACCGCCCACAGTTTACTATGACCACGGGTCATGGTGGATAGCAGCAGGCAAGGAAGCACAAGTAAGTGGTAGATTTGTCTGTCTCCCTGACCAGATTGCGAATTCCATGTAAATAGGAATGTTATTTGACTTGTTTATGGCTTTGACCCAAGTATCTATGATAGTGCCCAGAACTCAAATAAATATTTGTTGGATAAGTGGAGTAGAGTAGAATTAATAAAGATATTTATTTGACTCAGAGAACACATAGCATAACATTAAGATGAATTCAAAGGTCTGATATGAGAACATACATATGGGTAAGGCTGTATATAAGAAGAGTAGAAAAGAAGAAAACAAGAGGAAAAAATGAATGAGAAAATTTTACATGAGAATAAAGGAGACATGGTCTAGGACTTTAAAAATCCTAGACTAGACAGGTCAATTTGATGTTTGGGGTTGTCTTTCTCACTGAATAGGATTGACTGAATGACCAATTTGATTGCATAAAACTGGTCATTAAGATGTAACTGTAAATGCTTGATTTGGTATTTGTAAGTCCGTAAAGAGAGACAAGAGTCTGCAGAACTCTGACCTTTTGCCCTCTACAGAAGTGTTCTAAGAGTTGGGCCATTGCCTGTGCTTTGAAAACAATAGTAATGTATCCTGAAGGACTTTGAATTTATATTTGGGTTTTGTCCATTGTAACATTCTCTGAATTCTTATTAAAGTAGTTTTAGTAAACCTCTGTTGATTTTTCTTGTCCTGCATCTATTTCCTTCTCCCACCTTGACAACATCTCAATTTGGACTACTCTTTCATCTCTGGAATTGTCATGTAAACCAGGTTAGGCCAATTAACATAGACCATTTTTTTTTTTTGGTCACAGTGACTGAGGGTGACCAGCCACAAAGCCCAAGACAGGCAAAGACACTCAGTCTTGGAATTTGGGGTCTAACTGTTGTAGAGAGGTTGTCTTTCAAGGAAGGCTGCTGCATTGTCTTTTATCCAAAGTAGAGAACCTACCCACAGGAAGCTATCCCAGAGGAAGCCGAGTCCTGATGATAATGCTTGAGTATCTGAATTCTTCTTTCTTGAAGTTCTTCTAGCTATTTCTAGTAGATTATCAGTAAATTCTCTACTTCATTTAATTTGAGTGAGTGTTTACTTGCAAATCAATTCAGGATCACCTGGATTAAAAGCTATTCATAAGCAGAAAAACAGGTCTCAGGTAACAAGGAGCCCTGCTTATATTGCATAGCTTCTTAAATAGTTGATGCTGTGTAAGATATTGTCAGTTTCTATTTACAATGTAGCCTACTTCTTGATATAGTTATTGACAGATGGAAAAGGTCTAAAATTCTAGAATGGCTTTATGTAAGAAAGACCTGGGGATGTTATTCAGAGATGTAGAGACCAAGGTGGAGAGCATGCTTGCTCCTGCTCTGGCCTATAGATACTTTACACTCAGTATGTCATGGAACTGAAGATCATTCTCTCTTAAATTTGTTTCTTCTTCAGTATTCTGTATGAAGTATAAAGGGAATACCATTTTTAATATTAAAAGAGAAAATTACCACTTAGCTCTGAGCTCGATACAGAGTAAACTCGCAATGAATAGTGGCTTAGAGTTACAGTGATTACTATATAGCACTTCATTTAATCTTTCAAAGTACCTTTGTAAGGTACTAAGTGCTACTATTACCTACATGATTAGATGAAAAAGTTAAGTGTTGTAGAAGCTAGTAATTGATTAAAGACAACCTAGTTTTCAGAGCAGGAGGAAAATTGAGGTCTCTCTGACTGCAGAGAAAGCTTATAGTGTTAACCAAAAATCTATACAGCCTCTCAAGCATATCTAATACAATTAGATAATGACTCTGAAGTAAAAAAGACGTTACAATTTCTACATTCCTTTTACCTTGTTCTGAAAGGTTTGCTGTTTTCCTATGGGTCTTTAAAGCTTCCAGCACCACGCACTTTTATATGGAGAATGTTCTTAACTAGATACGGAACTGCATTAGCTCTTAATTTGGATACATATCCATGTAGTATATTCTGATTGAACTTCTTAGCACTTCAAAGACCTGAAATACAGTTTAATGGTGTTTTAGCTGTCACTGGAATTAAAAGTTGAGTGCTATTGTGAGCTGGCTCTTGTATCCCATTTGGCTAATACTTAGAGAATTATTGTACTTGAGGATTGCAAAGATATATGTTTCATGAAACAATAAGGATAGGCCTCCTTAGGTGGGCCCTGGATTATTTATTTTTCTTTAATATTTCTCACTGAGAACAACTTGCTGCCTACATTTTTGACCCACTATAACTTTTTTCCTTAATAGAAAGGAAAAGAGACTTTAGATCTAACTTGCCCAAATTTATATCATCAGTAAATCACATAGTAAACAATAACAACAACAAAAAAGCACTTCTTGTCCTTAATGTTGCCAACATGGGAGCAAAAAGCAGAGTTAGCTATTGTCAGGTGCTGATTAAACACACCCAACGAAGTCATTTTACAAAGAAGCTCATGTAATGGACTGAGAAAATTCACTTTTGCCAGTGAGAAAGGCACATCTATCTGTGTCCCTCCTCTTTGACCATACCAAGGAATGGACATATGTCTATGCTTAAACTTTCCAAGCATTTGTGTCATATTTTTGCAGTTGAAATTTTCTCTTCCACTTAGAGCAGCAGTTATATTTGCTTTCTTCCATTTGTCATAGGTGTGGAGTAACAATTGCGTGGTTGGTATACACAGAGGCATTGGGATGAAAAAGAGGCTCAGCTCCTATCTTCTATATTCAACACAACACCTTTTGAGACACTTGAGAGATTTGTAATAGATACTTGTTAATCTGATATGCTTAAAAATAAGTAAGAAGGTGATGAAGCACCAATTTTGTCAAGTAATAACCATGAGAAGCTTTCTGAATCAATACTATCTGTGGTCTACAAGAGGAGCAGTAGCAGGAATTCAAAGTCAGGAATCCTTGTTGTGTTCTGGGATCCAGAGTGCAGATAGGTGATAAAGGGGTGAAGGGAACTGAGCTTTAAGACAGGATGAAATTGTGGAGTTTGTGGGAAACCAAAGGGGGCCACTACATCTAAAAGTATTCAAATCAAATTCCAAAAAGAAAAAAGGAAAGAAAGTTCCACAGACCCGTAGGCTGCTGCTTCTCTGATTATAAGGAAACCTGGGCAAGTTCAGAAGAAAGTACCAAGGCTCTCAGGGTTTCAATAGTGTCTTTTGAGGCATAGTTGGAGCTGGTGCTCATTCCTACATAAGAAAGAACTCAAATGAAAGATAATATTTCTCTCAGATATATTAGTTTTTGGATGAATTCTGATGAATAATGAGTTCCTGTCACTGAAGTCATTCAGGCTTACCATAAACTTATTTCTGGAGTGTGAAAGAGGAGTTAAATTTGAGGATATTTATAGTCTTTTACCAGTTTTGCTACATTTTGATTCCTTGAGGGTCAAGGTACAGGGAGATATTCTGGGAATGATGTGAGCATTTCTGAACAGTAACTTGCAGATGGAGTAGATGACTATTTGTCCACTCTGCCAAAGTGCCCTGGAACTGAACATACTGAATGAAGGTACAAATGCCTTCAGTCTTAGGTTTCTTTTAAATCCCAGGTGTCAGATGCATAGAGCATTGAAAGAATATTATAGGCTTTGTATCTCACTGGTACTCAGCATTGATGAATATTTAAAATATTATTCACTTGTGAAATCCAAGATGGCAGAGGAGTAGGTGGAGGCTACACTAACTCCCCAGGACCAAACTGGAATTAGCACTAAATTATAGGGAAAAATCCTGAATAACCAACTGAATCCTAGCTAGAGATAAGCCTCATAACAAAGACCATATGGAAGAAACCACTTGTCCACATTGAGACTGGTAGGGAGTACAGAAGCACAAGAGGGCTTGCTGGGCTCTTACAGGTGGCTGCTGAAGTTCTGAAGGAAAATTTAGTGGCCAAGGGAACTTTCCCTGAGAAGCGTGGAGTCTCAATGCCAAGCTAGGCTCCCTATGCTGAGCACCAGAGCTAGAAAAGGAATGCAACTAACATCTGACTGTGAAAAACAGCAGGGTTTCTGTCCACCATGAAAAGATGGCTAGAGACACAGAGAGACTCTTAAAGGGTAACACACAAAATTTTGTTTTCAGCCACTTATTCTAGATTCTGACAGAAGGAGAGCAGAGTGGACTAGAGCTGTGTGAAGAGAGTTTGGGGTTGGTGGCTCTGGGGAGAGAACTGAAGATCAGCTGCCAGGATCCCTGTGTTGAGTCATCCCCCCTACTGCACTCCTCTTACCTGGGGAGAGCACCTGAGGAGAAGCAATAGTCCTACCTGTAGCAATCCTTCTCATACCACTCTGTAGAGCTTAAGCTGGGCTGTGAGGAGTACAACAGAGGTGATTTTATTGATTAAACCTAACAGAAGGCCTGCAGATGAAGGTGGGTCCCTTGGAGCTCTGAGACTTCAGCAGACACTTCCCTGGGTATGGTGCTGATAAAAGCTGGCCATGGTCCACAGCTTGCTTATTTCTGCACACATTCAGGCCCAGCAGAGGGAAGCAGAAGCTGTGGATCACTGATAGGTCCAAATAGGTTGTCCAGAGCCAATCACAAGCATGCACCAGAGTTTTTGTGGATCTATATAATAGATGGGGGGGGGGGGAGCTCAAAGAGTCAGCCAAAATGGGAAGACAAAGACACAGTTCCCAAATGAAAGAAAAAGAATTCTCCAGAAGAACTAAATGAAATGAAGACAAGCAATTTATCAGAGTTTAGAATAATGAATGCACTGGAAGGAATAAAAATAAATAATGCACTGGAAGGAATAAACAGTAGGTTAGATGAAGCAGAGGATCAGATTAGAAATTTAAAAGATAAGAAAGAAAACACACCCAGGCAGAGCAGCAAAACACAAAAAAGAATTAGAAAAATGAGCGGTTTAAGAAATCTTTGGGACAACATCATGGGAATACCAAGGGGAAAAGTGAGCAAGGGATTGAGAACCTATTTGGAAAAAAAAATACCCCAAATATCCCTAATCAGGTGAAGAAATAAAAAAAAACACACAAGTCCAGGAAGTGTAGAGAGTCCCAAAGAAGATAGACCCAGCTTCCAGCCAAGTTGGAGGCATAGGTAGACACACTGTGCCTCCTTGCACTACCAAAAGAAAGACAACAACAATATAAAAACAAAAAACAACCAGAACTGACAGAAAATAGAACTGTATGAAAATCTGACAACCAAGGAGTTAAAGAAGGCACATTCATCCAGACCAGTAGGAAGGGCAGAGATGAGCAGCTGGGCAGAGAGGACTCCTGTCAAGTCGACAGCTGGAGGACCCAGTGAGGCATTAGCTGGCAGACCCAGCAGCCCCACATTTGCACACAGATAAGCCAGGAGGAACAACTAGAGAGCAAAACTGATCACACAACCCGGGGCTCCAGCCTCGGGAAATAAAACCTAAAACCACTGATTGAAAACACCTGTGGGGGTTGAGGCAGAAAAGGAAGAAACTCCCAGCCTCACAGGAGAGTTTGTTGAACAGACCCACTGGGCTCTAGAACGTACACAAACCCACTCACTGGGAATTGGCACCAGAAGGGCCCAATTTGCTTGTGGGTAGCAAAGGAAGTGACTGAAACCTGGCTGAGAGCAGAGCAGTTGCCACTGTTCCTTCTCAAACCCCTTCCCCATATGCAGCTTTACAAAGCAGCAATGCGGGTTGCCCGCCCTGGTGAATATGTAAGGCTCTGAGCCTTACTACATAACAGGCATGCTAAGACGAGAACTCAGCCCTGGCTGGCATAGCTCAGTGGATTGAGTGTGGGCCTGTGAACCAAAGGATTGCGGTTTGATTCCCAATCAGGGCACATGCCTGGGTTGCAGGCCAGTTCCCAGCAGGGGACGCATGAGAGGCAACCATACATTGATGTTTCTCTCTCTCTCCTTCCCTCCCCATCTAAAGATAAATAAATAAAATAAATCTTTAAAATAAATGAAAAATGGCACAAATGAAAGAACAGATCAAAGCCCCAGGAAAAAATACAACTAAGCAACAAAGAGATAGCCAACCTATCAGAAGCAGAGTTCAAAGCACTGGTAATCAAGATGCTCACAGAATTGCTTGATGCTTGAATCTGGTCACAAATTAGATGAAAAAATAAAGGCTATGCTAAGTGAAATGAAGGAAAATGAACAGGGAACCAATAGTGATGGGAAGGAAACTGGGACTCAAATCAACAGTGTGGACCAGAAGGAAGAAAGAAACATTCAATCAGAAAAGAATAAAGAAAAAATAATTCAAAAAATGAGGAGAGGCTTAGGAAACTCCAGGACATCTTCTTTTTTTTCCAGGACATCTTTAAACATTCCAACATCCAAATTATAGGGTTTTAGAAGGAGAAGAATAAGAGCAACAAATTGAAAACTTATTTGAAAAAATAATGAAGAAGAACTTCCCCAATCTGGTGAAGGAAATAGACTTCCAGGAAATCCAGGAAGCACAGAGAGTTCCAAAGAAGTTGGACCCAAGGAGGAGCACACCAAGGCACATCATAATTAAAATAGCAAAGATAGCCCTGAATGGTGTAGATCAGTGGATTGAGCGCGGGCCTGTGAACCAAAGGATTGAGGTTCGATTCCCAGTTAGGGCACATGCCAGGGAATGTGGTTTCAGGCCAGTTCCTAGCAGGGAATGCACAAGAGACAACCATACATTGATATTTCTCTCCCACTCTCCTTCTCTTCCCCTCTAAAGATAAATGACTAAAATCTTTAAAAAAAAATACCCAAGATAAAAATCAGGAGAGAATCTCAGAAGCAGCAAGAGAAAAGGAGACACTTACCTAAGAAGGAGTTCCTATAAGACTGTCAGCTGATTGCTCAAAAGAGACCTTATAGGCAAGAAGGGGTTGGAAAGAAATATTCCAAGTCACAAAAGGCAAGGACCTACATCCAAGATTGCTTTATCCAGCAAAGCTTTCATTTAGAATGGAAGGGCAGATAAAGTGCTCCTAAGATAAGGTCAAATTAAAGGAGTTCATCATCACCAAGCTCTTATTATATGAAATGTTAAAGGGATTTATCTAAGAAAAAGATTAAAATATGAACAGTAAAAAAATAAAATAAAATAAAATAAAATATGAACAGTAAAATAACAGCAAACTCACAGAGGAGAGGGAGAGAGGGGGAAAAGTTATAGAGAATAAGTAGCATAAATGGTAGGTAAAAAATAGACAGAGGGAGGGTAAGGATAGTAGGAAACATAGAAGCCAAACAACTCTTATGTAGGACCCATGGACACGAACTAAAGGGAGGGAATGTGGGTGGGAGGGGATGCGCTTGGCAGAGGGGAGTGAAGAGGGGAAAAGGGACACCTGTAATATCATAATCGATAAAGTATATTTTTTAGAAAGAAGATAGACCCAAAGAGGCCCACACAAACACATATCATAATTAAAACAGCAAAGGTTAAAGACAGGGAGAATCTTAAAAACTGCAAGGGAAAAACAGTTAGTTACCTCCAAGGGAGCACCAATTAGACTGCCATCTGATCATTCAACAGAAACATTTCAGGCCAGAAGGATGTAGCATGAAATAGTTGAGGTGATGAAAAGCTAGGACCTACAACCAAGGCTATTTTACCCAGCAAAGTTATCATTAAAAAGGAGAAATAAACAACTTCCCAGACAAGAAAGAGGAAGTTACTACCTCTTTGTAACCTCTTTGTTACTACCAAACAGTATTGAAACAAATGTTACAGGGATTGCTTTAAGCAGATAATTTAAAGCAAGAAAGCATAGTAAAACAGTTAAAAAATAAAATCGCAACAAATATGTATTTACCAATAATCATGTTAAATGTAAATTGCTTAAGTGCTCCAATCAAAAGGCATAAGTTGGCTGAATACATAAGAAAAAAACCCCATGTATACACATCTCTATGAGACCCACCTCAGATGGAAAGATAAACACAGTGTAAAATTAAGGGGACATAAGCCTAGTAAACATTTATGTGCCCAAATAGGAGCAAGTAAATATGTGGAGCAATTCTTGATGGACATAAAGGGAGAGATTCACAAATACAGTCATGATAGAAGATTTTAATATCCCATTGACTTGAATGGATAGATCTTTCACACAGAAAATCTGGAAGTCAGCAGCTTTAAATGTGACACTAGATCAAATGAATTAAATTGATATATTCAGAGCATTTTATCACAAAGCATCAGAATATATATTCTTTTCAAATGTACATGAAATGTTTTCTAGGATAGACTACATGTTAGGAGACAAAAAAGTCTGAACAAATTTAAAGTTTGAAATCATACAGTGCATTTTCTTGGACCACAATGCTATGAAACTAAAAATTAATCACAAGAAGAAAAACTGAAATAATACACAAAGACATGAAAGCTAATTAACATGTTAAAACAATGAATGGGGAAACAGTGAGATCAGGGAAGAAATCAAAAGATACCTTGAAACAAGTGAAAATAAGAACACAACCAACCAAAATGTGTGAGAAATAGGGAAAACAATCCTAAGAGGGGAACTGATAGCATTATAGGCTGATCTCAAGAAATAAGAAAAAGCTCAAATAAACAATATAAGTATACACATAGAAAAACTAAAAAGAACAAGAAACAAGACCTAAAGTGAGTAGAAAGGAAATAACAAAGATCAGAACAGAAATAAGTGAAATACAGTCTAAAAAGGAAACAAAAAAGATCAATGAGTCCAAGAGTTAGTTCTTGGAAAATATAAATAATATTAACAAACCTTCAACCAGACTCACAAGAACAAAACTGAGACAAGGCAAATAAAAAATTCGAAATGAAAGAGCAGAAATAATAACTGACACCAAAGAAATACAAAGAATTGTAAGAATCAATATAAATAACTATACACCCCCAAATTGGAATTCCTCAAGGAAATGGATAAATTCCTAGAAACATACAATCTTCCAAAACTAAACAAGGAAGAATCAGAGAATTTGAGTAGACATAAAATATTGAGTGAAATTGAAGGAATAATTAAAACACAAACAAATCAACAAATAAAAGCCTAGGAACAGATGGCTTCACAGGTGAATTTTACCAAACATTCTGTGAATAATTCTTGGTGTTTTACCAAACATATCAACAACAACTAATACCTCTCCTTGAACTATTCCAAAATATTCAAGAGGAGGCAAGACTCCCAAGCTCATTTTACAAAGCCAGCATTATGCTAATTCCAAAACCAAATAAAGACACTACAAAAAAAAAGAAAACTATGGGTCAATATCTCTGATGGACATAGATAATAAAATCTTCAACAAATATTAGCAAAACAATTACAGCAGTACTTCAAAAGATTACAAACTGTGATTAAGTGGATTTATTCCAGGGGTGCAATGATTGTACAATACTCACAAATCAACAAGTGTGATTCACCACATAAAAATAAAAGATAAAATCACGTGATGTCAATAGATGTAGAAAAAGCACTTGATAAGGTACAATATCTATTTGTGATAAAAAAAAACACATTTAGATAAGTGAGAATAGAGGGAGCATTTCTCAACATAATAAAGGTTGTATATGACAGACCTACAGAAAGCATCATACTCAATGGGCAAAAACTAAAATCTTTCCCACTAAGATCAGGAACAAGACAAGATTGTCCACTTTTACCACTTCTATTCAACATAGTATTGGAAGTTTTAGCCACAGAAATCAGACAAGAACAGAAAATAAAAGGCATATAAATCAGAAAGGAGGAAGCAAAACTGTCATTGTTTGCAGATGACATGATAGTGCACATAGAAAATCCTGTAGACTCCGCCCAAAAACTGCTTGATCTAATAAATAAATTTGGCAAGACAGCAGGATAAAAACTCAATATCCTAAAATCAAAGGTATTTTTGTATACCAATAATAAAACATCAGAAGTCAAGGAAAAAATCCCATTTGATATAGCAACAAGAAAAAAAGAAATAACTAGGAATAAAACAAAAAAGATAAAAGACTTATACTCAGAAAACTACACAACATTGAAGAAAGAAATCAAGGAAGTCACAAACAAATGGAAACATGTACCATGTTCATGGATTGGAAGAATAAACATCACCAAAATGTTCATACTGGCCAAAGCAATTTATACATTCAATGCAATACCTATTAAAGTACCAATGGTATATTTCACACACATAGAACAAACACTTCAAAAATTTATATGGAACCATAAACGACCCCAAATTTTGAGAAAGAAGAACAAAGTAGGAGGGATCATAATACCTGATATCAAACTGAATTACAAGGCCAATGTAATCAAAACAGCTTTGTACTGGCATAAAAACAGGCACATAGACCAATGAAACAGAATAGACAGCCCAGAAATAAACCCAAGTCTCTATGGTCAATTAATTTTTGACAAAGTGGGCAGTAGCATAAAATGGTGTAAAAATAGCTTCTTCAACAAATGGTGTTGGGAGAACTGGAGAACTACACACACAAAAAAAATAAAATCTGAGCATCAACTTACACCATACACAAAAATAAATTCAAAGTGGATAAAAGGTTTAAATGTAAGTTGTGACACAATTGAAGTCCTAGAGCAGGACATAGGCTGATATTCCATGCAGCAATATTTTCACTGATACGTCCCCTAGAGCAAGAGACATAAAGAAAAGAATAAACAAATGGGATGTCATCAAAATAAAAAGCTTCTGCGTGACTAAGCAAAACAGTTTTAAAATAAAAAGAGAACCATATGGTAAAACTTATTTGCTAATGATATTTCAGACAACAGTTTAATCTCCAAAATATATAAAGAACTCACATGACTCCACTCTAAGAAGACAAGCAACCTAATTAAAAAGTGGGCAAAGGACTTGAGCAGACACTTCTCCAGAAAGAACATACAGAGGATCCAGAGACACATCAAAAGATGCTCAATGTCACTAGCTATCAGAGAGATACAAATTAAAACCACAATGAGATACCACCTCACAATGGTCAGAATGGCCATCATAAAAAAAAAATAACAAACAACAAGTGTTGGAAAGGTTGTGGAGAAAAGGGAACCCTAATGCACTGTTGGTGGGATTGTGCCTGGTGCAACCACTATGTAAAGTATTATGGAGTTTCCTCCGAAAACTAAAAATGGAACTGCCTTTTGACCTGGCAATTCCATTGCTGAGATTATATCCTAAGAATCTTGAAACACCAATCCAAAAGAACCTATGCACCCTGATGTTCATAGCAACACAATTTACAATAGCCAAGCACTGGAAGCAACCTAGGTACTCATCAGTAAATCAATGGATCAAAAAAAAACTATGGTATATTATTTGTATATTTTAGAGATTAAACCCTTGTCTGAGGTATCATTGGCAAATATATTTTCCCATATTTGGTTGGTTCTCTTTTTATTTTAATGCTGTTTTCTTGAGCCGTGCAAAAGCTTTTAATTTTGATGAGATCCCATTTGTTTACTCTTTCCTTTATATAAAACACCAATCCAAAAGAACCTATGAACCCCAAAGTTCATAGCAGCACAATTTACAATAGCCAAGAGCTGGAGGCAACCTAGGTACCTGTCAGTAAATGAATGGATCAAAAACTATGGTACATAGTTTTTGTGTATATGGTACATATACACAATGGAATTCTATGCAGCAGAAAGAAAGAAGGAGCTCCTACCCTTTGAAACATCATGGATGGAACTGGAAAGCATTATTCTGAGTGAAATAAGCCAGGTGTTGAAAGACAAATACCATATAATCTCACCTTTAACAGGAAGCTAAACAACAAAACAATCAAGCAAGTAAAATAAAAACAAAGACACTGAAATAGAGAATAGGGGGGCAGTGACCAGAGGGAAGAGGGGAGGGGATTTCAGGGGAAAAAGGGGAAAGATTTACAGGAACTAGTAGTAAAAAGAAGACATGGACAACAACTAAGGGGAGTGGAAATGGGGGGGGGGGACACTGGGGGGGGCTGGGATGGGAGTAAAACAGAAAACTGTACTTGAACAGTAATTAAATTTAATTTTTTTAAATTGCAGGGAAAAAAACTATGGTGTATTTACACAATGAAATTATATGCAGCAGAAAGAAAGAAGCATCTCCTACGCTTTGCAACAGCATGGGTGGAACTGGAGAGCATTATGCTAAGCGAAATAGCAAGGTGGTGAAAGACAAATACCATATAATCTCACCTTTAACAGCAACCTAATCAACAAAACAAACAAACAAGGAAAATATAACCAAGGACACTGAAATTGAGAACAGATTAACAGGGATCAGAGGGGAGGGGAGAGGAGGGAATTTCGGAAAAAAGGGGTGAAGGATTTGCAGGAAAAATTATAGAGGACACATGGACAATAACAAGTGGAGAGTGGAAATGGGAGGGAGGTGTGGCAGACTGGAGGGGTGGGCTGGGATGGGGGTAAAAGGAAGAAAACTGTAAATCAACAACAATTAAAATAAAAATAAAATAAATTTAAAATAAATTTAAAATAAATTTAAAAAACATAATAAAAACTATATATGAAAAGCCCAGTGCCAGCATTGTACCAAAAGGTCAAAAACTGCAAGCATCCCCCTTAAAATCAGGAACAAGACAGGAATGTCTCCTTTCACCTCTTATTCAACGGTGCTGGAAGTTCTAGTTACAGCAATCAGATAGAAGAAGAAATAAAAGGCATCTAAATTGCAAAGGAAGAAGTAAAACTGTCATTATTTGCAAATGACATGATAATGTGCGTATAGAATTCTAGAGATTCTACCAATAAACTACTAAAACTGATAAATGAATTCAGTGAAGTGGAAGGATACAATATTAATATTCAGAAATTAGTTGCATTTTTGGCATTTTTACATGCCAATAATTAACTATCAGAATGGGAAATTAAGAATTAAATTTCATTCATAATTGCTTCTTCATAACAAAATACCTTGGAATAAATCTAACTAAGGATTTAAGGACCTGCATTTAGAAAATTATAAGACATTGAACAAAGAAATTGAAGAAGATACAAATAAGTGGGAGTTCATACCGTATTCAAGAGTAGAAAGAATTAACATCATTAAAATGTCCTATAATTTGTAGATTCCCAAAGGAATCTACAAACACAATGCAATTCCTATAAAGATACCAATGGCTTATTTTACAGAACTAGACCAAATATTTCAGAAATGTATGTGGAACTACAAAAGGTCTCAGATAGCAACTGCAATCTTAAGAAAGAAGAACAAAGTTTGATGAATCATGCCACCTAATATCAAACTGTTTCATAAGGCCATAGTAAGCATAACAACATGATACTGGCATAAAAACAGACATATAGATCAATTAACTGGAATAGAGAACCTGGAAGTAAACCCACACCTTTATAGTCAATTAATATTTGACAGAAGAAGCAAGTCCAGAAAATGGGCTAAAGATAGTTTCTGATTACTGGTGCTGGGAAAATGTGAAAGATGCACAGAAAAAGGAAATTAGACCACCTTCTTTATGTCACACACAAGAAAAAACTCAAAATGGTATTTGTCTATTACTGCCTGGCTTACTTCACTTAGCATGATGCTCTTTGGATCCACCCATGCTGTTGCAAAGGGTAAGAACTCCTTCTTTCTTTCTGGCATGCAATATTTTATCATGTAAATGTACCACAGTTTTTTGATCCATTCATCTACTGATGGGCACTTAGGTTGCTTCCAGCATGTAGCTATTGTAAATTGTGCTGCTATGAACATTGGGGTGCATAAATTCTTTTCAATTGGTGTGTCAGGATTCTTAGGGTATAATCCCAGCAATGGAACTGCTGGGTCAAAAGGCAGTTCCATTTTTAGTTTTCTGAGGAAATTCCATACTGTTTTTCATATGATCTCAACTGTAAGTGGAACCTAATCAACGAAACCAAAAAGGAAGAAAAATACAACTGAATACACTGAAATTGAGAACAGACTGACAGTAACCAAAGGGAAGATGGGAGGGAATAATTAGGGGGAAAGAGGAAAGATTTTCAGGAACATATATAAAGGACACATGGACAAAACCAAGAGGGGTAGGATCAATGGTGGCAAGTGGGGATGGCTGGGCTGGTAGGAGAGTGGTGGGGGGAAATGGAGACAACTGTACTTGAACAACAATTACAAATGTGAAGAAAAATAAAAATTAAAAGCAATAATTTAAAATGGATTAAATCTTAAATGTACATCTGAAACCATAAAAATCCTAGAAAGAAACATGGGCAGCAAAATCTCAGACATTATTCATACCAATATTTTCTCTGACATATCTCCTCATGCAGGGAAACCAAAGGGAAAATTAACAAATAAGTCTACATCAAACAAAAAAGTTTTTGCACAATAAAGGAAAACATCAAGAAAATAATAAAACAACTGACTATATATGAAAATACCAACAGCAACAACAGTAACAATAACAAAAATCCAACTGAAAAGTGGGCAAAGGACCTGAATAGATGCTTCTCTAAAGAGGATATTCAGATGGGAAATAGACATAAAAATATGCTCAATATCAATAATCATCAGAGAAATGCAAATTAAAACCAGAATGATATATCATCTCACACCTGTCAGAATGGCTATCATCAATAGATAAACAAGTGCTGGCAAGGATATAGAAAAAGGGAACACTTTTGCACTGGTGGAGAAAATGCAGCCACTGAGGCCAGCAGTATGGAGATACCTCGTAACAGAAAGAAGGGGCTCCTATCCTTTGTGACAGTATGGATGGAACTAGGGAGCATTGTGCTAAGTGAAATAAGCCAGGTAGTGAAAGACAAATGCCATATGATCTCACTTTTAACAGGAACCTATTCAAAAAAAACAAACAAGCAAGCAAAATATAAACAGAGACACTGAATTAAAGAACAAACTAACAGTAACCAGTGGGGAACGGGTAAAGGAATAATGGGAGAATATGTGGGAAGGTCTATCAAGGAACATGTATAAAGGGCACAAAGATAAACCCAAAGGGGGAAGGTTCAAGGATGGGAGGTGGGGATGTGTGTGTGTGGGGGGGTGCTGAGGTGGGGTGAAAATAAGTACAAGTACAGACAACTGTACTTGAACAACAATAAAAAAAATTGAAAATGAAACTGCCTTATGACCCAGAGATTTTGACTCTGGGAATTATTCCAAAGAAACCTGAAATACTAATTCTAAAGAATATAAGCACGCCTATGTTGATTGCAGTGTTATTCGCAATCACCAGGGTATGGAAGCAGCCCAAGTGTGCATCAACTGATGAGTGAATGAAACAACTACGGGATATTTACACAATGGAACTCTCTTGGTCATAAATAAACAAGGAAATTTTACCCTTTGTGACAACATGGATGGACCTGGAGAACATAATGCTAAGTGAAATAAGACAGTCAGAGTAAAAACAAATACTATTGTGATTTCATGGATATGTGGAATCTAATGAACAAACTAAACTAACAAGCAAAATAGCAACAGACTCAGAGATCAGATTGACAGCATTGGGTTGGGGGCACTGCAGTTAGGAGTGTATAGATCAAGCAAAAAAGACAAATCATGACTCAGGGACATGGACAACAGTACGGTGAATGTGAGGGGACTGGGTGGGTGGAGGTGGAATGGGGCATTAGGGGATACATATTAATGAAAAATACAATAAAATACATGAAATTATCTATACCTCAGAAAATAAACTATTCATTCTGTTATAAATATATCATAGCTTTATAGTTTAGAGAATAAAGAAATCAATAGGTTATTTGTCTAGCAAATTAGGTATCTGTCATTATAAAACAAATTAACCATAATAGTTTGAAACAGCGATAATAATTTATTGTCCCATGGCTTCTTTTGATCTGGAACCTAGGAGTATCTTAGCTGAGCAGTTCTGGCTCAGGATGTCTCATGAGAACAGAATTAAAATTTTGGCCAGTACTGCAGCTGGTAAGATTGACTGAGTCTGAAGCATTTGTTTCCAATGTGATTTACTCACATGACTGGATGGTTGGTGGTAGTTATAGGTGAAAATCCTCAGCTCCTTCCTACTTGGCCTTCTCCCAAGGGCTGTTTGAGGGCCCTCACCATATGGAAACTGACTTTCCCCTGATTCAAGAGAATGCAAAATCTTCAACATTCATACTGATCTCTGAATTCACACTCCTTCATTTTTTATATCTTATTTATTTTTACAGGGCAGTCAATTTTACATGGTGGGAAAAGACTGACTGCAAAGGACATAAATACCAGGACGCAGGACTCACTGGGGTCAGTTCTGGAGATTCGCTACCACAGCTAATAAACCCTACACTTGTGAATTCATCTCTCAAATATTTCTCGAAGTCTGAAATATCTCAAAAAGAGCTCCATCATAATTCTCTGTTTCATTTTTTAACTGTATTTTTTATTCTGAAGTCACTCTTTATAAGAGTGTTTTGAATGATAGCTTGACAGTGTTTCATTGTGGATCTCTTGGAATGCAATTCTTCAAAAAAATCTTTTCTATTTAACTACCAAAATGCAAATGGATTGGGAAAAACTCCTAAAACCAGATACTGAGCAATCACTGGTCCTTCATTTAAACATTTTTAGTAAGGGTTAAAAACTTTCAGCTTTTATCATTTCTGGTATATAATGAATGCATATATATAAAATGCATTAAAATGTCTGTGTCCTTTCTTGATTACTAATATTAATTAATCTACTGCCCAAATCCTGACCAACAATATTTTCTCAGTAAGAGAGCCATAAAAGGAAGGTTTTATTGAGTCCATTACAACAAATTTTTGATGGGTTTACTAAACCTATCAAAGAATTGCTGTGTCAGCACATATCGCTTTTAAAAAATGGACACTTGGATGAGGTATTTTTGTTTCCCTGATTACAATTTTGTAGCATGTCAGTTGCTCAATTTTTCCCTTCTACCACAGATTACTATAGTATTTAATATTTATGTATTAAATATTAAAGTACCAACTGAGGCCATGGTCAAAATTCTGATTGGGAGTGGGTAGTGGGTTGAAATAAATAAATAAATATAAATAAAGAAATATGTATATATCTGTATATATATATATATATATATATACAANTGCTCAATTTTTCCCTTCTACCACAGATTACTATAGTATTTAATATTTATGTATTAAATATTAAAGTACCAACTGAGGCCATGGTCAAAATTCTGATTGGGAGTGGGTAGTGGGTTGAAATAAATAAATAAATATAAATAAAGAAATATGTATATATCTGTGTATATATATATATATATACACACAAACATATATATATATACACATAATAGTTGAACAGCTGTGATAATCTATGTTTTTGAGGCACTAATCATGAATAATTCAAATTTAGCTATTAAAATAGAAAGCATGACATCTTTTTTTAAAAATATTTTATTCATTTATCTTTAGAGAAGGGAAGGAGAAAGGAAGAGAAACATCAATGTATGGTTGCTTCTTGTGCATCCCCTGCTGAGAACTGGCTCCTGCCAGGAACTGGCCTGCAACCCAGGAATGTACACTGACTGGGAATCGAACCCTGATTGTCTGGTTCACAGGCCCGTGCTCAATCCACTGAGCTACACCAGCCAGGGCTAGGATGACATCTTACTGGGTGGGAATTTGAAGGAAAAGTTAGTTTTAGGGTTATAATGATAATAACTATGGCTAGGTGTCAACATTATTGACTCACTGCTCTCAGTTTGAAATAAAAATGAAACTTTTTTTATTTAATCCCTGAAGAACAGGTGATAGGGAATCCATTTGATGTTGTCTTCTCTGAGAAGTCTTCCACTGTTGGACTCTCTGAATTGGGTCACGAAGTCTTCTACTGTTGGACTCTCTCAATTGGGTTCCTTATGAGTTGTCCCATAGCTTCCTGTATTTTTTCACTTTCAGAAGGATTTATGTCTAGTTCACTTATACTGTTGAAAGCTCAGTGCTGGGCATACTGTAGGTATGTTAGACAGTAGACTTTAGCAGCAAGTGAGGAAAAAAGAACTCAAGAAGGCTTTTGCATAAAAAATCATTTATTACTCAATATAACTGAAAAGTCTCTTGGTTCATGGCTGCAGGCATGACTGGATCCAAATACTCAAAGAGGTGTCTTCATCTCTTGAAACCTTTTCCCTTCAATGCTGATATTAATTGTGGGTGTCAGTATGGGCACCAGAGAGCCCCAAGCTTACTAAGAGTCTTACTCTGTAATGTTTCAAACATAAATATAAGGTACTAAAAAACTTTGCTTTGATGAGACCATCTGGATTCAAATATTCTTTTGAATGATTCACTGTCATTGGAGTGATAGAAATACAATAATTGAGAGAATTGTCTACAGACAAAAGACCTGAAACTTAAAGTCTTTTCTGATTTGGCTTAGGTAAGAAACAAAAATGGATAAAGACATTCTGTCCAGACAAACTTCAAGAGTAAATACAGAAAGGACCATGGATATGGAGAAACTAAAGCAGCAAATAAGTTATGCAAGTAACATTTGAATCCCAGAGCTCTGAATATGAATAACATCTACCATTATACCACATTATTCTCTGATAAATGCTTTCTTATTAATACTATTTTATGCCCTTCTTTATACCTTTAGAGCGTAAAGCAATTTCAAACACTGGGTAGGGTAAGACATCCCCAAACCATCTGGAGAAGACAGAAGGAGTGGATGGTTTTAGCACCCTGTATATTGGTTTAGCAGATTCTACCCACCTAAGTAATGAAGTTAGGTATGACCCTAAAGCTTCTGAAACAAAAGAAAGATATCAAATGAGTCAGTGTAATTTCTGAAAATAGGAAGTAGATATATTAATTTGTAGAAACAATGATTTACCCAAATGGATCTCAAAACAGAAGTTAACTTACAAGTATTACACTAAGGATATTGACACAAAGTAGTATGTAATTGTTTAATCAATAGTTGTTTAAAGATTAAAATATTATTTGTTCATTGGCTATACAGTATCTACAAAGAAGGTAAGTGATGGGCATTTCACATTTCTTTTTATTTTTTTTTTACTTTCCATATTTATTTTTTGTGACGAAAAAATTACAGAGGCAGGAATTTTGGAAACTTGTTCTTGAAACAAGGTGGGACACAGAAATTAATACTCTAAGATACCAACAATAGCTTTCTTTTATTTTCTTCAATATTTACACATTTTATTGTTGTTTAAGAATAGCTGACTCCATTCTCCCCCCACCACTTTCAACCACACCAGCATTCCCCACCTCCCACCCTCAATCCTACCCCAATTTGGTGTTGTCCATGTGTCCTTTATACATATCCTTGAAAACCCCTCCCCCCTTTTCCCTTTTATTCCCCTCTCACATCCCCTCTAGTTACTGTCAATTTGTTCATAATTTCACAATCTCTGATTATATTTTGCTTGCTTGTTCATTGTGTTGATTAAGTTCCTGTTAAAGGTGAGATCATATGGTATTTGTCTTTCACCACCTGGCTTATTTCACTTAGCGTAATGCCCTCCAGTTCCATCCATGCTGTTGCAAAGGGTAGGAGCTCCTTCTATCTTTCTGCCACATAGTATTTCATTGTGTAAAAGTACCATAGTTTTTTGATCCATTCATTGACTTGTGGGCATTTAGGTTGCTTTCAGTACTTGGCTATTGTAAATTGTGCTGCTATGAACATTAGGGTGCAAGGTACTTTTGAATTTGTGTTTCAGGGTTCTTAAGGTGTAATCCCAGCAGTAAAGTTGTCAGGTTGAAAGGCAGTTTCATTTTTAGTTTTCTGAGGAAATTTCACACTGATTTCCACAGTGGCTGCACCAGTCTGCAATATCACCAACAGTGCATTAGGATTCCCTTTTCTCTACATCCTCTCCAACATTTGTTTTTTGTTGCTTTGTTTATGATGGCCATTCTCACTGGGATAAAGTGGTATCTCATTGTGGTTTTAATTTGCATCTCTCTGATAGCTAGCAATATTGAGCATCTTTTCATCTGTCTCTGGATCCTCTGTACGTCCTCCTTGGAGAAGTGTTTGTTCAAGTCCTTTGCCCATTTTTTAATTGGGTTATTTGACTTCCTGGAGTGTAGTCATGTGAGTTCTTTATATATTTTGGAGATCAAACCCTTATATGAGGTATCATTGGCAAATATGCTTTCCCATTGATTCTCTTTTTATTTTAATGATAGTTTCTTTAGCTGCACAGAAGCCTTTTGTTTTGATGAGGTCCCATTTGTTTATTCTTTCCTTTATGTCTCTCACTCTATGGGACATATCAATAAAAATATTGCTATATGGAATACCTGAAATCCCCCTGTCTATGTTCTCCTGAAGGATTTTATGGTGTCAGGACTTATATTTAAATCTCTTATCCATCTTGAATTTATTTATGTGTATGGTGTGAGTTGGGGATCGGGGGTTTTGTTTTGTTTTTGTTTTTGTTTTTTGCATGTAGCTGTGCAGATTTCCTAACACCATTTGTTGAAGAGGCTATTTTTACTCCACTTTATTCTTCTGCCCCCTTTGTCGAATATTGATTGACCATAGAGACTTGGGTTTATTTTTGGGCTCTCTATTCTGTTCCATTGATCTATGTTCTTACACCAGTACCAGTCTGTTTTGATTACAGTGGCCTTGTAATACACTTTGGTATCAGGCATTGTGATCCCTCCCTCTTTGTTCTTGTTTCTCAAAATTGCTGTGGCTATTCAGGGTCATTTATGGTTTCATATGAGTTTTTAAATATTTGTTCTATATCTGTGAAATATGCCATTGGTATTTTAATAGAGATTGTGTTGAATCTATAAATTGCTTTGGGTAGAATGGACATTTTAATGATGTTAATTATTCTAATCAATGACCCTGGTACCTGCTTCCATTTGTTTGTGTCTTCCTCAATTTTTTCTTCAGTGTTGTGTAGTTTTCTGAGTATAGATCTTTTACCTCCTTAGTTAGGTTCATTCCTAGGTACTTTAATTTTCTTGATGTGACAAATGCAATTTTTTCTTGATTTTTGTTTTTGCTATTTCATTGTTGGTATACAGAAATGACTTTGATTTCTGAATATTGACTTTGTATCCTACTGTTTTGCCAAATTCACTTAATAGGTCAAGCAGGTTTTTTTTGGAGTATATAGGATTTTCTATGTACAGTATCATGTGATCTGCAAACAATGACAGTTTTACTTTCTTTTTTTCAAATTTGGATGCCTTTTATATCTTTTTCTTGTCTGATTGCTGTGGCTTGGACTTTCAATACTATAGAAAGTCATGGATGGAGGAAATAAAACTCTCATTGTCTTGTTACTTATCTTAGTTGAAAAGCTTTTAGTTTTTGCCCCTTGAGTATGATGTTTGCTTTGCTACAGGTCTCTTTTATATGGCTTTTATTATGGTGAGGAATGCTCCCTCTAATCCCCCTTTGCTGAGTGTTTTTTATCCTAAATGGGTGCTCTAACTTATCAAATGCCTTTTCTTCCTCTATTAATAAGATCATGTGATTTTTGTATTTCTTTTTGTTTAGGTGACATATTATGTTTGTTGATTTGCAAATATTGTATCTTCTTTGCATCCCTGGGATGAATCCCATTTTATTATATTGTGTGATTTTTTAAATGTATTGTTGGATGTGGTTTGCCAATATTTTGTCAAGGATTTCTTGTCTGTAATCTTTGGTGATATTGTTTGTAGTTTTCTTTGTTTCTTGTATCTTTTTCTGGTTTGGGGACTAGGATGATGTTGGCATAATAAAAGGAGTTTGGGACTCTTTTGTCTTCTTGTATTTTTTGGAATAGTCTCTGAAGGATAGGGATTAGCATTTCCTGAAGTGTTTTGTAAAATTTGGCTGTAAAACTATCCAGGCCAGGGCTTTTGTGTGCCAGGAGTGTTTTGATTACTGCTTTGATATTGTCAGCTGTTATTGGTCTGTTCAAGCTTTCTGCTTCTCTTCATGCAGTTTTGGAAGAATACATTTTTCTAGAAATTTGTCCATGTCACCTATGTTTTCAAATTTCTTGACATATAGTTCTTCATAGTAATTTCTTAAAATCCTTTTTATTTCTGTG
Source organism: Sturnira hondurensis (assembly GCF_014824575.4). Taxonomy (NCBI): domain Eukaryota; kingdom Metazoa; phylum Chordata; class Mammalia; order Chiroptera; family Phyllostomidae; genus Sturnira; species Sturnira hondurensis. Next base: position 14,332,793 of record NW_028075471.1, read on the forward strand.
GTATCAGCTGCAATCTCTCTCCTTTATTCTGAGTGTGTTTATTTGGCTCCTCTCTCTTTTTTTTCCTAATGAGTCTGCTTAAAGGCTTGTCAATTTTGTTGATCTTTTCAAAGAACCAGCTCCTGGATTTAGTGATCCTTAGAGTTGTTCCCTTGGTCTCTATGCCATTTAATTCTGCTCTGATCTTGGTTATTTCCTTCCTTCTACTTGCTGTGGGCTGTCTTTGTTGTTGTTGCTCCAGTTCTTGTAGATGTAGGGTTAGGTTGTTTTTTTGAAAACTTTGTTTGTTTTTTAGGTATAAAGTTCATTCTCTATGAACGCTCCTCTCAGTGGTGCCTTCACTGTGTCCCATAACTTGTGTACTATTATGAGTCCATTTTCATTGTTTTCAGAAACTTTTTGATTCTTACTTAATGTGTTTTGATCTCATTCTTAAGCCATTCATTGTTTAATAGCATGTTTTTCAATCTCCATGAATTTGAGTGTTTTTTATTTTTTTTCCTTGAGGTTGGTAACTAATTTTAATCCCTTGTGGTTGGAGAAAATGCTTGATATGATTTTAATTTCCTTGGATTTGTTGAGTCTTGTTTTGTGTCCCATCATATAATCTGTCTTTGAAAATGTTCCATGTGCATTTGAAAAGAATGTGCATTTTGCTTCTTTGGGATGAAAGTTTCTCTCTATATATCAGTTAAGTATATTTGATCCCAGGCATTGTTAAATATCACAATATCTTTGTTGATATTTTGTTTGGAAGATCTATTGATTCTTCACACTGAGGTGTTAAAAATCCCCTCCTATAATTGTGTTGCTGTCAATATCTTTCTTGAGGTTCTCCAACATTTTCCTTATGCATTTGGGTACTCCTTGGTTGGGTACATGTATGTTTATAGTGTTTATGTCTCTTGATGGATTCTCCCCTTGAATATTGTGAAGTGTCCTTCTGGGTATCTTTTATGGCCCATATTTTGAAGTCTATTTTATCTGATATGAGTATTGCTACCCCTCCTTTTTTCCCCCTGTACATTTGCTTGGAATGTTTTTTCTAACCCTTCATTTTGTGTGTGTGTGTAGGCCTATTGTTCTGAGGTGAGTCTCTTATAGGTAGCATATATATGAGTAATATTTTCTTATCCATTCAGCCACTCTATGCCTTTTAATTGGATCATTTAATCTATAACTATTTAAGGTTATTAATGATTGGTATTTATTCATATTCCCCCTTTGTACCTGTGTTCCTCTCTTTCTCACTCTTTTCCTTCCTCTTCTTATAGTACTCTCGTTAGAATATCTTGTAGTGCTTGTTTGGTGGATATATATTCTTTCAGGCTTATCTTGTCTTGGAAACCCCTTATTTTGCTAGGTAGAATACTTGGTTGCAGGCCTTTGGTTTTCATTACTTGGAATATATCTTGCCATTTTTCCTGGTTTAAAGTGTTTCTGTTGAGAAATCAGCCCCTAGCCTAATCGAAGCACCTTTGTGTGTTACATTTTGTTTCTCCCTTGCTGCTTTTAAAATTTTCTCTTTGTCTTTAAAACTTGGCATTTTAATTATGATGTGTCTTAGAGTAGGCCTCTTTGGGTTCATCTTGCTTGGGACTCTCTGTGCCTCCTGCACCTCTGGGATTTTTTTTCCTCTCCACATTCAGGAAGACTTCTGTCATTATATTTTTTAAAGGTGTTTCTATTTTTGGTTCTTTTTTTCTCCTTCTGATATTCCTATGATTTGAATGTTGTTGCATTTCATGTTATCTTGTAGTTCCCTTGAGCTATTTTCCTATTTTTTTTTAGTCTTTTTTTTATGCATATGCTCTACCTGGGTGTTTCTGTCCACCTTGTCTTCCAGCTCACTAATTTAGTCCTCTGATTCACCCAACCTTCTTGTAATTCCTTCTACTGTGTTTTTTATTTTGGAAATTGTGTTTTTAATTTCTTCCTGGTTTTTGTTTATAGTTTCCTTTCTTTTTCATGGTGTTGTAGTTCTCACTCAATTCCTTAGTACAAAAGTATATTTCTGTGAGTCCCTTAAGCATCCTTATAACCATTATTTTGAATTCTATATCTGATAGCTTACCTCTACTTCATTTAGCATTTTTACTGGGAAATCTTTAATTCCTTTTGATTGCAGGTTCTTTTTTTGTCTCTTCATTTTAGGTGACTCTTTTTGGTTGTTTCTGCACTTCCTGATGTTCTGCTTTGGTAGCTGTCTTTGTAGGTTGAATTTCTATGGTAAGAATTCTATGCAATTCACTGGTATGATCTCTTTGATCTTGTCTGGATGCTCTAGGGTTGCCCTGTCTTCTGTTTGTGGGGCTCTCTTGTTCTACTTGGGTTTTTATCTGTTGGTGTTCCTTTGCTGGTGGGTTCTCTCCTCCAGAAGGTATACTGATGTTCACATCTTATACCTGTGGGGGGCACTCTGCCCGCAGGGCCCCCCGAACTGCCACAGGTGAGAATAATTCTACCAAGACATGATCTGCTTGGGGAGGAAAGGTGGCCAATCTCTCAAAGAAGGAGGGCTAGGAGCTTTTATTTCAATGGGCTTTTATTTTATTTAATTTGCATAAGAATACAGGCCATATATGTAAAACTCATCAATCATTGTCAGGCAGTAAAGATCAAACAATAGATAACATTCAAAGAATTATGAGGGCTTATTTTGAGTCAGAGTCAGATAGCTAAAGGGCCATAAAACTTTGGGCAAACTCATTTTATGCTTAGATCCTTATCATTGAAATTGAGGGTATTATCAAAGTAGGTTTCAAAGGATTGTATACATTCTTTCTTAGGCTTGAAGGTCCCAGGGAACCCACTCTTTACAACAGAGGGCCACACCTACCTGTTATTGTTTCAGGCTTAAATCAGGCAGCCAAGAGATTAGGAGACTTGTCACAGACAGAATGAGAGTGAGGACTCCAGCTATGTCGAAACTGAGGGGTAAGGGTCCATCACCCCCTTTTTCTATAGCCCCCCATGTCTTTCCCTAAGAGCCTCTCCATTACTATGCCTGTCTTAGGTCATCCCTCCTTTGAGGAATCTTACCTGTCATTGGCTAACTAGTCATGTGCCCAGGGCCAAGCAGGGTGAAGTGAAAGGGGTAGAGGCGGTACCCCCACAAGGAAGATAAGCTTTGTCTCCTTAATGGCTTGTGGTCCCAAGGCCTTTTTACTCAGCCTTAGCCAAGGTGGGATTACAGCTTTTGAAACCAGGCAGGGCGGTTATCAACATCCACCTAATCTCGTGAGTTATCAGTGTCGGGGGTGGGGGGTGGGGGGGAAGGCAAAATGGATTAAGACATCGGGAGAGTATTCTATGGGATTTAAAATACTAACAAGTAGAGAATAGATAGAAAATCCTTTTGATAAGTATAGCATTATTAATTGTGATATTTCACTGAACTAGCCATCTATTATAAAAGGTGAAAAAGAGATAAGTGTCCTGTTACAGAGGAGGATTGTGAGCTGAAAACAGAAAACAGTGTGTTTTGAGGAGGTCAGATGATGAGATATAGTGAGAGTCAAAGATAGAAAGTAGGTGTAGTGTGCGAGAGAATAGAGTTAACCACAATAGTAATAAAGCTCCAGAAGATAGTGAAATGTGCAAAGATCAGTGAGGGGTGCTGTGTAGTAGTCACAGTTATATGGAATAATAATTGTTTACAATAATGCTGGAACAACAATAAGGTGACAAGAAATATATGACCTGAAAAACAAGAATAGAAAGTATACAACCAAGAATAGTGTGATTCTGGAGCACAGTAAAGTGAAAGAAGGAAAATTAAAATGCAGTAAGACAGAACAAGAAAAACCAGTTAAACAATGCAATTAGACAAACAAATAAAACAGAGAAATCTAAACAGGAATAAGAGAAATAAAAAGTGACAGAGCTGTTGATTTGGTTCTCCTCCAAGGATCCTCCAGAATGCACCAGGCTTTGGGATGCAGAAGCTTTGGTCCCCACACTGGTCTCAGGGACCTTCCCATCCCAATGCAATCTCCTTACCATCTCATTTTCAGTGTCCTCTACAATTTTGGCCTCCAAACTTTATATAAGCTGGGATTCCATTGGCTGTTGACTCTGTTCCTCAGAAGATTGGCTAGGTGTTCCGCCTGTGCACAGTGGGGCGTGGGCTCTCCTCTTACCTACCTTGCTGCCATCTTCCATCCTCCTCACATTTCAGTCCCCCCACACACTTCCACAGCTACTGATGTTCTGTCTGTCCTCCCCAAACACTCATAATGTTCATACATGAGCATAGGCAGAATATCTGACCTTCCCAGATGTGTAAAAGATTACAAAGAGCACTTTGAATTGGTGTCTTTGCACTCAGGTCATCTTCTGTGTTGGAATATTGAACACATGAAAAATATCATCAAATAGTCTATAATACATTTTATTCTTAGTTTACCACTAAGAATTACTGGAAGTTTTACTATGTATCAGGCTCTAGTGCCAAGCACTTTACAAGTGTAATCTAGTTTAATTGACAGTATACAATTGATTATAAATTGATAATATACAGATGTATAGCTTAATTATGGTTTGGATGTAGTAGAGGAAGTTTATTTAGCTCTTCCTTGGAATTTCCATTAGGAACAAGGTTATTACTTTCTTGTATTCCTCTTGAATTAAAGTAAGTGCTCAGGACATTGGTGTGTATTTCCTCCCCAGACCCATATCATTCGGGATCTGCCTGGCAACCATGAGCAAAGTAGCCATGAGTTTCTGTCCCAGCCAGATGTTTCAGGCCACACTCAGGGCAGACAAATATGTGTCCAGAGGAGCAGTCACCATGTGTACTGATGACCTGTCTTCTTTGCAGAACAAAATCATTTCCTTGAGCACTTAAAGAAATGCCTGAGCTATTCTTTGTTTGGGGGTAGGAGATTCAGGCCCTCTCTTAAAAAAGCAAATAGCCCAGGCTGTGTGGCTGAGTTGGTTAGAGTGTTGTCCCATACACCAAAAGGTTATAGGTTCAGGTTTAATCGCCAGTCAGGTCACATACCTAGGGTATGGGGTTTGATCCCTTGTTGGGGTGAACACAGGAGGCAACCGATCAATGTTCCTCTCTCACATCAATGTCTCTCTCTCTCTCTCTCTCTCACACACACACACACACACACATATCAATGTTTTTCTCTCTCTCCTCCCTTTTCTCTCTCTAAAATCAATAGAAACATATCCTCAGGTGAGGATTAAAAACAAAAACAAAAGCAAAACCCTCCAAAACCCCAAACAAACAAATGTTCCATTTGAGTTCCAGGATAAAAACCCAAAACACTCAGAGTTTCTAAATCATAAATATTTATGTAAAAAGTATAAATGAATTTCCTAATGCAACCAGTGACTGTTGCAGAACTTGGAACACTTAAGTTTCCACTTAGTGAAAAATTCTGGTACTAAAATAAAATTTGCAATTTCCTAACTCCAAGTGTTCATCAAATAAAAGAAGTTTGAAGAAAAAACCCAAGAATTACTGATCTGGGGCTTTCAGTTTGAAGCATAATGATCCACTCCTGTGACGTGGCTTGCTTTGAAGGAAGGAGGATCACTTCTGGCCAGCTGTTGCACTGCGGCATTTTGGGTGTCTCTAAGAAGAGGAAATGTTTCCTTCCTCCAGGCAGAAAAGAATTCGGAATTTGAGGATATATTGAGGAAAAGGTCAAGACTGACTGGAAAGGGTATGTAAAACAGCTGGTGATTGCTGTTTTGCTTTTATGAGTCATTGGCTATTTTATATTCTAGAGAGCACTTATACAAATCTCTGCAATTTACAAAAAAGTATTAGTCTTTGTTATTCAAAAATTCAGGTTATAAGATACTGGTGAATTCAAAAGTTTATAATGGTGGTAATTTTCAACTTTCTTAGGTAAAGTAAAATAGTGAGTCATTTTTTAGAGTCACTTTGCTAGTATATAAACCCAATTAGCTGTCCAGTATCAAGATGTGAATGAAGCTGTGATATTTTGACTTTCTCATACTTAGAAACTTTTATCAATTGATTAAAATAATAACAGCAAGTTTTTTTCTTTAGGGAAATGGCTACCAACTGAAGGTGAACTTGAGTAAAAGTTGAAAGGTGGGGATTTGTGGATTGAGGAAATACAGGGGAAATGTGTTTCTGGACATGCTTGAAAAGAAGACAGTCAACCTGTATTTATCAGCTTGAGCACTTGTGATGGTCACATTATGTATTTGCTTCTCGATGTCAGGACATCAATGTTATTTTTTTCATTTATTTTCTTTTTTGTTTTTGTTTCTAATTTATTTAATTATTTTTCAAGTATAGTTTTCTGTCTATTTAGTAGATAGTTTCATTTTAGTGTAAATAAAAACAAGTTTGTTTTTATAACAAGTTTGTTTTTATTTGGGAATAATCATTATTTGGGATAAGGCAAAATGAATAAAAATGACTTAGCCTACAATGATTCTCATCTTTTAAACCCTGGTCAAACCTGACACTGGTGTCTTTATACAACTCTGATATTTTGTATTTTCTAGAAGTAAAATAAGGGGCGGGGGGCAATGAAAAAGAAAACGATAAGGAAGAATCAGCACAGTAAGCCAATGCTGCATTTATAGATGAAGAAAGGACACATTACTGCAAATAATAGAGGATGGAATTTCAGAAGTTCTCTTCTTTATAAAAGCAATGAGAAAATTGGGAAACATTGTCTGAATCAACTTTTCCAGAACTTTGGAAATTAACAAAGTCTTACAGAAATATCAGGAGTACTTACTCAAGAAAAACAGATTAATCTTCATAAAAAGAGTGAGCTTTGCCAGATTTTTAATTTTCTCTAGTTGGATCTTCCTCTCTACAGCTCCAAATGATGACATTGAAAACCAACAGACTTGGTGAAAACCAGTGGGCTTGCATCTATTGGAGGGGGAAGAATGTGGTTGGAGCTTCTCTAAAGTGACATTTCCAGAGAATTATTATTGTTTGACCTATTTGATGGTTTCCAGAAAGAACCTACTTGCAAAAATGTCATTATTCAACCTGAGTTACATCTTATCCAGTAAAGCAAGGCTTATTGAAGAAAGCCTTTTTCCTGGGGATATTTGTTTAAAATATGTAGAGGCAAATATCTTCAACTTTGTGGCTGCCTAAAGCCATTGACAAGAGTAGGGAAAAATAGGCTAACCAAAAGGCTTAAAAAGCAAAAGGCTGGGAAGTCCATAAAGGCTTTGAAAAGCTTCAACACGTTTCTGAAAATTTAGAAAACCATGCACACATGTAGGGCTTTACCCATGTGCAGGGCTGTGTGCATGCTCAGGAAATATGTGAGGTGCATTACTTAAGCTCTCACCTCTAGCTGATCTATATAAGCATGAAGTAAATAGTAAGATAAAGTCGTTAACTGGCTGGATAAGTGTTATGATGTGCCCCAACATGCACACACAGCCTCTCAGCAAAGACTGGGACACTTGTTGACTTCAAGTGCTTAAATAAATTGTTGTTTAGTAATTAGCAACCATTAAGCTAACTGATCAGGTATTTCATTGGCCAAATAAGACAAGGTATACAGATTTTACAGAATTAGTTCCAAAAAGTCACTAAGCAAACAAATAAACAAACAATAATTACCAATAACAACAAACCCCAGGATAGGGAGAATATCTTTTTTTTCAGATTCCACGTTATAATATTTAAATGTCCACTTTTCAGCAAAAATTAGGAGACATGAAAAGAAATAAGAATATAGGACATATGAAAAAAGCATTTAACAGAAACCATCCCTGAGGAAGACTAAATGTTAACCAAAGTAGATGAGATTTTAATCATCTGTTTTAAAATATTCAAAATAGCAAGGAAACTATGTTTATGAAAATAAAAGAAATATTACAATAATCTATCACCCAATATAGACTCCCAATAAAAATGCAGAAATTATGAAAAAGAACAATGTAGAAATTCTGGAGTAAAAAAGCACAATAACTAAAATTTTAAACACATCAGAAAGGCTGAATATCAGATTTGAGTGGGTGGAAGAACCATTGAATTTGATAATAGGTCAATTGAAATTATCCAATCTGAGGAACAGAAAGAAAAAGGAAGAAAAATGAACAAAGCCTCAGACATCTGTGAGACACTTTAAGTACCTTAACATACACATAATAAAAATCAAAAGGGAGAGAGGAGAGAAAAAGGAGTAGAGGTAATATTTAAAAAAACAATGACTGAAACAAACCTAATTTGAGGAAAAACATTTATCTACACATCTAAGAAGCTCAATAAGCTCTAAGATCTACTCTAAGACATTCAACCTTCACAAAACATAATTGAAATGTTGAAAAAGTGATAACAAAGAGGAAATCTTGAAAATGGCAAGAGAAAAGTGACAGCATTTACATGGGATTATAAATAAGATTAACAACTGATTTCATAGAAGCCAGAGACAGTAAGATGATTTATTGAATGTGTTCAAAGAAAAAGTGTATGAACCAATAAATTCATCAAAGCTATCTTTTAAAAAAGCAAACAGAAATTAAGACATTCTTATACAAAGAAAAACAGAAAATGTTTGGAAGCTAATGTCTGGAAGCTAATCTATGAAAATGAACTGAGAATGGATCAAAGATCTAAATGTAAGATCTAAAAACTATAAAACCCTTAGAAGATACAAATCTAAGGTATCCTGACCTTGTACTGGGCAATGTTTTCTTAGACATGACACCTGAGGCACCAGCAACCAAAGAAAAAAAATCGAAGAGTTCCTCAAGGAAGTTAAAGGTAACCCCAGAATGAAAGAAAATCTTTGCATGCACACACACAAGATAATATATCCTCTTCTGATATATGATGAATTCATTTATATGTATGGTATGAGGTGTTTTGCATGTGTATATTCAGTTTCTCCAGTACAATTTGCTGAAAAGACTATTATTTTCTAATTGAATTATCTTGGTACCCTTGTTGAAACAGCTGACAAACATATGGGTTCATTTCTGGATTTCCAGTTCTATTCCAGTGATCTATATGTGTATCCTGTGCAACTACAACATGGTCTTAATTACTGTAGCTTTATGGTAAGTTTTGAAGTTGATATGAGAAGACATTTAAAATGTTGATTTGGAGGGTTTACAGGAACTAGTATAAAGGACACATGGACAACTAAAAGAGGTGGACATGGGAGGGAGGTTGGGAGCACTGAGGCGGGGGTGGGATGGGATGGGAGTAAAAGACAGAAAACTGTACTTGAACAATTAAATAAATGAAAAAATATGTTGATTTGAGGAAAGTGATAGTCAGTTTAACAAGCATGAAGACACATGACAATCTTTTGTTCAATCTCCCAACTGAGGAAGTTCCCAAATGATATTTTGAAAATTGGATCCCTGTCAAGATATGAATCTGAGAATGATTATTTGTGTGATAGGACAAAGAAAGAAAAGCATGTGGGCATTGAGCATTTTGGAAACTTGAGTCATGCAAGCACAACTGCAGTATTTTTTGCTTTAGCCATTTTTAAACCCCTTTCTCTCTTTTTTCTATTGATTGATTCACCTAAATACTAATTGTTTTAAGTAGCAACTCTATATTAAGTATATCAAAAGTGTTATATATGAAATCATGGGCTGTAACACATATTAAAATAAGACATAATTATTAAAAATAGTGTCTGCTCAACGTCTAAAAAAATTTTAGGAGCTATGAAGCATATGCAAAAGGCACCCTACTTTGGGAGATACTGCTGTTTGGAGAGAATGTTATATGAGGAGTTATTTGACCAAAATTCTAACTTCCATTATATTGATTTTGTGATTTTTGGTGAGCAAGGCAAATTCAGTGGCATTGTCTAAAAACTGTGACCAAATAGGTTGTCCTGTGTTATTTATTTATTTATTTATTTATTTATTTATTTATTTTAAAAGGCAAGCAATTTTTTAAATTTTTTTAAAATTTATTTATCTTTAGAGGGGAAGGGAAGGAGAGAAGGAGAGAAATATCAATGTATGGTTGCCTCTCATGAGTCCCCCCCTGGGAACTGGCCTGCAACCCAGGCATGTGCCCTGACTGGGAATCGGACCTCGATTGTGTGGTTTGCAGGCCTGCACTCAATCCACTGAGCTATACCAGCCAGGGCCTGTGTTAGTTATTTATTGAATCCTCCTGGAAGCAATGATCTTGGGATGGCCTACCAGACATTACCTACTATTGTGCATTGGATTGTGTCCCCTCCAAGAATGATTTGAAGTCATAATCTCAGTTACCTGTGAATGTGATCTTATTTGGAAATAGGGTCTCTTCAGATGTAATCAAGTTAACATGAGGTCCTACTGAATAAGTGTGGACCCGAAATCCTATGAATGGTGTTCCTATAAGATGAGGAGAATTTGAATATATGAGCACCCTAGGAGAATTTTATGTGACCACGGAGGCAGAGATCCGAATGATGAGCTATAAATCAAGGAACCCTGAGAATTGCTGTTAACCATAAGAACATAAAAGAGGCAAGGAAGGGTTCTTTCCTAGATCCCTCAGAAGGAGAATGGCCCATGGAACACCTCAATTTCACACTTTTAGCTTCCAGACTGTTGAAGGATAAAATTTTGTTGTTTTCTGCCATCTAATTTGTAGTCATTTATTACAGAGCCCTAGGGAAATAATACACCTAACTTTTCTTTTCTATGTAAATCAGATAATAGCAGAAATATCTCATTTTGTTCACTGCTAATACTGAGATCCTGTAATAGTTTTTCACATTTAGTAAATACTCAATTCCTATTTTCTTGAATAAACAAATCAATAAGTCCTCTCAACAATCCTGAGATTTATACATTTATTATATTATTGAATAAACTAAGCCTAGCAGAGCTTGAGAAACATGCCCAGGGGTTGCACAGCTAGTAGGTGGTGAGCCAAGATTCAGTCCTAGGTCCATCTAATTCCAAAGTCACTGAGATACAAAATATGGAGCTGAAATCAAATGATTTCTTAAAGTCCCTTGAAGCAGAGAGCCATGGTTCTATGATAATATACAAGCCTTTTAGAAGTCATTGCTAAATATGGAACCATTGCTTATAAAAATTTTTATTAAGGTCGTAGCAAAATTGAGGCCTCTAGAGATAAAACTATTAACAACTGGTTTTTATTTTTTATTCAATAAATATTTAGTGAAGATTTATTATGTACCAGAACCCAAATGTATTTTATTTCTTTTTAAGGTTTATTTTTGATTCTCATTTAAGAGAGAGGGGAAGAAGGAGAGAGACAGAGAAACATTGATGCGAGATAGAAACATTGACCAGTTGCTTTCCATACACACCTGGACTGAAGACTAAACCCACAACCTAGGCATATGCCCTCTCCAGGAATCCTTCCATATAGCGGATCATGCTGCAAATAACTGAGCCACACTGACAGAGAACTTCATAAGACTTTTTACAGGAGCGTAAATTATCATTTCTATTTTGCACATGAAGATTATAACACAAAGTCATCACACAAATTGCTGACATTGACAGCTATAACATAGCCAAACCTAGATTCAATCCAGACTTTTAAAGGACAAATTTTTATTACCTGAAACATTTGTATCCTCTCCTTGCGTATTCCACCCTTTTGATAAGTCCTAGTTCAGCACCTTATAACCCAGGAGCCTTCCTTTCCTGGTGTACAAATTATGGTGTATCCCTCATGTGTACCACTACTCTGCACTTCTCTGTAGCAGATATCTTTTTTTTATTATTATTATTATTTTTAATTTTTTTTCCAATTTTTTTATTTAATTATTTTTCAAGTACAGTTTTCTGTCTATTACTCCCATCCCATCCCACCCCCCATCCTCCCCCCTCTCTCCCATTTCCACCCTTCTCAGTTGTTGTCCATGTATCTTTTATATAGGTTCGTCTAAATCCCTCCCTTATTTCCCCTGAAATTCCCTCCCCTCTCCCCTCTGGTCACTGTCAGCCTGTTCTCTATTTCAGTGTCTTTGGTTATATTTTGCTTGCTTGTTTGTTTTGTTGTTTAGCTTCCTGTAAAAGGTGAGATCATATGGTATTTGTCCTTCAACACCTGGCTTATTTCACTCAGCATAATGCTTTCCAGTTCCATCCATGTTGTTGCAAAAGGTAGGAGTTCCTTCTTTCTTTCTGCTGCATAGAATTCCATTGTGTATATATACCATAGTTTTTTGATCCATTCATTTACTGACGGGCACCTAGGTTGCTTCCAACTCTTGGCTATTGTAAATTGTGCTGCTATGAACATTGGGGTGCATAGGTTCTTTGGGATTGGTGTTTTAGGGTTCTTAGGATACAATCCCAGCAGTGGAATTGCTGGGTCAAAAGGCAAGTCCAATTTTAGTTTTCTGAGAAAATTCCATACTGTTTTCCATAATGGTTGTACCAGTCTGCAATCCCACCAACAGTGGACCAGAGTCCCCTTTTCCCCACACCCTCTCCAACATTTGTTGTTTATTGCTTTGTTTATGATAGCCATTCTCACCGGTGTAAAGTGGCATCTCATTGTAGTTTTAATTTGCATCTCTCTGATACCTAGCGATATTGAGCATCTCTTCATGTGTCTCTGGGTCCTCTGTATGTCCTCCTTGCAGAAGTGTTGGCAGATATCTTTTGACCTCTACAGCCATACTCTTAGCTTCCCATGCTTATACATAGCAGATAAGCAATCAATGTGGCCTGAGTTGGCGATATAATGGTGGAAAAGAAGGTACTTTGTGGTACCTGAGACACATTTTCCAAATTTTTCGAGATGACCACATTCTGAACTTGTTCAAATTACCATGCTGCCTCTGGCCTTCTCAAAGGTTTTAATCACTCGCATTAGAATCTCTTGGGGTGCTTTTCCTGCCTTGGCTTATTGAATCAGAATATATCAGGGTGGGATCTTCCCAAATTCAGTGTATGTTGCCCCAAGTGTCTTCACATCAGTGGAGAAAATCTCTTTGTGTTTCAGGTATTAGCTTTGAAGTCCCAGTCCCTATGAATAATTCTTTTTATCCCAGGCTAAAAGTGAAATGCCCCTCCTTTGTGATCTCATTGAGTGCATTGGCATTTAGCAATTTGCATAATAATTGCATCTTTACTTGTAATTCTCCCTTTGAGCTCCTTGAGGCCAGTTTCTACAGGTGTCAGTCACAATCCTTGGTATATAGCAGGTGGTCAATAATAAAATAGACAAATAACACAAATTTAGCATGGAGATCACATTTTGCATACCCTCACCCGGTCCCCAGTCATTTTCTCAGTTGCAGGAAGCAAGTTACAATTACTAGTCATAGGAAAACAGACAGGGACCACAAAAGTTGATGGAATTCTTTGTCTTACTCATCTAGTTTAAGAAGGACACAAATGTGGTAAATTTAGGTGTTAATGGGACAATAGCTCTAGCCTCTTAAATAGTTCCTGGGCAAGCTTGGCATGGCTCATGTGAAAATTCATGATGAAACCAGTAATGAGAAACTCATAATTATGAAAATCACAGTATTTCAAATAAAACACACTTCTTTGACAATCCAAACTAAATACAAATTAAGGGAGCCACCATCCTTTTCTTTTAAAATCTAGAATGTTTTCACTTCCTGAGTGTAACAGGTGCTCCATTCATTATGCAAACACTTAATAAATGTTTATGTGCTGTAGCTAGTAGCCTTCATACTTATGTATGTGGCAAAGAAAAAAAAATCCACTTGGGATTCCTTTCCTTTGTGGTCTGCATGTTCACATAAACCTGTTTTAGAGAGGAAAGGAAAATCCACTTTATTTAAGTAACCAATGAGCTGGTGGTTTTAGAAAGATTCTTGAATCACTACAGAAAACATTCTTAGGTTTGGTCTTAAGTTTGTTTCTAACTAGCCAGGTAGCCTCAGATAAGGCACTTGACTTCTCTTAATTTTAATTCTTGTTAGAGGAGAAAAATTCTAGTTCTTTTGTTAGCTCATTGCTTTATTCTGAGGTTTTAATAAGACAATGTACTAATGAGAGTTTATCTTGTATATAATAAGCAGTCATGTAACAAATATAAAGAATAAATAAGCAAATAAATGAATGCACATGAAAGATCTTTAAAGATACTTGCTGAAAGATTAGAAAGTTCCCAAGATAATTATTCTGAGGGATTCAGGCTTCTTCCTACTCAGCCAGGATCAGTCTATTTCACTATCTGAGCATTGTGCTATATAGAGTAGGCCATAATTGGACCACAGATGGATAAATTTTAGTAGAAAGGGAAACAGTAAAGACTTACTGAAGGAAGGGATGATTGGAGTCCAAGTGGGATGTTTCAGGGTGAGGCGGTGAATTGTCAAACCTTGGGACCCATGGTAACTAAAAATGGTGATCGCTGGGAAAGAGCAGAGAGGAACCTCATCTGAAGAGCCAGCTTCTTGTAGTCCTGAAAATTTTAGAGAGTTCTATATAGTATATAGAGAGTTCTATACATTAAGCTTGGGGTCACAAGCAGTTTTGTGCTAATGTTTAACAATTAATTCTTAAGGAAAAAAAGCCCTGATGAAGCATTTACTGATTTCTATGATGGCTGATTTCAAGTCACCAATGTTTTAACAACAGGTTCATAAAACTTCTGAAATTTAATGATCAGCTCTCATGAGCCATTGTAACCAACTCAGAGACATGGGATACATTAACTATAAAGCTGTAAAAAGTTATTACAGAAGATTTCAAAGAACAGAGAGAATTACCTAACAGACTCCCATGTTCCCATAGCCTAGTTTTAGTAATTATCAAGTGAGGTAAAATTTTGTTTCATCTATACTTAACCTGTTCCTTCCATCCCTGGATGGATTATTTTGAAGCATGTGCTTCAACATATGTCTCTAAAACATAAGGACTGTTTAAAAATAAATGACAATACAAAAAATTCTGACAGTAATTTATTAACACAGTGAGCTATTCACTCAGTGTTGAAACTTGTCTGATTCCATACAAAGGGAGGGGTGTAGAGCTGGTCTATTCAAATAGGGATCTAAACAAGACCTACACATTGCATTCAATTGATAATTCTCTTGTTTATTTTAACCTACAGGTTCTCTCTTCCTTTCCTCATCCCTTTATTTTTCTTTGCAATTTATGTGTTGGGATAATGAGTTCACTTTCTTGTAGTTTTCCAGTCTGGACTTTGCTGATTGTACTTCTATGGCATTCCTAATGTGTTCTCCTGTTCCTTATTTCTGTCTATAGAGCAGTAACTGGATCTGAAGGCTATGTACTTTATGTTCTGTGTGTGTATTCATGCACATACATACACAGGGCCTTTCACAGGAAGGGTATAACTTTTCCATTGCCTCATATTAGGGAACATATTGTGTCCAGTTGTCTCTCTTTTAGTGATATTAAGATTGATCAGTGATTTGAGCATGAGATGGATGATGTTTAACATTAGCAAAAAAAACACACCCAAAACTGAGATATTTTCTTAGTCTTAAAGATGACTTTACCACAAACACGTAAATCAATGTACAAATATAAACAGTTACTAAGTCAACCCATCTATTTTATTCACGATTACCCCACATTTGAAAGCTCTTGCTTTCTCTATTTTCTTTGAACTAAAGTTGCAGCTTTGACTAGCAAACCATAAATCCCATGTTTTATGAAATATGACTTCATCAGTAGGGCAGATTAAAAAGTGTTCCTTGCTAATTTTTCTTAGCATTGGTTTGGTAAGTAGTGAGCATTTGCTTGTATTCCTTTCAGGAAAAATACACCAAAAGTTGCTTTAACACTTAGAAACAATTTTTTTAATATTTAATTTTTGATGGGCAATGTATTATTAGGTACATTTCAGAATTTGAAGGGTGCCTAAGGTATGGGCAGGTGAACAAGTTCTGTCACCTGGACTTTGGCTAATGCTTCTAACTTGCTCTAGCCACTAGTTAGGCCTTAATTCACTTAGAGTTTGCTCTTCTAATTTGAACTGTGTGAGACTTTGGCTGAGGGGTAGTTCTATGTCCTGGTGATAAAAGAACACATAAAACATCCCAGTATTTGATCATTGTCCCTGGCTGTAGGGGCATCATGTCTAATAGACTCTCCATGCAGTTTGTGCCAATTCGCTTGCAATGGTTTCCTTTTCTGTGGGGTTGCTGCTCAGCAGGCCCTGAAGCAATCTATGAATAACTTCCCAACAGATGCTGTTTATGAATTGAAGCAAATGGTTTCCCTGTTTCTCTTTTTCTCACTTCAATAATTTTCAGTTACATTATGATGAATATTTATAGTCCTGTAGCAGTGCATAAAAATGGAGAAAAGCAGACCTGGGCATTGTTTCATACGTGAGTACTGTTCTAATGGGTTTTGGCTGACTGGTTTTAATAATGTTCTCTTGATAGACTGAAAAGAGGATGCAAATTGTAGATCAGTCATTACCAATCACTGTTTTAGAAGGGTGGGCACTGATGGAGCAGTGGTTGTATGCTTCCCACACACACAGCACCTAACTTACCAAACAACCTGGCATGCTGTATGTCCATCTCCTCTTTGCACTTCTTGTGAGCCATTTCAAATACTTGACTTCAACAGAGATTCTGACACTAATATTTGTGTTTATCACTTTCTACAGGTAGTACCATTTGTGATTCAAGTGACTAACTGCATTATAAATTGGAGCCCAACTAACATATCCCAGGAATTAAAATGTAAAATCACAAGCAATGTTTGGTTTTGATCTGTGGGTCTTTTATAGAAAGCTATTGGACCATATTTTACTCTAAAATATCTTTTTAAAATGCTTCATAATTCCATGTTCTCTTCAATATTACAAAAATAAGAAGACTTTTATAAAAACATAGCTCCTAAATTTGATTCTAAGGAGACTACTCAAGTCTTCAGTGGCTTATGTTTCGAGTACCTGATATATCTTACTTGCATTTTCTATTTACAATAATGACATAGGTAACTAGGCTATAGTTTCTAAACCATTTACTGTATTATGTTGGCCCACAGACAAGTAATTGCCTGCTTGGCTATTTGCTTGGCTAAGAGTGATGAAAATTGTATGTAAATATGTATACACATGTACAGTGGGTGTAAATTGAAGTTTCCAAAAATATTCAAATTCTCCCATTTTCTACTCCTGTATTATGAACTACTCACCAACTGAAATTAAACCATATTCATTATGCATGCAAACCCCCAATATTGTCACCACCTATCATTTGTATCCTATACACAAAAGCTATACTGTAACACAATAATAAAAATTAAAAAAACAATATGAAGAGGAATGTGCTTCTTGCTCTAATGGCAAAAGATGTAAAGAATAATTTCCCTTTGGAAAAATGAAGTATAAGCCACCATCATGATATAGTCTAAAAACTCAAGAAAAGCAGAAGAGTTTAATATTTGATAGAGCAATGTTATTTTTAAAGAAACTAATATACAACATAATGCTTAAAAGTTATTACCCTGCTGCAAAAATACAAAAGTAACAAACTCTGGAAAGATTTTTTAGGCCTGAAGCAAAAGAGCCAAGAATAGACTGAAGTCCCTACTGTTGAGGAATAATTGACTGTAGTATGTTTCCATTTGTTTTCTATAACAGCAATACATTGTAAAAGTAACAAATGTAAGCAGTACCTAAAGCTAATGTGAAAATTGTTCCCCTCACTGGAATAACTATAGATGACAGTGATTTTTATGTAGTTTTAGGTGATTTACGGAATAGGTAGCATTCACGTAGGAATACTTTTCTTCATATGCAGTATCTTCTTTCATGATTGGACATTTTCAGATCTTTATTTTCTTTTTGCCTCTAAGTCTGTGATCAATAACTACATGAGAAAAAGGAAAAAGAGAAAAGTGTAGGCTGTCTGACTAGCACCTGCAGACCAGTTTCATTGCAGGGCAAGTACAGAAGAAAGCCAGCCAGAAAGAAAGGTTTAGAAACTCTATAGAGAATCATAGGGGAAAAGGGAATGGATTCACCTGAACAAGTATAAAGGACACATGGACAATAACTAAGGGTGGGGGGTGGAAAGGGGGAGGGAGGCGGGGAGCATGGGGTGGGGGGCGGGCAGGGTTGGGAATATAAGACAGAAACCTGTACTTGAACAAGAATTAAATAAAAATTATATTTAAAAAACAAAAGAAACTCTATTTCAGGCCTGTCCTATCTAGCTCAGTTGGTGGGTTGAAGTCCTGTAAAGCAAAGGGTTGCCAGTTTGATTCTCAGTCAGGACACATGTCTGAGTTTCAGGCCAGGTCCCGTGATTCAATAACTGTTCTTATTTCTAGGTAGGCAAGTCTTTTATTCATTTTTTTCCCTCTACACTACTCCTTTACCCTAAAGTAACTTAGAGCTTCACTTTTAGTATAATTTTCAAAAAGCAGGATGATACTTTGGGAAAATTGTCACTTGCTCATAGTGGACACAACGTCAAGGAGTGAGTTAACCTTCCCATGAATGAGGGCCGCAAAATGCTATTTGGATATAGAGACTTGTGTGTGAGAAACTGAGGCCTAGAGTGTTCCAAGGTCATGCTGGTCCTGCTGGGCTTTGAATGTAGGTCTATGTGATGCCAAAGACAATCTTCTTGACCAGAGTGCTCCACCAGTCTATCTGGAACTCCCTAGAGCCTGGAATTGGGAAGAGCACAAAAGAGGCTATCCCATAGCCTCCTCTAGGTAGCATGCTTCAGACTAACATTCTGGCTTAACCTGTTCTAATCAACAAATCCTCCCCTTCCCCTGGCTCAAAAGGCTGCAAGTGTCCTCACATCAGGCAAAAATTGGGGCAGCATAAATTTTGGAAGTCATCTGCATAATACTTATGTATATGTGTGTCCCCAAAGTCTAGAAACATAAGCCAATATATCACTGTATAATAATATCCAAGAAAATTTCAAATTATAGGAATAAAATATCTGTGTTTCAGACTTTATGGGAATTCTAGAGATATTTTTTTCTAGAGAAAAAGAAAAAGCTTTTCTTAAAAGTATGCTTTGATACATTGTGGTATTAAATATATTATTCTTTTATTCCTATCTAAAGTGACTAAATAGCTTTATAATGTCTTTCACATCTGTACTTTCTTATCTGTTCTATCATATTCCCCCCAGTAATTAATTTATCCATTCATCTCTTCATTTATTTGACAAATAATATTTGTTGACCAATTACTGGCAGGCAGTATAGTAAGCACTAAATATTTCTAGTTAATAAGAAAGACCTTGAACCCACCCTAAAGGAATTGTACCACTAATAGGGTTTACAGTAAAACCTAAAGCTTATGACACAAAGAGATAAATGTCAGAAGAAATTAGGGAAATATTATATAAATGTGCCTGAGCGGGTGGGCCTTGGGGTGAGAAGGCTGGTAGATAAACAGAGACATGAAGGACATACAAGAATTTGCAGTGAAAAATGCAAGAATGAGGTAAAAATGTTTTATGCAGAGGGACTAAAATATGTAAAGTCCAAGTGGGAGAAAAATCATGGCTTACCAAAGAAATGAAAGGAGGTCTGTGTGTCTGTTGTCAGTGTGTAATGGGTGACTGGGAGTCTGGGTGGAAATGGAGTCAGAAGAAAGTTATCATTAGAGAGACTTAGGGAGGTAAGGAATTGTGATTGGGCCCCACATACAAAGGTTGAGGAAGCCCTGGTAAATACCTTGCATCCCATTATTGAGGGTAGTGGGAAGTCAATACAAGTTTTATGCAGAGTAATGATATGAATTTTCATTTGGAAAGATCGCTGGGAAAACAGCATGGCAAGTACATTGGGAAAACAAGCCTGAAGGCAGAGAGGCCACTTAGAATGCTATTGTGGCCCAGTTGAGAGGTGACAGTAGCCAGAACTGAAAGTCTCCAGAGAATAGATAGACTAACATCCTTAGTCAGAAACCATATCATTGCTCATTAGCATTTTCTTCAATCTGACCTTCAAGAAGATTCCAAACAAAGCTTGCTCCCTCAGACCTTAAAATGCAACAGAAACATACATTTGGGATCCATAGGAATTCTTTATAGTCTCCTCAAAAAAAGTTCCTTTCTCTCTTCCAGCCTTTTTATATTGTTCTTGTTTCCCTTGTCTGTCTTATCTATATCCTTTGCCATTCTTTCATATAAATTTGTAAATTTCACATAAATTTGGCATATCTTGAAGTACTGTGGTGTTGGGTACACATGGGCCTAAGTCCTGGGTTTGTTATTAAATATCTAAGTGACTTAGGAGAAGTTTCTTAAACTTCTGCACCTCAGTTGAAGTACTTTCATTATCATCATGACCATCACCATATTCACCTTCCCCCTTTAAAATCAAACATAATCCATCACAATAACCCTTACAGTGTCTGGTTCATTTGGCCTAGAGAGGGTCACATGATTTGTAACAAGCACATCCAGGGAATTCCATAGGTAGAAATAAAACATTAGTCCATTTTTTTCATTAGATTCACACACTATTTTAAATATTTTGAGATAATATAAACTGGAGGTTCCAGTGTTGGGAAAAATCAGTTAGACTCAATAAAACATTAATGGAAATGAGCAAGTATAGGTTCTAAATTATTTTAGAAACTGTATGTAAACCTGATATTGTTTTACTCATATAACTCATTAAATACAAGTTTAGCTATACTTGTCCCAGTCATCATAAGTGTATACATTTTTAAAAAGCATATTTTAAAGAAGCACAGAAAGTAACTAATGGTAATTTCTTTTTTGTATGTATATATGTATGTATGTATGCATGTATTTAATATTAATTGTTGTTCAAGTAGAGTTTTCTGCCATTTACCCCGATCCCAGCCCACTCCCACAGCTCTCCCCACCTCCCTCTCATCTCCACGCCCCCTTGTTATTGTCCATGTGTTTTTTATATTACTTCTTTAAAACGCTTCTTCCCCAAAATTTCTTCCCCTCTTCCCTCTGATCACCGTCAGCCTGTTCTCAATTTCATTTCTTTGGTTATATTTTGCTTGCTTTGTTTTGTTGTTTAGATTCCTGTAAAAGGTGAGATCATATGGTATTTATCCTTCAACACCTCGCTTATTTCACTCAGCATAGTGCTTTCCAGTTCCATCCATGCTGTTGCAAAAGGTAGGAGCTCCTTCTTTCTTTCTGCTGCATAGAATTCCATTCTGTAAATGTACCATAGTTTTTTGATCCATTCATTTACTGATGGGCACCTTGGTTGCTTCCAGCACTTAGCTATTGTAAATTGTGCTGCTATGAACATTGAGGTGCATAGATATTTTTAGATTGGTGTTTCAGGATTCTTAGGATATAATCCCAGCAGTGGAATTGCTAGGTCAAAAGGCAGTTCCATTTTTAGTTTTCTGAGAAAATTCCGTACTGTTTTCCATAGTGGTTATACCAGTCTGCAAACCCACCAACAGTGCACTAGGGTTCCCTTTTCTCCACCACCTCTCCAACACTTGTTGTTTGTTGCTTTGTTTATGATGGCCATTCTTATCATTCTGAGGTGGTATCTCATTGTGGTTTTAATTTGCATCTCTCTGAGAGCTAGTGATACTAAGCATCTTCTCATATGTGTGTGTATCCACTGTATGTCCTCCTTGGATAAGTGTCTGTTCAAGTCCTTTGCCCACTTTTTAATTGGGTTGCTTGTCTTCTCAGAGTGGTCTCATGTGAGTTCTTTATGTATTTTGGAGATCAAACCCTTGTCTGAGGTATCATTGGCAAATATGTTTTCCCATACGGTTGGTTCTCTTTTTATTTTAAAACTGTTTTCTTTAGGTGTGCAGAAGTTTTTTATTTTGATGAGATCCCATTTGTTTATTCTTTCCTTTATATCCCTTACTCTATGGGACATAGCAATGAAAATATTGCTGCATGAAATACATGAGATTTTCCTGCCTATGTTCTCCTTCTAGGACTTTAATGGTGTCATGACTTGTATTTAAATTTTTTATCAACCTTGAATTTATATTTGTGTACAGTGTAAGTCAGTGCTCTGTTTCATGGGGGCTTTTTTTGCATATAGCTGTCCAGCTCTCCCAACACCATTTGTTGAAAAGGATATTTTTATTCTATATTATGTTGCTGACCCCTTTAATATTCTCTATGGAATATTAATCAACCATAGAGAACTGGGTATATTTCTGGGCTCTCTGTTCTGTTCCATTAGTCTATGTGCCTGTTTTTATGCCAGTACCAGGCTGTTTTGATTACAGTGGTCTTGTAATACAGTTTGGTATCAGGTATCATGATCCCTCCTACTTTGTTCTTCTTTCTCAAAATTGCAGCAGCTATCGGGGTTGTTTATGGTTCCATATACATTTTTGAAGTATTTTTTTATGTCTGTGAAGTATGCCATTGGTACTTTAATAAGGATTGCTTTGAATGTATAAATTGCTTTGGGTAGTATGGGCATTTTGATGATGTTAATTCTTCCAATCCATGAACACGGTATATGTTTCTATTTGTTTGTGTCTTCCTTGATTTCTTTCTTCAGTGTTGTGTAGTTTTCTGCATACAGGTCTTTTACCTCCTTGGTTAGATTTATTCCCAGATATTTTATTTTTCTTTTTTGCTATATAGAATGGGATTTTTTTCTTGATTTCTTCTTCTGCTATTTCATTGTTAGTATACAGAAATGCCTTTGATTTCTGGATATTGACTCTGTATCCCGCTGTTTTGCCAAATGCATTTATTATTTTGAGCAGTTTTTGGGTAGAGTCTATAGGATTTTCCATGTACACTATCATGTCATCTGCAAACAATGACAGTTTTGTTTCCTCCTTTCCGATTTGGATGCCTTTTATTTCCTTTTCTTGTCTGATTGCTGTGGCTAGAACTTCCAATACTATATTGAATAGAAGTGGTGAAAGTGGACAACCTTGTCTTGTTCCTGATCTTAGTGGAAAAGCTTTTATTTTTTGTCCATTGAGCATGATGTTGGCTGTAGGTCTCTCATATATGGCCTGTATTATGTTGAAGAATGCTCCCTGTATTCTCACTTTGCTGAGTACCTTTGTCATAAATGGGTGTTGTACCTTATCAAAAGCTTTTTCTGCATCTATTGATATGACCATGTGGTTTTTGTCTTTGCTTTTGTTTATGTGGTGTATTACATTTACTGATTTGCGGATATTGAACCATCCTTGCATCCCTGGGATGAATCCCACTTGGTCATGGTGTATGATCTTTTAAATGTATTATTGGATCAGTTTGCCAATATTTTGTTGAGGAAGTTAGGGTGTATATTCCTCAGTGATATTGGCCTGAAGTTGTCTTTGTTGTGTCTTTATCTGGTTTTGGAATTAGGATGATGCTGGCTTCATAAAAAGAGTTTGGGAGGTTCCCATCATTTTGGATTGTTTGGAATAATCTGTGAAGAATAGAGGTTAGCTCTTCCTTAAATGCTTTGTAGAATTCTCCTGTGAAACCATCTGGTCTAGGGATTTTGTGTGATGGGAGTTTTTTGGTTATTGCTTCAATTTCATTTACTGTTATTGTTGTGTTCAGGCTTTCTACTTCTTCTTCATTGAGTTTTGGAAAATTATATTTTTCTAGAAATTCACCCATTTCACCTAGGTTTTCAAATTTATTGGCATACAGTTCTTCATTGTAATTCCTTACAATCCCTTCCATTTCTGTGGTATCAGTTGTAGTCTCTCCTCTTTCATTTCTGATTGTGTTTATTTGGGTCCTTTCTCTTCTTTTCTTAATGAGCCTACTTAAAGGTTTGTCTATTTTGTTTATCTTTTCTAAAAACCAACTCTTGGATTCATTGATCCTTAGAATTGTGCTTTTAGTCTCCATGTCATTTAATTCTGCTCTGATCTTGCTTATTTCCTTTCTTGTACTTGCTCTGGGCTGTCTTTGTTGTTCTTTGAGTTCTTGCAGGCATTGGGTTAGGTTGTTTGTTTGAAATGTTTCTATTTTCTTTAGGTAAGCCTGTATTGCTATGAACTTCCCTCTCAGGACTGCCTTGGCCATGTCCCTTAAGTT
This sequence comes from Sturnira hondurensis, assembly GCF_014824575.4. NCBI lineage: Eukaryota > Metazoa > Chordata > Mammalia > Chiroptera > Phyllostomidae > Sturnira > Sturnira hondurensis. Next base: position 14,356,696 of record NW_028075471.1, read on the forward strand.
TTGGGTTGTTGTTAGTTCATTTTCATTTGTTTCCAGAAACTTTTTGATTTCTTCCCTAATTTCAATCTTGACCCATTCGTTGTTTAATAGCATACCATTCCGTCTCCATGCTTTTGGGTGTTTTGGTTTTTTTCCTATGGGGTTGGTTTCTAATTTCAGTCCCTTGTGCTCAGAGAAAATGCTTGGTATGATTTCAATTTTCTTGAATTTGTTGAGGCTTGTTTTGTGACCTATCATGTGGTCTATCTTTGAAAATATTCCATGTGCATTTGAAAAGAATGTGTATTTAGCTTATTTGGGATGAAGGGCTCTATATATATCAGTCAAGTCCATTTCATCTAGGGTGTTGTTTAGTGCAGCTATATCTTTGTTGATATTTTGTTTGGAACATCTGTCCATTTTTGACAGTGGGGTGTTAAAATCCCCTACTATAATTGTGTTGCTGTCAATATCTTTCTTGAAGTCTCCTAGGATTTTTCTTATATATTTGGGTGCTCCTATGTTGGGTGCATATATATTTATGAGGTTAATGTCTTCTTGGTGGATTCTTCCCTTGAGTATTATGAAGTGACCTTCTGGGTCTCTCCTTATGGCCCTTTTTTTGAAGTCTATTTTGTCTGATATTAGAATTGCTACCCTGTCTTTTTTTTCTTGACCATTTGCTTGGAAAATTTGTTTCGAGCCTTTCACTTTTATTCTGTGATGGTCTTTTGTCCTGAGGTGCGTCTCTTGTAGGCAGCATATGTGTGAGTCATGCTTTCTTATCCATTCAGCTATTCTATGTCTTTTGATTGGAGCATTTAATCCATTTACATTCAAGGTTATTATTGATAGGGACTTATTCATTGCCATTTTTGTACCACAGTTCCTCTCTGTCTCTCTCTTTTCCTTCCTTTCCTTAAAGCAGCCCTTTTAGTATTTCTTGTAGAGCTGGTTTGGTGGAGGCATATTCTTTTAGACTTCTTTTGTCTTGGAAGCTCTTTATTTGGCCTTCTATCTTGATTGAGAGCCTTGCTGGGTAAAGTAGCCTTGGTTGTAGGCCTCTGGTTCTCATTACTTGAAATATTTCTTGCCATTCTCTTCTTGCTTGGAGTGTTTCCATTGAGAAGTCAGTAGCTAACCTTATTGGGGCTCCCTTGTATGTTACTTCCTTTTTCTCCCTTGCTGCCTTTAGGATTCTCTCTTTGTCTTGAAATTTTGCCATTTTAATGATGATGTGTCTTGAAGTGGGCCTCTTTGGGTTCCTCTTGAATGGGACTCTCTGTGATTCCTGGATTCGTGTAACTTTTTCTCTCATCAAATTAGGAAAATTTTCCATCATTACTCTTTCAAATAGGTTTTCTATCCCTTGTTCTTCTTCTTCTCCTTCTGGTATTCCTATTATTCGGATATTATTACGTTTCATATTATCTTGCATTTCTCTTAGTCCATCTTCATTCTTTTTGAGCCTCTTTTCCCTTTCTTGCTCTTTCTGGGAGATTCTTTCTACTGTGTCCTCCAACTCACTGATCCGATCTTCTGCCTCATCGATCCTGCTTTTCATTCCTTCTACTGTGTTCTTCAGTTCCGAAATTGTATTCTTCATTTCCTCTTGTCCTTTGGTGATAGTTTCTATTTCCTTTTTCATGTTGATATAGTTTGCGGAGAGCTCCTGGTAGCTCCCCTCTAGTTTCTGGTAGCTCATTGTGAGCTCTTTGAATTTCCTGATAACTAGTGCTTTGAATTCAATATCTGATAGCTGACTTGCCTCTCTTTCATCTAACATTATTTCTGAGACTTCCACCTTTTCTTTCATTTGGGCATTGTTTCTTTGTCTTCCCATTGCTTATGAGACTCTTCTTGTTAGCTTCAGCTTCTTAAATTGATCTGTTCTGACTCCCTAGGTTTATGGTGTGAACTTCTGTGGTAGAATACCTGTGAAATTCAGTGGTGCAGTCTCCTGCAGGTATCTTGATGTTCTCTGCTTCCACCTACTCCTTTCTTTGTGTGTGTGTGTGATCAGCTGGAGGGGGAGGCAAAATGGTTTATGACAGCAGGAGAGTACTTTATGATATTTACAGTCACAGCTGGTAGAGAAGAAATAGAAGATCTTTAGGCTCTATATAATGTTAACTGTAATCTTCAACCCAATTTGCCACTTTTAAGAAAGGATAGACCGAAGATAAGTCTCTTGTTGGGGAGGGAAGGCTTGTGAGTTGTATCTAGAAAGCAGTGAGGTTGCAGGTGGTCAGATTTTGAGGTAAGGTGAGAGTAAAGAATAGTAAATAGACGTAATATGTGAGCAAGTAGAGTTAATCACTACAGTAATAGAATTCAGGAACCTGTAAAGTGGGCTAAGACCCGAGAGATGTATTGTGAAGTATTTAGATTGGTATAGAAAACAACAAACAAACAAACAAACAAACAAAGGGCAAGAGAAGTGGGGAAAAAGCAATAAGTTTGGGGTGAAAGGAAGAAGGACTAAAACAGGACAAAAGAAAGGAGAGGAACAGAGTACTGAAAGATACAGCAACAATAAAATTTAAAAAAATACGATTACTGAAAAAAGTTTTAAAAAAAGTTAAAAAACTAAAAAAAAAACAAAAAACTCCTTCTTTATTGGTTTCAAACTGTCCAATTGGTTTTTCTGGTTTTGGCGGGACCCCTCTGTGGGCTGGGTTGTAGGCCCAGGCACACACCCATCTGCCAGCCAGGCTACCAGACTGGAGTGCGGGCGCCCACCCACCTGACAGGCTGCCTGGGTGCCCCAGGATCTGGTATTGGTCCTTCCCAGTCCTGTGGCTGGGTGAGAAGCAAGTCAAGCTGCCTTCACAGGAGAACACCTCAGTCCACTTTCCAGTAAAAACTTCTCCAGAAAGCGTGCCTCTCAGCCCAGCCCTATCCCCAACATGACTGGTTAGGACAATGCTCCTCTCAAATTTCCTGGGCTGGCAGGCTGGTGGGCTGGCAACCACAGAGATCGAAACTGAACATGGCCCCCTGTCCTTGCCACCCTCCCTGCACACCTAGGCAGACAGGTCTCTGCCACCCAGCCCCGCCTAGATGGTGAGGGAGGGAGCCAGCTCTTCCAGGGACCCCGCAGCTGGCCCAATGCTCCACTGGGTGCTGGGCTCCCTATGAGTCCTCCATGGCACTGGCCGCAGACGGAAGCCTCTACACCCCTAACGCAGTGGCAGTGGTGGCTCCGAGGCTTTTTGCACTGGCCAAAGGCAGCCAGCCCTGCCGCTGCGGGCTTTTGTCTTTACTCACAGGTGCTGGGCTCCTGATGAGTCCTCTGGCAGATGCCCCAACATTTGCCGTAGACAGAAGCCTCTGGGCCCTGGAAGCTGTGGCAGCAGCAGCTCCGAGGTCTTTACCCGCCGGCCAATGGCTGCTGGTCCTGCCGCTGCTGCTTTTGACTTTATTCTGGGGTGCCTGGCTCCCGATGAGTTCTCTGTGGCAGATGACCCTGTCTTTGGGCACAGACAGAAGGAAGCCTCTGGGCTTTGACTGCTGCGGCAGCTGCGGCTCTGAGGTCTTTACGCACCGGCCAATGGCGGCCGCTGGCCTGGCCGGCCTGGCCGCCTCCGTCCTTACTCGAGTCCCTGAGACCCCAACGACCTGTAGCTGTCTAGTTTGTCACTATCTCTGGTCTCTTATTTTCATAAATGCTGGGGAATTGTTGGTTGGGGAATTGATTGCTTGGTTCTTCAGTAAATCTGCCAGGATTTTCACCCAGGGGTACAAGAACTAGAGTCCCTCCGTCCTACTCCGCCACCATTTTTTCCTATGATTCACTCTTTATCTTGAAATTTTGCCATTTTAATTATGATGTGTCTTGAAGTGGGCCTCTTTGGGTTCCTCTTGATTGGGACTCTCTGTGTTTCCTGGATTTGTGTGACTTTTTCTCTCATCAAATTAGGGAAGTTTTCCCTAAATACTTTTTCAAAGAGGTTTTTTATGCCTTGCTCTTCTTTTTCTTTCTGGCATCCCTATTATACAGATATTGTTACATTTTATATTGTCTTGCATTTCCATTACTATCTCTTTATTCTTTCTGAGCCTCTTTTCCTTTCTTGCTTTTTCTGGATGTCTATTTCTACTTTGTCCTCCAACTTGCTGATCCAATCTTCTGCTTCATTGATCCTTCTTTTTATTCTTTCTACTGTGTTCTTCAGTTCAGAAATTGTATTTTTCATTTCCTCTTGGCCCTTGTTGATAGTTTCTATATCCTGTTTCATTTTGATAGAGTTTGCAGTGAGTTCTTTATAGTTTTCCTATAGTTTCTGGTAATTTTCTGTGAGCTCATTGAGCTTCCTTATAACCATTAGTTTGAACTCAATATCTGATAGTTGAGTTGCCTCTATATCATGTAGCATTTTTTCTGAATCTTCCCCCTTTCCTTTTATTTAGGGATTGTTTCTTTGTCTTTACATTGCTTGTGAGACTCTTCTTGTTAGCCTCAGCTTCTCAGATTTATCTGTTCTGACTCCCTGTGTTCATGGTTTGAACTTCTATGATAGAAGACCTGTGAGATTCAGTGGTGCAGTCTCCTTCATCTCCTGAGCTCACTGGTTTGGGGCTGTCATTTATGTTGGCTCTATGTTTGTCTTTGGGTTTTAACTGTTGTTGGGTCTTTCTTTGGTGGGTCCTTCCCACCAGCTGGTTAACTGAGGGTAACTCTGTCCACCACTTCTTGTATTTTGTTTTGCTGGTGTGGGCATGTTGTGTTGAAGCTGGTTCTTCCATGTGTACAAGGTTTTGAGGATTCTCTTTCTTTTGTTCAGTTGTTTGTTCTGGGTAATTTCTCTACTATTTAGTTGCATTTCCAGATAGGTCCTCAATTTGAGGTTAGTGTGGCTTCCACTCCCTTCTTCACCTTCTTCCAGTGCTATTTATTGGTGGTTCATTTGCTGTTAGGTTTCCTCTTCCAGTAGGTATCTTGGTGTTCACAGCTTCCACCTGCTCTTTTTTTGTGATCAGTTGCAGGGTGAAGGCAAAATGGTTTAAGACAGCAAGAGTGTATTCTATGATATTTAAAGTAGCAGCCAGTAGAAAAGAGATAGGAGATCTTTTGGCTATGTATAGTGGTAACTGTGGTAATCCACCCAACTAGCCACTCTTTAGAAAGGATGAAAAGAAGATAAGACTCTAGTAAGAAGGGAAGGATTGTGAGTTGGATCTAGAAAGCAGTGAGGTTGTGGGAGGTCTGATTCTGAGGTAAAGTGAGAGTAAAGGATAGTAAATAGGTGTAGTATGTGAGAGAATAGAGTTAACAACTACAGTAGTAGAGTTCAGGAAACCATGATGTGGGCTAAGAACTTGAAGGGGTGTTGTGTAGTATTTACAATTATATGGAACGGCTGTTATTTACAATAATACTGGAGCAATAATCACATGACAGAATCTATTTGATCTAGAAAACAAGTATGGGAAGTATAGGGCCTTGAGTAGTGTGCTAATGGAACACAAGTAAAGCGAAGGTCATTAAATTTACTATACACTATGAAAAAGAACAAGAGATACTTGTCAAGCAATACAATTTAACCAGATAAGGAAAGAAGACTAAACAGAAAGAAGAGGAATACAATAATACTATTAAAATAAAGGATAGAAGAATAATAAAAATAATTATACAAATGTGCAATAACTTGCACATTCTCTGTAGTAGCAAAGTGCAATTTGTCTGACTGTCTCAGCTGTTAGGATAACCCCTCTTTGGGTCCAACTCTGGTCTTTTCTCAGCTTCAGCTTTTTTTGTCTCACTTGTGGGAATTTAAAAAAAAAAAGAGAGAGAGAGAAGGAAGAAGAAGAGATAAAATGGAAAAGAAAGGAAGAAGGAATAAAACAAGGAAGAAGGAAAGAGTGGGAAAAGAAGTTGAAAGATTAAAAAATAAAAATAAAGAAATAAAGAATTAAGTTTTAAAAAGTGCCTCTTGCTGTCTTTAATCTGGCCAAACTGGTTTTGCTGCTCCTCCTGCCTACAGAAGGCTGAAAGGCGATTGGTTTAGCTTTTCTCCCTTCCTGATCTGTAGTCAGTCAGCCTCTAGCCTAGCTCTCCAGCAGCCTCTGGTTACTCAGGTTCCACAGTTTGGGAGTGTACTCTCCCAAGGGCTAGCTGGGTGCCTCTCCCTGAGGCTTTGGGTGTTGGGTCCAGGCCTTTCTCAGAGCACATTCTCCCTGTGGTAAGGGGTATGGGCTCAGGGTCTTCCTCAGAGAGCACTCTCCCAGGGTTGTGGGCATGCTCGCTCGGCCAGGCTGCCTCCATTCCCTCAGGTTTAGGTGGGTATGCACCCTTCCCAGGCCTATGGGAATGCATTTAAGACCTTCTGCACCACCTTGGGAGTGCAGCACAGCTGCTATAGGAGAATTCCCCAAACAGTGTCTTTTTTTTTCCAGCTTTTCTTTTTGAGAAATTCCTCCTGCTCAAGCCTGCCATTCCATACAAAGCTCTGGCCTCTCACACAGCCCAACTCTCCAACCAGACCAGGGACTATTGGTCCTGTCATGGCCCAACTCTCAACTCTCCCCAGCCAGCATCCACAGACTTTGTGGGTGTTCACAGCCAAAGCATGTTTGTCACTTAGTGCTTATTCTCCTGTCTGCCACTTCAAGCAACCAGGTCTCTCACAATGCTGCTCAAACCTTGTTTGGCAGGGGAGAGAGCTGTTGACCTGGCTCTCTCCCAAGAACACTGTGGCAGATCTGGTAGACACTGGGCCTGGGTCTGCCACCACCCTGCTCCCCACAGTGGTCCCGGGGACCTTATTGTTCTGAAGCACTATCCTTACTGTCTGGTTTTTCAATGTCCTCTACAATTTTTGGTCTTTTATCTTCATAAATGCTGGGGTGCTGCTGGCTCTTTGCTCTGCTTCTCCATTGATTGGCTAGGTTTTCTCCTGTGTCTAGGGAGAAGTGGAATTTGCTCCCTACTACCTCACCACCATTTTCTAATCCTTGGCAATTTCTTATAAAAATAATTTTTTGTCCTTGGACAAAGAATTCAGTCAATCAAAAACCAATAAATATAAATGGTAATGTAAACCATAATTAAAAATGACAAAATAGGTTCCTGTATGCTGTTAAATAATGTATTTGTAGAAATAAAAATCCAAAGTAACACTTAAAAACCAAACCATCAATGTCTAAAGAATGCATACTGGTAACATTCCTGCCAATATAGTCAGTAAGCAATTGACTATAAATGCCTTATGTAATTTCAGATACTGGTAGTAGGAGTTCTATGACACTCTGAAGGTAATTTAGGTTTTCACGTACAGAAGAATTATTTTAGCCAACTCTTGATATATGCTGACTGTAGTGACAGGCTCATATGGCTCTGAAATTGTCCTGTGGAACACACAGGGAAACTTCTGAGGTATATGAGTCTCTTAGAACTTGAAGGGCTGGTGGACATCTCTCATGTGATTGCTGAAGTCAATACCTGTAAGGACTCACATAAAACATTCTGTCCTTTTCAAAATGAGGTATTATGAGAAATAAATAAAACAAGCAACAAAAGCTTAGAATAATTTTGGATAGCATGTCCAACAGGAAGCTAAGTTTGGTAAGCAAATAGGGCTGTCTTGCTGCTACTGAACAGCAAGTGGGGTCCTGCAGTCTTTTGCTACCCTGTAGGCAACACTCAAGAGGCAAAGCTTTGGTGATAAAGGAAAGTAATCTTTATTCAAAAGCTTCACAATTGTGGAATGACAGCTTTCCACATGCATTAGTCACTTAAGCCTATCAATTAAGGCTAGACTCTTCCAGCACCTGAGTTCTCTTATCATTCCCCCATTAGTTTTTTAAAATATATTTTATTGATCATGCTATTATAGTTGTCCCATTCTCTCTCCCCTTTATTCCACTCTGCTTTGTGCCTCCCCTTTCACCAGCATTTCCCCACCTTGGTACATGTCCATGGGTTATACATATAAGCTCTTTACCTTATCCATTTCCCACAATATTCTTAACCTCCCCTGGACTGTTTTGTACCTACCATTTATGCTCCATATTTTCTGTATCTTTCCCCCCATTCCCTATTCTCCCTCCACCCCTTCTCCACTGTTTACTGTTCATATTTTTTATTATCTTCTTTTCCTTAGATAAGTCCCTTTAATGTTTCATATAATAAGGACTTAGTGGTGATGAACTCCTTGAACTTGACCTTATCTAGGAAGCACTCTATCTGTTCTTTCATTCTAAGGGATAGTTTTTCTGGATACAGTAATCTTGGATATAGGTCCCTGCCTTTCATGACTTTCAATGCTTCTTTCCAGCCCCTTCTTGCCTGCAAGATTTCTTTTAAGAAATCAGCTGACAGTCTTATGGGAACTCCTTTGTAGATAACTCTCTCCTTTCCTCTTGTTGCATTTAAGATTCTCTTCTTGTCTTTAATTTTGGGTAATGTAATGGTGTGTGCTTCCTTGGGTCCAACTTCTTTGGGACTCTGAGCTTCCTGAACTTCCTGGAAGTCTATTTCCTTTCCCAGATTGGGGAATTTCTCCAGTATTTTAAATAAGTTTTCAATTTCTTGCTCTTCCTCTTTTCCTTCTGGCACCCCTATGATTTGGATGTTAGAACATTTAAAGTTGTCCCAGAAGTTCGTTAGCCTCTCCTTATTTTTTTGTAATTCTTGTTTCTTCATTCTGATCTGTTTGAATGTTTATTTCTTCCTTCTGTCCAAATTGTTGATTTGAGTCCTGGTTTCCTTCCCTTTACTGTTGGTTCCCTGTACATTTTTGTTTATTTCACTTGCAAAGCCTTCACTTCTTCCTCTTTTTTGCAGCTGTACGCAACCATTTCTGTGAGCATCCTGATTACCAGTGCTTTGAACTCTGCATCAGATAGTTTGGCTATCTCCTGATTGCTTAGTTCTATGTTTAGAGCTTTTATCTATTTTTTCATTTGGGGCATATTTTTTTTTCTCTGTATGCTTGTTACATGGTAAGGGTATTCACCAGGGCAGGGCAACCCACATCACTGCATTGTGGTGCTATATATGGGGAAGGGGTTAGAGAGGGAGCAATGCCCAATGCCACTTGCTCAGCTCCCAGCTGACTTTCAGTCACTTTCCACACTACCCACAAGAAAATTAAACCCTTCTGCTGCTGATTCCTAGGTGGGTAGGCTTGTGTACATTTTAAGACTCTGTGGATCTCTCCAACAAACTTTTCTGTGAGGCTGGGAGTTTCTCTGGTGGCTTCAACCCCCCAGGTGATTTTTCAGTCAGAAGTTTTGAGGCTTTATTTCCCCAGGGTGGAGCCCTCAGTTGAATGGTCTGCCTCACTCCCCAGCTGTTCCTCCCAGTTTATCTGCATGCAAATGTGGAACCGTCTGCTTCACCTGCTGCCACACACCACTTCACCTGCCCCAGTCCTTCAGCTGCTGCCTTGCCACGAGTCCTCTACACCCTGGCTGCCTGTCTCAACCCCTCCTACCTGAAGAAGAAACCATTAATGTTTCTTCTTTAACTCCTTGGCTGTTGGACTTCCACACAGTTCAATTTTCTGGTGATTCTACTTATTTTTTTGTTTTTAAATTTGTTGTTGTCTTTCTTTTGATTGTACAAGGAAGTAAAGTATATGTACTTCTGCCTCGATCTTCACCAGAAAATACCCCCTGTTTTAATTATCTTATTTCTATAAGGTTAGTTTATAAACTAAAACAATATGAGATGCAAAAGCCACACAATTTTTGGAGAATGGTAGGCTTCTGTCTCAGAGCTCATCCCCTCTAGAACACCCAAAGAAGAAAAAGCCCACCACCCTCTGCCAGGCCATTTTGATCCTAAGCTGTGCTAAACGTTCCTTCCCATCCAAAACACTGTCCATCAGGAATTGCAGGCAGCTGCAGCACAATCATCTAAAAATCCCCCATAAGAAATAGAGAGCCAGCAAGCCAATCTGAGGGTCCGAGAGCCTTCTTTTATTTCAAATCTTCTAGCCCATAATTCTATGTGCTCTGGAGGCATTCAACTTCTCAGCCAGTCCTATCCTAGTCTGTTTACATTGCTTTGGGCAGCCTCCTCCTATGGCCTCTATCTACTTCTCCACAGCGATCTGATCGATCTCTCTGTATCAATATTGCCCATCTCCGGGTAGACTCCAGTTGCACTCTTCTTCAGCAAACATCATTCACACTGGGAAATAATTATTCTCATAATACACAGTATAGAAAATAAAGGTAAAAACCAGTGCATTCAGACCTGATAAAGATGTCATGAAGATCAATATATTGGTAAAGGGGCTGAGAATTTTGGGGGAAAAGATATACATCTATTATACCTTTATATGACATAGTTTGCATTTGAATAGGAGTCATATACTAGAAATATAGCAACACTTCTAAGCTTTCAGTACTTTTAATGAGTGCTTAATGTTTTATACTTATAAATATTCTATCTGATCAATAGAGATAAAAGGTAACATACAAAGTTACAGCTTATATTATTAAAGCACACAAATTTAAATTAATGACTAGTTTTTATTACTTAAAAGTAAATTTTCGTTTCAAGTGACTAGTTGTTTATTTTGTATTTCACTGTTTGAAGGTAATCTCCAAAGGGCTCTGAATATCCAATGGAGGCAGTCTACACAGAGATCGTTGTCTTTAAAATATTATATCTGCATGTCTGACTCAGAGTTTGCCTGTGTGAATGACTTTTAGGCTTTGGGCTCTTTGCTTTCATTAGGCATCTGGGGAGTTTGAGGTCATTTGTGAATCAGATCTTCTGAATGAAGAACATAGTTGTACCAAAACTAGCTGGCAATATTTACTTTGTCAGAAATAAGGATAAAAATACCTTGTTCCTCTGTCCCACAGAGATTTAAGTGCTAGGATCATCTCTTCAATCTAGTTAGTTCTTCACACACAGGCAATTCTGAGAACATTTGCTTTGTTCTTTGTCTTACTTAGCTTGGAAGATCTTGTTAAATAATTTGTTATTTAAACTGTAGATTGTTTTGGGTATACTTCTAACTCTGGCACGTGCTTCTCAGGGACTTGGTAGGTATACACAGAAAATGATGAAGCTAGACTTCATCTTTCAAAGCTAGACTTCTTTGATTTTCTCTCTCTCTCTCTCTTTACTGTATATGCAGAAATATCCTTTTATAGTGAAGTGGCTATGTGGGTTCTATTTTTTCCCAGCTCTACTCAAGCTGATAACAAGAACTATTTATTGAGTATATACTATGAGCAGAGAGCTGAGCCCTGCCTGTATAAATATATTGTCTGATTTATTTGTTCAAGAAACTTATAAAAGAAAACTCTGTAATGTTTCCCCTTCTTATAGATGAATAAACTGAAGCTCAGAATGATTAAATAATTTGTTCAAGAATACAAATCCAATGTTTTAATTTAGGTATGCTAGACCTCGAAATTTTTCTATAACCTATGACCCCTTTCTGCTAATTGTGTAGACTTGGTAGGTAATTCCATTTCTGTGGGTGCATTTTTATCATCTATGTAATAACAGGTTCACAATAAATTATTTTTAGTGCTTCTTTTAACAATCCAAAAATCTGGATTTAATTAATATTATTCCACAGGAGGTAACTCAGTGTAATGAGTATCTTATTCAAGGGGTTTAATTAATAAATTACTAAGCACCTTATTAGTACCTGTTATGGAGGTTAGTTTTTCCTATTATTAAATTTTTCTCATGGCAAGTATCTGGAAAACAGCATTGTTGTGTGTTTCTCATGCTTGGACAAAAAAGTCCTCCCCGAAGCTAAAAATGTAGATGTAAATTTATATAATTACAAGACTCTAAGTGCTCAAGTTTTATTCCAGGAATTGTCAGGACAAAAAGTATTAAATAGGTTGTAAGAACTGACTTACAGCAAACTGTAACAATCAACTAACGTTTTATTTTTAAATAACACCTGTTGCATCTCTAGGGTCTACTCTAGGAAGATTAAAAAAACCCCAAAACAACAGAGCCCTTTCTAAACTCAATTACAAACTCCACAAGTTATATCTCCTTTTCCCTGTGTTTTCTCCCAGCATGAAATGATTCAGCCAGAAATAGCATGATAATATCGCAGATGTTCCTTTGCTTGGATAGCTGGTTATTGCTTATCTCAATGATATTTTAATACAAACACACAACTGTTCATCCTGTTTTATAGCTGTCAGAGTTTTACTTCATATTTAACACATAGAAGTTTATGAGCAGATGTATTATTGAGTCAGATTCACTTTTTCCCTCACTATGTTGCATGGAAAAGCTTAATGCTGGTGAGAATTAACCACATGTGCACTGACTATGGGAAGCAGGCCATTCATTTGTCAGTTCCCACCAGTTCTGTAGCTCTTTAAGCTTTATTTTCCATTGTTAAGACCAAAAGATCAAAATCTGATTCCAGGGTCCTTAGCAAAAATCTCCTCCATTCTTGTTAATGAACTCTACTTAATAGCACTACATTCTCCTTTTGCATTGAGTGCAACATTACAGAAACATCAAAATAGTTTCCTCAATCATTGTCATATTCAAATGATATTTTTTTCTGATCTGGTTTAGTGCAGCGAGCAAGGTTTGGAACCAGGAGCATGCAACTTCAAGTTTCCACTCCCAATGATTGAGTGAGACAACATTGGTAGATTCACTTCGACTTTGATCTGGTCCTTTTCTCTTGTCAAGTCTTATCTAGGTTCATTTAATCTGACTTCAGTCACTCTGCCATTTATTATTATAAATAACTGGTATTATTGAAACAAGTTGTGAGAATTTGTCTTCAGGTGGGCCTGAATCCTCAGTCCACCCACTTGAAGGTACACTGGGGAAATTCGCCCTGATTGACACTGAGCAGGTTGCTGGGCTGTTAAAAATGACTCTACTGGCTGGAAAGTAAGTCTTTCCAACCACTACAATGAAGCAGAAGGTTATTAAACAAACAAACAAGCAAACAAACAAACAAACAAAAAGAGTGAGACTGTCAAACAGAGACCTTTGCAGATAATCCGCTACAATTCTTACTCTAATCACAGAATTATCTGCAGCTGGGAAACTTTAGGGAAAAATTTAAGCCAAATATATATGTATTAAAGCTTAAAGAGCTATAGAACTGGTGGGAACTGACAAATAAATAGCCTGCTTCATATATACATATATATATGAAAGAATATTAAGGATTCTGATTCCAGGTCCAAATTTCATGTATGATCTTTCATCCAAAGCATAGGCAATTATAGGGGGTTTCCTGCTGGCATCATGGGGAGTTGCCACCCCCAATGGACCTAGCACACAGGCAGTGCACACCTGTCTTCCAGAGAGCTGCCATCAAGGGCCCACCTGCAGGGTCACACACTCCTACATGTGTCTGCATTTCTATCCCAGACCCCTGTCTGAAACCTCATGATCTAGGGCGACTGCTGAGTATTTCTTCTCCACTTGGACTTGGTGCCTTTCCACTCCAACCCCTCTCTCTCTCTTCCTCACCCTTCACTCATGGGCCAATAAACATTCAGGAGCTTCTGTTGAGTCTCCTGGACCATAGCATGATTTCCTCCCTCTGCACTTCATCTGCTTGAGCCTTGCCTAGTACAGGTCCACTCACAGGGAAACGGAACTAGGGTCAGCTGACCCCTTTCTTTGCAACTGACTCACTCTGTCCTGAGTGAGTGAAGGTTTGATTGTTACTGTCATTTTGGCTCATTGTTCTAATTGGCAAGACAAATATGCCACCAAGTTTCCTGTTTTGTATGCTTTAATAACAAGAAGAGGGAAAGCTAAAATTTACTGAAAATGGATTGTGTACCAGGTACTATTTCAGTGCTTTATAAAAATTAACCCATGTAACAAAATTCTGAAGTAGGCATTATTTCTATTCCCATTTTTTAATTGAGATAACAGACAATAAGAGGTTAAAGAAATTGTCTTGTCTTGTACAGATAGTAGGTGGGAAAATGAGGATATGAACCCAGGTAATATAGGTTCAGAGCCTCTACTCCTAACCCGTAGGCTTGTTTAAGTCTCTTAAAAGAACTTGTGTCATCTGCCTGTGACTGCTGACATATCTTTATCAATCAATCATATGACTATATTGCTGTGAAACCAACACTGTGTCACTGTCCCCCTCAGGCCTTTTGCACATCAAGTTCACCTATATAGTCATCCTGATTTCTAGTCATCTTTGTCATATTTTAGCTTAGAAATTATTTTCTCATGACTGGTGAGAATTCTACCACTGAAGCATTCTGGTTCCCACCCTACTATTGAAATTAAACTGTAAGTGAAAAAATTAAAAAAATACATATTTTAGAATTCTAGGAGTTTTGGCCAAGACAGAGACATGGGTAGAAACAGTTTGCTTCCTCACACAACCAAAAGAAGAATAACAACAAATCTAAAAACAATAAACAATCAGAAGTGCCAGAAAAATCAAAATGGATAGAACTCTGGCAAACAAGGAGTTAAAGAAACATTCACCCAGACCAACAGTGGCACAATGCAGCAGAGAGGGATGCCTTGCCCTGGCAAATAACTAACGCTCTTTTCCCTTACAACACAACAAGTGCCCCAAGACAAAGAAATGTGGCCCGAATAAAAGAACAGATCAAAACTCCAAAAAAAGAACTAAGCAATGAGGAGATAGCCGACCTATCTGATGCAGAGTTCAAAACACTGATAATCAGGATGCTCACAGAATTGATCAAGCTTGGCCACAAGATGAAGGAACAAATGAAGCCTATACAAAGTGAATCGAAGGAAAATATACAGGGTATCAAGTGAGGCGAACTCAAATCAATGATTTGGAACTAAAGGAAGGAATAAACACCCAATCAGAATAGAATGAAGAAATTAGAATTCAAAAAAAAATGAGGAAAGGCTTAGGAACCTCTGGGACAACTTTAAGTGCTCTAACATCAGAATCATAGGAGTGCCAGAAGGAGAAGAAAAAGAGCAAGAAGTTTAAAAATTATTTGAACAAATAATGAAATAAAATTCCCCCTATGTGGTGAAGGAAATCGACTTCCAGGAAGTCCAGGAAGACCAGAGAATCCCAAAGAAATTGAACCCAAGAAGGAACACACCAAGGCACATCATTAAGCTACCCAAGATTAAAGATAAAGAGACAATCTTAAAAGCAGTAAGAGGAAAGAAGAGAGTTACTTACAAAGGAGTTCCCATAAGACTATGATCTGATTTCTCAAAAGAAACCATACAGACAAAAAAGGACTGGAAAGAAGTATTTGAAGTCATGAAAGGCAAGGAACTACATCCAAGATTACTTTATTCAAAAAAGCTACCCTTTAGAATAAAAGCGCAGATAAAGTACTTTCCAAATAAGGTCAAGTTAAAGGAGTTCATCATTATTAAGCCCCTATTATATAAAATGTTAAAGGAATTTATCGAAGAAATTGAAGAAGACCAAAAACTATGAATAGTAAAATGACAACATACTCACAACTATCAACAACTGAACCTACAAAAAAGGAAAACAAAAACTAATTAAACAACTAGAACAGAAACAGAGTTGCAGAAATGGAGATCATAGGGAGGGTTTAAAGTGGGGAGTGGGAGGGGAGGAATGGGGGGAAGGTACAGGGAAGAAGAAGCATAATTTGTAGGCATAAAATAGATGGGGAGAGGTCAAGAATGATATAGGAAACAGAAAATTCAGAGAACTTATATATAAAACTCAGAGACATGAGCTAAGTGGGGGGAATGCAGGAGGGTTGGGGGGTGCAGGGCAGAGGGGGCATAAAGGGGAGAAAGAATTGGGAAAACTTTAATAGCACAATCAATAGAATTTGCTAAAGAACACAAAAATATATATTATAGAATCTTTTTTCAGAGAAAATTTCATTGACTTACCTCTACATTTATTCATATAGCATCCTATACCTCTTTTTTTAAAACATAAATTTGTGAGCATTTGTTACAAGTGTAATAAAATAATTACTTGTTAACTAGTCACCTGTGCTAATCTCAGGTGACCTGTGGGTAAAGGTCCTGAGTCTCCTGGTCATCACTTTTCACCTACAGTCAGGTACGATGCAAAGCTACCTCATCACTGAGCTCATTGTACCAACTATGGTTGTCTGAATCACACTTTCTGTGTATAAGTTTCCTTATTTCTGGAGAATATATAAAAACAACTGCCTTATATGAATTTGGGAAACATGAAATATAATGTCTCTAACAGCATATAAAGTAAGGGTTGGTATATAGTACTTGCTCAATAAATACTATTGTAGTTATTAGGTGTAGTAGCAATAAGGTTTTCTTCAAAATGTTTTCTACTTTTCTCTGTGGGACAATTATACATTCCTGACTCTTTAAATTTAGGCTAAGCCTTATGACTTGTTTTGGCAAGTGAAATGCAAGTGGAAGCGACTTGTGTTGCTTTCAGGTTGAAACTTTAAATGTCACTGTGTGATTCCTCAGGACTTCCTTATTTCCCTCTGCTAACAGGCCAGCAAAGATGAAATATGCCTGAGATATATGCGACTCAGGTTCAGTTGTACTGACATAGATGGAAAGCACAATCCAGAAATTAAATTTTGTTCCTGTAAGCCAATGAAATTTTTGGAGTTGTTTTACACAATGGTAAACATTTACCTAAGCTAACTAATATCTTAGCCTTATGTCAGTGCCAGTAGGTTAGAGTATACATAGTGATTATTTTTGGAAGTAATTTTTGAGGGTAGTTTTCTCAGTATCAAATGCTGTCTTAACAATTTGAGGCACACGTGTACATTATATACAAAATAAAAATAATAGCTAACATTTATCAAGCATTTGTAATTTAAGGACTTAAATATTTACAAATATTAACCATTTAACCCTTCAAAACATTGTGAAACTAAGTAGGAACTATTATATCTTTTCATGGATAAAGAAACTAAGTCACAGAGCACTTAGATTACATACTCCAAGGCCATACAATTAGCAAGTGTCTTAGCCAGAATCTGAGCTTCGCCACTGTGGGTTTAAAGCTTGTGTTTATCCACTGTGCTCCATTGTGTCACAGGTATATATATATATAGATATATAGATATAGATATAGATATAGATATAGATATAGATATCCACAATGTGAAGACACAAAACACCTATAGAATGCTAAGAAGAGTGTATGTCATTGATTGAATATGATTTACCTTCATCATATGAAAATTAAAAGATGGACTGTATTGAGATTCTTCCCAGATCTCAAGTTCTATAATTGAACTTAATTTTCTTCTATAAGATGAGTGTGATTCAGGCAATGAAAGGGCAAGTCCTACTCATCATCATCTTCCACCTGCTGCCCTACAGGAGGGTGGAGAGGGCCAATGGCTCACATCTACAGGTGCTCAGAAAGAAAATCTTCATATTCAACACCATCCCTTTATTTACTGATTTAAAAAATAGGGTGATATTTCACAGTAAATATCCAAACAACTAGCCTGAAATTTATTATGTGGCTCAGGGTTTTAAGAGAGTTGACCCTCAGCTGAACTTTCTAAGTTCTTTACGATAATTCAGAAAGATTTGTGCTTTCATTTTGTTGCAAGTGTAACATATGAATAGACACACATTTGGAATCATTTAGGAGTAAATGGGAAGTTGAGGAAAAGGCAAGATATCAGCAGCGTTGGAAGAAATCAGTTTTGAGTCATCTAGACCTGGTGTCAAATCCTAGCTCTTTGTGTGATACTGGAGCATTGCTATAGTCTCTAAGTTTTAGGTTCCTTAGCTGAAATTGAGAATGCTGAATTCCTAAATTATAGGGTTACTATACAAAATAAATTCAATTTTATCATTACCTAGCATGTAACAAATGCCTAATAAATTAATAAAGTGGCTGTTATTTGTAATTAATTATTAATTAGGGAACAAGTCTCTTAAAAGCATGGTAATATGCTGGCTAGGTACTTAATAGCCCAGATATCTTCTGAAGGACTTTTCCATGGTTAATAATATCATGAATGTCACTGGAGAACACTGGCTTTCTTATAGAGATGTTAGTCCTATTTGGCAAACAAGTAAAGCCCAGCATGCTGGACTAGGATTGTGCTTTGACACAGTGCGTAGATAAATAGATATTCCAAGGAAGAAGCTGTTTTAGCATAACAACAAAAAACAGGTAAAGCAGAGATACTAAAGTTCAAGACACTATTTGGAAACTAAAGTAGGGCAAGAGAAATAGGTTTTATAAATATAAAGTGAAAACCAAACTACTCTGGCAATTTCAGCTTTCATGTGATTTATACCTTTAATTTGTCTAAATCAGTGACCCATGGAGTATTGGCATAAAAATTCAAACTCAGCAAAACCTAAATCATGATAAAGAAATACCGAATTTTTATTAGTTATTTTTCTTTCATTGACTTCTCCCAAACAAAATGAATTCTTCCCTGAGTGAGGCAAATGAAGTATTATACTTTACTAAGATATTATCAACCTGTGATTATTAGCACCCAAAATGTCATAGAAACACAGAAACACGACTTGACTGAAATCTACAATGCAGAATTACTATTTAAAGCATGTTTTCCTTTGCTCTGGTTTCCCATTAACACTAGTATTGAACTTATTTGATAGAATGCAACAGAATTAAACTGTGGCTAAGTTGAATTTAAAAAAAAACACAACTTGGCCCTGGCTGATGTGGCTCAGTAGATTGGAGTGACATCTCATAAGGTGAAAGGCTGCAAGTCCCATTTCTTGTCAGGGCACATGCCTTGGGTTGCAGGTTCAGTCCCAGATCATGGTATATACTGGAAGAAATTGATGGATGTTCTCTCATATTGGTCTTTCTCTCTCTCTCTCTCACTTTCTCTCTCTTTCTGGAATCAATGAATATACTCTCTATGAGGAATTTTTAAAAATCTACAATTAGGAAAGATAAGGTTCAAAGATTCAAGAGGATAGGCAAATATCCAGGTCTCAGAAAGGGCAAAAATCAATGTCTGGGGTCTAGGTGGCATGTATAAGTGATGAGTCATTTCAGGTTCCCTCAGAGGTGGTGAAATAGCTCCAATGGACTCCAGTCTTGAATTTCTCCACTCAAAATGTAAGTACTTGGGGAAAACTGATTTTTCTTCACTGGCCAGAGGAGGACAAGGCTCCTTGATTAACAATGTTTGCGCAGAGGAGATATTTCCCACACTGGAGGTCCCCACCAGTCTACAAAAATTATGACAGTCCCATCAGCTAAAACCTTGACTTTACTCCTGTGAGACCCATATTGGATTTCTAATCTACAGAACTGTAAGATAAAAAATTTGTGTTGCATTGAGCCACTATATTTGTAGTAATTTGTAATGGCATCCATAGAAAACTAACACAGTAATTTTTAGTATAAAATCTCTCCCAATTATTGCAAGTGACATACTTATATTAAAAAAGACAATAGACACTAAGCATACTCATATTCTGGAATGAGAACCTGGATCACCAAAGCAGATATGCTAAGAGATGGTTGCTCGGTGTTTCCTTAGATTCTCTATTTGTCTATTTGGAATCCATTCATCACAGGGCCAATTAAATTAACTATGTTTTCCTATTTTCTCTATTCTTGATGATTTGGCATCTGGGAGCCTGGAAAGACATGCCTATCACCCAGGGCTAGATGATTCTTAGAGATAGCATAGGGCTCAGCCAGGAGCTTGTCTATCATATCCACACGACCCAATCCCTAGTCTGCAGCCCCAACCACCTCCTTATCCAAGTCTCACACACCAAGCCAATATCTCCCCAGCCCTAGATTGTCCCAGGGCATTACAAACAATGAGAGATGGCCTCAAAACCCACTGGAATTATTCAAACTTGCCAATCCTAAACTGTTTACTCTGCCCTGACTGGCATGTTCTACAGAAACCCCAGTAATGTCTCTGGCCTAGATTTACCCTCACCACTCTCTACTGCTTCCTACCATCCTGGTGCTCCCCCTGTAGTACCGTGTGACTTAGTGTGTCCATTTCTCACAGGAAATACAAATAATACTTTCTTCTTTCTTTGACATTGCCTTTCCATGTTGTCATTCAGACCACTATACATTAAATCCCAGGGATAATTTTAGAACTATTTCAAACCTGATTCTGACAGGTTTTGGGACGACCCCTGTAGGGGAAATGGAGTCAGTCAGTCTTCCTCATCAGGCCCAATAAGCAGTATTCCCATAACCTTGAAAATGGGCCTCACATGCACAGAATCATGCTTTGTTATATAATATCATGGCATCCTGTCATCTTTGTGTGCATTTAGTATATAAGGGAGTCGGGACTTCCTGAGGTTTAGATCACCCCACCCTTGAATAAAGGCAAGTCAGTCATCCCCACGGCTCTGCAAATTTTCTTCCATATGCCCAAATTCTGAAAGAGATTTGCCCAGCTTTGAAAGCCTGCAAGGCAACCCCTCTCTGGCTTATCTAGGCAATTAAGGTTGGAGAGAAATATAAGGAAAATCATGAGGCTGTGAACAATTTTGTTTTCATACCAGCCCTCATGGGAAAAATAGTGGCTATTTGTGCTTCCAACTAAACCCAGGTAAGACAGGATGCGAGGGGAACAATAAGGAACCTGAATATCTGTTCATCCTAAGGTGGGAGAAGAAAGAGGAAGGATGGGCTGTGGCTTCACAGAAGCATTGTGAAAGACATTTCACCCATAAGAATGTCCAGGAGGGGCAAGATGAGCCAAGAGAAAGATAAATGGTCTCGGGATGGAAAGAAAGTTGAAAGTGCCATGGGAGCTGTAGTCAGAGGCTACCCAGAGGAGAGTGTCCCAGGCTTGATTACTAAATCACAACATCTTCTTGGGTTAGATAATTCAGGCCTCAGAGCCTCATCTGGTGAAACAGCTGTGGAAGGGTAGGCAGGTAAAAAAGATGGGCTGGCCATGCCCCTTTTACAAACTACAGATGTCTCTGTTTGAAGTCTCTGCTTGAACTGGGAAAAGAAAACTATTCAAAATTTAGAGTTACTCTGGACTTTTTATTTGCTGAAATAAGACAGATCTTGTGACCTGAAAGGGAAGGGAGAAGCTATGAGACTTGTCTAACCTTCCAGGTATGAACAGGAAAAGATTAGCACACACTACAGGTCAGGAGAGACAGTGGGAGGAAATATAGCAACTTGTTTCATGGTTATATCCCATTGAGTTCAGCATTTTTCATATATCAGTTAAACAACAAAGTAATTAGTAAACTCAAGGAAACAAATGTAGTCCTCAATGTTATTTCAGAGAAGATACAATAATTCCAAATACTAAGTAAGGGAATTTATATTTAAAACTAAATTATTACATATTATTGACACGGAGGGTAAAGTAGACATAATCCTAATGAATACTGATGAGACTAAAACAATAAAAGTGCTACAGATAAATAAGATGAAAGCAATCAGCAAAAGAATAGCTGATCTATCTAAGGTAGATATTCCTCCAGGAGCAAAAGGAAAAAAACATTCAAAGAATTCTATATTACTAAAGAATTTCCCTGAAATGAAGAAAAAACCACCTCTGCAGGTCAACAAGCACACACTGATTCAGAAGAACATCTAATAATTCAAGTTCTGTGTAGAAAAAGAAAATCATGTGTTGGAGAAAGAAGTCTGGCTGGCCTTAGACCTTTCTTTAGAAACATCTGACACCAGAAGACTGAAAGCAATGTGTAGTTTTGACAGGAAGAGAATACCACCCAAGGAAATATTACCTGGCCAAGTTGCTTTTATTTGTGATGGTCACAGAGAGAACTTATCAAACATAAATCAAGGAATAAGCTCATGTTGGAAGCAAATTATCTTCAAAACCCAAATCCAGTTGAGAGAATAATGAGACTAAGAATTCAGGAATGACACGGGCACTTATTGCATTTAAATAGAAATATTCTCTTTTAGATAGAGAAGAGTAACTTAACCATAATCAATTCATTCTACCCTTCATTGATAGTGCAAAGTTGTGGGTGTGAAGCCATATTCTCCCAGCATCTTTTGGGTTAGATTGTGTTAGCTGGTGCTGTGAACCACCCTGCCTGATTTCAGAAGCTGTAATCCCCCATGGCTAAGGCCGAGTAAAAAGCCTTTGGGACCATAAGCCACTAAGGAGGCAAAACTTATTCTCCCAGCAGGGGCATAGCCTCTGCCCCTATTACTTCATCCTGCTTGGCCCCTGGAGTATGGCTGGATAGTCAATGAGGGGTAAGATTCCTTAAGGGAGGGACAACTTAAGACAGGCACAGTTGCAAAGGGGCCATCAGAGAAGGACTTAGGGGACTATAGAAAAGGGGTGATGGAGCATCACCCCTTGGCTTTGTTATAGCCTGAGTCCTTACTTTGTCTGTAAACATTCTCTTAATCTCTTGTCTGCTTTACTTCCCTGACCTGACTTAAGCCTAAAACAATGCCAGAGGCAGGTGTGGCCCTATGCTGGAACAGGTGGTTCCTGGGAAGTGGAGGCGATCAGGCCTACAAAAGAATGCATAAAATCCTGTGAAACCTGCTTTGCTAATACTCTCAATTTAAATGATAAGGGTCCAAGCATAAAATGAATTTGTTTCCCAAAGTTTTATGGCCCTTTGATATCACTCTATCTATCTAACCCTGACTCAGAATAAGCCCTCATGTTTCTTTGAATGTTATCTATTGTTTGATCTTTACTGCCTGACAATGATGGATGAGCTTTATGTATATGACCTATATTTCTATGCGAACTAAACCCAATAAAAGCTCATTGAGAAACAGGCTCAAGGCCTTTCTCCTATGAGAGACTGGTCTCTCTTTCCTCCCCAAGCAGATCATGTCTTCATAAGATTGTTTTCATCTGTGGTGGTCCAGGGTAGCTCTGCGTGTGGAGCTCCCCCAAACTGGATGCTCCAGAGGAGGGTTCAGAGAACAGATATGGAGTGTAGGCACACTTTTCTGAGTTCTGCTCTCTTGCCTGGTGGCCCCAAAGGGGAATCTTGGAAGTTTCTGTCAAGATACCCCAGTGAGTAATCACAAGGTTGTGGTTTTAGGCAGGGTGAAGGGTGTCCCATTTTGGAAGCAGGGTGCATTTGGAAGCAGGGTGAAGCTAAGACAAATAGTTGTGATGACAGTACTTTTCCGATATCTGTGTCTATTTCTTTCTTTTTTTTATTGAAAGTGCATTTTTTATTTAATTATTTTTCAAGTACAGTTTTCTGCCTATTACTCCCATCCCATCCCACCCCCGTGCTCCCCCTTCCTCCCATTTCCACCCTTCTCAGTTTTTGTCCATGTATCATTTATATATGTTCCTCTAAATCCCTCCCCTATTTCCCCTGAAATTCCCTCCCCTCTCCCCTCTGGTCACTGTCAGCCTGTTCTCTATTTCAGTGTCTTTGGTTATATTTTGCTTGCTTGTTTGTTTTGTTGTTTAGCTTCCTGTTAAAGGTGAGATCATATGGTATTTGTCCTTCAACACCTGGCTTATTTCACTCAGCATAATGAAGTTCCAGTTCCATCCATGATGTTGCAAAAGGTAGGAGCTCCTTCTTTCTTTCTGCAGCATAAAATTCCTTTGTGTATATGTACCATAGTTTTTTGATCCATTCATTTCCTGATGGGCACCTAGGTTGCTTCCAACTCTTGGCTATATTTTGTAAATTGTGCTGCTATGAACATTGGGGTGCATAGGTTCTTTGGGATTGGTGTTTTAGGGTTCTTAGGATACAATCCTAGCAGTGGAATTGCTGGGTCAAAAGGCAAGTCCAATTTTAGTTTTCTGAGAAAATTCCATATAGTATTGGAAGTTTTAGCCTCAGCGATTAGGCAAAAAAAAAGAAAATAAAAGGCATTCAAATTGGAAAGGAGGAAACAAAACTGTCATTGTTTGCAAATGACATAATAGCATACATGGAAAATCCTATAGACTCTACCAAAAACTGCTCGAACTAATAAATGAATTTGGCAAAACAGCAGGATACAAAGTCAATATCCAGAAATCAAAAGCATTTTTGTATACTAACAATGAATCCGCAGAAGCAGAAATCAAGAAAAAAATCCCATTTGATATAGCAAAAACAAAAATAAAATATCTGGGAATAAATCTAACCAAGGAGGTAAAAGACCTGTATGCAGAAAACTATACAACACTGAAGAAAGAAATCAAGGAAGACACAAACAAATGGAGACATATACCGTGTTCTGTGTCTATTTCTGTCTGGAGTTGGCCATTCCAATGTGGTTTTTCAATATCCCACTCTCCTGACAGTGTAGAAGCAGTAATTCTCATTTTGATCTGTTCTTTTATATTCCTAAGTAATGTTTCTTAACCTCATTAATGCTGACATTTTGAGTCAAGTAATTTTGTTCTGGGGGTTGTACTGTACTTTGTAGGATATTA
Source organism: Sturnira hondurensis (assembly GCF_014824575.4). Taxonomy (NCBI): domain Eukaryota; kingdom Metazoa; phylum Chordata; class Mammalia; order Chiroptera; family Phyllostomidae; genus Sturnira; species Sturnira hondurensis. The sequence continues at coordinate 14,380,972 of NW_028075471.1, forward strand.
AACTTCTACCCATTAGATAGATACCCATTATCACCTGTCCCATTCCCCAAAATATTCCCAGATATTGCCAAATGTCCCCTGGGGTTCAAATCAATGCCTCTTGAGAACCCCTCTTTTAAAATCATACAGCCTGTTCTACAGTCCTTCTGATCCTGTTGTTTGGTTTTGTGTTATGTAAGATTTAAAAACAGAAGAAGGTTTCAAATGGTTCTACTAAACAAGAATTTGGAACAAGGATCACAGCAGGACTCTGTGTCAGGAGACTGAATTAATTTCTAGCTGGTGTGTAGCATGAGAAGTGGCTATGCACATTATTACCCTAAATCCTCATTGTCCAATTCTTTCAGGAATCTTTTCCATGCCCACTAATCTTGTGAGGCAGGTATTGAGGGTAGTAAACAAATATAGCAGAAGCATCTCCATACAGAGAATTTACTCTGCCTCACCCTAATGTCCAGGACATTATTTTACAAGGTTTATCATTAGTAGTAGTACTACCCTACTAGGAACAGTTTTTATATTTTGATAAGTCATAAAAGGACTATTTTTATTAGACTTTCCTCTACCCTTTCCTTTATTGAATTTTGGGAAGACTTTTATAGCATTACTTTTCAAATTATAAATTATAATATACACTCATTTTAGAACTTGTGAAAAATATAAAGGATACAACAAAAATGACTTAAAATCTAACTAGCCACAGATACCCATTGTTTGTTTTGTTGAATATTCTTTAAGTGTGTTCCTTTACAGATTTCTGTGTGTACATGCATATGTTTGCGATTATAAACTTTTTAACACTAAATTGCCACATTAGCATGTTTGTAGGTTTTATTCTGCTTATTCACATAGTGTATGTAATGTAATATTCCACATGACATTATCATAAAAATATGAATTTTCTTCCCCTAGTGCTTTTAGGACCAATCTTCTCCATCTTCTCTGTGCCACTCACTTATTCAACAATTATTTATGGCAGATTTTGGCTTAGGCACTGATGACACAAAACTAAGCAAAAAAATGTTGCTGCCCTTGAGGAGCTTTACATCCTGATGCACATGAAGAAACAAATGACTTTAATGCCATTTTTATTGCTGCTACTGCCACTAAAGCAGCTGCTTTGCCATTATTTTAAAAATAGGTGTTAAGCTTCTGATTGCAAAAAGGACTTATTTAGGGAGGGAGCTAGAAATCTCAAGCAGACAAGCTGATGCAGACAGACATCTCTACATCAGTGAGCTATTCACATCCATCGGAGGCTGAGGTCAACTATGTTTAGCAGAAGGCTGGGGTCAGTACCTAATGCAGAAGACAGCTGGAGAAGGGGCATGGGCACTGCCGGCCAGTCATCTGCCCATCCAGACCCCAGAGAGGCTTTGAAGGAGAAGAATTATAAGAGAAGGACTGACTAGTAGCACCAGGTGGTGGAACATATTTTATGCAGAACATTACCTGTTGCTTTAGATTTCAATGTCTGTGAAGATTCTTAAAAATAGAATAGTAGCAGAAGTCATTTGCATCCATTTACTGCTCCCAAGAAGTCCTGCCCCTCAGCCATCACAAGCAGAAATGCATGACTTGTATTCAGATGTGTGGGTTCTGGGGTCAAAAATACAAAAGTCAAGCAAGTTGTTGAAATCTCACTGCAATTCTCTGTATCTAGGGTTTAAGTTAGCTAAACAATAGTGCGATTGGCCCTTGTCGATCATGAAATTATCTTGCTTAAAGATACCTTAAAAAGTATACTTGACTTGAGTCTTCTATCTGTGGGGAAGAACCACAGATAGAAGACTCCAGTCAAAGCTTCCTTATACAGAGATCCCTGAGGTCACATGATCCAGTTTTACATACCTCCTCATACCTGTTCAGCCTACTTGCAAACTCTTACTGTAAGTGTCAGCTGCTTGCCCAGCTTCCTGTTAGAATGGCCCCAGTGGAGGCTGCTATTCTTACGGTTCTGAAGTTTTTGTAGACTTCCCTCCCTCGGAGACAAAGGCTGGATTATTGCGTGAACTTCACAGTGTTCACTATAGTAGAAGCCACAGCAGTTTCCGTGCCCCAATTCTGGATCCACAAAGTTCTGGTTTTCTTAGTAGCTGCCCAGAAGGGCTTTGTATCCTAACACAAAGGTGCAGAAAAGATCATGGCCCTAAATCTCCCCAAAATTCTCATCTGCAGAACTTTGGCCTATTATTGACAGGAAAGGGAAAGGAGTCAGCAGATAAAGTGTAGCTACTCTTGACTTTCAGGGATTGTTCTTAGGCACAGCTGTTTCATATGGTTTCTGAGTGACTGCTGTCACTATGTTCTGTTGGGAAGCTGAAACTGAGTGGGTAATACACCATTCAATGAATGAGTATTGGTTTTCCTCCCTCTTCTCCCTCACTTCCCCCTTTCACTCACTCTGGGTTCCCTAGGAGAACCTCCATAAAGGTGTGAAACATTGGAAACTGTGTGAACACATTTTTAAAAAAAATATGTCCAACCATCAATCATGGTTAGACAGTTATATGGACTTCTTAATTTTGAAATTTGATTAATTTTGAAACTTAATTAAGAAATGTAGTCTATTTTTCTGAACATCAATGGAAAAAAAACAGATCTCGCCAGCAGTGATACTGTAACAGAAGTCAGTGGCAGCAATTTGCCTATAAGGTCAGTGTCAGTGGAGTGGGAAGCACTGGAGTTAAAGACCGTCTATCTGTAATTGAAGTTTCTTTAGAGGTATGTGTCATAGGATTCTGTGTTAGGTCAGTGGCATCACTGTTGGGGATAAACATAAGTGTTCATAATGAGAGAGCTCAATACACCAACGTATTAAATTCTCTGAGGGAAGTGGGCTTTGTGCATTCCCAATTCTTAGCATCTGTGTCTGCAAAATGAGTCATTAAAAAATGAAAAGACAAACCCATCATACTGGCACACACCATTTTCTAAACTGCCACCTGGGTATTTCCAGCAGGCTGTACCATATACCTGTTCAACTATATTTTCCAAAAAGGAAATGGCATCAAGAGGAAAAAGTCCTTAGGCATAAACTCATTATACATATTCAATACTCAATGGGATGTTTTCAAATTTTATTAGATGAAGTAAGTTGAGGATGTTAGCTGTGAGAGACTGCCTGAAGTATGTAATATCAGTATAACCATATTACAACATTTCACTCCTGCTGAATGACTTAAAAAGCTTTTCAGAAGCACTAAGTTGAATCCCCTACTTTTGGAGTTAGGCCACTGCTCTATTTGTGGGGATAGACTTCTCAGCACTAATAACAAATGTTCTAAGTCCTTGATTAGACCTAGTGCCAAGATTATTTACTGTGACTTTTCTTTGGCACCTTACTTCCTTTGAGTAGTTGTTTGTTATAAAAGCCCAATGGGAAATGAATAATACATAAAATTTTAAAACTACCCTTTCCAACTCCTTCATCATGGCCCACTGTGTCTTTAGAAGCATATGTGTTAGTGGAGAGTTTGGAGTATTCATGACTTGGACTTCATTTTTGGAACAGAAAGGTAATTAGTTTATCAAAAGGATAGTGAGGTTTAATGAAATAAATGCTCTAGTTTCTTTTTATGTCTATATATCATTCTAATCGCCATTAAATTTGGTTATTTGGGGTAAAATGCTCTGAAACTGCATATTTCAAATCCTAGTCTTCAAAAACAGTTGAATGTCACAGACAAATCAATAGCACTTTAAACCACTCAGTGGAGCTCATTAGTGGTCTTCCTTGGGAGGGGTAGTGGCTGCATCTGCCTACTCAGTGCTAGGCCAGCCTCCAAACAGGTGTGAGCTGACCTTTCCCTCAAACTCAGTTGTCCTCATATGGGTGCTTCTTCCTGTAAAATCTCAGAAACTTGAAATTGCAATGGCTGATGTACTTTTTGAAAAATATATATTTTATTGATTGTGCTATTACACTTGTCCTTCTAACATAGGCAGGAAAATCTCAACTATTCCACACAGCAATATTTTTACTGATATGTCCTCTAGAGCAAGGGACATAAAGGAAAGAGTAAACAAATGGGACCTCATCAAAACAAAAAGCTTCTGCACAGCTAAGGAAATTGTCAGTAAAATGAAAAGGGAACCAAATATATGGGAAAATATATTTGCAAATGACATCTTGGACAAGGGTATGATCTCCAAAATATATAAAGAACTCACATGACTCCACTCCAGGAAAACAAACAATCCAATTGAAAAATTGGCAAGGGACCTGAACAGACATTTCTCCAAGGAGGACATACAGAGCGCCCAGAAACATATGAAAAGATGCTCAGTATCACTAGCCATCAGAGAGATTGCAAATTAAAACCACAAAGAGATACCACTTTACACCGGTGTGAATGGCCATTATGAACAAATCAATAAGCAAGTGCTGGATAGGCTGTAGAGAAAAGTGAACTCTAGTACTCTGTTGGTAGGAATGCAGACTGGTGCAGCCACTGTGGAATTTTCTCAGAAAACTAAAAATGGAACTGTCTTTAAACCTGGCAATTCCATTTAGGACTATACCCTAAAAATCCTGAAACACTAGTTCAAAAGAACCTATGCACCCCAATGTTCATAGCAGCACAATTTACAATATCCAAGTGCTGGAAGCAACCTAAGAACCCCTCAGCAAATGAGTGGATCAAAAAACTGTGGTACATTTACATGATGGAATATTATGCGGCAGAAAGGAAGAAAGATCTCTTATTCTTTTCAACAGCTTGGATGGATCTGGAGACCCTTATACTAAGTGAAATAATCCAGGCAGCAAAAGACAAATATCATATGATATCACCTATAAGTGGAACATATCAACAAAACAAACAAGCAAAGCAAAATATAATCAGAGACTTGGAAATAAAGACAAACAAACAATAACAAGAGGGAAGGTGGGAGGGCATAATGGGAGAAAAGGGGGGAAGGGTTTTCAGGAACATGTATAAAGGACACACGGACAAAACCAAAAGGGAATAGGATCAAGGTGGGCAAGTGGGGATGAATGGGGTGGGGAGTCGTGGTGGTGGAGACAACTGTAGTTGAACAACAATAAAAATAAATAAATATGATAAAATAAATAAATATGTGAAAATAAATAAATATGTGAAAATAAATAAATAATGATAAATAATTTATGATTTCTCATTTTAACTTTTTAAACTTTATTTTAATTGTTCAAGTACTGTTTTCTGCCCTTTACCCCTCCCAGCCCACCCCCTCCAATTATATGAGTTCTTAAAGGTACACTGATCATTAGCTCAGCAACTGTTAATACTGTACTCTGAGGATTTTCTCTTCTATTCTTATTCTGGGCAAAAAGAAAACTTAAAAAAAGATTTTATTTATTCATTTTTAGAGAGAGGAGAAGGGAAGAGAAAGAGAGAGAGAGAAACATCAATGTGTGGTTGCCTCTCACATGTCCCTTACTGGGGACCTGGCCTGCAATCCAGGCATGTGCCCTGACTGGAAGTCAAACTGGTGACCCTTTGCTTTGCAGTCTGGTGCTCAATCCACTGAGCCACACCAGCCAGGGCTCAATCAGAAAACTCTTAAAAGTAATATTTGACAACTTCAATAAACAAGTCAGGTTGGCACATGGGCCATTGTCATTGATGTGTGGATGGTAGTGTATTAGACATTATTTACTACCAGAAATGCCAACCTTGACAACTTTTAAATGTGAAAACGGTGAAAATGGGGAAGGCCTTGTGGTAAAAATGGAGGTTTATGCACTCTACCAAGGGACTAGAGAATTTTGTAATCTTAGCATGAAAATGGTTTGATTAGCTAATTAGTCAGTGTTATTTCTTTTTGTAATTATAGGAATTTATGAACTTTTATAAAGTTAAAAGCAAAATTTCTGGAATATATTATATAATAATAGAGTCTAAAAGACAATTTAATATGCTAAATTTATAGATTTGGGAGGAAGACTGATTTCTCTGTTGACTCTGGGGGAAAAATGAAACAAAATAATTTTAAATGGATTATATGAGTTTCTCCAAGCAAATGTAAAATGTTCAGCTGCATTTATAAGAAACTCTAAGTGACTCACTGTGCCTTGAATGTATCATCTTTAGCAAAGTAGACAGCTTCTCCTAAGAAACTGCCTAAATGGCCATAAAAGTATAGTTCATTACTTAATTTTGCTTTGTTGTATGTGAAACTACTTTTTTAAAAACTTTTTATTGTTGTTCTAGTACAGCTGCCTCCATTCTCCCCCCACCATGTCCGTGCTACCCCAACCATCCCCACTATCCACCCTCAATCCTACTACCCTTTTGTTTTGTCCATGTCACCTTTATATATGTTCCTGAAAACCCTTCCTTCTTTCCCCCACATTACCCTCTCCCAACTCCCCTCTGATTACTGTATGTTTGTTCTTAATTCCAATGTCTCTGGTTATATTTTGCTTGCTTATTTGTTTTGTTAATTAGGTTCCACTTATAGGTGAGATAATATGGTATCTGTCTTTCAGCACCTGGCTTACTTCACTTAGCTTAATGCTGTCCAATCCCATCCATGCTGTCACAAAGGGAAGGAGTTCCTTCTTTCTTTCTGCTGCATAGTATTCCGTCATGTAAATGTACCACAGTTTTTTGATCCATGCATTTACTGATGGGCACTTAAGTTACTTCCAGCACTTGGCTATTAAAACTACTTTAGAAATGTTTCACTCAAAATATACCTCATATTTGTATAATATTCTTTCTATAATTTTATTTTAAATAATTACATACTAATTTAAATATTTTAGGAGGCTAATCTTAAAGTCCTCATTTTAAGATGTGATTAAACTTGTTCCAATTATTTATGAAACATTATCATTAATAACATGCTATATGTATGTTATTTGTATGAATGAAAATACTAAATCTATTAGAAATCATTAACTGAACATTTATTTAAATCATTACCTGAACAGGAAAGTTACATGCTCTTTTCTGGAATTATTCGCAGTTTCAGGAGATTTAGGGAAATATGCTCTTATCAAAGTTCTTGGATTAGTTAGAAATTTATGTATCTGTACATAATATTCAAGTTGGAATTTTCATTCACTTCTTTGAGAAACACATTTATAATAATGATTACATTGTGACCTATTAAAAGTGCTAAAATAATTTAGTAATTATGGAAGGTAACTTTCTAACCACCTAGTACCTCAAAAGAAATGGAAAATAGAAAAATAAAAATTGTTCATGTTAGTCTCATCAAAGATAATCATTGTATCTTTTACAAACTATATACATATATTAGTTTTCATCTACACAAAGCCTGTTTTTGTTTATAACAGTGCTGTGTTCAAATATAAAACAAAATTTCATTCTACATTATACTTATGCTATACATATATTTCTATATAATTTTAATTCAATAATGGTGGCATGGGGATGTCAGGTAATTCCTCCTGCAGAGAATAGTTTTAAAAGATTAATATCTAGAATTTATCATCTGTATATTCTCTTCAGTGCAAAGACTTTTTCACGTCTTTTGCCCATTTCCCAATTATATGTTAATGTTATCTGTATGTTCTAGATTGAGTACATCAGGAAATAAAAATTAAAACCCCAATAAGCTATCACTGCACACATTTAAAGAATGGCTAAAATAAAGAATGGTGTCAATACCAAATGTTGATGAGGATGTAGAGAAACTGGATCGCTCATACTGTTGGGAATGAGAAATGGTACAGTAACTCCGGAAATATGTTTGGCAGCTTTTTTTGAAACTAAACAAGAAATTACCACATGACTCAATGAGTAAAGACTTGGGCACTTATCCCAGAGATATGAAAATCAATGTTTTCATACCACATCAACCACCACCACCACCACTATCTATACACAGATGTTCACAGTGGCTTGACTCATATTCATTAAAAATTGGAAACAATTCATGTGATATTTAACAGGTGAATGGTTGAAGAACTGTGGCATATTTATTTTATGCAATACTACTGGACAATAAGAAGGAAATAACTACTGACATATACCACAACTTGGATGAATATCAGGAATTATGATAAATGATAGGTTGGACGGTGGGAGGTGGGGATAGGTGGGGTGAGGGAGCATGGGGGGTGAAAATGGAGAAAACTCTACTTGCACAACATTTAAAAAAAAGAAAAAGCCAATCCTAGAAGTTACATAATGCATAATTCCATTTGTATAATATTTTGAATTGACAATATTCTAGAAATGGAATACAGACTAGGAATGCCAAGGGTTTAAGAAAAGATGGGGTGAGAGGGAGGTGGATGTGGTCATAAAAGGGCAACACAAAGGATCCTTCTGGGGATGGAGCTATTGGGTATCAGGACTGTGGTGGTAGGAACAAAAACTTACACTTATAATAAAATTTTATAGAATGAAATACAAACACACGTGAATATAAGTAAAATTGAGGAAATGTGAATAAAATCAGTGTAGTGCATCAGTGTCAATATATCATTCCCCTGAAATGGGACTATACAGGGTTCCTATAAAACCTTTTATAAGACAAAATTACATTAATGCAAAGAAGCAATTACCTTAGGACTCAAGTTGCTAATGGATATACAAAATAAACTGAGATAAAACACACATACTCACAGACCTAGTTCAAAGCTATGGTGGCTTGCAGCTGACATGCTGAGTGTAGTTCCAGGGGAAGGAGCTTGGTGGGGCCACTTTCTGTGCTTGGGCTGCACATGGCCTCTGTGACAGCTCTCTACAAAATGAATGCTGAACACTGGTTTTACTTTTCACCTTCTTTCACGAAACCAAAAATCCTCTTTGGATTTCTGTTAATGAAAGCAGGGACTAATGTAGGTCCTTGATAAAGGTGAAGTGTTATAAAGTAGACTTTTGAAAACTGGGGGTGGCAGATATCTGAATCCTTATATCATACTGTAACGGGGCACAGCCAAGAGACCTCCCCCAAAAAAGGGATTTGGAATGCGGTCCAGAACTCAAGGTGTCCAGGAAATATTAAAGGGATATATAAGATGTCCTCACCCCTTACTGCCCCCAACAGGTGTCAGTTGGGGGAAAGGACAAGTGGAGAGGGACCATTGAGGGCTATTTTGTACATCAAAGGCTTTGCAGCTAATCTCTGGCATGGTCATTTAACGTATCTATAACCCTTAACTGGTTACCTAGATATGTTAAATACTGTGGCCATGCTCTGGGCCAAGGGGCTGGAAGTGACTTCCACCCAAGACGTAGCTGGGGGCAGGTCCCATGAGTTACGGTGCCTGCGTGAGAGCTTGGAGATGAGTGGCTCCACTCCATGGGACCATACCTGCCCACACTCATGATGGCAGCCCAGTACAGTTGAAATAATGCAGGAATGCTGGCAGGTGTAACTGATTGTGGGAGGAGTTGGAAATGGGGGTACAGAGGAAGATTGGCATGGGGATTTAAAACCCAGACACAGTAACCACTGGAGGAGTACCATGCAGCTTTTCCAGAGTGGGGACTCCTGCAACCATGTGAGGGAGAATCACCATGTAGCCTTAGCAAAGAGTACCACATGGCTTTGCCAGAGTACAGACCCTTACAGCCAGGTGAAAAAGAGAACCACGTGCTTTTGGACAGAGTGGGGACCCCCACAGCTGGGGGTAGAGAGAATCACCATTCAGCTTTGCCAGAGTGGTGACTCTACTCTCTCCACAGCTCTGGTGGAGAAAAGAAGAGACTTTGCCTGGAAGAAGGGTGAAAGAACTCTTGACAGTAAGCCATGAAAAGGTGCCACGTGGCTTTGGATTAATTAGAGATCTTGCCCGAATGGCGACCCACTGGACGGTGCCAGCAGCTTGAAACATGGATATGTGCTTCTTTTCCTGAGTTATGGCACTCTGAATTAGAGCAGGGGGGGAGAAAGCACTGTGGGGGTCTGTGGTTATCCTAAAGGACTTTGATATTTTAATGGGGACATTGGGTCACAACTTTAAGTCTGTATAGCTTTAAAAAAACCTTTCCTTTCCTTTTCACAAGTCTCTGGCAGTGAGAGATGTCTCCTCTGGCGGTAGACAGATGAGCCCAGTAGGTGGTCCAGACGGTATTAGTAAACTGTCTTGGAATGGGGGGCCCTGTTGTTCTGGAACAGTTTTTGGCATCCCTGAGTGGGCCAAATATTTCCCTCTTGGACCTCTGTTCTGTAACAACACTATAGATTTTTTTAATGTTACTATTGAGTGAGTATACATGGCATTTTTCTTTTATGAGAAAGAAAAGAAAATATATTACTTACAACTTCATATAAATTACAATGATCTCATTTAAAACTACCCCAGCCTCTTTTACCAGTTAGGAGGAGCAGATGATGGAGTTCAGAGGACAGAAATGTTGGATCTTTAAAGAGGACGCTTTGGAGGTGAAAGGGCTGCAGGAGTCTTATGTCCAAGATTGGAGTATAAACTCTTCCCAAATCTGTTGCTGAACACAAAACTATATATACTTGTGTTGTGGTCCGTGTCATTATGGATGAAATGAGACATTCACACAGTCTGGTGGAGGAAAAGGGACAGCAAGGGTTTTCTCTCAAGGCGAGCAAAAGCTGCCCTTGCTGTGACCAGCCTTTATTGGGTTTTTTGGCAAATTACATGATGGTCCTCATTTACTATGCAGAAGTTGCTTGAGGTGGTTACCTTTTACAAAAAACAAAGGAGCCAATGCCGCTAATCACATCACAGAAGAGGAATATTTTCAAATGAAAAGGCAAAAGTGGTTGGACTGGTTACACTGGTCCTAGGAAGATTTAGCATGGATTTTAAGAAGTTATTTTGCAGTAAATATTTGCCACTGGGGGCTGGGCCCATGCCAGGCAGAATAGTCTCCTACAACTTGGAATAAAGTAGCCCAGGGAAAAAAGTCAACTAGAATCCAGAGGTTTAGCTAACATTAAAGTTCAAAACTGCTGATGCTACTGAGGTTTGTGAGTTTACTGCATTTTTGACTGACTGTGTTCTCCAAATTATATCAAGTGACAGAAAGTAAAATCCTTCCTGGTCTTTCTTCTATCAGAGGTAGGAAGTTGGGCCTGGAAAAAAAATTTGAAATTTAGAAAAATTCCCCCCCCCAAAAAAAAAGAACCAAGGAGATAGTGAGCCCTAAATTCTGAATGTAAAATATTCTGAAATCTTTGCCTGAAAGCTAAACTATGCAGACATAGGAGGACACTCAGGGGATAAACCAAATAAGCAGCTAACTGGAAGCCAAAGAAAACTGATCATGTACCAATGACTGATCATAGCAGGGAGGACTATTTCATAGTTTTATTCTGGGCAAGTAAATCATCTACTATAATGACACTAAAAAACAAAACAAACAAAAAAAGAATCCTCAGAATATTCAAGAATCACTACAAAGTACCATCCACATGTAATTTCAAACCAAAAATTACTAGATATGCAAAGAAGTAGGAAAGTGTTTCTCTGTTGGACTATAAGTGATAATCAGTAGAAACTAACACCAAAGGACCCTGATGGGTACTGAGAAAATATTTAAGATGAAATTTTAAATATATTCAGATAATTAAAGAAAAATATAATGTTAATGAGTAAACAAATAGGAAATTTCAACAAAGAGATGTAAGCTATAAGAAAACACCAAGTAGAAACACTTCACTGTGTGATTATAACAAAAAATATGAAATAGCAGAAGAAAAATCAGTGAAATAAAATTATATCTTTAGAAATGACCAAATATGACTATGGAGAAAAGTATTTAGCAAAAATGGAGCCCTGGCTGGTGTAGCTCAGTGGATTGAGCGCGGGCCTGCGAACCACACGATCGCGGGTCGATTCCCAGTCAGGGCACATGCCTGGGTTGCAGGCCAGTTCCCAGCAGGGGACTCACAAGATGCAACCGTACATTGATATTTCTCTCCCTCTCTCCTTCCCTTCCCCTCTAAAGATAAATAAATAAAATATTTTAAAAAATGAACAAAGTCACAGAGAACTCTAAGGCAATATTGAAATGTCTAATAAATATGCAAATGCTGTTCCACAGGCAAAGACAGAGAAAAGGACAGAAAAAGTATTTAACAAAAAAGATCAAATCTTTTTCTAAGGAAAAGTCATTAACTTAGACATCTAAGAAGCTCAATGAAGCTGATAAGATACGAACACATACACACACTAATCCAATCTCAGTACAGCATATTAAAACATCTGAAAAATAAGAAATATAGAAAAAATCTTGAAAGCAGCAAGAGAAAAACAAATACATATTACATGCAGTGAACTAACAATATGATCAACAGCTGACTTATTACCACTACTTATATAGACCAGAAGAGATTGGGCTTATATATTCAAAATGCTAAATAATTTAAACAAACTAAGACCTGGTAGCCAAGAAATCTATGCCCAATGCAAGTATTCTACAAATACAAAAATAAAATATAATTTCTTGACAAAAAAACTACAAAATTCATTACTACCATACTGGCACTATAAGAAATACCAAACTTTATGCTCATGTGAAATGACAGTAGAACATTAACATAGGTATTCAGAAAGAAGCAAATAGCACTGGAAGAGATACATATGTGGGGAAATACAAAAGATTATAGAGGTAGTGTTGGCCAGGTGGCTCAGCTGGTTGGAGCATTGGCCTGTACATCAACAGGTTGTGGGTTCCATCCCTTGTCAGAACTCGTAGGTAGGATGTATGTTTGACCCCCAATCAGGGCATGCATTGGAGGCAACCTATCAATGTTTTTTTCTCACATCAGTGTTTCTCTCTCTCTCCCTTCCTTTCTTTCTAAAATCCATACTCTCTGGTGAGAATTTTTTTTAAAAGTTTATATGAGTAATTTTTTTCTCTTCTCAAATTTAAAAAAAGGCAGTGTAGAGTTTATAAGGCACATTGATATAGATGACAAAAAAGCACAAAAGAGTAAATAAAATTATATTGTTTCAAGATTCTGATATTATAATACAAATAATAATACTAAATATAAGTAGATTGTTGCAGATTAATAATGCATATTGTTATTCCTCAGCAACCACTAAAAAATAATGCAAAGAAATGTAGTAAAAAACTAATAAAAATTAAAATGACATGCTAAAATATTTCTGTAAATCCAAAGAAAAAAAGAGAGAAATAAAAGATATGAGACAAATAGGAAAGAAATAGCTCAATGGCAGACAAAAATCCTGTCACATAATAATCTCATTAACGATAAATAGATGAACTATTCTAATTAAAGACAAACCTTGTTGGATTAAATTTAGAAACAAGATCCAACCCTATGCTGTCTACCAAAGGTTACTTTAAATGCAGACATACAAATAAATACACTTTTACTTTTTGGAAGTAAAATGGTAGAAAATGATACAGTATTAAAATAGTAAGCATAAGAAGAAACGGGTGAGTTAGTTATAGTATTAGTAGAGACAAGAAAGTATTTCATCCAAAATACTCGCAATACAACAGTGATACAAAACAATAATAGGAGTATATGTAAGTAGCCATCTACACAATACATAAAAAAAAGTGATGAGAGTTAAAACATAGACAATTTAACAATTATTAGCAAGTATAATTGGAGTTTCAATATTCCTTTCTCAATAACAGAGAGGACAAATAGAACATCAATAAGGATGCAGTGGACTTAAACCAACTTAACCTAATTGACATTTGTAAAATACTACACACCTAAACAGCAGAATACATAATCTTTTTATGAGCATATGAAACATTCACCAAGCCACAAAAAGCACAGGGTCAGTATATAAATACAAACATTTGAAATTATACAGAAGATGTTTTCTAACTATAACAAAACACTCAGAAAAGGAGAAATATTGTATAATTTGACTTGGATGAGGTATCTGGAGTAGTCAAATTCATAGATACATAGAGTAGAATATAGTAGAATGGCAGTTACAAGGGTATGGGTTGGGGGAGAAATAATAGTTACTGTGTAATGGGTACAGAGTATCAGTTTGGGGCAACAACAAAGTTCTAGGGATGTGTGGTAGTGATAATTGCACAACGATGTGAATGCCACCGAACTGTACATTTAAAAAAGGTTAAAATGACAAATTTTATGTCATCTATAATTTACCACATTAAAAAGAAGAAACTATAAGGAAAATTAGACAATATTTTCATAGAATAAAAATGAAAATGGAACATTAAACTGTGGAATGTAGCTAAAGCAATGCTCATCAGCACTTTCATAGATTTAAGTGTTTCTGTTTAAAAGAAGAAACATCTCAAATTAAAATGAAAACTAAAATTGGACCTGCCTTTTGACCCAGCAATTCCACTGCTGGGATTGTATCCTAAGAACCCTAAAAAACTAGTCCCAAGGAACATATGCACCCCAATGTTCATAGCAGCACAATTTACAATAGCCAAGAGTTGGAAGCAATCTAGGTGCCCATCAGGAAATGAATGGATCAAAAATCCATGGTACATATAAACAATGGAATTCTATGCAGCAGAAAGAAAGAAGGAGCTCCTACCTTTTGATGGAAAGAACTGGAAAATATTACGCTGAGTGAAATAAGCCAGGTGTTGAAGGACAAATACCATGATCTCACCTTTAACAGGAAGCTAAACAACAAAACAAATAAGCAAGCAAAATGTAACCAAAGACACTAAAATAGAGAACAGGGGGACAGTGACCAGAGGGGAGAGGGGAGAAAATTTCAGGGAAAATAGGGGAGGGATTTAGAGGAACAAATATAAAGGATACATGGATAACAACTAAAAAGGGTGGAAATGGCAGGGAGGGGGGAGGATGGGGAGTGGGATGGAATGGGAGTAATAGACAGAAAACTGTACTTGAATAATAATTAAATAAATTTAAAAAAATTAAAAAATAAAAACTGCCTATGAGCATTGTACAGTTTGTTTCTGCGTGCATGTGCACATGGGTATGAATGTGAACACACACATGCAAGGTGTGCTTACTTTTATTTGTGTATAGAATATTTTTGGAAGGATACACATGAATCTATGAACAGTGGTAACCTCTGTATGAGTGAAAAAGGGAAAGTTTATTATTTATATTCTTTGGTACTATATGAATTTCCACAAAAAAAAACATGTGTTATTTTTAACTAAAAATTAGTACAATGAAAAATAAGATAAAACTATATGTGCTCAGACGGAACAACCTCAAAGACAAATAACTAGGAGGAAAAACACGATATAGAACAGGACGAGTTCTATTATTTGTGGGAAAAAACCCATGTGTATCACAAAGACACATGATATTTAGATATTCAGATATTTCATAGAACACCTAAGAAACCTCACAATGCTGACTCGGGAGAGAAGAGTCAAGAGAAGGGAGGGAAGAAGAGCTTTCATTATGTGCCTTCTTGTAACACTTGCAAATTTGGGTCTCAACATGCTTGATTTTGTTATCTAATAAAGAAGCTTACCAAAAAGAAAAAAAAGATGAAAACTTGCATCACAGAAAGTTAGCAAAAAAGAGCAAATTAAATACAACTAGAGGCATGGAAATAATAAAAATAAGAGCAGAAATTAATAAAAGGGAATATTATAAATAAGTTTCTGCCAATAATTTTGAAACTTTTGATGAAGTAAACAAATATGTTAAAAAATAATTTACCAAAACAACATCAAGAAGAAATAGAACACTCAAATAACCCTATGTCCATCAAAGACCTTTAATTAATAATTTTAAAATGTTTTAAAAACTGTAGAACCATATGACTTCATTAGTGGAAATCTATCAAAAATCTAATGAAGAAAGTATACCAATCTTTCCTAAACATAGAAAAGAGAGTACTCCACCCTCCAATACATTTTTATGGGGCCTGCTTTGCACTGATACCAAAACCGAAAAAAGAATATTATAGACCACCAGCTGTCATGACATACATGCAAAAATCTTTAACATAATATTAACAAGTTCATTTAGCATTGTATAAAAATAATAGTTTATAAAAAATGTTTAAAAGCAGGGATTCGTTTTAACATTTAAATTTAAATCAATGTAATTTATCATTTTAATATAATAAAGGAGAAAAATCTATTTGATCTTCTCAATAGTAGAAAATATTTTTTGAAAAAAACTGAACACCCATTCATGACAAAGCTTCTTACAAAAATATTTTAAATCTTGGTAAAGATAATCTACAAAAAATTGACTGTAGACATCATATTTAGAATATAAAAATCTTAGAATATTTGCCCAAAATCTGGAATGAATCAAAAATGTTTGCTTTCAGCACTTTTATTTAATATTGTATTGGAAGTTCAAATCAGTGTAATAAGATAAAAAGAAATCAGAGACATCTCTTTTGGAAAGGAAGAAAGGAAATTATTTTTATATGCAGATGACATTAACATGTATGCGAAATCCTAATAAATATATTGAAGTGTCTATTAGAATGGGTAAATTTAGTAACTTCATGAGCCATGAGATCAATATACCAAAAAGCCCCTGAATTTCTAATATTAGTAATAATTAAAAATGAAATTAAAAATATAGTTGCATGTAAAATAACACCCAGAATAATTAGGAATGAATTTAACAAAGATTGATTTGTAAGAAATGCATACCAAATATTTTTTTAAATTGCTGAGATAAAGTAAAGGCCTAAATAAATGAAGAGAGATACTATATTCACAGATCAAAGACAACATTAAGATGTCAATTCTCTCACTAGTATATAGTTTCAAAGCAATTCCCACAAAAATTCTTAAGAATTTTGTAGAAAATGACAAAGTGTTCCTAAATTTATAAGAAAATACAAAGGGCCAAATTGCTAAAATATTTTGAAAAGGGACAAAGTTAAAGCAGTTACATTACCTGATTTTAAGACAGTATAAATATCAGTATAAATTTTTAGTGAATAAGACAGTATGGTCATACTTAAAAGGTAGACAAATACATCAGAAGATCCAAGTAAAATCCAGAAATAGAACCACACTTACATGGCCAACTGATTTTTCAACAAGGATTTCAAGATAATTCAATGGGGGGAAGGAGAGTCTATTCAACGTTGATGCTAGGCATATTAATGACACCACACCACCTAAGATGTCTGTACCCTAATCTCCAGAAGCTATGAATATGCTTGGTTACATGGCAAAGACTAATTAAAGTTGCAAATACAATTAACTTTGTTAATTAGCTGACCTCAACATAGGAAGATTATCCTGAGTTACCCAGGTGGGCCCAATGTTGCTGTTTTTATTTTATTTTTTTCACCCCACAAGAAATCATAACTTTACAGAAACAGTAAAGAAACAGTACAAATGTCAAACCAGGCTGCAGTTACTCTTTTGAAACACAAAAAGTTCCTCATTTTTAGATGATTACATTATTAATTCCATATAACATTTACAAAATAATTATTATTGTTCTTCGGGGCTCAGAGTGCTTTGCTCTCTACACATTCGCTTGTGACATGATCAATTCTATGTACTAACTTCTACACCTCTTTCATCAACCTTTTTCTCTTCACTCTCCTCTCATAGAGTTGGAGTTGATGTGTTTTCTTGAATGTTTGAAACAGCCTCATTTTGAACTTTGATTTTTTTCAGGAGCCGTTAGCTGTGCTTGCTGAGATGAATCCTCAGTCTTGATTTCCCTGCAAACTATGTAGGTATATGAAGTTGGGCTCTTATAGACATCTGGCTTTGTGATGACAAAGAGGATATTTTTAGATTTCTGGATAGTGACTCTAGTAAACCATGGAACCTGTCAAAGACCCAACTTGGGATATAGCCTTTCATTCCTCATTTCACTCTAGCTGTTTTGCTTTACTGATTGGTTCTTCATTGATTTCCGCTGTTGCAGCTAGCTGGGCTTGTGTGGTTACCTACATGGGATCTTGCTCCTGGAGCTCTGGTACTAATTCATTACTATCAGATTCTGTTTCATATCTTGTCTCAGCCTGGGGCTGTGGTAACTCCTGCTCTATAGCAGGGATGGTTTCTGTGGCTTCACCCTGGCATTTCACACAAGGAATGTGGAACCAAGATGGTGGCAGAAAAATAGCCAGTGAGTGGTGAGTAAGTTCAATGCCACTGGTTTTAAATATGGAGGAAGGGACTGTGAGCCAAGGAATGAGGGCAACTTCTACAAGCTAAAAAGGGCAAGAAAATGGATTCTCCTGAAGGTCCCCTAGAAAGGAAATCAGCCCTGTTGACAACTTAATTTTTACTTAAAAGTCATGTTGGACTTATAACCTTGAAAACTATAAACTAGTAAATTTGTGTTGTTTTAAACCAGTAAGTTTATGTTAATTTCTCACAACCATGAAAAAGCAATGTAATCAAATACAGTATAAGGACAAAGGGTGTGAAATCACAACACTTATTGTATTCCAAGGGTGTCAAACTCATTTTCACTGCAGGGCCACATCAGCCTCACAATGGTCTTTAAAGGGCTGAATGTAATTTTAGGGCCCTTTGTAACTACTCCTTAACTAGGGACAAGGAGCTTGGCACTGCCACTGGGTAGAAACAAGGTGCCAGGCCAGATAAATCAAGGTGGAGGATTGGATTTGGTCTGCAGGCCTTGTGTTTGTCACCTGTTATGTACCATTTACAAATTAAATGTAAATGAATCACAAACTTAAATATAAGGCCTAAAACCATAAAACTTTTGGGCAAAAACAGATAAATATCTGTTCTCTTGATTTCACCAAAAATTTCTAAATTTTGATACAAAATTTATGAGCCACAAAAATTGATAAATTGGACTTCATCAAAATTTAAAATTTTTTTGAGAAATTATTAAGAAAATAGAAAGGTTATTGACAGATTTATAGAAAATATTTGCAAAACCATGTATTTGACCAAGGACTTGTATCCAGAATACGTAAAGAACTCAGAAAACTTCCAATCCAATAATAAATGAGCAAAATTTTGAATGGACACTTTATCAAGGAAGATACTTGATGAACAGTAAGCATATTATGAGGGGAGACCCCCATAACCAGAATTTATTTATAAGAAAATTGTGTATGTATTCTTACATGTTTAAACTTCAGTCACATCCATAGTTCTATCCAGCTGAGGCAATATACCTATCAAGATATTTTTTCCACTGCTCAAAACAGTTTCTTCAACTCAATTTTGAGGCCTTTTAGTACTTCTGCTGTTTTTTGTTTCATATTTTCCACATCAGCAACACATTTACCTTTGAGGTCTTTTTTCATCCAGGGAAACAACAACAAAACAAGTCTCTTGGGACAACAGCAGGTGAACAGGGACAATGGGGCATTAGGGCCATGCTGTTTTTATCAAAAACTGCTGAACACTCAGTGTTTGTGTGTGCCCATGCACTCATAAGTCACCCATCTTGAAGTGGGCAAATGCCTTGAAGGAGTCTTCAAAAAAATTGACTGAAACCAAACACAGCCTTTCACAACAATGCCAACCAGTACACTGATACAGATGAGTTCCTAAAACACTTGCTTAGTGGGGGAAGCCTGCACTACAAAAGGCCCACCCTTCAGAAAATAATTTCATTTTGGGGAGGGCTCTGTTTCAGTGGACATCAGGGAAATGAAAATTAAATTAACAAAGAACAATCACTGGACACCTACCTGAATACCTAATTTGAAAAGACTAAGGATACTGAGTCTTGGCAAGGATGCAAAACCAATGGAATTCTAATTCATTGCTGACAAAAATGCAGAAATGTTACAGCCAATTTGAAAATCAGGTTGGTAATTCTCACAAAGTTAAATACACACTTATTTTATGACCCATTCTTTCCTTTTTTGGGTATCTACCCAAGAAAAATGAAACATAATTCTACAATAAGATTTGTAGTGCTCCACAAATATTTATAGTAGCATTACTTATAATATCCAGAAAACAGAGTAAACCATAAGTTCCAACACTTGGTGAATAGAGAAACAAAGTGGTATATTCTAATGGTGAAATAATATTCAGCAATGAAAATGAGTTCACTGCTGATAGATGCAATGGTATAGATGACTTTCAAATCATTATTCTGAATGATAAAACTTGAATAGAAAATACCATATACTTTATGCTTCCATTCATATGAAATTTAAGAAAAGGCAAAAGTTTTCATTTTGGTGGTTGCCAGGGATGAGGAACGAGATGTGTAGAACAGGAACAAGAGGGAATGTACTAAAATGGGAAATGTTCTCTGTCTTAGGTGTGTGATAGTTATGACACTGTGTATTTGGGTGAAACTCATCAAACTGTGCACTTACAATGAGTTCATTTTATTATATGTAAATTATACATTAAATAATTGAAAGATTGTTATAATGAACTTTCAGTATTTGCCATGTCTATGCTTTGGTGAAATTAATACAAATAATGAATAACATTTACTGAGTTCCTACTAGCGGGTTTTTCCTTACTCTGTTTACCTTTTTTAATTGTGTGATTGCATGAATCTCAGTTGCCTTATGGAGATATTAGAAATCACCAAGATTTCTCATTCAAAATACATCAACTATACGCATGGGAACCAGAAAAATTGAAAGGATCCCAGGGCAATTATAAAGAATCCTAACATAAATAACTGATACAGGTGAATTGGTGCATATTATGTATCATTTCTGGAAATAATAACGGTAATGTCTACCACAAACCAGTTACAAGGATTAAATGAAGCAAGGCATGTGAAATCCTTAGCACAGTGCTGGACACATAATTAATTTGTCCTTGATATGCAGTACTTGTTACCTTCATGAAATGTGAGCATTCTCATGAAGAAGTGTGCGTCACGCCAGGCCTTGTCAAATACTATATCTGCCTGTCCACCATATCCTTCCCTTTCTTTAAGTAATGAAACATTCTCTTTTTTTTTTTCCTTTGGGCAATTGCTTTTTCCCAATCAGTAGAGTCCTAGGCAGGCGGTTAATCCCACAGGCTCTTAGGGGAGATTTTCTTTGCTGTTATAAAACAAGGAAAGGGACTGAGGTCCAAACCAGACTAATTAGAAATTTACTGAGATTTAGTTACTTAGTGATGAAGGAGAATGTTAGGGTTACTTGCTGCTGTTTTCAGTTCCTGCAGAAAGGTCAGCCTCAGAATACAGCCATCATGTGGTAGAAGAGTTAGAGGCTGAGTGCAGCAGAGCCCAGGAACATTGTTCTAGAGTCGGTTGTACTTGTGCCTGTTCAGTCTGATGAGTGAATAAAGTATGCCCTTCTCACCCACTGTGCCTACTCTAGCTTTATTTGGATTTCTGCCATTTACAACCAAAAAAATCCAGAGTTTTAAACACTGATTTTAGCAAGAATCTATTTTCTCATCTCTAAAATAAGGGTGATAATTGTCTCTATTTTTTAAGGTTGTGGGATTAAATTACATAAAAATGTAAAGGGCCTCAGACAGTGCCTGAAACAAGTACTACACATTTTTGCCACTTTTATTGTCATCTATTTTCCTTGTTGAAACTATGTTTACATAGGGTAAGAAAGAGTATATAAAAATAGGTTTAAAATTTTTCTAACAGCTATTGTCATTAGTGACTGGATTAATGAATTAGTTAAATTGAATGGATGATAAATTGAACTAATATGTGCAATAAGGTTATTCATTTTACATGCATATTCCTTGGCATGCACTTTTCCAAGTGTAGCAACTTAATATGGATCAGATGAAATCAATTTCTGATAGCTCATAATCAAGCCCACAAAGTAACTTTGTTTACCTTATGGAACTGGGAAATCTGAATCCTCATAGGTGGCTTGCTTAGGTTATTATAGTCTCTCTGTGAGTAAAACCTTAACAACAAACAGCCATAAGATGAAAGCCTTTCTATAATGAATTACAGCTTTCTCTGTCATATTAAATAATATTTTCAATAGGTTTTTGTGTTTTGTGTAAGATAACTTATGGTTATCTTTTTTGCTATTATTGAGCCATGTGGAAGGCTGTATTTTTTAATACTTGTGCCAGATGCTGTATCATTCTTTGTCCTTTCCCTCAGTGATAGACCCCGCATTTTGCTTAAAGTGTCTTAACAGTTCCCCTTCTCTTTCTCATTTTTAATAGCTCATTTTTTATTGTATTGTTTCCTATTACCATTTGTCTCTCCTATACCCTCTTCCACTTCCACCTAGCTCCCTTCCCCACTCCTCATTTGTTTTTTTGTAATAGCTCATGCACAGGGAAATAAAATAACTAAAATTTCTCAAACTATGTCTAAAATGAGAGTAAAAATAATGTGAGAGTAAATAAGTCTTTAGTGAATATACTTTTCTAAGGATAAAATACATTAGTTGGTCTATTTTACATATTTCAGGGCCTCCGGGTTCTGGAATATCATTTACTCCAACCCTAACCCCTAGGTGAATGCCACATATATGTTTGCCTTAAAAAGTTCTCCACCTGAATGAACTATTGTCATTAAGAACTCTGGTAACTCCATGAGCTCAACTGCTTGGGTCGCAGTTCCTATTATTTTTAAAAACAAGTACTATGAATAATATGACTATTCTTGAATTGTGTAACATTTTTACAGGAAAACACTTTCATTTAAAGGTAAAAGTTCCTAAATTATATGTACATTATACCACTTGGATATGTTATGGGTCTTTCAAAAATGTAAAAATTTAGTTTTAATTAGAATTGTCTAAGTATTATGGTCCTTGCTAAATATGCCATAGATGTCATAGATAATAAATTTGCATTTATATTTTGCTAACTGTCTAAAATAGTCTGTATTTTCAGTGATTTAATCTCAAGTTAGGATTTAGGTTAAAATCTTCATCAGGTCCTTCTGCAAACAGCAATAGGAGATAATGAGAAAAATAAACTATTACTTGTGGTCAGCTATATATGAGCAAAGTGAATCTCCTTTACTATGAAATACAACAAGCTATTATTTAAAATAAAAGATGAAGAAAGTTCAGTGACAATGACATGCACACTTGATATAGAACTTCTTTTAATTTTTTCTCACAGTGTGGGCTCCAGGCTATAGTTATGGGGGTTATAATGGCATTTTCATAAATGCTGGCATGCCTTCAGAGGAGACTTTCACAAAATGGACAAGTCACAACTTTCACCATTAGTTTAAACTAAGGGATCTGATTATGTCTCCTCTGTCACATAATTCTCATTTTATGTTAATAGAGGTTGTACCTAATTATCATGGGAAAAGTAGATTTCTAAATTATAGTCTCTTCTGGAAGAGTTATGAGTGTAACCTCCATTAACACCGTGGAATGTAAAGAAGGCAACTCTTCAAATGTTGAGATAAAAATATGTTCCTCTAGTGCAGGATTATATTTTATCCATAACTGAGTAATTTTGACTCAAGTGACCTATATTGAGAAATAGATTTAGTAGTGGAAAGGCTGTGTATTGATGGATCCCTGCCAGGCAGGAACAGAAAGTTGAGAGCATTAATAATAGTACTGGAGGAATATAGGACATGATGTTATTCTGAAAATTATCAGGAAGAGAAAATATAATAGAGGAAAAAATAGTATAAACTGTTTTCCACCTCCACCTTCCGGATATTTCCTTGAATGGAGTTTTTGTTTCAGATTTCTTTTTGGAAACTTTTACTGTTTTATAGGCTGTTATCTATTGAAAAATAAGCCTAAAGCTTTTTTATTTTTGTAGCCACCACCTTGTCTGCAGTATATAGTTCTCTGAAGCCCATTTGTTTGTGTTCTAAGAAAATTTGCAGCCTCATCTGTGACAAAAACAGCATACACAGTAATTTTCCAATTGAAAGTGCAGATAAGAATGTCTTCTAGTGCTCAGAAGCAAGCTAAAGATCTCTCTCTAGTAGAGTTGCTTCATGGAGTTATAGTTTTGGGAGTGAGATATCTTGATTCTCTTCCTTCTTTCCTCCTGCCTTTCCCTCTCAGCCTCATCTTGCTTACTTCTTCCTCTCCCCCCTCTTCTTTCCTCCTCCTTCCCTCTCCCCTTCTTCCTCCCACATTAGTTCCTGTAACATTGCTAAAAAAATCTGTCCCAGATATCAAGCTCTTTGAAATTTTTATGTTAGAGAATGCACTCAGAATTTAATCTGATTATTTAAAAAAAAAAGAACCGAAGATTCAATTTCTTATAACTTGCTACTGTTCTATTGACTTTATGTCTTCAGAACTTAGCCACTACTATCTGAAGGAGGTGGTAAAAAAATAAAAAAAAGAAACCAAAAATCTAAGAAGCAAACAACACCACCAACAACAAAAACGAAAAAAAACAAACAACCTGCATTTTTTCAATATCATGAACAGATTAAAAACTGTTTCAAAAAACTTAGGAACTGTATTACTGATATTTTGCTCTACTGGGTACTAAAAGGAATTTAGGTGAATTTGTGGTACATTACACTATTTTTAAGGGTTGTTTCAAGATGGGCGATTATCAAGCCACAAACTTTCCTCTAAAGGTGCAGAGTCCTTAGCTGTGTAAACTTCACTACTGAGTAAGCATGGTTTTAGATTTTTGGACTCAGGACTGGTGTACCCTCAACCTGCATGATCTGTTTCTGGGGTTTGGGTCTACACCTCAGACTCAGACACTTGATACTCAGCTGCTTCCTTTAGCACCTAACTTTTTTTTAAGGGTGTAGATAGATTCTGCGCATAGCATCCTTAGAAAATATAAGACTTGTTAATATCATTAAAGCAAAAAAACACTTTTTAAAAAAAAGAAGTTACATACTTAAAGCATTTGATTCAAATTGAAGTGCACTTTTCTCTGTCCTGACAAATTTTGGGGCTGATTTTGTTTAAATCAATGGCTACTACTAAGCATTGCATGAATTCATTAAATGCTGGTTTAAATAGAGGGAGATAAATGGTCTCTAATAAACCCTGACTCTCTGTCAATCATATCTTGTCTCTTGAGTGAAAAGAATAAAAAGAGTGAAATGTGAATAAAAAATCTGAAGCTTTAACAGTGTTCCAGACACTGAAGATTTGTGATCATACCTGCTCAATAGCATTAATAACTGTGTACATTGACTTGCTTGTTTTGTTTCAGGTTCTGCCTTAAAAATGTATATACTGGCATGTTTTGATTTCCAAAATAAACTAATGAAAATTAATGCAAAATTTATAGGAGCAAATATGTACACAGGCACACAAACATACATATTGTATATTTCATTTTGCTTGTGCATGTGATGTATACAGATTCAATATCTCTGAAAGGGTACATAAGAAATTGGCTACTATATTTCCTTTAGGATGAGACAGAGTAAGAATATGAATTTAATTTTACTATATGTGCATATTTTTTAAATCTTAGAAAAGCAGAATAAAGCGGATGTCAATTAGATGTCTCCTAATTATACAGCAAATCTTAAATAAGGTACTTACTCCAATACCTTGATAAGAATTTTGTATATGTATGTTTATTAAATAATTTATTTATAACATGACAGATAGATAATGACTAAATTACATTATTAATTAGGGCTTAAGTTTGGCTTCATCATGGTCTACAGAAGCTTCTTCAAGAAATAAATGTAGAAGATTCTGATGCAGCCAGTGAGAGTCAATGAGAGATATTTTTATGAAACGAACTATAGGTTTCAGTGTACATATGTCTCAGTGGAATATTATGGAATGTCTGAACATATCACAACCTATAGGAATATTGTATCTGTACTTCAAATTGCAACTAATGTTCTAGGGTTAAAAGAAAAATTTGAAGAACCGATGACAGACTACTTGGTCTATATTAGTTAAGTATGACTGTGTTAAAAAAAAAAAAAAACACCCAAGCTGATGACCTAAAATAACAAGCATTTATTTGGCTCATGATTCTGCTGGACAGTTCTTGTGAGGACTGGTCTACCTTATGCGTCTGTGGCCATTTGGAAGTGACCACAATAGAGCTGCAGGGTGGCTTTGCTCATTAGTTTGGGGTTTTGTACACGCCTACACATTTGGGAGCTCAGTTAGGCTGACTGTTCACTGACCCACATTGTCTACCCTGTTCCTGCAGGGTGGCCTGAGGTTTTTCTCATGACTGAGGCAGAGTATCCAGTAGCAATGTGATAGCTTATATGGCCACGTGAGAGCCAAGCCAGGAATGAACACTGCGCCTACATATGTTGCGCTCTGCTGGCCAATCTTGCCCCAAGCCAGCCTGGATCCAAAGGGCTGGGAAGTAGACAACACCTGCTGTGGGAGCGACTTTTAAACTATATTCCAGGGGAAAAGATCCTGGAAAGGAAACCACTGTAGACACATAGGCTTGAGCTTCAGGAGGATCCTAAGTTGGGGGAAATATATAACTAAAATTATAATTTTCCCAACAGTTTGAAAGAGGGTAATAACTTTAAGATAAATTTGTTTTGGAAATATATCATAATAATTCTGTGTTTTTATGTATTTTCTTATTCTTCCATTATAGTAACAATAGTTGTAATTTACTGAACACTCACAATGCGCCAGATACTATACAACACATAAAGTATTTCATAGACATGTATCTCTCATTTTAGCACTACAATGTAAGATAGATATTATTTCTATTTTTCAGTCAAGGAAATTAAAGTTCATCAATAAGTAGTAAGTGGAAGACTCAGCCATTAATTCCATATCTGTGTGGCTATAAAATTAGACCTTTTCATAGTACAGTAGGGTCCTATATCTGAAACTCATTTTTTTAAAATTCAACTATGGGTGTACCACACTGGGGCCAATGGTGGAGGTTGGAAGAGAATGAAAGAGAAAATAACTTAAATAATAAATATAATGCAGCCAGCCATATTATCTAATAGGTGTATATCTTATAGGAACTCTGAGTTGGGCACTATAGATCAACTGTTACTTCAGGTAAGTACAGCTCCCAGATGCCTCTGAGGCTGATGTGATTCTTATATTTTGTTTCTTTTTAATAATATGCTTCTAAATGCAGGCCAGTTCCTTTATCTCATGTTTAATTAGAGAAACAATGACCAAATTAATATTAAAGGAAAAGTCATTTATCTTGTAGGAAATGGGAGTCTAAACTCAATGTCTGGTGTGCCACATTATTGGGAAATTTTTGAGAATAATTTTTACTTCAAATATTTATTGTTTTTAAGGACAAAGTTATGACTTTGAACTTCAATAAGATGCAAATTTAGTTAACTATGTTGTATTCTCTGGAGGAGTGGATTTTTTTAAAGCCTTTATTGCTTTTTTTTTAGAGAGAGAGGGAAGGAGGGAGGGAGAAAAAGAGGGAGAGAAAAATCAATGTGTGGTTGCCTTTCATGCACCTCCTACTTGGGACCAGACCTGCAACCCCAGCCTGAACATGCCCTGACTGGGAACTGAACTGGCAACCCTTTGTTTCACAGTCTGGCACTCAATTCACTAAGCCATACCAGCCAGAGCTAGAGAAGTGGATTTTAATGTTTATGAGTACAATGGCTTTTTTAAACTGTGGTATAAGGTATTTATTTTGCCCTCTTCAGTTGTGTTGATCTAGTTAAGCCTATCAAGAGGAATAGTGATATCAATAAATAGTGATATCAATAAAATAAACATCCCAACATCCAAATCATAGGGGTACCAGAAGGAAAAGAGGAAGAACAAGAAATTGAAAACTTATTTGAAAAAATAATGAAGTAGAACTTCCCCAATCTGGCAAAGGAAAGAGACTTTCAGGAAGCCCAGGAAGCCTAGAGAGTTCCAAAGAATTTGGACCCAAGGAAGCACACACCAAGGTACATCATAATTACTTTACCCAACATTAAAGATAAGGGGGAGGTTAAGAATAGTACAGAAAATGGAGAACCCAGAAAACATATGTATTACCCAAGGACATGAACTGAAGGGGGGAAATGCTGGTGGGAGGCAGGTTGCAGGGTGGAGGGGAATAAAGGGAAGAAAAAAATGAGACAACTATAATGGCATAATCAATAAAATATATTTAAAAAACAAAACTGACAGGTATATATAAATAAATTAATATAGTAGTCAAATTTTGCAAAGTGGATATAATACCAACAGTCAAAATTTACATTTATATATACCATATAATTTATAAAACATGATTTTAAGAATATATTATATTAACAATAAACAATATATGGTAGTTAGGAATACATTGTACAATAAATGTGCAAGACGTGGAGAAAATGATAAAACTTTAATACTTACAATTATATACTATATACTTTAATAATTTAATTTATTTAAAAAACAAATTAAGCTATATAATCATTTCATGAAAAAGACAGTTTAATATACAAATGTTAATTCATATAAATTAATCTATAGATTAAATAAAATTTTCATCAAAATTTCAACTATCACCACAAGATTTATGAGGAGCTTTACAAACATTTTTAAATTTTAATGGAGGGTCAAATGCCCAAGAATAACCAACACACACCTGAAGAAAAAAAGTGGAAGATAGGGAAAATATTAGCTTAACAAAAAACATTAAATAATAATAGTTTTTATAATAATATTACAATAATTAGCATTGAATAGGGTAATAGACAAATTGATCAATGCAAAATACTTAAGAACCCAAAAAGAAACATTTTCATATATGGTAGAGCTTTTGCAAATTAATGGAGAGAAGATGAAACATTCAATGAATGGTGCTGGGACAACTTATTATTCAAACAGGAAAAAAAATTCCAAAGGAAAAAAACAAAAAAACCCAAAATGGTATTGATGCAGACACCAGCAAGCAGTGTCCATTGTGTTGTGGCTGAGACGAAACAAATTCACATGGACTACTGAGCCCTGTGGAGGAAAAGGGACCTCACGACCACTCTCTCAAGAGGAGAGCATGCCAAACCCTGCCTTGAAAAGCTTTTATTGGCTTAATTTCCCCAGGAGTACAGGGCATATATGGAAAATTCATTAATCATTGTCAGACAGTAATAATCAAATAGATAACATTCAGAGAACTATGAGGGCTTATTTTGAATCAGGGTCGGATAGCTAAAGGGCCATAAAACTTTGGGGAAACAAACTCATTTCATGTTTGGACCCTTGTCATTTAAATTCAGGGTATTAGCAAATCAGTTTTCACAGGATTTTATGCATTCTTTCTTAGGTCTGATCACCCCAGGGAACCTGTCCTTTCCAGTACAGGGCCCCACCCACCTCCAGCATTGTTTCAGGCTTAGGTTGAGCAGGGGAAGTAAGGCAGCCAAGATATTACGAGACTTCTTGCAGACAGAATGAGGACTCATACTATGTCAAAGCCAAAAGGTGATGGTCCATTACTCCCTTTCTCTATAGCCCCCAAGCCCTTCTATGAGGGCCCCTCATGACTGTGCCTATGTTAGGTTGTCCCTCCCTTGAAGAATCTTATCCATCATTGGCTAACCGGTCATGCACTGGAGGCCAGGCAGGATGCAGAGGCAGTGTTCCTTGCCAGGGGAATAAGCTTTGTCTCCTTAGTGGCTGAGGATCCCAAGTTCTCTCACTCAGCCTTAGCCATGGAAGGTGGGGATTGGGGGGGGGGGGTGGCGGTTACAGCTTCTGAAACCAGGCAGGGAGGTTCCCAACATGGTATACCTAATTTGTGCCCATAAACAAAAGCAGTATTCAATGTGCTAAAATCTTAAATGTGAAGGCACATGTTTAAAATTTTAGTAGACTATATATACAGTATCTTCAATTTTAGGATTAAAAAGTTGTCATAACAAAAATTATTTATCATGGTATTAATTTCTTGTGGTTGTTCCACCAAACTGGGTGGCTTACAATACAGAAATTTATTCTGTCACAGTTTTGAAAGTCTGAAATCATTATTTCTTCAGGCCCATGTGACTTCAGAATGCTCTAAGGAAGAATCATGCCTTGACAACTACCTTCTGGTGGTTGTTGGAAATCCTTCATGTTCCTAGGCTGTAGCAGCACAATCCCAATATCTGCTTCTCTCATTAGGTGGCCTACCTCCCTGCGTCTCCTTTCTCTTTGCGTCCAAATTTCTCTCTTATTAGAATAGCAGGGATCAGATGTATGGCTTGCCCTAAGCCAGTGTGACCTCGTCTTAACTGGATTATATCTGCAAAGATGCTATTATCAAATAAGCCTATATGCAGGCTCTGAGTGATCATAAATTTAGGAAGGAGGGACACTATTAAACACAGTACAACTGTTAAGGAAAAGATTAATCAAAGAGTGAAAAGACAAGACACAAATTGAGAAAATACATTAGTGATATATAAAATGGACAATATTTGTATACAAATTATATAAAAATACTATATATAAGACCTGAACAACTGATATGTGCCAATAAGGAAAACAAATATCCCAGTAAGAAAACAAGCCAGGGTCATGAATAAACAGTTCATACAAGAAGAAATACATTTGGTAGATTTGCCTAATGAAAAGGTGCTAGCCTTTCTTAGTAAGCAGAGAAATACAAATTAATAGCAAATAAAATATTATTTTTCTTTCTCTAAATTATGGGCCTGATAATACCACGCATTGGCAAGGATGTAGCATAACAGGAACTCTCATACATTATTAGTTAGATTGTTCATACAAACATTATTTTTTTAATTGCAAAACTTTATATACAGCCCAATATTTGTTGGTATAATAATTGGTATGTTGCATATATTTACTGTTATACAATAAAAAATGAATTAACTAGAGATCTATATGACAGTACAGTTGAAGTTTAACCAAGTAAAGCCATTTAACATATGATTGATGTATATTTTATTTTTTTAATTTTTTAAAATTTTTATTTTATTTTTTTATTTAACTCTTGTTCAAGTAGTTTTCTTTCTTGTATCCCCAGCCCTGCCCCCCCCAGTGCTCCCCACCTCCCTCCCATCTCCGCCCCCCACCTTAGTTATTGTCCATGTGTCTTTATACTTGTTCATGTGAGTCCTTCCCCCTTTCCCCTGTGATTGATGTATATTTTAAAAAGGCAAGAAAATGATAAATATAAATTTTAAGACAGCAGTTACCTTTAGGGAGATACAGGAAGTTGATACAGAGAAGAAACTTGTGATGACATTGGTCATATTTTATTTCTTGGGTGATAGATTTCTATGTGTCCATTTTATAAGGCTTCATATTGTAGATGAACGCTACATAGGCTTTGTGCATAGCAAGTCTTTTGTGATCTAAATTAAACAAAATTTATATATTTATAGTTTTAAAGTGTCCTGGTTTGAGAACCAAGATATATTCAATGCTATGAAACCAGCCCCATTTCAATGTGGTGCTGAGGATTGAGATATGAGCAGTAGATAGAATGTACTAGCAAATCTATTGTCCCTGGATTCCTGCTGCTTGTATTGGAATCTTCTAGCTTCAGGATATTGGGAAGGTTTCTTACCTTCTCTTTACCTCCATTTCCTTGTTTTTAAAATGAAGATTAAAATGGGCCCTTCTTCACAGGGTGGTTGTGAAGATCATATGAAAGAGTGTAGGTAAAGTTCTTAGTATATGGTTGCTTAACACATAGTAAATGGCTGGTGTATATGACCTACATTGATTAGATCAGAGGATTGAGACGTGATTGCATGCAAGCTTTCTCACACTTCCGCCTTTGCAGGTACAGGCTTTGACTCCAGGTACCTGCTGCCTTCTCTGCCTGGTTTGCAGAAAGAACACACATGAGCCCAAATCACAATGAGAAGCCAAGGCCAAGTGGGCCTGCAGTCTAAGACTGAGCTGCCTATCAGAGTCCAGTCTGGATGAACCAGTCTCCAGCTAATATGAAGCTAGAAAATTGAAACTAAATAATTATTTATGAACCTACGAGTCTTAGAACATTTATTTGCAAAAGTAGTTGACTGGTACATGAGGTGCTATTATTGTGAAGTTTAAAAAAGAAAATTCATATACAGCACTTAGAAGAATAACTGGCACTAAGAAGGTGTTCCAATGCTAGCAATTTATTACCAATTGTTTCTCAAACAGACATAGGTTGTTTATGACCTTTGGCCAGGGATTTCACCTTTATTAGTTGCTTCATCTGAGTAGTCTATGGAATTGATTGTTTTACTTGAGCATTTTACAGTGGTTAAGAGATTAGACTTGAGGCAGACTGCTTAAGTTTCAGATTCTGCAGGTAAGCAACAGAACATCTCTAGATTTGAATGCCCATTTTTATAAAAATATAAAATGCTGAAAGTAAGATAATCTACCTCACAGGATTGTTCAGAAGATTGGATGAAGAAATGAATGCAAAACAAAACAATGTTTTACACATGTCAATACTTAAAAAAATTATCCTCGCTGATGTAGCTCAGTGGATTGAGCATGGGCCTGCGAACCACAGGATTGCGGTTCGATTCCCAGTCAGGGCACATGCCTGGGTTGCAGGCCAGTTCCCAGCAGGGGACTCATGAGAGGCAACCATACATTGATATTTCTCTCCCTCTCTCCTTCCCTTCCCCTCTAAAGATAAATAAATAAAATCTTTAAAAAAAGAAAAAAATGGTACAATAATACAATGAAGAAGTTGGAATAGAGCTCAAGGTGATTATCCTTGTCTCCAATGATCTTGAAGTGTTGACTCTGTAGATTTCTAACAATAATATTTTAGAATCAGGCCATTGATATTTTTGTTCTGGTAGTCACCTGTCCCTAGGTTGTTGGTCTCCAGCTCACCCTGTACAATGCTCACCCTGTACTTGGCTTCAAGCCAGCCTTCCTAATGGGTCCTATTTGGGGCTGAGCCAGAGTCCATACACACGCAGTGAATCCTACAGCTCACAGCTGCTGCCAATCTGTTGCCTAGAACACACTCTCCTTGAAAAAGAGTTCCTTTGCGTTGTCATCTCTGTGGTGGCAGGAGGGAAAGATGTCCCTCAAAAGTCCCTTCTTCCTGCATTATAATCTATATTTCTGACAATCCTTGAAATTTATTCCTGCACACTGCTTGCCTCACCCCATACAGGTTTTATCACCTATGATCCCCTATCTATACCAGGAATACTTCTGTCTTTGTCCCAGACTATAAAAGTTTAGGCCTATGCAGCTTTAAAGGTCTACCTAGAAACATTTTGTCCTATATAACTAAACAGAAACTCTTCTTTACTGAAACTTTTTATAACACTAAAAAAAAAAACCCTCAAATTACTATGGCCTGTAAGGCTACTGTGATCTTATGATCGGTTTTGTCTGCTCTCTGGTACAATCTCTTACTTCTGTGCTTTAGTCACATAAGCCTTCTGTCAGTTCCTTTAGGACTCCAAGTTTATTATCACCTTATTGCATTAGTACTTACTGTTCAACTCTGCCTGGAAAGCTTTCAAGAAAAACATTTCCTGGTTGGCTTTATTTTTCTTTCATTTTTTAAGCCTGAAAAGAGGTCTCTCCTGAACATCCAATAAAAAAGGAAGCCCCCTAAATATTCATTCTGTCATTCTGGTAACTCTTTCATAACAACTCTCAACTGGGTTGATTCAACCTCTCCTCCCCAGAGGACACTTGTCAATATCTGGAGATATCATTGACCATCATAACTGAGAAGGTGCTCTTGGAATGCATGAGAGCTGGGGATGCTACTAATCATCCTACAATGCATAGCACAGCCCCCACAATAAAGAATTTTCTGGCACAATATATTAGTAGTGCTAGAGTTGCAAAATTGCATTTAGCACATAGTCCTGGGTTATTTTTGTCAAGGAATTTGGCATTCTTTGAAACGATTTCATTCATTTATTTTTTTTTTTTTTATTTTGCCTGTGTCTCAAATTAGGATAAAACCTCCATGGCAGCAAGAATCTTGTCTGTCATGGTCTGTGTCACATTTCCAGTGTCTATTATAGGACCTGACAGTTGGTAGAAGCTTTAAAAACATTAGTTGAATTAATAAACCACTCAGTGAATACATTTTGGCAGAAACTTCTACTAACCACATTGGATACTTAACCACATAGGGTTGGGTCATGCATGGTTTGCATGGATGTGCGCATCTATGTTGGTTATTTGTCGGACTTTGCCAAGAAAAAGGATTATATACTTGGCAGCAGCAGTATGACCCTGCAGTGACTAGCATTAATAGGTAATGCCCGATGTAAGACTACTTTGCTTCCCCTAGGTGTCTAAGTAGCCATGGAGCAATCCTCTGTATCGTACTGGTGGTTTTCTTAACCATGCTCTGCTGAGAACCCTTCATCAGTTCTTAGTACATTTGATTATGATTTTATTTCGAACTATATATTTAATTACTTACAAAATAAAATCTTCCCTGGCTGGGTGGCTCAGTTGGTTAGAGCATCATCCCATACACCAAAAGTTTGTGGGTTTGATCCTGGTCTGGGATGTGTACAGGAGGCAACCAACTTATATTTCTCTCTCTCCCCCTGCCTCTCTCTCTAAAATCAATAAACATATCCTTGGGTGAGGATTTAAAAATTATAAAATCCAACATATGTTCTCATAATACCTGTGAACAAGTTTTGAGCACATTAAAATTTCTAACATTGAACTTTTTTGACCAGGTTAACATACTCCTTTTGTGTAGATTTTGAAACACCACCCCCTCCCCCAAGATATATACCTTATTTCTGTGGATATACATCACTTGAAAATCTTGAGAACATTTTAATGAATGTTTAACTGTGCATGGTGCCATTTAATTAAAATTCAGAAATGCTTTTTTCTTCTTATTTAAAATGATGCTGGTGAGAAATACCTCACAAAATGCCAGTGATGTCTCTGGCATAGTTCTTCTAAGGACAGAACAGCACACAGAGCAATGAGAAAAATATGTGCTGGATGTACTGGCATTGTTCTGTTTTGGATAATTTCAGCAATTATTTTAAGCATGATGGAATGTAGAATTGGTTTTGGGGGGGCAAGATGGCAGAGGAGTAAATTGAAGCCACACTAACTTCCTCCCAGGATCAGTCTGGAATTACAACTAAATTGTGGAGAAATTACCCAGAATAAACAACTGAATAGCAAGAGAGGACCCTTATAATCTTGGACAGCCAGAAGAATCAGCTTCAGCACAAACTGTCTGGTAAGGAGTACAGTGGAGACTCAAGAGGACTGGCTGTGGGCACATAGGAGTCAATCCAGAAGGATAATTAAGCAGCCCACTGCATCCCCCTAGGAAGAATGGAGTCTAAACCCTAAGCCTAAATCCCCAGCCTAGAGCACCATAGCCCCCCAAAATACACAGATAATAACCAGCAGCAAAAAGCAGCAGGGTTGCTCTTTGCTGTTTGGACCTCTGGAAATGCAAAGAGCCGTTTAAGAGCCAACACACAAATCTTCATTTGCTGTTGCTTACCAGGGGTTCAAGCAGAGGCAGGAGCAGAGTGGGCTAGAGATGCTTGAGGTGAGAATGGGTACAGAAGCTTTGGGGATACAGTGGAGAGAGTAGCTGCAGGGATCCTGGTGCTGAGTCATCCTTCAAATGGTGGTAGCCCTGGAGCTCAGGCAGACCACTCCCCTCTGAGCAGCAGCAGCCTGAGGGGAAACAATAGCTCCACCCCAAAGAGAGATTCTGTCTTGCTTCTGTGGTACTTAAACTTGACTGCTGAGTGCAGAATGACTAGATTAACAACTAAAGGAGATAGACACAGACAATAGACCCCTGACAAAGGGAGGGCAGAGTGTACTAGAGATGCTTGAGAACAGACTGGGAATGGAGGCTTGGGGGAGGGAACTGGGAGAGTGGCTGCTGGGAACCCTGTGCTGAGTTGTCACCCATACTGCAGCAGCCATCCTGCTCAGACAGACCACTCCCCTCTGAGAAGCTGCAGCCTGAGGAAAAACAACAACCCCAACCCCAGGAGGAATCCTTCCCCACCCTATGGGGCTTAAACCTGACTTCTGAGTGCAGAGTGACTAGATTAACAACTGAAAGAAACAAACATAGACAGCAGATCCCTGGCAGTCTCAGAGAGGGATGCCTAAGGTCATATGAGGTCAATATCTGACATCACCAGAGATGGACCCAGAAAAAAAAAAAAAACAGTGGTAAATACAAGAGGCCACTGAGACAAAATCAACCATGGTCTTCTCCATGATTAGTGATATTTTTGTTTTCTGCATAGCTGTTTAACATTCATTTCTTGTCCAACAAGTTCGTGTTTTTAAGTCACTATAGTTAATTTCTGTCCTTTCTTATAACAGTCTTTATCTCTGTACATCCTTATTGGTACATTTGCTATTGATACTGAGATTGAGGGGGTGGTATTTTTGAAGATGTGGGTTTGTTCCCTGGGCATTGCATTTTGTTCTGACAGCACATGCACGACAGCATACAAGATGCAGTGGGCTGTGATCCTCAGTGAACCATCTGGATGGAAGGACCCACCAAAGAATGACCCAACAACAATCAAAACCCAATTACATTCAGAGAGCCAACATAAATGGCACCCCAAGAGCAGCAAGTTCAGGAGGTCAAGGACACTTAACCACTGAATCTCACAGGTCTCCTACCATAGAAGTTCACACCACAAACTCAGGGAGTCAGAGAAGATCAATTTAAGAAGTAGAAGAAAACAAGAAGAGTCTCACAAGCAATGGAAAGACAAAGAAATAATCCCCAAATGAGAGGAAAGGAGGAAGCCTCAGGAAGAATGCTAGGCAAGTCAACTATTAGATATTGAGTTCAAAGCAATAGTTACAAAGAAGCTTAATGAGATCCTGAGATATAGCACAAACTACAGGGAAACTATGATGAACTTACTGCAAACTATGTCAACATGAAAAAGGAAATAAAAGCTATCAACAAGAGCCAAGAGGAAATGAAGAATACAATTTCTGAACTGAAGAACACAGTAGAAGGAATCAAAAACAGGCGAGATGAAGCAGAGG
Source organism: Sturnira hondurensis (assembly GCF_014824575.4). NCBI lineage: Eukaryota > Metazoa > Chordata > Mammalia > Chiroptera > Phyllostomidae > Sturnira > Sturnira hondurensis. The sequence continues at coordinate 14,417,630 of NW_028075471.1, forward strand.
ATTGAATCAGCGAGCTGGAGGACAAGGTAGATAAAAACTCCTGAGAAGAAGAAGAAAAGGAAAAAAAGACTAAAAAGAATGAAGAGGTGTTAAAGGAACTTCAGGACAACACAAAACATAATAATATCTGTATAACAGGGATAGAAGAAGAAGGAGGAGGAGGAGGAGGAGAAAAGCAGCAAGGGATAGAAACCTGTTTGAAAAAGTAATGATAGAATGTAGAATTAGACTTTAATTATTGTCATGGAATTGGGCCGTTGTGCACCCCTGTGTTATTATTGTACTAATATTATATATACCATTACTTTTTGTATGAATTATTTTTGTCTTAGACTCTATTTTATCTGATATTATATATTTTTTTCTTTTAGTTGTTGCCCACCTGATATATCCTTTGTTTTTCAATCTCCTGTCTTTAAATTAGATATATCTCCTATAATAGCAGATAGTTGTTAGACTCTTAATAGACAGTAGAACAATTTTGTAAAACTAGACTAGAGAGTTCACTAGAATTTAGCCCATTTATGTTCATGTGATTTTTAATGTATTTGTAATTATTGCCATCATCTTATTTATGTACTCTAGGTTTTCTTTCTTCCTCTTTCTTTTGTTCTCTCTCTCTCTTTTTCTTTCTTTTCCTCTTTCTTTCTTTCTTCTCTTATTTTAGATGGATAAAGACTTTTTTCCTCATTACATTTTATCTCTTTACTTGTTTGGTACTTTTATGTCATTTGTGTATTATTTTAGGAAGCTATTGTAACATAGCTTCATCTTAATGACACCTGAAGTTAATCCATATTTTTTATACTGCAGAGTCATATAGGACCTTATAGCCATTCATTCAGATCATCTTCTCCTGACTTAAATATTACTATTATCCAGTGCTTTAGTTTTAATTCCTCCCAAATCAATTTTATATTCTATATTATAGTATTTTTTGTTTACCCATATATTTCTCAGTATTTTTTCTCACATTTCTTTTTGCAATTCAGCCCTTCCATATGATATAATTTTCCTTCTACTTGATATACACCCTTAGAGCAGGTGTCTCTAACTTTTTTGGCACCAGAGACCAGTTTTGTAGAAGACAATTTTTCCACAGACTAGGGGATAATATGGTTTCTGGGTGAGTCAAAGGCATTACATTTATTGTGCACCTTATTTCTATTATTCTTACATTGTAATATATAATGAAATAATTATACAACTCACCATAATGCAGAATCAGTTGGAGGCCTGAGCTTGTTTTCCTGCAAATAGACAGTCCTATCTGGAGGTGATTGGAGACTATGGCACCCAATGTATGTTGCTTATGTCCACTCAACTCCATAATCTTGTTTTGTTGCTGTCACTGCAGAACACCCTCCTTCTCAAAGATAGGAGGTTGGAAACATAAGCAGCCTTTTCAGTGCTTTCATGGCAATCTGAGAATATTCCACCTTGCATTTAATCCAGAACATATGGAGATTTGAAGTTGTCTGAAACATACTTTTAAGGCCACCATCATTTGTAATCTCAAGCAGATGATTCTCTTCTAGCACAGAGTTGGGTCACAAATGGGTCACAAATCCATTACTTCCCAGCCCGGGGGTCTTTGTCATTGTGAAGTAATGCTCAAACTCTTTTGAAAGCTGAGGTAGGTGATCATGCACCAGCTGGGAGGAAGAAGTCTCTGGCTCAGTCTCTGTCAAAATCTCTGCTATTGTTTGAAACATATCAAAAATCCCCATGTTCACTCAGTGCCCCCATAATTCTAGTCTGGCCTTGAATGCAGCCACTTTATCTGGTGACTCCTCAAGAATTTCACAAGGTTTATCCTAGTACTTGTAGTTATTCACATATAAATGTACAAACATAGTGAAAGAGATGCCAAGATTGATAATAATCTTAAAGTTGTACAATATTTTAACTTATCAAACTGCCTCATATTGATTGGTATTGATAATAAAATATAAATTTAAACATAAAATTAGCTTGTACTAATAAAATATCAGTTTAGTTTGTTTTACATGTCGGAGTTTCTACAAAATATTTCATTTGAGAAGAACTCTTCTAACTAAACCAAATAAAAAGACGAAGGATACATTTTATTCTTAGATACATTACCCTTTACCTGTTTACTATTCTGACATAGATTTTAAAAATATGAGGTCTGTCTGGAAAAAGTCCAGCCATTGTTAATATAATGAGTATGGTTTGTGGGATATTGATGTAACCTGGCAACCAAGGAGAGTGTACTGAAATGCACATGAATAATGACAACTTCACTGTACTAGTCAGTGGGGACAGTAGACACTGTTAAGTGTGCATGTGTACTATATGGTCATCACATTCAAAGTGGCTGAGTGAGTAGGGCCCTGAGTCTGCAATACATTTTGTGATAAACTTGAACATTTCTCCACAGAAACTATTTGGATGATTCAAAAGGTTTTCAAGGATAATATAATAAATGAGTGCAGTATGAATAAAGTGTGGCACAAATACTTCAAAGATGGTCAAGAATCTGTCGAAAGTAATCCATATTCTGGAAGTCCTGCAAAAAGCAGAATACCTGAGAACGTTGAACGTATTTGGGCTGCAATCAACAAAGATCAGCAACTGACAGTGCAAGAACTGGAAGCTGATCGCGACCGTGTCTGAGATATTGACACAGGATCTAGGCGTAAGACATGTCATGGCAAAACTTGTTCCACAGATTCTGCTATCAGAGCAGAAGGACATTATGCTGCACTTGCTAATGATTTGATTTAAATTGCTACCAATGAACCAGACTTCTTTAAGAAGGGTCATAACTGGGGATGAGTTGTGGGTCTATGGCTATGATTCAGAAATGAAGGTCCAGTCATCCCAGTGGAAGCTGCATGGTTCTGCACGCCCAGAGATGGCACAACAAATTTGCAGCAAGATCAAGACCATGTTAACTGTGTTGTTTGATTGGGAAGGTGTCCATCACCAGTATGTTCCTCCGGGCCAAACAATTAATTATTTTACTGCTGGTGAGAATTCCATTGTGTAAATGCCCCATAGTTGTTTTATCCACTCATCTATTGGACCCTTGGGCTACTTCCATATCTTGGCAATTGTAAATAATGATGCAATGAACATAGGGGTACTTGTGGTCTTTTGAATTAGTGTTTTTGGTTTCCTTTCATTATATTCCCGGAAGTGGGATAGCTGGGTCAAAAGGCGTCAATTTTTTATTTTTTGTGGTATCTCCAAACTGCCTTTCACAGTGCCTGCACCAGTCTGCATGCCCACCAACGATGAAAAAGGGTTACCCTTTCTTCACATCCTTGCTAGCACTTATTGTTTATTGATTTATTGATAATAGTCAGGTGTGAGATGGAATCTCACTGTGGTTTTTATTTTCATTTCTCTGGTGATTAATGACATTGAGCATATTTTCATATATCTTTTGGCCATCTATGTGTCCTCTTTGGAGAAGTATCTATTCCAGTCCTTTCCCCATTTTTAATTGGGTTGTTTTTTCTTGGTGTTGAGTTTGTATATACTTTATAAATTTTGGATATTAATTAATTCCTTAATAGATGTATTGGTAAATATCTTTTTCTATTCTGTGTGTTGTCTTTTTATTTTGTTGATGATTTATTTTTCTGTGCAAAAAGTTTTTAGTTTGATGAAGCCCCATTTGTATATATATTTCTTGTTTGTTTCTTTTGCCTGGGTAGATGTAGCTGATTCAAAATTCCCAGGAGCAATGTCCAAGATTTTGCTGCTTTTGTCTTCTTCTAGGATTTTTTTGGTTTTGAGTCTCATATTTAAATCTTTGATCCAAGGAGTGGGAAGATGGAAGAGAGGTAGGAGAGAGTGGATTCCACTTCTCCCTACACATGGGAGAAAAACCTATTGAGGTATAGAGCAGACAGTAGTATCCCAGCATATGTGAAAAGAGAAGACCAAAAATTGTAGAGGAAATTGAAAAACCTGATGGTAAGGAGAGTGCTTCAGGACAATAAGGTCCCTGGGACCATGGTGGCTGCAGCCCCAGGCCCAGTGCCCGCTGGGTCTCCCAGCAGGGTTCTCGGGAGAGAGCCAGGTCAACTCCCTCCCTGGCTAAACAAGACTTGAGCAGCACCGGGAGAGACATGGTTGCTTGAAGTTGCAGAGAGGGAAATAAGGACTAAGTGGCAAATACACAGGGTCTGTGAAACCCACGGAGTCTGTGGATGCCAGCTGGGGAGAGATGAGAGTTGGGGAGAGTTGAGAGTTGGGCTGTGATGGGCCTGACCCTGGTAGTCCCTGGTGTAGTTGGAGAATTGGGCTGTGTGAGAGGCCAGGTTTCTGTAGGGAGCAGCAGGCTTGAGTAGGAGGAATTTCTCAAAAAGAAAACAGCAGCCACTCTGGTCCCCTCTGCACCTAGGCAGACAGTGCTCCCAAAGTGGCAAGGAAGGCCCTGCACACCCCCACAGTGCTGGGAAGAGTGTGCACTCAAACCTGTGGGACCAGAGGCAGCCTGACTAAGTGTACACCCACAACCCAGGGAAAGTGCACTCTGTGGACTGGCCCTAAGCCCACGCCCAAAATCCGAATGCACTCTGAAGAAGGCCTGGATCCCACAACCAAAGTCCCTGGGAGAGATGCCCAGCTAGCCCTGAGGAGAGTGAACACCAGAGGCTGGCTGACTGTGGATCAGGAAGGAAGAAAAGTGAAACCAATTACCTCTCAGCCTGTTGCAGCTAGAAAGACTAGCAAAACCGGTTTGGCCAGTAGGAAACCAGCAAGAAGCTTTTTTTTAACTATCCCTGAGTTGAATAATTGTTTTTTTAAATATGTTTTATTGATTATGCTATTACAGATGTTTCATTCCCCTCTTCATTCTCCTCCAGCCTGCACACCCTCTCCCACCCACATTCTCCGCTTTAGTTCATGTCCATGTGTCTTAAGTTCTTTAGCCATACTAAAGAACATTTCCCATACTATTCCTGCCCTCCCCGTCTATTGTCTATCTACCACCTATGCTACTTATTCTCTGTACCTTTCCCCCCTCTCCTCCTCCCACTCCCGTATTGCTAACCCTCCATGTGATCTCCATTTCTATGGTTCCACTCCTGATCTAGCTGTTTTCTTGGTTTGCTTTTGCTTTAGGTGTGGTTGTTAATAACTGAGTTTGCTGTCCTTTCACTGTTCATATTTTTTAACTTCTTTTTCTTATATAAGTCCCTTTAGCATTTCATATAATAAGGGCTTGGTGGTAATGAACTCCTTGAATTTGATCTTATCTGAGAAGCACTTTATCTGCCCTTCCATTCTAAATAAAAGCTTTGCTGGATAGAGCAATCTTGGCTGTAAGTCTTTGGATTTCATGACTTGTAATACTTCTTTCTAGCCCCTTCTTGCCTGTAAGGTCTCTTTTGAGAAATCAGCTGACAGTCTGATGGGTACTCCTTTGTAGGTGACTGTCCCCTTATCTCTCGAGGCTTCTAGAATTCCCTCCTTCATTTTTGTCTTGGCTAATGTAATTCCCTCCTTCACTTTTGTCTTGGCACATTATGATGTGCCTTGGTGAGTTCCTCCTTGGGCCCACCTTCTTTTGGACTCTCTGAGCTTCCTGGACTTCCTGGAAGTCTATTTCCTTTACCAGATTGGGGACGTTCTTCTTTATTATTTGTTCAAATAAGTTTTCTCCTCTTCCTCTTCTAGTACCCCTATAATTCGGAGGTTGGAACATTTAAAGATGTCCTGGAGGTTCCTAAGTCTCTTCTCATTTTTTTGAATTCTTGTTTCTTTGTTCTTTTCTAGTTGAATGTTTTTTTTTTCTATTATCTGGTCCACTCCATTGATTTGAGTCCTAGTTTTCTTTCCATCACTATTGGTTCCCTGTGCATTTTGCTTCATTTCACTTAGTATAGACTTCATTTTTTCATCTAATTTGCGACTAAAATTAACCAATTCTGTGAGCATCCTGATCACCAATATTTTGAACTGTGGATCTGATAGACTGGCTATCTCTTGGTCACTTAGAAGTATTGGCTCTGGGGTTTGAGTTGTTCTTCTGCTTGAGCCATAATGTTTTGGTCTCTTTGCACCTGTTACATATAAAGGGTGAAAGCTTAGGTGTTCACCACTTCTATTCAACATAGTATTGGAAGTTTTACTCACAGGAATCAGACAAGAAAAGGAAAAAAAGGCATCCAAATCAGAAAACAGGAAATAAAACTCATTGTTTGCAGATGACAGGATAGTATACATGGAAAATCCTATACACTCCACCAAAAAAACTGCTTAACCTAATAAATTAATATCACAAAACAGCAGGATAAAAAGTCAATATCCTGGAATCAAAGGCATGTTTGGATACTAACAATGAAACAGCAGAAGCAAAAATCAAGAAAAATTCTATTTGATATGGCAACAAGAAAAATAAAATACCTAGGAATAAACCTAACCAAGGAGGTAAAATACCTGTATGCAGAAAAACTCCACAACACTGAATAAAGAAATCAAGGAAGACAGAAACAAATGGAAACATATACTGTGTTCATGGATTGTAAGAATTTACATCATCAAAATGTCCTTACTACCCAAAGCAATTTATAGATTTAATGCAATACCCATTAAATTACCAATGACATATTTCACAGATATAGAAAAAAAACATTTCAAAAATGTACATGGAATCATAAATGACCCTGGATATTTGCTGCAATTTTGAGAAAGAAGAGCAAAGGATGAGGGATCACAATACCTGATAACAAACTGTATTATAAGGACACAGTAATCAAAACAGCCTGACACTGGCATAGAAACAGGCACATAAACCAAAGGAACAGAATAGAGAGCCCAGAAATATACCCAAATCTCTATGGGTAATTAATATTTGACAAAGGAGACAGCAACATAAAATGGAGTAAAAATAACCTCTTCAACATATGGTGTTGGGAGAGCTGGACAGCTACATGAAAAAAAATGGAACTCAAGCACCAACTTACACCATACACAAAAATAAATTCAAGGTGGACAAAAGATTTAAATATAAGGCATGACATCATTAAAGTCCTCTGGAAGATCATAGGCAGGAAAATCTCTGATATTTCACACAGCAACATTTTCACTGATATGTCCCCTAGAGCAAGAGACATAAAGAAAAAAATAAACACTGGGAGGGGGGCAAGGCTGGGAATATAAGACAAAAAACTGTACTTGAACAAGAATTAAATAAAAAAATAAAAAAGAATAAACAAATGGGATCTCATCAAAATAAAAAGCTTCTGCACAGCTAAAGAAAACAGTATTAAAATAAAAAGAGAACCAACTGTATGGGAAAACATATTTGCCAATGATACCTCAGACAAGGGTTTAATCTTCAAAATACACAAAGAACTTACATGACTCCACTGTAAGAAGACAAGCAAGCTAATTAAAAAGTGGGCAAAGGACTTGAGCAGACACTTCTCCAAGGAAGACATACAGAGGATCCAGAGACACAGGAAAAGATGCTCAATATCCCTAGCTACCAGAGAGATGCAAATTAAAACCACAATGAGATACCACTTTGCACTGGTCAGAATGGCCATCATAAACAAAGCAGCAAACAATAAGTGTGGAGAGGCTGTGGAGAAAAGAGAACCCTAGTGCACTGCTGGTAGGATTGCAAACTGGTACATCCACTATGGAAAACACTATGGATTTTTGTAAGGAAACTAAAAATTAATTTGCCTTTTGACCCAACAATTCCACTGCTAGGACTATGTCCTAAGAACCTTGAAACACCAATCCAAAAGAACCTATGCACTCCAATGTTCATAGCAGTTCAATTTACAATAGCCAAGTGCTGGAAGCAACCTAGTTGCCTATCAGTAAATGAATGGATCAAAAACTATGGTACATTTACACAAAGGAATTCTACGCAGCAGAAAAAAAGAAGGAGCCCCTACCCTTTGCAATAGCATAGATGGATCTGGAAAGCATTATGCTGAGTGAAATAAGCCAGGTGTTGAAGGACAAATACCATATTATCTCACCTTTAACAGGAAGCTAAACAACAAAACAAACAAGCAAGCCAAATATAACCAAAGACACTGAAATAGAGAACAGGTTGACAGTTACCAGAGGGGAGAGGAGAGGAAATTTCAGGGGGAAAGGGGATGGGTTTGCAGGAACAAGTATAAAGGACCCATGGACAAAAACAAGGCTGAGTGGAAAGGAGTGGGAGGTGGGGAGGGCTGATGTGGTTGGGTGATATGGAAGTAAAAGGTATAAAAGTGTAGTTGAACAACAATTAATATTAAAAATATTTGATCCATTTTCATTTATTTTTTGTGTGTGGTGTAAAAAGGTATTCTACTTTCATTTTTCTGCATGTATCTGTCCAATTTTCCCAGTACCATTTGTTGAATAAATTATCTATAGGCCATTGTATGTGCTTTCTTCCTCTGTCAAATATTAGTTGACTAAAAAAGTGTGCGTTTTTTCCTGTGCTCTCAGATCTGTTCTCTTGATGTATATGTCTGTTTTTTAAATTTTTTTTATTTTAATTGTTGTTCAAGTACAGTTTTTTATCTTTTACTCCCATCTCAGCCCACCCCCTCAGCCTTCCCCACCTCCTTCCCATTTCCAAACCCTCCCTAGTTTTTGTCCATGTGTCCTTTATACTTGTTCCTCTAAACCCTTCCCCTTTTCTTCTGAAATTCTGTCCCTTCTCCCCTCTGGTCACTGTCAGCCTGTTCACTATTTCAGTGTCTTTGGTTGTATTCTGCTTGTTTGTTTGTTTTGTTGTTCTGGTTCCTGTTAAAGGTGAGATCATATGGTATTTGTCCTTCAACACCTGGCTTCTTTCTCTTTTTTAATATAATTTTTATTTCATTCTTGTTCAAGTACAGGTTTCTGTCTTATATTCCCAACCCTGCCTGCCCCCCACCCCATGCTCCCCGCCTCCCTCCCCTTTCCACCCCCCACCCTTAGTTATTGTCCATGTGTCCTTTATACTTGTTCATGTGAGTCCATTCCCTTTTCCCCTATGATTCTCTCCCCTCTCCCCTCTGGGCCCTGACAGCCTGTTCCATATTTGAGGGTCATTGTTCGTATTTTTCTTGCTTGTTTGGTTTGTTTAGATTCCTGTTAACAGTGAGATCATATGATATTTGTCTTTCACCGCCTGGCTTATTTCGCTCAGCATAATGCTTTCCAGTTCCATCCATGATGTTGCAAAAGGTAGGAGCTCCTTCTTTCTTTCTGCAGCATAAAATTCCATTGTGTATATGTACCATAGTTTTTTGATCCATTCATTTCCTGATGGGCACCTAGGTTGCTTCCAACTCTTGGCTATTGTAAATTGTGCTGCTATGAACATTGGGGTGCATAGGTTCTTTAGGATTGGTGTTTTAGGGTTCTTAGGATACAATCCTAGCAGTGGAATTGCTGGGTCAAAAGGCAAGTCCAATTTTAGTTTTCTGAGAAAATTCCATACTGTTTTCCATAATGGTTGTACCAGTCTGCAATCCCACCAACAGTGGACCAGAGTCCCCTTTTCCCCACACCCTCTCCAACATTTGTTGTTTATTGCTTTGTTTATGATAGCCATTCTCACCGGTGTAAAGTGGTATCTCATTGTAGTTTTAATTTGCATCTCTCTGATAGCTAGCGATATTGAGCATCTCTTCATGTGTCTCTGGATCCTCTGTATGTCCTCCTTGCAGAAGTGTCTGTTCAAGTCCTTTCCCCATTTTTTAATCAGGTTAGTTGTCTTCTTAGAGTGGCCCTCTTGGCGCAGCGGGCAGAGCGTCAGTCTCATAATCTGAAGGTCCTGAGGCCCCTGTGTTTTTATTCCCCTCTTTTTGACTTCAAGCAATCAGGTCTCTCCTGGTGCTGCTTAAGCCTTGTTTGACTGGGAAAGGAGAGAGCAGTTTACCCGGCTCTATCCCAAGGAATCTGTGGTAGACCCAGTACTGGCACCCAGATGCTGGGCCTGGGGCTACAGCCACCTTGGTCCTTGTGCTGGTCCTGAAGCACTCTCCTTACTGTCTGTTTTTTCAGTGAGCACTCTCCTTACTGTCTGTTTTTTCTGTTTTTTCTGTGTCCACTACAATTTTTTATTTCTTGTTTTCATATATGCTGGGATACTGTTGGCTGTTTACTCTGTTCCTCTGTAGATCAGCTAGGTTTTTCTCCCATGAGTAGGGGGAAGTGGAATCTGCTCCCTCCTACTCCATTGCCATCTTCCTTCTGGAATAGTTTTCTTTCTTTCTTTATTTTTTTCTGATCTTTAAAAAATATTATTTTTAATTTCTTTATCTATTTTAAATACTTCCGATCTTCATGGTTGTGTGCAGTTTTCTGCCTTTTACCCCCACCCCTCCTGACCATCCCGGCCTTCCACACCACCCTCCCATATTTTCACACCCCTGTTGTTATTGTCCATATGTCCTTTATAATAGTTCCTGAAAACCATTCACTTTTACCTTCATTATCCCCGCTCCCCAGAGAAAAGGTTCCTCCCCTCTCTCTTCTGGTTACTGTCAGCTTCTTCCCAATTTCAACATCTTTGGTTATATTTTGCTTCTTAATTTGTTTTGTTGATTAGGTTCCACTTAGAGGTGAGATCATATGATATTTGTCTTTCATCATCTGACTTATTTCACTTAGCATAATGCTCTCCAGGTCCATCAATGCTGTTGCAAAGGGTAGGAGCCCCTTCCTTCTTTTGCTGAATAATTACATTGTCTAAATGCACTGTAATTTTTTAATCCATTCATGGGCACTTAGGTTGCTTCCAGCACTGGGCTATTATAAATTGTGCTGCTATGAACATTGGAGTGCATAGGTTCTTTTGGATTGGTGTTTCAGGGTTCCTTGGATATAATCCTAGCAGTGGAATTGCAGGGCCCAAAGGCACTTCCATTTTTAGTTTTCTCAGGAAATTCAACACTGTTTTTTGTAGCGTTTCTACAGGTCAGCAATCTCACCAATAGTGCATTAGAGTTCCCTTTTCCCCACACCCTCTCCAACACTTGTTTGTTACTTTGTTTATGATGGCCATTCTCACCAGTGTCAAATGGTATCTCACTGTGGTTTTAATTTGCTTCTCTTTCATGGCTAGTGATACTGAACATCTTTACATATGTCTCTGCACCCTCTGTGTGTCCTCCTTGGAGAACTGTCTATTCAAGTATTTTGCCCCTTTTTTAATTGGGTTGCTTGACTTCCTGGAATGGAGTCATGTGAGTTCTTTATATATTTTGGAGATCAAATCCTGTCTGAGGTATAACTGGAAAATATATTTGGTTCTCTTCTTATTTTAATACTGTTTTCTTTAGCCATGCAGAAGCTTTTAATTTTTATGAGGTTCCCTTTGTTTTTTCTTTCCTTCATGTCCCTTGCTCTAGGGAACATATCAGTGAAAATATTGGTGTGTGGAATATCTGAGATTTCCCTACCTATGTACTCCTAAAGGACTTTTATGGTGTCACAACTTATATTTAAGTCTTTTATCCACCTTGAATTTATTTTTGTGTATGGTGTAAGTTGATGCTCAAGTTTCATTGTTTTTGCATGTAGCTGACTAGTTCTCCCAACACCATTTGTTGAAGAGGCTATTTTTACTTCATTTTATGCTGCCGCCCCCTTTGTTGAATATTAATCAAACTAATAGACTTGTATTTATGTCTGGGCTCTCTATTCTGTTAAATTGCTCATGTGTCTGTTCTTATGCCAGTACCAGGCTGTTTTGGTTACAGTGGCTTTGTAATACAGTTTGATATCAGGCATTGTGATCCATTCTACTTTTTTTTTCTTTCTCAAAAATTTTATAGCTATTCAGTGTTGTTTATGGTTCTACATAAATTTTTGAAGTGTTCGTTCTATATTGGTGAAATATGCCATTGGTACTTTAATAGGTATTGCATTAAATCTGTAAATTGCTTTGGGTAGTATGGACATTTTGATGATGTAAATTTTTCCAATCCATGAATACGATATGTGTTTCCATTTGTTTGTGTCTTGCTTTCTTTCCTTTTTCCATCTTGTGTAGTTTTCTGAGTACAGTTCTTTTACCTCCTTGGTTAGGTTTATTCCTAGGTACTTTGTTTTTCTTGTTGCTGTTGCAGATGGGTTTTTACCCCTGATCTCTGTTTCAGATATTTCATTGTTGGTGTACAAAAATGCCTTTGATTTCTAAATGTTGACTTTTTATCCTGCTGTTTTACCAAATTCATTTATTAGGTTGAGCAGTATTTTTGCAGAGTCTATAGGATTTTCTATGTACATAATCATGTTATCTGCAAACAATGAAAGTTCTGTTTCCTCTTTTGAATTTGTATGTCTTTTATTTCCTTTTCTTGTCTGATCACTGTGGCTAAAACTTCCAATACTATGTTGAATGGCAGTGGTGAAAGTGGACAACCTTGTCTTGTGTATGATCTCAGTGGGAAAGTTTTAGTTTTGCTTACTGAGTATGATATTTAGGTTTCTTACATATGGCCTTTATTATGTTGAGGAATGCTCCCTGTATTCCCACTTTGCTGAGTATTTTCATCATAAATGAGTGCTGTACTTTATCAAATACTTTTTCGGCATCTATTGATGTGATCATTTGATTTTGGTCTTTGCCTTTGTTTATGTGATGTATTACATTTACCGATTTGTGAATATTGTACCATCCTTGCATCTGTGAGATGAATACCACTTGCTCATAATGTATGATCTTTTTAATGTATTGCTGTATGGAGTTTACCACTATTTAGTTGATGATTGTAGCAACTATGTTCATCAGCAATATTGGCCTGAAGTTTTCTTTCTTTGTTGTGTATTTATCTGGTTTTGGGATTAGGATGATGCTGGCTTCATAAAAAGAGAGTGGAACTTTTACATTTTCTTGGATATTTTGGATAAGTCTGTGGAGGATAGGGGTTAACTCTTCCATAATTGATCTATAATATTCTCCAATGAAAGCATCTGGTCCAGGGCTTCTGTGTGTTGGGAGTTTTTCTATTAGTGCTTCAAGATTGCCAGCTGTTATTGCTCTTTTCAGGCTTTCTGCTTCTTCTTCATTCAGTTATGGAAGGTTATATTCTTCTAGAAATTTGTCCATTTCTCCTAGGTTTTAAAATTTCTTGGTATATAGCTCTTCATTGTAATTTCTTATAATCCCTTGTATTTCTATGGTATCAGTTGCAATCTCTCCTCTCTCACTTCTGATTGTGTTTATTTGGGTCCTCTCTCTCTTTTTCTTGATGAGTCCACTTAAAGGCTTGTCAATTTTATTTGTCTTTTCAAAGTACCATCTCCTGGATTTATTGATTCTTAAAATTGTGTTTTTACTCTCTATGCCATTTAGTTCTGCTCTGATCTTGCTTATTTCCTTCCTTTTATTTGTTCTCAGCTGTCTTTGTTTTTGTTCCTCAAGTTCTTATAGGTGTAGTGTTAGGTTGTTTACTTTAAATGTTTCTTTCTTTTTTAGGTAGGCCTGTATTGCTATGAACTTCCTTCTCAGGACTGCCTTTGCTGTGTCCCATAAGTTTTGGGTTGTGAGTTTATTTTCATTTGTTTCCATAAACTTTTTTCCCTTGATCTCATTCTTAACTCATTCATTATTTAATAGCATCCTATTCAATCTTCTTGAGTTTGGGTGTTTTTGAGGTTTTTGCTTGAGGTCATTTTCTAGTTTCAGTCCCTTGTGGTCAGAGAAAAATGCTTGATATGTTTTCAATTTTCTTGAATTTGTTGAGCCTTATTTTGTGTCCTTTGATGTGGTCTATCTTTGAAAATCTTCCATGTGCATTTGAAAAGAATGTGTATTTTCCTTCTTTGGGACGAAAGTCTCTATACACATCAGTTAAGTCTATTTGATCTAGGACACTATTCAATGCTGCAATGATTTTGTTGATATTTTGTTTGGAAGATGTGTCCATTTTTGAAAGTGGGGTGTTAAATTCTCCTACTGTAATTGTGTTGCTTTCAATATCTTTCTTCAACTCCTCCAAGATTTTCTTTATACATTTGGGTCCTCCTATGTTGGGTGGATATCTATTTACAATATTTATGTCTTCTTGATGGATTCTTTCCTTGAGTATTATGAAGTAACCTTCTGGATCTCTCTTTATGGCCTTCTTTTAAAGTCTATTTTGTCTGATATGAGTATTGCTACCTTGACATTTCTTCTTCTTTTTCCCCTGTTCATTTAGAAAATGAATGGGAAATATTCATTGAAATATTTGTTTCCAGTCCTTCACTTTTAGTCTGTGTAGTTTTTTGTCCAGAGGTGAGTCTCTTGTAGGCAGCATATGTGTGGGTCATGCCTTCTTATCCATTCAGCTCTGTCTTTTGATTGGAGCATTTAGTCCATTTACATTTAAGGTTATTATTGATAGGTAGTTATTCATTGCCATTTTCATACCTCTGTTATTCTCTCTCTCTCTTACTCTTTTCCCTTCTGTCCTTTAAGCAGTCCCTTTAGCACGTCTTCAAGAGCTGGTTTGGTGGAGGTGTATTTTTCTTAAGTCTAAAAGACTTAAAGGCTTTTGTGTGGGAAGCTCCATAAGTCTCCTTACATTTTATTTGAGAGCCTTGCTGGATAAAGCAGTCTTGGTTGCAGGTTTTTGTTTTTTATTACTTGGAATATTTCTTGCCATTCCCTTCTGGCGTGGGATGTGTACATTGAGAATTAAGCTGCTATTCTTATTGGGGATCCCTTGTATGTTACTTCCTGTTACTCCCTTGCTTCCTTTATGATTCACTCTTTGTCTTGGAATTTTTCCATTTTAATTATAAAGTGTCTTGAAGTGGGCCTCTTTGGATTCCTCTTGTTTGGGACTCTCTGTGTTTCCTGATTTGTGTGACTTTTTTCTCTCATCAAATTAGGGAAGTTTTCCATCACTACTTTTTCAAATAAGTTTTCTATGCCTTGCTCTTCTTCTCTTTCTGGTATCATTATTATACCAATATTATTACATTTCATATTGTCTTGTATTTCTCTTAATCCCTCTTCATTCTTTCTGAGCTTCTTTTTTTTTTTTTTGGTCTTCCTTCATGATTTTTTCTACCTTTTTCCTTCAATTCACTGATTCAATCTTCTTAATACAGCCTGCTTATAATTCCTTCCAGTTTTTCATTCCAGAAATGTTATTGTTCATTTCTTCCAGTTTTTGGTTTGTAATTTTTTTGCCTCTTTCATACTGGTGTAGTTCTCATTCATTTCCTTGTAGTTGTCTGAGAGTTCCCTGAGCATCTTTATAAGCATTATTTTGGATTTTATATATGATAGTTTGCTTACATCAATTTTATTTAGCTTTTTTATTGGGGAGTCTTCCATTCCTTTTGATTGCATGTTCTTTTTTTGTCTCTCCATTTTAGGTGACTCTTTTTGTTTTGTTTTGCTTTGTTTTGTTTTTTTCTGATTTTCATAGTGTTTCACTTTGCTAGCTGTCTTTGTAGGGTGAACTTCCATGTTAGGAATTCTGTGGGGTCCAGTGGTATGGTCTCTTTGATCTTCTTATCTGGGCTCTCTACATTTGCTCTTTCTACTCTTCATGTGGGCTCTCTTGTTGTACTTTGGTTTTTACCTGTTGGTGGTTCCTTTGTTGGTGGTTTCTCTCTCCAGCAGATATACTGATGTTCACAGGTTCCACCTATTCTTGTATCTGATTAGTGACAGGGGGTAGGCAAAATGGATTAAGACACAGGGAGAACATTTTATAGGGTTTTCAGTACAAGCAAGTAGAGAAGAGATAGGAGATTCTTTGGATAAGTATAGGGTTGACTGTGATGTTTCCCCTGACTAGCCATTTTTTAAAAATAAAAAGTGAAAGAGAGATAAGACTCTTGTTAGAGGGGAGGAGGATTGTGAGCTGAATCCAGAAAACAGAGCACTTGTGTAAGGTTAGATGATGAGATATAGTAAAAGTAAAGGATAGAAATTAGGCATAGCATGAGAGCGAATAAAGTTAACCACAACAATAATAATGCTCAGGAATAAAGTGAAGTGGACTAAGATCAGGGAGGGTATCTGTGTAGTATGTACAATTGTATGAAACAACAATTATTTACAGTAGTATTCGAATAACAACAATATGACGAATGTATGATTTGGATAACTGGAATAAAAAGCACTTGATCAAGAATAGTGTGTGATGATGCATGTGATTTGAAAGAAGAGAGATTAAAACACAATAAAAGGAGAATAAAGAAAACCAGTCAAACAATGCAATTAAACAGAGAAATAACATGAGGAAAACTAAACATAAGGAAGAAAAATTTTAAGAAATACTAATAAAATGAAAGTGGTAAGAATAATGGAAAATATACGTAAACAATAATATTCTAGCTCTATGGGATAGCATAATAACATTTGTCTCAGTTTCTCAGTTTTGGGGGTTAGTCTGGTGCTCTCCCTTTGGATCTGTCTCAACCATTTGTTACTCCATGTCTTATTGTCTCACTTGGGGGTGGAAAAAAAAGAGAAATGGAAAAAAATAATCTTCCTGGTGACTCTAAACCTGTTCAGGGAGTTCTGCTTATCTTCCTAGATATCACGAGAAGAGGGGGGCTGAGCTTCGCTTTCCTCCCTTCCTATGGTTTTGAGAGGATGGGGAGCAGGTCTGGGCTGCAATATTCACAGTTGCCCAGTCTCTGTCCCTGGTCCTCTGTGATCTTTCAGGCTCAAATCAGGCACTCAGTCTCTGGACTCACAGCACGAGTCAACCTTGGACATGCTGTTCCACTCAGCCATTCCCGCTCTTAGTGTGTGCAGCTCCAATCACCCTCAGGGTGAGCCCGTCGGTGCTCAAGAATTCCTTACAAAGCAGCTGCCTACCATTCTTAACAAGTATACTACTTTTCACACAGCCCAACATTCCAACCAGTTCCCAGACAGATAGGGGTCCAACACAACCCAACTCCTTCCTTCTCCAGACATCGCAGGGCACTTCAGTTTTTCTGGTGCCAGTGTCCATAGTCCCAGTGGATGTATACCACCTCTGAGTGTCTCCTACTTTGTCTCTATTCCTCCAGCTGCTTCTAGCATCGTGGCCCTCCTGGTGCTGGGCTGCCTTTGGTCAGTCTTAAATGAAGGTGAATTGAAAGCATTTGGCAAACCTAGAATTGTATTGGTGGCAATGAAAACAAGGAGAGGAGGCAATTCAAGCTTCATCATTGTGGAGCCCTGGGCAGACACTTGTGGAAGGCCATGATCTATTCGTCTCAGTGAGAATAAACACATAGGATAAGGAATTAACTGAGGGGCATGTGGACTGATTTAAGGAACAAACATAGACAGCATGTGCAATAGACTATGAAAATAACTTCTTGCTTCTCTATCTAGAGACCCCAGAACTTAACTTTTCTCTCTCAGTGGAATCATTAAATTATCAAACAAATCTCAGGAGTTTTAGCCTGACTGACCCAAATTAAAGTTAATTTAATCCAGTTAATGGATTAAAATAACTTTAAAATTGTGTAAAAGACAGATTAATTTAATTTAATTGCTTATTAATTAAATAAGAAAACCAGGAAAACAACTTCTCCCTTTATTATTGAAATATTTCAAAAGTTATCTCAAGTAACTTACCTAAAATAATTTGTGATCTGGGATTAATGATTTGAATGGCCAAATACGATTTGAAAATAAAATGACTTCTTTGAATACTTCTGGCTTGAAAATATCCTGCACAATTAAAGAAGTCACTCAATCCTAAATTGAGAGATGCAAGGAAGAATGAAAGAAAAAGAAAGTTTATTCAGTCAAAAAGATTTTTCTGGTTAACTGTATCCAATGATTAAGAAATCAGTTCTAGAAAATTCACATGAAAAGAGGTTACTCCTGGTAAGGATGGCTCTATTGTTTCCTGTTGCTATTATAACAATATGACCAGAAACTTCATAACTTAAAACAATAAAGACTGTTATCTTATATTCTGTACACCAGAAGTCTCTCTGAATTGTAAATCAAGGTGTCTGAAGGACTAGAATGCTTCTGGTTCTTTAAAGGAGAACTATTTCTCTCCTTTGCAGCTTGTGGAGCCTGCCTGAATTCCTTGGCTTGTGGCCGCCTTCCTCTATCTTGAAGGCCAACCAAGTAGCATATTCAAATCACCCTCTGATTTTCACATGCATTATCTCTCTCTTTTACTTCCTTTTCTCACTTATCAGGACACTGGCAGAACCAGCCTTCACCACATATATACGGTCCTCTTATGCTGTCCCTGTCTCCCTGTGAACAACATGTCCTTCTCCCTCTCTTCTGACCTCCCCTGTCATCAAGCCTTGGTAGTCAAAGATCCTGCTTTAAATTAGTGGTGTTCTTATTTAGTTAACTACCATTTTATTATACTCTATTATCACCAGAGAGGCTTTATTCACTAGGAAACAGATTTATTCAAAATGAAGTTTGTTTGGTCACCTGTCCTCTTGGGAGCTTTGACAAACCTGGAATCTTGCAACAATGTCTTTGAATTCTTTTTCTGTGATGGTTGTATGTCACCACTGGTATTGTTCATTCAATCCTTACCATATGATTTCTGCTACTTATAAAATTACCTTGCTTAATCTTTGTTTCTATTTTGTCATGTATATAGTTGTCTGCAATGTCTATGTATAGACATACACAATATCTGGATGAATTATATATAGACACATATATATAATTATAGGTAATTTATGGACAAAAACATATGGCAAGAACATACACACTTAAAAGAATAATATCCAGCATTTGTACTATAGATTCAGAAAGTTTGGAAGATGTATCATATGGAACCAGTTATAGTGAAACTATATAAATAGTTGTCTCAGGACACAATGTTGACAGAGGATCATTCACTCCATACAAATAGCAAACTTTGGTCTCTGGGACCCAGACAAGTTTCACTGACAGAAAGTAAATCTTATCACAAGATCCTAGAAATATTTAATCAGCAGTGAGTCAGCTCATAGAAGCAATGCAGTCTTATATTAATATAGATTACTACTTGTGAATTAATGGTAGGTACTAGGTGTTATCTTACCATGTATTTTACCACTGAATATAAACCATGTTGTGAAAGAAATAAGTCCATAAGTGTTATATTCAGATTCAATAAGTGGTAATTTTTCCTGTTGAAATTTGGTAAATCTCCTACCAGAATCCCATGGAATTCCAAATAAATCAGCAAATTTCAGTTTAGCTCTTTATTACTCTCAATGAATCCTTAATGTATAACAGCATCTACTGTTTATATTTGCCTGTGGTCTCTAAAGCATTATGAAATGAAGCGATTTTCTTGTCTTTAATGTATGGCTGTCATAGAATTAAAGTGCTTCATGAATTTCATGTTTGAGCAAACAACTTCCTTTCTTCATTCTTGAGGGAAAGGAGAAATAGGCAGACCTGCATGGAATGGCATGCTGTCTTGTATAGATTGAGTTTGTTGTGAATTCATGGCTCTCAGTTGTACTCTCATGAATCCTTAAAACAAACCACAAATTCCATGGGACACATATTTTGTTCTTTGTTGAACACCAAGAGTGTATAAATGATGATTTAAGGGCCATGAAACCAAACTTGGTATAAGGTTACAAGAGTATGTTAATTTTCTTTAGAAACATAAAGAAAGCTTGCTTTCAATATTCTTAAAAGTTTAATAAGAGTTCTTTTTAAGGCACTGTAGAAAAACAGCTCTACACAAAAATAAATATGTATTCATTACCCTTTGTTAAGTGTACCCAGATTTCCAATTAAAAATTCTTGTAAAGCCAATGATTTTTTGTTTTAAAAATCATTTAAAATAAGTGGTAAGAATTATATTGTTATTTAAATAAGAAACATTGATGTATATAGAACAAATTTCTGTCTAATCTTAAAAGTACAAGAATGAAACGTGATTTTATTTGAATAGTTTGGAGAATTCATCAAGACAAATCAAAACAGCATGGAAGAGTGAGTTAGCTGGCTGGGATCTGGGAAATAATAGGTCACTAACTTTTTCTATGAACTCAGGCAATTAAGTTCATTCAGTCACTCCCCACTGAGGTCCTAATGGAGCTACATTTGTCCTAGGCATGGACATATTAGATGATGTCCCTGCCTTGATGCCATTTATCATCTATTGGGGTGACAGTCAAAACACACAAAAACTGACATGTCATACTGTCAAGTAGTTATTTATAAGTTATATAAGACAAAATAAAGCAAGACTGGGGAAAATGATAGGAATATGACCTACTTGTCCCAGGTTTAACTTTTCTCATAATGAACTTTATTATTTGGATTTGCACAGGAATCTAAAGAAACTTATAAAATACAAGACACATAATAATTACATAAATACTCTAGGAAGTTGGCCATAGGTTAGGGAAACTATTATGTTTCAGAGTTAAATTAGATCACAGAAATACAGATTTGATAGCCTGGTATAATTGCTGCACATGAGCCACAAAGTTGACACTAAACCTGTTGGTCAAAGTGAAGAAGAATATTCAAGTATTTTGTAAGACTGGCTACCTCCAAAACATGAATACTGTCCAAAGGTTGCTGAGGAAACATTCTGCTGAAATAGTGATTAAGAAAATTTGATATGGAACAAATACTCTGCAATCGAGTGGACAAACTCCTTGATAGCCAGCAATGAAGGCCAATAGTTCATCACTCCTGACCAGCTTGGCAAAAGTAAAGCTCATGCTATTTTAGCAAGATTGTTCATTGTCTCTTGTGTGTGTGTGTTTTTTTAAGTTTGGGTTTTGTGTGCACATGGGTGTATATGCTGTGTGAAAATTCTAACCCTCTGAGATTTCAGTGAAAGCAATGGATGCTGTTCCCAGATTACATCCATCAATAATTTGGCACATAGTATAAGAGGAGTAAGGGGTCAAAAATTTTTTTAAAAGGAAAAGAGAAAGAAAGAAGCCCAAGGTGTTCATTTACCCCTTGTGATATAATTAAAAAGGAAGAAACAAGCTCACTGTTGTATGTTCTAGTTTATTTTTAAATCTTTTAGATTTTTTTGAGTTACAGTTGACATACAATATTCTATTTGTTCCAGGTGTATGACACAGTGATCAGGCATTTATATTATAGTCTTATAAGTGATTACCTTGGTAAGAGGAGTACCCACCAAACATTGTACCTAGTTATTACAATATTGTTGACTATATTCTTTATGCTGTACTTCACACCTGTGTAACTATTTTTATACATGGCAGTTGTGCTTCTTAATTCCTTTCACCTTTTCCACCCATTCTTCCAATCTCCCTCCCATCTGCCAATCATCAGTTTTGTCTCTGTACCTATAAGTTTGTTTCTGTTATATTTAATTTTGTTTTTGGATTCTGCATATAACTGATATTATATATTTGTCTTTCTCTTTTCTCACTTATTTCTCTTAGCATAATACCTGCTAGGTCTATCCATGTCATCACAAATGGTAAGATTTCCTTCTTATTATGACCCATATGCTACTGTATCATTTCTTTTTCCATCTATCAATGGATACTTAGGTTGCTACCATATCTTGGTTATTGTAAATAATGCTGCAGTGAATGAACATCAGGGTGCATATATCTTTTTGAATTTGTGCTTTAGAATTCTTTGGATAAATACCCAGAAATGGGATTCCTGGAATTTATGATAGTTTTATTTAAAAATTTTTGAGGAACCTCGATAAAGTTTTTCATATGGGCTGCGCTATTTTATAATCTCACCAACAGTGTTTGAGGAGAGTTTGTTTTCTCCACATCCTTGCCAACAACTGTTTGTTGATTTATTAATGATAGACATTCTGATAGGTGTGAGGTGATATTTTATTGTAGTTCTAATTTGCATTTCTCTCACTATTTGTGGTGCTGAGTATCCTATTGGCCATCTCTATGTCCTCTTTGGTGAAATGTCTATTTAGGTCCTCTGTCCATTTTTAAATCATATTTTCTTCTTGGTGTTAAGTTGTATGAGTTCCTTATGTGTTTTGGATATTAACCCCTTACTAGATATATCATTAGTGAATACCTTCTCCCATTCAGTAGGCTGTCTTTTTGTTCTGTAGATAGTTGACTTTGCTGTACAAAACTTTTTTTTTTAGTTTGATGTAGTCTCATATATTTATTTTTCTTTGTTTTCCTTGCCTGGGTAGACAGATCTAAAAAATATTGCTAAGAGCAATGTGAAGAGTTTACTGCTTATGCTTTCTTCTAGGAGTTTTATGGTTTTAGGTCTTACATTTGTCTTTAACCCATTTTGAGATATTTTTGTATATAGTTTAAGAAATTGGTCTGGTTTTATTGTTTTGCACTTGTCCAGTTTTCCAAACACCATTTATTGAAGAGAATGTGCTAATCCATTTTGTATTCTTGCCTCCTTTGTAATTGATTAGTTGACCATAAAGGCATGGGTTTATTTCTGTATCATTGGTCTGTGTGTCTGTTTGTATGCTAGTACCTGCTGTTTTGATTACTGTGGCCTAGAGTATAGTTTAATATTAGGTAGCATGATACCTTCAACTTTGTTCTTCTTTATAAATATTGCTTTGGCTCTTCGGGATCTTTTGTGTTTCCCTATAAATATTAGAATTATTTATTCTAGTTCTGTGAAAAATGCCATTGTTACTTTTATAAGGATTACACTGAATCTAGATTGCTTTGGAAAGGATGGACATTTTAATTATGTTAATTCCTCCTCTCCATGAACAAAGTATAGCCTTCTACTTATTTGTATCTCAACAAAATAACAGTAGTGCCTGCCAGTGCTTCTGTATCCAAAGAGAACTGCCCTGACCCCTACCCAACAATCCTCACCCTGAAGTTATTCAGTTTAGTGCTACCTTGTATGCCCATGGCATTTTTTGAACTATGGGCCCTACACTGGAGCTTAGAGTGAGTGAGTTTGTGAGAAAGTCTGTCCACAGCCCTCTAAGGGCAGCACTTTAGTCTCTGGTCTCCCTTTATTTTTTCTCAGAAGCAATTATTTCCGGTTTTCAAAACAAGATATTCTGGGGACTCCTTTTCTGGGCACTAGTGTCCTGGCCTGGGAAAGCTGGTGTGGGGCTGGGACCACTTGTTCCTCAGGGGATACCACCTCAGCTGAGATATCCTTCCACGTTCTTAATCTCCTCATTGTGAGTGTGGAACCTGCCTGTTCTGTATCTAGGCCCTTTTTACTAGTCTCCACATGGCTTCTTTTTTTTAAAGATTTTATTTATTTATCTTTAGAGGGGAAGGGAAGGAGAAAGGGAGAGAAATATCAATGTATGGTTGCTTCTCCTGCGTCCCCTACCAGGAACTAGCCTGCAACCCAGGCATGTGCCCTGACTGGGAATAGAACTGCAATATTCTGGTTTGCAGGCCCCGCGCTCAATCCACTGAGCTACACCAGCCAGGGCCACATGGCTTCTTATTTTTATCCCTGGTTATAGAAATTCTTCAGGTGGTTTTCAATGATAATTGCTCTATAATTTAATTGTAATTTTGATATGAGTATGAGAGAAAGCAAACTCAGAGTTTACCAACTCTGCCATCTTGATTGGAAGATTCTTGTATGCTCTGATTAAAAAAAAATCGTGCCTTGGCCAGGTAGCTCAGTTGACCAGAGCATTGTCCCAGTACTCCAGGGTTGTGGGTTCAATCCCAAATCAGGACTAATATGAGAATCAACCAATGAATGCATAAATAAATGGAACAACAAATCTCTCTCTCTCTTTTTCCCTTTCATAAATAAATAAAAATTTTAAAAAAGAAAAAAATTTAGGTTCAACTATTATCTGGAGAGGTATTAATAGAACCATATGCTTTAAGATTAAGACTTTCTGATTAAAATGTGGGGAACATGGGGGGTGGGCTGGGATGGAAGTGGGGGATAGAAAACTGTACTTGAACAATAATTAAATAAATATATATATAGGACCAAAAATAATTATTTAAAAAGAAATATTGATGGTTTATATAAAAAAAAGAACAAGCATGACACTGGTATCTGACATATGTTAACAGGTTGACAAGCCAACTCTTCCATTCCATCTAAGTCTTTTATCACTTATGTCTTCATTATCTAGTGTATCCTTTTCTATTTTTTTTTTCACTTTTATATTTTTAAAGAAGACAGAAAGTATTTCTGTGACAGTGATATCTGCTTGCCACTATCACTTCATAGCTTGGTATACATGAATTAACTTTCTAACTAATAGAATAAGATTAAATGCAGTTTTTTAAAAACCTCTCTCTTTGAGCCAAAATTGAAACTCAAATCATGGAAAGATTTCATGAACAGGGGAGAAGAATGTTCCAATCTAGGTGGATAAATGTCTTAATTGTCAAACATCACTTTTGAACAGTTTGTTTTGGCATCATTAGGAGATTTCAGATTATTTCACCTACTGGGACTCATTCAACCAAGCTCACAACATTTACCCACCTTGCCTGCCTGAACAAAATTAAATGAATCAATATAAAAATGCCCATTGTAACTGATATAATTTTACCCATTATTTTTTAGCAGTTTCTTTTCTATTTTCCCTTGCCTTTTCATTTTCTTCCCCTTGGTATTCAAAATTTGTATTGGAAGCCAAGAGAGCAGAGAGTGGGGGAGTCATGATTTAGTTACTATGAAAGGGAAGTACAACTCTGTGTGGGGCACACAAGTCTTTGGCGCTCAGGTGGTGGTGCTATGTTAACAAATTGTAAATGCCTACTTCAGTTTCAGAGACCCACAATGGTCATACCCAGCAGGAGAGAAAAATACCTTTATTTGTACATAATTCCTTTTAGTGTGGCTTTCTCTTCAGGTACATTTGCATAAGTATTTCTTTTATATGACTGCATCTTTTGTTATACAGTAGGTGATTTCTTGAAAGTTCAATACCCATGAAATATTTCTAACTTGCATCTTGTTTTTTCCAGAGAATTTGACTACATGATCAGAAAACTTTTTGTTTGTTATTGCATAGTGTGCTGATCATTGTTTAAGAGAATCAGAAATCATAATTAAATAATATATCATTATACCAACTGGTTTGGGAATATTCCTCAGGGTTGCTCATATGAGAAGAAGTTTCCAGCAAATCAGTGCCTGAGATTCAAGATGTCTTCTCTTATAATTTATGATTTGGACGTTCTTTTGAACTACAGTCAGTGTTCATGTCTCTTGATCTATTAAAATGCTCGGATGAAATTTCCGTGATTATTAGTTTGGTTACTATAAGATGGAATAAAAATAGTGACCATGGCATAAAATTGTGATAAGGATTTAATGTACTGATGCCTGTAAATCACATGGAATAGAGCTACACAGAGGAAGCACCCAATAGAGCTGGCAATCGTGGTATGAGAATCATAGCTTCTCTCTCTCCTGATTGGCAAACTTGTAGATTTCTCTTTGTACCTCAGTTCAGTTGTAGCAGTGCTAAAGGATGGCATCCTTTGTGATGAGTCCCTCTTTTGATTACATAAACAGTCATCTATCTATCTATCTATCTATCTATCTGTCTGTCTATCTATCTATCTAGTTTCTTACCTGTATTTACAGCCATAGGTGTGACAGATGGTTTCTATGAGGCTGATGCCATCCTACCTCAAATGCCCCCAGAATCTCTCTGCTCTTTTGTCTTAAGATTTTTTCCAAAGTCATAAACAGTGCTTATATTCAGGGGCTATAACATTCATGACAAATCTAAAACACTGGAAGATGAGTGTCTATGTATAAATGTTCCCACCTTTCTGGTTCTACATGGTTCTCAGATGTTACTACCTAGAAATGAGCCTAGGTGCTTACATTCATCACCAGTTCAATAATACAGCTTAATTGGCTTTCTCTCCTTCCATCTTCCTGGCTTCTTGTCATCATATCCCAAGTAAATTACCTGAGAATTTGTCTTGGGTTCTTTCGTGGAGAAATCCAACTTTAGATGCTGAACATAGCCTATATTTTTACTCAGATCATTGCAACAATACTCTCCAAAACTGGTGAAAATTCATACAGATATTTTTTATTTAGTGCAGTAATATTGAGACAAATTGATAGAAATCTAATTCACATAGGACATCCATAAACCTGAGTTATATTTTCAAAAAATTTTACAGGGCTCCTCATATTAAATGAGTTATCAGTAAATAAACACATCCTAATGATGCTTCTTAATTCTATTAATTTTTTCATAAAAAATCTGTTTACAGTGTTAATTATGTCTTTACTAGTCTATTTTCTAGGTTTTGGTATTGGGGAAGTTCTTGTGACTTATGACCAATGAATAATTTCACTTAGAAGTTGAAAATGATCAGAGTCTGTGCGGAGGATGTAAATTAGAGGGAAGGAAAATAAAATAAATTTTCACCTCATGGCCAGGTTGACTGATTAGTAACCCAACCATTACTTTTGTGTTCATCATTTGGCCAATGGAACTGACCAGTAATTGAGACTATCTTGATTTAGGCTTAGGCAGCTCAAATCTGAGTGGGCTGAAGCTCCTCTGCAAAACCAGTCTGTGTTTCTCTGTAGGCATTTTTACAGTATCTTGTGTCTGTCCTTCTGTCATTCTGTTTTGAATGCTTCATTTAACTCTTTTCCCTGGAGGGCTATGCATGAGATTAAGTTGTTTTTTATTTATTTATTTAATCTTTATTGTATTTTTCCATTACCACTTATTCTCCTTATACTTCTCACCCCCTAACAATCACCATACTGTTGTCCATGTCCATGAATCCTTTAGAGAGAGAATTAATTAGATTAAGGACTCATGTGACCTGATTCTCCCCTTATGCAATAATAATCCCGGAAGAGATAAATGCTAACCAACATGACTTTTATCACGCAAACTTCAAGCTTCTGATCCATGGGAGGTACTAACAAACCTGAACGTCTTTCTACAGTGCACACATAGACACAAACTAAGAAAGATGTCCATCAGTCAGAAATCACCACCATCCTTTTATAGGTGAACACTTATTCTTAACTTTGGTTTTCCTGTCCCTCATCTGCTGTACATATTTTTGCTGCTAACCTAGACCCTTTAAGAGTTAAATAGGATTTCAGTTTTAATATCAGAGAGGACACAAATTAAAATAACTTTGTTATTTTGAAACCAAAATAAATCTAGGGTACAATGATACAATTTAAATCAAGTGATGTTAGAATCTCCTAGGGTCTTTATGATTTTGTCCAAACTCCATGAATTTACTCGTATGGAAACTGAGGAACAGAGAAGTTAATATCTGCACTAGGGTCACAAAGCTAATGATAAATTATGTCAGCACTCATGTGGTCTAAATAAGTTTTGAAGATACTTTACTTTTGCCTTCTGACTAGAAAGATCACAGGCTGTGTCTTCCTCCAGGGTTTTGGTTATTTAAAAAATTACCTGTTTTAAAATCAAAGCATTTATAAAACCCAAATTACAAAATTTAGAAGGTCTTTAAAACAGCCAAGAAGTCAGACATTTATGGTTTAAAGCAGTCTAGGAAAATGTTTTGAATATATGGCAAGATGATGGGTCAACAGGAAGCTGAGAGCACACACCGAGGGAAAGAAAATTGTGTTAACTGAAATCAAAGATTTTAAAAGTTTAGTTGAACTATTCTCTTCTAAATATTACTTTTTGGTTACAATTAGCCTTAGTATTTTGTTTTATTCTTTACATTTAAATTTTCTTCCACTGTAAAATTTAATCTTTATATAAAAATTTAATATATCTTCTAATATGCTTTAGAACCTTCTTGAAGGTCATCCTGAGAATGATCTGAGAGCTTTAACAGGACACTCTCACTAGAGTCCTCACCAACTACTCAAACAAAATCTCTGTCCATTCAAAGAATTATGAGTTGGTGTTAGGATGGAGTAAGGGGCTTTGTCTCTTTAAAAAGCAACTTGAGAAATCTAAACTTTAGTGGATGTCTCACAGGGCCCATTAAAAAGTTCAAGATGGGACATGTGCTTGATTGCTGAATCAGCTGTGCTTGGAGGAGAGTGAAGGGGAAGGTGATGCCACTCAGAGATAATATAACTCATTTTAAATAAGTGCTGTTCTCTAAGAATGCCCAAATTTCAAGATACCAAGTAACTCAAATCTCTTATTTGAGAGATTACTTTTTTGTGAACTAACCCAAATGCTCTTCTCCCTCCAAAAACATCCTGGATCGCATGTAACACATACTAGCTCATTCGTACTTTTAAATAGATGCTTTACATTATGTCATTTTTCTTCCAATAGTCTCACAACTGGTCTCTGCTTCCACCTGCTTTCCCTTGAGTCTATTCTCAACCCAACAGGTACAGTGTCCTGCTAAAACAGGTCACATAGTGTCACTACTCTGCTCTAATAGCTTTTACCTCAGAATAAATATCTAAGTCATTCTTATGCTGTACACCAATGGTTCTCAAAGTGTGTTTCTGGTCCAATAATACCAGTATCAGGAGCTTGTTAGACATGTATATTCTCAGGCCTTATCCCTAATCTACTTAATCAGAAACTCTAAGGTTCTGGGGGTGGGCCCAGCAATCTGTGTTTTAACAAGACCACCAGGTAATTATGATGCCCAGGAAATGCTGAGCACTACTGCGCTGCAACACTCCATGCTGCATAGATCGCGTTCCCCTTGAACTTCATGGACTACTCGGCCTGTCCTCCCTTTACCCCAGCTACTCTGCCTCCTGAAAGACACATGAATACACAAGTCCCCTGCTAGTTTAGGGCCTTTGTGCTTATTGTTTTCTGTCCCCAAATGTTTGGCACTTTTACCAACTTTTGTTTTTTTCCCAGTTGTCATTCTCACTGTTGAGGTCTCCCCACCTTCTACAATGGATTTGTAGGGCAACCACTTAAAGTACCACAATTGGGTGGCTGTAAACAATAGACATCTATTCTCCTATAGTTCTGGAGACCAGAGGTCCCAAAGTCAAAGTGTGAGCAGAGCCATGCTCCCTCTGAAGCTCATTGGAGAGTCCTTCCTTTCCTATTCCTAGCTCCAGGTAATGGTCAGAAATCCTTGATGTTCCTTGACTTGTAACTGCAACACTGTAGTCTTTTCATCTGTAATCACCTGGTACTCTCCTTGTGTGTCTTCATGCTATATTTTTCTTAGGACACAGTCATATTGAATCAAAAGCCTACCTTACTCCAGCATGAAATCACCTCAACTAACTATACCTGTAAAGGCTCTATTTTTAAATAAGGTCACATTCTGAGGTACAGGGCAAGAGGACTTCAAGTATACATTTTTGGGTGATATAGTTCAACCCATAATAGGCATCTTTTTAAAAATTGATCCCTGTCAAATCAAGAAGAGTCAGATCATCTAAATAGACATATTATAACTAGTTAAATTGAACTATTCAAAAACCTCTCAACAAACTGAAGTCCTGGATTGGATGGTTTCATAGGTGAATTTTGCCAAACATTCAAAGAATGTTGGATATTAAATCAGGTCTCTGAACTGTGGAACTTGGACTACAGTAAGGGATTAAATGTTAGTGAGTACATAGTTGTACCACATACACCTTTTTCATGGGCTAGGACTTCTTAAACTGCCTTTTTATCTACCCAAAGAAAATCAATTTTCTTCCATCTGGCCCAGACACAAAATAATGTAGTTGTTTAGAGGCCAGGTGGAAATTCACCAAAATAGAAGCATGAATTAGAATGTCAAAGGCTGCTGTTGCTCACTCAGGCCTTGATACTAAAATCAAAGTTCCAACATCCCTCTGGGGAATGGAGCTGAAGAAGGAGCTGAGCAGTAAAATAGGTTAGAATATGGGTTTTAAACTTGATATCCAAGTTTGCACTTCTGATCAGCCATTTCTGAACTGTGTAATTTTGGATATGGTACCTAATCTATATGGGATTTTGTTTTCTTATCTATAAAATGGCATTAATCTTTCAGTATTGTGAGATTGACACAGAAAAATAATATAAGCATTTAATACAGAGGCTGGCTCACAGCACTCAATAAGCTAATTAAAGGAAAACACACATCCAGGTGTGGCATATTCCAAAGTTTGGTGGCTCTTGGCTTCTTTAGTGGCATCCTGGAATAAAAGAGATGGAGCCCTGAAGATAATATGAACCAGAGATATCAAAATGTGAAACACCTCCAGAAATCAAGAGGTCGACTATTGTGTTAGGACTGGCACAGAAAATTTCAAACTTCTCTTTTATTTTTAGGAAAGTATCTAAATTTAAACAGTTATGAGTTTTAGATGACAAATTTATGGTAAGTTCCCTAAAAACTGCAGGAAAGTGACATACAATTTTGAAGCACGAGGTTTCATCCTGGCATTGTTAAAATAAGGCAAAATGGCGTTGGAGTGCTTCTCTGCAGCAGCTTGCTTAACCATGTTGCTTATAAAACATAGCAGTGAGTTGAAACTGAACAGTAATCTGTGCTCTTACCATCTGTCTTGAAAGAAGTATGACTTAGGAATGGCTATCATTCAAACTGCTTGGGAAGGAACACATTTATAATTTTTCTGGCCTTAGTCTGAGCACTCTACAGTTGCAACCAAATGAGAATGCCCCTTAAGCTTATTTCCAGGGCCTGCATTTCAGATGGACTTCTTTGACAGCGAGTAAAGTTTAAGCTGTTCATTGATAATTCAAATAGCTTTATTAGACTGTGCTAATTAAAACACTGAAGGTTAGAAACCTTTCATCCTCACAGGATCTGTTTCACCTTTAGATTTCTCCTAGTTGATCACTGAAATTTAGATAGCATGTTGGGGGTGACTCA
The DNA here is from genome assembly GCF_014824575.4 of Sturnira hondurensis. Lineage (NCBI taxonomy): Eukaryota > Metazoa > Chordata > Mammalia > Chiroptera > Phyllostomidae > Sturnira > Sturnira hondurensis. The sequence goes on from NW_028075471.1 coordinate 14,448,254, forward strand.
AACCATCAATATTTAACAACTGTGATCTTTTGCTAACCTGGTGGCTTTTGAAAACCTCAATCTATAGCCACAATCAGGTTTGAAGCTGTGAAAATGATAGCATGTTTTTAAAAATTCTGGACCTAGACAAACAACTGTACTTCTTTAGAGCCAGGACATCATCTGTGTTTTGGGGACGGAGGCAGGGAATGACTAAAAGTGTAAGACCCCTCTACCCTCTTTTCCTAAATTTTGCAGTGTGCTGTCATGATATCAGCTTGCTGACCCACTTCTGACTAAACATAAAGATCTTTGCTTACAGGCAAAGTATTGATATACATTTTTCTATTCTGGAAACATGAGAAGTGGCCTTTTCAGGTCAGATATGTAGGTCTACATTATGGATGGCAGGGGGATTTTGCTTTGATAGACCAATTGCTCTTCTCTCCTTGCTAAGACATAACAGAGAAGATGTTCAGTCTAAATAGTCACCTCTTTGCTAAATGGCCTCGGTCGGCTTAGCCTCACTCTTGTTCTAACTTCTCAACCTGTCTACAGCATTGCATGAAACCAGGCTTAGTGTCTATTGATAATTCCTGGAGCAGCATAATTTTTTTATTTAAGGCAATAGAGAATAACTCTGGTTTTTTGCCAGTGCCACAGGGACAGTTTTATGAAGAGACATAATTTGCCTTAGAATTTTTCCACTTCTTGTAACAGTGTGCTGTATTTTAATAAAGTTCCCATATATTATGCAAATGGAATGTTTTACAGACTTGTCACAGATGGCAGTTGGAAGTGACTACTGCAGAATCACTCCATGCCACCTCTTCTTAAAAATGACAAGCTTAATTTTGTCCCCATGATCCCTAAGTCATAGGATTAAAAAAAAAAAACTTCTAAAGAGTTAAATGGTGTGCAAAAGTAATGTTCTTTACAGAATAAATAGAAGAAAATGTCTTCCTATGTGGTTCCTGAAAGAGAATTGCATGCCTCCACTAATAAGTATTAATTTTTTATTAGGTATTGTACTGGAAAGAAGGTGGGAGGAGAGGAAGACAAATGTGTAAGAGATTTGGGGGCTGTTTATTTTCTGCATAGTTAAACATTTGTAATTAGCCTCATTTGTACATCAGATTTTCCCATCCTGGTCACCTATGTTAGATCTTCCCATACCAGTTTTGGGGCATGTTTTCTGAAATCCACATTCTGCTTCAGGGGCCTTTCACATCCCTGTGCTCATGGACATTGACCTCTATTCCTGAAAGCAGAACCCTTCCCCCATTTGTATTACTCCTCTTTCTAAATCTGGTCACCATAAACATTTCCATGGAGTTTAGCTTATTAAGTGAGTCACCTGTTTTTTAGTGAATACAGTTTGGCTGAAAGAAATCTAGTTAAGCTAGTTTCAGAAAAAAAATGGAGGTTTGGGGACACAGAGAATGATAGGACACAGAGAAACTTCATAGTAATCAGGAATAGGAATGCTATTGTGCCAGAGACTCATGGAAGGTGAAACTGGACAGTGAGTCTGGATCTGCACAGCTTTGGGAGTCCCAAAGGTCAGAGCATCCATAGACTACATTCAGAGTCTCTGTCATCATTATGCTTTGGCAGATTTTTGTGCATCCTTAATTTTTGGCCTTGATACCATCCCATCAAATGTTTCACAATACCGAAACCAAATTCCTTGTCAGCAAATTGGTTGGCCTGGTTCATCTTTCCCTTTATTTCATAGGTCAGTAGCCAGCCTTTGTTGATCCTTCTTTTGGTCCAATCAGATGAAGCTAAACTGAGATGCATTTGGGGATCTGGATGAAGAGTTACATGCACTGGGAGTATCCGAGGCTATGGGTAGCAACAGGTAGTTTAAGAGAGGGGTGTGGATGTATCCTCTAAGATAAGATAGTCACACTTGTCCCCAGGTATATCTATGGAATAGCAAATGTGGAATTTTAGCAAAGATAGTTTTTGGAAGAGACTAAAGGTGGGCAAGGAGGCTTTCACTAACAGTGAAATCATATTGAATAATCATTTCTTATTTTGCACTGAATCTATTCCTGACAACAATTAGAAGAGAGAAGACTTTTATATGTCCTATGTGTGTTTTTTCACATGCTCATATGCACACACATGTAGTACAAACAGGAGACAAAGTAGTATGTATGAACTTTTAGTGCCAAGAGACCTCAGAGATCCTCTGGCCCAACCCACACATTTTGTGAAAAAACCTAGACTCATAAAGTTTACGTGACAAGCTTAAGGGCATATAGCTATTAAGTAGTAGGAAAGAGACTTAGATCTCTTGAGTCCTCATCCAATGAGCTTTAGAACCTAGCTCCACTATATTTTATCTCCAGAAACAAAGTTGTTATGAATTAAAACAGGCCCAAATATATATCACACTTTGTCATCACTTGTCTCATTACCTTGCAGATCTAACAGGAAGGTCTTCACTCCAAAGTGATACCTAACCACTCCCTCAAGTCAGTCCCACTCCTTGTCCCCAAATTTTCTATTACATCATCAGTTTCATAGCTATATATCACTTACTCCAATCTTTAACCACCTTGCTTATTTGTTTTTTCATGTTTTTCCTACACTAAAATAGGAAATTTCACAAAAGTTAAGATTGCTTCTCTTCTTTGTGCCTATAACTTTAGCTCCTGTAATCATTCCCAAAACATAGTTGACACATATAAATATTAATCATGTTGTGTGCATTTTAAAATATAAATATTAAGGTAAATATTTGGGGGGACACAAAATCTTACCTGGTTACACATACTTGCTAATTATTGAGGTCATGCAAAGTTCAAGATTCCTATGGTATTAAATTTCTCTAAAGGTCTCTTCATATTTTTCTATGCCATGTCACATTTCAGGCTAAAACCAAACCTGAAATTCATAGCCAAGTGAGCCAGCAACATCTGATTCACATGTGACTTTACTTGTGTGGGTATATCCCACATGAACTGTGAGTGCATTCACGACAGAGAGTAGCTTGGCTGAGAGATGACACACCCCAACTCTCTTCTTTGTTTGTGGATGTTCCTGTGACTCTGAGAGTGAGAAGTGTTCATTCTTATTCCCAGCTCCTGGAAGCCTACAGATGCTCCCTTGGTTGTGCATGGCAGGTTACTGGTGAGGCCTGTTGTTTACTGCCCTAGCTATCAAGGCCTATTTATTTTTAAACTAAACTTTAAGTATACTGTAAATTCCCCTCACAAACAGTTTTTTCCTCCTGTTTTGTACTTGACAAGCCTTTAACAGGTATAGTAACTCTGTCTCATAAATATTTGAACCTGAACCTTGTAGGAAAGAATTATATTTAAGGTATTCAAGAACAAGAATGGTCTTAGTCTAAAATCTCCCTCTCCTCTACTCATTCTGACATTATCACTCTCTTTCTCTTTTCTTCCCTCCACCTGCCCTTCTCTCTCCATGCATCCTTTTTCTTAAACTGCATGCTTTTATCCCTACCTCCATATTGCCCTCCCTTTCCTCAAACCATCCTGTCCTAGACTGAATTCTCTAGTCAAAACTACCATCTGTATCTTTATCAAATACTGCTTCATAATGTAAATGTCCTTAGCAAACAGATCAAAGGGCTTTCTATTTCAAGCTAATCAAGGCTAGATATTTACATTTTTTTCTTGGACTTCCATCATGTAAACCTGCTATTCCTTTCATTAGTAAAGTCTTCTATTTCCAACACAAAGTTGAGGATAAAGGACATTGACATGGTGCAATATAAAACACTTTAGAATTTAGAGTCATACTGACAGTTTCAATTCTAACACTGCTACTTATTAGCTAATGGCCCTGAGGAAGTCTCCTAACTTCTCTTACTGTATTTCCTCATTGGGAAGGTGAAGACTAAAAATCCCTTGTGTTCTTTAAATATTCCTAGCTTGTCTCCCTCTGAGCACATGGTAGTATCACATTCTACTAGTGCTTTTTAATTTTGGCTCAGTTATGTGACTTCTTTGGCTAGTGAAATATGGGTGGTAGTGGTATGCTTCACTTGTGGGTAGGAACTTTGAGAGGCAATGTGTGATTTTCTAGGTCCCTTTTCTCAATGAGGCAAATATGGGCTCATGTATTGAGAACAGGACTCCATCATCCTGGGATCTTGGCTGCATAATAGACAGAGGCTTCTCCTGATCTGTCATGAACATGTAGCATGAGATATTAGTGTGTTTTACTGCAGCAAAACTTAACCTATTTTGGCTGACGCATTTACTTTGCAGAGTTGTTTGGTGAGTAACAATATGCATAAAGTAGCAACATAATATGCAACCAATAATTGGTACCTCCCACCATAAGGAGCATTATTATCACCATTGGTAACGTTGCTATTTTACTAGGCTTATGTAGTCTTTCTATTCCATATTTTATTTTTCCCATTTTCTTATTGTGCTGTGAATATGTACTTGCCTTTCTGATCTTTCAGTAATATATAAGGTCTTTGAATAAGACAGGCTACTCTACATGTCCTCATCAGGCATACCCAATTAGGTGTGGTGTTTGTGCCAACTAAACTCTATCACTGTAGTATGAAAACATATATGGACAATATACAAATGATGGGTGTATTTGTGTTCCAATAAAACTTAGTTTATTAAAACAAAAGGCAGAACATAATTTGCCAACTTCTGATTTAGACGTTACTCTTTCTTTTCTCCCTCCTTCTCTTTTTATACTTTTCAGTCCTAGTTTTTATCTTTCTCTTCATGATGTACCTGTATAATCTGCTGCCACAGGCATATTATTTTTTCTTATGCCAGGTAAAAATGGCCACCAAGAGCCAGAAGTTCATCTTATAGTGGAAGTAAATCTCTTTCTTCTCTTGCATACTATGCTCACACCTGGACCAATCTCAGAACAGGGGAACTCCTGATTGGTCATGCCTAAGTCATGTGACTACTCCTGTGATCCAAGAAAGATTGAGACACTGTGATTGATGAACCCTTCAGAACCATCAGACATGAGGTTGGGAGAAAGAGGGATGCTTGGTAGGTACAACAGGATGCTTGTTACAAGGCTCCTTTCACCTATCTATGTAGAGAAGCAGGAAAGAACCTAGTTATGGGAGCCATCCATAACAATTCTTCATTGTGTAGTAGACTTGATACTTTACAGCCAATTTCCTTGGTCATTTGTTGAAGACCTCTCATGGGGTCTGGAAAACAAAAGCACTGGCTAAGACTTCTGGTGGGCTGTATGTGAGGTGCAGGAAAAAGAGCCACGAAGGAAGATTCTTAAATTTCTGTCCTAAGCACTTGGGTGAGTGGAGTCACTCTGTTTTCACGTGGATAAAAGTCATTTCCAAAGCTGTAGTTGGGGAGGCAGCAACATGTGTAATCCCCAACTGGCTGGTAAGTATTTTTCTAATAATCTGAGAAAACTCATAAAACTTTACAAAAACTAATAAACAAAGTAATGTGATAGCAGATGAGTCAGGACTCTCTGGAAGCTATCCAAATTCCTCTCTTCAACACCTGCAAATTTCTAATATAAAATGCCATAAAAAAGAAAAAAACACTTCCTTTTGTTATTCCTGGCCCCATAAATTCTGCCTAAAGGGCATTACTGGCTATCATGGATATGGGTTGGACACTGAGAAATGAATCAATCTGATATACCTGTACTTCCTCTATTTTTACTTGGCTCACAAAACTTAATGAAATTATACAAATCCCTGAAATCTAATATTTTATGTGATAAGATTGTGTAAGAGGAGGGGGTGGAAGAGAAGTTTAGAAAATGTGGTGACAGATGGCAAGTGGGCTCAGGCACATAGCGTTCCTATATATAGGGGAAGGGGGAGCATTTTTAAATTTAGATTCAAGTATTTTATATATTCATCAACATCATTTACTGAAGCAGCCTAGCTGGATAAAACTTTTAAATATTTTTTTGGTTGAGGGTGGGCTGTGTGATATATATTTTCAACAGTTTTACATATTCTTTCATGGTGTCTACATTTAAAAATCAAATGATATCTATAGGCTTTGAGTATGTCTTTTGAGAGAGGGTTGAGAATATCTATTTCTAGAGAGAGTTCCTTCCAAGGAAATTTAATGACATTTTAAAAATTAGGGTCAACACAGGTAACTTATCAACACTCTAAAATTAAAGTGAATGGTAACAAGGAAGATAATTGTAGTGTAGTTAACTGGACGATGTGTGGGCTGGTGATTAGGACAGTTGAGACCAAGGCCCAGTTCTGGATAATATAAGGTCAGGTGGAATGTGTTACCTTAAGCAAGTCACTTCATCTCTTTGGTCTTAATGTTATTTTTAAAATAAGAAGTTGGAATAAATAATCTTTGGTATATTTTTAGTTTTATATTTTGATTGTTGTAGACAGCCTCTTAGTGCTCCATTAATTAGGATGCTTTTTGTTGCAAGTAACAGAAAGCCTAACTGAAGTGCCTTAACCTATGACAGGAAAAGTCTAGTGTTCAACAGACTTTAGGGTTGCTTTGTTTCAGAAAAGACAATTTCCTTGCTTGCTCACACTATTTTTCATGATACTAGCTTCACATTATGGTTGGAACTTCTTCGGGATCTCTCCGAATGCCTTTAATAACTCTAATCAATGACGTGGTTGCTTTTTCAGGTCTGAATGACATGAGAAAATAATTTCCTCATGTTTTTTTAGATAAATTAGGAAGTGTATTTACAAGAGAACTTTTTTCAAATTCTCACCTGAGGACCTTTTCTCATTGCTTCTAGAGAGAGAGGAAGAAAGAGAGGGAGGAAAACATTGATGGGAAAGAGAAACATTGATTGGCTGCCTTCATGTATACACCTTAACTGGGGGGGTCAAACCTGCAACCTGGGTATGTGTCCTGACCCAGAAGTCAAACCCATGACATTTTAGTCTATGGGACAGTGCTCCAACCAACTGAGCCACACCAGCCAAGTCACCAAGAAACTTCTACAGATCTGTCTTCAGCTATCATTGACACAAATTGACTTTTGTGATCATCTCTGATTATGGCGAGGTAATGGGGCTACCTTGATCCACAGGAGAAACTCCTAGAACCAACAGTTAGCTCAGCAAGAGGGAATGCGGCTAAATGATTAAAAACCAAGAGGGGGGTATGTAAGGAGGAACCATGAAGTTTATTAACAATTGTTCGGAACATTAAGGTCCACATAATCTTATGCAGTTGAATTAATGAAATGAGGAGAGAGAAGAAGGAGGTTGCCATGAGCCAGGAGAGATTCTGTCATGCTGCCTGTAGTGAGGGAGGAGCTACATCTGCTACTCTGAGGATTCGACCATGTGACCTGGTATAGTAAGGAAGCAGGCATGTGGTCTGTAGTGAAATAGCAACCTTGCAGGAGGAAAGGTTGTAAGGAGAGAGCTGATGGAGCTGTGTGAGGATTCAGTAAAGCTGATGAATTACTGAGAGATAACAGATTGGTGAGAGATGTCTGGGATGCTGAATTATGACTGTAGACTGTAGATTTCTCCTTCTCTGAGGGACATACTAAGAGGCCACAAATTTGGGACTTGCGCCTTCCCAGACTTCACTATGATCCAGTGAAACATGGCACATGTTTTTCTGGGCAATTACATGGAAACTGAGGACACCATGTCCCAGATCCTGAAGGAGAGAGCTGCTATGAGAGGATGGGAACTTTGAAACCCATGGGTGTAACTTCTAGAGGGGATGGAGAACTGTTTGTGCAGCTGGCTTAAGAACAGATAAGGAGATGGGGAACTACTGGGCTTGGTTTTAGCTTATAGCCTGGTGGGGAGTAAGGGAAGTGCTGAATCTCATGGGAGAACAGAGCTCCAAGCAGGAGTGCTCCTAGTCCCCCTATGCCCCTGAGGTTGGAATTTTGTAAATAAAAACCTATCTACCCCAATACAAATTGTTGGGTCATGCACCAAGGCTCCACCTGCATGAGTCCTGCTCTATTTGGTTACACTATTATTTGTAATGCCTAAAATGGTACAATTGGAAAACAAAATAAATGATTTCAAATGATAACAAAAGGTTTTATATGGCAGCTACTATTATATCAAGCACATAGTGAGCATTTAATGAAGACATGCACATTGGGATAATCTTCAATCTGTTAAACAGAGAATGTACATCTTAGTTGGCAACTATTTAACAAGAAATCTGGTATTTCTGGGGTTGCCATAGTGACCAAGGGCCTATAGTCATTTTTTTTGTGTTAGTGCAGTGGTTTTCAAATTTGGGTGCAAATTGAACCCCCTGGGGAGCTTTGAAAAACTGTCTGAGTCTCACATCCAAAGATTCTTATATGATTGATCTGGGGTGGGGATATTTGGAATTTTAAAACTCCCCAAAGTATTGCAAGTCACAGCCAAGCCTGAGCACCTTAAGTGCAGGGCATTTACATTACCACAGGGCAGTCTTCCTCTTCCTTAAGGGATGTCCAGGTCTTCCCTTAAGTTTGCTTTTATGATTCTGTTCTTCCCCACTCTAAACTAGTAGCTGCCAGATTCCACCCTCTATACAGGAACTCCCAGAGGTACCATATATTCTGCATCCCAGAATGAAAAAAAACACAAAAACTTGAATGTGAGGGTGGAAACCAAGAGTGGGGAAGGCCTACTATCAATATGGTGTGTTAGGAGAAGGAGACAAAGGAGTGGATGAGAGAAAACATGAAGTGATGCAAGAGTCTCTCTCTCTGGCACTGGGATGTAGTTGGAGGTGTATATTTAGGCATTCTCAGACTCAGATTCCCACACAAACACCCATACACTATAGCCACATCATCTGAAATTCTTCTCTGCCTTCTCCCTGTTCAGCCCACTGCCAACCACTTGCTTAGAATATTGATGTAAATTCATAAAACACCTCAACTATGAATAAATGAGAAGTGACTATATTTATTCATTTACTCACACTCACTTATTCACCTATTCTATAAATATTGATTGAGCACCCACTATGTGCCAGATGCATTGCCAGATGGTAGGTGAACAGCAAAAATAGAAGAGGAGCTGTAGTATGCACAAAGGCCTTGAGTCTGGAATGCATTTAAAGTATATGAGACAAGGCAATGATCATCTTGTTCTTGAGTTATTTTTTAAATGTTTTTATTTCTTTTAAAAATATTTCATTTATTTACTTTTAGAGAGGGGGAAGTGAGGAAGAAGAGAGGGAGAGAAATATCAATGTGTGGTTGCCTCTCACATGGCCCCCAATGGGGACCTAGCCTGCAGTCCAGGCATGCACCTTGCCTGGGAATCAAACTGGCAACCCTTTGGTTGGCAGCCAGCACTCAGTCCACTAAGCTACACCAGCCAGCACGAGTTCTTGAGTTCTTTTCTCTGTACCTTGTTTTGTTGAATGAATACTTGCTGAATGAATACCTGAGGACATTACTGAGAGAAGACCAGAGTGATTGGACCATGGTCAGATACAAATAAAATTAAATTTAGGTTGGAAATATAGGCAAATATTTATGCTGTGTCCTGTGGCCTACATTTTTTTTGAAAAATTAGACATTATTTTCTGTGCATCAACAAAGTCATTGGATGTTTTCAGACATGAAATGATAAGGTCAGAAAAAGTATCTCTGAGACCAGAGGGATAAGGATGAGCCATTTAAGCATAGGATGCATATGGGGTGGAAGAATATTCCAGAAAGAGGGAACCAGATGTGCAAAAGCTTATAGTCAAGAAGGGAATGTTTGAAGAACTGAAAAGCACTAGGCTTTACCTGGACATAAAGAAATGAAAGGTAGTGTAGAGGAGAGACAGGTGCATAGATATGGCACCTAGAAGTAGATGCTATCACAAATACAGTTGACACTGAGTCATGCAGGAATGTAGAGAAGGGCTATCTAACTGAGACTTGGGAAGTCAAGAAAACCTCCATGGAGAATGAAGCACCTGAACCAAATTGAGATAAGTGGGTTGATTTAGGAGAAAAAAGGAAGAGGAAAGATAAGTGAAAATGGAAGGGGAAGCAAGGATACAGCAAACAGAAAAAGGTGTTGATGGCGGGGGCGGGGAATAGAGACCACTGTACTTGCACAACAATAAAAAAAGTTAAAAAAAGAAAAATATCTTTTGGAGATAATTTAAAGTGCCTCTGTATTCTGTTTTTTAATTTGACATACTGAATAAAAATAAATGTGAATTGTAAAAACAAAACAAAAAAAGAAAACTAAATCTGAGTAAGCATCAAGAGGTAAGAAAACACCTTAAAATTTAGAGATAAGTCTTAGTTATGGCATGAAAATCAAATTTAATTTTAAAAGTTTATAGAGACATAATATTCCAGGCATGCTGGTATACATTGTAAAATAATACTTTTATGTAGACCCTAGCTGGGTGATTCTGTTGGTTAGACCATCAGCCTGATACACCAATGTTACAGGTTCAGTCCCTGGTCAGAGCACATAAAAGAACCAACTAAGGAATGCATAAATCAGTGGAATAACAAATTGGTATCTCTGTGTCTCTCCCCCTTTCTTTCTCTAAAAAATAAAGGCATAAAAATTTTTAAAAATAATCCTTTGATATAGATACCAGGGAGGTAACTGCTGTGAAGTTATCTACTTAAGATCACAGTTAGTAACTGATGTTGAAACAAGGACCCAAGTGGTCTGACTCCAGAGTCCAAGCTCTTAGTTCTTCTATTTACTCCCTTAATGACCAAGTCACAAAATAAAAAAATAAAAGGGAGGCCCAGGGACATATGCATTCAAATATATATGTATTTCTATTTTCCATTTCTAGAAATCATCTCTAGGTTTGGCAAGCACAGATATAGAGCATTTTCAGCATCACAGAAAGTTCTACTGCATAGTTCTGTGAGAATTAAGCAGGTAAGGAAGGAGGGAGGGAAGGAGAGACAGGAACCTTAGATGAAGAAACTGGTATCAGTGGGGGAGGGGTCTCTTTAAGGTTCAATATAATGGGATTGTAAGGGTTTTCATTTGATTTTTAACATTTGTAGATTTTTGTTTTTTTCTTTAAAACTGACCTGTGAGGTCTACCATCAGATCATATTTGGATACCAAATATTGAAAGCCAGGACTGAAAATTCAGGACATCTTCATTTTTTTCCTTCTAGGAAAAATCCAACAGAAATTTAGTAGCAAGAGGTATGGGTTTAAATTAATGTATTGGTACATTTCCTTTCCTTATTGTCATAGCAATAGCTTCACAGAACAAGGTGGTCACCTGAATAAGTGTTGCCACTTCACAAATGCATGCTATAGGCTAGCAAAAAACAATAAACAAAAAAAAAATAGTAAAAGCTATTGGGGAAGAGTGCACAAAATCTACTTACTTCTAGAAAAACAGTTCATTATGCATGCCATCTTCATAGCAAACTCATGTTTTATGTTAATTCATTCATTATTATTCACTCGTTCGAGCAAACATTTGAGTGTCTACTATATACCAGATAGTATATATTATATGTTTGATTTTGAGTACAGTAGTGAAGAAGATGCTGGTTCTTCTTGCTCATGATGACTCTAGTAAGGAGATGAAGCAGATACCAAACCGATAATTTCAGAAGTAGTTATTTAAATTACAGTGGTATTTAAGGCTATACAGATGATTATTCTGAGAGCTGTAAGAGTATAAACCAGTGACTTGATCTGGTTTGGAGTATTAGAGAAGGTTACCAAGGAAAAGTTTTCTTGTCCCATTTAAGGACCCAAGAAAAGACTGTAGTAGGAACCAAGAATGACAGTATGTGCCAGAGATGAGGCTAGAAAGTAGACAGGCAATACCCTGCAATACTCATGCAATGCTCTGTCAACTATGTTCATAAATTTGGACTTTATTTTAAGTATATTAGGAAACCATTGCAAGATTTTTAAATAACAGAAGTGGCATGATGAACATGCATCTCAAACACATTCCCTGTAGCTGCAGAAATGGGTGGGAGGCATACATTCAAAGGCAAGTGAATTAGTTAGGAAAATTTTGTCATATTTCAGGTGAAAGATGATGGTGGCCTAGGTACTGGTGTTTGAATGCAGAGGGACAGAATGGACAGATTTAAGGCATGCACAGGAAGTGAAATAAGTAGGAAGTGACTCATGGGATATGGGAGTTCATGGAGAGGAAAATGGCAAAGAGAATCTTCATTTCTGACTTGAACAAGTGAGTTGGTGAAGGTTCCATGTCTTAGAGTGAATCTGGGGGACAGTGACTATGATCCAGCTATGAATATGAGAGTTTTATAAACCAAAGAAATCATGTTATTGCTTTTATTATCAAAGCAGTCATTTTCATGACTTTTGTGTGCTTATATGTTTATACTCTTGTAATTAAGTGACAGCTTGATGTCTTACAACAATTTATCACTTTTATTAGAGAGAAGGTGGTGAAGTTCTTAAGGTCTCAACTTTTTATCTATTTTAAAAGGGGAATGAAGAAAGAAGTGGAACAAAAAATGACCTTATTCTTTCTTTTTTTCCTGCCTGGGAGACAGATAAGATAAGCAATGAGGAATTATAATTGATAAAGTAATTGTAGAAATAGCCTGCTGGAGGTGAAAAATGAAACTCTTACATGAAGGTTACCTTTTCTTCCAGCCTAAGAAAAATCTTGTCTTACTAAAAATTCTGTTTTATATATTCAGATTCAAATTATAGTATTGAGTAGCACTAGGTTAATAGAAAATGATTTAGCTTCTGTTCATTAAATGTTATTGCTAATGATTTTTATTTTTTCTTGATCAACAGTTTTGGGTTTTTTTTAATTTGTTTGTTTGCTTTAGTTGTGTGTGTGTGTGTGTGTGTGTGTGTGTGTTTTACTTTGTGGATTCTGTGTATTTAAAAAAGAAAGCAATTGTTTCCTGATGCAGACCCCAGCTCCTTGTATCTGCCACATTGTGGATGAGATTCGAGAAATTCACACAGACTACCAAGTCCTATGGAGGAAAAGAGACAGCATGGCTTTTCTCTCCAGGAATTAAAAAGCCTCGGTCCCCACCAAGACAGGCCCTTATTCGGTTTCTCTGCATTTTACTTGATGGTCCTCATTTACTTTGCACAGGTTTGCTTTAGGTGGTTACCTTTTACAGAAAAGAAAGGAGCTGATGCTGCTAATCACATCACAGAAGAAGGATATTTGCAAATGAAAAGGGAAAAGTGGTTGAACCAGTTACACTCATCCTTGGAAGGTTTAGCATGGATTTTAGGAAGTTACTTTGCAGTAAATGTTTTCTTCCTCAATTCATGGTGAGGGAGTTTTGGCAAAAGCAAGTCTCAAAGCAGCCTAGGTACATTGCAGGCCTGATTCCCCACAGGAAAACCTCTCCATGGGTGTGGGTCCTGTGTATCGGACCTTGCTTTCCACTGGGAGCTGGACCCACACCATACAGAATTGGTCTTCTACAGTTTCCTTCTTTCTTTCTATTGCTAGGAAGGTTAGAGTCAAATACTACTTCCTCCATGTCACTTGATGGTTTATATTTTATATTAAAACTTCACATTAGGCTCTTTCTAATTTGCTTACTTGGGCTTTTACCTGTAGCATATTAAATTTATTATTTCTTTCTAATTTGTTTGCCTAAAATTTGGCTGCTGAAAGCTTAGAGCTCTGGGAATCAAAGATGAGTCTGCATTATAGTTCTTCAACTTTACTAGAGGTATTACATTAGTTTAACTTCTTAGCTTCTCTGAAATTTAGTTATACATCCATAAAACAGAGATCATTGTAATACAGACTTATTAGCACTTTAGTGAGTACTGAATGAGGCACTGCCTGTAATGGCTCATCCAGGACTTGGTACATAGAGAAAATCCCCCCAAAGTAGGTATTATTACAATAGAATCCTCCTCATTATTATATGATCATCAGTCATTATCAATATTATATATTGTTATTATAATTCAGATTCTCTTGTTATGCTTCATCAGCTTTCTCTTCATCATCCTTTTCCAATTTTTAGCTTAATCATACTTTGAAACAATGGAGCTTACAGAATAAGGAGGTAAGTAAGGCAATTATGTACACTTTATTTAGGTCCCAAAAGTAAGACTGACAAACTAGGGTTGCTGGTATGTATCTGATGTGGGGCACATACTAGGTAAGACTCCGTGATAGATGGGAATATCTCAGATGACTTATAGAAAAAAATGATATAACATAAATGATTTATGCATCTGGGCTATGGGCAAACCATATGCTAACATTACTACTTAGCTAAGAGAAAAGGTAGACTATCTACCAATAGATAGTCTATTGCTATCTCATGACCAGGGGTTTAAAATGGATATTGTCAATCAACTGATGAGTAGCCCTAGTTACTGCACAAAACAGAACTTGGGCTTCAGTACTCCTGAAGGTATATAGATTAGAGATACGGTGTCACGACCTTGATCTTTTTATGCATGCCTCCATTTCCATTAGCCAATTAAAATAAACAACAACAAAAAAACACATCAGGGTTGTGAAATCACAACCGAAATGTGTTATTTCAAGAAATGCTTAGAACTGGTTTAACTAGTGTGTATTTAAGCCACTTTATTTTTCATGAGATTGAAAGTTGGCATGTTTCTCAGTCCAGATATAATCTATTTAAATTCCTTTAGTTGTTTTTCAAATTAGAAATATGCACAGACATTAAATCATGCATGTTTCATTTTTTCTGCAGATTTGTGAATTAAAATTAGCAAGATTATTAGTGGATTGTTCTTAAACTAAAGATGCCAAGGAATAAAAAGCATGGCGATCAGGGGAATGAGAGGTTTATGGTGGTACTTTGGGCCTTAATACATAATCCAGGCCCTCAATGCGTTTCCCAAGTAACAATACTACAAAGCATATGAGAGCATTTTTAAAAGATTTTCTTAATTATTTGAAGAGACAAAGGGAGGAGTCATACTCCACAGAATAAGTTTTTCTACCAAGAAATCCTCACTAGAAACTCCTGTCCTCAGTGCTTATTTTTCTGAACTTCTAATATGTTTCTCTCTGTCTCTGCCTCTCTGCTCCCCACCATTTTTTCTTCCCTCCAAGTTTCTAACCTATTACATCCTCTATCCCCAACTCTTTATTTTTCTGCCTTTTATTATGCAGAGTAACTTGCTGAATATACTTGGTTATTTAAGTATGATGATTGTCTCAGCTTTCATCCCTATTATTTTCACTGGGCATCTCTTATGAATAAATGTGGGTTCTGGTTATTAGGATTTTGTGGGGGGGGGTTGCCTACACAAATGTGCATTTACACAGATACTCTATTTAAAAGGTATACCTTTGGGGGTTTGGCCTGCCTGGTTAGAACACCTGCTTCCATAGGGCATTTCAAATTCATGAAACTGGGTGGGCTAAAATAATGGTGCTTTGGTCATTTGCCTTTTGACAAAATGGCTGGGAAAGCAGATCATGGCCAACATAAGTGATCAGCTTATAACTCCTGGCTTATAAGGACCCTAAGGTATTCTAGGTGCAATATCAATGCTTTGGATTTTTCACTGCTCTGATCAAAAGTCTCCAATGGATTTCTATTGCAGAAGGCTCTGAGAAGGTAGGAACTCAGTATGATGTAAATAATGTTAAATTTACACTTTTCAGTTCTTAGAACAGTGGACTGAGTATAAAAATTTCTTTAAAATGTAAATAATACAGGTTAAACTCTTCATTAGTCAGAATAGACTTGGTTATGCTGTAATAACAAATAGCCTCCAAGTCTCAATTGCTTAAAAACAAACTATTTCTCATTTATTATGTATATCCATTTTGGGTTAGTACAGGAAATGGGGGACTCCGCTCTTTGCATTCACCAAGCTAGGCTGAGAATGCAGCTCGTCCCTGTTCCAAAGGCAAAAGAGATGTGGAAAATGTTGCTCCAGCTGGAAAGCAGTACCATCAGTTCTGCGGACATCTCACTGGTTGGAAGTTGATGGCCCACCCAACCATAGTGTGATCAAGAAGTGCAATTCTACAGCTACCAGAAGGTAGAAAGGCCCAACCTTCTTTGAAAGGTATGAAAGTAGTTTCACTTTCAATTCAGAGAATGGACTAAATTGCCTTAAATATCAATATGCATGCATTATTAGGACAAATGCTAATTGGCTGCAATACAATCAGCTATGAGATATTTAATAGAAAAAACATAACTGTTGATAGTCTTGTTTTATTAGATACATACATACATACATACATACACAAAAACTCACATAACCTTAAAGAGCAAGTCTTTCTTCCAGTCTTTTTTTTTTAACAATTCCTGAGTGCCTTGAACATAATGCATAGAACATGTTTCAAGATTGTTAAATTGAGTTGAATTCTAGACAAGTAACAATGTCAAGCCTTATCTAAATCCCAAAGAATGAAGAAAATAATAGTTAGATTTTCAAAATGATTGTCTTTATTGGCAAATACAAACTTTCTTCTCACTTCAATGCATTAACATAGCAAAAACAAAACCAAAAACAATCATAGGTTAAAGACCAGTCTCCACACTTCTATTTTCCAAATGCCTGGAATGGACTCAATATTTGTCTCTTAAATTAATGAACAGTTTTTTTAGACTGTTTTAATGTTAAAAATATAAGAAAATGTAATGGTTAACTTTGGGGGTTTGTTTTTTCCATTGATTGTTTTATCCCAGTATTTAAGAGATGGGCTCCTGCCCTGGCCAGTGTGGCAAAGTTGGTTGAGAATCCACCCTCAAATGAAAAGGTTACTGGTTCAATTCCTGGCCAGGGCACATGCCTGGATTGCAGGTTCAGACCATACTAGGGGCATGTAGAGAAGGCATCCAATCAATGTTTTTCTCTTACATTGATGTTCTCTCTTTCTCTTTCCCTATCCCTCTCTCTAAAAAATCAGAGAGAGAAAGAAAGAGAAAGAGAGAGAAATGGGTTTCTAAGCCAGATCAATGGGGTTTGAAACCTGCTATATTTTTACTGGGTATATTACCTTGAGCAAATTTCTTAATCTCCCTGTCGCACCTCAGGTTCACCGTTCATGAAATGGAAGTGATAATATGTACCTGGGGTTAGTAGATAGGGTTAATAATTGGGTTAGTAAAAAGGATTTAGTTACCTTATAAGAAACACACTGTAGAATAGTGCCAGCACATGGGGAAAGCTTAATAAACATTAGTTGCTGCTACTTCTGTTATTATTGTTTTGATATTGTATACTCTGTCAACTTTCTACATATATTCATAAACACAACAATGATGGACCAAAGAAATGACACATGCAATACCAACTAGAATTCTGGTGTTTCTGGCTTATTTTCAACTGTAAGATTAGTATTTACTGTTATCTTGAAATATGTTTATTGGTAAGTTTTGCTAAACAAGTCATTAGTTTACAAAGAGCTATTATGTGTGCATTGTACAATGTGAATGATCAGTGGAAAAGATTGATGAGTCTGAAGGGTCCGTCACTTGCTCTTTCTGTGTAACATGAGGAAGAGAATGGCTCCCCAAAATGCACTGCGGCATCAGACCTTTTGTATAATGCCTGCAAAAAGCAAGAGAGTATTCTGAAGCATTTCCAAAGTTTTTTGAGAAAGGAAAATTATAAGAACTAACTTGATTTTTAAAACAATATTAAAGACTAGACAGTATAATCTATGACCATGGAGATCACATCCATCTTGTTCTCTGCCTTGTCCCTCTGCATCTAATGCATAGTAGGTGCTTTGTAAGTGATTCATGAAAAAACTGAATGAGTATTTCAATCATCATTGCTAGTGCAATATCTATGTGACAGTTAGGTCACCTTGTATGCATTGTTCATATTTAGGTACAATTCAAACACACTACATTTCCAAAGAAGAAAGTGCTCAAACTGTAACAGGGCACAGTCAGGAGGGGAGGTCCTAAAAAAGGATTTGGAATGGGGTCCAGAACTCAGGGTGTCCAGGAAATATTAAAATGTCCTCACCCTCCTCCAGGGGGAAGGGACAAATGGAGCAGGGACATTGAGAGCTGTTTTGCATAGCAACAGTTTTGCAGCTAACCTCTGGAATGGTCATTTAACCATATCTATAACCTTTAACTGGTTTCATAGATAGGTTAAATCGCTGTGGCCATGCTTTAGGAGAAGGGAATGACTTCTACCCAGGATATAACTGGGGGCTGGTCCTGAGTTATAGCACTTGCGTGAGAGCTTGGAGTTGCCTGGCTCCACGCCATGGGGCCACACCTGCCTAAACTCAGAATGGCAGCCCAGTAAAGCTGGGAGGATATGGGAGTCCTGGCAGGTGTAACTGATTCTAGGAGGAGTCGGAAATGGGACTGCAAAGGAGGACTGGTGTGGGGATTTAAACGCAGTCACAGCAGCCTTTGGTGGGAGAGCCATGCGGTTTTGATGGAATGCAGATGCCCTCTTGCTCAGGTGAAAGGAGAGCCATGAGGTTTTAGCAGAGGACCCCCTCTTGCCCAGGTGAAAGAGAACCACGGGCTTTGCCAGAGTGGGGACCCCTGCAGCCAGGTGAAGGGGAGAAGCATGTGGCTTTTGCCAGAATGGGGACTCCTGCAGCCAGGTGAAGAAGAAAGCCACACGCTTTTGGTGGAGTGCTGACCCCTGAAGCTTTGGTAGAAGAGGCCCACGATGCTCCCTTTGGCTGCGTGGCCTAGGAAGCAGGAGAGACTTTGCCTGGAAGAAGAGTGAAATAACTCTTTGCCAGTGGACCATGAGAAGGTGCCACATGACTTTGGAGTAATTAGAGATCCTGCCTGGATGGCGACCCACCGGACAATGGCAGCAACCTGAAACACGAAGGTGTGCTTTTTTCCTGAGGTACAGTACCGCGAATTAGGGCGGGGGGGAGGAAGTGCTATGGGTGTCTGTGGTTATCCTAAAAGACTTTGATATTTTTATGGGGACATCGGGTCACTGCTTTAAGTCTGTATAGCTTTAAATAAACCTTTCCTTTCCTTTTCACAAATCTCTGGCATTGAGAGATGTCTTTCCAATTGGATGCAGACAGACAAGCCCAGTAGATATTAGTATACCGTCCTTGGGAGGGGTCCTTGTTTTCTGTAACAGTTTTTGGCATCCCTAGGTGGGCCAAATATTGCCCCCCTTGGACTCCTGTTCTGTAACAAAACCATAGTACTAGAAAAAATGTTGAAGTTCTGAGTGTTTTCTCTCCCTATCCCAGCATGTTATTTGAGAAAGAGGAAAAATTAAAAAATCCTTTCAGCGTATTTCTTTGTTAAAACCCAGTTTCAATGCTAAAAATGACATTTCTATTTATTTAAAGCAGTTTTTTTAAAAACCTCAGGTTTTTATTGGGCTTATGCATATAAGCATGTATATGGTATTTCAGATATAGCTATTCCCAGATTTAGCTGCCAAAACAATTGAGAGACTTAAATTTATATAAACGTAACAATATTTTTTGTTAACTTACTGGTTATAAGAACATTAAGAGGTTAAAAATGGCTCATATTTCACTTTCCCATTTACTGTTAGAAGTCTAATGCCCATTAACACTAACAATATTTTGCAGAATGTTTTTTCTTTTGTTTCTCCTTCCCTCTTTACTCTTTTGGCATATGAATATTATCAGGCTGCTTGAGCTCTGGAAGAGTTAGGGGGCAGGTACTACAATTCACTGTAGCTGTAATAAGGGTAATGTCACTTTAAGACATGTGATACTTTACGGAGAAGGAAGGGATGTATTGAAACAGACTACTGCTACTTACAGCACCGTATAGCAGCCCAGCTCCCACATTTTGCTGCCTTACTCTGCCCTGAATGCACTGGAGAGGGGATGGTCCATCATTAACTATAAACTGATTCTCATCAGGAAACTGCACATTATCTCATCATCACTTCAAAGGTCTCATCAGGCAGAGGCAATGCCAGGGGATGCTTTAAAGGTGAAAATGACAAGGTTTCCACCCCTCAAACCTTGGCTCCTTTTTTGACAATACAGTCTGAATGAACCCAATGCCTCCTTTATTGTGGAAATAGCATCGGAAGAGGAAAACATATTTTTTTAATCCTGATAAAGAAGATTATTGGGAAGCTCTTTTTTAAAAAATCTTGAATTGTGTCACAGATGGATTTTAGAAAGTGTTAGAGCTACCCAATGAACACTAATAGAGTACTCTGCTCTTGGCTGGATTTTTCAGGTAAGAAGCCTTTTTTAAGGATTTAAGATACAGAAAGCAGATTGGTAACCTATTCAGTCATCTCTAGAGAACTATGTAAGGCTGGATGCATTATTTGGGGGAAAACACTTACTAACATAGATGCAACCTCTTGGTAAGAGGGAGAGCAATAGGAGCAATATGTAGGAACCTTGGAAGTAATGCTGAGAATTAAAAAAAGTTAAATGAAAAAAAAGTGAAATCCCACAAAGGTCAACTCACAGTAATCTTTTGAGTGCTAAGATCACATGGGTGATAAAATAAGCAAAAGAAAGCAGGTACTGAAAACTGTTAAGTTTTGATTGTGGTATGTTTTTTTAAAGTTTAGATTAATTCCTAATGCATTTTAACTGAAATTCATGAGCAATCAGTGCATGCCACAGTCAACTCTCTTTTGTCTTTCTGTAATTTTCAAGGTATTTTGAAAGGCCCCAAAATGCATTCATTCAGGATTCACAGGAGGGGAGTTGCTGTTTATCTACTGAACAGAATGCACCTATGCTACACTGATAGTTCTGAAGACAATGAAGCTAAATCTGTTGTACACAAAAGTAAACAGTATGCAGTGAAACTAATTATAAAGTGAATGGTCCATCTGAATCACACTGGGGCATGAAAAGTACCATGCTGTTGAAAATAATGTTCCCTACTTTGCACTTAATTATGGTTGTCACCATTTGTTTGTTATAGTCCTAAAACCCTTCTTAAAGACAACTTATCTCTCCTAAACCCCATAAGTTATCTTGCATTATGCCTGTATGCACACACACATATATAAATATATTTTTGTTTTCTGAACATTACAGATTTTGAAAGAGTACCATTTCTATGAATAAAGAAGCCACAATGGGAGGTCACTAGCATATTTTAAATGTATAGCTGAAATAATTTGAGTGCATTTGACAGTGGGAAAAAAAAGAGACAACCTTGGTTCCAAAGCTCTCCCTATTTAAGAGAAAAGCATATAGTTTTACTGGATTCTTGTACAGAAAATGCTTCCATATCACTGGCTGAATAAAGGTGATGTTTCAAGTTGATTAATTTGAGGATATGAAATGCAGCATAAGGTGGTGTTTGAGAAATTGGACAATATATAGTGCAGCTGAGCCTTTGTAGCTCTAAGATCCTTACAGTTGCAGATAAGACTGTTAAAGTTTCAGCGCCTGTGAAAAGGTGTATGTTCATCCATAAATATATATACCACCTGCATATGCATATTCATCAGCACTATACAACAAATGCCACAATGGGCTCTTAGGAGGCAAAGCAATATTGTAAATTATGGCTTGCTCTACGACAGAACCATAAATTTTGCATCTGAAACTCATTCTGGCTGAAGACAATTCCTTCTGATTTTAAGTCCAGCCAGAAAGACTGATTCTATCAGGAGATTACAACATGCCTCTGAGAAATGATTACTTAGTTTAGAAGATAGCATAGTGATTAAAAATTCATGACTGTAGAATTAAAAAAAAAAAGAATCCACTCTTTCCTTTCAGGCTTATGTCAGACTTGCAATGAAGTCAGAATGAACAGAGTATGTAGCTTTTCATGCCTGGAATAACTATAACTTAAAGATCACTGCTTAAAACAGGATGTTTAGTTAGGATACTATGTTTTTAAATTGCCTAAATGATAGACTAACTTTTCTTATTTTGGCAATCCCTGGAGTTTGTTGCAGAAGCAAACTCTAAGGATTTTCGAAAATGAAATCGTGGTCTTCTAGAGAGTGTTTTTCTCAATCCCACTTTACAACATGACCTCTGCTGGGTCACTGTTTCTATTAGCAAAGGGACATCATGTCTGAGATCCCCTTTCCCTCATCAGTAGAACAGACCGAGCTTGGGGCTTGAAGCTGGGGCTAATCTCTCCTTCTAATGTTCTCTTTAGAGAATAGCAATGGTCTCTGCGATGTCCTGGGTCCTGTATTTGTGGATAAGTGCTTGTGCAATGCTGCTGTGCCATGGAGCCCTTCAGCACACTTTTCAGCAACACCACCTGCACAGACCAGGTAAGCCGGGCGCTGGTTCCACCACAGCCTCCAGTCTCACCACTCTCTCCTTAACAGATGGTTGACTGCAAGTGACAGAAAGTGCTATAGTCTGGGCAGCTTGCCTCTGAATTCCAAGACATATTGTTGGCTGGACGCTTTGGGGAAAAAAGGCTTACTAAAATGACTTGGGTTTTCTCTAAGAGTCTCTCTCCCCATACACAACTAAAATGTAAGAGTTGTTTGTTTTGGGATATTTTGGCCACAAGTGAAATATTCTGTAAAAGGTGGGATCATTTTCAAGACTTAAGGATTTTTTAGGGAAGCAAAATATGATTTTTGCAACTGATAAAATAATGTGTGTGTATTTGTGGGATGCATTTTTATCTAGTAAATATCTACAATCTCAGGGTGGCTACGGATTTTGTAGGAATGTTAGCGCCAAAATTGACTTTGGAAGTAATTTGCCAATGAAAAAGAAATTAAAAAGCAACTTACTATTTCTTGTCTGGTATTAATTTGTCTTCTTTCTTTTCTCCCTTTCTTCACTTTCTGTTCTTCCAGTATGCTCCGTGGCTTTGCTCTCACCAGTTTCAGGGACAAGTTCCGTTTACTCTGATATATACATACATACATATATATATATATATATATATATATATATATATATATATATTCTGCCTATATTGAATTTTGCGTCCCGGAAGCATTTTGTTTTCTTGTTCTTTCTGTTCAAAGTATATATATTTTTGCCGTTTCATAGCCTCGTTCTTAACTCTGGATTTTTCTCTCCTCTTTTGCCTCACCATTTTCTCATTACTACCCACCAGCTCGATTGTTACCAACGCAGGTTCTCGGAAAGATTTCATTCCATTTTGTGTTTAGCTTTATCATTTGCATTTATTTACTCCATTCTCCAGTTTCACCCCGCCGTACCCCACCCCCGCCCTCGCCAGGTCTGAGCTCTGGGGACCAGTTGCTCACCCAATCTTCCGATTCTCTGTGCTAAAGTGCTCCCAGCATTCCACCCCCTCTCCAAATCCCTTTCTGGCCTCCTCGCTGCCGCCAGGCTTCCTCGGGTTGCTTACGCTGTCCGGAGTACAAGCCTCTGCCTTTCCCAAGCTCTGCAGCTGGCCCAGGCACCGACCCTAGGTTCGTCCACAGTCCTCCAGCAACACCTGCCGGAGCGCTGCCTGCAGCCTCCCTGGGATCTGCTTTGAGGCTCCGCAGGATAAAAATAGGGCTGGCGAAGTCCAGGGAACTCTCCGTGCCAGCGGGGTGCTGGAGCCGAGTCACGGTGGGATGAGGGTTGGGGGAGGCCTGAGACTGGGCTGAGGCCAGAGGCTGCCTCTGGGTCCCAGCCAACCTCAATCCTCATGCCCTGGATCGGGGAGGGAAGGCGAGTGGGCGCTGGTGCCCCTGCAGGTGGGCCTGGAAAGCGCTCTGTTGCTGGGAGTGCTGGCATTTCTGGCATGTGTGTCCTGAGCTCGGAGTGGACACCTCCAGGTGCCTAGGTTTCAGTGCTAAGGTGGAGGAACAGCAAACTTGGGTCTGGAAACCCCCATGTTACCTCCCAACAGTCAATCACCAATCTGTTCTGACAAAAATGTCACACAAATAACGCAGGCAATCTGCATTCATTGTTTTAATTCTTAACAATAAGAGGGCATAACAAAAACTCAGATATGCTCAAGTCAATTCCCATTGTTTGGCTTGATCCTTTAGGTGTAATCTCTCCCCAAACATCCCCACCCCCAACCTGTCTCCTTTTGCCTTGGAAACTGAAGTTCTGAAGGTGTCCGTGGTTTGTGTGACACTACACAGCGAATAACTGCCATTGGAGGTCAGGTCAGTCTGATTTCACCTCTAGATCCTACTTCCCAAAGAGGACATACCTTAACGTCTCTCAGTGCAGAGAATAATCATGCCAAGTAGCCTTTCCAAGGAATTGGGAGTCTCTTGGCATAACTTGTGAAAACTTTCAAGTTATGTCAATAAGTGAACTAATTTGAAGTGAAAACCTGTTCTGAAAGGTGGTCCCTCCAGAACTGGTGAGCAGTGGCAAGTGACGATGGCAGAGCTCAGCACTGGCCATCATCTCTGTCAGGTAACATTAGTAACAGACCTTAGGCAAGTCACTTTTCTACTCTGAGCTCAATTTCCCCTTTAGAACTGTTGTGGAGTATAAATGGATTAATGTTGAAAGTGCTTTGTAAACTGTAAAGCTCTTCATAAATATCAGAATTATTGACATCATCTAACTTAACAGAGTAAAAACAGACATTAGCTGTGCAGCTAATAGTCCATCCACATAAGACAAAATTTTTGTTTTTACTCTTGCTGTTTTTTAACTGTATGACACCTGGCTAGAATAAATCACCAAATCCAGTTGTGTCTTATTTTATACTCTGTGCATGAAAAAAAGTACAGTTTGCAAGAGCTTTCACATAAATTATCTCTATTAATCAGTTAATATATTAGTTTTTTTGGTGAGAGGTTATGGCTATGCTACTTGTAATAAGTAAACTTGTGTCTTTATGGGGCTTATAATCAAAATTTTATAGCTTGAAACTCAGAAAAATATCACTAGGTCCTGACTGAAATTAAGCTCAGTATTTGTTTTCTTCTTCTCTTTCCTGAGAAATTGCTTATTATCACCAATGCATGTTGTTATGCCAATCTGTACTTCAAATACCCCAGGAAATTAGCACCAAAACTAATTTCAACCCCAAGTATTTATACATTTGGGACTTATTTAAGATTCATTGATAAAATGAAGAAAATATAACTACTCCTTTCTAGATACAGGAAAGTTAAAGTGATATGAAACTGATAGTCCAATTCATGTAATATGCTTATTCAACTTCTTGGGTTTTCAAGAATAGCTGGAAAGATTAAAGCAATAGATCTTGCCTGTAGCAATATTCTAGATTACTTCAGTCAGGAATACAATCTTCTTTAATGCAGTTTTCTATCTTGATTTTAGGAGTAAATCTGTGCTTTTTTTTGGATGAGAGTTGGGATGTTTCCCTTTTGTGGGTCTTAAATATTCAGGGGACACTAATGAAATGTGTATGAAAACAAGAGAGAAACCAGGGCCAGTTCTCAGTGACAATCCACCTCTAAATGAGCAAATAAATAAATAATAGATAGCTAAATGAGCAAAAGGGAAAAATAATCTCATTTTCTCAAATAAGTTAAAACAAGTGACATGATGAGGAAAAATGAGACACCAGCAGACCCTAAGCTTCACCACATTTGCCTAAGCTTGAAAAATCGCCGCTTTCACAGACCAGGAGCAAACAGACACCATGTGCATGCCAAGTACCCAGGAAATGTGAAAATGACAAATCTTTCACTCAGAGTCCTGATGAAGGGGGTGTGAAGGCTTTCCAGCTGCCTCCTCCCCTTCTTAGGAGTAGCCGGTCTCTCTCACAGCCTCTTACAGGCAGCTTCACCGTCCTTTTCTGGTTGAGATTGATGGTGCTATGAGATTGATGGTGCTATGATCCCAAGCAGCCAATTTCAGTCTCTCCAGAAATAATCCACTACACTGAAACAATGCTCCCCTCGATCAGATTGTGCTGCACATGGATGACACCAGCCAGCCAGGGTCCTTCAGAAGAAATGGTTAGAGGTTTGGACCAATTCCTGCTGTCAAAACACAAAATCAGGACAATGCTTTTGTGAGGCCATGAATCTATGGATCTGTCTCCTCAATGCATGGGTTTGTACACAGACAGAATGAGAATATATTAACTAGAAAGCTGACTGGTTTTAATGTATTCCCCTGCAGTCCCTAAGTACTTCCTATTCTTCATACTTACAGTATTAGTAATACACAATTTATTTTCAGTTACTCAGTGCTTAAGAAAGATTAAAACAGTCAATCAAATGGAAGTGAATTTTAAAATTACAGAAATGAATAATATGTTCTATAGATTAACAGATTTGTAATTTCAGTAATTTAATATTTGGCTAAATCAAGTTTTCATTTTGGGACTAATGCAAGAAATTACTATAACAACTTAAGAACACTCATGCTATTTTAAATATACAATATAGCATAAGGAGAGCTCTTCATTTAAAAAGAGACTAAACAATGAAAACTCAAAAATGGTGTTCCATTGTTCAAGTAGTTAAAATAGCTTCAATTTCTTATAATCACCAGTTGTTGGATAACAGATAAAAGTGGATGAATGATGTGCCAAATATAACTTTCTAATTTGGCATCAGTTTTTCCCTCTTATGGATATATGAATCATGACAGCAATTTAAATGGTTACTTAATTTCAAGTGTGAAGGTATATGAGGGTGTGTTTGAGGGGTTGTCCTTGAAACTTAATAAAATATGAATAATTTTGAAATACTTTAATGAGAAAAGATCATTGAGAGTCTCTAGTAATTTAAAACGGTATAGATAAATTGCATGAGACAAGAAGTTATAAGTGCTTAATGAATCATTTAGTCTGCAGTCATTGCTATTTTATTGACAAGGATGTAGGGAAATGATATATAAAAAGATTATTTTGAATAGAATCATCTGTATAACTTACGCTTGGCCTGATTTAAAACTATATTAAGCAAACTGTATATTTAGAAGTATTCATTTATGACTTAATCACTACATACTGAACATTACCATTCATTATAAAGTATATTTTTAATTAGAATATTAAGAAACATTCTTGTATACTTTATTTTTATGTTATTGTTCCATATTACTGTATTGAAAGCTGCTGAAGGCCCATGCATTAGAATACCAAGGTACAATACAATAAAGAATTGTTTTATAATCATGATATAAAAAAAGTAGTGCCCTGGCTGGTGTGGCTCAGTTGGCTGGAGCATTGTCCCATAACTGAGAAGTGGTAAGTTAGATCCCTAGTCCAAGAACATACAATTCCCCATTAGGGTGTGTATAGAAGGCAACCATCAATTTTTCTCTCTCTCCCTTCCTCTGTTTCTAAAAGCGAATGAAAAAATGTGCTTAGGTGAGGAGAAGGAAGGAAGGAAGAAAAGAAGGAAAAAAAGAAAAAGAAAATACTGAGAACAATGGATGTTACATATTGACTTTTTAAGAATTTGTGCTAGTATTAGGTTGCTAAGTGTAGTGAATTGGTATAAAGATTAGAACAGACAGGTTGTTATCTGGTTTAAACTGATGCTAGTGATAATCCATTGATGATCTGATTGATAATATTGACCTCATCCCAGAATCAGATGGCAACTATGTACATGTGTGCATTTGTCTGCAAAAATATCTATATGCGCCTGAGTGTAAAAATGTCCATGATCTACTGCTGAGTGAAAACAATAAGAAACAGAATACTCAACTTCAAAACAATTTTGGAGAAAAAAATATTTGCACATGCATAAAAATATCCGAAAAAAATATTAACATTCTTTATACAGCGTGAGTTCACCATAGTAGGGTACTCAACTAATTTAGAGGGTTTTTTTATAATTCTTTATTTTTATATTTATTTTTAGTATGAGACTATATTGCTTCTTAATAAGAAACCTTAAAATATTACCTACAGAGAGTTTTCTGGTAAAATTAGAAATATATCAAACATTATTTACTGTTTAAGGAACAAGAATGAAGTATAGGTAGGAAAATATCATGAAGCCCTTTTCTTCTAAGAGCTTTCAGTATTCAATATTTAATTAAGTATTAGCATGTCCCAATTCACAAAACATAGTCCCCTCAGGACAATCTTTGGTAACAAGCTGTTGGGGTAACACTTACTGCATGGTGTGGTCCCTTCTTAGAGATGTGCAGCACATGTTGAGTATATGGCAGTTCTGGAAAGATTTGCAGATGGGACCCTGATTGTATTTAACTTCTCACACATGTGTTGAGAAGTGTGCACCAAGGTGATTCCCGAATCTTGTGCTATTCATCTTTTTATCTCTGATTTCTGGTGAGGAACTTGACATATAATAGGCACTCAGGAAATATGTGTGAAATAATTAAGGAAAGAAGGGATGACTGTTCTGGTAAAATTTTAAACTCTTCTTTGTTAGTATCTGTGTGTGAGTGTGTGTGTGTATGTGTGTGTGTGTAGATGGATATGTATGAATCTGCTCATGTGTTTACAATTAGGAAATACCTCAAATGAAGAGTGATGTAAACATTAAGTCATCAGTATAACTTTTATGTATCTGTGCAATATCGTTGAGTACATAATTTGACTTTTTTCAATATTTTCCAGCTACTTCATTAATCAAAACAATCCAAAGAATATACTTACAAATGTAGTAAAAAATTAAATCCCAGTGGTTCTCAGTCACAACATGATTTTTTTCCTAGAGATTTAAAGCATTATAGGTTTGGCCTTGAGGGAATGAAAAGAAAATTCACTTAGCAAATAGGGAAAGGCCTTTTGCTTTCAAATCTTTTGATATAAAAAAATCATTTTATCTTTGTAGCAGCAAGAAAACAACACTAGAGAGGCATTTTTTATTTCCTTAGGGTAAAGAGAAAATGATTCATTTTTGTAACATTCTATGTAAACTATTTGAATTCTCAAAAGATAATGTCCTTAAAGCACTTAAGCACTTTCTTGGCCCACTATATCTTCCACCTTCTATGTCTTTATGCAATAAAATTGCAGAGAAAGAGAAGAGAGGTGATATTATCACAGTGACTTTCTCTCAGAAGATGGATAGATATGCTGAGGCATCTGCTGATTTGTGAAGCAGATTCTTCATCCATGTAAGGAAGGGGCCAAACCAATACTTACCAAGTGTAGGAGGGAGAAAGACCTCCTATGTGTTTGGCTCCTGGCTATGCTTGTACCCAAAGCCATTGTTCTACTGCTGCAATGACCTGTATTCATCTTTATTACACCTTGGACCTCCTCTTCTAGGCATGCTTCATTTTACTCAAGATTAAATCCAAGCTAAGAATAAATCCTATGTATACACCCATGAGATTTTTCTGATTTCCATTTGTGTGGGTGAAGAATGAGCTGACAGTAATGTGCTCTGAAATAAAGACAATGCTAGGGTCCAGACGTAGATGAGCCACCACACCATGGGTGGAAAAGCACTTCAAAGCTCTTGAAATTGACAGCATACCTTGGGTTAGGATCAGCAGGCCAGTGGGTCCTTTATCCTACTGAATAAATATTGTGTAAGTTCAATAAATGTTTTCTGGTAAACTAGAAAGAATTTTATATCCTTTAATAATGACAATACTGGCAGGCCAGCAGCACATGAAGCCTTTTTTTTTTAAGTCTAATGCTGATGAAGAGAGAGCATCAAAGTAAAGAGTAGATGCTGGAGCTCTCAGGATCTCACCTGGGGAGTAGGTTGCAAGGCTCCAGATGAGAGGATTAGAAGAAATCAATGATTTCCACATCATGCCTTGCAGCTTCAAGTAGGTGAGCCATGCCTTCCATTAAAAGAAAGGTGTATTCTGCCAAATAATGAAGTTTTAAGCTGACCAAGGAACTGATTCATTGATTTATCCATTTGATAGAGCAATATTAAAATCACCTTTGTATACTTAAAAAAAGTCTTCTGCTAAAACTATTTAAATCTTTTTGGATGATTTCATCAATGAACAACCACATACCGTCAAAGACTTGGCAGTTAACAAAAGTGATTAGATCAGCCTGAGGACCAGAGGTTACAGAATGCTGTACCATGTCAACTAAAAAGCATGTGCACATGTCCAGGGCACAAGACATACTTAGCTACAGCTGACAAGGGCTCAATGTAACCAGAACATTCAATGTTTTAATGCAAGTGGGCAACTTAAAATTTTGTATGTAATCCTCTTATCTTTTAAATAAAGTACTTATCTTTTAAAGGTGGGCCAAGCAAAACTGTTTGTGACCTCAGAAACTATTATTTTTAGTTCCAACATTTTATGATTCCTAACAAATGTATCAAATCCTTTTATGCAGTCAGGGTGGAGAAAGGTGAAGGCACTGGGGCCCAAAGAGGAATTCCTATGCATATCTGTCTTGGCCTGCTTTAAAATTATGCTCAAGGTTTTGTCCTAGCCTGAGATATCCCCAACGTGCTAAAACACCGGATTTCTGAAACTTTTGTATGATGTTGCATGGTATCACTGGAGGTCTGATAAACAGTGAGCATTTAAATAATGAAGCCAATGGCCTAAACAGAGGTCACATTTGAATTTTAGATAGAAAATCAGTTAATTGCTTTGTAGATTAAGGTTTTGGAAAAATATTAATTTGCAAATGTAATGAAACAGGGAAGCAGCGGGCATTATAGTGATGCCTATATAATACCCTAAACTGAACATGTCATTAAAATTCTCAACATCTAGTCTCAAGTCTGCTAGTAGATTGCAAATTTATTTTAAAACACAAGGATTTTTTGTCATTGTTTTTGAGCAAGCAATTAAAGACTATTTGTATTCATTTTATATGTGGAACTACAGTCTCTTTATTAGTATATGGAGTCATGATTCTATCAGAAATGTCAATGTAACTAAGGTGAACTGAGATTTCTTTATTTTTGTTGTTGTTCAAGTACAGTTTTCTGCCTTTTCCCCCCACCCAACACTCACCACCTTCCTCCCATTTCCACCCACCCCCATTATTGTCAATGTGTCCTTTGTAATTGTTCCTGTAAATCCTTCACCCTTTTCTCCTGAAATTCCTTCCTCTCTTTACTCTGAGCACTGTCAGCCTGTTCTCAATTTCAGTGTCTTTGGTTATATTTTGCTTGTTTGTTTGTTTGTTGATTAGGTTCCTGTTAAAGGCGAGACCACATGGTATCTGTCTTTCACTGTCTGGCTTATATCAATTAGCATAATGCTTTCCAGTTCCATCCATGCTCTTGCAAAGGATAGGAGCTCCTTCTTTCTTTCTGCTGCATAAAATTTCATTGTGTAAATGCACCATAGTTTTTTGATACATTCATTTACTGATGGGCATCTAGGTTGCTTCCAACACTTGGCTATTGTAAATTGTGCTGCTATGAACATTGGGGTGCATAGGTTCTCTTAGATTGGTGTTTCAGTGTTCTAGGATATAATCCTAACAGTGGAATCACCAGGTCAAAAGTCAGTTCCAGTTTTAGTTTTCTGAGGAAATTCGATACTGTTTTCCATAGTGGTTGCACCAGACTGCAAACCCACCAACAGTGCATTAGGGTCACCTTTTCTCCACAACCTCTCCAACACTTGTTGTTTGTTGCTTTGTTTATGATAGCCATTCTGACCAGTGTCAGGTGGTATCTCATTGTGGTTTTAATTTGCATCTCTCTGATAGCTAGCTATACTGAGCATCTTTTCATATGTCTCTGGACCCCCTGTATGTTCTGCTTGGAGAAGTGTCTGTTCAAATGCTTTGCCCATTTTTTAATTGGGTTGCTTGACTTCCTGGAATGGAGTTGTGTGAGTTCTTTATATATTTTGGAGATCAAACCCTTGTCTGAGGTATCATAGGAATATATGTTTTCTCATATGGCTGGTTTTCTTTTTATTTTAATATGGTTTTCTTTAGCTGTGCAGAAGCTTTTTATTTTGATGAGATCCCATTTGTTTATTCTTTCCTTTATGTTCCTTGCTCTAGGGGACATATCAGTAAAAATGTTGCTGCATGAAATATCTGAGATTTTCCTGCCTATGTTCTCCTCTAGGACTTTAATGGTGTCCCAGCTTACATTTAAGTCTTTTATCCACCTTGAATTTATTTTGGTGTATGGTGTAAGTTGGTGCTCGAGTTTCATATTTTTTTTTTTGCACATAGCTGTCCAGGTCTCCCAACACTATTTGTTGAAGAGGCTATTTTTGCTCCATTTTATGCTGCTTCCCCCTTTGTCAAAAATTATTAACCATAGAGATTTGGGTTTATTTCTCGGCCATTTGTTCTGTTCCACTGGTCCATGTACCTGTTTTTATGCCAGTACCAGGCTGTTTTGATTACAGTTGTCTTGTAATACTGTTTAATATCAGGTATTGTGATCCCTCATGCTTTGTTCTTCTTTCTCAAAATTGCTGCAGCTATTCAGGGTGATTTATGGTCCTATATCAATTTTTGAAGCATATGTTCTTTATCTGTGAAATATGTCCTTGGTACTTTAATAAGGATTGCATTGAATGTATAAATTGCTTTGGGTAGTATGGACATTTTGATGATGGTAATTCTTCCAATCCATGAACACAGTATATATTTCCTTTTTTTTTTTTTGTATCTTCCTTGATTTCTTCAATGTTATGTAGTTTTCTGAGTACAGGTCTTTTACCTGCTTGGTCAGGTTTATTTCTAAGTATTTTATTTTTTTGTTGCTATATCAAATGGAGTTTTTCTCCTGATTTCTGCTTCTGCAATTTCATTGTTGGTATACAAAAATACCTTTGATTTCTGGATATTGACTTTTTATCCTGTTGTTTTGCCAAATTCATTCATTAGGTTGAGCAGTTTTTTGGCAGTATCTATAGGATTTTCTATGTATTCTATCATGTCATCTGCAAACAATGACAGTTTTGTTTCCTCCTTTCTGATTTGGATGACTTTTATTTCCTTTTCTTATCTGAATGCTGCAGCTAGGACTTCCAATTCTATGTTGAATAGAAGTGGTAAAAGTGGACAACCTTGTCTTGTTCCTAATCTAGGTGAGAAAGATTTTAATTTTTTGCCCATTGAGTATAATGTTGGCTGTAGCTTTCTGATATATGGACTTTATAATGTTGAGGAATGCTCCCTGTATTTCTACTTCACTGAGTGGAAATGAGTGCTGTAATTTTTATAATTTTTATTATAAATGGGTGCTGTACCCTATCAAGTGCTTTTCTGCATCTATTGATATGATCATGTGGTTTTTATTTTTGCTTTGGTTTATGTGATGTATTTCATTAATTGATTTGTGAATATTGTACCATCCTTGCACCTGTTAGATAAATCCCAGTTGTTCATGATGTATGATCTTTTTAATGTATTGCTGGATGTGATTTGTCAATATTTTGTTGAGGATTTCAATGTGTATTATCATCAGCGATATTGGTCTGAAGTTTTCTTTTTTGTTGAGTCTTTATCTGTTTTGGGGATTAGGGTGGTCCTGGATTCATAAGAAGATTTTGGGAATGTTCCATCATTTTCAATTTTTTTGGAATAGTCTGTGAAGTATAGATGTTAGCTCTTCCCTAAATGCTTTGTAGAATTCTCCTGTGAAACCATCTGGTCTAGGGCTTTTGTGTGGCGAGAGTTTTTAATTACTGCTTCAATTTTGTCTGCTTTTATTGGTCTTTTCAGACTTTCTGCTTCTTCTTCATTCAGTTTTGAAAGATTATACATTTCTGGAAATTTGTCCATTTCACCCATGCTTTCAAATTTCTTGCCATATAGTTGTTTGTAGTAATTTCCTTAAAATCCATTGTATTTCTGTGGTATCAATTGTAACCTCTCCTCTTTCATTTCTGCTTTGGTTTATTTGAGTCCTCTCTCTTTTTTCTTGATGAGCCTTCTTAACAGCTTGTTGATTTTGTTTTTCTTTTCAAAGAACCAGCTCCTAGATTCATTGATCCTTAGAATTGTTTTTTTTAGCCTCTTTGTCATTTAATTCTGCTCTGATCTTGGTTATTTCCTTCCTTCTACTTGCTCTGGGCTGTCCTTGTTTTTGTTTCTCTAGTTCTTATAGGCATAGGGTTACGCTGTTTATTTGAAATTTTTTAATCTTATTTAGGTAGGCCTGTATTGCTATGAACTTCCCTCTTAGGACTGCCTACACTGTGTTTCATAAGGTTTGGGTTGTTGTGAGTTCAATTTCACTTGTTTCCAGAAATGTTTTAATTTATTCTCTAATCTCTTTCTCGACCCATTAATTGTTTAGTAGCATGGTATTCAATCTCCATCATTTTGAGTGTTTTGTTTTGTTTTTTCCTTTGAGGTTGTTTTCTAGTTGCAGTCCCTTGTGGTTGGAGAAACTTTTTTTTCTTTTTTTTATATTTCCCCCACTATTCTTGCCCTCCCCCCTGTCTATTTTCTACCTACTGTCTATGCTATTTTCTGTGCCTTCTCCCCCCTTCTCCCCTTCTGGAGAAACTTTTTAATATGATTTCAATTTTCTTGAATTTGTTGAGGCTTGTTTTATGTCCTATCACCTGGCCTATCTTTGAAAATGTTCCCTGTACATTTGCAAAAAATGCATTTTTTTGGTATGTGTATTTTCCTTCTTTGGAATGAAAGGCTCTATATGTATCTGTTAAGCCCATTTCATCTAGTTTATTATTCTATGTCATGATATCTTTGTTGATATTTTCTTTGGAAGATCTATTTTTGACTGTGGGTTATTAAAATCTCCTACTATAATTTTGTTGCTGTCAATATTTTTCTTGAAATTCTCCAAAATTTTCTTTATGTATTTGGGTGCTTCTATATTGGGTACATATATATTTACAATGTTTATGTCTTCTTGGTGGATTCTTCTCTTGAGTAGTAGGAAGTCACCTTCTGGGTCTCTCTTTATGGTGCTTTTTTTGAAGTCTATTTTGTCTTATATGAGTATTGCTACCCTGGCTTCTTTTTTTCCTGTCCATTTGCTTGAAACATTTGTTTCCAGCCCTTCACTTTTAGTCTGTGTAGGTCTTTTGTCCTGAGGTGGGTCTCTTGTAGGTCATGTGTGGGGGTCATGCTTTCTTATCCATTCAGCTATTCTATGTCTTTTGACTGGAGCATTTAATCTATTTACGTATAAGGTTAGTATTGATAGGTACTTATTCATTGCCATTGTTGTACCTGTGTTCCTCTCTGTCTCTCTTTTCCTTCCTCTTCTTAAAGCAGTCCCTTTAGCATCTCTTACAGAACTAATTTGTAGGAGGTGTATTCTTTTAGACTTCTTTTGTTTGGGAAGCTTGTTATTTGGCCTTCCATCTTGATTGAGAGCCTTGCTGGGTAAAGTAGCCTCAGTTGCAGGCCTCTGGCTCTCATTCCTTGATATATTCCTTGCCATTCTCTTCTGGCTTGAAGTGTTTCCATTGAGAATTCAGCTGCTAGTCTTATCAGAGCTCCCTTGTATGTTACTTTCTGTTTATCCCTTGCTGCCTTTAAGATTTTCTCTTTGTCTTGGAATTTTGCCATTTTAATTATGTTGTGTCTTGAAGTGGGCCTCTTTGTATTCCTTTTGATTGGGACTCTGTGATTCCTGGATTCGTGTGACTTTTTCTCTCATCAAATTAGGGAATTTTTCTCTCATTACTTTTTAAAATAGGTTTTCTATGCCCTGCTCTTCTTCTTCTCCCTCTGGTATCCCTATTATATGGATATTATTACATTTCATGTTGTCTTGCATTTCTCTTAATCTGTCTTCATTCT
This sequence comes from Sturnira hondurensis, assembly GCF_014824575.4. Taxonomy (NCBI): domain Eukaryota; kingdom Metazoa; phylum Chordata; class Mammalia; order Chiroptera; family Phyllostomidae; genus Sturnira; species Sturnira hondurensis. Next base: position 14,483,627 of record NW_028075471.1, read on the forward strand.
TTCTGAGCCTCTTTTCCTTTTCTTGATCTTTCTGGGTGTCTTTTTTTTACCTTGTCCTCCAGCTCACTGATTCAGTCCTCTGCTTTAGTGAGCCTGCTTTTGCCTGCCTGTCTACTGTGTTTTTGAGTTCAGAAATTGTATTCTTCATTTCCTCTTGGCTCTTGTTGATAGTTTCTATTTTCTTTTTCATGTTGATATAGTTTTCAAACTCTACAATATAGAGTTTATTGTAGTTTTCCTGTAGTTTCTGGTAATTCTCTATTAGCTCATTGAGCTTCCTTCTAACCATTGCTTTGAACTTAGTATTTCATAGTTGAGTTGCCTCTATTTCATTTAGCATTCTTTCTGAGGTTTCCTTTTTTTTCATTTGGGAATTCTTTGTCTTCTCATCTTCTCATTGTTTGTGAGACTCTTCTCATTAGTCTCTGCTTCTTAAATGGATATGTTCTGACTCCCTGTGTTTCTGTTGTGAACTTCTATGCTAGAAGGTATGTGAGATTCAGTGGTGCCATCTCCTTAATCTCCTCAGCTCATTGGTCTTGAGCTGGCATTTATGTTGTTTCTCTGTATGTCTTTGTGTTTTGATTGTTGTTGGGTCTTTCTTGGTGGGTCCTTCCCTCCAGCTGGTTATCTGAGAGTCATTCCATCCACCATATCTTGTATTTTGTTTTGCAGGTGTGGACAGGTTGTGTTGAAGCCGATTCTTTTGTGTGTATGAGGTTTTGAGGCTTTCTTTCTTGCTCTTGTTCAGTTGTTTGTTGTGGGTAATTTCTCCACCTTTTAACTGTATTTCCAGATTTGTTCTGGATTGAGGTTACTGTGGCTTCTACTCCCTCCTTCACTTTCTTCCATTGTTATCTATTGGTGGTTCCTTTGTCGGTGTGATTGATTCCTCTTCCAGCAGTTGTACTGGTGTTCACTCCTCCCACCTTGCAAGTTCTCTGGAGTAGCAAAGTGAAATTTGTCTCACTGCCTCACTTGTTGAGATGACCTGTCATTGGGTCTAATTCTGGTCCTTTCACAGCTCCAGGTTTTGTTGTCTCACTGTCTGATTTTTCAGTGTCCTCTAGAATTTTTCATCTTTAGTGTTCCATGTATGCTGGGATACTGTTGGCTTTTTACCCTGTTCCTCAGAAGATTGGCTAGGTGTTTCACCCATGTGCAGAGAGAAGTGAACTCTGCTCCCACCTATCTCACCACCATCTGCCTTTTTAAACTGAGCTTTCTTAAGTCAGTATTTTGCTAGGAAACATTGCATAGTGCCTACCTGCAAATGATTAGATTTCATGCAATTTGGAGAAGAATAATTTGTTACCAGTGTATCATGAGTGTTGTTTTAGTTGGTGATTTTCATTTGTTGTTGTCCTTACTTTTAAATTATAAATTAGTGTAGGTTAAGTTTCATCATTATCAATTTGTTGTTGTGGGCTATTTTGTTAACACTATAGTCTGTAATGATGCATATTTACATATTTTGAATTTAAGATTTGGGGGAGATTGGACTTAAGACCTTCCTGAATTGTGTCAGTAATTATTCATCTATGTCCTTATTGTAAAATGTATATATGGTGACACAATGATTACCTGCCTATGGATCTATGTAGTGTAAGTCTCAAAGTAAGTAATATTTTGTTTTTTATATATCTATAGGGCAGCATTTTATAAAATATGAGCATGTTAATAGGCTTATATTATATAAAAATAATTAGTGATTCACAAATATATCCCCCGAGTATTATTACCTAAGTATTTTTCTACTGGAAAATTGAAACAGGTAGGAATTTCATATTTCACTTCCTCAATGTGCTATGGTAAGGAAAGTTTGAACACCAGTATTTTTTGAAGAAATTGTAACTATGAGAGAAAAATCCATTGTAGAATTCTGACTTTTAAAATAAATGACATAGCAAAATAATAAAAAATAAAATAAAGCCATTTTAAAAAATAAAACGGTAAGCTATAAAACAGGAGAACATGTTAATTGGAAACCTCCCAGATGATGTCTTGCTAAGTTCCATTGTCTTTGTAGGTACTTTTATCTCTTTATCTGATGAAATACAAAATGGCATGTACCAGACATGTGTTTGAGATACTAGGTCACTGGGTGAACATTTGTATGATAACATTTTTGACAGTCTCTCCCAGGATTGTTTAGAAGTAAAAGCAGATTTATGGTATATATGTTGCCAATCTGCTGCCCTCTCTCTGTCACAGGCTCCGTAATCAGTCACAGTGATTGTTCCCTCAGAGTCTAGATGTGATTTCAGAGTCTTTCTCAGTTCTTCTCCAGGCACCATTTATTAATTGATTAACAATGGCAAGCAGTTGAGAGTCTCTGACCATCCTTGATGTCACATAATTGAATGACCTCCTCCAGAATCCCTCTCCTATCCAAAAAATTCATGCCATAAAACACTTCATTAAAAAATAAGAAAATGGACCAAATTGCAGTTAAATATAAGTTCAAATAGTAACACACATCTAGTAATTACTGTTTGAGATAGTGCAGTTTTAGACAATTCTGTTGGCTTCTATTAGTCACAAAACTTTCTCTTCATTACTTTCAGATTTTTTTTATTTCTTTTCTCACTCTTCTCTAACTCTGTGTTTAAGATGCAGAGCTGCTTGTGATATGAGCTCTCACCAAACAAAATGCTCTGTGATTTTAAATAATGAAGCAATTCATTATGAACAGAGAAGGTTTGGGAAATCCTTAGGAGAGGGTAATTTTGAGATGGGCTTTGGATGTTTGGCAGAGAATGAGCTAATAGCAAAGGGTCAAGGGTTGTCTATTCCACTAAAGGGAACAGAACAAGTAAAGGCTTAGAGGCAGTTAAGAGAAATAAGGGTATGGGGTGTGGGGTGGGGTGGCGGATCTGGATAGCTGTAGGCCCTAACCTAGTTAGAGAAACTTTGTATTCCACTTAAAGAGAAAACAAAAATATTTCTTTGTTATTGTTTTGTAATCTAATGTGAACACATGACCACAGGTAAGATGGAAGGGAAGAGCCCCAGTACCTACAATTAGAGTTTCTATAGAAAGCAAGTCAGTTAATTAACAAAAATGCAGCATGGGCACTTTAGCCAGACTCTCAGAATCCCTTGAGGACTTTCACACTGCTTCCCTGACCAAATCCCCAGCTCTGAGTAGAGGGAGCCCAGCAGTTTGGCAGTACTTTACACAGTGTCTGGGGCACATCATTAGTACCAAATAAACACTTGCTGAGTGAATTAAAGAATGAATGATCCCAAGTTGTTAATGTTTAGTTGAATCCTCACAATAACCTTATGAAGTGGATTTTTTTCCCATTTTACTGATAAAGAATATCTTAAAGAAAAGTTAATTGACCTTTTTGAGATCATGGAGTTTGGGAGGGCAAGTTGAGAGTTTCCCCACCTCTGAATAATGGTTCAGTTTACTGAATCTGTGCTGTGAGTAGGCCCCGATACACGCTGTTTCTTGAGATGTTTGATCTATACCACAACACTATTCAGTCTCTATTGTGACTCCATTGTACAAAACACTGCAAAATGTGGACAATAATAAAAAAGCTGAGAAGGAAGCTGAGACTGTGCACCAACTTTCAGTTGAGTGCTCCTCCTGTCACAACCAGGTACTGATTTTAGGAATATCAGCCAGCTAGTCTTGGTCACTTTAACTCTCAAAACATATCTCTGTGTTGAGGGACATAGTTCTGCATTCACAGGCCACTGTGTCTTAGCCATTTAGCTTAGCCATATCACACAAGAATTCTGAATACTGTGGCAGAGTAATGCTTTAGTTTTACTTTTGTTGTGTCAACAGTTCTGGCTGGAAGCATGCTTTCTTATTGGATTAATAGCACCTCATTTTCAATAATTTCTTATAGGCTATTGTCTCCTAACATACTTTTTCAGAGTTTGGAGGCCCTGTTTGTGCTCCAGGCAGGGAAGCAACAGCATAGGATAAATCTACATTTATTAGACTCAGTCTTAGTGTAGATATTCTGGTTTAGTTAAAATGAAGTTATAAATCATTCACACTGGAGGAAAATTCTCTGTAACTGCAGTTTACTTTTTGATAAGTTTTTCTGGCATCTATCGTATTGAGACTTTATAAATTATATAGAATATTGTAAAGTGGGCTGACCTTTCCAGTAAGTGGTTTGGTCATTTGCAACAGTGTCTTTTTGCAAACATATGAATTTGCTGTCTTTCAAATAAAACGTTCTAGACCCATAGCCCAATAACATGTTAGGTAGAAATTGCTTATGCAATCAGACCTGAAGTCTCCCTTTAAAATTTATCTTATCATCAAAATAAACCTCATTCTCTCTTCTGAAATTTCCACATGGCCAGTAATGGCAGATTCCTGACTCATAGTTCAGTCTTCCCATGATTATGCCATTCCAGTCACTGCTAATCAATTATGGCATCCTTTGTATTTTAGTGGTTTTAATCTCTGAGTTTTTCCAAGCAGTGTTTCAATCACTTAGCTGTTAAAGGAGGAAGAATGATTTAAAAAACAATAATGACAACTACCCTCAGAACTATTATTATGCAGTACCTACTACATTGCCTATGAAACACACTGTGCACATTGGAATTACCAGTTTAATTTTGAGATGAAACATAACGTCTATTTTTGATCTAGGTTGTGCTCATACGTAACTGTTTTTCTCTCTCAATAGGGACCATGGAATTCATTTAAAATCAATGATTTAAATGATTAAACAAGTTGATACATATGAACTACTTAGAATGATTCCTAGAACAGTGTAAGTACACATCATGTGTGTAGAATCTACATATATCATTGGGAATTGACGTGTGCACTGGCCTGCGGTGCCCATAGCATCATGGATGAAATATACAAATTCACCCGGACTACTGAGTCCTGTGGAGGAAAAGGGATGGCATGGCTACTCCCTCAAGTGGGGAGCAACCCAGAACGGCCTGGCCACTCTTTCAAGGGGAGAGCATGCTGACCCTTGCCTAGATAGGCTTTTATTGGGTTTAATTTGCATAGGACTACAGGTACAGCTCATTAATAATTGTCAGGCAGTAAGGATCAAACAATAGATAGCATGCAAAGAAATACCAGGGCCTATTCTGAGTCAGGGTCTATTAGCTAAAGGGCTACAAGACTTTGGGAAACAAACTCATTTCCTGCTTGGACCTTTATGATTTAATTGAGAGCATTCTTAGCAAAGCAGCTTTCACAGAAGTTTACTATTCTTTCTTAGGTCTGATCACCCAGGGAGCCCACCCTTTCCAGCAGAGGGCTGTACCACCCTCTGTCATTGTTTCAGGCTTAAGTCAGGCAGAGGAAGCAGATAGCCAATGAATTCTTGGAGACTTCTCCCGGACTCAGGGGAGTCAGACTTTGTCAAAGCTGAGGGGCACAGCACAGGTACATCACCTCCTTTCTCCATAGCCCCCAAAGTCCTTCCCTGGGGCCTCCATGTGATCATGCCTGTCATTCCCCTCTTGGGGAATCTTACCTGTCATTGGCTAACTGATCAAGCATTAGAGGCCAGTTATGAAAAAAAAGAGCAGAAGCAGTGCTCCTGCCAGAGAGATAAACTTTATCTCCTTGGTGGCTTATGGTCTGAAGGTCACACACTCAGCCTAAGCTCCTGAAACCAGTCAGGGTGGCTCCCAACAGGGAATTACTTAAAGAGTTGACTGACTTGTAAGATTTTACATGATTTCAACCTTTTTCTCACCAGTGACTCTTGGCCAAATAGTTGTAGGAGTAGGAGCAGGTTGGTGAACTAGGAAAACCATGAGTTCATATCCCAGCACTATTTTATCACACTATTATCTGTAAGTGTGGGCAATTCAGTGTCACTCTTCCTGCCTTACCCATAAAATGGGGATTCCTGTTCATAAATCCTTATCTTACAGACTTAAGTGAGAAATAGAAATATCTGTTCTACATCTGCCATCTAGTAGGTGTCTAGTACATGGAATCTTGTTACATTGTTATATAAATATATGAATGTCAAAGTAAAGATGGCATACATTAGAAGGATTGCTCGTTACTAACATCCACCCATAATATTTTACTGTATAAACAGAATTCACATAGAAGTTTTACAACTTGGGTTTATTTACTCACTTTATCAACACATCTGAGTTTTCTGATAATTTTCCATGTACTCAACACAAACAAGAAAAAGGGATTTTAGGGCTAATCTCTACTCTGAAATCCATATTAATTCACCTTGAGTGCTAATTCAGTATGAATGGGTCAATACTTACAGCATCATTTCTTCTAACAGCATGTTACATATATAATTACTGAAGAAGGTGTTCTAATGAATATGTTTCATAGAGTCTGTATGATTCCAAATAATAGGAAAGTTTGATTAATTAATTTAAATATCTCGCCAACACCTCATGAATGGGAAATAGTCCAAATATCACCATTAATCCAAAAAGTTAGCGTTGGTGCTTTGTGATTTTCAAAATGGATTATAAGTCTATTATAACTCTATTAAAAGAGCTACTAGTCAAATGAAATCTTACACCATTTATCAGTACTTCCATAGGTGTTTTTTTCTTTTCATGAACTATGTTGTTATAATAGCCCATTAACTCTTTAAAATAGGATGCAACTACTAAAGGAAGATACCTAGGTATATACTGGTAAGCATATTAGTACCTAAATGTCCATAGGTTTCATCCCAGTATACCATTTTTGTGTACTCTTATGTATATCCCATATTTTCTCATCTGAATACAATATGATTCCTTGGTGTATCAACGGTTGCTTAAGCATCATGCTATCCGCTATTTTGAGCCTTAGCAAAAAAAAGTGTCAATGTTACTTGTGTTTTATGTCTCTAGGTAATTTATGTTAACATGAGAGAATAGCTTATATAGATAGACTAAAGATATTAGAGATAATGATAAATTTGAATAGTGTTTTAGAGTCTCTTAAGAACCACACCCAATAGGCAAGAGATCTCTACTGAAGACATCAAAGTCCTACAGAAGCCTTGCCAAATCACTCAATAAAACTTTATTATCTCTTTTTAACTGTCCTCATTAACATACTTCAAAATGCTGTTAAATATTTCTGGCAAGCAGAAAATTAGAGTAATTTTATAATAGTGTAAAGAATTTATTATAATCTCTTCATGAGTCTATTTGTATTCAGTGTGATGTTAATAGTTGCCAAACAAACCAGAGTTACTTGTATTTAAGTTGTTAAAATCAAGGGTAGTTTATTATTACTGTAAGCAGAAGGCTCTATTGATGTATGTGTTTGCATGAATAAGATCTGGTGTAAAGTTCTTTCTTCTGGACATGGTATCATTTATCAACAGAAAACAATATGAAAATGCTAATTCCAGAAAGTTGTCATTATATTAGAACTGTTGGAGGTGGAAGCTTCAGATACTATTTATAATCTCATATCCAGTGTTAGGTAAACACAGTGGGATTCCTGCCAAAGCAGTTATCCCTGTTTTCATACTATGTCTCAAAAGGGGCTCCAATCCCCTTTCCTTCATTGGAGGGGTTATTTGGAGAGGAAGTAAGATCTGGGTCAAGGTTTCCATTAAAAATATACATATTTCAAATGAGACCTGAAGACATAGGAAGGGCTAAACCAAAACTTAGAGATGGATTTTGGGCAGCAAAGAATTCTAGATATTATGAAAACCTGGAAGCAGACAGGAAGATACATTAGAAAAATCTGAAAAAGATCAGAAGATCAGAAAAAAGGCATACACTTGATATTGATTAATGAATGTACATACAAAATATTTTCAAGATAGCAGGAAGCAATGAGTAAAAATTGACACTGAAAGAAAAAATTAATTTAACTCTTCCTCCTTGTCAGTTGTCTCTAAGATTATATATATATATATATGTGTGTGTGTGTGTGTGTGTGTGTATGTGTATACATATGTATATATACACACATATATAATATTATATAACATATTTTGGATCATAAGACACACCTAGGTTTCAGAGGAGGAAAATCAGAAAAAAATTTTGAAGCAAAAAAGGTGGTAAAGTATTTAATAACATAAATAACATAATATTTCACCAATGTAAATGTAAACAGAACTCAACAGCAGCATAAACAACTATTATTCTGCCTAAATTGAAGGGGGGGTGCGTCTTATAGTCTGGAAAATGCAGTAGAGTTTTATTAAGTACCACTATGTCCTGGCCCTGTGTTAAGAACTCTATATTATTTAATTAATCCTTACCCTTGCCACTCACTGTAAGGCAACTTCAGAAAGTTTAAATAACTTGCCCAAAATTCACAGTTAAAAAAGGTAAAACCAGATTTTGAACTTGGGTAGTTTGGTTCCAGATCCCATGTTCTTGATGACTGTAATACTGAACTTCTTTGCCTATGCTACATCATTAGTTTTAATTGTGAGGGACAGTATTAAGATGGAAATAAGTGTACTTCAGAATAGGTTATGTCAGTCATTTTCAACTGGTGTACTGCAAGAATTTTCAAGACATGCAATACCTGACTACTTAGGGGCACTAACCTCTTTCTCTTAGATTATCAAATAAAAATATGACAACAGTCAGCTCAATAATAGCTACCCAGTATAAATGAATCAAAATTATACCTATTTTAAATATATATTTTATTTATTTATCTTTAGAGGGGGAGGGAAGGAGACAGGGAGAGAAACATCAACGTGTGGTTGCCTCTTGTGTGTCCCCTGCTGGGAACTGGCCTGCAACCCAGGCACTTGCCCTGACTGGGAATCAAACCGCAATCATGTGGTTCACAGGCCCGTGCTCAATTCACTGAGCTACACCAGCCAGGGCATATGTATTTTTTATCAGATTGACAAAAATTATATTTTCTGGTGTACCACAGAATTTTAGTAACTAGTTTATGTGTGCCATTAGATGAAAAAGGTTGAAAATAGCTGGGTTAGCTGATGCTATGGCAACCAATCAACTTCAAATCTGAGTAGCTTATGACAATAAAACTTATTTCTTGATCATGTACTGTGCACTGGAGTTGAGTGGAGAATGTGCTACAATGTTATCTTTAATCCACAACTAGGACCAGCATCTATTAGAAACAGTACTATTCATTGTGATTGAAAAAAGGAGAGTTTGAAGGTATGTGGGAGGAAAAATTAATTTCCTCTTACCCTACTAAGTACTACTGCCTGAACTAATAATAACATGAAGATGAGAAAAAATAATAGGGTAAATTGACCAAATGCATTACATATTTACCTAAGGGGGTTTCCTAAGAATATGGGACCCAGGAACAGATCAGGCAGTTAAATTTTATATGCCACCATGCACTAAGGATAAATAGGGGGTAGCTATTTGGGACTTCAAAGGGCAGAAAAGCAATTCACATGAAGGTGGAAAAGAAAATGTTTAAACTTCAATGTTTTCTGGGCCACCTTTAACAGAGATGACTCTAGTCAAAGGGCCTTGCTACACCCCTCTCCGTCACACACTAGTTCAGAGTGTGTAGTGCTTTGTGATGATAGCTCCCTTCCTGGAGCAGATCCTCTATCGAATGTTTTGAAGCAGTTAAAGGGAAGTTCAGAAGTTTGTCATGAGTCTTTTGTTTCTTCAAAATAATAAGCTTAAAATAATCAATCTCTTAAAAAGGCGTATTTTGGGGATGGCAAATTCTGCTCTGCTTCTGTCCCACCTTTGAAAATTCAAATGAAAAGTTTCACAGTTGTTTGTAGATTGCTCCATGTTTTATTGAACCAATTACTCATCCGAGAATAGGTCAGTTGCATCAAACAGTTGTGTCTCATTTTAGGAGGTCGTGATGCAGGTGGGCTCCCCAAATAGGCCTATATTGTGTAAGCAAGCACTCAGGTATTTAATGAGAGGCATTTCTTATTACAGAAACAAAAGAAAAATTGGAGCAAGTTATAAACTGGTATCTGAGTCCTGAGATCTACCAATGGGGATTTCAGGATGTCAGGCTTGAAGACATTTTTGCAGTCCGAAATGTCTCTGATAATGCCATTGGGTATTCAGACGAATGTATGAGTAGCTTAACATAACATCAGGCATGGATTGTCTAAGGCTGAGAAATTATGACAATTTCTCTGAAGCTTATATCAAGTCTTGCTGCAGTTTGCAAGGATTCAGGAAAAGGGCAGTGTTAGTTTTCAATGATTCCAAGTTAAAAGTAGGAGAAAATTAGAAATGTGTTTAGAAAGTTGTAAGCAGCCATGGCCAGGTAGCTCAGTTGGTTCAAGAATCATCTTGATTTGCCAAGGTTGTAGGTTCAATCTCTTGTCAGAGCACATAAAATAACCAACCAATAAATGCATAAATGGGTGGGACAACAAATCAATGTTTCTTTCTCTCCCTCTAAAAAATCAATTTAAAAAATTCAAGCAAATATTTGATAAAACTAGAGGAATCTAGTCCAGTTTATAGCTAACAAGAAAAAGAAACTCAAGGAAGTTAATAAAACTAGAATTTAATATCCATAATCATGTATTATAGTTTCTATTGAAATGTATTTTTCTCTCTAAAAGCATCTTCTATTTTACCAAAGATAGACAAATTTAGACTTATTTATTTGCAAAATAAGTCAAGTTTTAATAATCCTGTCCTGGTATTTGTATAAATATAACAAGAATAGCAATTGATCATATAGGCTCTTTTAAATCTGTTAGCCATAAGACTTTGCCTGTGGTACTTTTAATTATTTCTTTTTAAATTTAATTGTTCAAATACAGTTGTCCCCATTTTACTCATCCAACTCCTCCCCACCTCAGCCATCACTGCTTCCCACCCTTGATCCTACCCCACTTTTGTTTTGGCCATATGCCCTTGACAGATGTTCCTGAAAACCCTTCCTCTCCCCACCATTATCCCCTCCCATATCCCTTCTGGTTACTGTCACCTTCTTCCCAATTTCAATGTCTTTGGTCACATTTTGCTTGCTTGTTTGTTTTCTTCATTCGATTCCAGTTAAAGGTGGGATCATATGGTACTTGTCTTTCACCACCTGACTTATTTCACTTAGCATAATGCTCTCCAAATCCATCTATGCTGTTGCAAAGGGTAGGAGCCCCTTCTTTCTTTCTGCTGAATAATATTCCATTGTGGAAATGCACCATAATTTTTTGATCTATTAATGGGCACTTAGGTTGCTTCCAGCACTTGGCTATTGTAATTGTACTGCTATGAACACTGGGGTGCAGAAGTTCTTTTGCATTGGTGTTTCAGGATTCTTAGGGTGTAATCCCAGCAGTGGAATTGTTAGATCAAAAGACAGTTCCATTTTTAGTTTTGTAAGGTAATTTCATACTGTTTTTCACATTGGCTGCACCAGTCAGCATTCCCACCAACAGCTCACTAGGGTTCCCTTTTCTCTAGATCCCCTCCAACACTTTTTTTATTGATTTGTTTATGATGGCCATTCTCACCAGTAGTGTCTCATTGTGGTTTTGATTTGCATCTATCTGATTTCTAGAGACGCCAAGCATCTTTTCATATATCTTTGGGCCCCCTTTATGTTCTCCTTGGAGAAGTGTCTGTTCAAGTCCTTTGCTCAATTTTTAATTGGGTTGTTTTTCTTCCTGGAATGGACTCCTGTGAGTTCTTCATATATTTTGGGGATCAAACTTTTTTTCAAGGTATCATGGGCAAGTATGTTTTCCCATAAGGTTGCTTCTTTTTTCATTTTAATGCTGTTTTCCTTAGCCATGCAGGCAGTTTTTACTTTGATGAGATACCATTTTTTAAATTCTTTCCTTTATGTCTCTGGTTGTAGGAGACATATCTGTGAAAATATTGCTGTGTGAAATGTCTGAGATTTTCTTGCCTATGTTCTCCTCTAGGACTTTTATTGTGTCACAACTTATTTTTAAGTCTTTTATCCACCTTGAATTTATTTTTGTGTATGGTGTGAGCTGGTGATCAAGTTTCATTTTTTTGCATGTAGCTGTCCAGCTCTCCCAACACTATTTTTGAAGAGGTTATCTTTACTTCATTTCTTGTTGCTGCCTCCTTTGTCAAATATTAATTGATAATAGAGACTTGGGTTTATTTCTGGGCCCCTTATTCTGTTCCATTGGTCCATGTGTCTATTCTTATGCCAGTACCAGGATGTTTTGATTACCATGGCTTTGTAATAAAGTTTGATAGCAGGTACTGTGATCCCTCCTACTTTGTTCTTCTTTCTCAAAATTGCTGTGGCTATTGGGGGTCATTTGTGGTTTTGTATAGTTTTTGAAATATTTGTTTTTTATCTACAAAATATATCATTGGTACTTTAATAAGGATTGCATTGAATTGACAAATCACTCTGGGTAGTATGGACATTTTGATGATGTTAATTCTTCCAATCCATGAACATGTTACATACTTCCATTTGTTTGTATCTTTCTTAATTTCTTTCTTCAGTTTTGCGTAGTTTTCTGAGTACAGTTCTTTTACCTCCTCGGTAAGATTTATTCCTAGATACTTTGTTTTTTCTTGTTGCTATACCAAATGTGATTTTTTCCTGATTTCTGTTTATGATATTTTACTGTTGTACAAAAATGTCTTTGATTTCTGAGTATTGACTTTGTATCCGCTGTTTTGCCAAATTCACTTATTTGGTCAAGTATTTTTTTGGTAGAGTCTATAGGATTTTCTATGTGCAGTATCATGTCATCTGCAAACAATGTTCCTCCTCCCAATCTGGATGCCTTTTATTTCCTTTTCTTGTGTGATCGCTGTGGCTAGGACTTCCAGTACTATGTTGACTAGAAGTGGTGAAAGTGGGCAACCTTGTCTTGTTTCTGATCTTAGTGGGAAAGCTTTTGATTTATGCCCATTGAGTATGATGTTGGCTGTAAGTTTTGCATATATGCCCTTTATTATGTAGAAGAATGCTCCCTCTATTCCCACTTTGCTGAGTGTTTTTATCATAAATGGATGCTGTACCTTACCAAATGCTTTTTCTGATGACATGATCTGTTGATGATGATCTGATGATGATATGATTATTATCTTTGTTTTTGTTTATGTGATGCATTATGTTAAGTGTTTTGCAAATATTGTATCATCCTTGCATCCTTGGAATGAATCCCAACTGATCATGGTGTATGATCTTTTTAATGTATTGCTGCATGCGGTTTGGCAATATTTTGTTGAGGATTTCGACATCTATGTTAATCAGCATTATTGGCCTGTAGTTTTTTTTTTTTCCTTGTTGTGTCTTTGTCTGGTTTTGAGATTAGGATGATGCTGGCTTCATAAAAAGAGTTTGGGAGTCTTCCTTCTTGGATTTTTTGGAATAGTCTGTGAAGGATAGGGGTTAGCTCTAACTTAACTGCTTTGTAAAATTCTCCTGTGAAACCTTGTGGTTCGGAGGCTTTTGTGTGTTGGGAGTTTTTTTGGTTACTGCTTCAATTTTGTCTGCTGTTATTAGTCTATTCTGTCTTTCTGTTTCTTCTTCATTCAATTTTGGAAGATTGTATTTTTTTTAGAAATTTGTTTATTTCACCTAGGTTTTCAAATTTCTTGGCATATAGTTCTTCTTGGGAATTTTTTACAGTCCTTTGTACTTCTGGGGTATCAGTTGTAATCTCTCCTCTTTCATTTCTGATTGTGTTTATTTAGCTCCTCTCTCTTTTTTCTTGGTGAGTCTGCTTAAAGGCTTATTGATTTTCTTTATCTTATCAAAGAATCAGCTCCTGGATTTATTGATCCTTAGAATTGTTTCTTTAGTATCTATGTCTTTTAGTTGTGCTCTGATCTTGGTTATTTTCTTCCTTCTACTTGCTCTGGGCTGTCTTTGTTGTTGTTCCTCTAGTTCATGTAGGCATAGAGTTAGGTTGTTTACTTGAAATGCTTCTATCTTTTTTTAGATAGGCCTGTATTGCTATGAACTTCCCTCTCAGGACTTCCTTCATTGTGTCCCATAAGTTTTGGATTGTTGTGAGTTCATTTTCATTTGTTTCAAGGAATGTTTTCATTTCTCCCTTGATCTCATTCTAAACCCATTCATTGTTTAATAGCATGCTATATAATCTCTATGAATTTGAGTGTTTTTGACTTTTTCCCTTGAGGTTGTTTTCGAGTTTCAGTCCCTTGTGGTTGCAGAAAATGCTTAATATGATTTCAATCATCTTGAATCTGTTGAGGCTTGCTTTGTGCCCTATCATGTTTTCTACCTTTTTTAAAATTTTTTTCATTTAACTCTTGTTCAAGTACAGTTTTCTATCTTTGAAAACATTTCATGTGCATTTTAAAAGAATGTGTATTTTGCTTTTGGGGGATGAATGTTTATATATCTACAATCTTAACATATATATATATATGTGTGTGTGTGTGTTAAGTTTAATATATATATATATTAAATCTATTTGATCTAGGACATTTTTCAATGCTACAATATGTTGTTTATATTTTGTTTGGAACATCTGTCCATTTTTGACAGTGGGATGTTAAAATCTCCTACTATAATTGTTTTGCTGTCAATATCTTTCTTGAAGTCCTCTAAGATTTTCTTTATATATTTGGGTGCTCTTATGTTGGGTGCATATATATTTACAATATTAATGTCTTCTTGGCAGATTCTTCCCTTGAGTATTATGAAGTAACCTTCTTGGTCTCTCTTTATGACCCTTTTTTTGAAGTCTATTTTGTCTGATACGAGATTTGCTACCCTGGCTTTTTTTTTTCCTGTCAGTTTGCTTGGAAAATTTGTTTCCAGCCTTTCACTTTTAGTCTGTGATTGTCTTTTGACCTGAGGTGGGTCTCTTGTAGCAGCATATGTGTGGTTCATGGTTTCTTATCCATTCAGGTGTTCCATGTCTTTTGATTGGAACATTTAATCCATTTACGTTTAAGGTTAGTATTGGTAGGTACTTATTCATTCCCATTTTTGTACCTGTGTTCCTCTCTGTCTCTCTCTTTTTCTTCCTTTCCTTAAAGCAGCCCTTTTAGTAAGTAATTCTTGTAGAGCTGGTTTGGTGGAAGCGTATTCTTTTAGACTTCTTTTGTCTTGGAAGCTCTTTATTTGGTCTTCTATCTTGATTGAGAGCCTTGCTGGGTAAAGTAGCCTTGGTTGCAGGCCTCTGTTTCTCATTACCTGGAATATTTCTTGCCATTCTCTTGTTGCTTGGAGTGTTTCCATTGAGAAGTCAGTAGCTAACCTTATTGGGGCTCCCTTGTATGTTACTTCCCTTTTCTCCCTTGCTGCCTTTAAGATTCTCTCTTTGTCTTGGAATTTACCATTTTAATAATGATGTTTCTTGAAGTGGGCCTGTTTGGGCTCCTATAGACTGGGACTCTCTGTGATTCCTGGATTCGTGTGACTTTTTCTCTCATCAAATTAGGGAAATTTTCCATCATTACTCTTTCAAATATGTTTTTTATCCCTTGCTCTTCTTCTTCTCCTTCTGGTATTTCTATTGTTTGGATACGATTATATTTTATATTTTCTTGCATTTCTCTTAATCCATCTTCATTCTCTCTGAGCCTCTTTTCCTTTTCCTGCTCTTTCTTGTTTTTTTTTTTTTTTTTTTTTTTGTCCTCCNTTTTTTTTTTTTTTTTTTTTTTACTTTGTCCTCCAGCTCACTGATTCGGTGTTCTACTTCATCTATTTTGCTTTTGATTCCTTCTACTGTGTTCTTCAGTTCCAAAATTGTATTCTTCATTTCCTCTTGGCCTTGCTGATAGTTTCTATTTCCTTTTTCACGTTGATATAGTTTGTGGTGAGTTCATTGTAATTCCCCTGTAGTTTCTGGTAGCTCATTGTGAACTCTTTGAATATCTTGATAACCAGTGCTTTGAATTCAATATCTGATAGTTGACTTGCCTCTATTTCATCTAACATTCTTTCTGAGCCTTCCTCCTTTTCTTTTATTTGGGGATTGTTTCTATGTCTTCCCATTGTTTGTGAGACTCTTCTTGTTAGCTTCAGCTTCTTAAATTTTTCTGTTCTGACTGCCTGGGTTTATGGTGTGAACTTCTGTGGTAGAATACCTGTGAAATTCAGTGGTGCAGTCTCCTTCAGGTGTCTTGATGTTCTCCACTTCCACCTACTCCTTTTTGTGTGCATTTGTGATCAGTTGGAGGGGGAGTCAAAATGGTTTATGACAGCAGAAGAATATTTTATGATATTTATAATCACCGCTGGTAGAGAAGAGATACATCTTTAGGCTATATATAGTGTTAATTGTAATCTTCAACCCAACTTGCCACTTTTAAGAAAGGATGGACAAAAGATAAGTTTCTTGTTGGGAAGGGAAGGCTTGTGAGTTAGATCTAAAAAGCAATGAAGTGTGGGAAGTCAGATTTTGAGGTAAGGTGAGAGTAAAGAATAGTAAAATAGGTGTAGCGTGTGAGGAAATAGAGTTAATCACTACAGCAATAGAATTCAGGAACCTGTCAAGTGGGCTAAGATCTGAGAGATGTGAAGTATTTACAGTTGTATAGAACAGCTATAATTTACAATAATATTATAGCAACAGTCATATGACAGATTCTATGTGATCTGTCTGAATAGAGGGTATAGAGTTTTGGGTAGTGTGCTAAAGGAAAGCAAGTGACGTGAAGTATAAAAAATTAGCAATACACTGTGAAGGAAAGGACAGAGGAAACCTGTCAAATAATATAATATAACCAGCCAAGACTAAGAAGCGTATACATAAATAGGAGGAATACAAAGATACTATTATAATATAAAAGAAGTGAGAATAGTGAAAAATACAAATGTGCAGCAACTTGTGGCTTCTCTGCTATAGCAAAGTGAAATTTGTCTCTCTGTCTCTACTCTTGAGATGCCCTCTCTTTGGGTCCCACTCTTGTCTTTTCGCAGTTCCCCGTTGTTTGTGTCTCTTTTGGGTAGAAGAAAGCAAAGCAACAAACAAACAAAAAAAAGGCAGGAGAAGGGAGGAAAAAGTAATAAGTTTGGAAAGAAAGGAAGAAGGAGTAAAATAGGAAAAAAGAAAGAAGAGGAAGAAAGTATTGAAAAATAAAGCAATAATAAAATTAAAAATATAAGATTACTAAAAAAAAAAGTTACTAAAGGAAAAAAAATTCCCCTGTTGGTTTCAAACTGTCCAAACCGGTTTTTCTGGTTTCAGCAGGACCTCTCTGTGGGCTGGGGTGCAGGCACATGCATGCAGGTGCCATCCAGACTACCAGACTGGGGTGTGGGCACCCACAGGATCTAGCATGGTCCTTCCTAGTCCTGTGGCAGGACCCAAATGCTTCCTCCCCTCCTCTGGATCGCTGCCAGGCTGGGTGGGAAGCAAGCCAAGCTGCTGTTGCAGGAGAACATCTCAGTCCATTTTCAAAAAAAAAAAAAAAAACTTATCCCAGAAGCCTGTCTCTCAGCCTAGCCCAATTCCCAGCCAGACCGGTGAGGACAATGTGCCTCTCAAGTCTCCTGGGCTGGCGACCACAGAGTCCGCAATTGAACACAGCCCTTTGTCCTCGTTACCCTCTCTGTAAACTCAAGCAGGCAGGTCTCTGCCTGTTGTTGCCCAGCCTTGTTTAGATGGGGAGGGAGGGAGCTGGTGATCTGGCTTTCTCCCAAGGACCCTGCAGCAGGCCCCAGGCTTTCAAAGAGTCTGCCATATACCCTCCAGGTTCCGGCTTCTGAAGAGTCCTCCATGGCAGATGCCTCTGTCCCAGACCAATGCCTCTGGAACCTGACCACGGTGGCGGCCTTTATCTTTACTCAGGTCCCCGAGGCCCCACTGATCTGCATCTGTCTGGTCCAACTGTTGGTTGATTGTGCTGTTCCTCAGTAGATCTGCCAAGATTTTCTCCCATGTGTATGGGAGTTGGAATCCTCTCCATCCTACTCCATTGCCATCTTCCCAGCCTCTTGCCTATACAATGTTTTATGACCACTTGAAAAGAATGTATATTCTGCTACTCTGGGATAAAATGATCTGAAGTTATCAACTAAATCCATCTGATCTAGTGTGTGATTTAATCCTGCTGTGTTCTTGTTGTTTTTCTGTCTAGAAGATCTATCTACTGAAGTCAATTGGGTATAAAAATCCCTGACTATGCCTGTGTTTCTGCCAATTTTTCTTTTTATGTCCATCAAGATGTGTTTATACCTTTAGGTGCTCCTGTTGAGTGAATAGATGTTTACAAGGGTTATATCCTCTTGTTGTATTGTTTTATTTATCATTATGAGGTGTCTTTTTTCTCTGTTATAGCCAAAATAGACTTTAAAGTCTATTTTGTCAGATATAAGTATTACTGCTCTAGCTCTTTTTCACTTCCATTTCCATCTTTTTCCATCCCTTTACTTTTAGTCTCTGTATATCTTTTGTTCTGAGATGGGTCTCTTGTATACATCATACACATGGGTCTTGTTTTCTTATTCATTCAGCTACTATATGTCTTGTGATTGGAGAATTTAAGCCACTTATATTTAAAGTGATTATCGATAGGTACATATTTGTTATCACTTTATTCTTTCAAATATATTCTTCTATTGTCTTTCCCCCTTCCCCTCCCCTCCTTCTTCTTTCTTCTTCTTCTTCTTCTTCTTCTTCTTCTTCTTCTTCTTCTTCTTCTTCTTCTTCTACTACTGTGCCTCCTCTTTCTTCTTCCTAATGAAGACTCTTTTGCATTTCTTATATTGCTGCTTTGATGTTAACAAACTCCTTTAACTTTTTCTTGTCTAGGGATATCTTTATTTCTCATTCAATTTTACATGATGGCCCTGCTGCATAAAGCAATCTTGGTTGTAGGTCCTTGATTTTCATCATTTTGATTACTTCATGCTAATTCCTTCTTGTTTGAAATGTTTCTGTTGAAAAATCAGCTGAGAGTCTTATGGGAGCTCTTTCTTAGGTAACTATCGTTCTCTTATTGCTTTTAAAATTATCCCTTTGTCTTTCACCTTTGTCACTTTAATTATGTTGTATCTTGGTTTGGCCCTCTTTGGGTTTGTCTTGTTTGGGACTCTGTGTTTCTTGAACTGCGTGTCTTTTTCTTCACCAGGTTAGGGAATTTTGAGTCATTATTTTGTTGTTGTTGTTGTTTTTGTTTTCATTTTTTTTTCAAATATGGATGTCTCTCTTGCATCCCCTGCTGGAAACTGGCCTACAACCTAGGCATGTGCCCTAACTGGGAATTGAACCACAGTCCTTTGGTTCACAGGCCCGTGCTCAATCCACTGAGCTACACCAGCCAGGGCAAGGTCATTATTTCTTCAAATAGGTTCTTGGTCCCTTGTTCTCTCTCTTCCCTTTCTGGTACCCATATGATGTGGGTGTTGTTATAGTTAATGCTGTCCCAAAGGTCCCTTAAACTGTCTTCCTTTTTAAAAATTCTTTTTTATTTTTGCTGCTCTGATTGGGTGTTTTTTCTGGCCTCTCTTCCAAATGACTTATTTGATCCTCTGCTTTATCAAACCTACTTTTTATACTTTCTTGTGTATTTTTCATTTCAGATGTATTATTCGTTTCTAACTGATTCTTTTTAAGAGTTTTTATGTCCTTTATTATGTAGTTATTACTAAGGTTTTTTTAGCATTCTTATAATCATTTTTAAACTCTGAATCTGATAAATCACCTGCCTTCATTTTATTTAGATGTTTTTCTGGAGATTTCTCTTGTTCTTTTATTTGGGGCCTGTTTCTTTGTGTCCTCATTTTTGCTACCTTTTTATTATTGTTTATAATCATTAAATAGATCTGCTATGACTCCTAGTCTTTGTGGGGTTGCCTTATGTAGTAGGTCTCCTGTGGCATCCAGTGGCATGGTCTGCTTCATAAACCGAGCTGAGTGCTTCTGGAATCTCCCTTGTGTGAACTATTTGGATCAACCTAGTCTAATTGAGTCTTGCTTGCTATTGGCCTACTTATGCACAGCCTTGGCTATTTGGCTGGTTGACTGTTAGGATCAACCCAGACCACAGTGTATGAGCTGCTATACTGGTGCTGACCACATGATGCAGAATGTACCTCAGCAGAGTTTGTTTCCTCCTGAGAACTCCCTTTGTATATACTGCTTATGGAGTTTATTAGATACCACTCTGATGTTGTATGAAGCTGACCACTGGATATGTCTGTTCAGGAGTCTCTTGGGAGAGACTCTGGTACAAGCCAATATCAGACACTGCCTCTGACTTTTTCTGAGTAACATGTTTGGAGTTACAAAGTGAACTACAGTTTGTGGCTAACTTTTCTGGGCCTGGTATGTGCTGAAATAACCAGTGTACCAAGGATGGCTTTTACCAGCACAGGACCCTGGGCAAGGTCAACAAAAGTCCTAAGAAACCCCAAAATCTGCCTTTCCTGTCTCTGCCTGCCAGATGCTTATTAGGCTCAGTCACTGAAAGCACCTCTGGCAGTACTGGAATTGCATGAGGTAGCATCACAGTAAGTCACCAGATAAGGAAGGGTGAGTGGTGCTCACCAGTTTGATGTAGATTCAAGCTTGGTGACAGTGCTGGATTTTAGGCCAATCGACAATTGTCCCAGTGTATCCCAAGTATATCTACCA
The DNA here is from genome assembly GCF_014824575.4 of Sturnira hondurensis. NCBI lineage: Eukaryota > Metazoa > Chordata > Mammalia > Chiroptera > Phyllostomidae > Sturnira > Sturnira hondurensis. The sequence continues at coordinate 14,504,071 of NW_028075471.1, forward strand.
CCCGCTGGGTGTTCACACACCTTTGTGGTGGGATGAGGTTTCATGTAATTATCAGGTTGAGGCCAGCAGTTTATGAGGCCCAAGCTGAGCAAGATTTGGCTGCATGAAGGAACGGCTCTGCATGGGTAGGACATACGAGGGTAAAATGGCCCCCATCCTAGAGCCACACAACACAGTCTTTCTCAGATTTTGCCATGAGCCCAATCTCAGCAAGGCAAGGCTGCTTGAAGTCGGGAGGGTAGGGTTAAGTGATCTGTGAGGAGGATGTGCAAGTCAGGCTTTGAGGAAGGGAGGGGGACTTGTTCCCATCCCAGAGCAACGCAATTCAGTCTGTCCCAGATTCTACCCAAACCTTGTCAAGACGGAGCTACCAGGAGTTGGGAGCATGGGGTGTGCTAGGAGCCTGGAGAGTGGTGCTGGAATGTCTTCCAAGGAGGGAGGAACCACTCGGATTCATGGGAAAGTGGGCAGAATGGTCCTCTCCCCAAGGTTACACATCTCGGTTAGTGACACCTCCCGAGTCTCCCAGGTCTCTAGATACTGGCCCAGGCAGCTGACTATTCAGCATGGTGCGAACTTTGCAGGGTGGAGTGAAAGGGAGTCCAGAGGGTGGAGCTATTGCTTTCCCCGTTTGATGCTGCTCCATCCAAGAAAGATGGCATCTGTGGTGTCGACATTGACTCAGCACAGGGATCCTAGCAGCTGTCCCTTCAGCTGTCTCCTTAGAGCCACAGTCCCAGACTCTCTTCACTGTCTCTAGTCTACTCCACTCTCCCTTTGCAGGAGCCCAGGGTAAGTAGTTGACAATAGGACACTGTACACTGGTACTTTAAGGGGACACCTGTTTCTCTAGCAGATTCCTGTTTCTCCCCAAGACAGAGTTTCCACTAATTTTCATAGCCATATGATATGTGGTCACTCTGAGACACTAGTATGGGGAGCCTGGCTTGATACCTCACGCTCCTAAGGGGGAAACTTTGCAACTGAGATATCCCTCTGAAACCTCACTTGTACCTCATGTTTCCATCTTTCCTACCAGTCTTCATGTGGATTCTTCTATTGTTTCAGTATTTGTATAAAGTTCCAAAACTTCAGTGTGTTAATCAAGAAGAGGATAATCCAGTTAGTAAATGTAAAAGCAAAGCAAAACCAAACAAAACAAACTGAAATAAAACAAAACAATGGGACACTAAACATCAGTTTTATTTTATTTACTTTTTTGTTTTCACACAGCTGACCTTTGAATGAATAGATGTCACAAAGCCCAACTCCATACTTGAGTAAATGTGAAATAAAACTTTGGGGCTGTTGGAGTTCCTGTCATTTTCTCCACTGAGTCTTTGTCAATATTTTAAAGGACTTTTTAGATTATTTCCATGCTACGCAAACATACACACACACACACACTCTATTATACATTGCTAAGATACTTTAAAATCATAATTAGGTAACATAAGAGTTAGAAAATAACCTAGCAGTTATTTAGATAACTATCTCCTGATAGTTATCTAAATAATCTTTAACGATCTAGATAAAGATTATATTATTTTTCTCAGAGCATCCCCTGTCAGGTGATGACTCATTCACTGGTTGGATCTTCAGCCACATTATTTTGGGCATGCTTAAACTGGACTCTTTCTCTGGCCTACATCAAATTTCTTTAATCAAAAAACAGGCTGACAGTGACCAGAGGGGAGAGGGGAGGGAGTTTCAGGGGAATAGGGTGAAGGGTTTGCAGGAACAATTATAAAGGATACATGGGCAATTAACGGGAGACGGGAGTTGGAAATGGGAGGAAAGTGGGGAGGGCTGGAGTGTTGGGCTGGAGTGGGGGGAAAAGGCAGAAAACTGTACTTGAACAATAATAATAATAATAAAAAACTGCTGGCCTGATCTGCTCCTGCCCTAAATTCTCTTCTATTCATAGTTGTTTTTTTTTTTATTTCAATCAATGGCATTTACATCTGTCTCATTCTTTATATCAAAAATTTGGTGTTACCCTAACTCCATTCTTTCTCTCAAATTTCAATTCAACCTGCCAGTAAAGATATTTTATCCTACCTTCAGAATATGTTCAGACTCCAACCACTTCTCAGTACTTCTCCTGGGTGAAGCCATTATTTCCTCTGAGGTAATTTATTGCAGACACCTAAGGTGGGTCTCCTTCTTTCATCTTTGCTCTCTTCAGTCTCTTCTCCACAGAGAAAGAAAAAAAACATAAAATTAAAAGTTATTTAGATCTTGCCACTGGTTGGCCTAAAACCCTCATTGGTTTCATATCTCTATCAGGGTCACAGTCAAAGTCCTCACAATAGCTCTACACAATGTGCCTTCCCAATTCCCCCTGATATCTCTCTATGACTATTACCACCCTCTTCTCTGCTTATGCTTCTACATCCACACTGGCCTCCTCACTTTCCTTTCAAAGAAATATACACTTCTATGTTTACTGGCTCTTGCTTTGCCTAGAATTTTTTTCCTCAGATGTCTACATGATCCACATTCTTGTGCCTCTCAGTCTTTGCTCAAATATATCACATCCTCTGTGAGGATTCACGTGACCACTTATTTATTTTAATTTTATTTCCCTCCCGGCACTCAGATCTTCCTTACTCTCCTCTGCTTTTGAATAGCATTTGTTGCCCTTTATTGCATCATGTCATTTACTTTTCTATTAAGTTTATTATTTTTTCTTTCAAGTAAAATGTAATTTCCACAAGGCAGATATTTTCATCAGTTTTGGTTCCTAATGTGTAATTGCACAAAGAAGGCTTTTAATAAATATTTGTTGACTGACTAAATAAATAAAATAAAAAATTTAGGACCCCATGAGATACAGACCATTTTCTTCACACAACCTTCAGACCTCTGTTGAAAATGAATTTTTTTCTTAACTTTAGTAGTCCTGGCCTCTTGAATTTGCATAACTCTATTGGCATGGGAGTTGGCCTGAAGCCCATACCCCATGGCCAAACCTTCTGACAATAACCTGAGAAGGTAGGAACTTTTATATCCTAATTCATCAAGTGAGAAAATAGAAGTTCAGACAGGTTAAGTGATTTGTCCAGTGTCACATTGTTATTAAATGAAAAAGTCAGGATTCAGATGCAGGCAGTCTGAATCTATAGCTCATGCTCCTAAGCACTGTTTTGTACTCTTATTTATGTCTCTTCTTTCTAGAGAAAGGTACACAGTTATCTTGGGGTGTAACTCTTAGGGAACAATATTCTCAGAATATGTAAGGCACTTTCTGGAATCTATTGTAAGATATGAGAAGTTAATTACTTTTTTGGTAGCCTGGTTCATTAATGAATAGCCAAAATTCTATTTGGAGAAATTAGGGCTAGGGAAGAACATCTGGATTGTTTTCCATTTTGCGGCAGGTTACAAAGCAAGGTGAATGTGTTTTCCATAGAAGAGCCATTTGGATGTAAAGACAGTATGTTTTTCCTGGGTCATCCCTTTTTCAGTCTCATTGATTGTCAAAGGAAATGGTGCTGCTTTGGGCTAGGGCAAAACTATCACTGGTGGAAGTCTTATTTTTATTGAAACAGCCCAGTGTCACAATAGTCATTCTGGCAGTTCTACCCCCTGCCAACACAGAATGAGTTTATTGTCAACAACCCCTCTTACCCCCAGACCTCTTTCACACATACCATAGTGAAGTCACAACTCTTGAGTCTCTATTTTCACAGCTGCCTATTTTTACTTAAGTGTGGACTGTGAATTTGTCTCTGTTACTTTCTGTGTTGTTATATTTCAACCTTCATTTCATCTTACTGGAAACTGAAAATTCCAGTTATCTCATTGAACATTTTAATTAGATTTCCCAGCTTAATGTTTTTGAGTGAATAGAACAATCTACGCATGAATTTATTTTTGTAGTTTTATAACTTTATTTGACAATCAGCAGCTAGTTCTCATCCATATTAACTGTTTGTAGATTTTTGAAAGTGGTAACAGACACATAGGTAACAAACATGTAGGGTTCATTTGGTGTAACTTCATTAATTTCATTACTTTTTCTGGACAACACCTAGATAAGGTATGGTGCATCTCTAATTCCTTTGTTGAGCCTGGTGTCAGTGAGCACATCTGGAGTTCCCATGTCCTTCATGGCAAATTTTTGTATCTGTTTGAGTGCCCAAGGAGCAAGTTTCTTGAAACACATTCCATATATGGGCTGTGAATGTTGATGGTGTGTTCTTTGGTCACTAGTTCATTGATGGCAGAACAGTCCTTGTCCATCTTGCCACCCTTCTTGTGGGAGCCATTCTGCTGGGCTGAGATTGGAAAGGAACATATAGATATTTTAAAAAATAATTCCTAAGCATTGCAGGAATAGTGGTAGCATGCCAACATTTTATCAGCTGTGAATTTAAGAAAGTTATTAAGTTTATTACATAGGTGACCTAAAAGATAGAAATTCTGAGAAATATATTATTTGGAAAGGTAGATAAACTCTGATAGTTTATTGTAGAGTAGTATAGTACAATTTAAATATAAAGACAGCCCATATTTGTAGGCTATATATATATGGCTTATATTTTATAGAAATATAAATAAATGTAACTTAAAATATTGTAGTAGCCACATTTAAAAAGTATTTTTTGTAGAAAAAAACTTTTATTTTTTTACTCATTTATTTATTTATTGTTGTTTGATTACAGTTGTCTCCATTTTCCCCCATTGCTATCCCCTGCCCTGCCCATACCCCTCTCCCACATTCAATCCTATCTTAGTTGTCCTTGCCCATTGATCCTGTACATGCATGTTCCTTGACTTGATCACTTCCGCTACTTTTCCCTTTTATCCCCTCCCACTTCCCCACTGATCACTGTCAGTTTGTTCTTTATTTCTAAGTCTCTGGTTCTATTTTGCTTGCTTGTTTATTTTGTTGATTAATTTCCATTTATAGGTGAGATCATATGGTATTTGTATTTCACCTCCTGGCTTATTTCACTTAGCATAATACTATGTAGTTCAATTCACACTGTTGAGAAAGGTATAAGTTCCTTCTGTCTTTTGGCTGCATAGTATTTCATTGTGTAAATGTAACATAGTTTTTTGACATACTTGTTTACGGATGGGCATTTAGGCTGTTTCTAGCACTTGGCTGTAGTAAATAATGCTGCTATGAACATTGGGGTGCCTAGGTTCTTTTGAATTAGTGTTTCAGGGTTCTTAGGGTATAATTCCAGCAGTGGAATTGCGAGGTCAAAAGGCAGTTCCATTTTTAGTTTTCTGAGGAAATTCAATACTGTTTTCCACAGTAGCTGCACCAGTCAGCATTCCCACCAACAGAGCACCAAGGTTCCCTTTTCTCCACAACCTCTCTAAAAGTTGTTGTTTGTTGATTTGTTTATGATGGCCATTCTGACCGGTTTGAGGCTGTATCTCATTGTATCTCTCTGATGACTAGTGATGCTGAGCATCCTTTCATGTCTCTGGGTCCTCTGTATGTCCTCCTTGGAGAAGTGTTTGTTCATGTCCTTTGCCTATTTTCTTTTTTAGAATGGAAAACATTTTCCCATTATTGTTCTGGGAGTGATTAATAAAAATGCATTTGTATAATTTACATAGGAATTAAATACCTACAAAGTTCTAAAATGACATGTTTTGAAGCTTAGAAAATGTGTTTAACTTGAACACTTAAGTATTGCTAATTCGCCTCACTTGAGACATGCACCATAAAAGCGTAAATGAGAGAAGCAGAGTATCTTTGTTTTAGTGCTGAATCCTAAACAGCCTGTTAGTCATGTTCAAAATTGGTGGTACCATTAATTTGCAAATATAGGATCCCTGTAATGTGCCAGGTCACCATTCGCTGAGGCTGCAGTGGGGTTTTTCAAACATGTTTTGAAAGCGTAACAAAATCAAACATTTGGTAACCAGTAGCTGTGTTTCAGTCTTCCATGTGCCAGTGGCTAGTAGTGGCTTCTCCTTGCTTTAGGTAGAGATCTCTGGTTCAAGCTGAGTTTTCCTGACAACCAGGGCCTGCTAACTCCTTTGCCTATTTTTTAACTGTATTGTTTGTCTTCCAGGTGTGGAGTCCTTTGAGTCCTTTACATGTTTTGGAGATCAAACCGTTGTCTGAGGTATCATTGGCAAATATATTTTCCCATATGGATGGCTCCCTTTTCATTTTGGTGATGTTTTCTTTAGCTGTGCCAAAGCTTTTTAACTTGATGTAATCCCATTTATTCTCTCCTTTATGTTCCTTGTTCTAAGGGACATATCAGTGCAAATATTACTGCATGGAACATATGAGATTTTTCCTGCTTATGTTCTCTTCTAGAACTTTAATGTTTCATGAGTTATATTTACGTATTCCATCCATCTTGAGTTTATTTTTGTATATGGTATAAGTTGGTGGTTGAGTTTCATTTTTCACATGTAGCTCTCCAGATCTCCCAGTACCATTTGTTGAAGAGGCTATTTTTACTTGACTTTATGCTTCTGCCCTCTTTGTCAAATATTAATTGACAAATGAGATATGTGTTTAATTCTGTACTCCCTGTTCTGTTTCATTGATCCATGTTTCTGTTTTTATGCAAATACCAGACTGGTTTGATTACAGTAGCCTTGTAATATACTTTTATGTCAGGTATTGTGATCACTCTTACTTTGTTCTTCTTTCTCAAAATTGCCGCAGCTATTCAGAGCCATTTATGGTTGTGTATAAATATTTGAAATGTTTATTCTATCTGTGAAATATGTCATTGATATTTTAGTAGGGATTGTGTTGAATCTATAAATTTCTTCTGGGTAGTATGGATATTTTGATAATGTTGATTCTTCTAATTCATGAACATGGTAACTGCTTCCATCTATTTTTTTTCTTAGCTTCTTTCTTCAGTGTTCTGTAGTTTCCTGTTTATAGGTCTTTTACCTCCTTGGTTAGGTGTATTCCTAGGTACTTTATTTTTCTTGTTGCTATAGTAAATGGGGTTTTCCCCCAATTTCTGTTTCTGATATTTCATTATTTGTATACAAAAATGCCTTTGGTTTCTGAATATTGACTTTGTATCCTGCTGTTTTGCCAAATTTACTTATTAGGTTGAGCAGTGTTTTGGTGGAGTCTAAAGAATTTTCTATGTATGCTATCATATCATCTGCAAACAATGACAGGTTTTTTTCCTCCTTTCCAATCTGAATGTCTTTTATTTCTTTTTCTTGTCCAATTGCTGTGGCTAGAACTGCCAATATTATGTTGCATAGAAGTGGTGAAACTGAATACCCTTGTCTTAGGGGAAAAGCTTTTAGTTATTGTCTGCTGAATATGATATTGGCTGTAGGTTTCTTGTGTATGGCTTTTTTGTTGAGGTATGCTTCCTCTACTCCCACTTTGCTGAGTGCTTTTATCCTAAATGGGAGCTGTAATTTACCAAATGTTTTTTAGCATCTATTGATATGATCATGTGTTTTTGTCTTTGCGATGAATTATGTTTACTGATTTGTGAATATTGTACTATCCCTGCATCCCTGTGATGAATCCCTCTTGATGATGGTGTATGTTCTTTAAAAGATTTTTTAAAGATAAAATTAATTTTAATAATCTTAACTCAACATGTCCAAAATAGTATTTTGTTCCCTGAGGCTGGTGAACCAAGTTACCATATACTTAACAATAGCAGTTTATTCTCTCACAGTTTTGTAGAGCAAAAGTTCAAAGTCAAGCTGTAAGTAGAGTCCCACTCCCTCTGGAGGCTCTAGGCAGAGTCCCTTCTCTTTCTCTTCCTGTTTCTCATGGCTGTTGGTATTTCTTGACTTGCAGCCATATCACATCAATCTTTGCTTTACTCCTATAGGCACATTTCCCCCTCCTGATATTTATGGAATCTCTATTGACCTCAGTCTTTTTAAACAAAATTAAGTATAGTAGTATAGAATATTATGTTACTTTCTGGTGTATAATACAGTGATTCAACATTTGTATAGGTTACAATGTGATTACCACACTAATTCTAGTATTCATCTGTCACTGTGAATTTATTCAGGCCCCCCCCATCATTCCTTCCATTCTGGCAAAGATTCGTTTGATCTCTGTTTACACGAATCTGTTTTTGTTTTGTTTCTTTATCTGTTTTTTTCTTTAAATTCCACATATATGTGAAATGATATGGTATTTGTCTTTCTCTGTGAGATTTATTTTTCTTAGCACAATACCCTCTAGGCCACATTCATATTGCTGCAAATGGCAAGAATTCATTTTTTATTGCTCTGCAATACCCATTGATACATGTATTACATATTCTTCATCTATTCATCACTTTAAGGACACTCATCATTGGAATTGAACCCTGGATAATTTATGATAAGTGATTTCTCTTAATATCCTTAATCACATTTGTTTACTACGTAAGATTGAATATATTCACTCATTTACCACAAAAAGTAATATTCATAGATTCTGGGGATTAGGACATGGACATATCACTTTTGGGATCACCATTCATCCCACTACAATGATCATGCTTATGTGTAATCAATATAAAAAATTATTATGAGATACTTTGCATTTTTTTCTGTACTAAGTCTCTGAAATCTGGTGTGCATTTAACTACAGCCCATCTCACTTCAGTACACTAAATTTTTACTAGAAATACTTGGTCTGTATTCAGGCTTTTATAAAATGTAAAGTTAAAAAATCAATCCACATATTCAGGTACAAATATATTTAAAATTTTCTAGTGATAAATCAAATATTAGTTTTTTATTTTATTTCCCCTTCACATTTTTAATTAATTAATTAATTAATTTATTGTTGTTCAAGTACAATTGTCTCCATTTCCCCCAAGCCATTTCCTCCAACCACAGCCATCCTCACCTCCCACCCTCAATTGTACCCCACTTCAGCTTTGTCTGTGTGTCCTTTATACATGATCTTTGACAAGCTCAAATTTTATTTTTATTGTTTATGCTACTACAGTTCTTCCTGCTTTTTCTCCCTTTCCCAACCTCCACCCAGCCCTGCCCTCTCCCCTCCCCATATTGTTCTCGTGTCCATGGCGTGTGCATAAATGTTATTTGGATCCCTTTGCCATCTTTCATCTCATCCCCCTGTGTTTTTTCCAGCAGCTGTCAGTCTGTTTTACGTATCTAAGCTTCTATTACTCTTTGTTCATTACTTTAGTTTATTAATTAGATTCCACATACAAGTGAGATTATGTGGTATTTTCTTTCACTGACTGGCTTGATTTACTTAGCATAATTTTCCTCAGGTCCATTCATGCCGTTGCAAAATGTAAGAGTTTCTTCTTTTTTACCACTTAATAATATTCCATTTTGTAAATATACCATGACTTTTTTTTCACTCAGTTGCTGATGGGCATTTAGGCTGTTTCAAATCTTGGCTATTGTAAATAGTGTTGCTATAAACATGGGGATGCATATACATTTTTTGCATTACTGTTTTGGAATCACTGGGTCAAAGGGGAGTTTCATTTTTAATTTATTAGGGATACCCTATATTGTTTTCCATAGTGGTTGCCCAAGACAACATAACCACCAACAGTGCACTAGGGTTGCCTTTTCTCCACATCCTCGCCAAAAATTGTTGTTTGTTGATTTATTGATGGTAGCCATTCTGACAGGTATAAGGTGATGTCTATTAAAATTTTAATCTGCATTTGCTTGACAATTAGTGATTTTGAGCATTTTTTATTTGTGTATGGGCCCCCTGTGTGTCCTCTTTGGAAAAGTGTCTATACAGGTCTTTTGCCCATTTCTTAATTGGGTTGTTTGTCTTCCTTACATTGAGTTGTATTAGTTTTTTGTGTATTTTAGAGATTAAACCCTTGTCCAATGTATCATTGACAAAAATGTTCTATAAATTATGTTCCCTATTCATCTTGCTGATGGTTTCTTTAGCTTATACAGAGTTTTTTAAGTTGATTTAGTCCCATTTGTTATTTTCTGCTTTGTTTCTTGTGTCTTAGAACACGATATCAGCAAAAATATTTCTATGTTGCATATCTGAGATTTTACTCCTTATGTTCTCTTCTAGAATTTTTATGATTTAGTGACATATATTTAAGCCTTTTATCCATTTTGAGTATATTTTTGTGTATGGTGTAAGTTGGTGGTCTAGTTTCATTTTACTTCAGGTATCAGTCTAGTTTTCACAACACCATTTTTGAAGAGACTATTGAAATATTGGCTTTAAAATTTAAAATGTATTTCCTTAAAATTTAAAATGTATTTCCTTGGTCTCATTAGCCACATTTTAGTACTTGGTAGCTATGTGTGCCTAGTGGTTATTGTATTATATAATGCAGTGCTAGAGTTTGCTTTAATTATTAAGTATTGATTAGAATGCACAAGAGGATGTGAACTCATACAATGATGACATAAGTTTAAGTAGCATTAAGTTTTGTAATTTATGATTATTTTTGAGAATGTATAGTGTTATAGGACCTGGTTCTTACATTGGTTTTCTTGTTTTGCCTATGGTTCAGTTATCAAAAGTTAGTATGGGATGATAGATAAGGAAACCAATGGGGAACCACATCTGAAAATGTTTGCCAATAAGCTAATTTAATCTAAAGAGACTCTGTGCTTAGAACTTCATTGGGACTTTGTTTTTACCTTTCCATCAAGCACAGTATGGATGCCATTCTAAGTTCCTCTAGTTAACTTCTTTTCAGAAAGTTGATGTTCTAGGAGATGAAGAAATAAGAGACTATACCTAAAANCTTACATTGGTTTTCTTGTTTTGCCTATGGTTCAGTTATCAAAAGTTAGTATGGGATGATAGATAAGGAAACCAATGGGAAACCACATCTGAAAATGTTTGCCAATAAGCTAATTAATCTAAAGAGACTCTGTGCTTAGAACTTCATTGGGACTTTGTTTTCACCTTTCCATCAAGCACAGTATGGATGCCATTCTAAGTTCCTCTAGTTAACTTCTTTTCAGAAAGTTGATGTTCTAGGAGATGAAGAAATAAGAGACTATACCTAAAATGTCAAGAAGTTAAATATAACTGAAAATAAAATGAGTAGCATTATTAATAATGGCAAATAGTAATGCCATCAGTAAAATAAGTTATAAGATAAAATAAATTTATGCTTTTTTTCTTTGATCAGCACACAACTTAATGGTGTTTTAGATCATCTATCTTTTATACAGTACATTTTGCCTGAGAGGATTATCAGATAAGATGCTGATTGTTTGCCCCTAATAGTAATCCTAGGTGAATAGTATCCTTCTTAGGAAGAGAAAGGATGCCACTTTTTCAGTGGTTATAAAAACACCACAAGTCAACTCATATATTGCATTATGGGAGCTTAAATTCAATACTAGAAATTGCACCAACAAAAAATATTGTGGCTTTCAAGATGGTCTGGCGAGGAAAAACATGCTCTTTCTATTTGGTTGACATGTATCCATTTCAAACTTTAGAGTTGATTCTATATCAACTCAGAAGTCCATATCCAGAATCAATTCCAGATACTAGGGGAATATGTTTTTTAAGAGTAGAAATTTGCATGTCTCAGTTGGGAATATTTTATTACAATTACTATTGAAAAAAGATAAATATTCCTTATGTACTAGGGACAGGAACTATCTATATCGAGAGGCTGATGAAGTAATTTTAGTTTGGAATGTCTGGTGACATTCCAATCTGATGATGTCTTACTGGGCTTCTGATGTAATCCCTCCAACATTTATGTGGTGCTGTGATAACCTTGTTAAGTGCTGTGAGAGAATAGAAGTCAACCTAATGACCAAAGCATTGTGATGTAGTGGGCAGGAGTGAAAAATTAATAACAAGCAAGAGAAGAAGATGGTGGTGAGGTAGAAGGGAGCAGATTCCACTTCCCCTTACTCACAGGAGAAAATAGGATAAACAGAGGTATAGAGCAAACAGCCAATAATACCCCAGCATATGAAAATAGGAGACCAAAAATTTTGGCAGACACTGAAAAACCAGATGGTAAGGAGAGTGCTTCAGGACAATAAAGACCCAGGAACCTGCTCAGGGACCAAGGCAGCTGCAGCCCCAAACCCAGTACACTGGGTCTGCCACAGAGTTTTGGGGAGAAAGCCTGTCAATGTCTCCTTCCCTGGCCAAACAGGGTTTGAAGAGCATGAGGAGAGACCTGGTTGCTTGAAGTCATAGAGAGGGGAATAAGGACTAAGTGACAAATACACAGGGGCTATGAGCACCTGCAAAGTCTGTGGACACTGGCTCAGGAGAGTTGAGAGGAGCGCACTGATGGGCCCTGACCCTGATAGTCTCCTGCCTGGCCTGGAGAATTAGAGTGGGAGTATGGAGTGGGAGGCTTTAGCAGCAGGAATTTCTGAAAAAGAAAAAGTGAAAAGAGAGACACTTTGGGGAATTCTCCTGAAACAGCCACTCCAGCTTCCTCCCAACCCAGCTGGGCAGCGATCCCAAGGCTGCAGAGAAGGTTGGGAAGAAGGCTCTGCACACCCCCATAGCACTGGGAAGGGTGCACGCCCAAACCCAAGGAACCATGACAGCCTGGCCCCGCGCTCACTTGCTCGCACCCCAGCCCACAGTGATAATCCTGGGGAAAGATCGCTCTGAGGAAGGCCTAGGTGGAACACCCAAAGTGCCAGGGAGAAAGGCACCAGGCTAGCTCTTAGAAGAGTGCATATAAGGCTGACTGAGTGCAGATCAGGAAGGGAGAAAAGCCATACCAATTTCCCCTCAGCCTGCTACAGCCAGCAACACTAGAAAAACTTGCTTGGCCAGTTTGAAACCAAGAGATATCTTTTAAAGTATTTTTTTATTTTTAATTTTTATTATATTTTATCTTTGCATTCCTTTTTCCTCTCTTTCCTTCTTTCTTCATTTATTCCTTCTTTTCCTTCCAATTTTATCTCTTCTTCCTCCCTTCTTCTGCTTTTTTTTTAAATACTCACAAGTAAGACAAAAAAATCCTGGAACCTTGAAAAGACCAGAGTTGGACCTAAAGAGAGGGCATCCCAACAGCTGAAACAGTGAGAAAATTTTACCAAGATATTACAGAGAACCTTCAAGTTATTGCATATTTGTATTATTACTTTTTCATTATTATTACATCTTTTATTTTAATAGTATTTTTTTCTGTTCCTTTTTCTGTATAGTCTTCTTTGCTTGGCTGGTTATATTGTATCATTTGACAGGTTTCTCCTGTTCAGTATTTCACAGTGTATTGCTAATTTACTGCCCTTCACATCATTTGTGTTCCATTAGCACACTACTCAAGGTCCTATACTTCTTATTCTTATTATCCAGATCATATAGATTCTGACATATTATTGTGGCTCTAAAATTATTGTAAATAATAGCTGTTCCATACAGTTGTAAGTACTTCACAACACCCTTCCCAGATCTCAGCCCACTTCACAGTTCCCTGAATTCTATTACTGTAGTGGTTAACTCTATTCTCTCACACAATATACCTCTTTATTAGCCTTTACTCTCACCTTACCTCAGAATATGACCTCGAACAAGCTCACTGCTTTCTAGATCCAACTTACAATCCTTCCCTCTCCAACAAGAGTCTTATCTTCTTTACATCCGTATTAAAAAGTGGCTAGTTTAATGGAAGATCACGGTTAACACTATATATAGCCAAAGTATCTCCTATCTCTTCTCTACTGGATTCTACTGTAAGTATCATAGAATACTCTCTTTCTGTTTTAAACCATTTTACCTCCCCCCTCCACGTGACCACAAAAGAGAGTAGGTAGAAGCTGTGAACACCAGGATGCACATGGGGAGAGGAAAGCCAACAACAAAGGAACCACCAAGAGATGACAATAGGAGAAAATGAAGTAGGAGTGAAAACCACACAAACCTCAATCCAGGACCTATCTGGAAATACAACTCAACAGTGGAGAAACTACCCAGTAAAAACAACTGAACAAGGGCAAGAGAGAATCCTCAAAACCTTGTACACACAAAAGAACAAGCTTCAGCACAACCTGCCCTCACCAGCACAACAAAATACAGGAAGTGGTACACAGAGGGACCATCAGTTAACCAGCTGGTGGGAAGAACCCACCAAAGAAAGACCCCACAACAATCAAAACCCAAAGATAAACACAGAGCCAATTTAAATGACAGTCCAAGACCAGTGAGCTCAGGAGATCAAGGAGATGGAATTGAATCTCACAGGACTTCTACCATAGAAGTTCATACCATGAACCCAGGAAGTCAGAACAGATCCATTTAATAAGCAGAGGCTAACAAGAAGAGTCTCACAAACAATATAAAGACAAAGAAACAATCCCCAAATGAAAAAAAAGGAGGAAGCCTCAAAAAGAATGCTAAATGAAATAGAGGCAACTCAACTATCAGATACTGGCTCCAAAACAATGGTTATTAGAAAGCTGAAAGAGTTGACAATGAACTACCAGAAACCACCGGGAAACTAAAATGAAATCGCTGCAAACTACATCAACATGAAAAAGGAAATAGAAGCTATCAATAAGACCAAAGTGTAAATGAAGAATAAAATTTCTGAACTGAAGAACACAGTAGAAGAAATTAAAAGCAGGGCTGATGAAGCAAAATATCAGATCAGTGAGTTGGAGGACAATGTAGAAAAAAAAACACCAAGAAAGAGCAAGAAAGAAAAAGAGGCTGAGAAAATATGAAGATGTATTAAGGGAAATGCAGGACAATGTGAAACTTAACAATATCCAAATAATAGGGATACCAGAAAAAGAAGAAGAAGAGCGAGGGATAGAAAACCTGTTTGAAAAAGTAATGATGGAAAATTTCCCTAATTTGATGAGAAAAAAGTCGAACAAATCCAGGAATCACAGAGAGTCCCAATCTATAGGAACCTAAACAGGCCCGCTTCAAGACACATCATCATTAAATTGGCAAAATTCCAAGATAAAGAGAAAATCTTAGAGGAAACAAGGGAGGAGTAGGAAGTAACATACAAGGGAGTCCTCATAAGGTTACCAGATGACTTTTCAATGGAAACACTCCAAGCCAGAAGAGAATGGCAAGAAATATTCCAAGCAATGAGAACCAGAGGCCTGCAGCCAAGGTTACTTTATGCAGCAAGGCTGTCAATCAGGATGGAAGGCCAAATAAGGAGCTTCCCAAACAAAAGAAGTCTAAAAGAACACACCTCCACCAAACTAGCTCTGCAAGAGATCCTAAAGGAACTGCTTTCAGGAAAGGAAGGAAAGGAGAGATAGAGAGGAAAATGGGAATGAATAACTATCTATCAATAATAACTTAAACATAAATGGGTTAAATGCTCTAATCAAAAGACATAGAATAGCTGAATGGATAAGAAAGCATGACCCACACATATGCTGCCTATAAGATACCCACCTCAGGATGAAAGATCTACACAGACTGAAAGTGAAGGGCTTGAAACAAATTTCCCAATCAAACAGACAGGGAAAAAAGCCGGGGTAACAATACTCATATCGTATAAAATAGACTTCATAAAAAGACCATAAAGAGAGACCCACAAGGTCACTTCATAATACTAAAGGGAAGAATCCACCAAGAAGACATAAACATTGTAAATATATATACACCCAATATAAGGGCACCCAAATACATAAAGAAAATCTTAGAGGACTTCAAGAAAGATATTGACAGCAATACAATTACAGTAGGAAATTTTAACACCCCGTTGCCAAAATTGGACAGATCTTCCAAACAAAATATCAACAAAGATATTGTGACATTGAACGATGCACTAGATGAAATAGACTTAACTGATATATATAGAGCCCCTCATCCCAAAGAAGCGAAATACAGATTATTTTCAAGTGCACATGGGACATTTTCCAAGATAGACCATATCATAGACACAAAACAAGCCTCAACATATCCAAGAAAATTGGTATCTTATCAAGCATTTGCTCTGATCACGAGAAACTGAAACTTGAAACCACCTGAAGAAAAAAACGCAAAATACTAAAAATTGTGGAGATTGAATAGCATTCTATTAAACAATGAATGGGTCAAGAAAGAAATTAGGGAAGAAATAAAAAAGTTTTTGAAAACAAATGGAAATGAACTCAAAACAATACAAAACTGATGGGACAAAGGGAAGTCAGTCCTGAGAGCGAAGTTCATATCAATACAGGCTTTCCTAAAAAAAAAAAAAATAGAAACATTTGAAATAAACAACTTAACCAATGCCTCCAAGAACTTGAGGAACAACAACAAAGACAGCCCAGAGAAAGTAGAAAGAAGGAAATAACAAACATCAGAGCAGAGTTAAATGACATAGAGACTAAAAGCACAATTCTAAGGATAAATGAATACAGGAGCTGTTTGAAAAGATAAACAAAATGGACAAACCTTTAAAAAGGCTCATCAAGAAAAAAAAGAGGACCCAAATAAACACAATCAGAAGTGAAACAGGAGACATTACAATTGACACCACAGAAATACAAAGGATTGTGAGAAATTCCTATGAAGAACTTCATGGCAACAAATTTGAAAACCCAGGTGAAATGGACACATTTCTAAAAAAAATATAATCTTCCAAGTCTCAATGAAGAAGAAACAGAAAGCCTAAACAGACCAGCAACAGCAGATTGGAGCAGAAATTGGAGCAGAAAACAAAAAACTTCTGACATAGAAAAGTCCTGTACCAGATGGTTTCACAGGAGAATTCTACAAAGCATTTGAGGAAGAGCTAACCCCTATACTTCACAGACTATTCCAAAAAATCCAAAATGATGGAAGACTCTCAAACTCTTTTTGTGAAGCCAGCATCATCCTAATCCAAGGCCAGATAAAGACACAATAAAGAAATAAAACTTTAGGCCAATATTGTTGATGAATATAGACACTAAAATCCTGAACAAATTATTGGTAGAATGCATCCAACAAGATATTAAAAAGACTATATACCATGACCAAATGGGATTCATCCCAAGGATGCAAGGATGGGTCAACATTTGCAAATCAGTAAATGTAAACATCACATTAACAAAAGCAAAGACAAAAATCACACAATCATATCAATAGATGCAGAAGAAGCATTTCATAAGGTACAGTACCCATTTGTGATAAAAACACTCAGCGAAGTGGAAATAGAGGGAACATTGCTCAATATATTAAAGGCCATATATGAGATACCTACAGTCAACATCATACTCAATGGGCAATAACTAAAATGTTTTCCACTAGAGTCAGAAACAAGACATGGTTGTCTACTTTCACCACTTCTATTCAATATAGTATAGGAAGTTTTAGCCACAGCAATCAGACAAGAAAAAGAAATAAAATGCATCCAAATTGGAAAGGAAACAATACTGTCATTGTTTGCAGATGACATGATAGTATACATGGACAATCCTATAGACTCTACAAAAAAACTGCTGGACCTAATAAATGAATTTGGCATGTAGTGGGATAAAAAGCCAATATCCAGAAATCAAAGACATTCTTGTATACCAACAATGAAACAGCAGAAGTGGAAATCAAGAAAAAAACACATTCGGTATAGCAAAAACAAAAATAAAATATCTGGGAATAAACCTAACCAAGGAAGTAAAAGACCTGTATGCAGAAAACTACACAACACTGAAAAAAGAAATCAAGGAAGACAGAAACAACTGGAGACATATACTGTGTTCATGGATCAGAAGAATTTACATCATCAAAATGTCCATACTACCAAAAGTAATTTACAGATTTAATGTAATACCTAATAAAGTACCAATAGCATATTTCACAAACATAAAACAAACCCTTCAAAAATCTACATGGAACCATAAACAACCCCGAATAGCAGCTGCAATTTTGAGAAAGAAGAGCAAAGTAGGAGGGATCACAATACCTAATACTGAAGTGTATTACAAGAGCAGTGTAATTCAAACAGCCTTGTATTGGCTTAAAAACAGGCACATGAACCCATGGAATAGAACAGAGGGCCCAGAAATAAACACAAGTCTCTATGGTCATTTAATGTTCAACAAAGGGGGCAGCAGCATAAAATAGAGTAAAAATAGCCTCTTTAACAAATGGTGTTTGGAGATCTGGACAGCTATGTGCAAAAAAAATGAAACTCGAGCACCAACTTACACCATACACTAAAATAAATTCAAGGGGGATAAAAGACTTAAATATAAGCTGTAACACCATTAAAGTCCTAGAGGAGAATATAGGCAGGAAAACTCCAGATATTTCATGCAGCAGTATTTTCACTGATATGTCCCCTAGAGAAAGGGGCATAAAGGAAAGAAGGAACAAATGAGATCTCATCAAAAAAAAGCTTCTGCGCAGCTAAAGAAAACAGCATTAAAATAAAAAGAGAACCAACTGTATGGGAAAACATATTTGCCAATGATAGCTCAGACACTGGTTTAATCTCCAAAATATATAAAAAACTCACACAAGTTCACTCTAAGAAGACAAGCAACCCAATTAAAAAGTGGGCAAAGCACTTGAACAGACATTTTTCCAAAGAGGACATATAGAGGATCCAGAGACGCATGAAAAGATGCTCAGTATAGCTAGCTATCAGAGAGATGCAAATTAAAACCACAATGAGATACCACTCCACACTGGTCAGAATGGCCATCATAAACAAATCAACAAATGGTAAGCTCTGGCCAGATTGTGGAGAAAAGGGTACCCTAATACATTATTGGTGGAAATGCAGACTGCTGTAGCCACTGTGGAAAATAGTGTGAAATTTCCTCAAGAAACTAAAAATGGAATTTCCTTTTGATCCAGCAATTCCACTGCTGGGATTATACCCTTAGAATCCTAAAGCACCAGTTCAAAAGAACCTATTCATCCCAATGTTCATAGCAAAACAATTTACAATAACTAAGTGCTGAAAACAGACTAGGTTCCCATTAGTAAATTAGTGGATCAAATACTGTGCCACATTTACACAATGAAATACTATGGATCAGAAAGAATGGAGCTCCTACTTTTTGTGACCACATGAATGGAACTGGAGAGCATTATGTTAAGTAAAATAAGCTAGGCAGTGAAAGACAAATGCCATATGATATCACCTATAAGTGGAACCTAACTAACAAAACAAACAAGCAAGCAAAATATAATATGAAACATTGAAATTAAGAACAAACTAACAGTAGCCAGAGGGGAGGGAGAAGAAAATAACTGGGGACAAAAGGGAAAGGGTCATCAATTAAGTGTAAAGGTCCAAATGGCAAAGCCAAACAGGGTAGGTTGAGGGTGGGAGGCAGGGGTGGGGGTGGGGTGACAGGGGAAGGTGGTGGTGGGAAAATAGAGACAATTGTATTTGAACATTAATAAAATGATTAAAAAGAATAAAAAATTGTAATCTACACAAGAGTCAATGCCCACAGAAAAAAATTATGTTAAAGATAGAAAAATAAACAGCTGTAGTTCCTTGTAGATTTTTTATCACAATTATTTTAATTGATTCTCACTACCCAGGGATCATTGCTGTTACCATCTCATTATATAACCTCCCATTCTCTTCATAATGCATGAACCTGCTGTTTATCTGTGCAACACATATATCTGCATTTGAACTCAGATATAACTTGCTATATGATTCTGTTTCAGTGTCATCCTTCCACAGTAGACTGTAGACTCCAGGTGGCCAGGAAATGTGCCTCTCTAGTCCTCAGCTCTGCACCCTGGCCCTGCATTAGTATTGGTTGATGGATGACCACTACTTAGTTTGTTTTAGTCGCACAGTTTCTTTTTTTCTAATTATACCATTATTAGTCTGTTTAATCTTCTATTGTTAAAATCTTAAACTTTTAATAAATGTTTTACATCAATATTAGGACTTATGCATACTTTATTTTAGTAGTTATTAATTATAGAATAATACTTCAATACACTTACTATGTAAAAAATGGAAACACTACATGTAAGGCCCAACCCCGTCTCTTGCAGGGAGAGTCAATTATCAGTTTAATTTGAAATTTTCTAGATAGATTTCTCATATATTAAATAATATAGATATGCTCATAAAAGTATATACTATCGTTTGTTGTGTATGTGCTTTATATAGTTGATATAGTATTGTTCTCATTGTTATACATATTTATGTCCCTTTAGTATGTTGGATTTCATCTTGTAGATATACCGCAATGGACAATTTATTTTTATTTGTTACTATTTTAAACAACATTTCAGTGAACAGCTGAATTTCCCCAGATGTAAATTTTGAAACGGTAATTGAACTGTAGATAGTTTACTTGGAGGCACTTAATTATCTCAGGAAATAGCAGTAGGGGACTGGGAAGATAAGACAGGAAAGGGAAGCAAGCCAATGCATGTTCTTCCATAAGTAGGCTGTTGCTTGGGACAACCGGATCTCAGTTGCACTGGGATCCCGTTGTGGGGGAGAGGCTGCTGTGCAGAGCATGCCTCAGAGAAGTCCCACTGGAGGGGTGAACAAACAGGTCTGAACTCACCAACTCCAGCTTATCACAAGCTCTGGGCTGCTCCCAGTGGCACTGACTCCTGGCTACTCCTGGCCTGGTCAGGGTGATTTGACCATGTTCTTAGATTCCTGTCCATAGAAAGGTCTTACTTACCTGCTCACAGTACAAAGTATTAGTGTGCAGGAATGGAACGTCCATTGTCACATCCTCAAGTGTCTGCTTGTGTTTTTGTACCCATATTTTAATAAGTATTTTGGGGAAACAAATCATTCTTTTACCACTTTTAACTGGACCTTATGCCTTGGCTTATTTTATTTTCCTGTGAAAACTCTCTATTGCTAGGTCATCTTAGTCACCTGCTCCACTGTTCAGTTTTCCCCAGAACTGTTTCTATTCCTTTTTAGCTTTATCTCCTGCTGACTCAGCCATTCGCTTTACCTTGAAAGGCTCTCTGGCTCTCCTGATAAACAGTTTGACTACGTAACTTTCTCCTTGGGGAGTGCGCTGTTTCTACAGGTTGTTTTCAAATGAACAGACTTAAGAAACCCAATCACTGCTTTAAAGACTGTGAAGTTTAATGCAACCCGTGTGTTCAAGAAAATGTGTTTGTTAGCAATTATCTAACCTTCCTTATTAAACAGAGGTAATTTTTCTGGTGTTCCAATGATGAACTAATGATTTGCTCATAGCCACTAGACCTGCAGTTTGAAAAGGATGTTATGGTTTCCTCTAGTCCAGTAGCTCAAGAAGTATGATAGTCATACCAGAAGCATCAGTGTCACCGAGGAATTTGTTCAAAGTGCAAATTCTCAGACCTCCTTCCTCCACACACACTGAGTCAGAATCTCTGGGGTGGGATTCATTAGTCTGTTCAATGGTCCTCCAGAATTTTGATCTGTACTAAAGTTTGATAACCACTGTTGTACTCAGTTAAAATTTATATTTGTTCCAGTGTTAATGCCCAATCAATTTTTACTAAATATTGTTTTCTGAGTAAAATAGCAAATGTATTAACATTTTAATAGCTTATTTTTTCTTTACAATACATCACTAATGAATGTTCAGTGTCCTCAATTTATGCAAATTTATGGAAACAGACTGCTATTTTGAAAATAGCATCAAGACAATGCCTCTGTGTCTTACAATACATCAAAGATTATTGAAATACTACAAATTAATATAATCTCATGGTTATGTACTTTAAATTATTTTTTAATAACATGATAGTATTTGCAAGTATTATGGTTAGTAATTAAAAGGCATGTACCTCACTATATAGAAATCTATAATCCCAAACAAAAACACTTTCAGTATGTTTTACTCAATCTTATGTGGTTGTTCAAATTTCCAATGGTCTCTTTGGAGAGGTCCTTTTACATAATACGTATCTTTCTTGCTTGTAAAATGATCTGGTTAAAAAATAATGATGCATATTCATTTGTTTGACCAATATTTAGTTTATATGCTCTCCCAGAATTTATACATGGATTCAAGTGAGAGAACACATATATGCCTTTGAGTTATCTGGAAACATTCTTATCGAGACCTTGAAGCTACTCACATAGAGTATTTCATGCATCTTTGCTCATTACATCACTATTGTGTGTCTTCTGTGTTCAGTGTTAGCTGGGTGCTGGGGCTGCATGGATATCAGGAGAGACACAAAGCATCTTCCCAGGCCTAAATGGGCAAAAACACACTGATGTGTTCCAAACTCCTCACAAGAGTGAAACCTGTCAATACAAAATGTATCTTATGTAGAAGTTTAATATCTAAAAATTACAATTTAAGTTACTTTGATGAAAGGGAGTATAGAGGACTCAAGAAGGTTGGATTACTGAAAGACATGGTTCCTAGTTTGTCAGTCTACTCTTGACCTTTCATGTAGTATGATTTGAGAACATTGGACCTTGACTGGAGATGGCAAGCATATCTTACAGGCTGTTTTTGCTGGATACAATCAGTGTTGTCATCATACTAAAAACATTTGAATTGTTTGCCAATATTTTAGAAATTCAGAAAATCCAGAGTTTGAGCTTTTCTGGAAAAATGGGTAGATCTGTCCACAATAGACTTCCACTTTCCTGTGATTGGCCAAAATTCACCACCTCATCACTCCCAGTTTTACTACTACTCTTCTCTTACCCTAGTTTAAACTACCTCTTTGAGACTAGAGTACATTCTGTTTATAGCCTTAACTTCCTCTCTGGAACATAAACAGCATGTAATATTCACAATTGTTTAAAATCACTGAAATTCTTTACATTTGTATAGTAAGTTTATTCTTATGAGTTATGCATAGGAGATAGTTTTCCTTTTTGATTAGTGAACCCATTGAAATTTGTTTGTTTATATTTAAATGGAACACTGTGAACTTTGTGCATGACTTGTATATGTGTGCACATCCACTGAATCCTAACAACATAATTTTTAAAACGGTACTGTTTTTCTCTTGTATTAATTTAATGTGAGGGGTGCAAAGGCTGATGACTCTGGTTCAAGTCCCAAAAATGTCAGGTGTGCATTCATTTCCATTTAAATCATCATTTACATTGTTCTGGTCTGAGTTCATATGTTAACTGAAGGAGACTGCTTTGTTTTATGTTTAGTAAGATCTGCCTTTGCCTCATCAGTGGTGGAGTGACTGTGGTCTTGCACGTAGAGAGAGAAAGTTCCTGTTAGAATTGTCTTCTCAACAATTTTTTTTATTTCTGTTAATTTGAAATCCATCTAGGTCCCTTGAGCCTTCTGCTCTTTGGGGTGGGAGAAAAATTGTTTGTAAGAAGAGGAAGGGCCAAGTGCCAAGGAGCATTTATATAAAGGACCCATGAACATACACAGCAGGGCAGGGGGCATGGGACAGGATTGAATGTAGGAGGAGGAGTGGGCAGGGGAGGGGAGAGCAATGGGGGAAGAATGTGGATGACTGTAATTGAATGGCAACAAAAAATTTTAAAAATATTTACACAACCAAAATAATTAATTGAAAGATTAACTTGTTAAATGAATTTTCTTTGGAGGTGAAGAACTATCTAGATAGATTAAGCAATGTTGTTCACGTTCTTAAAAAAATTACTCACACATTTTTATTTTTGATAAAATATGTATATGCTTATTTTAATGTAATTTTAAGAAAGATGATTAAAAGATTAGTCAAGTCAAAATATATATGCATTGTCTACTTTAGAAACTAAACTGATTTCTCTCAATATGTATCAGAATTCTTCAAACTAGGTTGACTTTGCTTTTGTTTCTGAAGAGAAAGTTGAATCCACAATATAAAAAATAAAAGTGTAAGTTTATTATTTATAGAATTTCCCATGAGTATTTTTTGTCTGGTATCTGAAATCAAAGCTAGAGTTTTGCTTTTTTTTTTTTTTTTACTCACCTCTGAATTCTAGAAGTGGCTGAGGCAGCTTATAGGATTTAAACATTTTTTTTGTCTTCTAGACTTCTCTTCTCCTGGGTCATTCTACATAGGCTCTTGGGTACTGTTTGCCAGAGTCAGAAACTGCCTATATTCCTGTGGGTGACATTTATTAGGAAGTAAGCTGTTTCTAAAGGTTACATAAGAGAATTCTTCGAGGAAAACCTATTCCTGTTTTCTGACATAGAACCTCTTCCCCTTTATCTCAGACACCTTTTCTACTCAGATGTAAAGGGTGAGAAAATTCATAGCCCTCAATTTTAGGGTTATACTCCTTGAAGACTACATTTGGAACCATTTATGACAAAAATATCACACCCTTAGACTTGAATGGGAATCCTTTCTATCAGTTCATGCATTCATTCATTCATTCATTCATTCATTGAACTTCTATTTCAGACTCTCAAAGAATTGTGTACTTTGCTCTTTGAGCACTTATGACAGTTTTTTTTTACCTTTATTTTTGGTCCTTCAAGTACAGCACTGTCTTGTTCTCATTCTCTGTGCTGTCAACTCAATGAGGGAAGGGGCTTCTGTCCTTCAGTTGATCACTG
Organism: Sturnira hondurensis; assembly: GCF_014824575.4. Lineage (NCBI taxonomy): Eukaryota > Metazoa > Chordata > Mammalia > Chiroptera > Phyllostomidae > Sturnira > Sturnira hondurensis. The sequence goes on from NW_028075471.1 coordinate 14,528,404, forward strand.
TTGAAACCCTAGTGTCTGGCAAAATGTTTATTAAATATCTGCTGAATGAATTTGTGGATGAACAAATTCTGTATTTCTTGTTGTGTGGTGCTACATTTTGTTCAGAGCAAGATCTGAACTTACTATAGTAACCTGGAAGGCCTTGGACTACCAGTCTCTGGTTACTTCCCAGACCTCATGTCCTACCACTTCCCCATTGAACACTCCACTGCAGCCACAGGGATTAAGCCTTTATTCTCTTAAAGGAATATTATCTTTCATTGATATATTGATATTAATAACTAGATTTGGGAGAGAGAGAGAGGTGTTTAAGAAAGAACATAAACTTTTGGTTAGATCAATTTCCAAACAATAGACCAGCCACTTACTAGATGTTAGCCTAGACTCTAGGCAAGTTAAAACTTTCTGGGTCTAATTTCCCAGTCTCCACTGTGGGAATAATAATACTGTTTCTGTAGAAATGTTGTGAGGATTAGACATACAACTGCAAAATGCCTATTATATAGAAGTTATTTGAGATAGTAATAATCATCACATGCATCATAATTATATTAATCATTTACTGCTGTCTAACAAATATTCACGTGATCTTAGGACATGAAGTATTAACATTTTTTCCATCAGGCTTTTTTGGATTTATTGGGGGTACTTTAAAAGTAAGCTCAGCTGGCCCACTTATGCAATGACGAGTCAGCTGATCTTGGCTGGGAAGTCCTGCTCCCAGCTGTGAGACTAGCCAACTCAGATTGATTCTGTATATCATGGACACTAGAGAGGGAAATGATGGCACTGATTTTATTATTTTGTATTTAGTATTCAGCTTCTGTATGATCTCTTGTCTTCCTTTGCTCTCTAATCATTCATTCAATTATTCTTTCAAGTTTTATTCCATTCTCAAAATAAAGTGCCAAAATTGAAAAAGGGGAATATTTTTATGGTGAGAATACCTTGTATCCTAAGAAAGATTTCATTCATAAATTGCCATAATCTGAAGTAGTATTCTAGTGATATTGTCATAAATTAATCACTAAAGTTTGGGGAATTAGTTTAGTGACATGTTTTAATTAACTTGCCCCATTTGCAGCATATTTCTTTAATAGGTTTACAGTAATTTCTTCATTTTTCTCTTATCTCCATTATTTTTGTAAGCCCTATTGCCATTGAAGATATTCACTTTTGCAACTGCAGTGTTTTCAGGACTTGAAACAAATTCATGTCTTTATTTAGTTTCTGTACATATGATAAATTGAAATAATGGTGTAGATAATTTTTTGTAATGTTTTTCCTAATATAAGGTCATATTTAAGTGATTATGATTGCAGAGTATAGAAAGTATATAAGTATATATAGAGTATACTTAAAACAAAGACATGTCTAAGTAGACTCTTGAAAGTGTTGTAGCTTCCTTAATCCTGAAATTCACTTAATTTTAACTTTATTAATTTTTTACACGATTAGAAGTTTTCCTGAACTGTCCCTGAGCTTGTCATGATACAATTTAACTTTCCAAGCAATTGCTTGGTTATAAATAAGCATTCTAAAAGTAAATTAGCAAAATTTTCCAAGTTAGGGTCTAATTGTCTTATTGTCAAGATCAATGTTGAGTATTCTTGATGATAATAAATATTGACTATGTGTTCAAGCATCATGCTAAATGTGGTCCGTGGATTATCTCATTCAATTCCTACAACACACTTTGTTGTAAGTACACCAGTTGATTTGTAAGTACATTTGGATTCAGGAAGTATAAGTGATTTAGCTGGTTAGACAGCCAACAGGTAGCAGAGCTGGGACCTGAATGGAGGTAAACTAATTCCAGAATCTGAGCTGAGCTGCAGATGCTGCCACTGTACATAGCATGATCATAATAAAGGGAAACCTTATTATATGAATTTATCCTTGGTAAGTAACATCACATATGACATATTTATTTTTAAAAGAAAAAATACTAAATGTGAATCACTTGCATGAGAAGTTGTTAGAAATATTATGCAAGTACTGCACTTAAAGATTAGGGGAAAACATTTGCTCATTAGTCATCCTAGTATAACTACAAAATTATTTTAATATTCAGATAGTTGAGCTTTATCTCTTCAGTAGTCTCCACCCTGAAGGTAATCAAGCTGTGGGTTTTGCACACATTAGCTTCACACATTGCTTTCACTTTGAACAGTTTCCCTTCCCTTTAGACAATTGTAGGATGCAATGTGGGTATTATCATATCCTTCAGCAGGGGAAGCTCATATACAGATTCAAAATGACCTTCTTCTGCCCTGGCTGGTGTAGCTCATTGGATTGAGTGCGGGCCTGTGAACCACATGATCGTGGTTCGATTCCCGTCAAGGCACATGCCTGGGTTGCAGGCCAGTTCCCAGCAGGGGACTCATGAAAGGCAACCATACATTGATAGTTCTCTCCTTCTCTCCTTCCCTTCCCCTCTAAAGATAAATAAATAAAATCTTTTTTAAAAAAGAGAAAAAAAACAAAAAACAAAATGACCCTCTTCTGATGGTGATATAAAACCATGAAACTGGCCCTGGCTGGTGTGGCTCAGTGGATGGAGTGCTGACTTGGAACCAAAAGGTTGATTCCCAGTCTAGGTCACATGCCTTGGTTGCTGGCCAGCTCCCCAGTATGGGGCACATAAGAGACAACCACACATTGATATTTCTCTCCTTTTCTTTCTCCCTCCTTTCCCCTTTCTTTAAAGGTAAATAAATAAAATCTAAAAATCAAACATGTAACTGAATCCGGGTATGACACAATTCTGCAGCTTTCTTCCAATTCAAATAAAACACATAGAAAATATGAGAAAAATAAATAAATTCAAGAAGGGGCTCATCACAAAGGAATAACAGAAACTGACCAAATTTTCATGGTAGACCACGAGAGAAAGTTTGTTTTATATGGGTAGCAGCTACTGTTTTTTTTTTAACAGACCTTTATTATCACATGTCATTCTTTTCTTTTTTTTTAAGATTTATTTATTTATCTTTAGAGGGGAAGGGAAGGAGAGAGGGAGAGAAATATCAATGTACGGTTGCCTCTGGGGTGTCCCCTGCCAGGAGCTGGCCTGCAACCCAGGCATGTGCCCTGACTGGGAATCGAACCGCGATCGTGTGGTTTGCAGGCCCATGCTCAATCCACTGCTCCCTTGGGGAGCAGCTCTTACTCAGCCATGAAGCAGGATGCATGTGTGTCAGGTAGCATGATTTTAATGCCTCTCATTACATGAAGATTGTGGGCTACAGATGTGGAAACTATGGTAGTAGCACATTAGTCAAATGTGTGAGTGTATTTTTTAATCTGTAAGAGAAAAGATAATGATATTCTGTTTGTTTTCCCATGCTGAAGAGGAATAGAAATGAGATTTGTATTAGTGGGTGCACATGAATCTTGCATCTCAGTAATAGAATCTGGACAGGGTTTCTTATCTATTAAAAGGCTCAGGGAAATGGTAAACCATGATGGTTTACTTGGAGCTCGAGGGAATATTCTGGGTCAGGACTGGTAATGGAGCACAGAAGGAGTGTGTGCATGTTACTTTCTAAGACTAGAAAGTGGAAAGTTTGCATCTGTCCCTCTCTTGGGTGTTGGCACAGAAACTGACTACCCTTCCTAGATAGGGAGAGGAAGGAGCAGAGAGAAGGCATTGTGTGCATGTTTTCCCAGGAAATGAATTTCAGAACTTCCAGAATTAATTCTGAGATAGTGTTCATGGTTATCTATTTTTCTTACACAGTTGAGAAAGGAGAAAAAGAATTATGTAGCACACAGGTGCCACATAATTGGCTATTACTTGGGAGTTGTTTGTTTCAGAGTATGGACTATGAAGCTAGATGACCTGGTTCAACTTCTGACACCACCAATACCAGCTGTGCGTCTTTGGGCTAGTAACATAACCTCTCTGGGACTTAGTTTTCTGCGTATAAAAATGGCATACCTTGGCCCTGGCTGATGTAGCTCAGTGGATTGAGCGCAGGCCTGCAAACCAAAGGATCGCAGTTCGATTCCTAGTCAGGCCATATGCCTGGGTTGCAGGCCAGGTCCCAGCAGGGGACGCAAGAGATGCAACCCCACACTAATGTTTCTCTCCCTCCTTCCCTTCCCTTCCCCTCTAAAGATAAATAAATAAAATCTTTAAAAAAATAACATACCTTGGTTTTGTTACCTCAGGCATAAATTCAGAGGTAAGAATTCAAGTACAGGTAGTTTATTTGGGAAATGTTTCCAGAAATAATTTCCCGTAGTGAAATGGGAAAATGAGAGACAGAAAAGAGAAAGCAAATACCGGATAACTTATCCCATCATTTACCATAGTGGAGGACTGGAAACCTGGGAACTGAGTGTAGAAGAAACCTAAGATTCATCCCAGTCCAATACCAAGCCTCTGAGGAATTCGTCACTAAGTCTTTGAAGTTTCCTTATATATCATTTATTCTCTGGTACTTCCTACTTGCCCTGTGTTTGGGTCCCATATGCTTCCAAGGCAAAGAAAAAGCCCTCACTGTATAGATGGGAATACTGAAGAAATATGGGTTGGGCACCAACAGTGGTAATTATTTATTTACTTATTTATTTTCCTCACCCAAGAATAATGTTACTGGCTTTAGAGAGAGGAAGTTAGAGAAAGAGAGAGAGTCAGAGACATGTGAGAGAGAAACATGTATCGGTTGCCTTCTGTACCTGTCCCAACAAGGGATGGATCCTGCAACCTAAGTATGTGCCCCGATGGGATTTGAACCCACTACCTCTTGGTGTATGGGATAATGCTCCAACAAACTGAGCCACCAGACCAGGGCCCAGTAGTGTCTTGTCTGAACATCATGATACTTCACTGGGCTTTTCAGAGTTTAAATGAATTCCCACTTAGGAATGCTTTGAGTGCCTGGCACAATAGTACTTTGTGAAAAAGAGCCTAAATATGGAATTGGATTGGATTCAAGTTCTGGATCAACTAATCACCATTTTAGGGGCTAATGTCTCAGCCTCTAACACAGGGGTGGACATACACAAACTTTTTATGGAAAACACCAGATAGTAGTTGTTTTTTCATCTTTGTGAGGCCTATAGTTCCCACTACTCAATTTGCCTTTCTTGAGTGAAAACATCCTTCAGCAAAATGTAAATAAATGGGCCTGACTATGTTCCCATAAATCTTTTTTTTAAATTGTCATTCAAGTACATTTGTCTTCCGCCACCACTTCTCCTGCACCACCCACTTCCACCTCCCACCATCAATCCTTTACTTACTAAAACAGGTGATGGGGCTGTATTTGATCTGTGGGTCATTGCATGGCTCACGAGCCAAAGTATCTTTTTCCATAGCTGTCTACTGTGAGATGAAGACAGTGTTTACTTAGATCACCGAAGACAGTAGAACCTAGACATTAAAAGCAGAGTCTTTGTCAGTCAGGTGGTTTTGGGTCTCAGCTGGTACACTTTCTAAACCTCTGTATTCTCATGCTTAATATGAGTGTAAGACTCCCCTCATAGGGTTTTTGTGGGGATTAGATGAGTTAATGCATGTATATGATTTTGTACAATATCTGGCCCATAATCAGAACTCATCATGCTTTTATTACCTTCACTTTGATTTCTACTACTCAGCTTTTTCTTTAGAAGAAACACTGGAATTCTTTTGGGGAAAATATAAGATATTTCTTAAGATCCTTGCCAAAATTTGGGTCTGGTACAAATATGTTCTAGTTAAATTTGAATAACTTACCAGAAATGCATGGGTTTAGGTTAGTGGTTCTTAATTAACTAGGGGTGATTTTGTCCCCCACGAATCATTTGGTAATGTCTAGATATTTCTTTTGTTATCCTAACTAGGAGAGAGAGGGCTACTGGCACCTCATGGATAGAGGCAAGAATGCTGTTAAACATCCTACTGTGCACAGGATAATTCTGTACAACAGATTTATCTGGCCCACATTTCAGTGTGCCGGGGTTGAGAAACCCTGCATTAGGTTAGATATGTCACTTCTGAACTATTAGCCTGTTGCATCTGGCACTGCGTATGTTATAATATTTCAGGTGATTTTTAAAATTATCATTATGATTTGCCTGGCTCACAGTCTTCAAAAATGCATGGATATATTTTGACAAGATAAATAGTTTTAGGTAAGAAATGTTATTTTTTGAATAATACTATTATTTTGAAAAATATATGTTTCCTAATTGACAAACCATACATTTTATTTTCTTCCAAAATGATTTTAACTGTTTAAAATTCTTTTCAACAATACAAATGATGCTATTTATGTTCCATATTTTTCTGTCAATCTCTGACAGTTTGAGATGACAGAAGACAGCCTAACAATTCCTGCATCTTTGTTATGATCTAAGGAAGAATTTCTCAATAAATTACTGAGGTATATATCAATAAGAAGTGTACAAGGATATTATTTATACCTGCTTAACTCTAAGTATTAGTACAACATGATTTTTAGAATAGATTTAGTCCATTTAAAAATGTTCTGTGCTCTGAATTTTACTATAGTGAGTGATTGTTACTAGCTCTTCACTGTTGAGAAATCATCATGACCTCCTTTTTCTCTTATTTTTAAATGTTTATAGTCTTCTCTCAACTTGAGAGATAAAATTGCTAGATAATTTTTATTAAAAATACTTATATAGGTATTCTCCATCAAAAATATCCCTTCTCAATGACAGTCTGTTAGGTGCTCAACTTTCACCTAAATCTCCCCAGATTTTTATGACCACTCTGGGTCTTCAAAAGTCCACACAGTGTTCTCACATCCTCCCCTCATCCATGTGGAACCTTTGGGTTTATTACAGAAAGGTATCCTTTACTTTGAAAAAATATATCCCCATAAACCAAGACACAGAACTTTGACCAGGAGCTCTTGAGTTGTGAACAACTTTTACTATCTTACCAGGCAGTTTTGAAAGCTGTATTCTAGCTAGGCTTGTACCTGGCTTTCTATCCTGTTAGGTAATCTCAATTTATTTTATTTATTCATTTATTTAATTATATGTTCATCCAGACAATAAACATTTATTAAGTTACTTCCACGAGCCTGGCACAACATTGAACAGGACATGTCTCATATCTGGTTCAATTTTTAATCTTGTGTCTAATGTTAGAAGATGTTTTAGAAAGGTAAAACCATGAATTCCACACAAGTACAAAATAAACACATCGAAGACTTTATTTAATTCATTAATTAATGAATAAACCAAAAATACTTTACATTTGATTCTAAGAGGATTGGACTTGCAAAGATTTATACTCTCTATTGGACAATGTTTATTTGCAGTGCTACTAGCAGAAGTCATTTGCTTTGCTCTCTAAAGAAAATATTTATTTCACCAGCATCATAACAATTTAAATTTTTCCTCAAAGTTGCAAAATAAATTGGCAAAAAATAGGCAAAAATGAACACACCATACAATCAGCTTATCCCTGGAGCACCCATTAGACATCATCTGTATTCTATAGCAGTCATTTTTGGTTCATTTGAATGTCTTTCCAACTTTGTTAGCACCAGCATAGACAATTTTCAAATACAAGAACATTTCAGATAATTATGAGTGCAATCACAGAGATAAAGCAGTGTACTCTGTAAGAGGGTGGTTGGATGAGGGTGGGACCTTCCTAAATAGGAAGGCCAAAGAGAATCCCACTGCAAATTATTTAAATCGCCTATCTAAATAGTAGATTCCTATTTAAATTTTTTCTTCACCCGTCTTTTTAAAAAATATATTTTATTGATTATGCTATTACAGTTGTCCCATTTCCCCCCTTCATTCCCCTCCACCCTCTACACCCCCTCCACTCTCCACACCCCCTCTCCCCAGTTCCCCCCATTTAGTTCATGTCGACGTGTCACAAGTTCTTTAGCTTCTACATTTTCCATACTATTCTTGCCCTCCCCCTGTCTATTTTCTACCTACTGTCTATGCTACTTATTCCCTGTAACTTCTCCCCCCTTCTCCTCCTCCCTCTCCCCTGTTGCTAACCCTCCATGTGATCTCCATTTCTATGGCTTCACTACTGATCTAGTTGTTCACTTAGTTTGCTTTTGTTTTAGGTGTGGGTGTTAGTAACTGTGAGTTTGCTGTCCTTTCACTGTCCATATTTTTATCTTCTTTTTCTTAGATAAGTCCCTTTAACATTTCATATAATAAGGGCTTGGTGATGATGAACTCCTTGAACTTGACCTTATCTGAGAAATACTTTATCTGCCCTTCCATNCCCCAGTTCCCCCCATTTAGTTCATGTCGATGTGTCACAAGTTCTTTAGCTTCTCCATTTTCCATACTATTCTTGCCCTCCCCCTGTCTATTTTCTACCTTCCGTCTATGCTACTTATTTCCTGTAACTTCTTCCCCCTTCTCCTCCTCCCTCTCCCCTGTTGCTAACCCTTCATGTGATCTCCATTTCTGTGGCTTCACTACTGATCTAGTTGTTCACTTAGTTTGCTTTTGTTTTAGGTGTGGGTGTTAGTAACTGTGAGTTTGCTGTCCTTTCACTGTCCATATTTTTATCTTCTTTTTCTTAGATAAGTCCCTTTAACATTTCATATAATAAGGGCTTGGTGATGATGAACTCCTTGAACTTGACCTTATCTGAGAAATACTTTATCTGCCCTTCCATTCTAATGCCCTTCCATTTGCTGGATAGAGGAATCTTGGATGTAGGCCTTTGGGTTTCATGACTTGGAATAGTTCTTTCCAGCCCCTTCTTGCCTATAAGGTCTCTTTTGAGAAATCAGTTGACAGTCTTATGGGAACTCCTTTGTAGGTGACTGTCCCCTTATTTCTTGCTGCTTCTAAAATTACCTCCTTCATTTTAATCTTGGTTAATGTAATCACGATGTGCCTTGGTGTGTTCCTCTTTGGGTCTATCTTCTTTGGAACTCTCCGAGCTTCCTGGAGTTCCTGGAAGGCTATTTCCTTTGTCAGATTGGGGAAGTTCTCCTTTATAGTTTGTTCAAATAAGTTTTCCACTTGTTGCTCTTCCTTTTCCCCTTCTGGTACCCCTATAATTCAGATGTTGGAACATTTAAAGATGTCCTGGAGGTTTCTAAGCCTCTCCTTATTTTTTGGAATTCTTATTTTTTTTCATTCTTTCCTGGGTAGATTTTTTTTTTTAATCATCCAGTCCACTTGATTGATTTCAGTCCCAGTTTCCTTTCCATCACTATTTGTTCCCTGTGCATTTTCCTCCATTTCATGTAGCGTAGCCTTCATTTTTTCATCTAATTTATGACTAAAATCAACCAGTTCTGTGAGCATCCTGATCACCAGTATTTTGAACTGTGCATCTGATAGGTTGGCTATCTCTTGGTTGCTTAGAAGTATTGGCTCTGGGGCTTTGAGTTGTTCTTCCACTTGAGCCATAATGTTTTGGTCTGTTCGTGCTTGTTACATATGAGGGGTGAAAGCTTAGGTGTTCACTGGGGCAGATCAATCCAGTCACTGTGTTGTGACTCGGGGTGGGGTCAGAGAAGGAGAAATAGCATTTATTCTGCCCTCTCTCAGATTTAGGTCCCCTCTGCCACCTCCCACAAGCAAATTGGGCCCTTCTGGTGCTGGTTCCCAGGTGGGTGGGCTTGTGTACATTCTAGGGCCCTGTGGGTCTCTCCAACAAACTCTCTTGTGAGGCTCTGAGCCTCTCCTAGCACCTTAACCCCCCAAAGTTTTTTCAATCAGTGCTTTTAGGCTTTATTTCCTGGTGCTGGGGCCCTGCATTGAGCAGTCTGTCTCACTGTCTGTTTTTTCACCTGTTTTATCTGCACATGAATGTGTGACTGTGGTCAGCCAGCCACCCTGCACCCTTTCGGGCTCTTCCTGTTGCCACCCCACGCCTGGGATCTGCCAACCACCATCTGCTTGCCTGGGTTGGTCCAACAGCCACCGCTTTTCCCTGCCATGACCCCTCTCTGCTGGCCCCTGATTCTGCCCCTTTTACCAGTCTGGATGAATGGTTCGTTGTTGTTGGACTTCCATACAGTTCAATTTTCTGTCTCTTTCAGTTGTGTTTTTGTTTCTAAATTTTTGTTGTCCTTAAATTTGGTTGTGTGAAAAAGTACAGTGTTTCCGCCTGTGCCTCCATCTTGGCTGGAAGTCTGCCTATTTAAATTTTAACATATGTGTTAAGGAACTTATTCCACAGATGAGAATGTCAAAATTTAAGGCACTAGTGTAGTCCACTGGTAATTTTCCAAGTAGGAATACAGACAAAATCAAGTTTAACTACTAGTCTATTCCATTTTTTAAATTTCCCCTTCCAAAATTTGGTGTCCATATTTTAATGTATGCATTTACTTTACCTTTATGTAATGGAATCTATTATTTCTGCTCTTCACTTTGTAAAATTTTATTTTTCAGTAATTTGTTTTCTGTAGAATTACCAAAACAACAATTTAAGCTTTAAGCAAAGTAGGGCCATCAAAAATATGAGGGAAAGAAGGGGAAAGGTCAAGTCAAGGGACATGTACAAAGGACACATAGACAAAGAACAAGGTTGGGGGGAAACTGAAAATGGAAGGTGGGGGTGGGTAAGGCAGGAGAGAGTAATAAAAGAAAAATGGGGACCACTAATTGAACAACAATAAAAAATATATACCATATGATCCCACGTATAAATGGAACCTAATCAACAAAGCAAACAAGTAAGCAAAATATAACTACTAGAGACATTGAAATTAAGAATAAACTGACAGTACCAAAGGGGAGCAGGAAGGGGGATAAGAGGGGGAAAAAGGGAGATGGTTATTAAGAAATATGTATAAAGGACCCATGGACAAAACCAAAGTGGGTAAGAATTGAGGGTGTGGAGTGGGATGGGTGGGGAGGGAGAAAGTGGTGGTGGGGAAATGGAGACAACTGTACCCAAACAATAAAATAATAATAATTATTATTTAAAAAATAAGAAAATTAGCTCAGTTAGGTCAGTTGGAACATTGTCCCATATACCAAATGGTCACAGATTTGATTTTTAGGGCATGTGCCTAGGTTACACGTTTGATTCCAGTCACAGTGCATACTGGAGGCAACTGAACAATGTTTCTCTCTCACAATGATTTTTCTCTTTCACTTCCTCTCTCTCTAAAATCAATAAACATACTTAAAAGTTAAAATAATCAGTTTTTAAAAAACATAATTTTATATTTAAAATATCAAAATAGCCATCAGAACTATTAATATAGTTAATATTGTTAATATTTTAAATACTATCACTATAGATAAATCATATAGCTAATTTTGATTTAGCCATCAGAACCTTCATATCAGTAAATCAGAACTGTTTATGTACTTCACTTATTTGAAGTTTTGACATGGTTTTAATTTTGATTAACTCTAGGGTTAGGTAAATTATGGGTTAGGTAAATTATTAGGTAAAATATGGGTCAAATATGGCTTTTTGCCTTTTTTGGAAATAAAATTTTATTGGAACATGGCTTTACTCATTTGTTTATATATTTTCCATGACTACCTTCATATTACAAGAGAAGATATCACAACCATGACTGGTTGTGACAGATACCATGTGATCTACAAAGTGTAAAATACTTATAGTACTATTTTGCCCTTTACAGGCACAAATTTGTCAACTCCTTAGCTACATAATTGGCGATAGTTCATCTTTTCATTTATTCATATGTTTGTTCCTTTACTGAACACATGTTTAATAAGTAGCTACTGTGTATTACTTTTCTAAGATCTAGAGTTATAGCATAATGGAAAAGACAGTTTTATAATCCCCCAATTTTTAATCTTAGTGAAAACACTAAATGTGTTTTCTTTTTGTAATTTTTGAGATGATAGATTAAAGAATGTGCTTAAAGTTGTAGTAATGCATATTTGCCTCCATGCTTAGGTCTGGGTTCTCAGAGAAGTAGACTTTCAAGCAAAGATTTGGGTACAAACATTTTTTGGGGATGGTAAAGGAAACACCACCAAGAGCGAGGAGGGGAGGGAAGGGAAGACAGTCAATATAAGGTACATTACTAAGCCACCTGCCATAGTGGATGCCTGGAGCTTAATCTCATGGGGAAATTCTGGGAAATGTATAAAACACATACCTCAGAAATGGCCTATCTAAGGGGCAAGAGAATGGGGTTATTTATCATCAGTTTTCAAGAGTCCTTAATTGAGGCCTGTGTGTGTGTGTATGTGTATGTGAGTACTAGAAGGGGGAGTTTTAATTTCTTAGCATGTCTGGCTTGCCTTGTGTGGCATGTACTTTGATATGTCTTAACTCTGCTGTATCAAAGATTTTATGTCCTCTTTTTTTTTCTACTCTGAGATGCAGCATCTCAAGGTCCTTTATGAGGAATTTTTACCCAGCTTCTTCAGGAACCTATCAGCCAGGGCCTAGAACTCTGCTGCTGAATAATCTTCCTTCCTGAAGCAGAGTTAATACTTCTCCAGTCCAGCTTTACTGACACTTGACCTAGTTCCTGACCTCTGTGGGAAACTGGGGGAAGATGTTGAGGAAGGAAAGCATCATTTTGTAAGTTCTTCCAACTGAAGATTTTGCTTGGTCTTCAGGCAAGGAGAGGAGGTTATCTTCTAGCAATGGGATGGTGGTGACTTCTTCAGTCACAGAGTTTGGAGGAATATGAGCATTCATGTGTCCAGAGTCCATTTATCCAGATGATCCATATCTCAGGGTCCCTTGGTTTCTTCACAAGCACCCTGACAGTGACAGAGTAGGCATGTTGAGCCTGTGACATATACATTCCCTACCATTTTACTCTCACATCAAGTCCTGGCCCTGAGTTTCAGCATGACCTTTGATCAGCCTGAAGAAAATAAGAGTTTCCTTAGATGATAGCAGAGAAGCATTTTCTCTGTGCCTTGGCTTGGTGTTTAGTTCACTTAAGCCTGACATTTTTTTTAAACTCATTGGTGATACTTATCACAACTAGCCAAATTCATGGCCCTTGCAATGGTCATTGCCACTATACTTCTCAAGTGCTAGATATATTGCATAGGCTTGTGTATCCTTTTCTAGCTGTGTCTTTCCCAATTCACCACCAGTGAGAATTTTAGCATAATTATAATATAGCACACCATCCCACTTGCTACCAGCAATGGTGACTATGTTGCCATTTTGCCATTTTCTAGCAGCAGAAACCAATTTCAAATATTCGTTAGGATGTCTAATGCATTCTGCTTTTCCTAGCACACTCTCAGGTGGCAGCATGGAAAGTTCCACAACTTAAAAAACCCTCAGTTCCAGGAACATGTGAGATGGCTTTCCCAGGACCTTCTTAGTTTTAAAATTCAAAGGTTCATGTTCTAGGAACCCCCTCCATCCTGAGCAAATCAAGATAGTTGGTCACCCTGCTTCCACTGTATTACCACCCCATGGGTAGATGTCAAGGTAGATATAGGTTTATTTGAGAGGTACAGGAAACATGATGTGATACAGTAAAGGAAAGACAGCCAGTCAAAACATTATTTCACCAGACACCACCATGAGCAATCATGGTGATCTCAATCTCATGGGAAACCTGGAAGCAGGGCAAAACACATGCACCGTTGACTTCCCAATTAGAAACAAGGGCACTGGACACTTGCCATTCCAGCTCGATTCCTGAAAGTCCTTGGGAAATCTACTGCTGGAGGTACCTCCTCCCTGTTGAGCACGTTCAGGATTCCCTGGCTGTGGTTCCAGAAATAAAAGTCTTTCAGCCCAGGGATGCAGATATTGACAACTGAAATTTGGCTGGAAACCCTAAAAGATCTGGAAAATATGAGCAAGGCAATATATTTGTTATCTCTTACCCCTGGCAGCACTCATATCCACTTATGTCCCATGTTAAGATGACTTTGTCCCAGTAATGGGATGGCTGGGCACAACTTGCAATAAGAGGTGTAATGGGAAAAGGCTACAATCCTGGCAGTTAAACTTGAGTCACAATTAAAGTCAATGATTGCATTCTTCTGTCATGCTTTAGACTCCTCTCACCCTTGGCCTGAAATTCCAGTGGTCTCAGTCCCCCAGAAATGGTACAGGATACTTCCTGGATCAAAGTAGATGTATTATCCACAAACCTGAATGGGAGGCCAGGGGTAGAAATCTATAATTTGCAGATATTCCATTTGACAACTCAAATAGTTTCTAATAGATCCTTGCTAGAGAGACATTACAGTTAGTACATCATGAAGCCAAACACTATCACTGGAAAAAGCTCCTTTATTCATGCAAAGCCAGACTCCTCTCCTCAGTGCTACAGAAGGTGAAGCTACGGATTTTCCCTTCTGTTGCTGACCTTGTAAATTATTTTACTAGCTTGGTGAGACAACACACGTGTTACTGCCACATTTAAGCATGGATTTTTGTTGAAGAAGATATGGTAAAATAGAAACAATTTACTTCTATTTTATTTTTTATGTAGTAGAAACAATTCTTTAGTTGTAATTTTATAACTTAGCCATTGCAGGGTGTATTAGGCAGAATTATGGCACCTGAAGATGTTCCCATCCTAATCCCCAGAATATATGAATATATTACAGGACATGACAAAGGGGACTTCCCAGATATGATGAAATCTCAGAGGTGATTAAATTATTCTGGATTACCTGCATAAGCCAGTGTAATCACAAGTGTCTTTATAAGTGAGAGGGGCAACCCAGGCAGAGTCAGAGAAAGATGTGATCATGAAAGCAGTAGTCAGTGTCACATGATTGCCAGCTTTGAAGATGAAGGACGGAGCCAAGCAGTGGGAGCAACCTTCAAAATCTGGAGAAGGAAAAGAATGATTTTTTCTCTAGGACCATTAGAAGGAATGTAGTCCTCCTAACACCTTGATTTTAGCCTCATAAAGCCCATTTCAGATATTTGACCTCCAGAACTGAAGGTAATGCATTTACTTTGTTCTAGACCACTTAAGTCTCTGGTGGTTTGTTACAACTGCAGTAAGAAAGTAGTGTACAGGTTATCACAGATTATAATCATTTTTGGGTTTCTGATGAAAGTATGGTATATATGCTAAAAACCTAGTGACTAAATTCAAATTCTACAGCTCTTCTGCAAATGGGAATCACAATGGTTCTTATTTTGTTGTTCTAAGCATTGAACAATATAATCTATATACCATATGATCTCACCTTTAACAGGACCCTAATCAACTAAACAAACAAACAGGCAAAATATAACCAAAGACACTGAAATAGAGAACAGGCTGACAGTGACCAGAGCAGAAAGGAGGGAATTTCAGGGGAAGAGGGAAAGGGTTTGCAGGAATAAATATAAAGGACACATGGGCAAAAACAAGGGGGAGGTAGAAAGAGGAGGGGGGTGGGGAGGGCTGGAGGGGTGGGCTGGGATAGTAGTAAAAGGCAGAAAACTGTACTTGAACAATTAAAATAATTTTAAAAAGATATTTTAAGGCATTTAAAAGTGTTCCTGGTACATAATAAAAGCTCAAATACACTGACTATTACCTTGGCCAGTATGGCTCATAGTAGTACTGTACACCAAAAGTTTGGGGGTTCTATACCCAGCCAGGGTGCATATCTAGGTTGCAGGTTTGATCCCATATCAGGATGTGTATGGGAGGCACATACACAAATCGATCTTTCTTTTTCCCATCAGTGTTTTTTGTCTCTCTCTTTCTCACTTTCTCTCTGAAATCAAGAAACATTAAAGAATACAAAAAACTGACTAATATTGTCATAACATAACAATAATGGTCTTTGTGCTTGTGATAATCAGACTGTTTACAAAATATTTTCAAATATCTTAATTTAAACAAATCAATTCTTTGAGAGTGCTTCCCTGTTTTTTAGGTACACACATAGAGTTTTGGAGGAGATAGTAGATATTGACAAGGTATCTGAGTCATTTACAGGTGCAGCTAAGATTGCTCCTAACCCAGTGCTGTTTTTCGCTCCTGAATTCAGGTAGAGAATATTATAAAGTGGTTTTAAGTTCCAGAGGTAAAGAAAAAACAAATATGCTTAAACAATGCCATGTGCAGAGTTCCCATATTTAGTAATGTCTCAGAACACAATTGGCTTCTGTTTGTTGAACAGAGGTATGAATTGATATCTAAGTTTTGGACTTTTGGAAACTTTACAGTTTAATTATATATCTGTGTGTGTGTGTGTTAGCCATATATTCGATCTACATAATATTCTCTAAGGTTGTTCTGTTTTTTCAGTTTAGTCACTGACTACCTAGAAAGATGAACTCTGATGGCATAAAAATGTAATTAATTGAGAAGTTTCAAGATCAGAAGCCACCCAGTGATTATTGAAGATGTGGCCAAATTGTGGAGATATTTTCCATTATATATAAAGTCCCACATGCTAAGTTAGTACTAAGTAATTGTTCTATCACCTTCAGGATGTGAGTGATATCTCAATGTCTTTTTTCCTGCAACCTTATATTTCTTATAGGAACAGAGAAAATATTGGAGAACATTCATGCTAATGGCTTGAATGAGAAAACAATGTAATAAGAGGAATATTGAACTAGATGATATAAAACTGGTACTAATCGCTAATGCTTACTGTTTCCAAGTTGCTAGGCACTGCTGTAATTTTATTATGTATACAAATAATTTTACTTCCCACAACAACTCTATGAGGTGGTAACATTTGTCTGATGTTAGATGTAGAAACTGAGGCAGAGAGGCTAAATAAGTTGCTCAAGATCACAAAGTTAACAAGTGGCAGAAGTGGAATTTGAGCTCAAATGTCCTGGCCCCAAAACCTATATTCCTATCACTGATAAGTTACTTGGAAAAGTAGAGATTTCTGAGAAGGCGAAACAAAGAATAGGTGAATTCTGAGGGCAAGAAGAGAGAGTGCTGGATAGAGAGTACAGGCTCAGGTAAGTTTCCATCATAGAGACTTTGATAACTGTGGTCAGCAAGGGACACTCAGTAATATTTGTTTGTGCAATGACAGAAGGGCCCTGGGATAGAGGGAAGCATCCTGAGAGAAGAGGCCCCATAGATAATCTTGACCTATTCCACAATTTAGCCAAGTACCAGTACAGTATAAATTAATTAAAGATTCAGAGGAAATAAGGCCTTGGTAAAAAGTATGCTTGCATGATTTACTGGCTCCGTTGTGAATCATTAACCAAAATGCCATGCTGGAGTGAGCGTAATTGGTTTTGTTTAATAGAGCATCCTGAGGCTAAATTGGTGGGTACAAAAAAGTCCATTTTTGTGAGGCAACAGGTTCCATGGACTTGTTCTTGACTTCCTCATCTGGAGCCTGAATGAATCAGCTATTGATGTCCCATTCAGGAGACAAAAGTGAGAATTTGCTCTGAATGCTCAACAGGGCTTGTTCCTTAGAATAAAGGCTTGCCCAACCAAAACTGAGGAGGCAGAGACCTTTATCTCTGTTGCTTCTGTATTGTCCTTTAACCCATAGGCTCTCTTGCCTCACAGGTCCACAACTGCACCAATGCCTGTATGTGCACATGTGCACATGTGTGTATATGTATAACAGCCCAAATTACTTCCTTCTCCCTTCATCATGGCTCTCAAACAAGGTCATTGGACTGCCTATTGGCAGACACTGGAGTGTAGGTGACAAAAGCAACCTCACATTGATTCCTCCAGGAAGGGTATTTTTATATCAAAAGATGTTGTTTGAGGCCATGGCACCATACTATGAGGACTAAAGCTAGAATGGAATTTCAGGCAGAGAAGCATGTCGGGGTAGGGGAGTATTTAATGGGAGGAATATTCTGGACATAGTGAGCCCTTCAGGGGAAATCTGTATATTGTATTTTTATAGTGAACTTTCTTTTTTGCTAATGAATGACATTCCCCTGGTTCGTGTGGATATGGAGAAGCTGGCCTTGACTGCCAGTGCTCCTGGGCCAGTTCTCACCTGAGCCCTGAGTCTTGGCCATGGGCATCAGGTACATGTGCCTCAGAGAAAAGGTAAAAGAGTTGGAGGCATGGGCTTGAGACAGGCTGTATAATTTTATTGAGCAATATTTCTTCTTTAAATAGGCTCATGGATAATTCAATTAGCTGGAATTTGATGGTTCCTCTTAGAGGGTAATCTCTATATTAATGAAAACATGGATCCTTCAAGTCCCACTGTCATAAACTATCTTGTGAGGATAGGATGATTGAACTTGAACCCATAGTATAGTTTGACAAAGGTTTGGATTTGTACTGACTACATATTCCTCTGTATTGTGTGTGAACTCTCTTCTTTCTGTCTTTCTGGATTTTTGAAAACTTTGTTTGGAGATGGAACTAACAGTTATAGAAAGAAAATTTCTGCCTAAGCTGAGTGAAAAGTAGTCAGTGAAGAGACAGTGAAAATTCCCAGTGGAAAGCTCTGTGACAAGCATGTGAGAGCCTGTCATTCTCATTAATGCTATGTGCATATGCATATGTCCACTAGCAGAATTTGAGGGCATTTGTCAAGTTTTGGTTGAGTTAGATTTTGCATCATGAGTATGAAAATGACATATGTGTATTTAAAAAATATGGTGCTTGATAAATTTTTGTTCCCAAGGACTTTCTAAGACTTCTGTGTTCAGTTCAGTTTGTGTGCTTCAAAGAGAATGGGAAACGCATGAAAAGTCCTGAAAAAGGAGACTGAATAAATTCAACATGAGTGTGATTTCTCTATGAGAACAGGTTAAAAGAACATGGTGGGACTCAGCACAGGGGCCCCAGGTATGAGTAGGAATGGTAAGTTAGAAAGGTGCCAGGCATGATGTGTTCCCTTGTTTATCAAATCCCTGAAGACTGAGGGGTTTGTTTGAAGCTTGAAAAGGATCATTTAAGACTAGAGTAGCAGATGCATTTTGCACCGGTAATAAGCACTATTGGTCTTGTGCTGCCACTTGAGCAAGAAGTACGTTCCAAGACCAGATATATAAGTGATGAATAAAACTATAGTTGATCATAAAAGGTGCATTAAGGACATTTAGGAAACATCTATATTTTTGAGGATGAGATCATGTTTCTCCATGAAAAACCCTTCAGGAAGGAGGGGAAGTGAAATCACTGGCATAGCAGAGTTTTTCTTTTTTTCTCTGGGTGTTATCTGGATATATTAAATTTATTCCTCATAAAATGTGGTTTTCTCTTTTACTGGAAAATATAGAAATGATACCTCAAGAATATAGTTTCCATTTTCAAATTCATGGTAGAGTTCCAATATGTCCAGCAAACATAAGCATGAGAAAGTGGTATTTTGAAATCTGTCAATTTATCTTTGCTATGACATTTCTAACAGTCAACATCTCTTGGTTGACTATCACTTATGTGTAGACTAGGTATTTGCAAACCAAGGTGCATTAGAGGGGGTGGGCAGGCAAGTAATTGGACTATGAGATGGATCAGGGTATATAACAGGGAATGGTGAGGACTGTAGCAAACTGGGGGTGATATTCCTTTGTTCACAGATACTGCTGCTGTTCAGCTTTAGCCAACAGTTGTCATGTGAAGCTTCAGGTCAACTGTTGTGATTCTGTACAAATATCTTCAAGAGATGCAGAAATACGGTTAAAGGAGCAAAATTTTCTATCATTTAAAATAGCATAGAAGCCCCAAAGCACTACAATATGACATCTGGAGAATGATCTATCTGGCGTAAATTAACACCAAATAAATAAACAGAAATAACAAAGCACCATCAACAAAACAAAACAACAACAACAACAAAAAAAACAAACAAGTTCTTCACCAAACCATTTCAAATAAAATCAACAAGTAATTCATGTCTTTCTATATGTGCATAACTCTCTATGGTTTTTCCACTGAAAAAGCCAAACCATACGCTGGAACATGTGCTTTCTGCCAGCTGCACTGGGGATGGAGAGGAAATGTTTCAGTTTGGAGTAAGAAAGGAGGACTAACAGAGGAGGGAATACTGGAATAATGATTTGAAATGTGAATGTGACCTGGTTAAGAGCAAAAGACAGAGAAGAAGCAGCTCTAATGAATTGAATAAAGGGAAGAAAAGCTGAATGTTATGAAAAGCTTCCTTTTCTGAGACAATGGTAACATCACTTTGATTTTAGCAAAAAAGCTCGTGAAAACAGTAAGTTGAAGCACTTGTTGAGAATCTTCTCCTTCTTGTGCTGATAGTAGGTATCTCATCCTAGAGCATATTTTAAATATTATGGCTAGTGGTAATGGGAAACCTTTGATGCTATAACCAACTTGGCTTGCACTATAATTACAAATACATTAAAAATATGCATTCACTTAGATAAGAAGTATAAGATGAAAATAGTTTTTAAGGTTAAGTAGATTTTTCAAAGGTTATATTTAATAATTCTAGTGTAAATTTTTAATTATGAAAGCAATAATTAAAAAATAACCAGGGGGAGGTGGAAGCATATAATGAGGGGGAGCAGGAAGGGGTGTCAGGAAGGACATCTATAAAGGACACATTGGCAAAGCCAGAGGGAGTTAGGAACAAGGGTGGGAAGGGGGGATGGCTAGGGTTAGGGGGAATGGTGGGGAGGAAATGGATACAACTCTACTTAAACAACAATAAAACTATGTGAAAAAAGAAATGCGTATAAAATAAAAAAATCCTTTTAGAAGTTTAGAAAATAATGTCCTTGAGATCAGTAGTTGAGCTTAAGGGCATTCAGCAGGTATGTGAACTTAGCCAAAAGCATAATCACGCCTTTATTTTCATTGCCCTCTAACAAAACTGTAGCATTTTCTTCAATTATGAAATAGTTAACCCACAGAAACATTAGCAGTTGCTCTCTGACTTTGTCATCATTAGAAATGTCAGGTGTTTTGTGCTGTTGAAATGCTTGAAACAAACGTGTTACTATAGATAAAAATCATAGTATGTAGCAGCTTGCTGTTGGATCACGTTCTTAATGCATTAATAAAGAAGCACATATACTTCTCCCCTGTACCTTTTCTCCCTTATTCCTCCCTTCTCCCTCCCCACTGAAATCCCTCCGTGTGATGTCCATTTCTCTGATTCTGTTCCTGTTCTGGTTGTTTGCTTAGTTTTTGTTTTCATTGTTTTTCTTTTCCTTTAGGTTCATTTGTTGATAGTTGCGAGTTTGATGTCATTTTAGTGTTTGTATTTTTTATCTTCTTTTTCTTAGATAAGATCCTTTAACCTTTCATATAATAATGGCTTTGTGATGACGAACACCTTTAATTTGACCTTATCTGGGAAGCGCTTTATTTGCCCTTTCATTCTAAATGATAGCTTTGCTGGATAGAGTAATCTTGGATGTAGGTCCTTGCCTTTCATGACTTCAAATACTTCTTTCCAGCCCCATCTTTTTCCTAAAGTTTCTTTTGAGAAGTCAGCTGATAGCCTAATGGGTACCTCTTTGTAGGTAACTGTCTCCTTTCCTGTTGCTTCTTTTAGGATTTTCTCTTTATCTTTAATCTTGGGTAACTTAATGATGCCTTGGTGTGTTCCTCTTTTGGTTCAACTTCTCTGGGAGTCTCTGGGCTTCTTGACTTTCTGGAAGTCTATTGCCTTTGCCAGATTGGGGAAGCATAATTAGTAGGCATAAAATAGATGGGAGGAGATAAAATTGGTATAGAAAACAGAGGACTCATAGAACTTATATGTACAACCCATGGACATGAACTAAGTGGGGGGATTCTGGAGGGTCAGGGGCAAGGGGGGATAAAAGGGAAAAAACTGGGAAAACTGTAATCGCACAATCAATAAAAATACTTAAAAAAGAAAAAAGAAAAGAAAGTAAGGACGGAAAGGGAAGGAAAGAAGGAAGGAAGGAAGGGAGGATGGGAAGGAAGGAGAGAAATAAAAAAGATGTATCTCGTTGTTGGAATGGAAATATATTTGGAACCTCATTTGAGTGAGTAGCGGTATGCTAAAATACAGTAAGTTTGTACTTAGAACATTTTTGGTAGGGCCACCAATAAAAAAGAAACATCTTCAGTTAAAAAAAAGCATATATACTATTATGTCACATGTTTTAAAAAGAATTTTCACTATGATTAGTTCTATTTGTAACCCCATATTTTTATCTTGAGGTTTAAAAACATTACTTTGAACAAAGATCCTCTGCCTTCAGCAGACCTTTCAAGCAGTCTGTGGCATGAGAAAGGTTAAAAAGCCCTGCTCTGAACCAGTGTGGAAGTACATAAAATGTTTACCTAGCCTGGAGGTGCTAGGGCAACTTTCCTTTCCTACCTGGGACAAGGACAACCTTTCCAAGCTCATGCATCACTTATAGGAGTTCAGGAGTAGTTGGGATCACTCATCACTCTGAAACATAATAGAACTAAAATGAAAAATGAAATTTAATATATAAAAACAGAATAACAGGGGAAAAGGGGATGAACTCACATGAACAAGTATAAAGGACACATGGACAATAACTAAGGTGGGGGGCGGAAATGGGAGGGAGATGGGGAGCACTGGGGGGGCAGGGTTGGGAATATAAGACAGAAAACTGTACTTGAACAAGAATTAATTAGAAACAAACAAACAAATTAATTAATTAATTAATTAACAGAATAAGGGACATTGCTACATGGTTGTGTCTGCAGAGAACTGAAGTGGAAAGATAAAAACATGTTGAAATAGGACCTAAACCATAGCCAAACTGGGTCACAGAAAAGTCATCTGTGAACAAATTTTATCCAAAAAGAAAGAGGGTGTGCATTCTGGAGAGTTTGCTGGGGGCAGGGAGAACTCTCTTAGTTCTTTTAGAAAAAGTATCTTTTGAAGCATTTTTTTACCTGAGTGGTGATTAAAGGACAGAGTTTCCATCCCCCAGGGAAATGTACTGACTGTGACCAAATTAGCTTTGAATTTGCTATTATTTAAATGCAGTTTCTTGTATTTATTAAAATAAAGTGACTATCATATTAAAATTGAAAAGGAGCAGTTGCACATGCAAATTATTTCTAAAGTTCAACTGCTGCTAAATGAGATGCAGTGCTCCTAAACTTAGAAATGCTTAACATAAATTATGACCTAATTAACATTTGCATGGCAATCCAGACTTCCTACAGCTTATTCTGCTAATTAACACATGACAAATGAGCACTCATTAATATTTTATTGCAGCATAAATTGTGCAAAAAAGCTTCTTAACTCCTTGAAAAATATCTTGTTTTTTGTTTTCCATTTTCTGCCTAAGAAGCATCATATTGTGTCTTATGCCATTACATAATTTAGATGAAAAAACTGTTTCACATTGTAAATTTAATGAGAGACAAAGATGCAAGCTATAGAACTGCTTTTCTTCTTCAATTATGCCCCCTGACTTTTTCTGAAGAATACCTGCATTTAAAAAATTTTTATTTGATATGTCCATCTTAGCTAATTATCACTTGTCAAGGTGAGAGTACATTATGCACACACAGTGTTGTTTCCCAGACCTGGGGGGTTGTGAGTAAATCCAGACCTGTCAAGAACAAAAACTTGTAAAATGCTATGGCTTTTGTACTCTGCAAACAACTTCCTGTTGGTCATACAATAAATTAGTTTGTATTGTCTTTTATCCAAACGATAACAGATTTCAAATTAGGGAGGCCAGCATGTTTCCACTTCCACCAGGGATAGCAAGCACCTATCTGTGTCCATTCTAACCTTGTCATTGGGTGGCAGTTTTCAGTTTTGATTTGCTTTCCTGGCATATTATAGAATTTTTGTTTTAGTTTGTTTTATTTAGGACTTTCTTAGGNATTTAAAAAATTTTTATTTGATATGTCCATCTTAGCTAATTATCACTTGTCAAGGTGAGAGTACATTATGCACACACAGTGTTGTTTCCCAGACCTGGGGGGTTGTGAGTAAATCCAGACCTGTCAAGAACAAAAACTTGTAAAATCCTATGGCTTTTGTACTCTGCAAACAACTTCCTGTTGGTCATACAATAAATTAGTTTGTATTGTCTTTTATCCAAATGATAACAGATTTCAAATTAGGGAGGCCAGCATGTTTCCACCTCCACCAGGGATAGCAAGCACCTATCTGTGTCCATTCTAACTTTGTCATTGGGTGGCAGTTTTCAGTTTTGATTTGCTTTCCTGGCATATTGTAGAATTTTTGTTTTAGTTTGTTTTATTTAGGACCTTCTTAGGATGATTGCAAAGTGGTTTCTTATATGATCATATAAATCTGAATGTATGATCTTTGAGTTCTGGGAGGTTTTCTATACTAGAATAAGAGCAGTTGGCTATGATTGGCAAAATATTGGGTGTTTTTCAAGCACAATGCAAGGCCAACTAATGAGCGATTGAGAGGGTTCCTAGTATCTTGCTCTCAAAGACACACTATTGAGGAAATTGAGCAATCTCTCCTGGCTAGTGTTTGAATCTTACTCGCTGTCTCCCAAACTCCTACTTTTGAGAGTGTTTTCACCCACTTCTTACACCAGCTATGTGGGATATTTTTCCTCACACTAACCCAAACCAAAGTTTCCGGGAAGCACCTGGGTGTCCCACAATTCAGTTCAATTCTGACACTAGCTACCTGGAGTCAGTACAGACCCTACTAATTGTGAGCCCAGTCTAAAAAAATTGCCATCTGTTTCCTTTACCAGTCACAAGTCCCAGACCTTCTATACTTCTGACTGACTGACCATATAAATCATGAATTCCTGGGACCCCATACTTGGTCCCCCAAATTTGCTGGAATTGTTCACAGAACTCAGGGAAAATTTTACTTATGAGTAGCAGTTTATTATAAAGGATATGATAAAGGACACAAATGGGCAGCCATAGGATTTAACAGGGTGAAATCCAGAAGGGCCCCACACAGGAGCTTACCTACATCTCCACGGAAGTTGGGTGTCCTACCCTCCTGACACATGGATGCATCCACCATCCTGAAAGACTCTTGAACTCCATTGTTTAGGGATTTTTATGGAAGTTTATCATGTAGGAATGGTTGATTAAATCATTGGTTGTTCATGATGGAATTCAACCCTCAGCTCCTCTCCACTCCTTGGAACAAGAAATTGGGGTTCAAAGATTCGACCCTTTAACGCCTTGGTCCTTCTGATATTCATCCCCCTTCCCTGACCTGAATCTATCTAGGGCTCCAAGGCACCAGTTATCTCAACAGCATACAAAAAGATACTCATCACTCTGGATATTCGAAGGGTTTTAGGAGTTCTTGTGCTAGGAACCAGTGCTGAAGACCAAATATGCATTTTTATTGTGTCATGGTATCACAAATATCAACTCCCTTCTACTTAGTCCTCACAAAAGACCCAGGTAAAGTAGTGGAGAGTACAAATTGTAAGTGGAGACATATATGTGTTCCTTTTAATCTGTTAATAATATATATGTGTGTGTATAAATCTGTTTGTGTGCAGATGGATATAGATATTCTCATATATGGGTATTGGTAGGTATAGAGAGATATAGACATACATATGTATGTGTGTGTATACACACACATACATATGCAGCTGTGTATCACCTGTCTCTCTTTATCTCTCTCTCTGTTTATGGGTCAATCTAACTGGAAACAACTGAAATGTCCATCAACAAGTGGATGGAGAAATAAACTCTTTAATATCAATTCAATGGTATGCTATTCAGCAGTAAAAAGTGATGAACTCTTGATACATGTAACACCGTGCATGAATCTGAATCTGAATCTGAATCTCAAAATGATTATGCCAGATGAAAATGAGTACATACTTTATAATTTCATTTATATAAATTTCTAGAGTGTGTAATAAAATATATAATGAGGGTAAGGGATGCAGTTATCCTGCCCTTTTTATTGATGGCATTTAGCAAAGTGTCTTGCATCTGTCGAATGATCTAAAATATTCATCAAATGAATGAATTAAGGGTTGTCACTGTCTTCTGGACACAAAATCAGACCCAATTCTTTAGTTATGGACTATCGTTTGCAAAACACTAATATCTTTCATTTGAGATTTTGTGTTGCCGTCAATACAACCTAAGACTTTGCTAATTTTTCACATTGCATTTTAAAATTTATGGCCAACTTACTAACCTACCTTTATTTCCAGTTTACATCTTCAATTTATGGCCAACTTAGGTTCTTAAACATTTATTAAAGGGGATTCTCTGAGACATTTTTTCGGCCTTGTTCTTGTGCAGCTGAATTTGGAAACTAAAGTGTGTGATTGATAAGTATTAGAAGCACTGAGGTTTCACACATTGCCTGGCATATGGTAGGCATTTCCATTATTTGTGGATATAGTGATTTTACAAAATTGTTTTTATTATTTTGTTAATGCAAGTTTGAAATTTGCATCAGTGTTAATTGTACATTGCTAAGCATCATGACCATACAACAATAAACTTCTCTTCCTTCCTTCCTTCCTTCTTTCCTTCCTTCCTTCCTTCCTTCTGTACTTCCTTCTTTTCTTCCTTCCCTTATCCAACACTTGTTTAGTGCCTGTTCTTTGTTAGATATTATGACACAAAGTTGGAACCTTGCCCCTGCTGCCAAGTAACTGGCAGACAGACGCATAAGCAATTACAGTGTAATCAGGAATGTAATTCTTCTAATAAGAGAATTATGAAATACTTAAACAAAAGTATAAATATAACCATAATGACTACTATCATATTTATTTTTGCTTCCTTTGATATATCCCATTCTTGCAATTCTTTGAGTGGCAGTGATGTCTTCAATGCCCAGGAGAAAGAACTCATCATAGATCACCTGGCTCAGGGCACTGGTGATGGAGGTTAAGAACTAATCACACTGAGCAAACACTCTGACTTAGTAGCTACAAATCAACTATTAGATAACATAGAAGTTAAGTAACTGGTTTCAATAAGTGATGCATATAAAGTAAAAAATACAACATGAAGCAAGTTGTTGAGGTTGTGAAATATATTCTGTCCTTTAAGATATTCTGTCCATCAAGGATTTTAAGGGCTAACATTATTGTAGATCATCTCTTCTAGAATCACACACCTATTTCTAGCTCAGATAGATTTCTCTTGCTTTTATTAGCTATTTCTGCTATTCTGATGCCTGAGAAATCATAGTATAACAATGCTGATGACTCTAAGCTTTTAAATCTTTAATCTCTCCAATTCCTTTACTTTCCAGGTCATGTTATTTAACTAGGCACCACTACTCTCAGTAATAGAACTGCTAAAATAAAAACCCATTTGCATCTTCTCTTTCTCTGTGGTTTACCTAAAAGAAACCCCCCAAAACATGCAACTGGAAACCACAACCTTCCTATTTCCTCCAAAATTATTCTTTGTCTGATCAAGAAAAATTTTATGGATTATGGTTTAAGTAGCATGACCTCCTGTCTGCCTTTTTTCGTCTTATTCTTTGCTCAAACACTAGTATAGAGCACCATAATAATAATAGCCAACATTTTGAGCATTGACTATGTGAGAAATGTAAGGGCTAAGTGCCTTACGTGTATCATGAAATTCCCCATGTTGTTGATCATAAAAATCTACTATGTATGTTGCCTGTAATGCAGATTCCCAGGATTTGCCCTTAGAGATTTCAAATTAGGTCTGGAGTGAAGTGCAGGACTATGCATTTTTGGATAGTTTTAAGAAAGGGAATAGCTTGAGCCCTACAGTTTTTAACACACATGCTGGATTATTTTGATGAAAGACAGGTTAGGACTGCCCTTTGAAAAATAATAGTATATATGTATCATGGTTGCTAAATTTCTGGGATGGAAACAAGAGCTTTGATCTCCCACTAACTATATCTTTCCAGTGGGGATGGGTGTGATACTGGCAAATCAGAGGAGGCTTACTGGGGGAGGTGTGGTATAGTGGTTAAGAACAGAACTCTGGAGGCAGGCACCCTCAGTTCCCATTTCAGCTCTGCCACTTGCTAATTGTGTGACTTTGAGTAAGTCACTTAACCATTCTGTGTCTCAGGTTCCCTACACGTAAAATGGGGATAGAAATAGCACTTGACTTATATGGTCATTAGAAGAATTAAATGGATTAATGTCTATAATTTGCTTAGAACACTGTTTGGCCCATTGTAAGTACTATTAAGGTATTTCTTCTCTTTATATTTTTATTATTCAAAGGTGTATCCTTGAGCAAAAGCTTAAAGGATGAATAGTCCACCAAGTCAATCACCAGGTGTGGTAATAGCAGGAGGCACATCAACAGAGCAGACATGAATAAAAGCAGAGATGACAAACAGCTGTATGTTGCAGGAGCAGATAGTTTGGAATGTGAGGCTAGAGAAACAAGCAGGGGTCAGGTCCTAAAAGCCTTGGGTTTATATTGTGGATTTTGAAGTGATGGAGAACTTTCACAGGAATGTCCAAGAATTTTTTTAATTAAAATTATTTTATTATTTTTCAAGTACAATTGTCCCCATTTTCCCTTCACAACTTTCCCCACCCCACCCATCCCCACTTCCTACCCTCAATCCTACCCCTCACTTTGGCTTTGTTCATGTGTCCTTTATACATATTCCTTAATGGCCCTTCCCCCCTCATTGTTTTTGACATCACTCTGGTGGATCTGTGGGTTTGAGCAAAACAGGATGACAGGCAGGGTGACTAGATAAGATGACCTGCAGGGATTGGGGTGACAGGTAGTGAAAAGATGGAACATGGACCCTAGTGAAAGGTTGTTGAGAAAATATTGAAGAAATTATGGGAGGTAAAATAAGCACATTTTAATTTTATGAGGACAGGTTAAGAAGAAGAGAGGGGCAAACGTCAGGTTACGGTTTTTCGAAATGGGTGAACAACAATACCACTAAATGAGATAAAGCATAGGGAGTGTTTACAGATTCATTGTAGGGGTTTAGGACTGTGGAGTTTGTGGCACCTATGGGATGTCCACACAGAGATGTTTGTAGGCAGTTGGGCATTATGGGTCTCAAGTCTGAGTCACTGGTTTGGCTTGAAGCTTGGACCACATAACCTAATACACATGAAATCTCTGGTAAACTAAACAGAACACTACAGAAATAAGACATTTAGAGTGATGTCATCCTATTCCTTCAATTTTCAGCAATAATTGGTGTATGTTAAAATCTATAAAGAACTCCAGTGAAATTCTTCTAAAAAGAATCAATATACTCCTTGACAATGTAGAATCACAGAAAGTAGATTGAGGGTCAAAAATACTGATATTAGAAAAATATATGAGGAGGGACCTCCCCCCAAAAAACTAGAATTAACTTCTTCAGGGCAGATACAGGCTTTTCCCACTAGGTGAGTATTCCAAGAACCCATCTTTATCAGTGTACCAGCTGGTTTTATTTGAGAGGCTGCATTCAGGTTAAGTGAAGTTTTGCTGAAGCCTCTTTCAATGTGTTTGCCCATATCATGACAGGTGACTTATGAGTGCAACTGCCGACACTGCGCTGAGTGTTCAGACATTTTTGACCCCCAAACCGCATGATCCTTGTGCCCCACCTTGCCTATTTATCTGATCTTGCCTGAAGGACTTTTTTGTTTGTTTCCCCAGAGGGAAAAGTTCTCAAAGGGAAATGTTTTGCAATGTGTAAGAGGTGAAACAAAAACCAACAGAAGTACTAAAAGGCATCAAAATTGACACATTCAAAAACTGTTTTGAGCAGTGGGAATATCATCTTGATAAGTGTGTTTTATCAAATGGAGAGTACTTTGAAGGTGACTGAAGTTTAAACATGTAAGAATAAATACACAATTTTTTATACATACATTTTACTCTTTGGGAGTCACCTAGTTACAAAATGGACCTGGGTGGGTGGGGACAAAATACTATTACCAAAGGGACCACTCCTTCTCCTGGGGTCCCCTGTACTAGGTTTTCCTTGCCTGCCTCCAGGGAATTGTAGTTCTCAATGCCAGAGATTGGTGAAAAGGAAAGAAATTATTTATTCAAAGTTTATACAAACTTAAGAGTAATGACATAATATCTTCACTGAGATTCCAAAGACCCTTACAATACCCACAAATGCACACAGTCCTTCCTGTCCCCTCTGCCCAGTCCAGGGTACTATATCTTAGGAAAAGAAATAGAAATCCGTGGCTCAGGTAGCCCCTCAGTTCCCAGCAATCTGAGCTCAGCTCACTGGCTTCCCTCGGTTCCCAGCACTATCAGCTGTGTCACCACCAGATCTCCAGTTAATCCAAAACCACATGGCACCTTCTCATGGCCACCAGGAAGAGTCCTTTTGCCCCTTTTCTTCCCAGCAAGGTCTCTCCTGCTTTCTAAGCCACATTGCAAAAGGGAGCACCCCAAAGCTACGTGGTCCCAATCTTGCATGGCTGCCATGCCTGGGTTTAAATCCCAGTGCCAACTTTCCTCTGCAGGCCCCATTTCTGACTTGTCCCACAATCAACTACACCTGCTAGCACTCCTGTATCTTTCCAGCTTTACTGGGCTGCCATAGTAAGTCTGGGCAGGCATGGCCCCGTGGCATGGAGCCAATCATCTCCAAGCTCTTATGCAGGCACTATAACCAGGGGTAGTTGCCTCCCATTTATGTCATGGGTTGAAGTCGCTCCCATCTCCCTGGCTCAAAGCAAAGCCACACCTATTTAACATATCCATGAAACCAGTTAAAAGTGATAGATTTGTCAAATGACCATGCCTGAGGTTAGTTGCAAAACTGTTGCCATGCAAAACAGCTCTCAGTGGCCCTGCTCCATGTGTCCCATCCCCCAGTTCACACTTGTGGGGGTGAGGACATCCAACATATATATTTTTAATATTTCCTGGATACCCTGAGTTCCAGACCCCATTACAAATCCCTATTTGGGGACCCCCTGGCTACACCCTATATTAGCCTCCCATATAAAAGTGTAAATCTGACTGCTTCTTCTATGTACACTATTGCATTGGAACTGGTCACAGTTGAATCCTGCTTTATGTGGATTGCATAGTTACCACCTTCCCCTAATTGACAGTAAGGGTAAAATTAGCTGCCTTTTGTTTTCTAATGAAGTCTAGGATCACTGTAATTCTGACTCTCACTCCTGGGCTAGTAGAGTATTAGCCATCCTCAGTGAGTTTTCTTCCTCTCTGTTCTTATTCCATCATCTGATTAGAAACCAACTTGTAGTTTGTGATATGAATATTAAAAACCTAACTAGGATGTTACATTCAACTCTACAAATAAAAGATTGCTTCACTGGAACCATTTTTAGTTCCAAGAACTTTAACAAGGGGATTGTTAAAAGTAAATGCTCTCTTATTACATATTGTGAAGAAGCAGCAATTAAGATATCATCTCAATTAAATTTTAGGTGTCAGAAGTGTATGGAAAAGTAAAGCTGATGTCAACATTACTGCTGATGAATCAAGAACTCTTATCTTTCACAGAAAAAAATCTTCCCATTCACATAAGAAAAATCTTGATCAGCAGAGTTAAATGAGAATCATTGCAATGTTGTGACATATTATGATTATTATTAATTGTCTACTGTCATTTAAATCACTCTTTCTGAAAGAAAAATGGAAAAACTAGGACTGGAGCCCAAGTGTTTGACTCTTGGTCTAGTTATTTGGGGGGGTCAGAATTTGATAAAAGAGTCAAAACTCTACAAAAATCTATAAGCAATAAGTTGTCTTTGCATTATTCCTATTCCCTAATTAACGTTTTCCTTATTTTTATTCCTGAAGCAATTTGCATGAACCTCAAATATGGGAAGTACATTGATATAGTCATTATAGGCTTGAATTTTGCTGTCTGATAGACATGGATTCTGATTCTAAAGCATGACATTGTGCAGCTTTGTGACATGATATAAGTTGTTAATCTCTCAAAGTCTTGTTTCCACATCTGTAAATAGGCACCATGGATAGTCCCTAAACTTTTGTGTGTTTTTTGAGAACTGAGAGATAAAATTTAGGTGAAAAAAAAAGTTTTAAAGTTACTCTATGCTGTGGATTATGATGACGATGGACATTTCCTTTGTATAGTGTGTTATGATAATTTGTTTATGTATGCGTCTCTTATTAAACAGTAAATGGATTGTCTTCATGATGTGTCCTCAGAGACTGATACAGTTTTTGCTGTCTTGGAGGCATCTAATAAATGTAGAACTAAATTGATAAAATTGGAGCTTAAGAGCCATCAAGACTTGAAGAACTTCTTATCCTTCTCTGTGCCCCTTCACTTCAACTTTTAGATCTTTTTCCTGATTGTTGTAGGTATGTTTGATTGTTGTATGTTAAAACAACATTCTTGCTTCATATCTTTACTTATTCTAAAGTCATAAGATAAGCCAACTGCATAAAAAAGCAGTTTGATTATAATTTCCTTTTCTAATTTCAAAATTCATATCTGAATAATTGGTTTAATTTTTATTTTTTTCTTTTTATTGATTATAGATAGAAGGGAGGGAGAAACAGTGGAAGGTAAGAATGGATGTGAGAGAGAAACATTGATCAGTTGCCTTTCGAATATGCCCTCACAGGAGACTGAACCCACAACCCAGGGGTATGCCCTGACGGGGAATCGAACCTGTGGCCTTTTGGTTTGAAAGAGGACACCCAACCAGCGAGGGCATTAAAAACAATTCTTACTCTGTAATGAGAATGTAGGGAAGAGAGGATATACTACTATTTACTTTTAATTTATCCTAAAGACTGATGGAAACTTGTTGCCAATAATAATTATTTTGAAGTTGTTAGATTTGTGGCCACATACCCTATTGTGATATAAACACAATTTCCCAGACAATGGCTTGGTAAAGGGGACATCTTTGATATTATCAGGCAACTAAAGGCTTTAGTTAGTGTTCCCTTAAATGATTTACAAAAAGAATCTTCTGTTGATCAGGACCACTGAGGTTAACATGAGGCATTAGAGCATTTTTCCCCTTGCAAGATCATTTTATCAAAAAGGAAAAGGTCTTCAACAAGGCACCCCACAAATCCCAAGATAATAATTACATTCTTGGAACTGGAAATCTTGCATGTTTGCAGACATTTTAGTGTTTGGCATTTGTGGCTTGTAGCACACTATAAAATATTTACACATTGTTCAGATAACCCTGTTTAGTTGCCATTGAATACCTACTGTTGTACAGGAATTTCATCTAGAAAGGAATTGAGTCTAATTTTTAAAATCCATAAAGCTCTTATTCCCAGATATGTCAGTAGAAATCTTTTAGAGACAACAGTTAAAAATTATGTGAAATAGATAGTGATTTGGTATAGAGGGATTATTTTTTGTTATTTGTGATAATGAAAGACAACAATTACTCTCATTCTGCATTTCATTTAGATGACATTAGGTTGCCAATTAAATTTGTCTGTCTCTGCTAATTTTTTAAAACAATATTTTTTCATTCATATTCTAGTACCCATCTGATACCCTACACAGTTATTACAATATTATTTACTATATTCTCTGAACTTTTCATTCACATGACTACTTTTATAACTGGCAATTTGTACTTGTTACTTTCTTTCCCATTTTTCACCCATCTGCCCAAACCCCTCTCATCTGGCAAACATCAGTTTGTTCCCTATGAGTTTGTTTCTGTTTCATTTGTTTCTTTGTTTTTTTTGTTTTATAGATTCCACATATACTTGAAATCATATGGTATTTGTCTTTCCCTGTTTGACTTATTTTACTTAGCGTAATAATATCTATGTTCATTCATGTTGTTGCAAATGGTCAGATTTCATTTCTTTTTATGGCTGAGTAATATTCCATTGCATATATGTACCACCTCTTCTTTATCTATTTGTTTATAGATGGAAACTTAGGATGCTTCCATATCTTGGCTATTTTCAATAATGCTGCAATGGACATAAGGATACACATATCTTTTTGAATTACTGTCCTGGATATCTTCAGATAAATACCTAGAAGTGGAATGGCTGGATCATATGGTTGCTCTATTTTTAACCTTTGGAAGAATGTCCATAAAGTTTTCTATAGTAGGTGCACCAGTTTACATTTTCACCAACAGTGCACTAGGATTCCCTTTTCTCCACATCTTTGTCAACACTGGTTTGTGATGAAACCATGCTGGCAAGTGTCAGGTGATATCTCATTGTGGCTTTAAAGTGCATTTTTCATATGATTAGTATGCTGAGCATATTTTTACATGTCTACTGGCCATCTGCATGTCTTCTTTAGAAAAGGAAGTGTGTATTCATGTGCTCTGCCTATTTTTAATTGCATTTATGTTGTACATGTGTTAAATTATACCCATTTCTTAAATGTTTTGGATATTAATCCTTTATATGATGTATCATTGGTAAGTAACTTTTTCCATTCGTTGTGTTGTTTTCACTGTGCAAAACTTTTTAGTTCAATGCAGTCCCATTTGTTGATTTTTTCCTCTTGTTTCTCTTGCCTGGGGAGACAGATCAAAAGTGTTCCATGTCACATTTGCTATCTTCTAAAGCCTCAAGATCATCAATAGCACCTTTTACAATATACTGTGGGTTTGTGGAAATACTTGTCTCTAATATTCTAGCTAATAAAATGACAGCTTTTACTTATGTCAGACTAATTCTGTACTTACATTTCAATTATTGAGATTTGCAACTATTGCTTTTTGCTGATGGTTTCTTCCTCAACTAAGATTTTGTGAACACAAGTAGGCTCAGGTGATAGTAAGTAAAGAAACAAATTAGTGGGGTGTAGAGTGGTAGTTCATGTGATCAAATGCAGTGCTTCTCATACTGCAATGTACACACCAACCACAGAAAATCTTGTCAAAATGCAGATTTCATTTCAGCAGGTCTGGGGTGAGGCCTCAGCTTCTGCACCTGTACAGGACCACTTAGAGTAGGCACCCTTTAAGAGACCAGGCTGTCTTAAGAATTAGGATTTGAGTCCTGGCTGGTATAGCTCAATGCATTGAGTGCTGGCCTGTGAACCAAAGTGCCACCAGTTCAATTCACAGTCAGGGTACATGCCTGGGTTACAGGCCAGGCCCCAGCAGGGGGTCTGCAAGAGGCAGCTACATGATAATGTTTCTCTCCCTCTCTTTCTCCTTCCCTTCCCCTCTCTCTAAAAATAAAGTAAATAAAATATTTTTTTAATTTTTTAATTCTTTTTTATTTAATTATTTTTCAAGTACAGTTTTCTGTCTTTTACTCCCATCCCAGCCCACCCCACCCCCATGCTCCCCACCTCCCTCCCATTTCCACCCTCCTTAGTTGTTGTCCATGTATCCTTTATACTAGTCCCTGTAAATCCTTCCCCCTTTTCCCCTGAAATTCCCTCCCTTCTCCCCTCTGGTCCATGCACCCCTGTTCTCTATTTCAGTGTCTTTGTTTTCATTTTGCTTGCTTGTTTGTTTTGTTGTTTAGCTTCCTGTTAAAGGTGAGATCATATGGTATTTGTCCTTCAACACCTGGCTTATTTCACTCAGCATAATGCTTTCCAGTTCCATCCATGCTGTTGCAAAGGGTAGGAGCTCCTTCTTTTTTTCTGCTGCATAGAATTCCATTAAAATAAATAAAATCTTTAAAAAATGTTCCATGACAGAGCATCTACTACCTATGTTTGCTTCAGGTCTTAATCCATTTTGAGTTTTATTGTGTATACTGTAAGAGAGCAGTCTAGTTTTGTTGTTTTTCATATATTTGTCTAGTTTTCCCAACACTATTGATTGAATAGACTGTCTTTATTCCATTGTATATTCTTGCTTCCTTTGTCATAGATTAGTTGAGTATCTAGACATTAGCTTATTTCAGGACTCTATTTTATGTTCCATCATCTATCTATGTGTCTGGTTGTTTTTGTTTGCTTCTTTGCTAGTACTATGCTGTTTTGATTACCATAACCTTGTAGTATAGTTTGAAATCAAGTAGCATGATACCTTCAAGTCTGTTCTTCTTTTCTCAATATTGCTTTGGTTCTTAAGGTCGTTTTGTGGCTACATATAAATATTAGGATTATTTGTTCTAGATCTGTGAAAAACACCATTAATATTTTGATAGGAATTTCATTGCATCTATAGATTGCTTTGGGTAGCATGGACATTTTAATGATGTCAATTCTTTCTATCAATGAACGTGATATACATTTCCATATGTTCTTGCCTTCTTCAATTTATTTCTTTAATGTCTTATAGTTTTCTAAGTACAAGTATTTTACCTCCTTGGCTAAATATATTACTAGGTATTTTATTCTTTTATTTGATGTAATTTTA
Source organism: Sturnira hondurensis (assembly GCF_014824575.4). Taxonomy (NCBI): domain Eukaryota; kingdom Metazoa; phylum Chordata; class Mammalia; order Chiroptera; family Phyllostomidae; genus Sturnira; species Sturnira hondurensis. Next base: position 14,564,414 of record NW_028075471.1, read on the forward strand.
AATGGGATTGTTCTCTTAGTTTCTATGGTAATTTGTAATTAATGTATAACTGCAACCAATTTCTGAATATTAACTTTATGTCTTGATACTTTATTGAGTTCATTAGCTCTAACAGGTATTTAGTTGAATCTTAATGTATCTCCATTAATAGATCATGTCATCTGCAAATAAGGATAGTGTTACTTCTTCATTTCCAATTTGGGTACCTCTTACTTTTTTATTTCTTGCTTGACTGCTGTGTTTAGAGCTTCCAGTACTGAGTTGAATAGAAGTGATGAAAGTGATCATACCTGTCTTGTGACTGATCTTAAAAAGGTTTTAGCTTTTTACTTTTGAGTATGATGTTAACTGTGGCTTTGACATACATGTCTTTCATTATTTTGAGATATGTCCTCTCTATCCCCACTTTGCTTTCAATTATTATTTCTTCAGACAGATTTTCAATGTCTTGCACTCTCTCTTTTCCAAGTGGTACTCCTATGATGGGACTACTGGTATACTTGTTATGGTCAAACAGGTCACTTTAACTCTCCTTATTTTCTTTTATTGCATTTCCTTTTTTGCTGTTCTTATGGTGTGTTTCCACTACTTTGTCTTAAAGATCACTGATTTGATCTTCTGATTTTTCTGATCTATTACTGAGTCCCTCTAATGATTTTTTTTTCATGGCAGTTCTTTGTAGTGTTCATTTCAAGTGACTCTATTTTATGCTTTCTATCTTGTTTTTTTCATTTTTCTTTTTTCATTTTTTCTTTGTTGAAGTTCTCACTGAGTTCATATACTCTTCCCCTAGTTTTATTGAACATACTATAACTACAGCTTTGAACTCAGTATCTAGTAGAGTGTTTGTCCCCAATTCATTTTGTTTTTAGTTTCGAAGTTTTGTCCTTTTTTTATCATTTGGAACATGCTTTTTGTCTTCTTCTTTTGGCCATATCCCTGTTTGTTGCTACGTGTTAGGTGGATTTCCTTCATCTCCCAGTCTTGACAGAGTGATCTTATGTAGAAGATGTTTTATGGGGCCCTGTGGTGCAGCTGTCCTGGTCACTTGAGCCAAATGCTCCAGGAGTATCTTCTGTGTGGGTTGTATGAGTCTCCCTATTGTAGTTGGCCTTCAATTGACGTTGGCATAATAGTGGGTGGGGTTGACCCTCAGGCTGATTGGCTATGAGGGGTGGGTATGACTATTGCAGACAAACTGTTGTACAAGGGCTGACCCTACATAGCAGGAGTCAGTTTAATGAGGCTGAGATACCAAATGAGTCAGAGGATTCTGCTTTTTAGGGGTATCATTTGTGGGACTGGTTGGGTGATGTTCTGATATAGTCTTAAGCTGGCTATCAGGTTTGTTAAGTTTCAAGCCTCTTGGGAGGGGTTCCCATGCAGGACAAAGTCAGCTGCCACTTGTATCAGCCTGGAGGCATTTTGGTAGGAGCTACACAGTGTTCTGCAGTTGGTTTCAGCTGGTGCTGGGCTTGGAGGTACATGGGAGAGTCTACATTTGAGCCAAGGCCAGCTACCACTTGTGCTTGGATTGGTACCCTTTTGTGGGCACCATGATGACAGCTAAGGCCAGCTTTTACTTGTGCTGAGCTTATGGCCACTTGGTTTAAGCTATATCCCCAGCCAAGACAGGCCACTTTTGAGGCCAGGCTTAGGTCTACCTGATGGAAGTTGCAATGCAAGTTGAGACCTGTCATTGTATGTGCTAGGCTTTGGTCTGCTTAGCAAGAGCTATATGGCACCCCAAGGCTGGCTGCTGCTTATTTGGATTTGTGGTCTTTTGAAAGTTTGGGGAAAATCCATAACATTAACTGAAGCAGGCTACTTCTGTGGAAAAGTTACTAGAAGAGTTTGGGACAGAGAAGTGAGTTGGGTGGGATGAGGTCTCAGGGAATCAGCAGGGCTATGCAAATGCTGTTATCCAGGCCTGCTTTTGGCAGGCTGGCTGGGTGGATGGTAAGCTCAGCAAAGAAATAATAATGCTTGCCAGCACTACTGTTCCTGTCCTGATTTATGTCTCTTCAGCCCTTACCTTTAAGTTACTCAATTCACCTCCACCCCATATGTCCTTTGTTCTGATCAAGCCCCTGCCTTGGTGTAGGGCTTTAGAGCAAGTGAGTTGATGAGTGACTAAGTCTGTGGTTGGACCCTTTGAGAGTAGTGCCTCAATCACTAGCAGCATTTTGTTTCTTTTTTAAATTATATTTTATTGATTATGCTATTACAGTTGTCCCATTTTTTTCCTCTATTCCCTCCACCACCTTGCACCACCTACTCCCTCAGGCAATACCCAAACCATGGTTTATGTCCATGAGTCATGCATATAAGTTATTTGGCTACTCCATTTCCTATACTATATTTTACATCCCCATGGCTGTTCTGTAACTGCCTATTTAAACTTCTTAATCCCCTCACCTCTTTACCCATCCCCCCTTATTCCCTTCCCATCTGGCAGCCATCAAAACACTCTCCATATCCATAATTTTTCCTCTGTTCTTCTTGTTTGCTTAGTTGGCTTTTTAGATTCATTTGTTGATAGATACATATGTATTGCCATTTTATTGTTCATAGGTTTGATATTCTTTTTCTTGAATAAATCCCATTAACATTTTTATAATAATGTTCTACCCAGCAAATATATCATTTGAAATTGAAGGGCAAATAAAGAGCTTCACAGGTAAGAAAAAAACTAAAGGAGTTCATCATCACCTTCATCTTTCTTGGTCACATTCTTTGCTGTTTTTCACAGCAAGATGCTATAGGAACTCCTTTTCCTGGCACTGATGCCCTGTGTTAAGGAGACCTTTGTGAGACTGAAATTCCTTGCTCATCGGTGGTACCTCTGCAGATGAGATATTCTTCCTGTTTCTTGATTGTCACACTGTGGGTGTGGTACCTGTCCATTATACATTTCTGCCCCTCCTACCAGTTTCCAAGTGGCTTCTTCTTTAGATCCTTTGCATAGAAATTTTGTTCAGGTGGTTATTCAGTGATGATTGCCTTGTAATTTGGTTGTAAATTTTGATGTGGTTGTGGGAGGAGGCTAGCATAGAGTTTACTTGTTCTTCCATCTTGACTAAAAGTCCCTAAGACAATACTTAATACAATAATTGATATATAAATAATCTATTTTAACAGAAATACATAAAATAAATAATATATTATTGATTATTATCACCTAGAAAAATATTTTACAATATACCTTTTCCAATTTCTTTTTACATTTTTTCTTCCTTTACTTACCTCCTTTTATATCTGCCTCTCTCCTCCCTTCTTCACTTCTGTCTTTTTCATTTATTCTGTACTTAAAACATAGTGTTATGTTAAAAACTTTTTATAACTTCTTTTTGTAATAAAGCAACATATGTTGAATGTTTTCCATGTCAGTAAATACACTTCTACTTCAAGGAAACTTAATTCAAGGAAAACCTAAGTTTTCCTTAAATTATATGTGTCATTTCTGATTTTGATGTTATAAACATTTTTGTTACAGGGCATTCTTTTATTCAATAAGTATTTATTGAACTCATATTTTGTGCCAGCTCATAGTTGCAGTACTATTAGACACAGCTCAGTAGTTCTGCTTTACTATGCTTCCATGTTAAATGCATAAAGCAAGATGATTTAAATTTAATGTAGAGTAACATCTGTTTTGGCTGAGACAATCTTTATCATCAGTTAGAATGTTAATACTTTTGGTTGTTATTTCTCAAGGTTGTGAAAAGATTTTATATAAATAACACTCTAATACAGACTTGGAAATGATGATATATATTTATAGAGCATCCATAGCCTATAGTAACTTAACTGAAAAATTATGTACCAATTATATTAACTGACTCCCTTTATAGCCAGGGTGAACTGGTAATATCAGAAAGTGGAGAGAATTTATCTTTACATTGACTTTGATTTATTGCTTGTGATTTTGACATATATGGAAGTTTCCACTCATAGCCACCAGTAGATGAATACAGGGAAATCTCCAGGAGGAAGCACTGGCCAGGAACCAGGAGTCCTCAATATAAAATTAAACTCAATTACTTATTAGGTACTTTATATTTGGAAGTTATTAGATATTTCTAAGCCTTAGTTTCCTGATCTTTACTAGATAATTTCTCAGTCTCAGCCTAAATTGTCTCGGACCCTATTCTGAATATTGATTAATATGTCAAAGCTAAGCTAAGAGATGTGGATAACAAAATAATAAATACAATGAGAGCTTTGAGCCAATGAGTAATTTGATACATACAATTTTTAAAGGTTAGTATTATTATGTGTTTGAATAGACCAGACAGTGAAATGTGGAAGTGAAGAGACCAGTTGGAAAGCAATTACAGTTGACAAGGTAAGGGATTATAATGATATCACTGGAGATGGGGTAATTTAGTCAGACATATTATGGCTCTATTTGGGAGGTGGAGCTGATTGAATATGATGATAGCTAGCATGTAGGTTGACAAGAAAAGAGACATTTAGGGTGGGTGACTCTACAGGTAAAGCCTGAACAATAAGACAAATGCTGGTTGTCAGTCTCTGAGATCCTGAGGGAGCACAGATGTTCATGGCTGTAGAGGAAAATGTGGTCCACATTTTGGTTTTGCATATGCTATATTTGAGGTGTCTCTTGGACATGCAGCTTGAGGTATTCAAGTGTAGAATTGGATATATTGATCTAAAATTCAAGAAAGAGTAGAGCTGGCAATTTAAATTTGGAAATTATCAACACTGGATAAGTCACCTTAATCAAGACAATATTTCTGTGCCTCAATTTAATAAACTATAAAATGGATGTAATGCTTTTATGTAATGATTAATGAGATAGTATGAATTTTATGAAAATTTTAACACACTGCCTAATATTTATAGTAAGAAGATAATAAACATTAGCTCCTCCTTCTCATTATGATGATGGATGGACAGATGGATGGATTGTTGATTAACTAATTAATCAACATGAACACTTTGAAGGCAATTTGGAGACTAGACCCATCTTGAAGCAGATGAAAAAAAAAAAAAACATGTATTCATCTGGCTTCAGCGTAGGTAGTGGAGAGGATGAGAGGAAAAGCATCTGTTAAAATTTATTTAGAGTAGGTGTTGAATAAATATGGCTTATTAATGTCACTTCTTGGGGAAACCAAGCCATGAATCTCAAGGTCCATATTATTATGGGTGACTGTTCCACAAACTTTGTGGTTGAAGTGCAGTCTTAACCCTCATTGGCGTAAATGGAAATATTAGCTAGAAAAGCCTGGTATGGTCTTTAACGTACTCAGAGATATTTTTAATTAATTCAGTCAACTGTATTTATATGGTCCCTCAATGTCTGGGTTAGGCTTTGTTAGGAATAAGGGGTAAAATATTAAAGAGAGAAATATAAATAACCCTGTCTTGAATTACAATTTCTAGTTTAAAAAAGACTATGTTTGTGACTCACAAACTCTATTATATGTATGATCTCTAAAGCAGAAATTTGATGGCTGACCTCATGATAGCTCCCCTTAAACACTAAGTGAATATTTTATCATAATTACCAAGATTTTGCAGTTGAGGTTAGCAGTCTGAGTCCTTGTAGTCATTTAGAATCCCCTCATTCTTTTCACCACAAACGCTGTAAAGAGCAATTAATATGAGTCAGATGTCCCACCAGCTGAGAATTTCAGTGTTTTGGAGTTGGGATGGCTCAGTTGTCATTGGTTGATAATTGAAGAGTCTTTCTTTACAAGGCAGTAGACAAACAGATTCCTGCATGATATATGTTTCATTTTTTTTAATTAATAAAAAAACTAATGAAAAAATCTCAAATACTTTGAGGTTCTTTAGATTCACATACAAAAAGATCATGTGTACCTTTTACCCATTTGCCCCAATGGTAGCATTTTGCAAAAACGTAGTTGATATGATAGCCAGGATATTTATAATTCATGTTTACTTTAAATTTTGGAATGTTAAGATTGTGCTAATATTTGCATCATTGAAATTACAAGTTTAAGGTTTTAACCATAGCTTTAAATATATGCAAAAAGATCTATTTTTTTCTGTTTTGTGCCCTGTGCTGTTCCCTTTCAGCTGTGACCCACTGGTCTAGATAAGCCTTCTGTAGGTGCTCTAGTCATCCTGTGTACCTCTACTTTGTAATGCTTGGCTCGCTATTAATTCCTTGATCAATATCAGCTTTTCTTTGTGACAACAACCTCACAGGGCAAAACTTACATCTCCTAATCACTACTGTTTCTATGGCATCTGGTGAATATCTGGCACAAGAGACAGGATGAAAGAATCAATTAATCTACTAGCACAGGTCATGGAAACCCAGGACACTAGTGGCAATGTTACTGAAAATCAATGTCAGTAAGATCTTTGCTTCTTTTAAAAAAATTATTTTAACTGTTGTTCAAGCACAGTGTTCTGGCTTTTACTCCCATCCCAGCTCACCCCCCAGTGCCCCCGCCTCCCTCCCATTTCCACCTCACCCCTAGTTTTTTTCCCATGTGTCCTTTATACTTCTTCCTGTATACCTTTCCCCTTTCCCTCAGAAATTCCCTCCCCTCTGATTACTGTCAGCCTGTTCTCTATTTCAGTGTCTTTGGTTATATTTTGCTTGCTTGTTTAATTTGTTGTTTAGGTTGTTAAAGGTAAGATCATATGGTATATGTCTTACACTGCCTGGCTTACTTCACTAAGCATAATGCTTTCCAGTTCCATCCATGTAGTTGCAAAGGGTAGAAGCTCCTACTCTCTGCTACATAGAATTCAATTGTATAAGTATGCCATATTTTTTGATCCATTCATTTACTGATGGGCACCTAGGTTGCTTCCATCTCTTGGCTGTTGTAAATTGTGCTGCTAAGAACATTGGGGTGCATAGGTTCTTTTAGTTTGGTGTTTCAGTGTTCTTAGGATATAATCCTAGCAGTGAAATTGCTGTGTGAAAAGGCAGATCAATTTTCAGTTTTCTTAGAAAATTCGATACTGTTATCCACAGTGGTTGTACCAGTCTGCAATCCCACCACAGTGCATTAGGGTCCCCTTTTCTCCGCAACCTCTCTAACACCTGTTGTTTGTTGCTTTGTTTATGATGGCCATTCTGAGTTGTGTAAAGTGGTAACTCATTGTGGTTTTAATTTGCATCTCTCTGATAGCTAGCTATATCGAGCAACTTTTCATGTGTGTCTGGATTATCTGTATGTTCTCCTTGGAGAAATGTCTATTCAAGTACTTTGCCCACTTTTTAATTGGGTTGCTTGTCTTCTTAGAGTAGAGTCCTGTAAGTTGTTTGTATATTTTGGAGATTAAACACTTGTCTGAGGTATCATTGGCAAGTAAGTTTTCCCATGCAGTTAGTTCTTTTTCATTTTAATACTCTTTAGCCATGCAGAAGCTTTTTATTTTGATGAGATCCCATTTGTTTATTCTTTCCTTTATGTCCCTTGCTGTAGAAGACAAATCAGTAAAAACGTTGTTGCATGAATATCTGAGATTTTCCTGCCTATGTTCTCCTTTAGGACTTAGGAGAATGGTGTCGTGGCTTATATTTAAGTTTTTTATCCACCTTGGATTTATTTTTGTGTATGATGTAAGTTGGTACTCAAGTTTCATTTTTGTTTTTGCACATAGCTGTCCAGTTCTCCCAACACCATTTGTTGAAAAGGCTATTTTTACTCTATTTTATGCTGCTGCTTCCTTTGTCAAATATTAATTGACCATAGAGACTTGTGTTTACTTCTGGGCTCTCTGTTCTGTTCCACTGGTTCATGTGTCTGTTTTTATGCTGGTACCAGGCTGTTTTGATTACAGGGGCCTTGTAATACAGTTTGGTATCAGGTATTGTGATCCCTTTCTCAAAGGGGTCTTTGAGATTCCTACTTTGCTCTTCTTTCTCAAAATTGCAGCAAATATATGGGGTCATTTATCATTCCATATAAATTTTTGAAGTGTTTCTTCTATGTGTGTGAAATATGCCATTGGTACTTTAATAAGTATTGCATTGAATTTCTAAATTGCTTTGGGTAATATGGGCATTTTGATGATGTTAATTCTTCCAATCCATGAACACAGTGTATGTTTCCATTTGTTTGTGACTTCCTTGATTTCTCTCTTAAGTGGTGTGTAGTTTTCTGAGTACAGGTCTTTTACCTCCTTGGTTAGGTTTATTCCTTGTATTTTATTTTTCTTTTGGCTATATCAAACGATATTTTTTCCTGATTTCTGCTTCTCCTATTTCATTGTTGGTATACTAAAATGCCTTTGATTTCTGGATATTGACTTTTTATCCTGCTGTTTTGCCAAATACATTTATTAGGTAGGGCAGTTTTTTGATGGAGTCTATAAGATTTTTTTATGCACACTATTATGTCATCTGCAAACAATGACAGTTTTGTTTCATCCTTTCTGATTTGGATGTCTTTTATTTCCTTTTCTTGTCTGATTGCTGTGGCTAAACCTCCAATACTATATTGAATAGAAGTGGTGAAAGTAGACAACCTTGTCTTGCTCCTGACCTTAGTGAAAAAAATTCTGGTTTTTGCTCGGTGAGTATGATGTTGGCTGTAGGTCTTTCACTTATGTTCTTTATTATGTTGAGGAATGCTCGCTCTATTCTCACTTTGCTGTTTTTTTCCTAAATTGGTGCTGTACCTTATCAAATGCTTTTTCTGCATCTATTGATATGATCATGGGATGTTTGTCTTTGTTTTTGTTTATGTAATGTATTACATTTACTGATTTGCAAATATTGAACTATCCTTACATTTTTGGGATGAATCCCACTTCATCATAGTATATGATCTTTTTAATGTATTGCTGAATGCACTTTGCCAATATTTTGTCAAGTATTTTAGTGTCTATGTTCATCATCAATATTGGCCTAAAGTTTTCTTTCTTTGTTGTGTCTCTATCTGGTTTTGGATTAGGATGATGCTGGCTTCATAAAAAGAGTTGGGGAGTCTTCCATCATTTTGGATTTTGGGGAATAGTCTGTGAAGAATAAAGGTTAGCTCTCTCTTAAATGCTTTGTAGAATTCTCCTGTGAAACCTTCTGGTCCAGGGATTTTGTGCGTTTCGAGTTTTTCAATTACTGCTTCAATTTCATCTCCTGTTATTGGTCTGTTCAGACTTTCTGCTTCTTTTTCATTGAGTTTTGGAAGATTATATTTTTCTAGAAATTTGTCCATTTCACCTAGGTTTTCAAATTTCTTGGCATACAGTTCTTCATAGTAATTTCTTACAATCCTTTGTATTTTTGTGGTGTGAGTTGTAATCTTTTCTGATTGTGTTTATTTGGGTCCTCATTTTTTTTCTTGATGAGCCTGCTTAAAGGCTTGTTGATTTTGTTTATCTTTTTAAAAACCAGCTCTTGGATTTATTGATTCTTAGAATTGTGCTTTCAATCTTTATGTCTTTTAATTCTGTTCTGATCATGGTTATTTCCCTCCTTCTACTTGCTCTGGGTTGTTTCTGTTGTTGTTCCTTGAGTTTATGTAGGTGTAGCATTAGGTTGTTTGTTTGAAATGTGTCTCTTTTTTAGGTAGGCCTGTATTGCTATGAACTTTCCTCTCGGGACTGCTTTCTCTGTGTCCCGTAAGTTTTGGGTTTTTGTGAGTTCATTTTTTATTGTTTCCTGAAACTTTTCATTTTTTCCTTAATTTTATTCTTCACCCATTCATTGTTTAATAGCATGCTATTTAATCTCCATGATTTGGGGTGTTTTGAATTTTTTACCTCGGGGTTGGTTTCTAGTTTCAGTCCCTTCTAGTTGTAGAAAATACTTGGTATAATTTCAATTTTCCTGAATTTGTTGAGGCTTGTTTTGTGTTCTATCATGTGATCTGTCTTTGAAAATGTTCCATGTGCATTTGAAGAAAATGTGCATTTAGCTTCTTTGGGATGAAGGGCTATATACATATATCAGTTAAGTCCATTTCATCTAGGGTATTTTTCAATGCCACAATATCTTTGTTGATATTTTGTTTGGAAAATCTGTCCATTTTTGACAGTGGGGTGTTAAAATCCCCTACTATAATTGTGTTGCTGTCAATAACCTTCTTGAAGTCCTCTAAGATTTTATGTATGTGGGTGCTTCTACATTGGGTACATATATATTTACAATGTTTATGTCTTTTTGGTGGATTCCTCCCTTGAGTATTATAAAGTGACCTCTTGGGTTTCTATTTATGGCCCCTTTTTTGAAGTCTATTTTGTCTGATATGAGTATTGCTACCCCAGCTTTTTTTTCCATCCATTTTCTTGGAAAATTTGTTTCCATCCCTTCACTTTCAGTCTGTGTAGGTCTTTTGTCCTGAGGTGGGTGTCTTGTAGGCAGCATATGTGTGGGTCATGCTTTCTTCATTCTAAATCCATAGTTATTCTATGTCTTTTGATTGCAGCATTTAATCTCTTTATGTTTAAGGTTATTATTGATAGGTACTGATTCATTGCCATTTTCATACCTATGTCCCTCTATCTCTCTCTCTGTCTTTCCCCCACTTTCCTTAAAGGATTCCGTTTAGCATTTCTTGCAGACCTGGTTTGGTGGAGGTGTATTCTTTTAGATTTCTTTTGTCTCGGAAGCTTCTTGTCTGGCCTTCTATCTTGATTGAGAGCCTTGTTGGGTAAAGTAGCCTTGGTTGCAGGCCTTTTGTTCTCATGACTTGGAATATTTCTGGCTAGTCTCTTCTTGCTTGGAGTGTTTCCTTCGAGAAATCAGCAGTTAACCTTATTGGGGATCTCTTGTATGTTCCTTCCTGTTTCTTGCTGTCTTTAAGATTCTCTCTTTGTCTTGAAATTTTGCCATTTTAATTATGCTGTGTCTTGAAGTGGACCTCTTTGGATTCCTCTTGATTGGGACTCTCTGTGTTCCCTGGATTTGTGTGACTTTTTCTCTTATCAAATTAGGGAAGTTTTTTCTCATTACTTTTTCAAAAAGGTTTTCTATCCCTGGTTCTTCTTCTTCTCCTTCTGGTATCTCTATTATATGGATTTTATTACATTTCCTGTTGTCTTGCATTTCTTTTAATCCCTCTTCCTTCTTTCTGAGCCTCTCATCCTTTTCTTTCTCCTTCTGGGTGTTTTTTTTCTACTTTGTCCTCCAACTCGCTTATCTGATCTTCTGCTTGTGATTCCTCCCACTGTGTTCTTCAGTTTAGAAATTGTATTCTTCATTCCCTGTTGGCTCTGGTTGATAGTTTCTATTTCCTTTTCATGTTGATATAGTTTTCAGTGAGTTCATTGTACTTTCCCTATAGTTTCTGTTGTTATCTGGTGGTAGTTCCTCTGTTGTTAGGTTTCCTCTTCCAGTGGATATCCTGGTGTTCACTGTTTCCACCTACTCTTTTTTGTGATCAGTTGGAGGGGAAGGCAAAATGGTTTAAGGTAGCAGGAGACTATATTATGATAGTTGCAGTAGCAGCTGGTAGGTAGATATAGGAGATCCTTTGGCTATATATAGTGTTAACTGTGATATTCCACCCAACTAACCACTTTTAAGAAAAGATGGAGAGAAGATAAGACTCTTGTTGGGGAGGGAAGGATTGTGAGTTGGATCTAGAAAACAGTGTGGTTGTGGGAGGTCAGATTCTGAGGTAAGGTGAGAGTAGAGGATAGTAAGTAGGTGTAGTGTGTGAGAGAATACAGTTAACCACTACCGTAGTTGAATTCAGGAAACCATGAAGAGAGCTAAGATCTGGGAGGGGTATTGTATAGTATTTACAATTGTATAGAGTAGCTATTATGTACAATAATATTAGAGCAACAATCACATGACAGAATCTATGTGGTCTGGATAACAAGAATAGGGGGTACAGGACTTTGATTAGTGTGCTATAGAAACTCAGTTGAGGTGATTTACAGTAAATCAGTGAAATAGAGAACAGGGGAAACCTGTAAAATGATACAATATAACCAGCCAAACAAAGAATACTATACACAGAGAAAAGGAATACAAAAATACAATTGAAATAAAATATGTAAGAATAATGAGAAAAATAATAATACAAATATGTAGTAACTTGTAGTTTCTCTGCAATAGGAAAATGAGATTTGTCTCTCTGTCTTTACTGTTGGGATGCCCCCTCTTTGGGTCCAACTCTGGTCCTTTCATAGTTCCAGATTTTTTGTCTCTCTTGTGGGTATTAAAAAAGAAAAGCAGGAGGAGGGAGGAAGAAGAGATAAAATTGGAAAGAAAGAAAGAAGAAATAAAACAAGAAAGAAGGAAAGGAGGGGAAAGGTATCGAACGATAAAAGAATGCTAAAAATTAAAAAAAAAATAAAAGATTACTAAAAAAGGAAAATACACCTCTTGCTGGTTGGGAACTGGCCAAACCAGTTTTTCTGGTCTTGCTGGCTGCAGCAGGCTGAGGGGAAATTGGTATGGCTTTTCTCCCTTCTTGATGTGTACTCAGCCAGTCTTGCATGCACTCTCTCTAGACCTACTCTGGCACCTCTTCCCATTGCCTTTGGTGTCGGATCCAGGTCTTCCTCAGAGGCTCTTTCTCCCAGGGTTACTGCTGTGGGCTGGGGTGTGGGTGCATGTGTGTGCTCTTGGCCAGCTTGCCTGGGTCGCTTCCCAGTGCTTTGGGGATATGCAGGGTGTTCCCTGAGGCCTTCCAGGTGAAGCCTTCCATGAACAACCTTCCGTGCAACTCGAGATCACTGTGCAGCTGGGAGGGTAGTAGTCCAAGTGCCTGTTGCAAGAATATTCCCCAAACAGTTTTTCCTTTTGAGAAATTCCTTCTATTGAAGCCTGCTGCTCTCTAACGCTCAATTTTCCAGCCAGACCAGTGACTATTGGGGTCAGTGAGCATAACTGTGCGACTCTCAGTCTCCCAAGCTGGGGAACCACACATTCAGCAGGTGATTATGGCCCCTGTATGTTTGCCTGTTTGTCCTTATTCCCCTCTCTTTGACTTCAAGCAGCCAGGTGTCTCCTGGTGCGGCTTAAACCTTGTGTGGCTGGGGAGGGAGGAAGCAGTTGGCCGGGCTCTCTCCCAAGGACTCTGTGGCAGACCCACGCCTCCCAAGGCCAGGCCTGGGACTACAGCTGCCCTGGTCCCTGCGCTGGTCCCTAGGACCTTATTGTCCTAAAGCACTCTCCTTACTGTCTGTTTTTTCAGTGTCTGCTACAATTTTTGGTCTCTTATTTTCATATATGCTGGGGTACTGTTGGCTGTTTATTCTGTTCCTCTGTAGATCAGCTAGGTTTTTCTCCCATGTGTAGGGGGAAGTGGAATCTGCTCCCTCCTCCTCCATTGCCATCTTCCTTCCTTCAGATCTTTGCTTCTTGAGCCCAGATGCAATCTCTTTATAAAGATTTCTATCCAAAAAAACAACCAAAATACATGTGTTACAACACATGGGGGAAAAGTTACTGTTCCTCAGAACAATCTAATCTGAGTTTAGTCTGCTACTGAAGTGTCTTAAAATCAAGTCTGAAAAGAATAATCTATTCCAGAATAGCTTTTTTGATGAAAAATACATTTTTGGTTCTGTAGGTATTTGAATAAGCTGTACAATCTTGGTTGAATAATGTTCCCTTTTAAATGAAAATATAAATTAATGTTTCCTGAAACCTTCCTTGTGATCACCCAGGATACCCACGGGTACTCTCTAGGGATAATGAGACATTGATAATTGGGCATTTCAAATAGCTTGGTGGGTTATCTGAAACAAATAATCCAATGAAGAAATATGCCCTAGTGGCTAGCTCTGAGAATGTATGGTATATGTTAACAAGTTTTTATTGAAAACTTGCTTTTTGGAATCTGGAAAATCTGGTTGACTTTCTATCCATTCTCACTTCTTCAAAGCTCTGAGCCAGAAGATTTAAAATGATTATTAGTGTCTGATTTGAAACCTTCCAAGATTTCTCAGTGTACTGGGCACTTGTTCCTTCAATTGAACAGTTCCCTGGAATAAAATGAGCCAGACAGACACAGTATCTATCTTTATAGAGATTATTTTTAATATAAGTAACAATAAAATATCAAGCAAAGAAACCAATGAATTAAGTAATTGTTAATATTGATAAACTACTAGGAATGAGTGAATGAATGAACAAATTGAGAAAGAGAAAAGCAGTGCTGAGAGACCAGAGCTGTCCTCATACACACAGTGGGGCTTGGTTTCTCGTGTTAAATATGAAGACTTTCACAGAACACCAACATTTGACAAGGCCTTTTTGTGATGGTGAATGATTAAAGCGGTGACTGCAATCCTTTTTGGATAAAAACAAAAGTATGGACATTGTTCAAATCACAAAGATGACCAAATGTTTCTCTATCATAGTTACTATAAGTGACTGCTGAGTCTTCCGCAATCAGTTTTAGCTTTCCACTGTGTCCCCATCTACAAAGTAAAGATTATTAAGATACCCAATCACAGAATGTTGCCACTTTCCTGACAGTGTCCATGCACAGCAAAGTTCCATTTTCTTTGAACTATCACCCAAACACCTAATCTTAAATCCTACCCACTAGTCTGTGGCATTCCCGATGGTACAAACTCCACCAATCTGAGAGTCAGCAAACCCAACACTATTCAACTAAAAGTGTGCTTTGCTCCTCTTTGATTAAACACATTGATGAATGAATGAATGAAAAAGAACTTTTTTTTCTGGTGACTAAAGATATCATCACTGATTGAATTTCTGAGTTAAAATTTGGAATAAAACCTACCAAAATATAAATACACATGAAGAGAAAAATAGTTTAGCTAAAAGTAACCTGTTCCAGAGAGAAAATCAGAAAGGTCTAGAGGCCCAGGATATGCTCAGAGATCCTCATCTGAGCAGATGTACATCAGTGAATGATTTGGGAAGAGGTCTGCATGTGTCTAGGTAGAATAAGGACCTACATGAAGAGGCATCTAAATTCATTTAAAGAAGTGTTTTAGACTGATGAGAAATCTCTTGTGAGAAATGGGCAAGAAAAGAAGAAGGAAATTGAGTGAGGTTCTGCCAGTAAATTCTTCCTTCTATGTCAGGTAAATCTTTCATGGGGTATATTAAACATTTTCCCTCAGATATTTTATAGGTATATCAACAGGCAAAAGAACAGTTCTTTCTTCCAAAAAGCAGCTGTCAGAAGTCAAATAGAAACTCTTAAAACATGGACACCTACCAGAATAACAATTGTACTCCCCAGTTGGCTCAACATGTAAGCAGAATAGGGCAGGATAAATCATAAATAGTTGAGTCAGTACCCCTTCAACCCAGGAATCAACATTTGTGCATTGCAACTCAGCTCTATTCTCTCTAGCTGAACAAGGTTGCCTGGCAATAGCTTAATTTTAGGTATTTCATTTACTGCTAGTTTTATTTATTTTTCAGTATGTTTTATTGATTATGCTATTACAGATGTTCCAGTTTTTCCCCTTTGCCCCTCTCTATGTCAGGTACCCCCCCTTCCCTCCAGCAATCCCCCTCCATAGAAACCTCTATGGAGGTTTCTTTTGAGAAATCAGCTGACAATCTTATGGGAACTCCTCTGTAAGTAACTCTCTGCTTTCCTCTTGCTGCCTTTAAGGTTCTCTCTTTATCTTTAATCTTTGACATTTTAATTATTGTATGTCTTGGTGTGGTCTTCTTTGAATCCAACTTGTTTGGGACTCTTTGTGCTTTCTGTACTTGAATGTCTATTTCCTTCACCAGATTAGGGAAGGTTTCTTTCATTATTTTTTAGTAAGTTTTTAATTCTTTCTCGTCCTCTCTTCTGGCACTCCTTTGATTTGCATGTTGGTATATTTAAAGTTCTCCTATAGATTCCTAAACCTCTCCTTTTTTTGAGTTCTTGTATCTTAGTTTTATTCTGGTTGAATGTTTATTTCTTCCTTTACTTCCAAATTCTTGATTTGAATCCCAGTTTCCTTCCCTTCACTGTTGTTTCATTGTATATTTTTCTTTATTCCACTTATTGTGTCCTTCCTTTCTCCCTTTATTTTGTGGCTGTACCCAATGAGTTCTCTGAGCTTCCTGATCATCAGTGCTGTGAACTCTGTATCTGATAGGTTTGTTTTTTCCATTTAGTTCTTTTTCTGGGGGGTTGTTCTGTTCTTTAATTTGGGCCATATTTCTTTTCCTCCTCAATTTGGCAGCTTCCCTGTGTTTGTTTCTGTGTATTAGGTAGAGGTGCTTTTATTCCCTGTCTTAATAGCATGGCCTACATAGAAAAGGCACTTCTGAATTGTATAGGGCAGAGCCTTAGGTAATTGCTAGGGTGGAGGAACCTCCTTTACCACTTTGTGGCCCTGTGTGTGTGGAGTGCAAGAGAGGGTCAGTGCCTCTGCCTGGATTCTGGAGGCCTAAGTAACATTCACCCTGCTTCCAGGCACTTCACTTACCTTCCTTGTGCAATCGGTGCCCTTCCAGCTGCTGCTGTGGGACTGGATACGTTCTAACCCTGGGTGGAACTTTTAATATTCAGGTAGTCCAGTGAAAATCTGACAGTTTCTTCCACTGCCCCAACCTCCACTAGATTTTACAGCCAGAGACAATGGGGGTTTATTTTCCTGGTGCTGGAATCCTGGCCTCTATGGTCTAGCCTGGGGCTGGGATCACTTACTCCCACATATCCCTTCCAATTTTTATCCACCACACATGAATGTGGAACCATCCAATCTCCCACCACTGTCACTTCTCTGTGTTGCAGTGTGTCCTCTCCACCTCAGCTCTGCAACTTTGCCCCTCCTACCCATCTGGATGAATGTGGCTTTTTTAAATCCTTGGTTATCAGACTTCCATACAGATTGATTTTTTTATGGTTCTGGGTATTATTTGTTTTTAAGATCTGATTATAATTCTTCAATGGTTGTATGAGGAGGCAAAGCATGTCTACCTATGCTGCCATTTTGACTGGAAGTCTACTGCTAGTTTTAAATACTTGCTCTTAGATTAGCTTTATCTCTTATGGATAAATGTTTACAAACTAATGGTTGACATTCACTTTAATGTCAGTTTATTTCTTCTCAAAAGTTTTTCTGTCCTTCCTCAAAATCCAAGATGTTGCAAAATCATTTTTGAATACTTATAGTAATGTCGGAAGGAAAGCTGGACAGTCACCAAGGTTCTTATTGGGCTCTGTTGAGATCATTTTTGCCCAGCTTGGTGACTGAATATCTTTATGTCTCGCAAGTTCACAGCTGGTAAGACTGTTCATTCTACACAATGGTTTTAGGGGCTCTCCATTCCACTACCCTTTTATTACCCTATAACTTGGTCTCATTTGTCTTCTGCTCCTTGGGAGATCCTTTTGGCTCTTAGCTATGATAATGTTACACTGATGTTTACTGCCAGCATTTCAACTATGAGAGAGACAGTAAAAATTACCCTATCGAACCCAAGGTGCTTCCTGGATCTTAAATCTCAGCTTTTATTTTTTGTGTTCAATAGATACTGGTAGATGTTTCCCATGTCATTAATCATCCATGATGCACTATGGTGGGGTCTAGGAGTATGTATGGGTCAGTCTGATGGAGTCACTTTCTGAGTAATTGTACCAGGTGATCATTTATTTTTTGTGGAAGCTGCTGCATATCAGAAGGGCACAAGCTCCTAGTAGAATTCTCCCAAGTCACAGAGGAAAGCTTCTCATAGCATCCCATATCTACAGAACTTGTGTTTTTATTATTCCACTTGCTGACTGATCTCCAACAATGAATAGACATCATGAGAAATGAATGCTAGTTCTTGTTTCCCTGGAAGCATTGTCTATTTCCCCCTTAGATGGGAGCTTATGTTATATTCTATACTGAGTTTTCTGTACCCATGAAATATAGAAAAGCCTTGTGGATACAGGCACCAGATTTGTGTTTTGATATGGAAAGGGAACATGGAGATTTTCCCCCTCTTTTGAAAAGGCCCACCTGTCAAAAACACCATATTATCTTGTTATGAACTTACAATAAATCTAATTTAATAGTCAACATGAAGCCCAGATTTTTTTTTAATGTAGATGATGCCTACCCTTTCTCTGAGTGTCTGAAATCCATTGGGGTAGGGGGACTCCCAAGGTATTGTGATTTTAAGATGAATGAAAAGTATATCAATTTAATGTTTTCAAAATTATTATGTCTATCAAAATTCTTATTCTATCCCATTTGATTTCCAACTTTGATGGGTTCCTGGATGTTTAAATTATTTATCTCCTCTGAGTCAATAAACATTTCTTTGCTATCCTAAAGAAGTTTTTAGTTTTTTAATATTTTCTCCCTTCCTCTGTACAATTTAAGATCTACAAGGGCAGGGAACTATGTCTTATTCATTAATATATCTCCAATGCCTGGATCATAGTAGAGTCTTATAACAATTTTTTGAAAGAATGAATAATGAGTGAAAGAAAAAGACTCCCTTTTGACTATTTCACAATGAAACAAAAGACACATCTTGTTATAAGTGAGAATGTGATCTGTCTTAATAATATTCATTGAAGAATGCTTTAGAAAGTGTAAGGTACTGATGTTGCAATCTAGAATAAACAAATATGTGCTGGTTATCATGGAAGGAGAAAAAAAAGTAATTAAGTCAAATCCTGCATCTACCAGTTACTAAATATGTGATATTGAGCAAGTTATTTAACCCAATGAGCCTCAGTATTCTCATCTGTAAAATGGGGATAGGGTTACCAATCTTACAGTGGTGTGCCTGGTACATCACAGGTACTTAGTGAGTGTTAGCTTCCTTCTCTTTTACTTCCTAGGTACTAGTCTGTAGGGTAATTTGAAATATCAGAGAAAAGAAAGGAGAACAAATAAAATTAAACATAGGCTCTCATTCTCAACCATAATTGGAAGCTGCTTTAAGTGTTCTCAGGTTATTTTTCTCTGGTTAACAAGGAGTTGTTTTGTAGAATAACTCTTGGTAATACCAAAGAATTACTCCTACAGCAGCATGTACAAGGCCACCCATCACAGAAAATGGGTGGTGACCCTCTGAGAGGCCTTCAGTGCCTTGGCCTCAAGCAGAAAGCATTCTGGTCTCTTGTCTTCAAGCAGGAGAGATCTAATTGCCTGTTTTCCAATGTGCATTTGGAGCTCCCTGAACATTCCTCTTCTGCACATACTGGATATAGATCTTAGGTTCTACATTCTACTACTTACAGATTCTCTCTTTTCTGACTTTCTGTGAGATGAGATTCCTGAATCTTGATATTAGTCTAAATGGAAATGTGTTGGGGTTTCAGTGGTACTGCCATTTTAAAAGTTTTTATTAATTCGAAGAGTACTATTCAGAGATGTTTTTGCAGTGTGATTCCTTTGCCTAGTGCAATTCAAGCTTGTGTGCACTCTGACTTGAAAAGTTTTTTACGTTAGTCCTGGCACACAGTGGCCTTTCATGTTATGAGTTTAATGTCTGATTATTTAATATCAGGGCCTTCCTTCCTTGGTGGTACACCTTTACTCTGTGGCAATTTTACCTCCAAATTTCTATAATAGCCATCTACAAATAATAACTGGTATTTAGGTCTCCTATATCTAGGTTGAAAAATATCTGTGCCATGGTCCCTGTCCTCCAGCAGATTATTAGATTACAATGATGATGGTGATGACAATGATAGTAATAGTATAACAACAGCTCTAAGAGGTAATATTTATTGAGCATTCACTAGTCTCAGACACTGTTAAACAGCTCTCATGGATTAATTAACTTAATCCTGGCAAACTGTCCTATAAATTAGGCACTCTTAGTGCCCCTATTTTACGTAGGAGGAGACTAGACTCAAAGAGGCTAAATAATTTGCCAAAATAGGTAGAGCACACTCTATAGAATTTCCTGTGTCTCAGTGTACTAAAATGTTTTGGATAAATCATCTTATATATATTTTTGCTTCTAGCAACTCCGTGACATAGGAGCATTAGCTACATTTTTCAGCTGTGGAAACTATGGCTAAGAGAGGCTAAGTAATTTCCTTAAGGTTTCACAGCCTATAAACGGCACAGCTGGAACAAAACATTTCATCTTAAATTTTAGTTTAAACTCTAATAGAAGATTGATGTCTAACAAAAATACACTATCATCATCATGGAATATGTTTAGGTAGTACACAAACATATTTGCATACCCTACCCCTTCAGAGAAATGTAATCACAAAACAGTTTTATAAACATTAGAAGTCTGGAAAAGTTTTTCTCAGAGATAATGGTGGAGAGCAATCAGATAGATTAGAGGGTTTTGAAAATAGCTAATTACCCCCCAGCAGGTGTCTACCACCAAGCATACTCAACAGGTAAAATTGTGTCTGGGAACCTAAGTCAATACTTCTTTCACTAAATGTGCCTTTCTACCTACACTGTGCTTCTGTGAGCTAGAGATTTAATAATAGATGCTCTGAGGTCATTTTTATTAAAGCAAAAAAGTATGTCTTTCATTGTCATAGGTGCTTTTCCTGCCTTTGTGTTCACCATAAGCATATCTTAAGAGAAATGATGGTCTGATACACAAGCACAGTAGTGATCACAACAGGAAGTCTAACCCAGGCTTGGGTTTCTCATAATAATTATAGAACCTCAGCTTCATTAACAGCAGTCTTACACACAATGTTCTTCCACAATAATAACCCTTACTGTTACTGCTGTACCCAGTGCCTGACATTTAATAATTGCTCAGTAAATACTTGTGTGAGTAGATTCACAGTAAAATATAGTAAGGCCTATGATACGGGGATTTCCCAAGAGTCATGGGAAATGTATAGAGCTGGACAGATTTCCCCAGGGAATGGTATTAGAACATCAAGGCAGAAGCTCTGTCTGCCATTGTTGACAGGCTTTCTAGAAGAAACCCCTATGGCATGGTGGTCCAGAGCATGTTTTCACTGTCTGATAAATGTGACCTTGTAGGCATGAAGGCATTGACAGGATATCCTTCTCAAGCCTCTCATATGTAAAATGATAAATGATTCATGGGATGCTCTTAGTGGTAAGTGAAAGCTAATAAGTCAATACTCGTAATTGCCACTGACTACAAAGGACTGGTTGATTTCTCACTTCAGAAAATTATGTTATTTCTTTTGAATGAAACAATTTCAGGGGGAAAAGATGAAGGATTTACAGGAACTAGTATAAAGGACTCATGGACAACAACTAAGAGGGGTGGAAATAGCAGGGAGGTGGAGAGCACTGGGGGTTGGCTGGGATGGGAGTAAAAGAAAATTGCAATTGAACAAAAATTAAATTTAAAAAATGAATGAAGCTTTGCAGTAGATTTCTTAACAGAATCATGAAGGAGTCAATAATTGAATGTATCAAATAGAAAGAAAAACCTCACAGAATCCCAACTCAAAACACTTTAAAGTATGACTATCTCTTAAACATACATCTATCCCATTATATAATAGACAGTAATCTATTCTATTACATATGTCCAAATGACTAGTGTTTTAAGAGGAGCAGAATTTTTTATTATGCTGTACTTCTTCCTTGCTTGTGACCTGGGAGTGACCATTAAAATTCCCTAAGCTTCAGTTCCCAAAACTATAAAATGCAAAGCATAAAAATAAATTCATAAACACATTTACTTCTTTATCTCAGTGAGTTCTTAAGAAAACTATATATGCCTAGAATCTCCTTACTGATTCAATGACTCATCAAATATGTATTTATCACTAGTTACATGCAATGCATCATGCCAGTCATATGATAGGGTTCTGCCTTGGAGGAGTATGGGGTTAAGAGGTAGCAGAAACAGACAGGTGTACAAATTAGTACAAGGGAGGGTAGTAGGTGTTATGGGAGAAGGAAGTACCAAGAGTGATGGGCATATAGAGAGGTTTTGATAGTATGAGACTGTCGAGTACCAGATGAATTCTTTGCATTCTTAATCCCAAATTCAGTGTTTGATACTACTTGTCAATAAGTCTGCTGTGGATGTTTAGGCTGCATTTAGTTCAATTCAATTGTAAGCATTTCTTCGTTGGTCAGCATTCATTATTCCGACAATCTATTTACACTACATCAAATTCTTAATCAATAAAGAAATATTCCCTTTTAATGAATCAGTGAAGATATATTACCTAAGCCTCTTTTGTGTTTTTGTGTTTCAGCTACTGTGCTCTAAAATCAAGGATGAATGAGATTCTATCCCTTTCCTTAATAGGCTCCCAGTTTAGAAATTGCTGTAGGAAATATTTCAGATCACTGTAGCCTGAGTGAGAATATGGTAAAGCCACAAGCATAAAGCAATGTCTGCTCATATCTTCATGCCTCACCAGTATCATGCATGTAGTTTCCTTCCTGTTCAATCACTCCAAGCACTGGAGGTTTAGATACATACAGGTTATGGGAAAGGAAACAGGTGACACCTTAAAGGTAGGTGAGATCTCATAGGTTATTCAGTAGAAAGAGGCTAGACTATTTGTAAAGAAGAGGGTGAAGGGGCTCACAAGCAGAACCAATAAAGGAGCACTGCCCAGGTCTGCTGAGAAGCCTTGGACTGAAAACTGCCGAGTTCTGTTGGATGGTTTCTCTTAGGGGAGTTTGGGAATACCAGATTGAAGCCATTTCAAACTCTGGCGACATTCCTACCTTCAAGCAGATGTTTCCCTTACTTTGGACAGCTCCCCATGTGTGTAGGGTCAGGTCTCAAAGTGGATGACTCTGAGGTGGAGAAACTTGTATGAGGAGTTCTTAGGGGTGGACCTAGATTTTTATTTTTAGAAAGGGGATAGGTTCAGACAATTTTAAAATCAAGTGCCTTGTCAAAGACAAAAATGCATCACAGACTTTGCTTTACTTTTTACAAGAATTATAGACTAGTGACTTTGACATTTCAACTATGGTAGTTACTGTGGCTTTATATTCAGTGGAAATGCCACCTTTTTTTTCCTGTGTGCTAATTCATTTTACATATACACATTGAGGTTGGCTTGAGCTGTGTGGCTAAGAGAATCTCTTAAAGTCAAAAAGGCTGTGAACTCCCATAATAAAAGTTCTAAAATCAGTCTCAAATTCATTAGATACTGTGTGCTTAGGATTTAAAAGAGTGCTGTTTTACTACTCCTTAATTATCTCCCTCTCAGACAACTGTTATATTACAATTTTGCAATATCCTATAGCTCTGTCCAACCATTCAATTATCTGTTTAGCTGGATTTTTATTCTACCCTAATTAAGAGAGGAACTAGGTAGATGCCTTAGTCAGTTAACTAATAGTATGGATAGAAAACCAGCTCTCATTTTTTTCTGTACAGAATTACTATACATGCACATAAAACTTTGGCTTGGGTGGAGTTTTGGACCCCTAGTTATATACTAAAAGATCAGTCAGCTTGCTGTTATGTATTATGATTATCTGAAGTTTATTAATAAATTTCTGGAGAGACAGGAGAAAGATGCTTAGATTTGCAAGTGATCTCAGTTAGTAATCTACATTGATGACTTCCTAGGAAGAAACTCACACAGCCTCTCCATTTCTTACATTTTTCATCTGTCATTTTTAGTGAATACTGTTCTCAGACCCAGGCCAACTAACCCTAATTTAGACCTTGGACTTTAATGTCCTGTGCTGCCCCTTTCCTGCTGTGCCCCTCCCCATGGGAATCTTTGGGGCAAGGGTGTGTCTTTCCAGAGCCCATGCCCTCCTGCTGGGTATGTGAGACCCTAGTATTCTCAGCACAATTAGCTTTGAACTTGTCCCCTGAGTTAATTCCTTTAAGGTTATGGGAAGATATTGGGGGTGTCTGTACATGGGGTAACCAAGCATAGGTAGTTATGAGGTGGGGATGAAGGCCTCTAGTGTCCAACACTATGTGTTCAGTTCTGCCTGGTGAAAGTTGAAGTCAGGGCTAGGAGTGGCAATGGCAAGGGAGGTGTGCTGCTCTTGCTGAGGCCCTGTGCATGTTGGGGCAAAATGGTTAGGTCACGATGCCCATTCTTTCACAGGTGGTACAAGGGATGTAACATCAGGAAGGGAGGCCTGGCACTTTGAGGAGGAAGTGTGTGGGGTGTGTTTTAATGTTTTTTTTTGTCTCAATATGCCTATTAACTATATGCCACAGTAATTCTAGCCTTAATGATTCATTACTTGAGTTTAGACATTGCATATTTATTGAAATGTTAATAATTATTTTAAGACGTTTATTTATTTATCTTTAGAGGGGGGGGAAGGAGAGAGGGAGAGAAATATCAATTTATAGTTGCCTCTCATGCGTCCCATGCTGGGACCTGGCCTGCAACCCAGGCATGTGCTCTGAGTGGGAATCGAACCACGATCATTTGGTTCTCAGGCCCATGCTCAATCCACTGAGCCACACCAGCCAGGGCAAATGTTAATAATTCTTGGAAGCTACTAATACATGTTTATTTTTCATCAGTGGCATTTAAGATCTTTGTACACATTTATCCAATTAGCCAGTAACCTAGCAAGGCTCAGAGGACTAGTAAGTTTCATTGGTGATGAGTTGGTAGGTGTCTGGAACAGTGTTGGAGTCCCCTGAATTTTTAAGCCACAAGCTTCAGTTCAATAGCAACAATAGCAACAAAAACAACAAGAGTAGCTAATACTCACTAAGAATTTTCTATGTACCAGGCTGTGTTCTAAGCATCTCACATGGATCATATCATTCAATCCTCATAGAACTTATGAAGTAGGTCTTTTTATGTCCCCTATTATAAAGATGAGAGAAACTGAGACACACAGTATAAGTGATATCCCCAAATTCCAAACTTAATAAGTAGCAGGGTTAGGAGGTGAACCCAGCTCTTTGATTGTTTCTTCTGATTGGTTTAGGGTTCCTAATTTATTTGCATGTGTCTTTTGTCAAACTAAATTTAGATTTATCATTATGTGATTCTAGAGAGCTATTCGAATTTGAAGTCCAATGTTAGACCATCTGTGTAATAATTATTTTTTTGCTCTTATTATTATAATGGTTGCATTCTGAACTCAGTAATCCCTATTATACTAGTCTCCTAAACCAGTAATTAAAAGGGTTGGGAGATTAGCAAAAATCACATAGTTTCTTGTTTGTTTGTTTGTTTGTTCATTTATTTTGTTTTGCTTTAGCCAACTACTAAAGTAACAAATTTGCATCAAGGAATTCACTAATCATTGCAGTATTCAATTAGGTATTTATTGTTTTAAAAATGTATTATAGTAAGATATAGAATTTAAAATGAGAAAAATTTATTAAAAGTATAAGATATATTAACAGGAAAATTGATTACTTTTATATTGTGGTTAAAAATATCACATTCGTAGGATATATGAAGTCACTTTTAAAAGAAATGAATTACCTTTACATTTTATTTATTTTTATAAAATTGCAGTGAAATGAGTTTTCTCTTCTCTAGGGGGATGGGAGTGAAGAGCTGTAACCTTAAATCAGGGTAGGCAAACTGTGGTCTACAGCCAAGTCTGGCCCATGGCCTGGTTTTCTACTAAAGTTTTATTGAAAGACAATGAAGCTCATTTGTGTCCATACTGCTTTTGTGCTACAATAGCACAGTTGTGATACAGATAACATGGCAAGAAAAAATTAAAATATTTGCTCTCTGGACATTTATAGGATAGTTTGAGGCTCTAGCTCTAAACAATTTGTCAAAGGTGAAATGTTGGTTGATAATAACTTACAGTTGTGTAACACTGGACTTTCCAAATAAACAAAAACATACTTTTGCAGACTCCCAATAGCTGCAACAATTTTGAGAAAGAAGAACAAATTAGAAGGGATCATAATGCCTGATATCAAAGTGTATTACAAGGCCACAGTAATCAAAACAGCCTGGTACTTGCATAAGAATATATGCATAGACCAATGGAACAGATTAGAGAGCCCAGAAATAAACCCAAGTGTCTACGGTCAATTTATATTTGACAAAGGTGGCAGAAGCATAAAATGGAGTAAAAGTAGCCTCTTCAATAAATGGTGTTAGAATAGCTGGACAGCTACACCCAAAGAAATGAAACTTGATCACCAACATACATGATACACAAAAATAAATTCAAGGTGGATAAAAGACTTAAATACAAATTGCAGGCCCTGGCTGGTATAGCTCAGTGGACTGAGTGTGGGCCTGTGAACCAGACGATTGTGGTTCAATTCCCAGTCAGGGCATATGCCTGGGTTGCAGGCTAGTTCCCAGCAGGGAACTCACCAGAAGCAACCATACATTGATATTTCTCTCCTTCTCTCCTTTCTTTCCCCTCTAAAGATAAATAAATAAAATCTAAAATAAATAAATAAAATAAATAAATAAATAAATAAATAAAATAAATAAAATCAAATCTTAAATAAATAAAATCTAAAGGCTTGATCTCCAAAATATTTCATGAATTCAATGATTCCCCACCATTCCCCACCAGGAAGACAAGTAATCCAATTAAGAATGGGCAAAGGACCTGAGCAGACATTTCTCCGAGGAGGCCCACAGAGGGCCCAGAAACAGCATCACTAGCCACCCAAAGAGATGCAAATTAAAACCACATTGAGGCTGGCCTTCACACTGGTGAGGATGGCTGTCATAAACAAAACAACAAACAACAAGTGTTGGAGAGGATGTAGAGAAAAAGGAACACTAGTATACTGTTGGTGGGAATGCAGACTGTTGCAGCCACTGTGGAAAACAGTATGGAATTTCTTCAGAAATCTTAAAAAAGAATTGCCTTTTGACCTGGCAGTTCCACTGCTGGAATTATATCCTGAACCCTGAAACACCAATCCAAAAGAACCTATGCACCCCAATGTTCATAGCAGCACAGTTCACAATAGCCAAGTGCTGGAAAGCGTCTAAGGGCCCATCAGTCAATGAATGGATTAAAAAAAATATGGTACATTTACACAATGGAATAGTACACAGCAAAAAGAAAAAAGGAGCTCCTACCCTTTGTGACAGCATAGACAAAACTGGAGAGCATTATGCTAAGTGAAATAAACCAGGCTGTGAAGGATAAATATCATATGATCTCACCTTTAAGTGGAACCTAGTCAACAAAACAAAGAAATAAACAAAATAGAATCAGAGACTTGGAAATAAAGAAAAAACTGACAGTGACCAGGGGAAGGGGGAAAGTAGGGGAAGTATCAAGCAAAGAAACACAAATTAAGGACTCATGAGCAAGGATGACGGGCAGTATTAACTGGATGGAGTGGGTGACAGGGTGGGAGAACAAGGAGGAAAAGGGTGGGACAATTGTAACTGAACAACAATAAAATTTTAAAAATCTTATGCTTTTTAAAAGACACTGGTCAGAAAATGAAAATATAAGTCACTGATTGGGAGAAAATATTTACAATCAAATACCTTAAAGGACTTGTCCCCAGAATATATTAAAATTTTTTCAAAATACAATTATGAGATAATAAAGCAGGGGAATGATTTGAAGACATACTTCAATAAAAAGAGAAATAACAAATAAGCTGAGACAGGTATTCAGTATTATTAGTCACTAGGAAAATTGAAATTAAAACTGTAATGAAAGATGTGTACATTTATTTACTGCTCTGTTTAGTAAATGCTATGTGAGGTGCTTGACACAGGCTAGAGTGTGAGTATCTACACTACAGAATTGACAAATGCTACAGATAACAGACTTGGAGATAGTTATTAAGTGTTTACTATTATGGCACTGTTTATGGCTTAGTAATTGCAGTCCTAGGGAAATAAAAACATGTGTCCATCCAAATACTTATACATTAATGTGTACATTAGTTTTATTCATACTTGCCCCAAACTGGAAACAAACAAGATGTCTATTAATTGGTGTTCAGAATAAATAAATTGTAGTACATCTGTAAATGGAATACTACTCAGCAGCAAAAAGAATGAAGTACTGATAAGTGCATTAACATAGATATATCTCAAAGGCACTAGACTAACTTAAAGAAGCTGGTTATATAAAATTCTGGAAAAGGTAAAATTATAGGAACACATATCACATTGGGAGTAGGAGAAGATAATTAACTTACTGAGGAAATTAAATTTCACAAGGAAATTTTAGCTGTTAATAAAAATACTATATTATACACCAACAAAATTTGTAGAACTATACACTTAAAACAGGTGTATTTTATTGCGTCTAAATTATACCTCACTAAGCTTCCCTTTGTGGGGGAAAATAGATTTCCTATGGGAAAATATTGCACTTTTTGATTTCTTGCAGAGAACCTTCTGAAAACTTATATGAGATAGCTACTACAACATTATCAAAAGCTGAGATTTTGATGAGGAATTTCTCCTCTGTCTCATTTAAAAATAAAACTACAAGCATGAATTAAGCTAAATATTTTATATTTTACTTGGGACCTGACTCCATAGTGTTTTCTTCCAATAGAGTATACATTGCTCTAATTCTTTGAGTGTGAAAAGTACTTCTGAATTACTAATAGCTGCTATTAATTTATCAAGTGTTTATTCAGAGATGTTATATCTTATGTCAGACTAAAGAGCTTGGAATTTGACCTTTTGATCAAATTCCTAGGAGTGGTTTGATTTCAAACGATTTCTGATACTCAAACAATAGCATCAAACAACAAAGTCTAGTTTTAAATCAAAATCCAAAAGGCCAAAGTCTTCAAGCACATAATTTGTTTACTATTCTAATTTACTACTTGTGTTTTTAAATCAATTTTAGAAGAATATTTGGAGGTTTCTTCCCCAGTGATTAAGCCATTAATTCTGATAAACACTTATTAAAACCAGTATACTATTTGTGCCTAACCATGATAATTTAATGGTAAAGTGTATGGGTGAGGAAATACAAAGATTAACAGGATGGCTGGATTTTTTTCTAATAACAATGTGTTCTAAAATTTTCATCATGTTTTTCAAGGATTTTGCAGGAATAAAAGTAAATTTATCCTTAGTAGATAATTACTCTATTATTTTATGGAATGGACACATCAAATAGAGTATGATAGCTTATTAGTTCCATCTTCTAAAGTATTTATGTTATGTCATGAAATGTAGAAACTTACTTGAACAAGGTTTATGGGAGTTGTTTTTGAATGCAGTATATCAATTGAACTGAATTATAATAAACTTTTCTAATGTGTCAGTAGGTTCCAGTCCAGAGAAAAAAAGACCAAAATATTTTCAAATTAGCTAACTTTTCTATCTTGATTTTTCAGAGTAATGAAGACAAGATAAGATAGTGGAGAAGATGTCTTATTTGAGTTTTTTTTAATGCAGTAAATTAAAAAAGTAGAGTTAAGCATTATGCATGCTCTCATTGCTGGTTGCCTTGTCTACCTCTCAGGCTTGTGATATCACAACATTGGTTGTTGCGTGATGAGTTTCCTGGAAGAGCTTGTCAGACTAGACATGGTGTGAGAACAAATTAATCTAGACAGCATAAAGCTTTACAGGTTTATTAGTAATTTTTGACACTTTGAGAATATCATTGTTGATTAGATAAAAATGTAAAAGTATAGTAAATAAACTGATCAATATTAAATAGGGTGTGATTTTAAAATCAGTGACCAGAGGGAAGAGGGGAGGGAATTTCAGGGGAAATAGGGGAGGGATTTAGAGGAGCATATATAAAGAATACATGGACAACAACTGAGAAGAGTGGAGATGGGAGTGGGGGAGCACAGGGGGTGGGATAGAATGGGAGTAATAGACAGAAAACTGTACTTGAAAAATAATTAAATAAAATTAAAAAAAAAGATTAATAGCATCAAACACCTCTTTGATTGCCCAGAGGAAAAGGATTTGGAGAGCAATAGAAGGGGGAGAAAATGGTTAAACACAGAATATGGCTTTGTTCATATCCTAATTTGCTTCAGGTAGGCTTTATCATACTATTCTTTGGTATAAGATTTAATAAGAAATCATCACTTTACCCTTTGTCTTTTAACTAAAGAGACCTATTATGGAACATGCATTTGAATTGCTCACAGATAATCCTTGTGGGAAAAAATGAAGAAAAGTGGGCAAAATGCTAGAGCAATAAGGTAGATTGCAATGTTAATTGTTAATGATTAATGGTTGCATTATTCAACAAAGATTTATTAAATACCTGTTATGTGTTATAAAGGAATTAGATAGTAGGAAATACAAAAATTAATGAGACATAAAGTCTTTCCCTTCAATGAACTGGAATTCTAATGCGACAAAGAGACATGATGGAAGGACCAGAAGAGGCCAAAAATATTCACCAGACACTTATGTGGATAATAACTAGGTATCAGGAACATTGCCAGGACCTGTGGGTATATTATATATATTTTTAAAATTAAAAAGTATATGTTGTTTACATATATTTGTATGTAATTTAAGGTATGCCTATAAATTTAATTATAACAGCCTCAAAAAATAGAAAAATAAAAATCTATAAGTAGTTTTGTTGGTCTTTTGTTATTATGTAATGTGTAAAATAAAATAATAAAACAAGGAAGATATGAGGAAATAAAAAATAATAATCTCCGAATGCCAATTTCACTCTATAGACATAAATGATTTATATATGTTTACATTAAAAATTCATTATATTATGCATCTACTTCTACAATTTTTTAATTAGCATATATATTGTTAACTTTCTCCATGAAAAATCCTACAGGCGTTCTTTAAGTCAACATATAACTAGGTTCTAAGATACATAATGATACATCTAAGATACATCTAAGATACATTGTAATGTGTTTAGCTACATTAGCTAAATATATTTAACTAAATATTCTCTCAAAGGATATTTAGATTTTCCACTTTTTCCCTATTACAGTTCACATTTTTGTACCTAATTACTTCCTTACTTACCATATATGATTATTTCTTTCAATATGTTACTAGATGCAGATTTTTTTGTTGAAAAATGCTGTTATCTTGGGAAGAAAATTGGGATTTATTGAATGAAAGATTTGAAATTAAGGTTAAAAGAGAAAGAAATCAGGTTCCCATATGAAGGGTGAATTTATAAGACCAAGACTGGATTAATGACTTACGTGTGATGTCCAGAGTTCTGTTCTCAGTTTCAGCAAATATACCCTGTTTAAAATATCTTCTGTGTACCACTTGTGCCACATGCTTTTATATGTTGTTTCTTTTTGTTGACTTAGTTTTATACTCAATTATGACATTTATGAGCAATCTCCTCTATATGAAAAAAAAGATCTTTTCACACTATATTTAACTGAGGTTTTTTGCACAGAATAAAAATAATAACTTGGAATACAATTATGAAAAAAAAGTTACAGTCTTGGCCAGGTTTTTTCAGTTGGTTGGAGTGTCATTCACTACACCTGAGGGTTGCAGGTTTGATCCCCAATTGGGTAGCGTATGGGAGACAACCCATTGATGTTTCTCTCTCACATCAATGTTTCTCTTTCATCTCTTCTTGCCCCCTTCTTTTCTTCTTCCCCCTCCCCTTGCTTTTCTTTTCTCCTCCTTCTCTGTCTTCTTCATTCCTCCTCCTCCTTTTTTTATCTTTGTTCCTTTCTCTAAGAATCAATAAACATATTCTGTGGTGAGGAATAAAAAGAATTATAGTTAAAAGCAGCAACGTGATGAATCACACATGTTGAATTATTAGGCAAGTAATTCAGAAATAAACTTTTATTTTATTATTATTTCAATTATTTAAATGTCAATAACTGTCAAAACTAAGCTATAATGTAATTTGTAGTTCACAGGAGATAAAAGCATAAAGAAAAGCCAGGAAGTGATACCTATAAATATTAGAATAGTGGTTACATTTATCAGGAAGGAAGTAGTTATAATTGGGAGGGCCAGCCAGGAGCCTTAGAATATTGGCAAAGTTTAATTCCTTGACCTGTGTAAAGGTTACATGAATGTTTGCTATATGGTAATGTATTGAATAGTACAGTTATATTTTATGTACTTGCTGTGAGCATATTATATACCACAATGAAAACGTTAAAGACACAAGGAGACATCATGAAAGTTCAATAGCCTTTGACAGTCTATTGTTGAAAAACCAACCAGCCTATTGCTGCTCCCTCTGCTGAAACCACCACATCTTCATCTATGAAACAAGAATCTGGTTGACCAGATGGCTTTAGTCAATCTTTCACTCTCTACAATAATGTTAAAGTATAATGCTAGTAATATTGACATGGTCCAAATAATAAGACTCAGAATTAATGATAAATGACTTCTGATGGGCCATATTAAGGTTTTGATGTGATTTGAATAGCACCCACATTTCTAAGGGACCTCTTTGAGTGCTTTGTTCCTTGCTCCTTTCTTAGTCATGCTGAAGGTATGTACCCGTTTTTCAATTTTATTGACTTGTCATCAGAAAACACAGCAGGTTCCAAATTGGAAGGTGGCTATACCTTCTCAGTTTATTCCCACGAGTGACTCCCCTTCTCATTTTTTGTGAGAGAAAGATGCTTTTCATTTAATTAAAAGTCTGCTCAGTATATCTAAGGATGATTTAGAATTGCTTGTGTAGCACATATCCCATTCTCACACACAAAAAAAGTTTTCTTATAAAAGCAAAAATTGAGGATGAACCCCCTCTGGTATCGATGTATGACAATAACATTAGAAATGTCAGTCTAAGAAAATTTTTAAAGAAGAACATGGAATTAATAACATACATATAATACAAATATATTTAGATTTCTTATATAAGAGAGATATAACTACCTCTATCAACCCTGCTACTTATAATGTATGTGAGCTGGCCTTTGTGTGTTGAGGAAACTAATTCATTAGTAGGTCATTGATCCAATTTTGTAATATTTCTGTCTGTCTCTCTGCCAATAAAATTAACATTTTTTTCACTTAGAGTACTGTCCTCCAGGTTCTTTCAAGTGTTGTAGCATGTGTCAGTATTCCTTTCCTTTTTAAGCTGAATAACATTCTGTTGTGTGTGTAAACCATACTTTGTTTATGTCTTCATTCATCAAGGGATACTTGGATTGCTTCCATCTTTTGACTCTTGTGAATAATACTGCTACAAACATAATTTTACAAATACCTCTTTGTAAAGTGACCCTGTTTTTAATTCTTTTGGGTGTCTAATCAAAAGTTGGAATTGATGAGTCATATGGTATTTTATTTTTAATTTTTCAAAGAACAACCATACCATTTTCTATAATAGATACACCATTTTGCTTTCCAAGAAGTGCACAAATGTTCCGTTTCTCTTGGCAACGCTTCTTATTTTCTGTCGTTTAAAAAAAATATTAGCCATCCTAATGAATGGGAGGTGGTATCTCATTGTAGTATTTTGCTTTTTTTTTTTCTTTTACTTTTTTGAGAGAAAGAGGCGAAGGTAGGAACAGAGACAGGGAGAGAAACATCGGTGTGAGACAGAAACATCTATCAGTTGTCTTCCATACACACCCTGACTGGAGATGGAACCCACAACCCAGGCATGTGCCTTAATTAGGAATCAAAGCAGTGACCTTTTGGTTTGTGGAATGACACCCAACCAATTGAGCCAGACAAGCCAAGGCTCATTTTGGTTTTGATTTATAATTTCTTAATTATTAGTGATGTTGAACATCTTTTCATGGTGCTTGTTAGCCATCAGTACATCTTTTTTGGGAATGTCTATTCAAGTGTATTTGCCCATTTCTTAACTGAGTTATTTTGTTGTCATTAAGTTTTTCAAAAATATATTTTGGATATTTGACACTTTGTCAGACATATGATTGGTAAATATTTTTCCCATTCTATTGGTTGCCTTTTCATTCTGTTGATTATGTCCTTTGGTGAACAATTTATAATTTTCATGCAGTTGAATTTATCTATTTTTACTTTTGTTTTCTATTCTGTTAGCATTGTATTCAAGAAATTATTGCCAAATCCAATGTCAAGAAGTCTTCCCTTATGTTTTCTTCTGCATTTTATATTTTAGTTTGTACCTTTATTTGACCCATTTTGAGTTAATTTTTGTATATTATATAAAATTAAGGTCAAACTTTATTTATCTGCATGTGGGTACCCAGTTTTTTCAACACTATTTATTTAAAAAACTCTTCTTGCATTGAATAATATTGGAACCCTTGTCAAAAGTCATTTGACTATATATGCAAGAGTTTATTTTTGGATTCTCAATTCTATTCCATTTGCCTATATGCCAGCACCATACTGATTACTGTACCTTTGTAATAAGTTTTGCTATCAGGAAGTGTAAAACCTCAAACTTGGTTCTTTTTCAATATGGTTTTGACTCTTTGGGGTCACCCATACAGTTTGGTATGCATAGTTTATTGCAACCACATAAAAAATTAGGATTACTACAGTTAGAGGATTTCAGTCCAGTTTTCTTCTTGAGCAAACTGTAACACCCTCAACACTGGTAGGCATGGGGGTGGAGTGAAGAACATTCAAGTGACCCTTTACCTTGCAAGATTGCGCCAATCATTTGTCATAGTAAGCTTGCATTGACTTAACATTTGTTTCTAGGTCTCTTTACCATAGTGAGTATTACACAGATGATATAGCATTATCTTACCTAAGGTGAGGTTCATAATCTTGGGATAAAGGACCATTTGAATATGCCACTGTGTATCTTCACGTTCCTATGCAAGAGATATTTATTTCAGAACTGCTCTTTTAGGAAAGACTTATAGTTTTCATGTGTCTTATTGGATCATTATTCTAGAACTTATGGTAAGAGATATTCTCAGGGAACTGAGTCTTCCTAAGAGAATAAAAAGGACTATGAAGTACTAAAAGGATTAATACACTTTTCCCAAGTACATGTCACCTTTAAAAATGTAAATGTGTGGCTCCATTTTTTTATGGGCAAGTGTGTGAAAATTAACTAAAGAGAATTTAAAAACTTTATCTGTAGCTGGGATTGAAAGCTAAATCGCAGATTCCAGTCCTGCATTATGTCAATAGTCTCTTATTTCTTCCAATAGCTTTTTGTTTTATATCAGCTATCTCCATTACCAAGTCAGTAGTATTGAGATGACAAGCCAAGATATACATTTTTCTAAATACTAACAAAATAGAATATATTTTAGTTTCATTGCTAATAATATTTCATCATATTCTTAAAATGCTTTTTATAATACATTCCATTCTAAATTATTTATAGGACATAATTTGACTTAAATTTTCCAAATGATTTACATATACATGCAAAATCTCCCTTACTAGACTTAGGAACTCAGATGAGTCAACTCAGGGATTTCTGGGTCAATAATTCTGAAATAATAGAGCGGAAAAAAATATTTTGCTCTGTTGTGAAAAAGCTTAGTAGAACTCATTATTTTGTGCAAGTGGATCTTGCACATATGCAAAGTTATTTTCAGTGTTCCAAGAAATACAAAATTCACTAATGAGGCTTTTGAAGAACACTTTTGAGCTGAAAGTACAGGCTGTAATTGAATAAGAATGGTATGTATTTAGAGTGCAGATGAGCCAGCTTGGATACTAGGTTCTCTGTGCTGTCCCTAATTCAATAATCATGCATTTTCCAGTTCTTACAAATAAGAATATAAAAACACTAACATAAATGGACATAATTTACTATTTTGTTTAACATCTTACCTTTGTCAAAGAGATCAATTGAAATAAAGAATATGCTATGATTTCTAACAACAAATGATAATGAATTTAAAAAGGAGTGCCCTCCCCTTCAGAAGCATAAGCATGATTCTTTATATATGAATTTGAATTTTGCAGGGAATTATCATTTGGAAGTACAGAAGGAAGATAAATTGCAGGGCGTTTGTGACAATATTGAGTTCTTTGTATCTATTAATAATACCAATTAATGTTTACAGAGTACTCAATGTATGCCAGGCACTCTGCTAAGCCCTTAGTTATCCTGTTCCTAAATGTTCACATCAATTTCATGAGGTAGATATTTTTATCTTCTTTTGCAAGGAAGGAAGCTGATATTTACTAATAAGACACTTGGCTTTAAACTTTATTTCATCTAACTCCAGAATTGAAAGTTTGCATTGCTCCTACTCTGTCTGGGCCTTGGATATAACTCTTCTTTATATTATTTAGTTCTGAGGTATTCTTTATAATTTGACTTTACTATTGGCTTTGAAGATTTTCCATTCAAGTATGCAGCCAGTCTTCACTTTCCTCCATGATAAGGACATCAATACTGGGAGGAGTGATCCTTGTAATGTACATACACAATATTTATAAACACACTGACCCAGAAGGAGTTTTGTCTTTTTTGCAAATTCTGATGTAATCACATATGTCCCAGGCAACTCTAGATTGGAAAAGAATCATAAATGAGGTGAAGATAGTAGAATGAACAGATTATATGGAGCTAAACATAGTTCCATATAAGGAAGCTCACATTAAATGGAGCTCACATTTAAGCAAACCACATGACAGGAATACTTACTCTTGTGTGAGGAAAGAAAATAAGTTAAATGTGAATTTAAGATCATGTTCTAATGAAAACCAATATCAAGATAAACCTAGTAGTTTGTCATTGGCATCATTTATGTGTTTATCATAAAATGCATACCCTAAAAATAAGCAAGTCACTTAAAATTCCATAAGCTGAATTTGAAATAAATAAGAAATTTTTTTATTTTTATATTAAGACTTTAGTTGTGTTCATTCAGTATAACTTCACTTCATGGCACTTGTGTGTGGTATGTTGATTTTCATAACTCATTGAAATTGCATTGGGTTGTGGGGACTGACTCACTGAAATAGCAGTAAAGAAAATAAGAGGGGAGAGGTCATCAAGAGACATGTATAAAGGACACATGGACAAAGTCAAAGGAGGATAGGTTTGGGGGTATAAGGTGGGGATAGGTGGGGAGGGAGGAGTGGTAGGGGGAAAATGGGGACAATTATACTTGAACAGCAATAAAAATTAAATAAATAAAATAAAAAGAAAATAAGGTTTAGAACCTGCTCTTTCAAAAATACTTCTGCTCATTCCCTCCTACTTTTCTCCCCCCTTTATTGCTTCCCTCCCCATCCCAGAGAGGTCTGCCACAGAGTTTCTCCATTTCCATAGAAGAATGTCTTCTTTCAGCACCTTGACAACTGTCTGTAAAGCTCATTCTCGGGGTCACTCCTTAGATGCTCTTTTGGAGAGTGACATGTCATAGCAGGGTTGTGACAAAGCAGGTTTACCGAACCCTTGTTCAGTTAAGGGACTAGAAGCTTGGGCTCTGGATTCAGACTTCCTGGGTTCAAATACTGACTAACATAAGTTCTCCAAAGCGTTGGTTTTCTCATCTGCAATATGGGCATTACCATAATGCCTAATGTATGAGATAATATGTGTAAGTTTTATAGCACAGTGTCCAAAACATGGAAAGCATCGATCATTATCATTATTTTCTCCACCGCCAAGACCCTTTTGTGGAAGGAGCCCATGCTTTTAATTTAGAGGGTGCTACAGAGAGACTTCCCTCACAATGTACATATACACATACTTTTATACACAGTCTCAGAGACATTATAGCCCACTGAGCAGGCCCTCTAAAAATATCTCCCATTTTAACCTGTCCATAAGAAATCTTACCCAAGGAAGAACTGCAGAAAGCATAGCATCAATTGCTAAGAGCAGCAGAAACAAAAGGGAAAAAAAAGAAGCATCTCTCAGTTTTTAGCCTCTATTAATTATAAAACCTCTATTACCACTGAGTGGTGAAGCTTACAACCAGCGCAATTAAAATTTCAGTTAATTAAGCCAAAGGCAGCATTAATTTACTACACACAGACACACTCACCCACACACACCCACACACAACTAAACCCTCTATAGGTGGTGATTAACATAGGTCATAAAACTAACAAATAATACAAGAATTTCAACATTAAAAGGACTCGAGACCCTCACACTTGACCTGATTTGTCCAATGGTTAACTTAAGGAAATTGTGATGAAACCCAAAGAGAGCTGAAGGACAGTGATGCCCAAAGCTTCTAGGGAATCAAACACATTTTTAAGAGTGTTTTTAATAAAAAAAATTAAAAGCAGTGTAAACGTTCTCACAGTACAACTGGTTCACAAAACAAAGGTAGCCCATAGCATTTGTACAGACAATCAGTCTTTATTATTAAATCTACAGCTGAATTTTGGATGAACAATTATATGAATATAGAAATATTTCCACTGGATAAATCATTAAATCATTTGGTTATTAAGCCAACTCCAGATCAAGCCACCGTGTTAATTGGCAAGAAATGAACCCATGCTGAATGAAATAGATCCAACCATTTAACTAAAACTATCATCCAGAACAGACCATCTGCCATTTCAGACAGGTGAAAAGGTCTTCCTGGACATGGAGGGCATTGTGAAAGCTCTGTATCATTTCAGGCAGGACTCCTCACTTTCCTCTTTCTCTGAGACAGCATTCCCCTGAGGCACTCTGGGACATATTTAAACTAAATGGAATCATTGACAAGACTTTAAATAATATTCTAAAGGCAGCAGCCTTCTATTTCTAAGCTTCTTGTCAACCCTACTCCTCTTAACGTTTTAATTTTCCTGCACTCAAAACACATCTCAGCATCAAAGAAAGTGAACCAGAGAATGAGTTTGATGGAGGATTTTTAAGGTGTTGAAATAACACATTTTTCTATGTCAAGGGGAAACTCTTGTAGCAAAGTTGTCTGGGATGGGGAGGGAAGCAATGAAAGGAGGAAGGAAAGTAGGCAGGAATCAGCAGAAATATTTTTGAAAGAGAAGGTTCTAAACCTTGTTTTCTTTACTGCTATTTCAGTGAGTCATCCCCCATTACTCAATGAAATGTCAATCAGTTATAAAAACACAGACACACAAGCACCTTGAGGTTAAATTACGGTGAATGAGTGCAACTGAAGTCTTACTATAAAAATATTAACTGACTTTTAACTGGATTAGGCTATAAGCAAACTTCACCAATCATAATTCTGGAGGTCCTGAGCAGATCTCTAACTTACTTGGTTGCTGAAGAGGAGGAGGTTTTTTTATAGATAAATTTTTAAAAGAGAACAAGTCTTATTTAGTGACTATAAAATATAAAGGCCATTGATAATGAGACAAAATAAATTAAGCATAGGACATTTGAATTAAACTATCTCAAAGAGACAAAAGAAAGTGTTAAAGACCTTGGCCATCTGCCACAATGGCTTTTGCTTAGTGTCTTATTAGCTTTAAACTTGCTCTGTTTGGAAAATGAGCATAAGTGGAATGAACTTGGGAGAAAAGACAAATGTCTGGATTCAAGAATAAGAGATACACATTAAGTATGTGTTAAAAATTAGGGTGATGGGTTTGGGTGGACTATGTATGACTTTTTTGTTGCTGTTGCTGCTGCTGCTGCTGCTGCTAATGGTAATGATGGTGGTGGTAGTGATGGTTTTAGTTATGATGTTGGTAGTGCTGATAGTAGTAGAGATGGTCATGGTGCTGATGGTGATGACAATAATGATAGTGAGTGTTTATGGTCCAGGCACTCTGCTTCTTTAATCCTCACAACCAATTACTCATGTAAGGTAGGCACTATTATTATTGTTGTTGTTGTTGTTGTTGTTGTTTATTTTTATTTTTATTTTCAGGTTTTAAAGCTAAAGAAACAGGCTTGAGGAGGTCACACAGTTAATAATGGAGCCAAGACTCACAGTCGAGTAGGCTGATTCTAGAAGCCAGACACTTAATTCCTCATAGTCTTAAAACTAATCTAACATCTTGTGTTTCAATTTAAACTCATAAAGGCCAGAGACTATCGAAATTCAATTGTAAGAAAGACCCTATATCCCACTGCTAAGAGACTTAAGAGTGTAATGAATAGAAAACTGCACTCAGTTTGATATCAGGTAGGAAGCTAAACAACAAAACAAACAAGCAAGCAAAATATAACCAAAGACACTGAAATAGAGAACAGGCTGACAGTGACCAGAGGGGAGAGGGGAGGGAATTTCAGGGGAAATAGGGGAGGGATTTAGAGGAACATATATAAAGGATACATGGACAACAACTGAGAAGGGTGGAAATGGGAGGGAGGGGGGAGCATGGGGGTGGGATGGGATGGGAGTAATAGACAGAAAACTGTACTTGAAAAATAATTAAATAAAAATTAAAAAAAAAAAAAACTGCACCCAGATCTGGAAGATAATGGCTAAGAGGCAGGGTTTTATCCATGACTTTATTAACTAAGCAGCAATTTCATTAAGTAGACAAGCAACTCACACAGAGGACTGAGAAAAAGATGATATTGTATCTTAAAAGTCAAAAACTGGTTTCCTGCAGATTTAACTTAAGACAAAAAATAAGATATGATTTGAAATCAGCAACATTTTTCTTTGTCAGAACAGACTGCCCCTCTCACAACACACACAGAGAAATATCACTCCTGATGGTCTACCATGTTTTCATGATCCACCCTCCTGTTCTCTCTCTCATCTGATAGAATGTAGACATGCTGTGTCGGGAGGAAATCTGTGGTATTTAGAGCAGTACCATCAGAACCTAGACATCAGGGGCTAAAGTCTGTCTCTCACTGGGATTCCAATTTTCCTCAGCTTACTCAGTCTCAGTGAATTTACTCAAAATTGAGTGCTCTGAGAAAGGAAAGCATTTTACTCAAAGCATATTTCTAGACAGTCTCTGAATTAAGTGACAATGAGCAGGTTTTGTCCTTTGTCAGTTAGTTCTGGACTTTGACGTCAGAATAAATAATACTATCAAGAATATGAAAGTAGTGAAACTTTTTCTCAACTTTTTGTACCCAACAACCTCTAGGAGCGCACTGCCCCTGAAAAATCCTACATTACATATAAAATGTTGTATAAAAGAATAAACAAGACTACACATTTAATAGGGACTCCCAGTGTGCCAGGAGCTGGGCTAAGTACTTGACTTGTAATTCTCATTTCATCCTCATGACAAACCTCAAGGTGGGTGGGGGCATTGTTATCATCTGTCCAGTGTAGAGAAGTTAGCCAGGGCTCTGAGAAGTTAAGCGCTTTGCCTATCATCACAGGGCTGGTAAGTGGTAAAGCCAGGATTTAAACCCCTGGATCTGCTTTGCTCTCTGCTTCTCCTTGTGGTTAGAATGGGAACATAAGCCATAGTTGCCTAATTACTGCTACATCTAATCCTGACATTTTAAAAACAGAGTCATCTGGTATCACAGTTAGAAGTACACATGTTGGTTATGCATCAGTTGGATGAATTAATGTGAGTTAACCTCTTCAAACCTGTTAAATGGGGATTGTAATGGCTACTTCACAGATTTCTTGTACGGATTGAGATTCCATTCCCAAGAAATCTCACCTTTTCATTTCATTCTGTAACCTGTGAATTACATTTTTGGTGCATAGGAAAGATATTGGCTCCCTAACTTGGTCATTTTTCTCTAACGCACTGATAATTATAAATGAGCAATTTATTTTCCCTGCTGTATAAAAGGCCTCTAATAGTTTTACATCTCTGTAATACACTGTTTGTCAAACTGGGTGCCACAAGAGTTGTAGCCACATGGTCTGGTTATAAACAACATCTTGGATCAAGTTTGAGAAATACTGTATGCTATTGGCATCTACCATACAAATTATTTTATTAAAGGCTCTGATAAGTCCAGCAATGTAGAAACCTATACATTTATTTGACTATGTAACACTTATTTTTATATTTCTCTGAGAAAATATATTTCAGTTTGGGAAATTTTG
This sequence comes from Sturnira hondurensis, assembly GCF_014824575.4. Classification (NCBI taxonomy): domain Eukaryota; kingdom Metazoa; phylum Chordata; class Mammalia; order Chiroptera; family Phyllostomidae; genus Sturnira; species Sturnira hondurensis. The sequence continues at coordinate 14,605,917 of NW_028075471.1, forward strand.
CTATAGATCTTTAAAACCTTTTATTTTATTTATTATTACTTAACTAATTTTCATCACAACACTGCCAGGTACCCAGAGTTGACCACTCATTTAGGAAGTTGAAGCTGGAAGCAAAACAACCTAAAATCTCTATCTCAAATTCCTATTGAACATAATCTGTTATCCTTTAAATTATTTAATTCCTGAAATTTAAGGCACTTGAGCAGTTTTCTGCTTATAGTTAGGGGCAATAAAGCTTTTGGGCAAAATGCACAGTGATTCTTTCTCAAAGACACATCAAACCTTTTCACTTATTTCCATTTCTGCTGCTTCCAGTGCTGTCCAAACTACACTGGCCTCCAGTACAGCCTCTGAACTATTTGTGTTTCTCTTCTTGTTCCATTGAATACCCATTTTTCCAAATACAATGCATGGAGGGGCATGGTGCTTTTTCTGAAAACACTCTAAAATCTTCTCTTTTCTTAGGATAAAATCCCAAGCTTATAGCCTGTCCTACAAAGCTCTTCCTGCCTGGCTCTGGTCCACTTTGGTCTCCCATCATGTCAGTTTCCCCATCCAGTCATATTTCTCTCCCTCAAGCACATCAAGCACTTCTCTGCTTCAAGGTCTTTGCACCTGTTGTGCCCTTTGCCAGAAAGGTATTTTACACCAGATCTCTGCAGAGATGGTTTCTTCCCATCATGATGTTTCAGCTCAAATATTACCTGCCCATAAACCTGTCTTGTCACCTCTCCAGGATTTTTCTGGTTCATTGTACTGTCATTCTCTTTCATGATACAGTCATTTCTTTGTTTGCATATTGGTTGACTTGTTTGCTATCTGCCTTCTCCCAAAAAAGGCAAGCTCCAAGAAGGCAAATACTTTTTCTGACTGTTCACTGTTTATCCTTGATGTAAAGTAATGGATAGCATAGACTGGTCTTTTAATAAATATTTTAGGAAATCAATCCATAAAGTATACAACAATTCATGAATCATGCCCCTGCAAGGTGATTATTTTTATTATATGTGACTTGTCACAGATGTGATCTTTGAAATCATCATTAAGTGGTAGTAGCTATTTTACTGACTCATCAGTGATTCTGTTATGGCTTCTGTTTGGAGATCCCACATTCTCCCCCACTCTGGGTGATGTGTAATGTGTAATCTATAACCATCTGTGAACAAAAAGGCACATCCTAGAAGGAGAGTCTGGCTTTAACATGGCTATTGGAACTATTAAAGTGACCAGGTAGCTGACTTCTATCTTCCTGGAGGGAGAGCGCAGGTTAATTACGTTCAAGTTCTCTCTTCCTGCATCTCTATTTTTGGACTCCCACCACATGCTTCTGCTGTTCCCAATTTGCTGCTGTCCTTATTGGTGCTGCTTCAAGGTTGATTAAACAAACATCATAACTGTTTCTGTGAGCTATTAAATACACCAAGAGGCAATGCAGGTCTTAGCTACTGAGCAGGCTGAGTTGGGTAGTTTATGAGTTCTGCTGAATGGGGCCGGGCTGCATAAAATTTCAAAATTCAAGTGCATGCCTTAGAATCACAGTAGTATGTCCATTAGAGTTAAATTTTTAGAACTCAAGGGCCTGGATGGGAATTCTGGCTCTGTCATTTATTGTATGTTGACTAGAATATATTACTTAATTTCTGTGCCTTAGTTTCTTTATCTGTGAGGTAGGAGTAATTATAAACCTCCCATCTGTTGAGAAGCAGCATATGTAAAACATTTAACCCAGTATATAGCATCCACAAAACACTAAAACATGATAAGAGATAGTAAACACTGACATTCCTCTGGAATGTGTTTCTGCTTTCTATTCACAGAAGCTACTTTATTTCCAATTTCAAAGAAAGTAAAATTCTCAAAGTAAACAATCAAATTGTCTTCATTTAACAAAAGCTTATTGGTTACTATGCCCTGTTCCAGCCAGTGGGATCAAAGACCAGAGGACATGGTCCTTGATCTCTTAAAGTTTTAGAAAGTAGCTGAAAAAACATGATGTTCATATGAGAAAAAGATAGCTCTAAGTAACAATGCAATTATTTGGACAGAAAGTTAAGGAGCAAAGAAATAGCAAAAGATGAAGATATTTCTGGTGTCATAGTGGTAGGACTAGCTTTGGAAAGTGTAGGATTAGGGCTGTGCCTCAGAACAGGGGAAGGAATTAGTTGAATTGCCCAGCACATTGATGATAACTTGAAGGGCAACCCCTGATTGATTGTTTGATTGGAGTAAAGGGTGAGTTAAAATGGCTGACCTCGTTGAATTGACTTCTGATTGAGTCATACAACCAGAGCAACCAATAATTTCTTATTGAATACATCTCATAAAGCAGATACTATGCTAAGCATGTTAATCTATGACCTCATGGAATCTTCTCAACAGCCAGATGAGGCTGTATTCTTTGTGTTGCCACGTCCAGTGGAGAGAGGTGTCTGCAGAAGAAAGCCTTTTTAATGGCACATGCGCAGGAAAGAGTAAATGTGCAAACTAGGCATGGGGTGGAGAGAATTAGAGACTTCAACAGCAGATAGATCCAGTGATCTGAAGGGGCATAAGGACACAGTGAGTTTTGTATAGGGAGGAGGGCATTAAATCAGGAGGCCAGCACTGAAAGTTCAAATTCTTAATAAGATGAACTTTTCTGCAAGGTCTTCTGGTACGTGTATGTGTATAAAAATTGTTTATCAACTATAATTTGAAGATGCACATGCTTCCTTTGATATCTATTGTAATTTAGAGAGACAAATTTAATTTTTTTTATCGCTGAAGGACAGTTGGTTCTTGCTGTCAGTCAGGGTTAGTGGCCTACTAGAATCTGTCCAGAATCTATTTTTTTATACTTAGAGTATTTAAATTGGGTGTAACTTTTAAAAAATGATATATAGAAAGTCAGACCTTTCTCAGCACTTCTTCTAAAATATCTACTAGGTTATGTAAACAAGTAACTACAGACTCTCTGCTGTTTATCTGGAAAAGATCTACGTGTTGGAAACTTTATCAATAAGGATACAAAAGGCAGAGTTTCTAATCTCCAGGAGATTATTGTCTTTTCGGGAAGATAGAAACATGAATCCTGACTCTCTTTTTTCTTATTCTAACACAATATAATTTTTAATCAGGACTAGTTTTGACTTTGTATAACATAATATTAAATAAAAGTGGCTTAAATAAGATAGAAAGTAATTTTCTTTTCCATAACATGGATTCAAAGAACCACTGTCTTCACGTATGTGAGGTTTCTTAGTGTGTGGTTTCTAACTTCTGAGTTGCTTCCTGATTATGACCTGTTGCTCACATTTCAGCCCCTGGATGGGTGTTTCAGACAGGAAGAACAAGGCAGGCGACAAGTAACTAGGACACATACCAGCCAAACTGGACCCTTTTATAAAGCTTTGCCAAAAACCTTACCCCAAAAGCTTCTGATCACATCTCACTAGCCCCACATATCTTTAAAAGAGCCTGGCAAGGAAAGGTGTTAGGTGGGCACAATGTCATCAGTTAGTAAAAAGGAGGGAGAATGGACTTCATGTAGCCATGGAGCATCATACATTTTCAGAGTACCTAGATCTGTCCTAAATAGCCTATAATTTCTTCTCTAACATGATTTCAATGCTTAGTGATGGGGCATGTGCAGGACTGAGGTCCTGCCTTCGAATTTGGGCATTTTCTGATTTTCACACAGCATGGAAGAAGTACAAACTTTAGAATCTGCATAACAGGTTTAAACCCCCAGGGTGGCCATAGTATGAAAGAATAGGTGTGAGCACATGGATTACCCAACATAAGCCTCTATGTTCTTGTCTGTAAACTTCCATCTCATAGAGTCACTTTGAGGATCAAATGCAGTTATAAATATAAAGAATCCAGCCTGTAAGTAAAACATACTAGATATTTACAAATATCAGTGGTATTTGTTATATGCTCAAAGTTGAATGAATGCTCATTCTCTAGGGATTAGACTATTTGGGCTTACTGAATAGCAGTATAATTAAACAGGTCTTATTGAATCAAAATGACTCATCATTCCTTTCAATCTATCAAACTTTTTCTTTCTATTTTACATTCAAACAACTGCAGGTATGATTACAAATTTCACATGTGCTGCTATGTGTATGTGCATATCTCATGTGCACATAAATCTATTTATTTCCATTAATATCTATCAGTTATGCTGAGGTCTGATAAATAAACCTGCATTTATTTCCTTAATTTTTTGAATAATATCCAACCAGCAGAGAAAAAGCTTGGACTTCAGAAAGATGAACCTGTGCATACTGTTCTGATTTTGATTTTGGTTAATGCCTCTTTTTAAGAGAAAGTACAGCTAAGGCATTGTTTAATGATAGACCTGTGTTTACTTTACACTGGGAAAGGTCAGAGGTTGGAATTATACAGCTTTATCCTACTATAAGAAAATCAGTACATTGGAACCCCATTGTAACTGACAAAAAGGCTTTAAGCAAAACATTGCCATCAGCTATGCAAAATAAGCCAGGCAGTGGAAGATAAATACCATATGATCTCACCTTTAACAGGAATCTAAACAACAAAACAAACAAACAAGCAAAATATAACCAAAGGTACTGAAATAGAGAACAGACTGACAGTGACCAGAGGGGACAGGGGGGAGGGAATTTCAGGGGACTATGAGAAGGGTTTACAGGAACAAGTATAAAGGACACACAGACAAAAACTGGGGGGGGGGGTGTGGAAATGCAGCGAGGTGGGGAGGGCTGGGGGAGGGCTGGGATGGAGTAAAAGAGAAAACTCTACTTGAACTACAAAATAAAATCTTAAAAAAAAACAAAAGGATTGCCATTAGGACTCTATTAAATATGATACCACACATGTTTTTGAAATGTGCTTTGATTTAAATCCAAATAGTTGATCCAAATACATATCTGGAAAGCCAGGCACACCCATCAAAAGACAGCCTTTTCTGGAGAATGACAAAATTGTGTTGTATTTCAGTTAGTGAGAACAGAAATTATGATCACACTGGGGCTGCTGCAGCATTTCAGCTGACAAGTTGAATGCCACTTTCTGTAGTGACTATTATTTACTGGTTATGGCTTCTCCATGGCAACCATTCACAAGATGCATTCATTCCTTTATATGTTGGGAATGAAGTAGAATATATATGTTTTGAGTTCCCAAATGGAGAAGAGAAGGGAGCAACAGATACTGGAGAGAGCAGGGGATTTTTTTATCTTTTTCCTAATTTATCTCCTTCTTGGATGGATATTGGTCAAGAAGAAATGATTAAAAATTCTCCGGTGCATTGGATACTTTCTTCTATCAATGAACATACTGATGAGATATGGATTGGATCAAATAATCTGCATGTCAGTTGACACTACGTTTCAGCCCAGCAGTCTGCTAATTTCAAGGGATATTTCAGTCTCCTTTCATCTATTCATTAGGGCTGTCATCAGGCACTTGGGCTGCAGAATTGAGCAGGGAGGAAAATCTCTGGATAATGTTTTCAAGAACGTAAAGTTTCAAAAGAGAAGAATGAAAGCACTCAGGATGATTTTTCCATTAGGGAAATATTGTTCTTTGAACTCTTTTCTCAACCTCTAGAAATAGGAGTACTTTCTAGGAAAATCTCTCTTCATTGCATGGAATAATTTGAGACTCCTCTAAAAAGAAAAAAACATCAAATATTTGGTCACCTCAAACTATTTCATGTAGATGCTCTGATTTTTCTTAATTCTTCTTTTTTTAAAATTATTTTTCTATTTTATGATTAAATGGTGGAGTCAGTGTTTAATAGATACTGGCTTTTCCTCAATGTTGTGGCTTTCTAAAATAATTTATGCCAAGGGATCATATCCAGCCAAAGTGAGTTTGTTTTTAAATCAAAGAAGTATAATCCACATAGCAGTGTGCCTATAACAATAGCAGTAGATGGGACTGTGCAATACTACACTGTAGAAGGTCTAAAGCTTGATGGAGTCCCAGAGTAAACAAACCACAAAAGAAAATAAGGGCAGTGAATTTATGGATACAGAAACTTTCCTAGTCTAAAATCTGGGATCCGAGTTTGAGTGAAGTAGACAAGGATGAAGAGGAAAGATCCCCTTCACACAAGTTACTGCCCCCGATATACATGTCCTTTGGATCTTCTGTCCCGTTGGTCTGCTGTGTGTGGTCAGAAAGGAAGGATGTGAACAAGATATCATGTGTAGAGGGATGTACAGGTAGGTCCAAATAAATCATCTGCAACCTGGCTGGCAGTTAAATTTTATATTTTTTCACAAACTCTGTTAAGAGAAAATAGGATCTATGATATTTAGCAAGAAATACTAATGTTGTCTGGCAACAAGGCACCATAAATGTCCCAACCCATTTCTTGCTATTCCATTGTAACTTAAAGGCCTTTTCTTGTAGCCAACCATACTGACATCTAACACATGACTAATCTTCGCTACCATTTAGAGCAGGAGTGTTAAACTCATTTTCATGGGGGGCCACATCAGCCTCATGGTTGCCTTCAAAGGGCCAAATGTAATTTTAGGACTGTATAAACATAATTACTCCTTAACAGTTAAGTGAGCTCGATGCTGCCACTGGGTAGAAACAAGGTGCTGGGCCGGATAAAACAAGGTGGAGGGCTGGGTTGTACCTGCAGGCCTTGTGTTTGCACCTATGATTTATAGTAAAACAATGTAGATTCAATGAACAGATATTTATGTCCCAAAAGTTAGAGCAAAGAACTTGAAAATGCCTACTAAAATATATTTGCAATGCCCAATGTACAAGTCTCTTCTTATTTAGGAAACATGATGAGAGTTACATCGTAGAGACAGCTGCTGTTCATGGAATATCCATGTGACTTCCACCCACAGTCCAACCTACTTGCTTCTGAGCAGAGCCAGGTGACTAGTAGTGACCAAAGGATTCAGAGCAAAACTGACGTTGGTTTTGGAAAGTGAAGCATTGAAGAGCCAGTGCAAGGTTTGCAGGTTTTATCTCCATTGGCATGGGATTCATTCTACATGATAGAGCTGCAAGGTAAAAGTATGGAATACATGCTTAAAGTGTATCCATAAAATATATAAGTGTAAGTATGAAATAGAGTACTCTAGGAAAGTTGCTTGTCTTGAATTGTATTTTGTGGCTTGTGTTAAGTCTGAGATTATGGAATTGGTCTATTATGACAGTCCAGCTTCTTTTGTGCTAATTAATAAACATGAAATATTTGCTATCAAGTTTGAATTGCTTCAACCCTTTTGTTTAGCATCAAACACATGGCAGAGCAATTGCTCAGACTGTAGAATTTGGAGATATAAACAGAGATGGATTGGAATCTTAATCACTTATGACCTAATGAACCATGGGTGAGTTCACTGTCCTATCATGTGGTCTATATTTGAGAATGTTCCATTTGTATTTGAAAAGAATGTGTATTTAGCTCCTTTGGGATGAAGGGCTCTATGTATATAAGTTAAGTCCATTTCATTTAGGGCATTGTTCAATGCCACAATATCTTTGTTGATATTTTGTTTGGAAGATCTGTCCATTTTTGACAGTGGGGTGTTAAAATCCCCTACTATAATTGTGTTGCTGTCAATATCTTTCTTGAAGTCCTCCAAGATTTTCCTTATATATTTGAGTTCTCCTATGTTGGGTGCATATATATTTACAATGTTTATGTCTTTTTGGTGAATTCTTCCCTTGAGTATTAGGAAGTGACCTTCTGGGTCTCTCTTTATGGCCCTTTTTTTGAAGTCTAGTTTGTCTGCCATGAGTATTGCTACCTCTGCTCTTTTTTTCCTGTCCATTTGCTTGGAATACTTTTTCCAGCCCTTCAATTTCAGTCTGTGTAGGGTTTTTGCTTTGCAGGGGGTCTGTTGTAGGTACCATATGTGTGGGTCCTCATTTCTTATCCATTCAGCTATTCTGTCATTAGATTGGAGCATTTAATCCATTTACATTTAAGGTCATTATCTATAGGTACTTATTCATTGCTATTTTACTTCTTGTGTACCTGTGTTCCTCTCTCTCACTGTTTTTCTTCCTGTTCTTTATGCAGACCCTTTAGCACCTCTTGCAGTGTTGCTCTGGAGGACATGTATTCTTTTAGCCTTCTTCTGTCTGAGAAGCTCCTTATTTCACCTTCCATTTTAATTGAGAGCCTTGATATCTAGAGTTTTCTCAGTTGCAGGCCTCTGGTTCTCATTCCTTGGAATATTTCTTGTCATTCCCTTCTGGCTTGGAGTGTTTCCATTGAGAAGTCAGCTGCTAGCCTTGTTGGGGCTCCCTTGTATGTTACTTCCTGTTTTTCCCTTGCTGCCTTTAAGATTCTTTTTTGTCTTGGAAGTTTGCCATTTTAATGATGCTATGTCTTGAAGTCGGCCTCTTTGGGTTCCTCTTGATTGGGATTCTCTGTGTTTCCTGGATTTTTATTATTTTTCTCTCATCAAAATTTGGAATGTTTTCCATTATTACTTTTCAAACAGGTTTTATATCCGTTACTCTTCTTCTTTTTCTGGTATCTCTATTATACGGATATTATGTTTCACGTTTTCTTGTAGTTCCTTCAACCTTTTCATTCTTTCTGAGTCTTTTTCCTTTTCTTGCTCTTTCCGGGTGTTTTTTTTCTTACCCTGTCCTCCAGCTCATTGATTCAGTCCTCTGCTTCATCTAGCCTGCTTTTGATTCCTTCTATTGTGTTCTTCAGAAATGTATTCTTCATTTTCTCTTGGCCCTTGTTGATAGTTTCTATGTTCTTTTTCATGTTGATATAGTTTTCAGTGAGTTCATTGTAGTTTCCCTGTAGTTTTTGGTAATTCTCAGTGAGCTCTTTGATCTTCCTTGTAATCTTTGCTTTGAATCAATATTTGAAAATTGACTTGCCTCTATTTCATTTAGCATGCTTTTTGAGGCTTTCTCTTTCATTTCCTTTGGTGTTTGTTTCTTTGTTTCCCATTGTTTGAGACTCGTCTTGCTAGCCTGTTCTTCTTAAATTGATTTGTTCTGGTTCCCTGTGTTTCTGGTGTGACTTCTATGGTAGGCGAGCTGTGAGAATCAGTGGTATAGTCTCCTTAATCTCTTGAACTTGCTGGTTTGGGCTGTCATTTATGTTGGCTCTCTGTATGTCTTTGGGTTTTGATTGTTGTTGGGTCTTTCTTTGGTGGGCCGTTCTCTCCAGCTGGTTGACTGAGGGTCAGTCCTCTCACCACATCTTGTATGCCATTGTGAAGGTGGGGTCAGGTTGTGTCAAAGCAGGTTCTTCTGTCTGTCTGAGGTTTTGTGGCTTCTCTCTTACTAATGTTCAATTCTTTGTTCTGGATATTTTCTCCACCATTTAGTTGTAATTCCAGATTGGTCCTGGGTGGAGGTTAGTGTGGTGTTCACTCATTCATCTGCCATCTTGCTTTATTATCTGTTGGTGGTTCCTTTGTTGGTGGGTTTTCTCTTCCCATGAATATATGGGTGTTCACAGCTCCCACCTACTTGTTTATGTGATCAGTTGGAGGGAGCAGGTAAAATGGATTAAGACAGTAGAAGTGTATTCTATGGGATTTCAAGGGCCAACCTGTAGAGAAGAGATAGAAAATCCTTTGGATAAATATTTTGTTAACCATGATATTTCACCCAACTGGCCACTTTTTAGAAAGGGTAGAAAAGAGATAAGACTCTTGTAAGAGAAAGGAAGGATTGTGAGTTGAATTCAGAAAACAGAGAGCTTGTGGGAGGTCAGGTTATGAGATACAGTGAGAATAAAGGGTAGAAAATGTGCATAGCATGTGAGACAATAGAGTTAACTACAACAGTAATAAAGTTCTGGAAGATAGTAAAATGGGTTAAGATCCAGGAGGCATACTGTGTAGTATTTACAATTGTATGGAACAACAATTACTCACAATAATGTTGGAACACAAAGCATATGACAGAAAGCATATGATTTGAATAACAAAAATGGGAAGTACACCATCTAGTGTAGTGTGCTATTAGAACACAAGTGAAGTGAAAAAAGACAATTAAAACTCACTGTGAAAGAGAGAACAAGGAAAACCCATCAAACAGTACAATTAAACAAATAAAATGAGGAAAACTAAACAGAAAGAAGAGAAATGAAAAAATACTAATAAAATAAAAGAAGTAAAAATAATAATAAAAAAATAAACAACAGCATGTAAGTTCTCTGAAATAGCAAAGTGAAATTTGTCTCAGTTTCTCAATTGGTAGGATTAGCCTTGTGATCTCTCTGGGTCTTACTCTGGTCCTTTCACAGCTCCAGGTCTTATTGCCTCACATGGGAAAAATAGTAGAAAAATAAATAAAGAAATACCTCCTGCTGACTTTAAAGCAGCCATGAAAGTTCTGCTGGTCTATGTGGCTGCTACAGGCTGAGGGAGGTGGGACTTCACTTTTCTTTCTTCCTATGGTTTTGTAAGAATTGGGAGCAGGTTTGGGCCACAATTCACAGTTTCCCAGCCTCTAGCTGAGTTCCTCCATTTGTTGTTGGGCCCTCACTGCCCATCTGCGCCAGGCGGGCATCTTCAATCCACCAAGTGTGCCATCCTGAAGGTGCAATAATTAGGGCTAAGTCACACACCACCTTCTTGCTCTTTGCTATCCTAGGTGATAAGCATTCTCAAAATCTATTCAGGGTAGTTCAGCTCCCCCACTGAGTTAAGTCTTTCTGAGGACTGCTAATTCCCTGAGCCCTGCTCATCTCAGTCAGGGGGCCTCCTCCTTCCTCTTAAAGAGCCATCCAGGCCATTGGGGGCAGGAGCACTGCCCTGGCTGTTGCAGCAGGGGCAAGTGCGTGGTCCGGGTTGTAGCTGTGATGGTGGGGGGTATGCCTGGCGTAGTGGGGGTGGTCGCTTTAGGAAAGTTCCCTAAACAACCACAGAGAGCCTTTTTTATTTTTTTTAACAAAATCCTCTTGTTCAAGCCTGATGCTCCTAACAAAATGCCCAGTCTCTCACACAGCCCAACTTTCCAACCAGACTGGATACTATCTGGGTCAGGGTCCACTATGGCCCAACTCTTCTCCCTTGCCCAGGTGTAACCCAGCTCCCTAATTTCTCTGGTGATGACCCAGCCAGTGTCCACAGTCTCAGTCAGTGAACACCACCTCTGCGCATCTCACACTTTGTCTTTATTCCTCCCAGTGACTTCAAGCACTCAGGTCCATCCTGGTGCTACTCTGCTCTCCCTGTTTGGTAGGGAAGGGAGCTGCTGAGTTGGCTCTCCTCCAAGGATCCTGCACCAAGCCCTGGATTGGGGGCTGCAGCAGCCTTGGTCCCTGCACTGTTTTCAGGGAACTTACTGTCCCAAAGCAATCTCCTTACCATCTGTTTTTCAATGTCCTCTACAATTTTATCCTCCAACCTTTATACATGCTGGGATGCTGTTGGTTGTTCATTCTGTTCCTCAGAAGATTGACTAGGTGTTCTCCCTGTGTGTAGGGGGAAGTGGATTCAGTTAAGTTAGTTAATATTTTAGTGCCTCAGCTTCTTCCTGGGTAAGACAGAAAGGTTTTACACATGAGCAGCAATTTATACAAAATAACTAGGGTAAAGCATTAAGCACTTAGTGCTGAGCACACAGTGTGTATTCAATAATATGGATCACAGGTGGCAAACACAAGGCCTGCGGGCCAAATCCAGCCCCTCCACCTTGTTTTATCCAGTCTGACACCTTGTTTCTACTCAGCGGCAGCACTGAGCTCCTTGCCCCTAGTTAAGGAGTAGTTGCATTTATACAGTTCTAAAATTATATTCAGCTCTTTGAAGGCAACTGTGAGGCTGATGGCCCCCATGAAAATGAGCTTGACACCCCTGCTCTAGGTAGTTTTTACTGTTATTATATCAATAGCTGGTTTCTATGATAGTAAGATTGCATTTAGTGAGGAAATGAGTCATTCCAATTTTTTCAGGGTAGAATAAGAATATAATTGATATAGCTAGAAGTTGCCAGGACTGGGTGAGTTTGGGTCTCTAAATGCCACCATAAAAGGGAGAAATTCCCAATGGTTCTTCTGCTTTGGAAATTACGGCCCTTGAGTGTGGCCATGTAGAATCAGATTGTTATATGCCATATCTTAGAGTTTCACTGAGGTACCTTTAGAATTATAAGAAGAAGCAACATATTTTGTTAAGGAGTTTCATAAAAAATGAATTTCTACTGCATTGTTTTATTCATTGTTATATATAACCTTTACTTATGTTGTTAACACATAAGAACATTGGCATACCAAATACCTGGTCAGTTAACCTTAGAAATTAATTATTTATTTAAATAGTGGTAAGAGGAGAAATACACATCATTGGAAATTAGAATTGGGAATAGGTTCTTTAAACTAAGTACTTTTCAATAATATATGGGAATGAATAATTCCCCTTGAAACACCACAGTAATAATGTACTGTAAGCATTGCTTTCCTCTGTAGATTTTGCCAGGAAACCAGTGGGAGACAAGTAACATTATGTGGAAATATTGATTCACTGTGGGCACAGTGAGTTTCGTTATGAAAAATACAGTCTGTGGCCATTTTCTCATTTTCTTCTATTTTAAAAACTAAATCTATGGAATTGCTTATTGTTACTGGGACACTTATGTTTATTCCTTCTACAGTACAAACTTAAGAATTTGTTGGGCCTTGACAATTTTTTCATAAACAGAATAACTTAAGGTCATGAAAAAGTTGAACTCATGCAATTATGCCAGTGCTACCTTTTGCATTTTTATTATGCCTGGTGTCTGGCATCAGAACCTCTTCTCATCAGTACAAAGGCTCATCTTTCTTACCTGTACTTATCTCATGCTCTAACTGATATCAACATGGGAATATAGTGATTAAGAGTATATCCATCATTGGCTGGCTCTTATATTTAACTATGTATGACCCTGGGCCAAGTCCTGCAATGTGCTTCATTTTTCCTGTCCATAGAGTGGGGAAAATAATAATACTTAATCCTTGGGGTGGCTGTCAAAACTAAACAAAATATTGCATGTGAAATTCTAAATAAGTCCTCTATAAATACTAGATGTCACCCAACTTGACTTTCTGTGGTATACTGGACTCAGTTTCACACTTGCATGTCAAATTTCAGGAATAACACATAATAGATATGAGTTAAAGCAATCTTGTCTTCCAGCTTATCACACCATCTGTCTGTTCACAGCTTAGGTAAGAGGATAATTTGGTGACAAAAACACGTGACATTAGTGATCAAAGTTGATTCAGAAGATGCAGCCACATTGGGGCCAAGTGGCTGTCTTTGTTCACGGCAGGTAAAGGTGATCTGCTCCTACAGCTTTGAAGGAAGAGGACGGGATATTTCTCAGAGGTAGTTGAGTATGACACTGTGTTATTAAAACATCAGAACAAATCTCCTTATTCAAAAAGTCTTTCCAGACTAAACTACTGCATTTTCCAATCAAGAATCATACCATTTCCTCCTCAGTCACCTTAAATGATATTCACTACTTTAGGATTATACATTTTTTTAATGATGAAACTGAATATATGACTAACGTTTTTCCTCTGTGAGCATTTTTTGATTGGCTGCTGTGTGCTGAATACTTTTCTGCCACTTACTGGAGGTGCAGCTTTGATAAAGTTCCTGAACTTCTGTGCTGCCGTCTGAAAAATGGAGACTATGCTGGTATCTGTCTCATGGAGTTTGGTATGAGGGTTCAGTTCACTAAAGTGCCTATTCAGAGCTTTGTGGGGGGCCTGGCTGGGTAGCTCTGTTGGGTAGAACACTGTTTCCACACACCAAAGTTGCAGTTCCATCTACAGTCAGGGCACTACAAGAAGCAACCAATGAATGCATAAATAAATGGAACAACAAATCAATGACTTTTTTCTCTTTCCCTCCCTTCTTCTTTCTTTCTAAAATCAATAAATTAAAATAATTAAAAAATCTTTAGAGTAGTGTGGGGCACACTAAAAGTGCCCAGTGGGAAGTAGCCAGTATTACCATGGTATCTGGACAGTTAAATAATTTCCTGAGGGTTTTATTTTTAATTATATTTTATTGATTATGCTATTACAGTTGTTCCACTTTCCCCCTTCCCCCCTCTACCCAGCAACCCCCTATTCCTTCAGGCAATTGCCACAGCATTGTTCATGTCCATGGGTAATGAATGTAAGTTCTTTGACTCCTCCTTTTCCTATACTGTACTTTACATACCCATGACTATTCTGTAACTACTAATTTGTACTTCTTAATCCCTTCACCTTTTCACCCATTCCTACAGACTCCCCTCAGCATTCTAGAGTCCAGTCTTTCTACCTTTGAAATCTTAGCATGTAACTTCTATACTGCCCTCTCCCTATCATTCATCTTAAACAACCATGAATCCTGAGACTTTCATCCATAAAAGCCACTTATTGTTGGTTGGAGTTATCCTGGTGAGCTTCAGAAGAAACATACCAAACCAGTGTTTTAAGGAAAACATGGTAGAAATGCTCTGGAATAAATTAGAAGTTCTGCTTGCTCGTGGGGTTATTAGACCATGCCTTAAAATATTTTACCCAAGCTAAGCTCCCCTTCTTGCTCTGATGGCCTTAGTTCTAGGAAGACTGAAGGTAAGTAAAGGTCAGTACTGGCAGGAACTTGTGACAATCTATTTTTTTTCATGCAGCCAAGCTGCCGTACAGAATAGAGGCAACATGGCATACATTTCCAAGGAAGATTTTCTTTCTTAAACTGAGGCCTAAAAAGCTCACAAAAAAGTTCCATGCCAGCAGTATACAATCTTTTCTCTTCAATCTGTGCTCACTTTAATTTCATTGCCACCCACATAACATAACAGGAGAGAAGGAGGGAGGAAAGCCCATTATATAGAACTTGAGTGGTCAGCAAGTGCAGTGGATGTTTCTGTTTTTGCCAGAAGAGCTTCTATTTCACTTTTTTTCTCATTACCTCTCTGCCATCTCAGTCTCCCTGGTTTAGGTGTGGTGCCAACTGCAGGAGTAGGTACATAACTCAGGTCTGAGACTTTCACCAGAGTGATCGGGAAAGGTGCATTTTGGTCTGCTGGCCTTGATGGCAAGAGGGTGTATGCTTGGAGCTCCAGGGAGGTACAACTGCAGAGACCTTGCTGAGAGTGAAGCCAGCACAAAAGGAAGCAAAGCACAGATATGGGAAGGCAAAATTTTTGATGATCTCTTTTAGTCAACTGGATACCACTTGGCCTGAGCTTTCTACTGGGCTTCTCATATATAATGAGAGTTAATAGATATCTTCCTGTTTATTCATTCAAGCAATTTTAGTTGGCTTTCAACCATCTTCCATTGAAAGAGACCAGTTTAGTAAAATTTATCCTCATCCTTGGATATTTGTGTTCCTAGGTCACTTTTAACTTCTGGGGAGCAGCAGGCATTAGATGAGATTTCATCAGTTGTCTCTAAAGAATCTGAGATCACTGAGCTTCCCAACTCTTGTGTTTTGCCCTCTCCCTCTACGTTAGCAGAATACTCAGACTCTGAGTGTCATAATGAGAAAGGTACATAGTTTTTCAGGACAAGGGAAACAGAAATCTTGTCCAGGATAGTTCTGTTCCATGCATAAGGAAAGACTAACAATAATAGAAACTTGCTCTACATCTCATTCAAACTCCCCAAAATTTCAAAAGGGAGATAATAATATCAATCTTTGTTGCATATGGAGAAAAGCAGAAGTTGGAGAAGTTAAACAAGTTGCCCAAGATAACACAGTTAACAGCTGGTATATCTTAAAATCAAAACCACAATATTATTTGAACATGATGGAAAGGCAAGCTGGGAACCTATAACCTTCCTCATGCAGGTGCATCTTCAGTACAGACCCCTTATGCTAGGATGTTGAGCCTAGACCTCTCCCCTCAATCCTGTTTCCATTGTGCACTCTGCATCCACATTTCAGAACATTCTTGCTGGGTGTGGGAAGCCTTTCTCCAGACCTCAACTTCAGATGCTGCCCACCCAGCCATCTGTGGCAACAGATTTGTGTGTTATCAATTAAAGTCAAAAGGAAGTTGGCAAAACCTCCTACTCTTAACAGGATGGGCTAAAGTAGTTCCTGTTAAAACAGAAATGGGTTGTGTCTGTGATATTGGTAGTTGGTAGCTTTCCAAGAGCACTTTAAATACACCCATGCCATAAATTGCTCGGCTTTGATTTTCTTTAAGACATCCCTTTCAGAGGTGGCTCATTTCCAAGAAGTGAACCAGTGTGTGACTAAATAGGGTTGCCCCTATGGAAAGCTAAGCAACATCCACAATTTGAAGAATCTGTCCCTGTGATTTTCTCATTGGAATTTACTTTGGAAACCACAATTACCTTTTAATCTACAAAATGTTCATACATATGGCATGTTACACCCAATTTACAGTCACAAAAACTCCTAGGTTTCAATTACACTGGCAAACCATCCAACTTTTCCAGATGCCTCACTGAGGGACTGCCACAATTTCAAGTACTATATACAAAATAGCCTGTGATTTTGAGATAAACCATCTCTAGCACATGTGAAAATCCATCTTACTGTTTTAATGTATTTGGGTGGTTTAAATTTTTACATAGAGATTTGTAAAACATACATGAAGCATCTATTATATACCATTCCCTGTGGTAGGTCAGCCCTGGGGAGGAGAGATTAACTACATATGGCTTCTGCCCTTGTGAATTTGCTACTGGACAGTTAAGATTAGCTATTCAGTGGAGCTGGGTAAGTCTGACTAAAATAAAATAGATTCTACATTGTCTCATGGCACCCTAGTCCCACTCTAGGCAGGTCCCTTTATTGACAAATAACACATTATCTACTATTCTACCAACACACTGACAGCAATATGCAAGGAATTACAGCCTTCCTTTTCCTCCATTTTAGAGTTTTTCTGCCTCTGCATATTCAGTTTTGGGCCAGATAATTCTTATTTTGGAGCTATTCTAGGCATTATAGGGTGTTTAGCACCCTGCCCTCTACCTGTTAGATGCCAGTAGTGATCTCCTTCCAGATTTTTCTGTCAAATGTCAAGTGTCCCCTGCATGAATTGGTAGTTGGGGAAGAGTTAGGGCAAAATCACTTCCAGCTGAGAACCAACACCAAAAGTAGGTGAGTAAGAGTAGATGAGTGTTTCCAAATATTTAACCACAGAAAACTTTCCCAATATTTCCGACATAATGAATTTATCTTATTATGGTTCAAATTAATGGAGAAAAAGTGAGTCTTTCCTGAAGACGGAGGGATGGACTAACTGATCTTTCATGATTCCTGCTGATGCTGTAATTCTAGGACACTGTTTACCCGTGCCCTGGCCTAAGTCCTCTCTCTCCCTGTCCCTGTGGGTCATAGTAATGACAGTGCCTGTCAAGCACACTCTTCATCCCTTTACCCAGTATGTTGACAGAAAGCCTAGAAGAGTCTTCCTTTTTTATAATTTTTTTAGACTACTTGGCAGAAATATTTTTTAATAAAGAGGAAAAAATAAAATGTAAGGGTGATGGGAAAATAACTTTTTGTGGTGTTAAGTACAAGAATAGACCATTTGTTAGAACCAAGTATCTGTTAAAGTGTGAAAAATTCTTGGAAGACATTTCTTAAATTTTGTTGTTGTTGTATTACCCGTTTATTTCCATGAACTCTCATTTACTGTCAGCTGTCCAGACTGGCCAACAGAGAAGTATCTATTGTCTTTTTGTCTTAACATCTTAATATTTATTGGTGCTTGAGAAGAGAGCTCATGACTTAAAGGTTTATGACTTGGTTTTGAATCCTACCACCACCACTCCTTGAGGTCTTAGAAAAATTTCTTAAATTTCTTTTTTTTATAGTTGTTCAAGTACAGTTGTCTCCATTTTCTCACCACCAGTATCCTCCTCCCCAATCACCCTCACCTTCTACCTTCAATCCTTCCTCCCTTGGGATTTGTCCATGGTCCTTTATACATGTCTTTTGACTCTTCCCTTTCTATACCTTATCTTGTCCCTAAAAGTGTAGAAGGGAAAACTTTCTATCAGACTGATGTGAGAATAAAACAAGAGAATAACCATGTATAAATTTTAAAATGACTATGCAAATTATTTGTCAATACAATAGGCCATTGTAATCATGTAGCAAATCTTTGTTTCACCATTGTCTACTTATGCACAGTTCTGAATATCAAGGGCAATGATAAGACTATGAATCCTAAGAATATATTCTGACTGCACTTTTTATATGAGTCTCTCTCTTCAAACAGGATCCCTCAATTGAGGGATCTGTAATTCTCCACTTTAATATTCTGTCCTATAGAATTTTTATTTTTATTTTTATTTTTATTTTTTGGTTGGGCTAGGTTCTTTTTCTTAACTTTTAAAATTGTTTCTCAAGTACTTGTCTCCATTTATCCCTGACCCCAGCCATCCGCACCTCCCGCCCTTGATCCTACCCTCTTTGGTTTTGTCCATGTGTTTTTTATACACGTTCCTGAAAACCCCTCCCACTTTTCCTCCATTTACCCCCTCCCATTTTTTTTTTCTGGTTAATGTCAGTTTGTTCTTAATTTCACTGTCTCTGCATTCTACTTGCTTGTTTGTTTTGTTGATTAGGTTCCACTTATAGGTGAAATCATATGTTATTTGCCTTTAACAGCCCAGGTTATTTCACTTACAATAATGCCTCTAGATACATCCAACCTGTTGCAAAGGATAGAAGCTCCTTCTTTCTGCTATGTAGTATTCAACTGTGTAAAGGTACCATAGTGTTTTGATCCACTCATTCACTGATGGGCACTTAGGTTGCTTCCAGCACTGGGCTATTGTGAATTGTGCTGCTATGAACACTGGGGTGCGTAGGTTCTTTTGAACTGGTCTTTCAGAATTCTTAGGGTATAATACCAGCAGCAGAATTGTTGGTCTGAAAGGCAGTTACGCTTTTAGTTTTCTGAGAAAATTTCATACTGTTTTCCACAGTGGCCCCACCAGTCTGCTTTCCCACCAACAGTGTACTAAGGTTCTCTTTTCTCCACATTCTCTCCAACACTTATTGTTTGTTAATTTGTTTATGGTGGCCACTCTCACTGGTGTGAAGTGGTATCTCACTGCGGTTTTAATTTTTGTATCTCTGATGGCTAGAGATGCTGAGCATCTTCTCATATGTCTCTGGTTCTTCTCTATGTCCTCCTTGAAGAAGTGTCTGTTCAAGTCCTCTGCCCATGTTTTAATTAGATTGTTTGTCTTCCTGGAGTGGAATTATGTGAGTTCTTCATATACAAGAGTTTGATCTCCAAACTCGAAGATCAAACTCTTGTGCAAGGTATCATTGGCAAATATGTTTTCCCATACAGTTGGTTCCCTTTTCATATTAATGCTCTTATCTTTACCCATGAAAAAGCTTTTTACTACAGATCTCACTTGTTTATTCCTTCCTTTATGTCCCTTGCTCTAGAGGACATATCAGTGAACCTTTGCTCCATGGAATATCTGACATATTTTCCCACCTATATTCTTCTCTAGGACTTTTACAGTGTCATGACTTATATTTAATCCACTGTGAATTTATTTTCGTGTATGGTGTGGATTGATGATCGAGCTTCATTTTTTTTGCATGTAGCTGTCCAGATTTCCCAACACCATTTGTTGAAGAGGCTATTTTTACTCCATTTTATGTTACTCCCATCTTTGTAAAATATTAATTGACTGTAGAGACTTGGGTTTATTTCTGGGTTCTCTGTTCTGTTCCATTGGTCTATGTGTTTGTTCTTATACCACTACTAGGTTGTTTTGATTACAGTGACCTTGTAATACAGTTTGATATCAGGCATTGTGACTTCTCCTACTTTGTTCTTCTTTCTCAAAATTACTGTGGCTATTTGGGGTCATTTATGTTTCCATATAAATTTTTGAAATGTTTGTTCTATATCTGTGAAATATGCCATTAGTACATTAAGAAGATATACATTGAATCTATAAATTGCTTTGGGTAGTATTGACATTTTGATTATGTTAATTCTTTTAATCCATGAATATGGTTCCTGCTTCCATTTATTTGTGTCTTCCTTAGTTTCTTTCTTCATTGTTGTGTAGCTTTCTGAGTACAGGCCTTTTACCTCCTTGGTTAGGTTTTTATCCTAGGTACATTATTTTTCTTGTTCCTGTATCAAATGGGACTCTTTCTTAATTTTTGTTTCTCATATTTTATTGTTGGTATACAAAAATGCCTTTTATTTATGAATATTCACTTTGTATCCTGCTGTTTTACCCTATTCATTTATTAAGACAAGTAGTTTTTTTGTGGGGTCTGTAGGATTTGCTATGTACACTATCATGTTATAGGAAACAATGACAGTTTTACTTCCTCCTTTCCAATTTAAATGACTTTTAATTCTTTTTCTTGTCTAATTGCTGTGGCTAGGACTTCCAATACTGTGTTGAATAGAGTGGTAAAAGCAGACATTCTTGTCTTGCTTCTGATCTTAGTGGAAAAGCTTTTAGTTTTTGCCCCTTGAGTATGATATTGGTTGCAAGTCTCTCCTATATGGCTGTTATTATGTTGAAGAATGCTCCCTCTATTTCCACTTTGCTGAATATTTTTATCATAAATGGGTGCTGTAACTTATCAAATGCCTTTTCTGCATCTATTGATATGATTATATGATTTTTATCTTTGCTTTTGTTTATGTGGTGTATTATGTCTATTGATTTGTGGATATTTTACCACCCTTGCATCCCTGGGATGAATCCCACTTGATCATGGTATATGATCTTTTTAATGTATTGCTAGATGAAGTTTGCCAATATTTTTTGAGGATTTTAGCATTTATAGCTATCAGTGATATTGGCCTATAGTTATCTTTCTTTATTTTGTATTTGCCCTACATAATTTTTAAATCTATTTTTGTGTTTGTTGTTAAGAGCACGATCTCTGAGTTTACATTTTGGGTTAAGTCTCAGCTCTGCTATTTTCTCTTTGACCTAGAGCACATCTTGAATAAACTTATATAATGAGAGATTATATCTTAGAATGTAATGGTGATAATCTAATGACTGTAAGGTGGTATCAAGTAGTTAGACACTATTAAGTGCTCAAAAGTAATAATTATTAATAAACTTGAAGTAATTAGAGTTCTTTGACAAAACTGATATACAGAGGCTCTATCTTCCATTCAGTATAGTGTCCATTATAAAATATTACTCTAGGGGGACACTGTTCACATGGCTATGTGACCGGTACTCCTCAAGTTTTACAACCACAGTCTTGACTTCTGCTGCCTTTAGTAGAATGTTGAAAGCGTGTCTCAGAAGCACCTACTGTTGAGTGTTGAAATGTTGGAAAAAGTTTTCTCAAAGCCAGAATAATGAAGACTATGAAGAAGTTGAAAAAAAATGATGGATTAGAGCCAGACTTCTTAAACTTTAATGGGCATGCTTCCCCTGGGGATCCTGTCAAAGTGAAGATTCTGGTTTAAGAGGTCTGGTGTGGGACTTGAGATTCTGTACTTCTAACAATTCACCTGTTATGATGCTGAGGCTTTTGCAGGGAACACATCATGCATGGAGGCTCTACACTGGGAAGGTTGTCTCCATTGCATCTTTCTTTAGATACAAGTCTTTTACTTAAGAAGTGTCTTAGGGCTCTTATTGAATTCAGACCCCATCAAAACATTTTTTTTCTATCCCAGAATTCATTAGGTCAATGTAGAAAAAGAGTCCCGGGGTATGTTTAACACCCAAAGACTCTAGAGTAAGGTAAATTTGCCAAACACTAAAAGCTATAGCTCCCTCTTTTGGAGAGCCATATGATGCATCAAGGCATTAAAAGGTACTATATAAAAAACTAACAATAATATTTTACATGTTTTAGTGTAGAATTTCCCTTACATATTCTACAGGTGTCTTTAGATTAGATCAGTTACATTACAATCTTGGATTGGGACACAGGCATCAGTAGTGTTTGAACTTTCCCTTGTCATTCCAATGTGCAGTGTAGGCTGAAGAACACTGGGTGAGAAGAGGAGATTCTAACAGAGCACACTTGCAGGCAACCTTGTAGTTGAAATAGTTTGTCTGATTTTATCAATAAGTTGTTGATCAAATGTTAAAGGTGACAGCTCCTGAAATGTTAGGCCTACATTTATTCAATAGGTTTCTTGTTTAAACAGATTTAAATGTTTTACATCAGGCTGGGAATTTTGGAACACTGGAGCTGAGAGATTGGGTGATAAAAGAGCACAAGGACTATTAAACACCTCCCAGCCTCCATGGTATTGAAGTTATGTGTCTATCTGTGTCTGTAATAGGCTCTGACTTGAGAGTTTTCTTGCAACCCTTGAAATATTTGAAAGAGAAATATTTTTCATTTCTATTCTGGGTGTGAACAAAATATTCTTATTTTGAAATGATAATGCCATTTCTGAGAATTAAGCACATTATTTGGTATCTTCAATTATGTGCTTCAGAAATTTGAGAAAATACAGGACTGCGGTCTATGTGGAAGAGGAAGGAATAACTTTGTTGCCTGGTATGTCTAATTAATAGTTACAGAAAATTTGCTTATCATTTGCTTCTCTTACAGATTACCTGTTGTTTCTGGCTAATAGCTCACATCTAAAAATGGTTCCATGTTGTGCCACAAATTTATCCTACAACTTCTAAAAATATAAACCTTTAATGACCATTTAAAGTAACACAGTGGTCTATGCTTTGATAGAAGCCTTGTATATTTAACTTTCCCCTCCATATTATTTTTAACAAGCATTTTATACCTGCTGTGTCCTTTATTAATTGGCAGGAAACTTTGACACATGTTCAGATCAGTCTGTCTAAGAAATTTTGCATTGGTATTACTGTGTATTTACACTGGCATGTCTTCCTAAACTTCAGTGATAGAAACCAAAATACTTAACACCAAGGCAGACCTTCTAGCTCTCATCTGTGACATCATAGACACTGAGAAAGTCAGTTCTGGGGAGTGTTACAGAGATTGCAGAAAATCACTTGACTTGTATCCCTGTAGCTTCTCAGCTCTGTCTCCCTCATATTATCTGCTGTGTTCAGCTTTCTTCCCAACTCTGGTAGCTTTCTGTAGTAGCCTCCAAGTAGTTCTTCATCAAGTGCAGAGAATTCCATATGCAGCTCTGGTCAGCGTCTTTGAGGAGGTGGATATCAGGCCTCTTGACAACTCACAGAGCATCCCTTCACAGTTTTTTTTAATGGAGATTAAATTTATATACCCTGGCTGGATGGCTCACTTTGTTGGAGCATTATCTCATACATCGAAAAGGTTTCAGTTTCTATCCCTGTTCAGGGCACATGCTTAGGTTATGGGTTCGATCCCCTCTCAGGGCACATACAGGAGGCAACCAATTGATGTTTCTCTCTGACATCTATGTTCCTCTCTCGCTCTCTTTCTCCTCCTTTCTCTCTAAAAAGGAATAAGAAATATATCCTGAGATGAAGATTAGACAAATTAAATTTATTCAAGTCCAGGCTGCTTTGTAAAAATCTAGTCTCTAATAGCATCTGCATTAGAATACCCAAGTGAAAAAAATTCTAAATAAGTTATAAGACCAAGATTTGGGATTTTTACACAACAGAAATTTTTCAAAAAACTATCAATATCAATATATTTTGCCTCTTTGAGGTACAGTTGCTGCTATTACTATGTCTGCTACTGACTAAAACATCAAATGTTCATGTGTACCTGAAAGTTAATGAGGGACTTCACATGTTTTATCTCATTTTGTCATCCTGATGACCATATGTGACAGACAATGTTTTTACCCCCATGTTCTGGTTAAGGAAAGTGAGGCTTGGAGTCTTTAATAAACTATCACTGAGTGCTTACTCAGTGCCAGTCATTACACTTAACATTTTACATGCATCAACTCAATCTTAATCAACTCAGTTCTACTGAACAACCTTATGCAGTAGACACTATTATTATTCCATTTAATAGATTAAGGCATTGAGACACAGGGCTTTAAGAAACAAACTTCAGGTTGGCAGATTTAGGTAGCAATGTCAAAATTGACCCAGGGTATGTGTTTCTACAGCTTATGTGTAAGCTCACTTCTCTACAGACAGGGTCTAGAAGTTAGACCTGGGATATGGGAATGTGGATGGGCTGTTGGCAGAACTTGGGTGCTTTACCTTGAGGCCCAACTCTACCTGAAAAACTGTCATTTATTCCATTTGAGATGCTGCATAGAAGCAAAATCTCTAGTGCTCAAAGGCAAATATTGTAAACTTCTGCATGACTTACTTCTATATTCCAATAATATGAAAATTGTCATTATAGATGAATTATGGATGCTACACATACCTGTAATTTTCTGCTGCAGTTTTGTAAACACACACAGCTGCCTTTAATTTTATTTTACCCACCATGCAGTTTGTTAACACACACTTGCTGTTACCTTAAGATACAGAAACTAATGAAGCTGATTTTCAGTTTCCAACGATTGTCCCATACACATTTCTATTTAATTACTGCACTCAGGTTGAGATATCACTTAAAAACAGATGCATCCCAAGAAGGATCCTAGTGATTATTCTTTAAGAATATACTCAAATTCCCACCTCAGCCATTGGTTTAAATCATTGCCTTATCAGCCTAAGCCCAGGCATTTTGGAAAGGGGGAAAATTGTAGAATTGATTTTTCTGCCACTGTTAAGTCAGCAAAAGATCATCATTAAAAAAATGGATTTGGGAGACCGCATTGGGGGCGCCTTAACATCAGAGGCATGGCCAGTGCTGGTAAATTCTTGCTGCTCCACCATGACCTTGGCAAAGGTCAACTGAGTCCTCACCTGGGACATGAGGTAGCTCAACACAAGAGGGACAGAAAGTCTTGTTTTGAGCTTTGTTCCTCTTCCCATCTCTGCTTATTGATATTAATGGATTGGGATGTTTCTTTTTTTAGATGTATTTTTTTAAAGATTTTACTTATTTATCTTTAGAGGGGAAGGGAAGAGAAGGAGAGAGGGAGAAATATCAATGTATGGTTGCCTCTCATGTGTCCCCTGCTGGGAACTGGCCTGCAACCCAGGCATGTGCCCTGACTGGGAATCGAACCTCGCTCGATCTTTTGCTTCGCAGGCCCGCACTCAATCCACTGAGCTACACCAGCCAGGGCAGACTGGGATGTTTCTCATTGTTTCTTCTCCTCACTGTCATGTCTTTAACAATATGAAATAGTTTGTATGCTTTTTTTCTGCAAAAACTTACCCTTATCTTGTCTGTTTTATTTTTTAAAACAAGACCTCCAGTAAAATGACAGTTATAACAATAATGGATTTATTTAGAGCATTGATCAAATGTCAAACTTTCTATCAAATATTTTACACCAATTATTTCGAGTTGCCAACACAACCTGAACATGATAGCTCATCTAGTAAATGAGGCCTCTGTGATTTCAAACCCAGGTGTCTGGCCTTCCTTCAAAGTCTGTCTTCCATAGCAGGATGCCATATAGACTTATTCCTGGTACAGACTCCTGCTTTTTAACATCCTCCCCAGTTTAAAAACCTCCCCTGTGTAGCTATACCTGTTATACAAGCCACCAAATGTTTTCTGGTGTTATAATAGTTCCATTGCCTTCCTCACTTCTATGTTTAGGCTGTTGTTATTTAATGTATAGAAGTTCTCCATGTGAGAGTTTAAATGATATTGGAAAACCTATTCCTAAGTGGCTTTGGCAAGATAATTTTTTTTTGGTATTTTCCTGTTCTTAGTACACCAGGACATTTAATCAAGATGAGATGTAGAGCCTGTTTCCTCTTTTCTACACCAAAACTTGTCATCTTTTCTTATGGCCTTTTTAAAAATTGATGTTTAGGTAAAGTTTTCTGCCTCCCCCCTCAAAACTTGTAATCTTATGTCTCATTGCTACAAGGTCTTATATGCTATTAGATTCTAATTAGTAATAATCAGTTTATGTGAGAAGCTAATCCATATTAATGAAGTACCTATAAGTATTGTTTGTTGGAGTCTTACTGTAAGATTGGCTCTGCTAAATCCTTTATAAACATCTTTCAGAGACAACTATGATGGTTTAATGATCTTAATTTATAAATTAGAAAACTGAGTCATAGAAAGATTAAGCCATGCACAGCCAGTGGAAACAGGATTTTAAATCCATTTGTAGATGGCTTTATTCTCTGAGTTCTGATCTGCTTCTCACAGTACTTCGAGTGTGGCTACCTAAGTCAGAATCATCTAGGCTGCTTGTTGAGAATGCTCATTTGTGGAATGCTCAAAAGACCTCCTACATCAGAATCTAT
This sequence comes from Sturnira hondurensis, assembly GCF_014824575.4. Taxonomy (NCBI): domain Eukaryota; kingdom Metazoa; phylum Chordata; class Mammalia; order Chiroptera; family Phyllostomidae; genus Sturnira; species Sturnira hondurensis. The sequence continues at coordinate 14,632,129 of NW_028075471.1, forward strand.
CCATGTGAGGTGTAAGAATCTGAATATTTTACAATTTTACCAACTCTCCCTGGAATCTATATAACTTTTACTCATACAAAAATCACATGGCCATTTGGAGAGTCCCTTAAGAAGTAGCTACTAGCATGGTCACATTGGTATAAGTCAGTGAGAAAGATAATTTTGGAAAGCCAGAAGGAAATGATGACTGCATACACCACCTCTATAAAAATATCTGACCCTGATGCTATCTATCCATTTCATTAAGTTCCTTGATTTGATTTTATTTTATTTATTTTATTTTTTTAAGGAACTTTTTTTTTATTATAAATATTTTTTTTATTTATCTTTAGAGGGGAAGGGAAGGAGAGAAGGAGAGAAATATCAATGTATGGTTGCCTCTTGTGAGTCCCCTGCTGGGAACTGGCCTGCAACCCAGGCATGTGCCCTGACTGGGAATCGAACTGCGATCGTGTGGTTGGCAGGCCCTCGCTCAATCCACTGAGCTACACCAGCCAGGGCAGTTCCTTGATTTTAGACTTGATGTTTTTAAAGAAACCCAATTCGAACTGGAGGAAGCATAAGAGGTAATTTATTTGTTTTCATACAAAACAGCTAGATCCAGGTGGCTGAACACAATCATCATGAATACATCTCTCTTCATGTTTTTACTCTATTTTCTTCTAACTGGATTTCATTTTTAAGTAGGCACTTAAATTCCTTAAACCTTTAGGTTTATAGTCTATCAAGTTAGAATTTCCAATAGCAAGAGTGCATCTTTCAACACAGTTTCTTCACAAGTTCTTGGGCTCAGATTACAACCATAACTTCTCTGAACCAAGCAGAAGCCAGGGGGTTCACATGATGTTCAAGCCTGACCAAACTTAGATCCTGCCACAATCCTGAACTGGGAAGTAGAGAGAGCAAAAGAATCAGTCAGCTAGACATGACCCATATGAACTAAGAGTGCAGCTTGTTCCCCAAGGAAAGTTGGGTCATAACAATACAAGTAAAAGGAATGAATGTTGGGCAAGCAAATCACTCAATGTTCTTCTCCCCCATGAATAGATAAAATGAACTTACATTCATTGCTCATAGTTCAGCTGTCATTTTATCCTGAATGATTAGATGTAGCATAGTTTTCAAAGAAAATATTTTTAAATGTCAAATCTAATGTGATCCAGTTCTTCAACAGATGTACCTTTCTGCTGGTCAATAGGAAACTATTCGCATCTAATAGTGTTCAAATGGAATTTATTTCCCAGATGCTTCAAATCTCTGATATAGAACCTGCTGATAGTTGGGGAAAGTAGAAAGGTCATGGTTAGAAGCTGATAAGGTGGCAAGATAAGGGGATGGAGTGAATGGGAACTGTGTTGGAAAAACTGAAAGATTGGAGGTAGAAATGAGGGTGTTTCTTAGATGTGAGTTGAAAAATGTCTCCTATAGCTTTGAAGGACTTTTCAATTGAGCTCACAGACAAGCTTATTTTTTTTTATTTTAAACATCTAGGTGTTAGCATCATATATATTTGTAGAGGGGACTTCATGGTTGGGTAAGATTCAGATGCTGGTCTGACCAATCCATCGTCTCCTCCTTGTGGTAAGATGGCTAAGACATAGCCACTCAGGATTCTTGAGTGAGAGAATCCTGTCAAATGACTCTTCTGATTTGGTTATCAAAACAACTCTTGGTGTAAAATCCTTACTTTTTGAAATTCCTATTGCCCACATGTTGCTTAGATTGCTGGGTAGAAAATCCAATTTTTTATAATAATAAAGTGATGCATAAGCCTAGTTATGAGCCTTAGTATAGACTTTATTTCTGGTATAGGCTTTAAATTTGCTTTCTATTCTCCACTTTTTAGGACTGGTGAAAAAGCTTATGCCAGGCATTTAATTAATCGGGATAACTAATATTAGCTATTCTAATAAACAGATGCAATTCTTAGTAATAGCATCATAAAGTTTTATTTCTCAGTCATATCATAGTCTGATAGAATATTTAGCAAGTGACTTTTTCAGTGGTGGTTAAGGGCTCCTGAATGCTTCTGTCCATTTCTAAGACATTCTCAGACTCCCCAACAGCATTCTATGCATTCAATTAGTTCTATGCATTCAATGAACTAATGAGCAGAAAGAATGTGGCACACCACTAGAAGATTTTAGAGGGCTGGAAGTTGTGTACATCACATCTGTTCATATTCTATTGGCCAGATCTAGCAGCAAGGCCCCACCTAAACTACCAGTAATGGTGGTAAAAGTAATTTCCCTGTGTGATCCAAGAAAAGGAAATGAGTTTGGCCTTCTACAATCATTGCTGGCCTTCCTTTGGCTTCTAGATTATAGTAAAATCCTTAGTTGCCAAATGAAGCCTCCTTAGCCTAATGTGATTGCAGCTAGCAATTTTCTCATCCTCTTAACCAAACCTGTGACATTTCCTTGAGGCTCATCTCTTCTTTCATTCATGCATGGGAATTCAGCTGAGGTAGAGACCATACTGCCCTCAGTTCATTATTCTTAGTGAAGCTGTCTAGCCATCTACACAGTGTTGTTGCTACTACCCTGGGCTTTTTCCTACTCTAGAGGCCATAAGTGTCCTTTCTCTTTCTTGTCCTGGGGTTAGTTTCCATTTTGTCCTGGAACTTTTGTAATTCTCAAATAATTTCTTTTCCCCTAGCCTTCCACTCACATGTACACACACACACATACCCCTAATATTTTCTCTCCACTGTACTTGGGACATTTAGATTGACTTCTGATTTCTGCCCTACATGAAATGCTGAAGGAAGAAAGTGTTGGCTAACACTGCAAAATGAAGATGGGAAAAATACCAAGAGTAAAAAATATAAATTATAATTCTAATAAAGTATTATGTCACAAACAAATGTTAAAATGTATTGCATATAGTGGTTATGTATCTCAGGCCCATGTCTTATTGCAATTAATCATCAATCAACTCTATGAACTAGGTGACATTTCCCATTTTCAGATGTGGAAATTGAGACTTGAAAAACTTACCTTAGCAGTTCCTGAACACATCATTAAGAGACAAGAATCCGTGTACAACAGACTCCAAATTCTGAGTCATTAAAAGTGTATCACACTATCATGCCTGGAGCCTATAACCATGACAGAGCCTCAGTAGAAGGCTTGCCCACTTCTGAAGTATGCAAAGGTCAACAGACAGTGGTGGTACTCTAGCACTGATCAAATATTGACTTGGTGCCAGACACATGTCAATCAATTTTTACACTGTCTCACTTTTTCCTGAATTTATACTAACCCTAGCTTACAGAGAAGAAAATGGAATCTGAGTGAGGCTATCATTTGTCCAGTTATTTAAGGGCAAAGTGGACTCAAATGCTAATCCCTGTAACCCAGGAGTATCAAATTCATTTTTAGTGGGGGCCACATTACCCTAGAAGTTGCCTTCAGAGGGCCAAAATAATTTTAGGACTGTATAAATGTAACTGCTCCTTAACTGTTAAGGAGTTGAAATTACATTCAGCCCTTTGAAGGTAACCCTGAGGCTGATGTGGCCCCTGGTGAAAATGAGTTCAACACCCCTGCTATAACCCCATAGTCCATAATCTCCTTCTGTTTACCTGTTCCTTATTGAAGACCTATCACAGCATTGCCCAGGTGAGAAGTCACCCTCCTTCTGTGACTCTGGTCTGTAAGAAATGATCTGTGAGAAAAATAGCCACCCCTTTTCTGTCTTAAGCCACAAGTTGGAAATTAACAAATCATTTTACTAATAATGAGTAAATAGAACATGTTGGGCATGTGTGTGACATATGAGGATCAAGTCTGATCCAAATCTGAAAAAAGTGCTTACAGAAATCTCATTCGAACTGTTTTCTTTATTTGCTACAATATGCATTTCATGAAGTAATTTTGGGGGTGTTAAATGTGAACAGCTTAATGTTACGTAATTAATTGCATTGAGCTTCAGTTACAATTACTAATTGATCCAGGCCTTCTAGTTTAGCACCTGGCAGCCATAGGGAACATAACAGTGATGGTAGGAAAGCGGTTACAATAATTACATTATCACCTTTTACCCCCTTCAAGGATCAGGTTGTCTAAAACCCGAGGCAAGGCAGGGTACAATTAGCCCAAGGTTACTGGTTCAGATTCCGGAATTTTTTGGAAGAAACTAAGCTTTGGCATAACAGGCTAGTATATGAGGAACCTGGGGTAAATAAAGCACAAGTACCAAAAACTGGTTTAATTGAGGCAGAACTGGGGGAAAGGATCTGGGATTCTGAGATAAGGATTTGGAGAAAGGAGAGAGTGTTAGACCAAAGGTCATTGTTTCTGAGCCTTTGACTTTAAGCTTACTCTTAATGGGAGTCCTGGGAAGCAAGGAAGGATGAAAATCCAAAGGGAAGCTTGCAATCTGAGTTGATAGGCAAGGTTGCTTTAATGGTCAAAAGCATCAGATATAAACTGAGAGTTTTGTTTGATCCATTGTTTGTTTTTTTTCCCTCCTGGATTTTATTAAATGTGAGACTTTAGGAAATTTATGTGACTTTACTAGGCCATAGTTTCCTCATCTGCAAAACAGAAATGGATAATATGACTTGTAGTGCCCACTAACTGAGAAAACATAAGCATTGCTTAGCACAATGTCTTCCATGTAGTAAATGATCCATCAATGTTAACCTGTCTTACCTGTATTATAGCCAAAAAACAGAAATATTTCAGGGACCTACATTTTGATCTAGGATAACTCACAACTACTACACTTCAAAATGTTAAACATTATCATCTTCACTCTTATAGTAATAACAGTCATAGTTTATTGACATAAATTATGTGCCAGGGAAAAATTAAGTCTGATGTTGGCTTTAATTCATGTCATTAATTTGGTAAGTATTATGGAAGTAGATATTAACATCCACCTTCTATGAATGAAAAATCGAGGCACAGAGAGATCATGTATTTCCCTGAGTACCATACTTATTTTTAGGTAGTAAATGAGGGAGATGAGTTAGAACTCTGTTATTTCAATTCTATCACTATTAGCTACTGACCTTTCTGACTTTATAAACCCTGAGGCAAATGTTATCAGGTTATTTTTATGCAATATTAACAAAGTTTTACGTTGGAGTGCCGGCCTAGCCTATGTATTCAGAGTGACTTCAGAAGCAAGCAGTATGGTTTTGAAAATGTGTTTAGAGCATATTCACAGAGGACCTGGAAAATTATTACTTATATTTACTTATTAAATTTATTTTTTATTTATTAGATTTTCTCTATTTTAGCATGTTCCTGACTACACCCTTTTGAGATCCATGCTGAGGTCAATGCTCTGTGGCAGGTAAAAATTTTGATAGGTCTGTGATCTTAAATCAGAAAACTATTGCCACAAGATGTTAACAATAACTGCAATAAAGATTATTACCACTCTATCAAGAGCATAATGAATAAGCATATCCTTTTTTAAAGATTTTATTTATTTACCTTTAGAGGGGAAGGAAAGGAGAGAGGGAGAGAAATATCAGTGTATGGTTGCCTCTTGGGCGTCCCCTGCTGGGAACTGGCCTGCAACCCAGGTATGTTGTGTCCTGACTGGGAATCGAACCAGGATCCTTTGGTTCGCAAGCCGGTACTCAATCCACTGAGCCACACCAATCAGGGCCTAGCATTTCTTTACTGGAAACAAATTTTTTTCAACTGCTGTAGAAGAGAGGGAAAATAAAATAAACCTTGTTTGCAAAGTATACAAATGGGAAAATATATATAATTTTTGTTCTTAAATAGTTTCAAGTCCTTTGAAGCTGCCTTCCAATCAATAGAAATGACTAAGAAATCCTATCATCTCATCTTCCTGATTTTATATTTCCATTTATTCAACCAAGATAATAAATCTCATATGCGGTTTCTTCAGTTGTTTCTAAATTGGGCAAGCATTTTTAGCTTATTTTCAAATAACTTGGGCTGTAATTTTCATTTGAACATTGTTTATGTCATAATCACATACTAGGTGGATAGCCAGACCTCACTTTGGTTTCCTTACTAATGAAAATAAGGCTCTTTGGCTTAAAGTTTGGGGTTATAAACATAAAAAAATATGTCTTGTGTTTTGGCCTAAGGAGAGTCCTGTAAAACCTGGGCAGCTGTCACATTTTTGTGTCCCTCCACTCTCAGAAGCATCCTCTCAACCTTAGCTTAAAAAATTCCAGAGATAAATACAGTCAGTAAGAATTACCTAAAATCAAAATCTGTGATGAAGCTTCACTCAACTTCCTTATGAAATCTACCCTGAAAAGCAGCCTGAATTATCAAGGTCCCCATCAAATGGCATTTCTGGAACTTTATGGTCCTGACAGCAAAGATTGATAGGAAATGGGTTTCAGATTTCAACATATCTCTCACACTGGCATTCATCCTGCTTTAGTGGTTCTGTGGCATTAGTGAACCAGAGTGCCCATCTCTGTTTTGCATGGGCTAAGCATGCCATGGAAGTCATGCCATACTGATTCATAACTCTGCTAACACTGAACATGTAACACCTACACTATAGTGAAATGATATCTATTTCAGGTATTAATTTCAAATTCAACTTGTGTAAATTATATATATTGCTCAAAAATGATTTAAATGTATCTATTGAATCTTGATGGCATTGATATTAGATAAATTGTGGGCAGATAGATTTATGGCATGTTGGAGATAGGTATGAGGACTTACTAGTCAAGAAGTCCTACAGAGGTCTTTGGTTGGTGTGGCTTAGCATAGTGAGCACACGCCTGCAGAGCAAAGGGTCACTGGTTCAATTCCTAGTCAGGGCACATACCTGGGTTGTGAGCCAGGTCCCCAGTGCAGAGCATGTGAGAGGCAACCACACACTGATATTTCTCTCCCTCTTTCTCTCTCCCTTCCCCTCTGTCTCAAAATAAATAAATAAAATCTTTTTAAAAAGAATTTCTACAGAGTCTATTTTTCTTGAGAGTAAAGTTTCATCTTTCTAACACTGAATATAAAATGAAGTCATTGGCTTGCATAGAGGGCCATGCCATATAAAATTTACACCATTAAATCAAGGAATCATTAAGCTGCGATGGACTAAATTTGAGATGACCTCATGAATTTGCAATTGAATGAAGTTATATTTTTCTCTCTCATTTGCACATTTCTTCTTTCTCTTTTACAAAGTAAGCAGCTTTATTTCATGCATTTTGAATAAATTTAATTTCAAATATGTATTTTGTATCAGGATAAGGCATCTTACATATAGAGGTAAGGAGAGAATCTTGAAGTCTGAATGGAGAATATCTGTATCTTCGAAGTTCACCAAGATAGACACTGACTGAAGGAAGATTCCAAACACTGCAAAGGCCCTGGCTTTATTCAATCATCTACTCATTCAATAAGCAATTACTGACTACTTCCCTTAATATAACATTTGTGCAGTTTGATGGGACAGATGAGAAGGATATAAACTCTGGTCTCAAAGAGCTCACAGTCTTGTCTGAAGGAAAAAATGGTTAGTAGACAGCAGGGAAGCCACATGACTGGAAGGAATCTGGGGGAGGATTGGATAAAGGGTGACAGCAGAGAGCCTGGGGATGTTAGAGAAGCCCCTTGAGATTATAGTTCTCTAGAGAGGGAGTCAGCCAACAACATCCCTGTAGATCAAATCTGGCCCACCATGTGTTTTTGTAAATAAAGATTTACTGCAACATAGCCACACTCACGTGTGTATTATGAGCAGCTGCTTGCACACTACAGAGCTGAATTGTTACAACAAGGCCACATGGCCCCCAGAGCAGAAATTCTTTACTATTTGACCTTTTCCAGAAAATGTTTGCCAATGGCTGGTCTAGAAACAACAGGTTTCTCTCATAAATTTTAATTGGTAAAGTATTAGAAGAGAGGGCTGTTGACTTCAGTTTTCTAATTTTGACTTCAGGAACAAGTATTCGGTGCTCCTCAACTCTCCTCTGTGTGTGTCATCAGGCCACTCTACTCACATCAGGACTATAATATTTCCCACTTTAATCAATAAAAGCTAAGTTTATTTTCTCCTTCCATGGCTCAAGAGTGTGGACTCTACCAGTATTCTGATTATTAAATTACCTCAATTAAGTATTTTTCTACTTATTCTCTGGAAGTCCTATTAACTATGTGTGTACCAATCTGACATAGTAAAATTCTGGAAACAAAAATAATATTTTGAGCCAGTGAAAGAATAAGAAAAAAAGGAATAAAATATACTCCCGTCTCAATGATTATGTTATCTGAAAATCCTAAAGTGCTTTATAGTGAGCTCTGTGTCAAGACTCAGAATGAGGAATGACCAACTTTTTAGATAAATTTGTTTGTGAAATATTTATGTGCACTTTAGAGACACAGACAGGAGGTAATCTGTTTTGTATTGGTTCAGCTTGGGACCAAAAAAAGAAAGCATACCATTAATGAGATTTTTTAAAGCCACTTCTAAATTCATCTTGGTAAAAGACAAATACTCAAGACTTTTCATTTCTATAAATTTAATGGCTAGAGGAGAAATAAAGCTTTATTAACTTAAATAAAAGTAGCTTTTATTTCAAGGGCATACCAATTTATTTTTCTTTCTGTGTAATCTTCTGAAGGACAACTCTTGTCTGTCTATTGCTCAATCTTTTCTGGTATGTTTGGTATGATTTTAACAACATACAGTTGATTTTTTTTTAAATAAGCAAGGAAGATCATAGAATGACTGCAGTTTGACAGCATAGGCAAACCCTTGACCTGGGATTTAGCCAACAAGCATCTTCAGAGCAGTTCTGCAATGGTCTTGCCATACAACCAGGAGTAGATTATATAACCAGGTTGTATTCACATTCTTAATACTAAAGTAAATGTGGAACAAAATCAGTAGCAAGTAATATAAAATATTTGCATCACCGAATGCAGTTTTCACTTTGGCAGACATTACTAGTCAATCCTTGCACTTTATTTCTCCACCATGCAAACATCAAATTTTTCTCCAATTTAATTTCCTGAGCAGCTAATATCAAGATATAGGAGTTGATGTATAAATTAAAACTGTTTTTCAATAAACAGGTAGGTAATCTCTGGGTTCTATGATGGTGCATAGACCATGTTTTTTTCCTATATGTATTTTCTAGTTTCACCTTCTGCTAATGCACCTATGTTTTAAAGACTGCATATGTTAAGGAGTGAGTAAAACACCGAAGAATGAATAATTACCCTTTGGTTACTTTGTGGAAAAGAAAATAAAAAGGAGTTTTAACTTTGCTTTGTCCTTAAACAAATAATCCTGAATGATATGAGAGATATAGCAATATGAGTGTTAAAATACATTTGCTATTGATCATTATTGAAGCATGATTCCTGCATGCAGCTCTGCTTAAATATGATATACTCTGTTTGAAATTCAGTGCATAATACGTTATAGAATCTTGTCTAATGTTCCAAAAATTGTGTGGATAAAGATATCAGCACCAAGGTATATTAGTATCTTGGTGAAATTGTTTTTCTTATTATATAAACCATATTCTGAGACATATATTCATGTACTTATTGAAAAATTATTTTACTTGAGATGTTTATAAATATTTCTCTTCTTTATTCCACATTTTCTGTATTTGCAGTAGGGAGGAGAATCCTTTCATACCATGTACTGAAAAACCACCAGCAGATATTGACATATCAAAAGGTGCCCCTAGAGATTTCTGAACTCACTAAATGATAAGACTCATAGATGAAAGGCATAGCTTCCATGTTTAAAGAATTAATACATTTTTGTATTAGTGAAAAAGCTTGAACTATAATGTTGGCACTAATACAGGAGTACTACACACTTCTCTTCAGTGGTTCAGGCTTTTCTATGCCTGTGACCTAAATAAAAGAGCACATTATGAATTGAAGAAAGAGAGAATTATCATCATCTGAAATAGTACCATCCCTGGCTATTTTGGTCTGTGCTTGCTAATTTACTCCATCTCCTCATTGTTCACTGCCTATCTTGGAGGATTGTTAGGAGCATTCTGAGAATAATGAATGAAAAATCCTTTGAGAGTAACTGGCAATATAAGTGCTCAATAAGTAATAGCCATTATTTTTGTTGTTGATACTGTCATTCCATATTTTGTGTCTTAAATATATCTTCTGCAATTAGACTAGTACTTTATTATATTAGACTAGTATTTTAATTCACCTTTAGATTTAATGGCTTCTTTTGACCCGTGGGTCTATTGATTTCCTTGTCTGACTTTAACACCACTTAATTGGTAAGCTCTATGGTCTTGAGAAAGTTATTTAACTCAGTTTTCCCAGGTGCAAAATGAAGAGTGATGGTAATATCTACTACTTTTAGGATCACTAGGAAAATTAAGATAGTATATGTAAAGTGTCTCAGCATAAGGTAATTGCTCAATAAATATTTACTATAATTAATAACCCATTTTAGGTAAGAAAATAAGGCCTGTTAGTATATTTTGAGCTATTTCTAAATCTGCATTCTCATAACACTTACTCTTGCCATTTTAGTTTCTGTTTTCATGCTTGCCTCCTCATGATAGTCCCTGATTACTCTACAGCAGAGTGATCCTCTACATACAATCTCCTCTATACAAATTAATTTTTTTTATTTTTTCAGTTATAAAAGTAATTTTTAATTTTTCTTTTATAAAAGAAATATTTTTCTTTTATAATTATTGCATGTCTTAACTAGGCTACAAAACACCAAAGATTCCTTTAAGATAGAAAGCAGACCTTATTTCTAGATTCTGTTCTTCCTACAGTGCCTAACATGGGGATACCCTCCAAGAAAATATATATAATTTAATTAAAAACCTCAGGGCCCTTCTACTAACCCATGGCTATTGAATCAAAACAGTAGAGTTGGAGTGATAGAGCAGTGGTTTTCAATAGCTGCATGCTTAAGAATCACCTGTATAATTAATATGCAAATCTCATCATTCTTCCTGGTTGACTAGGTCTACAGTGGCATACAGTTATCTTTATGTCCAACAATTACCTTAGAACTTCAATGTCCAATTCTGTAGTCAATAGCTACACATGATTTGTCTTAGTCTGTTAATGCTGCCATTCCAAAATATCACAGACTGACTGGCTAATAAACATCAGACATTTATTACCATACCAGAGGCTTGAAATCTGAGACCAGGGTGTAGCATAGTCAGGATAGGACCCCTTTGGGGTTGAAGACTTCTTGTTGTGTCCTTACATAGCAAAAGGGGGTTAGGAACCTCTCTGGAACCTCTTTTATAAGGAAGGCACTAATCCCACTCAAGAGGGCTCCACCCTTATGACTTCTGCTCCTCCCACAATCCTCACCTACTGCCCTCATCATCTTTAGGAATTAGGATTTCAACACATGTGAGAGGGGCACAACTGTTCTGACCATAACATGGTTATCTAAATTCATACTTAGTTAAAATCCAATAAAATTAAAAAATTAATTCCTCAGACATGTGGCCATTTCAAGCATCCAACAGCCTCATGTAACTGGTGGCTACTGTTCACTACAGCGGAAATATCTTCACGAAGAGCTGTCTTGAACTGTTTTGATGAATAGTGTCCTTCAATCACCAAGGAATGCAGAGGCAGAGCCTGGTGGCTGGAACTTGAAGAACAATAATTACATATGTCTTACTAATAAGTAATAGTTTATTAAATAAGTTAGTTGCCTTGTAAGCATAGCACCTACAGCAGCAGAAGCAATGTTTTAGCTACCATTTCATTGAACACATTCTTGGTGCTCCCATCAGGTGCCTCACACACATCTGTTTCTTCCAAATCTCAAAGATCTCAGATGAGTTAGTGTTATGATTCCTAATGCATGGGAACTCCAGTCTAAGAAACTTGCTGAAGGCCATTCATCTAGTAAATAGACTGCCAGCTTGCAGTCTTGATGGGTCAATACTTTCTTCACTTTATCACCTGGTTCTACCATATGCAGATATTTAACTTATTTTAATGTTTAATGAAGTTGATGGTACACATTGAACCTGTCAATCATTATAAAAAAGTGTGCTAAGGTCCTTAGGTCCAGGTTTAAATCTTTGATTTTATTGACATTCCCAAATATGTGTCAATTATCTTTTACATTCTCACAGTCTGCTACTTACTTCCTTATTTCTGTATCTCCTTCATTGCATAATTCACTCTGGACTGAAATTACTTGCTGTTCTGGCTGTATTCCCCTTGTAATTTAGGACATTATTGACACTGGAGCTGGACCTTGATTATCAGGGTATCCCAAATACCCGGTATATGGGGAATGCTCAATAAATTTCTGATAGATGTGCAAATTAAAGAGACTTAATTTTTGCCATAAAACTGGAAAATCTACTAGGAGGATAGGAAAGACTATGTAAGTGGTGTCAAAATCTGCCAGGTATCATGTGAAAAACATCTTTCTGGAACATGGTAGGCAAAAACAGATTGAATCCAATCTGAGTTCCATAGTTCAGACAGTTAGATCTATGAACTATTTAAACCCTTTTCAATTTCCTGGCCTTATGTCCTAATCTTCCCACTTATGCAAAAATTCCCTTTTTGCTGACCACTAGCAAAATGTGTTAGCTTGTATTGCTGAGTATTTTTATTCTTTATGTTTTAATGGATATGTTAATTTCAGGAATGATGCATTTTAGCTCTGGCATCGTTAAAATACTGCCCCATGGCTGTTCCTCTGTTCACTGCTGAGTGGACACCTCCACTATAATCTCTCTCTCTCTCTCTTTAAAGATTTTATTTGTTTTTAGAGGGAAAGGGAAGGAGAAAGAGAGGGACAGAAATATCATTGTGTTGTTGCCTCTTACACACCCCCTACTGAGGACTAGCCCAAAACTCAGGTACATGTTGTACTGGGAAATGAAACAGCAACCCTTTGTTTTGCAGGCCCATGCTCAATCCACCTGCTACACAAGCCAGGACTAATCTTTCTTCTCTAGGTGTATAATTAGGCCATCAAAATTCACTCAATGTAGAGACTTGTCATAGGAGGTCCTGCTTCTGTATGGTACTTTTTCAAACAGAATCTTAAAATCCATTAATATATGTGAATGATTGCAGAGTTTTCAAACATTCAAGTAGAATTCTGAAAAAGACCTTTTAGGTGTCATAACTTATGATGTTACCTGAAATGTTGACACTTCATCCCAGAGGTGTCATCAGAGGATACATTTTCTCTAGAGTTTTACTTTTCCCATTCATTTAGATTTTAACCAAATTGATGCTTCCCCCATTATCATACACATGCAGTGACTATAAAGTCCTTTGTAGATCCTCTGAGGTCTACATTTTGCTCGTTAGTAATATATTTTGTCCTCCTCAGTTCCATGAAAGATGTTTAAAGTAATTTATTTAAGAGCTACTGTGTATATGCAACTACCTTGCAATATCTGGATCCCCTTCTTTACATCTTGTGAATAAACAAAAGATGACTGTTTGTATATGAACTCTTTGTGAAAATGTTTATAATGGAGAGTAAAACTCAGGCTACATGCAGTATCCAAAAGATAACTCGAAAATAGGTAGATTTAGAGGGCATTGTGCTGAGTCACATAAGTCAGACAGAGAAAGGCAAATGCCATCTGATTTCACTTATATGTGGAATCTAAAAAACAAAATACATGAACAAAACAGAAGCAAACTCATACAAAAAAATGATAGTTGCCAGATGGTTGGGAGGCTGAGAAGGTAGTTAAAAATGTCAGAGGAATTAAGAATTATAAATTGCCAGTTATAAAAATAGACCCATGTATTATATGAGATGGATACTTGACTAACATGGATGATCACTTGGTATGTTACATAAATGTCTGTATTGTAAACCTGAAACTAATACAATATTGTATGCCAACTGTAATTGAAAAATAAATTTAAGTAAATGAAAATATGTAGTTAACCAAAAAAGTCTATGCTATTTTGTGCAAAAGAACCATTGGCTATGGGAATTTAAGAATCTCACCTTCTAGCCAATCAGTGAGTCTATGAATCAACCAACACTTCTAACAGTAAAAAAATATTGATAAATTTGCAGCAGTCTTGAAGATATAATGTGGCAAATTTCAAATCCCTTCTACCACCAGCAAAACTGCCTAATCAGCAGTAATTAGGACCTTCCTCCAAAAACCACACACAGATTCTGTCCACTCCCAGTATGCCTGAAGTCCTGTACAATAGTTAGAAAAAGACTTCTTAGGGTAACAGTTTGTTCCTAAATTGTTTCAAGATGAATAAATGTCTAACTTGGCCAACTAGCTTCAACATATTAAGTGCATGGATTTGACTAAAGCAATAATCTTAGTTTTATTTATTCAAGAGCATCTGCTCTGTGGATGTGAAAGGTAAAGAAGATGTGGCCTCCATCCTCAAATTGCCTACAGTCTGTTCTGCAATGTTGGTGTCTCACAAGAATCCTCTAGTAACATTTACTATTAAAATAGAGTCTTATTTATTTAGCAAATAAGTGTTTTCTGTATTCTGGGCACTGTTCAAGGTTAAGTGTTTTCTATATTCTGGGCATTGTTCAAGGTTATGAGAATACAGTCATGAACTAAACAGATAAGACCTTGCCCTCTTTTGTCCTGGGGAAAACAGACAATACACAAGTAGGTAAGCTTGAGAGGCAGGTGTCGCATTTTGCTCACTGCTCTATCCCCAGAATCCAATGCAGTGTCTGTCTGACACGTAGTATGTACTGAATAAATATTTAGGAACTTAAATAAAAATAGCTATGAGTAAAATAAGGTCTATTAAGTACTTCAAAAGGGGAAACATTTACATGGTGAAAGTAAGCAGGGAGAAGTGAAAGAGTTCTTTGTGCCTTCTGGGGCTGGGGAAGTCCAGCCTGACTTCCAATTGTTTGTAGGAGACAGATGAGTAGGGGAGAGTGGCAACACCAGATGGAAAAGGGAAATCCAAGGAAAGGCAGGTGTGAAAGATCAGAATGCATTTCAGATGCAGAAATTTAGTGTTACCCAAATTCAGAGACTGAGCAGGTGGGCTGGAACTTGATCATGAAGATCTTACTTGCCAGGAAAAGCTTTTGCTATACCATGAAGATTGGAGACACCTAAAGGTGTTCAAGCAAGTAGATCTTTATCCTATCTACATTTCAGAGTTTCTCCTTTGTTGAGCCACCTTCGCCGCCATCTTTGGTGGTGTTTGTTCCTTCCTAATAGGGTATTTTGTCCCTCCCCTGTCAGCTGTTCAGACAAGCTATTATCTCTTTGAAGCTTTTTCAGACCAGTTCTTTATAATGAACAGAGTTAAGTCATGAATCCCCTTACTGAGTAAGTAAACAATTTTCCATCTTTAGACTCTTTCAAGGTAGAACCACCTTTCTGGAGCAGCCAAGGGGTGACTACATTGCATAATGTGTGAGGGGTCAGCAACATTACACTATATTACTGTATCAGTAACATAAAAAACTCTGACAGAGTCTGACTTCCCACATTGAAAATTACCAGTGTGCAATATACAGCAAAATCTGCCACCCTCCTCCCTTGTGAAGCCCATGATGTATGAAAGCAACTCTCCACAGAGAATGAGGAGAAAACGTTTTCATATAGAGGTGCCAATTAAATTGAGAGGGGAAAGTTTTGCATATCAAGTGGAAGGCAGCAGTCTCAGGAAGAGGCTGGAGATTTAATTGCCTATTTGTGAGTCTTGAAATCCCATTACAGGCTTATATAAAGGCCAGAAGGAAAACACCTGCCACAAAGTCTTACACAAAGTAGACATGCAGTAAATATGTTCTGAATCATAAATAAGGTCAAAGGTGTAAACTAGCCACCTATAGCAGATGCCTCAGCTGTAAGTGTAATCTTAATATCAGTTTAGTCCAAGCTTTCCAGTTTACACAGGCTTTCACTAACATTACCTCTTTTGTCTTTATCACTATCCATCCCAAGACAGGAATGTTCACCACAATTCAGAGGAGTCCCAGAAAGGTTAAATGACCACCCAAGGCCACATGGCTTGTTCATGGACTTAGGTATGCTGAATCAAAATGTAGGATGTTCCTTTTATGCTTTGAGAGGATAATCTCCATGCAGGAATTCTCTAATTCTCAAAGCGTAGTATTAGATGACTGCTTTGAAATTACCTTATACAAGTTAGAATACATATTTAGGGCCTCACCTAATTAACCTCTCTGGGAGTAGGGTCCCAGAAATATGCATTTTTGACAAGAGCATTAGATAGTTCTTACCATGAAATATTTGAGAGCTACTACTAATAAAATTATCTAAATTATTCCCAAAATAATGCTTAAAAATAAAGGCAAATCCACATAAAAATTTTTAAGACACTGCAAAGCCAAACTTGGAGGTAAGTTTGAAGGTGATTTTCAGTGTCATTGGTCAACAGACCTTTATTTCTTTATTCCTTTATTTTTATTCAGTTCTTTTTTCTTTTCACCTTTAGTCCAATTTTCTGATTTTTAAGGGCTACTGATTACTGCTATGAATTCATTTTTTTCTACTTATCGGTCCCAATAAAGTTTTTTTTTTAAGTAAAAAAACCCCTCAATTTGTTTGGTTTAACAGCAAGTAATAGGAATCCCTAGGCCTTTTGAGGGGGTTCTACTTCTCCTAGCCTGGTGACATTTGCTGTAACTATATCTTCTTTACTTTCAAAATGTGTTGAATAAGTATGTGCCTACTAATCAAGTTTAACAGACTTGGCATTGTTAGAGCAAATTATTCACTGAAGTGAAATTTTAGAATATTAAAGCAGATAATGTAGTAACTATACTTTCATTCTTTGTCATATACTTATATATTTGCCAGTTTTCAAAGCAAAACCTTTATGAAAAGATTCACAATTTAGATGATGATTGAATATAAATGATATTTGACTAATCTTTATTCCAGTCTATGAATATTGAAATTCAGAAGACCCTGGCTTTTCTTCAGATTCTTATGGTAGATTATAATTGTCATTACTAAAGCCTAGTATCAATGGTTTAGCTAAAAATTATTTCTGATATTTTGAAGTTGTCTCACCCACCATGAGGTTGAAAGTCTTTTTATAAAAACTTTCAAGGAGTCTAAATCTTCTACTCATTTAAGCAATTCAAATATAAATAAATATTTCTGTCTGAAAAGAAATTCATTGGAACTAATAAACAGAAATTTTTTCTGATATTTTACTCATAGGCAAGAGTCTCTTCCAGTTCAAGCCTCCCATTAAGGAGACTAGATGAAATCTCTACCTTCTCTTAATTCTCAGAGTATATACTCTTTCTTACATCATAGGACAACATTCATCTGTAGTAGCAGCACTGTTATTGGAACATATGCCTTTTCCTCTGCAAACAGATTTGCACTTATTTAAGCCAAAAGTCACATTTATAAAATTTTGTGTCCTATAAAGAGTCTTAAGAAAAATAGGTACTGCAGTAATTAGCCTCCATATCTTCAAATGATTCTTGTTTCCATGTGTTTGTGGCCCTTCCATGGTGAATTACAGTTGGCCTTGTGTGACCAACGGACCATACCAAATGTGTTGATGCATGACTTTATTTTTTATTTTTTTAAAGATTTTATTTATTTATTTTTAGAGAGGAAAGGAAGGAGAGAGAGAGAAATATCAATGTATGGTTGCCTCTGGTGTGGCCCCTGCCAGGAACTGGCCTGCAACCCAGGCATGTGTCCTGACTGGGAATTGAACCGTGATCGTTTGGTTTGCAGGCCCACGCTAAATCCACTGAGCTACACCAGCCAGGACTTGATGCATGACTTTAAAAGCTAGGTCATAAAAGGCACTGGCCTGTCTTTCTCATTTTCTTGTATCACTCATTGTGGAGAACAACAGCTGCTATATTATAATGCCATTTAAACAGCCTCTCTATGGTGCCCATGTGGAGAGAAACCAAGGACATGAATAAAAGCCAACACTAAGCTACCAGCCTTGTAACAAAGCTCCTTGCAAGTGATTCATTACAGACAGTACTGATTGCAATATGACTGAACATGAGCTGGGATCACCCAGTTGAGCAGCTCCAATTTCCTTCCCACCAAAACTGCATAGCAACAGTTGCTTCATCACAGAGCTCTGAATGTTGCTTAAAAGATATAATTTCATGACTAAAACATGATAATCATTGCTCTAAGACAATACATTTTGGGATAATTACTCAACAATAGATAACAAAAACATAATTTTATGGTCAAAGACAGGTAAAGTTTCAAATTATTGGATGCATGCTGAAGTCTATGAAGATCATGAGTCTGTATCTCACTCACTCTGTTGGTTATATGAAGATTTTAGAGAAGTTTAGTTGTTAACTAGGTTTGAAAATAATAGGTATGGTGATGAGGTAGAGAAAAGCAACTTATATTTGTGTTAAGTTTTCAAAAGATTAAAGGCTGGCTGCCTTCAATGATTGATCAGAAAGGTTTTTTTTTTTTAAGATTTTATTTATTTATCTTTAGAGGGGAAGGGAAGGAGAGAAGGAGGGCAACATCAATGTATGGTCGCCTCCTGTGCGTCCCCCGCTGGGAACTGGCCTGCAACTCAGGCATGTGCCCTGACTGGGAATCAAACCACAATCATGTGGTTCACAGGCCCACGCTCAATCTACTGAGCCACACCAGCCAGGGCTTGATCAGAAAGTTTAATGTCTTGGTAATGACAGAGTTTGTCGGTTGTAGAAAATGTAGATTTTGAAAGTTAAGAAAACCTTTTAGGAGGCTCTTCCAGAGCAATACAGTAAGGACCTCCAAAATATGGCACTCCATGAAGGCAGTGAGAACCCTTGCAAGAATTCTCTAAGTCAACTTTTACAGAACTTCAGAAATGAACCAAAGGGTTGTCAACAATCCAAGGGGCACTTATTCAAGAAAAACAGCTGAAAATTGGTAAGAAAAGAAATCTTATGATAGTTTAAATTGATTCATTCCAATCTCCATGTCCCAGTTCTGTGGTAGCCATGGGAACTAATGAGCTTACAAACATGATATTTGTGAAAACCAACAGTCTAACAGCCATAGGAGGAGGCGAAAAATTTTAAAAACCCACCTCTTTTGGAGTTTCCTGAAAAACCTCATCCCTGAGAGTTTTCGCTATTTTTTGCCCATTAGCATCTCAGAAAAATACCAGTTCTCAGAGATAGCTTTTGTACAGTCTGAGTGTCTATGCAAAAAGCTCTGTCCCAAGAGTGTCAAAAACATGTATCTACATTTGTTTAACATTGCAGCTCCATGAGGAAATGATAAAGGAGTTGACCCACAAACTTAAAAGGAAAAATTGGGGAAAGAGATAGACATAGAGGCATTTTAAATGAGCCATTATTTAAAAATATTCCAATAAATGCCTAGAAGGCAACATAGACGCAGTGTTGTGCTCATGTCAGACATAAACTATGAAAGCCCCAAATTTTAAGTTGTAGCTCATATTGAGGCTCAGCACAGAGCAAGACATTAAAGATAAATCAGAGTTGTAAAAACCAGAACATTAGAGGCATATCCCCCAAACATACACAATTTCTTGGCAAAAACCAGGAAACTTATTGGTTCAGGTCATTTAAGAAAATCTCTAGTAACTAGCTGACAACTAAGCAGATCAAGCAGAGGCTTTTTTTAAAACACACACACACACACACACAATACAGACTTTATCTGGGTAGTACAGGAAACTCATTGAACCAACTGATCAATTACAATAACAGCAAGTACTGGGGAACCGCCCCTTCTCCAAAGATGTCCATGTCTTTTATCTCCAGAAAGCATTAATTTGTTATGTTACCTGGCAAGGAAGAATTCAGGATGCTAACAGCTGTCTTAACATTAAAGAGATTATTCTGGATTATACAGGTAGTTCAGTGTTCTCTGATTGTGGAAAAGGAGGAAAAAACCTTCAGTGTCAGTGTGATAAAATGTGAAAATTACTCAAATAGCCATTAAGAACGTTGAAGGTGGAATATAGCTATGAGTGAAGGAATTTGGGTAGCATCTAGAAGCTGAAAAAAATAATAGGTTCTACTGTAAATCCTCCAGAAATAAAGGTAGCCCTACCAACAATTCTGTCTTAGCTTAATGAGATGTATTTTGGATTTATGACCTATAAAAGTGTAAAATAATTTTGTAAAATTTTAAGCCACTAAATTTGTGATAATTTATTTCAGTAGCAATAGGAGAGTAATTTGAGGTGGAAGACAACTTGACTTTCATAGTTGCCAGATTTTATATTTAAAATTTCCACTTGTAGGCACCAGCCAGTCAGCTCAGTTGGTTAGGGTGTTGTCCCAATGTGCCAAGATTCTGGGGTGTGATCCCTGGTCAGGGCACATGCAAGAATCAAACAATGAATGCATGAATAGGTGGAACCCAAATTAATGTTTCCATCTCTATCTCTTCCTTGCTTCTTCTCTCTAAAATCAATAAATAATAAAATGCCCAATTACATAAAAGAGGAAATTATGGCCCCTACAAAGAAAAAAAAACAAGTCAATAGATATTATCTCAGAGGAAGTATAAACATTGGAATTACTAGATGAAGACTTTAAGTTATTATAAAATATGTTTAAATAACTAGTTAATATTATTTCTAAATGATTAGTAAAAATTGTAAGAAAAATATCTCACCAAATAAGTAGTCAATAGATAAACATTATAAAAGAAACATCCAAATAAAAATTCCTGAGTTAAAAAGTACAAACTTTAATAAAAAATTATTATAGGGATCAACAGCAAATGTGATCTGGCAGAAGAAAGAACAAACTTGATTATAGGCCAACTGAAAGCATCTAGTTGGCCAAATAAAGAAAAAAGAATAGAGAAAAATGAACATAACCACGGATGTGTGGTACTCCATCAAATATATCAATATACAGAAAATCTGAGTCGAGAAAGAAGAGGGAGAAGCAGAAAGAGTGTTGAGGGATAATGGACTAAATGGTTCAAATTTGGTAATAAAAAGCAATCTCCACATTGAAGTAGTCTAATGAATTCCATGTATGATAAACCCAAAGACCCACAGATAGACCTATAATCAGAATATCTAAAGACAAATACAAAGACTAAATCTTAAAAGAACCAGAGGAAAAACAACTATCATGTATAAGGATGCTCAGAAGATTAACAGATGACTTATCAGAAATTAGGGAAGCTAGAAAGCAGTATTATGATGTTCAAAGTGTTGAAAGAAAAAGACTGTTAACTAACAATTCTGTATCCAGCAAAGTTGTCCTTCAGAAATGAAACTAAGACATTGAGAAAGTTAGACATTCCTAGATAAGCAAAAACTGACAAAGAAACTATTGCAAGCAGACCTTTCTATAAGAAATATTTTTTAAAAAGCTCTTTGGGCTGAAATGAAAACACAAAGACAGTAACTTGAATTCACAAGGAAAAGTTAAGAACACTGATAGAAGTAACTACACAGGTAAATATCAAGTAAAGTATAAAAGCATTTTTGTAACTTCTTCTGTATAATATAATAAAGTACTGTGTTGATGAGCTTATAATATTTTTTCATGAAAATAGTAGCACAAAAGAGTGAGAAGAAATTAGAGCCAAACTTTTCTATATTATTAAATTAAGAATTATCCAGAGTAGATTAAGTCAGGATGTTGGTTGTAATCCTAGGACAACCACTTACAGAGAACTAAAAACAAATGTGGTAAAAGAAACAACAGTTTTAAAATTTATACCAGATAATATTTATTTAACATAAAAGATAGAAATGGAAGTATAGAGAAAACAAAATGACATGTCATTGAAAACAAATAGCAAAGTGATAGACATGAATTTCACCTTATCAGTAATTATATTACATGAAAATGGATTTGTCACTTTAATCAAAATACAAGAATTGACATAATGGATAAAAATATGATTTAATTGCAATATATTTCATATATATATTTCAAATATATATATATTTCATTATATATATCTATATACTATAGATCCAAAGATACAAATAGATTGAAGGTAGATGCATGGAAAAAGATATGCTATGCAAATGTAAACAAGAGTTGGAGCTGCTATATTGCTATCAGACAAACTAGGTTGCAAGTGAGAATTGTTAGCAGAGGCAAAAAAGATATTTTATAATGATAAAGGCATTAGTCCATTAAGAAGACAAAACAATAATAAATATATATATATACCTGATAATGGAAGCCCAAATTACATAAAGCAAAAACTGACAGAATTGAAGGAAGAAACAAATAATTCAGTAATAACAGTTAGAGATTGTAATAGCTCACCACTAATAATCAATAGAACAACAAGGAAATAGAAAACTTGAAAAGTATTGTAAACCATCTAGAACTAACAAGCTTCCATAAAATATTCCACTTGACAACAACAGAATACCATTTTTCTCTCAAGTACATTGGCATATTCTCCAAGAGAGTCCATATATTAAAACATAAAACAAGCCTTAATAAATTTAACAGAATCAAAATCACACAAAGTATGTTCTCCAAACACAAGAGAATAAATTTAGAAACCAACAGCAGAAAATAATTTGGGAGATTCACAACTATGTGAAAATTAAACGCCACAGTTTTAATATTCAGTGAATCAAAGAAGAACTCACTAGTAAAGTTAGAAAATACATAGAGATGGATGGATATGCAGCTATAACATAAAAACTATGGCATGCCATGGAAGCAGTTTTTAAATTTGTAGCTATAAAGGCCTATATTTAAAAAGAAGAAAGATTTAAAGTCTAACACTTTAAATTTCACTTTTGAAAATAAAAAAATAAGAAGAAAACTAAACCTGAAGTAAACAGAAAGAAAAAATTATAGAAGAAATAAATGAAATGGAGATTAGAAAAATAAATTTTAAAAAGTTGGTTCTTTGAAATGTCAACAAAATGGACAAGCCTTTAGCTAGACTGAGAAGACTCAAATTGCTACAATCAGGAATCAAAGATAAAATATCACTACCCCTATTACACACATAAAAAAGATAGTAAGAAAATCATGTGAGCCCTGACTAGTGTGGCTCAACTGGTTGGGCATTATCTCACTAAGTGAAAGGCTGCTAATTCAATTCCTGGTCCAGGTACATGTCTAGGTTGTGTGAGTGGTCTTTGGTTAGAACACATGTAAGAGGCAACTTAACAATATTTCTAACATAGATGTTTCCCTCTCTACCTTCCTTTCCTTCTCTCTAAATAAATGACATCTTTTAAAAAAAGAAAATAATATGAATAATTGTATGTACACTATAAATAACTTGGTAAAATAAAAGTATCCCTAGAAGGACAAAAAGTACTATAACTGCTTTAAGAAGAAATAGAAAATGTGAGTATACTCATAAGAAGTCAACATATCAATAAAACTTCCCCAAAATAAAATGCCAGAACAAATAATTTCACTACTGATCTACCAAACTTTTTTTAAATTTATTTAATTATTTTTCAAGTACAGTTTTCTGTCTATTACTCCCATCCCATCCCACCCCCTGTGCTCCCCACCTCCCTCCCATTTCCACCTTTCTGAGTTGTTGTCCGTGTATCCTTTATATATGTTCCTCTAAATCCCTCCCCTATTTCCTCTGAAATTCCCTCCCCTCTCCCCTCTGGTCACTGTCAGCCTGTTCTCTATTTCAGTGTCTTTGGTTATATTTTGCTTGCTTGTTTGTTTTGTTGTTTAGCTTCCTGTTAAAGGTGAGATCATATGGTATTTGCCCTTCAACACCTGGCTTATTTCACTCAGCATAATGCTTTCCAGTTCCATCCATGTTGTTGCAAAAGGTAGTACCCCCTTTTCTTTCTGCGGCATAGAATTCCATTTTGTATATGTACCATAGTCTTTTGATCCATTCATTTTGATCCATTCACAGGCACCTGGGTTGCTTCCAACTCTTGGCTATTATAAATTGTGCTGCTATGAACATTGGGGTGCATAGGTTCTTTGGGATTGGTGTTTTAGGGTTCTTAGGATCTACCAAATTTTTAACCAAAGAACACCAATCCTTCACAAAATCTTTTAAAAGATAGAAAAGAAAATAATGTTTCTCAACTCATCCTATGAAGCTGGCTTTCTTCTGCCAAACCAGACAAAAGACTTCTGGTCAAGATGATGGCATAGGCAGAATGGCTCACCACTTTGTGCAACCACATCAAAGTTACCACTAAAATATAGAACAGCCATCATTCAGAACCATCAGAAATCAAGTTAAATTGAAGTGACAACTACAGAATTAAAGAAACCACACCCATCCAGACTGGTAGGAGCAATGCAGAGGTGGAGTGAGCAGGTCTAATACCCAAGTGTAGTGGATAAAAATTCATGAGGGTATTTTACAGTTAGAGGCTTTGAGTCTTTAGTTTCTTGTTCAGCCATCCCTGCTTCACCTGCGTGGTCTGCCACCTTGCCTAGTGTCCTTTCAGCTTGGCTGCCCATCTCCTGTCTTCAATCCTTCCTGCTGTTTTAACTGTGATATTGCTGTGGGAGGAGGCAAGCATAACTTCCAGCAGCTCTACCACCATCTGTCTCTCCAAACAGTCTTTGCTTTTCATTGCTTTGAATCTTTTCTGCCAATGCCTTCTGGCCTGCAAATTCTCTCTTAAGGGATCAGCCGACTATCTTGCGAAAGTACCCTTGTAGATTAGGTTGGATATGTGAGTGCCAATATACCTGCTGAAGGAGAGAAACCACCAACCAAGGAACCACCAATAAGTAAAAACCAAAGTACAGCAAGAAAGCCCAAACAAACATAAGAAAGGGCAACAGTAGAGTATCCAGACAAGGAGATCAAAGAGACCACAGCACTGAATCCCATAGAACTCCCATACTGAATCCCATATCATAAATATTCACCCTTCAAAGACAGCTAGCAGAGCAGAACATCAGGAAGCACAGAAACAAACAAAAAGAGTCACCTAAAATGGGGAAACAAAAAAAGAACCTACAATCAAAAAGAATGAAAGACTCCTCACAAAAAGAGCTAAATGAAATGGAGGGAAGCAAACTCTCAGGTATAGATTTCAAAGCAATGGTTATAAGGAAGCTCAAGGAACTCACAAACAACTACAAAGAACTGAGTGAGATCTAGAACAGTATGAAAAAGGTATAGAAACCATAAACAAAAACCAGGAAGAAATGAAAAATAAAATTTTAGAAACAAAAAAACACACTAGAAGGGATTACATACAGGTTGGATGAAGCAGAGGATTGAATTAGTGAGCTAGAAGACAAGATGGAAAGCAACACCCAGGTAAAGCATATGCATTAAAAAGTGCCCAAAATATGAAAATACCTTAAGGGAACTCCAAGATAACATAAAATGCAACAACATTAAAATCATAAGAATACCAGAAGGAGAAGAAAAGGAACAAGGGATAGAAACACTGTGAAAAAATAATGACAAAAACTTGCCAAACCTGGAGAGGGAAAATACCATGCAAGTTCAGGAAGCACAGAGGGTCCCAATCAAGATGAACCCAAAGAGGCCTACCTCAAGACATATCATAATTAAAATGCCAAGTTTTAAAGACAAAGAGAATTGTAAAAGCATCAGGGAGAAATAAGAAGTAACATACAAGAGGGCTCCAGTGGGGCTGGTGGCTGATTTCTCAACAAAAACACTCCAAGAAATGGAAAGAAGTGTTCCAAGTGATGAAAAGCAAAGGCCTGCAATCAAGACTACTCTACTCAGTGAGGCTCTCAATTCAAATGGAAGGCAAAAAAGGAGTTTTCCAGACAAAAGGTTGAAAGACTACACCTCCATAAATCAGCACTACAGATATGCTAGAGGGACTACTATAAGAAGAGGGAGGAGAAGAGTGAGAAAAAAGGAACATGAGTACAAAGGGGGAAATGAATAAATACCTATCAATAATAACCTTAAATGTAAATGGATTAAATGCTCCAATCAAAAGACATAGAGTAGCTGAATGGATAAGAAAACATGACACTCACATATCCTTCCTACAAGAGACCCACTTCAGAAAAAAAGACACAGACTGAAAAGAGAGGACTGGAAGAAAATATTCCAAACAAATAGACAGGAAAAAAAAAAGCAGGAGTAGCAAAACTAAGAGGAATTCATCATCACCAAACCATTATTATAGGAGGTGTTAAAGGGTCTTATTTTAGAAAAAGAAAAGCAAAACCCTGAACAATAAAATGATAAAAAATGCATATCTAATAAGAGTTTAATCTAAAATATAAACTAAGCAAACAAGAAGAACATTGACAGAATTATGGATATGGAGAACATTTTGATGGTTGCCAGATGACAGGGGTTTGGGGAAAATAGGTGAAGAGGATGTGGGATTAAGAAATACAAATAGGTAGCTACAGAATAGTCATCGGGATGTAAAGTACAATATTGGAAATGGAGTAGCCACAGAACTTGAGGTCATGAAAAATGGTGGGGAGGTTGCCTGAGGTAGTAAGGGGTGCCAGATAGAGGGGAACAAAGGAAAAAATGTCTGGACAACTTTAATAGCATAATAAATAAAATATAATTAAAAAAATAAAAACAGACAAAGATCAGTATCCTTTATGAATACAGACACAAATACCTTCAATAAAAATACTAGTTAGCAGAAACTAAGAATATATAAAAAATATTATAATTCATGACAAAGTGGGATGTATCCCTAGAATGCAAGATTGACTCAACATAAAATATTAATATAATACCCCACATTTATAAAGAGTAAAATCACATGATAATCTCAATAAATGCAGGAAAAAAGGATCTGATGAAAGTAAATAACTTTCATAGTAAAAAACTAAAAAAAAAATACAAATAGAAATAAACTTCTCAACCTGATAAAGTACACCTGCATGAAACCCACAGCTAGTGGCACATTTGATGGACAAAGACTGAATGTATTTCCCTTTAAGATTAGAAACAAGATAAGTATATCTGTTCTCACCACTTCTATTCAACATTATTGAACACTGTAGCCAGAGGTATCAATCAAGAAAATGGAATAATAGTCATCCATATTGGATAAGAGGAAATAAAACTATTTCTAAGTGCAAATGACATCACCTTGATAAAGAAAATTCTAAATAATCATTAAAAAACTTATTAGATCTAATAAATGAGTTTGGCAAAGTTGCAGAATACAAATGCAACATAAAGACTCAGTTTCATTTCTAGTAATGAGAACTCCCAAAGTGAAATTAAGAAATCAATTTCATTTACACCACCAACAAAAAAAATAGAACACTTAGGAATAAAATTTACTAAAGAAGTGCAAGATTTGTATGCTGAAAATTACAGAATATCATTGAGAGAAATTGAATACATAATTTAACTTAAAGCATCATGTGTTCATGATTGAAAGACTTAATATCATTAGAAGAAAAATACTCTCTAAACTGATATATAGGTTCAATATAATCTGTCAAAATTGCAGCAACTTTTTTTTCGCAGAATTTGAGGATATGACTCTAAAATTCACATGGGAATGCAAGGTCACAGGATAGCTTAAAAAAAAACATTGTCTTTCTGGAATAAGGATGGAAATATATATACGTATATGTAATATAACACACAATAAAATGTTACTAACAGACACACATGTTAGTAATGAGACTCTAGAAGTAACTCTATGGTAAATTTAATAGGGGTGACAAAAAGATCTTCTATTCAACAATTGTAATGCCTCATGCAAAAAAATGAAGTTGGACCCCTACCTCCCATCATATGAAAAAGTAACTTGTAATGAATAATAGAACTAAATGTAAGAACTAAAACTATAACACTGTTAGAAAATAAACAGAAATAAATATTTGTAATTTTTTATTAAGCAATAATTTCTTAGATATGCCATGAAAAACAGAAGCAAGAAGAGAAAAATAGATTAATTGGATTTAATCAATTACTTTGTATTATCAATAATTATTGCATTTCCAGAAATACTGTCAAGCAAATAAAAATGCAACTTCATTATGGGTGAGAAAATTTCCATATCATATACCTAGTATCGAGCATGTAGAATATATAAAAAACACTTACAATTCAACAATGAAAAGACGAATAATTAAATTTAAAAATGGATGAAGGATTTGAGTAGACATATTTCCAAAGAATTCTTATGAATAGCTAATAAGCACAGGGAAAGATGCTCAACATCACTGGCCATAAAGGAAATAAAAACAATATCCCAATCAAATCCATTTCATATCCACTAAAATGGTTACTGTAATATTTTTCAAATGACAAAAAATTTTAGGAAGCATGTAGAAAAGTGGGAACCCTTGTGCATTGATGGTTAGATTGTAAAATGGAGCGGACACTTTGGAAATAGTTGAGGACTTCCTAGAAATGTTAAGCATGGTATCCAATTAACACAGCAATTCTACTCCTAGGTGTACACCCAAGAGAACTAAAGCAAACAAGAAGAACATTGACAGAATTATGGATATGGAGAACATTTTGATGGTTGCCAGATGACAGGGGTTTGGGGAAAATAGGTGAAGAGGATGTGGGATTAAGAAATACAAATAGGTAGCTACAGAATAGTCATCGGGATGGAACTAAATCCATGTCTATACAAAATCTTGTAGACAAATGTTTACATTAGCATTATTCATAATAGCCAAAAAGTAGAAACAACCAAATGTCTATCAGCTGCTGCTTGGATAAAATGTGGCTTATATGTAGAAGTCAATACCATTTGACCATAAAAAGGAATAAAGTTCTGCTATATGCTATAACATGCATAAACATTAATAACATCACACCAAGTGAACACAGTTAGTCAAAATGCCACATAATATGTGATTCTATTTCTATAAAATGTCTAGAATAGAGACAGAAAATAGATTTGTGGTTTCCAGGGGCTGGAGGTAGGGAGAAATAAAGAATGGCTACTACGTGAATTAATATGGGTTTTTTTCTTGGTGATGAAGTGTTGTACAATTGGATAGCACTGATATTTGCACAACTTAATGAGTATACTACAAACCACTAAATTTTATACTTTGAAGTGATGAATTTTATGGTATTTAGTTTCCTCATCTGTAAGTCGAGCTAATTGGAAATTAGCAAGTAGTATTCAAAGAGAGGCTTAATAAGTGCTTGTACCTTAGGACTTGTCCTCTTGGAACACTCTTCTTGGAAGCCAGCTGTCACGCAGTAAAGACACTCAGGCTACACAGCAAAATAATGAAAGACCAGATGGAGGGTTGTGCCCAGAAGGTGAGAGGCTGTAGGGGACATTCCAGACACAATAGCTCTTCCTGCTAAGAGTACCCATCTGAGGAAGCTCCGCTACACTGTGTGGAACAGAGGAGCCATCCAACTGATCCTAGTAAACCCCCAGCATTATAAGAAGTAATAAAACATTACTCTTTTCACTAATGAAAAAAACAGCAGAAAATGAAATCTGAGTGAAGCTATTATTTTATAAACCCTTTCAAATTCTTAAGCAAAATACTTTTAAAATAGTACTGATTTGGGTTGAATAGCTAAATGTAGTAGTCTGAATTCAGGAAACAGAACAAAGCTATGAAATCATTGCTCTGGTGTGTACATAGAGAAAAATGCTGTACTTATTCTCATTAGAGATAGCTAACTGTCCTGTCAATGGGGCAATACAGTATCATGGTAAAGCACTGCTGCAGGCTATCAAGGAAAACCCAGCTAGAATTGTAGGTCAAATTCTCACAGCAAGCACACCTGTGCTATTTGACAAACCATTTCATACTTCTGGAGTCAAATGTGGGGGCTGAATTTGATCAGTGGTGGAACAGTCTTCTGTAGGGTATCACCTTCAGGAGTTCTCACAGGGGTCACATTGTAGGGGAGCATGAGAGGCCCAGAGAGCAGAGAGACCCCAACCAAAAAAATCTAATTTTATCTGTTTCTTTAATATCATACAATGTTTTCAACTCATCAGACTAGATGATTTCTGAAAGTGGTTTTCTGCCATATGGCTCTAAAGTTTTTAGATCACTCACTTTATGGAGGTAGTCTGGAATCCAGCTTGCACTACCTATGAGGTGTGCCCGGTAGGACTTTGTGTCTTTTAAATATCTTCCTTGCAACCTCTGCATTCTTCTTCTCCCTGAGAAGACTGAGCTTTTCCTGAAAGGTAAATTATAAACTATTGGAATTACCATCACCTTTGAGTGCACATAATTTCCATTAGTGAACATGTTGCTTTATCACTAACGTTTCATTTGATACAATGCCAAAGTTATGAATCACATACATAATTCAAAAGCCACTTGGCAAATACTTGAGTGGCACTTCATACTTAGAAATATATGTGCTTTCTGACAAGTTGGAGGTGTAATTTATCCAATAAATATGATAGAATATATATTCATTTCTAAAGCGCCTCTTCACATTCTTGTGGTTGTTGATATTTGAATCTCCCAGTACATTTCAATAAAGGTACATATTTTGAGCAAATTCTCCTAGCTTAATAACAGTATTCTGTGTTAACTATTTTGAGATTTTTTCAAAGTAAATATTGGAATCTGTATTCACATAATCTGGCCTAATATCTCTTATGTGATGCTTTTTCATATTGAGCTGAAGAGCTACAACTTTTCTTTTTAAATCCTTATTTAAGGATATATCTATTGATTTTAGTGAGGTAGGAAGGAACAACAGAGGGAGATGGAGAAAGAAAGAGATGAGAGAGAAACATTAATCAGTTGCCTGCTGTATGCGCCCAGACCAAGGATCAAGACCAGGAATTAAACCTGCAACCCTTTGGGGTATGAGATAATGCTCCAACTGAGCCACCCAGCCGGGGAAGGACTGGAGCTTTTTAGCCGAGCATCCTCCTCTTCCAACTTTCCTTAGAGAAAATGGAATATCCTCATGCTGCAAAGACACGTAGGTAGTCATCTTGAGTTGTCAGACTTAAAAGAAAACAAAGAGAATCAGGAAAATAATATACTGTGAGGTGTCTTGTTTTGTCTTCAGCTAGATATTAAATATGTAAAGATTCATATATTTATGCAGAGGTTGTATTTTGAAAACCTCAAACACTTAAGAAACTTGCAGGATTTAAGACTCACTTTCCTAAGAGAGTACATTCAAGAAATGGAGGCTGTAAATCTAGAACTGCTTGCTTTTATGCTGATTTTTGTCTTCTAAGCCTTAATTTTGATATTTCTCAGTATTCTTTTTCTAAATTACTAATATGATATGTTATACTGTTGTTTTCCTTTTTTTCACATTTCTTATTGTTGTTCAAGTACAATTGTCTACATTTGCTCCCCATCACACCCCCACCCCAACCATCTCCATTTCCCACCCTTGATCCTACCCATCTTTGTTTTTGTCCACGTGTCCTCTGTACATGTTCTTGAAAATCCTTCCCACTTTCCCTGACCCATTCTTTATGGTATTTTTAAGACATTGCCTTTATTTCTGAAACCATTAATTTTCAGAAGCTTTTCAGATTGTATAAAACGGTACTAGAATCATTACTTAAAACTGTTTAGATAATTTAGATATATTTAATTTTTTCAATCCTAACTGACTTGCAAGAAAATCTATATTTCTGGATGTGAACCTCTCACCCAACATATTTTCAAAGTGAATT
Organism: Sturnira hondurensis; assembly: GCF_014824575.4. Taxonomy (NCBI): domain Eukaryota; kingdom Metazoa; phylum Chordata; class Mammalia; order Chiroptera; family Phyllostomidae; genus Sturnira; species Sturnira hondurensis. Next base: position 14,663,601 of record NW_028075471.1, read on the forward strand.
TTGAATGTTATTTAAAAGCACAATGGGGCCCTGGCTGGCGCAGCTCAGTGGATTGAGCATGGGCTGCAAACCAAATGGTTGCCTGTTCGATTCCCAGTCAGGGCACATGCCTGGGTTGCAGGCCAGGTCCACAGTGGGGGCCATGTGAGAGGCAACCACACATTGATATTTCTCTCCCTCTCTTTCTCCCTCCCTTCCACTCTCTAAAAATAAAATCTTAAAAAATAAATAAAAGTACAATGGTAACCACAATCTCTTGTAGAAATTACATTCCAAATACACAGTAATATGGACCAATACCCTGTGAGAATTCACAATCCAAAGCTCCACTTCAGGCAGCCAGAATGGACATCCAAAATTTAAATGGATTGTGCTTTGTGAGTACATGACATTTTGAGAAGCTCTGGTTGCATGGAACTGAAAGGAGGCTGGAATTTCAGTTTGAAATTCAAAATATTGCTGTCAATAGCAATAGAGGAAATAATGTAAATAAAAACACCATTGCAGGATATTTTGTCTCCTTTTATGAGTATAAATAAAAGTTGTAGCACTGAAATTTACATAATTTACATAATTCCTATTTACACTAAAAGCTAACACACACTCTGATTTGCATGCACACATATTTACCAATACTCCATCCCCAAAATATCCTACTAAACACTGACCAGTATGTTTGTACATTTAGGCAATATCCTTCTGGGATTCCTTAGGCCATAAATAGCAAAGAGTTCATTAGAACGATGTCACCAGCATAGCAATAATTAACATGGTATCAGCAATTTAGAGGCTTATAACTGTGCTGCAAAGTTGTGCTCTGGAAGGACTCAGCACAAAAGCTTAACCTGGGAGTAGATTATGTGCCAAACCAGGGAGGAATGTGTGGGGAAATTTATTTGGTTGTTTATGATTTGCTACAGTGCTCAGATATCTGATTGTTGGTGGCACTTGAATTAAGATGTTTTATGGACTGCAGATCACTGAGAACTGGTATTTTCACTGATGCCTTCATGGACTTTACTCAGACTGTAGATATTATGGTATCTCAGATAGCGGACTGCTTATATTACATAAATGAAGACAAATATGCATAAGAATGCAATTCAAGAAGGAAAAATAACACTTCTTTTAAAAATATTTTATTTATTTATTTTTAGAAAGAGGGGATGGGAAGGAGAAAAAGTGGGAGAGAAACATCAACGTGTGGCTGTGTCTCATGTGGCTTCTACTGGGGACCTGGCCTGTAACCCAGGCATGTGCCCTGACTGGGAATCAAACCGGTGACCCTTTGCTTCACAGGCCTGTGCTCAATCCACTGAGCCATACCAGCCAGGGCAAGAGCACTTCTAATTAGCCAGAAATGGTAATATATTTCATTAAAGTAGGGTGCAGGGAATTCCTTAGTTTCCAGTATATTTCTACCAGAGAGACACTGAGGTATGTTCCTGTGAAATGCTCTGGAATATTCGATTGGTAAATCAACATTATATGCTCAGAAAAGCATAGATTCAATTATTTCAGAAAACTGCTATTCACATTAGACCTCTCTTAGATGTAACTACAGGGCTAGTGGCTAAAAGGAAGACCTCACTAAGTGAAAAAATCCTGAGATTCTGTGCTCTTTTATATCATTTTGCTCTTTTGAAGAGTGAGGTTTAACTTCCTGAGACTTCTAGATGTTGTAACCAAGAATATAATAGGAAAAAGTTCTTATTATAGTCCATTTATAGTTAAATGCATTCTCATCTTGGGTACATATTCAAATGTGATTTTAGGCAGTAAGCTAAAATGTAATCCTAATCTAAATAATTAGAAACTCCTGATTTTCAACAAGGGACTCAATATTAATGGTGTATGGACTAGTTACAAACGGAAACTCTTGATTAAGACAAACTGGGTTCAAACACTGTTTCTCCCCATGTTTACTATCTGGGCTTTGGACAAATAAATTTATGTCTCTGAGCTTTGGTTTCTCTTTCCATAATATAATGGTGATAATAGTAGCTACTTCAGATGATTGTTATAAAATGTAAAAAGATAACCCTACAAAACACAATGCCTAGTCCATGGTGGCTACTATTACGTAAAATTATTCAGTAGCCTAATCAAACAAGATTGCAATTTGTCATTTATTTATTCATTCATTTACTCATGTACTACATACTTATCAATTGCTTCCATTATTTCAGACACACCGATTAGATGCTGAATACAATGGTGAACAGGGTAGACAGGGTCCCTTTATCATCTAGATAATAATCTGATAGAAGGAAGTAATCAAATAATCACTAGTTATGATGTGTTAGAAAGGAAACAAGCAAGGGGTTAAGATGGAAATTAACAATGGGGAGAGGGGCATGATAATTAATTCAGAGTGTTCAGAGAAGCTTTTCAGGAAGCAGTACCCATAAAGCTAATAATTTAGGGATAGAGAGTGTTTGGAAGACAAGCTCAGGCAAAAAGCATTCCTGCTCAAGGGTTAGCTCATGTGTATTACTTAAGACAGAGAGAGCTTAGTGTGCACGAGGATCTGAATAAGGCCAGCTGGCTAAGAGAGGGTGAGGTGGAATGATGAGATTAGTTTAGAGAAGCAAAGGCAAGATAGCACAGGGCTCCATTATCCTTCTTACAAAGAAGTTTAGATTCAATTTTGAATGTAGTGAGAAGTCCTAGAAGATATTATGTTATAAGATTGACATTTTAAGAAGGGGCCTCAAGTTACCCTATGAAGAATGGCTTAAAGAAAATCAAATGTCCTCCTGAGCTTTCCTCTTACTGATTAAAAAGGGAACCCCAAACTTCCATGTCTGAGACTATTTTGTAGTTGATGAATTCTGAAATGTTAGGTATTTTCATTATCCAAATGTCAGGGAGGTGATTCTCAAGAGGCACTTATTTAGTAAGAGTAGATTTTATAGCAGAATCATTCAAGAGTATACTTACTGTTGCTTTGAAACTCACCTCATCATTCATACTTTCATTTGGTTATAACTTACTTTCAGGGAAACTGTATTTTATATCTGCCCACCTTCCTTGCATAAAAATACCTCTTTTAGTATTTTTAAAATTTGAATTTCAAATATGTGAATGAGATCAGCATATTTCTATGATTTTCTCCTCTCTAGGGGGAAAATACTTATAGGCATGTTATGACACTGTACTACTAAATGACCTTCAGAACATAATTTGAGTGCCCCAGTATCGAAGAGTCAAAAGTGGAAGTCTCATTAAGATATTTTGATTTGTGCCATGGTTATTTTGTTCACCCTTCCAATTTACTCATTTTACTTTGGCCTGTGTTTTTAGAGTAACTGAAGATGTAAACATTGAACTGAGAGATTTTTTTGTACTCTATGTGTTGCTAAATTATTAAGTAATAAAGTAATATCCAGCACTTACCTAGTACTTTATTCAATGACTTATTTGCAACTCTGCCCCTGTAGGGGCAACTTTGCCCGCAAAGTCCCCCCGTCCTCCATGGATGAAACTGAAACTACCAAGACATGATCTGCTTGGGGAGGAAAGGTGGCTGATTCCTCAAAGGAGAAGGGCCAAGAGCCCCTTCCTCAAAAGGCTTTTCTTGGGTTCATGTTCTAAAGAATACAGGTAAGGATCAAACAATAGACAGCATTCAAAGAACTATGAGAGCTTATTCTCAGTCAGGGTCAGATTGCTAAAGAGCCATAAAATTTTGAGCAACAAACTTCTTGCTTGGACCCTTATCATTTAAATGAGAGCATTCTAAACAAAGCAGGTTTCACAGGATTTTACATATTCTTTCTTAGGTTTGATCACCCCGGAGAACCCACCCTTTCCAGCATAGGGCTGCACCACCTTCCCCATCATAGGTTTTTAGGCTTAAGTGGATTAGAGCCAGGAAGCGCTTCTCCCAGAGGACATGGGTACTCGGGCTATGTCAAAATACCCAGAGGGTGAGGGTCCATCACTCCCTCTTTGTTGTAGCCCCCTGAGTCCTTCCATGATGGCCTCCCAAGTGATCATGTCTGGCTTAGGTTGCCCTCCTCTGAGGGGTCCAACTCATCATAGACTAACTGGCCAAGCATTGGGGGCAGGGGATGAAGCAGAGACAAGCTTTTTCTCCTTAGTGGCTCGCATTCCAGAGGTTGCTCACTCAGCCTTAGCCATGGGGGGCAGTTACAACTCCTGAAACCAGGCAGAGCAGTTCCCAACATGCCCCTGGAGAACACTGAAAATATTTGCTCTGTAAAGTCTCCAAAGTAAATTAGCTAATCTGTAGCCTCACAATGCCAAGATTTTTCATTTATTAGTTTTCAAGTCAGTGAGTTGGATGATATACACTTATGAATTATAAATTAGCTTCTCTTAAATTAGATTTTAAGTTAAACAAGACAAATTTGCTTGAAAGTATCTCCTGAAATTTGGGTAGACAACTTCCTGCATGTTCTTCATCTATCTTATGCATTCATTGTGTGCTTATGTAGTTACAAATACATGATCACTCTAAGCAAGTTAACCTGTGTACATAAAATCTTGACATTTGTCTAATTTGTTCCTGCCTTTAACATAGGACATATAATATTTTTATTGTAACTGTGGGACATACTGAGCAGGACACATTATACACATAGATTACAGAGGGTATTGCACCAAATAAGTGATAAAGGATATTGAACAAAGACCAGTAGGCCTGTTTTATATGATGAGCCCATGTTGCCTTCACATTTGAAAACCAGACAATTTTTAACACATTAACTAGGATTTACACAGTCTTCCTTGAAAAACTGGTCACTTGGCAAAATGGACCCTCTTTCTGCTTGACCAAAATCAGCAGGAGGTGATCAGCGTTTGCCCTTCTAAGGAAAGCACGTGCTCCCTAGGTTGCCATAGTCCCACTCATATTTTACTTCTCTTAGAATCTGACATACTTTAGTTTTCGACAATATGCACTGGAACCCTGTAGCCTTTTAAGTATGTGATCACCAGAAGAGTAACATCACCTATGTGGTACACAGCTTCTAAATGACACCCCAAGAGTTCCTTCCTCCTAGTTTTCATGGCCTTGTGTATGGGCTAGACCTAGTCACAGTCTTCTAAAAAAACAAACAGAACTCAGAAAAAATGATGGAATCTTCTGAGATTGTTATGAAAGGCTGTGCCATCCATCTTCTGGGAATCCTCTGTCTTAGCTTCTCAGCTTGCTTGCTTCCATAAAGCAAGCTGCCATGATGGAGAAGAGCTGAGGATAACTACTGTCCAAGGGCCAGTTAAGAACTAAGACCTAAGAAATCATAGTTCTGGCCAACAATTTCACTGCAGCCCCGTGAGAGGTCCTGAAGCAGAGGACCCAGATAAGCCATACTCAGGTTCCTAATCCACAGAAACTCTGTGTTAAACTGTGAAATTTCAGAGGAATTTTTTATGCAACAATAGATAAATTGTATGCCTTATTACTTCAGAGAAAGCACATTGACTAGCACATAGAAAAAACTTTCCTTGGGACTAAATTAAGGTGGTAAATTTTTCTATTCCCATGATCATACTTTTAGTGCAATGGCTGCTATTGAAGGTACACCAACTATAAAATGAATATAGGTGACCAATGAGGTAGCTATTGTGAGAGACTGTTAAACTAAAATGTAACTTATATGGAAATTGTTACTTTTTCAGTAATGTTTGAGTTACTGTTTTCAAAATCACTTCAGATGTGCTTCATGTATTCTGTTTATCAAAAGTACATATCATACACAAAAATGTCGGAAACTGTTAACCATGATAAATTCCCTGAATAGGACTACCAGAGGAGACTACTAAGAATGATGCAGACATCTGAGATGGGCTCCCCTTAGCAAGCATTGGGAGAAGAATGGAGGGTGCAACTCCTTCATTAAAAAAAGGGTGAAATCTGTAAAAAAGGGTGAAATCTAATTGATGAAAGGAGAGGGACAGGGCTAAAACAATCTTCAGTGATCTGGAAGTGACTCTTTACTGGTAAGCTAGGGAACCCTTCATGGACTGTTCAATATCACTGTTTCAGTTGGAAAATAATGTATTGGTCATCTCTGCGTTCAGCAAATTCCATTGAAACACCTGTATTGTACCAGTTATTGCGCTCAGTTTGGAAAGAAAAATGAATTAAGATATACAGTGCTATGCATGTTATCTTAGCTTCTTAGGCTGTAATATTTGAACTTTATCTTTTCAAAAAATTTTCTTTATTCTATTACATTTATCAAGGTTTTTCCCCTTTTGCTCTTCTCTGTTCAGCCCATACCCCTGCTCCCACAGTCCATCCCAATCCTGTTGTCCATATCCATGTCCATGTGTCATTCACACGTGTTCTTTGACAAACCCCTTCCCCATCTTTCCACATCCCCTCTCACTCCTTTCCTCTGGCAGCTTTCAGTCTCTGAAACAGTCCCTATTTCCATGTCTCTGATTTGGGTTTGCTCATTAGTTTATTTTGCTCAACAGGTTCCACTGATAAATTATATCATATGGTATTTGTCTTTCACTACCTGGCTTATTTCACTTAGCATAATAATCTCCAGTTTCCTATCACAAAGGGCAGAAATGTCTTTCTTTTTCTTTGTGCTGCATAGTATACCATTGAGTAAATGTACTACAGTTTTTCAATCCATTCACTTACTGATGGACACAGGTTGTTTCCAACACTTGGTTGCTATAAATTATGGTGCTACAAACATAAGGGTGCATAAGTTCTTTTGAACTGGTATTTCAGGATACTTACGGTATAACCCAGCAGTGGAATTCCCCGGGTTAAAAAGAGGTTCTATTTTTTAGTTTTATGAAGAAGTTCATACTCTTTTGCAAGGAATTTCATACTGTTTTTCACAGTGGCTGCACCATTATGCATTCCCATGAACAGTTCACTGGGTTTCTCTTCTCTCCACAACCTCACCAGCACTTATTGTTTGTTTATTTATTTATGATGGCCATTCTGACCAGTCTGAAGTGTTATCTCATTGTGGTTTTAATTTGTGTCTCTGATGGATAGTGATGCTGAGCATCCTTTTGTATGTCTCTGGGCCCTCTGTATGACCTCCTTGGAGAAGTGTCTATTCCAGTCCTTTGCCAATTTTTTAATTGGATTGTTTGTTTTCCTAGTGTTAAGTCATATGAGTTATTTATATATTTTGGAGATTAGACTCTTGTTCAATGTATCATCAGCAAATAAGTTCTCCTATACAGTTGGTAGGTACTCTTTTTGTTTTGATGATGCTTTCTCTAGACATGCAGAATCTTTTTAATTTTATGTAGTCCCATTTGGTTTTCTTTCTTTTTTCCTTTATTTCCCTTGTTCTAGGAGATATAGCAACAAAAATATTGTCATGTGGGATATCTGTAATTTTACTTTCTATGTTTTCTGTTAGGACTTTTATGTTATCACAACTTACATTTAAGTATTTTATTCATTTTGAGTTTATTCAGGTGTGTGGTATAATTTGTTGGTCTAATTTCATTTTTGTATGTACTAGTCCAATTCTCTCAACACATTTATTGAAGAGGCTATTTTTACTCCATTGTATGCTCATGTTTGTGCTCCTTTTTAAAAATATTAATTGACCATATTGACATAGGTTTTTTTTCTGAGTTCTCTATGCTATTCCGTTGATCTATGTGTCTGTTCTTATACCAGTACTAGGCTGTTTTGATTACAGTAGCCTTGTAATATAGTTTGATATCAGGTATTGTGATCCCTCCTACTTTGTTCTTCTTTCTCAAGATTTCTGTGGCTATTCAGCATCTTTTTTGGTTCAATGTAATTTTTTTAAGTATTTGTTCTAGATCTGTGAAATATGCCATTGGATTTTAAAAGGAATTGCATTGAATCTGTAGATTGTTTTGGATTGTATGGACATTTTAACTATGTTAATTCTTGCAATCTGTGAACAGGATATATGCTTCCATTTATCTGTGCCTTTCTCAATTTCTTTATTCTATGTTCCATAGTTTTCTGAGTACAGATCTTTTATTTCCTTGGTTAAATTTATTCCTAGGTACTTTATTTTCTTTGTAGCTAAAGTAAGTGGGATTTTTTCTTAGTTTCTCTTTCTGATAGTTCATTATTATTGTAAAAAATGCCATTGATATCTGTATATTGACCCACCAATTTGTTGAATTGTCTTACTAGGCATAGTAGTTTTTTGTTGGAGACTATAGGATTTTCTATGTAAACTATTATGCCATCTGCAAGAAATGGCAATTTTAATTCCTCTGAATTTGATTGTCTTTTGTTATTTCCTCTTCTTCTCTGATCACAGAGGATCTCCAGTACTATGTTGAATAAGAGTGGTGAAAGAAGACACCTCTGTCTTGTTCCTGATCTTAAGGGAAATGCTTTTAGTTTTCACCCATTGAGTATGATGTTGGCTTTAGGTTTTCTGTATATGGCCCGCATTATGTTGAAGTATGCTCCCTCTATTCTGACTTTGCTGAGTGTTTTTATCATAAATTGGTGCTGGATTTTATCAAATGCTTTTTCTGCACTTATTGATATGATCGTGTGATATTTGTCTTTTATTTTGTTTATATGATGTATCACATTTGTTGATTTTCTAATATTGTACCAATCTTGCATCCCTGGAATAAATCCAATTTGATCATGGTATATGATCTTTTTAGTGTATTGTTGGCCAGGTTTTGTAGAATTTGTTGAGGACTTTAGCATCTATGTTTATCAGAGATATTGACCTGCAACTTTCTTTCTTTATGATGCTTTTACTTGGTTTTTGGTTTAGGAAAACACTGGCCTCATAAAAAGAGTTTGGGAGTCTTCCCACTTCTTGAATTTTTTGAAGTAGTTTGAGAATGTTAGGTGTCAGTTTTCTGAATTTCTGATAAAATTCACCCATGAAGGCATTTGGTACAGGGCTTCTTTTGTGTTGGTAGTTACTTTTTTTATTGTTGTTCAAGTGCAGTTGCCTCCATTCTCCTACCACCACTTTTCCCCACCCAACCCACCTCCACCTCCCACTCTCAGTACTTCCACCCACCCTTTGGCTTTGTCCATGGGTCCTTTATACATGTTACTTGATGATCCTTCCCATTCTTTCCCCTAATGTCTCCCCCCTCCCACCTCTCTGGTTACTGTCAGGTTGTTCTTTATTCAATGTCTCCGGTTATATTTTGCTTGATCATTTGTTTTGGTGATTATGTTCCACTTATAGGTGAGATGATATGGTGTTTGTCTTTCACTGTCTGGCTTAATTCACTTAGCATAATGCTCTCCAGTTCCATCCATGCTATTGGGAAGGGTAAGACCTCCTTCTTTCTTTCTGCTGTGTATTATTGCATTTTGTAAATGAGTTCCCAGAGAGTGGGCCTCTTTACAAGAACACAGGGCACGTGGTGCCATGGATCCTTCTCTGTGTTGGTAGTTTTTTAATTACTGTTTTAGTTTTTCTATTTCTTATCAGTCTATTCAGGTTTTCTGCTTCTTCCTGATTCAGTTTTGGAAGACTCTGTGTTTTTAGAAAGTTATTCATTTCACCCAGGTTGTCCAATTTCTTGGCATATAGTTGTTCATAGTAATTTCTTACAGCCCTTTGTATTTCTGTAGTATCATTTGTTACTCCTCTCCTTTCATTTTTTATTTTATTTATTTGAGTTCTATCTATTTTTTTCTTGATGTTAAAGGTTAAAAGTTTGTCAATTTTGTTTATCCTTTCAAAAAACCACCTGCTGGATTCATTACTCCTTTGAATTGTCATTTTTTTTAGTCTCCATGACATTTAATTCTGCTATGATTTTGATTATTTCTGTCCCTCTGCTTCCTCTTGCCTTTGTTTGTTGATGTTCCTCTAGTTATTTTAGATGTAAGGTAGAGTTGTTTATTTGAGATTTTTCTATCTTCTTTAGATAGGCCTGCACTGCTATTAACTTCCCCTCAAGACAGCTTTCACTGCATACCATAAATTTTGTGTGTTATATGCTCATTTTTCTTTGTTTCCAGATTCTTTTTAATTTCTTCTCTGATCTCATTGTTAACCCATTTATTTTTTAATGAAATATTATTCAACCTTCATGTATTTAAATGTTTTTGAGATTTTTTCCTGAGGTTGGTTCTTATTTTAAGCCATTGCAACATTGTGATCTGAAGAAAGTACTTGATATGATTTCAATTTTCTTGAATTTATTAAGACTTATTTGGTGTGCTACCATATGGTCTATCTTTAAAAATGATCATGTGTTTTTGAGAAGAATGTTTTGCTTCTTTGGAGTGAAGTATTTTATAAATATCAATTAAGTCCATTTAACCTACAGTGTCATTCAGTCCTGCAATATTTTTGTTGATTTTTTGTTTGGAAAATCAATTTGTTGTTGTCTGTGGGGTGTTAAAATCCCCTACAATTACTGTATTGCTGTCAATCTCTTTCTTAAATTTCTTGAGTATTTCCTTTATATATCGAGGTGCACTTATACTGGGTGCATACATGTTTACAAGACTGATATCCTCTGGTTGACCTACTCCCTTAAGTATTATGTAGTGACCTGCTTTGTCTCTTGTTATGGACTTTGTTTTGAAAACTCTTTTGCTTGTTATAAGTATTGCTGCTCCAGCTTCTTTTTCATGCCCGTATGCATGGGACACTTTTTCCTATCCTTTCACTTTCAGCCTGTGTATATGTTTGGTTCTGTGGTGGGTCTCTTCTAGGAAGTATATGTGTGGGTCATGTTTTCTTATCCATTCAGCTACTGCTATATCTTTTGATTGAAACATTTAATCCATTTACATCTGAGATTATTAATTCATAGGACTTATGTATTGCCATTTTCACTTCATACTTCTGTTCTTCTCTTTCTCTCTCTCTTTCTTTTTTCTTTTCTTCCTTGTTCGTCAAATAATCCCTTTAGCATGCCTTGCAGTGCTGGCTTGGTGGAGATGTACTCTTTTAGCTTTGTCTTGGAAGCTCTTTATTTCACCTTCCATTGTAAATAAGAGACTTTCTGAATACAGAAGTCTTGGTTGCAGGTCCTTGCTTTTCATTACTTGGAATGTTTTGTGTCAATTCCTTCTGGCTTCCAGTGTTTCTGTTGAGAAATCAATTGCTAGCCTTTCAGAGCTCCCTTGTGTATTACTAGTTATTTCTCTTTTGCTGCCCATAATAGTCTCTCTGTGTCTTTAACTTTTGCCATTTTTATTGTAATGGGTCTTAGAATGGGCATCTTTAAGTTTATCTTGATTGGGACTCTCTGTGCTTTCTGGACATGAATGACTTTTTCCCTCACCAAGTTGGGGAAGTTTTCTGTCATTATTTTTTTAAACATTGTTTTCTATCCCTTCCTCATTTTTCCTTCTGGTACCCCTATGATGTAAATATTGTTATATTTTATATTGTACCAAAGCTCCTTTAAACTACCCTCATTCTTTTTTAGTCTTTTTTTCATTTTGTATTTCTTACTGGGTCTTTTTTTTTCTACTTTGTCTTCCAGTTTTCTGATTTGATCCTCTGCTTTTTTTAGTCTGTTTTTTATTCTTTTTAGTGTATTCTTCACATCAGATATTGCATTCTTCATTTACTACTGGTTCTTATGCAAGGTTTCTATATCCTTCTTTATGCTGATGTAGGTCCCTCTAAGTTCCTTATAGTTCTCACTAAGTTCCTTGAGCGTCCTTATAACCATTACTTTGAACTCTATGTTTGATAAATTCCTTGCCTCAATTTAATTTAGCTCTTTTTCTGGATATTCTTCCTTTTCTGTCTGGGGTTGTTTCTTTTTCTCCCTATTTTACTTGTCTCTTTGTATTTGTTTCTATTTATCAGATTGATTTTCATTAACTCTCTGTCTTGTGGAGTGATCTTCTGTGTTAGGAGTACTGTGGGATCCAGTGATGCCAACGCCTTGATCTCCTGTGTGGGATATGTGGACTCTGCTGTTGTATTTGGGTCCTTATTAGTATTAACTCATTCATCACTGGGAACTCCCCTCCAAGTGGATGGTTAAAGGGTTCACCTTCCACCATGTGTTGTACATTATTAAGTACGTGCTGGCAAAACAAAAGAAAACAACACAAAAACACCACCAAAACAAGCAACCCACCTGACAACCCAGATAGCAATGTCAACAAGATAGCAAATGATAATAAAAGCAGAAAGAAAACTGGAATATTAGAGAAAGGGGAGAACAAAAAGGAGAAGAAAAATGAGAAGACCAAAGGAAAGAAAAGTGATTATGAAAGGAGAAACAAAAAGAGAATTATTGCTTATAATGAACTGAAAGAAAGAAGCAGGGAAAAGGAACACAGAAAAAGGTAACAAAAACTTAAAAAGGAGTTAAGAAGGGAACAATGGAGTAATAAAAGATAAAAGGAGAATAGGGATATGAAAGAAAAATAGAACATTAAAAATAAAATTAAAATATAGATAAAAATAAAAGGCTATGAAAAAGAAAATAGCTAAGATAATAAGAAAGAAGGAGGAGGGTCAAGTCAAGGAGAGGGGTGGGAAGTATAGGGGAGAGTAATGGCACAAAAATGAGGATAACTGTAATTGAACAACAACAACAACAAAAGAAAGTAATGGGAATTTAGAAAGAAAGAACCAAGTGGGTTTGTCTCAGCTTCATTTAGATCTTGCCATCTGGTTTCTTCCTTTGGATATCACGCCGATGTCTGAGACTGGTGTAAGCCAATGTCAGGTGCTGTCCACATCTGGCTCTTGGCCACCTTTTTGAAGCTACAGATGATCAACAGTTTGCAGCTGACTCCCCTGGTTATGCTGATTCCAGACTTGGCCAAACTGCTTTGCAGAGCTGGCTTTTATCAGCATTGGATCCAGGATGTGTCAGTAATTGACCTAAGCCTCCACAGGATCTACCTCAGCTTGTCTCAGCCTGCTGGCCTGCTCTCAATTTTAGTCCAGTTGCATACCAGACTATTTCTCAGAGGGTTTCTGGAAGAAACAGGGAGCTGTGATTTCTGAGTGTCCCATGGCAGGTATTTTTCAGACTTCATGAAAGATGGTGGGTATGTTCCCTCTACCCAAAGCCACTAGTCTGTGTCTGTCTGGGATTATTTCCCTATACCTGGCCGGGCAGGGTCCCTAATTGGCATCTAGAGTCCAGATTTGGGGTCTCCTGGGCACTGTGGAGGGTGTTTCTGTGGCTCTCCTGTGAGGAGAAAGCACCAGTCTGTTTCCCAGGATAGTGTATGGAATGGTTGCGCCCTACCACCAGTCTCTAATAGCCCCTGAGTCTGCTTATGTTGCTGTCTCCTCAGGAAGTTTTAAGATGCAGAATGGGAGAAAGGAAAGAAAAAGAAAGAAAAAAAAGAACACTAAGAGAGAGCATAACTGTGAAAAAACAAAAACAAAGTTGCTGAGTAGAACATACAGAATTTTAGAGGCTGTGGCAGGGGAATTCTAGAGGGTGGGGAAAGCGGTATCCAACAGGGTAAGATCATTGATTTTCCTCTGGGAGGGGATAGCTTTCTCAAGAAAGATGGCTGCTATGGAGCCCAAGTATAACTGGGCCATGAAAATCACACAACCACTCCCTCAAGACTCTTCCCAGTGCCTCCTTCTCCAAACTTTCCTCCCATGCCTCCAGTCTGCACAAACCTCCCTTCTCTTGGTCCTAAGGTGGGTGGTCACAAACACAAAACCTGTGCTTTTCCCTTTTAAGGGAAAAAAAGGATTGTGGGCTTGTTTCCAGTGGTTTTACCCAGAGCAGAGATCCATCACCCCAGTGCAGAAACCTTGATCTTTTTATCTGGATATTCTAGGAATGTCCCTTTGTTTGGGTTATGTGGACTCTCCTGTTGTATTTGGGTCCAGCAGCAAAACTGTAACATGCAGTGGTGGCAGGGTGCTCACACTGCTCCCTCCAGTTAGTCTCAGCCATGGGCTTCCACCACTGTACTTCTGTTGCAGTCTCTGCAGTCAGAGCAGCCCCAGCTGCCTTTCTTCACCCCTGGCACTCCTGACTCACTGGCCGATCTGTGGTTTCATCAGTCAGACTTAATCCCACTTGTGGTGCCAGTGGTGCTCAGGGCTGTAGTGATGACAGCCCCCTCTCTAGAAAGTACCACAGTTGTCAGACCCTGGCTTCTGGTGGTGGCATGTTGTGTGGCCTTGTCCGAGCAGAAGGCACAGAGACAAGTCTGGGTACTGAGGTGCTACTGGTCTGGTGGCTTCTTCCTGAGCAGGATATTGTAAAGTCTAAAAAAAGCCTGCTCCAAATCTGCAGCAACCAGAAGTGCCAAGCTGGGTGGCAGTGGCAGTGACTCTCCCAGGAAAGCCCAGCTGCCGACCCCTGAATGCCCTCGAAAGTGAACAGGTACTTGCACACTGACACACACCCATACATTCTTCCACACACATGCTCACTCATACCTGCTCTTACTCAGACTTAGCTGGATTTTCCAGTTGATTGCTCTGTGGTTTAACTGCAAGACAGGTCTGAGGATGAGAGCAAGTGGATGGACCTTCCAGCTACTCTGCAGCCATCTTGGACACCCCTAATGATATTCAAATTTTAAAACCTACATATACTGCAGAAGTATAATTCAAAACTACTTTGACAGCTTAAAATATTTAAATATCAAAACAGATATTAAATATTATTAGTGCAAGGTTGTTGATTCAAGTTATACCTCTATTATTAATTTATTTGTTCTTGCAGAATATTAAATTTTTCAGATTAAAGTGAACATACTTTTAAAGTGTCTAATGCATAATGCATATACATACACATACTTACATACTCTAATGTGTCTTGACTTTTTGCTTATTGATTTTGACAGACAGAGAGGGTGTATATCTATGTATCTATATCTATATATGAATCACACGTATCACATATGTAAGGATCACACATAAAAGAATTATATATTATATATAATATATATATAATGTGTGTTTGTATATATATATATATATATATATATATATATATATATAGAGAGAGAGAGAGAGAGAGAGAGAGAGAGAGAGGGAGAGAGAGAGAGAGAGAGACTGACTTGTTGTTCCACTTATTTAGGGATTCATTGGTTGATTCTTTTATGTGCCCTAACTGGTGATTAAATTCATAACCTTGGCATATCAGGTCATCACTAACCAACTGAACTATCTGGCTAAGGCCTCTTTAATGTATTTTTTAATGTAATGTAATATCAAGCCATTTCTTTGTATGACCTTTGTATTCCTGTAAGCCTTGTAAAATGTATGTTGCCTTATGTATTACATACATTTATTTTGCCAATTCAGTCTCTTATTTAGTAATAATGTTATATTTTATAAAAATAGTTTATATTTAATGCATATGGTGGTGATAAATATGGATTGGACCTAATTTGAAAATAAAAAGAAATATAACTTCTATCCAGGTTCAAGCATTTAACAGATGAACTGTTAAAAATATAAATAATCAAAATAATGTTTCTATACTATCTATGGGTTCCAAAAACCCTTCAAAATAATTATTCCATTATCAAATTCTTGCAATTTTTTATTTTTACCTTTGACCTGAGAGGTATATCTGCAATTTTATCATCAATCAATCATATCACCTGGCCCTTGCTTCAGGTTAAAATGGTGGTTGGAGAGCTTTCCCTCCTCCAAAACCTCCACTGCCTAATTTTGCCCAAGCTCACTTTCTAAAGTTGTTTAAGGACCATTCATTGTCTGTTAAGCATGCAGAGTAGAGCAAAGGTTGATGATTCTTAATTGGACTTCATTAAGTGATAATATAAGATCTCAAGCTCCTCCTTATAACCCAGGATTGTACAGTAATGTCATAACATGAGGAAATAATGAACTAGGAGGCAAGCATCACCATGCATTAGAATACTCCAGCAACTTGTTATTTTATAGATATATTATCTCAAGAGAGGTATTAAGTGAGGTACATACTAATAGCTTTTTCCAATTCCCATTTTAAGAATGAACTATATTTTTGTCATAATGAAGGCTTTCTGATTTGAATTGTTATAGTTTGGAAGACTATTGGATTCTGTTTGTCTTTTACTACTATTTATTAGCTGCCCCCAACTACGAGGAACAAGTTTATTTAATCATTCCACAGCTTCTTCAGTCCACTTGAAACCTAGGTTTTTGGTTATGGATCATTTCTAAATCTAGGGATTGTACTTTTCTTCATTTTCTGTATGGTAATTTCAAATACCACGTTGGTTATGTAGGGAATTAAGGTAACATTTTTGTGAAGGACATTTTACTATTCTATTTAGATCAAGGTCAGCTCTATACTTTTTATTTTTCTCTGATCATAGGAATCACTGCAAGTAGAAGAGTCATAACTCTTGAGAGACATAACTCCCATGTCAGGGAAATGAATGCCCAAATATATAGTACAATTCCAAGTGCTTTAGAGATAACCACAATGAAGGATAATGAGCTGAACTTGGTCTTCTGTAACACAAAGCTAATATATTCAGAAAACATATTGCCCTTCATCACAATTTAGTGTAATTTCTTCTAATCCATTACCTGAACAATAAACTCAAATATCTTATTCAAGCATTAACATTAAACTGCTTTTCTCAATATATCAATATGACAATTTAAGTTTATATGCCTCAAGGGGAACTGGACAGTAAGAAGTAGCTTGTATGTATGTTCTTCCTGAACTTCTCCATAAATTTCTATGAATAAGAAACCAAATGACTGACAGTGGAATTCTATGCGAAAAAAAAGAAGGAGCTCCTACCCTTTGCAACAGCATGGATGAAACTGGAAAGCATTATGCTGAGTGAAATAAGCCAGGCAGTGAAAGACAAATACCATATGATCTCACCTTTAACAGGAACCTAAACAACAAAACAAACAAGCAACTAAAATATAACCAAAGACACTGAAATAGAGAACAGGCTGACAGGGCCCAGAGGGGATAGGGGAGGGAATTTCAGGGGAAAACAGAAAGAAGGGTTTACAGGAACAAGTATAAAGGACACATGGACAAAAACTAATGGGGGTGGAAATGGGAGGGAGGGAGGGAGCACTGGGGGGGGGGGCGGTGAGCTGGGATGGGAGTAAAAGACAGAAAACTGTACTTGATAACAATTAAAATAAATAAAAAATTTTTAAAAGAGAAACCAAATGACTGAGTAAACACTAACATTTACAACTCAGATGGTTTATGAAAGATAGACGTGGCAGTGAAATAGATTAGTTCCACAAGATATATGACAGCAATTTTGTCCTAAACTTACATGAAAGTGAATATCAAGTTCAATGGTCCTTACAGGGCTAGAGGCTTAGGGAATTATTAGAGTTTATACTTTGAAAACACACTAACTGGAAAGAAAACCAACCAATGTATTTTTCACATTTAAGATGATAGGCTTTGTATATGTACACACGTTTATGTGTGTGCCTATGTATATGTAAGAAAAATGGAAGGAGAGTTGATTTTATCCCTTAAACATTAAAATTAGTTTTTACTACAAGAAACTAATTCAAAATTGCTAGAAAGATATTTTGTAGGAGGTCTTGTTTCTGTCCCTAAATCAAAACTACTGATTAACTCAAATGTACACTGGGAACAGGGAAGCTCCCATTTGCTAACAAAGCAGTTGTTAAATAAATATTAGATTTTAGTAAATTACTACAGATTATCTACTCACTCAAGTGGAATTGCTCTGGAAAAAAAAGATATCAGGCTCAAAGGATATTGACTGTCATATGTATAGACTTAATATTTCTCAGAGCAGCTTGTGGACGTCCACTTAGAAAAAACATTGGCTCCTCAATCCAGTGTAATAAAATAGATTCTCAGGGCAAGAGGATGGTGAAAGTGTATTCTACACAAACACCCAGAAAATTATTCTGAATCCTTCATTTGAATAACCATTTCCAGCTTGGGATGCTGTTTCCCTACCCCCCATTCAATTCAAATCATTATATATTTAACTGTAATGTAATAGGAATTCTGCCTGGATATTTGTCCCAAAGTCCATCTTGTCATGAAGTTCCTAGGCTGTTAGGAAAGATGCATGTGAACATGCACATGCACTAATCTGAATCAGGAAAACAGGAGACACAGCTCTGAGGATATGGCATTGGAAGGGTCCTTGAGGAGTGAATAGAGTTAGTCAAGGGAGTCAAGGAAACAAAAAGAGAGAGGGGACATTTCCAAATAATAAAACTCATCTTGTGAGGCAGAATTGATTACACAGGCTGGGTTTGAAACCTGGAAAACCTTAATGGCTGGGAAAGAAAAGGAGAAGTTTGTGGCTAAATGGGTGTGGCTGAAGGGATAAAGGTGAAAATTTAAAATATTTTAAACTTATCTTCACCAGTCTGGAGTTTTCATACCGTTTTCAAGGTTTTGCCCCACTTTAGTGCTACTTGTATCAATATTCCATTAATATGTTGCTATTCCTCTAATCATTTTTTATTTTTAAAAAATTCATATCACTATGTAAATGCAAAACCAACATCATCTAACATAAATAGAAGGTCACTTTTTACTGTGGTAAAACTGGTAACACATTGTATACATTTTTTATGTACAACATAATTTGTTATTCATATATTACATAGTGATCACCGTATAAGTCTAGCTACCATATATCACCACACAATTGATCCCCTTCACACTTTTTACCCTCTCCCCAAACCCCTTTTCTAGTAACCACCAATCTGTTCTCTGTGGGTATGTGTTTAAAAATCACATATAGGTGTCCTTATATGGTGTCTGTCTTTCTCCATCTGATTTATTTCACTTAGCATAGTATTTTCAAATGGCGGGTTTTCTGTTCTCTTCTTATGGCTGAAAAGTATTTGCTTGTGTTTATTCATCCATCTATCAATGGATACTTAGGTTGTTTCCATATCTTAGCTATTGTAAATAATGCTACAATTAACATAAGGGTGCATATATCTTTTAGAATTGGTGTTGTATTATTTGATAAATACCCAGAAGTGTAGTGCTTGGTCATATGTTAGTTCTATTCTCAATTTTTTGAGGAATCTCCATACTGTTTTCCAAAGTGGCTGTACCAGTTTTCATTCCAACAGACAGTGCATAAAGATTCTCTTTTTGCCACATTCTCTCTAACACTTGTCACTTTTTGTGTTTGTGATAACGGTCACTCTAACAGGTGTGAGGCAATAGCTCCTTGTGGTTTTTTGATTTGCGTTTTCCTGATAAGTAGTGATGTTGAACATCTTCCAATGTACTTGTTGACCATCTGTATTTTCTTTGTAAAAATGTTTATTCAGATCCTCTGCCCATTTTTTAATCAATTGTTTGCTTTTACATTGTTGAGTTGTGTAAATTCTCTCTCTCTCTACACACACACACACACACACACAGAATTGAATGTATAATTTCAAATATTTTCTTATTTAGTGGTTGCCTTTTTATTTTATTAATAGTTTTCTTCATGGTGCAGAAGCTTTTCCGTGTGATGTAGTCCCATTTGTTTTGTTTTATATTGTTTTCCTTGCCTTTGGAGTCATTCCACTCCCCATCCACCTACCCCTACCCGCCCCTCCCCCCCAAAAAAAAACATTGCTAAGACCAATATCAAGCTACTTACTGCCTATGCTTTCTTGTAGGAATTTCATAATTACAGGTCTTACATTCAAGTTCTTTATTCATTTTGAATTGAGTTTTGTGAGTGGTGTAAGTTTTGTTCTTTTGCATATGCTGACCAGTTTTCCAGCTCCATTTTTAAAAGATACTAACCCTATTGTATGTTCTCAGTTTCTTTGTCAAAAATTAGTTGTTGCAATATATGTGGATTTATATGTGGGCTCACCATTTTGCTTTATTGATCTATGTGTCTAGTATTAGTCTAATAACATACTGTTTTGATCATGATTGCTTTGTAACATAGTTTGAAATCAGAATGTGTGATACTTCCAGCTATGTTCTTCTTGCTCAAGATTACTTTGGCTATAGATCTGTGAAAAAATTACCATTGAAATTTTGATAAGAATTGCATTGAATCTACATATTGCTTTGGATAGTATGGACAATGTAAAAATGTTAATTCTTCCAATACATAAACAAACTATATTTTCATCTATTTTTGCTTTTTTTTAAATTTCTTTCATCATGTGTTACGGTTTTTAGTGAATAAGTCTTTCATTTCCTTGGTTAACCTATTCCTAGGTATGTTATTCTTTTTGATTCAGTTGTTTGTTATTATTGTATAAAAATGCCATAGAGCACTGGCTGAGTAGCTCAGTTGGCTAGAGTATTGTCCAACTATGCCAAAACTGCAGGTTTAATCCCAGCCCAGAGCACATACAAAAATCAACCAATGGATTCATAAATAAGTGGAACAACAATTACTGTGTTGGGGGGTGAATGGAGACAATTGTACTTAAATAACAATAAAAAAGAACACACATCAAGTTAAAAAATAAGTGAAACAAAAATCAATATTTCTCTCAATCAATCAATAAGTAAATCAATCAATAAATAAAAATTCTATGGATATATTGTACACTAATTTTGTATTCTGCAACTAAATTAATTTATTACTTCTATAAGTTCCTTTAGTGGCAAATTTGGCATTTCTAAATAGAGTTTAATGTTGTCTGTGACATGTTTATCCCTTCTTTTCTGATTTTAATAGTTTTATTTCTTTTCCTGTCCTAACTGCTTAGAACTTAAGTGGTTAGAACTTCCAATACTATCTATATTTGTTGAAAATGTTGAGAATGGGCATCCTTGTCTTGTTCCTGATCATAATAAAAGCTTGCAGCTTTTCACCATTCAGTATGTATTTTCTGTAGGTTTGTCATAAATGGCCTTCATTTTGTTGAGGTACATTCCCTTTATACCCACTTTGTTTTGGTTTACTCATCTAATAAGTATATGCTAGATTTTTTTCAAATGCCTTTTGTGCATCTATTGAGATGGTCATATACTTTTCAAATTTCTTTTATCTTTTTTCTTATTGTTCTTCAAGTACAATTGTCTCCATTTTCCTGCTGCTACTTTCCCCTCCCTACCCACTCCCTTCCCGCCTTGTATACTTCCACCTTTGATTGTTTCCATGGGTCTTGTATGCATGTTAAAGGACTCATATAAATTTCATTTTTCATTTTGTTAATGTATCACATATATTGATTTGCAGGTGTTGAACCATTCTTGTGTCCCTGAAATGCAACTCACTTGGTCATGATGTATGATTTTTTAAATATATTATTTCTAATATCCTATTGAAGATTTTTCTATCTATCTTTATCAATAGAGGCCTGCAATTTTCTGTTTCTGTGTGTGTGTGTGTGTGTGTGTGATATCCTTGTCTTATTTTGGTATGAGGATAATCATAAAATAAGATTGGAAGCCTTTGCACCTCATTAAATTTTTAGAAGAATTTAAAAAAATGCATATTATAACCCTGGCTGGTATGACTCAGTGGATTGAGTGTCAGCCTACAAACCAAAGCATCTCCAGTTTGATTCCCAGTTAGGGCACATGTCTGGGTTATAGGCCAGGTCCCTGTAGGGGGGCATGAAAGAAGCAAACACAAGTTCATGTTTCTCTTTCTTCTCTTTCTCCCTCTCTTCCCTCTCTAAATATAAATAAATAAAATATTTTTTCAAAAAGAATCTTTAAAAATTATTAAAATTATTTTTAAAATACATATTATATATTTTTTGAATTTTGGTAGAATTTTTTAGTGATGCTATCTGGTCTTGAACTTTGCTAGAAGTTCAAGTTTGCTGGGAAGTTTTGGTTACTAATTTAATCTCCTTACTAATATGTATTCAGATATTTTACTTTCCCAAGGCTTACTCTTGAAGACTGTATGTGTCTAAGATTTTACCCATTTCTTCTAAGATGTTCATTTGTTGTGTTTAATTGTTGTTTTTGAATTTTCTTTTTTATTTTTTTATTATTTTTATCATTTTTATTGCTGTTCAAATACAGTTGTCTCCATTTTCCCACCACCACTTTCCCCCACTCCACTCTCTCTCACCTCCCACCCTTGATCCTATCCCCCTTTGGCTTCGTCCATGGGTCCTTTATACGTGTTCCTCCATAACCCTGTCCCTAATTTTCCCAATATCCCTCTCCCCCTTTCCCTCTGGTTACCATCAGTCTGTTAGTTTCAATGTCTCTGTTTATATTTTGCTTGGTTGTTTGTTTCAGGTTAATCAGGTTTCACTTATAGGTGAGATCATATGGTAGTTATCTTTTACTTCCTGGCTTATTTCACTTAGCATAATGCTCACCAGTTCTATCCATGCTGTTGCAAAGGGTAGGAATGCCTTCTTTCTTTCTGCTGCGTAGTATTCCATTGTGTAAATGTACCAGTTTTTTTATCCACTCATTGACTGATGGACTGTTAGGCTCTTTCCAGCACTTGGCTATTAATAGTAAATAACAGTGCTTCTTATGATTTTGGTCTTCTTAAGTTTATTTAATACAGATTACAGCTCCTGGGGCCCGCAGCATTGTGGATGAGATAGGAGACAAATTCACATGGACTAGGAAGTCCTGTTGTAGAAAAGAGACAGCATGGTCATTCTCTCAAGAGGAGAGCACCCTGACCCTTGCCTTCACAGGCTTTTATTGGGCTCAATTTGCACAGGAATAAAGCTCATCAATCATTGTCATGCATAAGTGATTAAACAATTAAATAACATTCAAAGAACTCTGAGGGCTTATTCTTATTATTTCTCTGATTACTAGTGATGTTGAGCATCTTTTGGCCATCTGTATGTCCTCTTTGGAGAAGTGTCTGTTCAGATCCTTTGCCCATTACATATTTGTATTGCTTACTCTTTGGTGTTGAGTTTTATAAGTTCTTTATAAATTTTGGATATTAACCCTTATCTGATATATCATTGACAAGTATGTTTTTTCTATCCAGTAGGTTGTTTTTTTATTTTGTTCATGATACCCTTTGTTGTACAAAAACATTTAGTTTGATGTAGTCCTGTGTATTTATATAGTTTTGTTTACTTTGCCCAAGAAGATATATCAGAAAAAACTATTGCTATGAGAAATGTTAGAGATTTTACAGCCAATATTTTCTTCTAGGATTTTTATGGTTTTGAATCTAACATTTAAGTACTTAATCCATTTCAAGCTTGTTCTTGTTTATGGTATAAAAATGTTGCTTAATTTTATTTTTTCATGTATCTGTCTAATTTTCCCAACATTATTTATTGAATAGATTATTTATACCCCATTGTCTCCTTTTGCCTCTTTTGTCATGTATTAATTGACCATAAAGTTGTCAGTTTATTTTTGGGATCTCTATTCTGTTCCATGAATGTATAGACCTGCTTTTATGCCAGTACTGTGCCGTATGAATACTATGGCCTTGTAGCAATAGTATAGTTTGATAACAGGCAGCATGATTTCTTCCACTTTGTTCTTCTTTCTCAAGATTACTTTGGCTATTTGGGGTCTTTTATATTTGTATATAAATTTTTGAAATATTTCTTCTAGTTCTGTGCAAAACACCATTGGTACTTGATAGGAATTGCACTGAATCTACAGATTGCTTTGGGTACTATGGACATTTTAACAATGTTAATTCTTCATATCATGAACTAGTTTTATGCTTCCAGTTATTTGTGTCTTCTTTCATTTTTTTCCCTTTTCTTTATAATTTGCTAAGTATAGGCCTTTGATATCACTGATCAATTTTTTCCTAAGTATTTTAATTATTTTATGAAGTTGTGGTTGGGAATGTTTTCTTAGTTGCCAGCCACAAAAAAGGAACTATCTCTTTTTTATAGTTCATTATTAATGTTTAAAAATGCAAATGATTTCTGGATATTTATATTGTATTCTGCTACTTTGTTGAATTCATTTCTCAGTTCTACCAATCTGTACCTTTTAATCATTTTATCTTTTTCACCCTCTCTCCTCTATCAATCATCAGTCTGTTATTTGTATCATGAGTTTGTTTGAATTTTGTTTGTTGTTTTATTTTGTGATTTAGATTCTATGCATAACTGAAATCATATGCTATTTGTCTTTCTCTGACTGACGCATTTTACTTAGCATAATATACTGTAGATTCATTTGTGCTGTCACAAATATAAAATTTCTTTCTTATTTTGGCCAAGTAATATTCTACCATATATATGTAACTTAACTTTTTATCCACTTGTCTGTGATGGGCACATGTATTGTTCCCAAATCTTAGCTATTTCAAACAATGCTACAATAAATATAGGGATACATGTATTTTTTAAAACTAGTATTTCTGGCATTAAAATAAAGAACAAACTGACAGAACCAGAGCTGGGAGGTGAGGAATAATAAGAGGAAATAAGGGAAGGTCTATCAAGAAACACGTGTAAAGGACACATGGACACAAGCCAAAGAGGGTAGGTTCAAGGGTGGGAGGTAGGGATGGGCGGGGAGAGGGGCCATGTTGGGATGGAAATGCAGATAACTGTACTTGAACAACAATAGAAAAAATAAATAAATTAGTGTTTCTTTTTTTCTTCAAATTTGTTACCCGGAAGTATAATCACTGGTTCATAAAGAAGTACCATTTTTAATTTTTTGNTAATGAGAGGAAATAAGGGAAGGTCTATCAAGAAACACGTGTAAAGGACACATGGACACAAGCCAAAGAGGGTAGGTTCAAGGGTGGGAGGTAGGGATGGGCGGGGAGAGGGGCCATGTTGGGATGAAAATGCAGATAACTGTACTTGAACAACAACAGAAAAAATAAATAAATTAGTGTTTCTGTTTTTCTTCAAATTTGTTACCCGGAAGTATAATCACTGGTTCATAAAGAAGTACCATTTTTAATTTTTTGAGAAACCTCCATAGTCTTTTCTTTAGTGACTGTATCAAACTTTATTCCCACCAGTAGTGTATAGGATACATGTTTTTTTTTTCCAGCCCCTTTGCCAACCTTTGGTTTTTGATTTATTCATGATATCTGTAGCATCTCATTGTTATTTTAATTTACATTTCTCTGATAATTAGTGATATTCAGCATCTTTCATATGTCTACTAGCCATCTGTATAAACTCCTTGGAGAAGTGTTTATTCAAGTCCTCTGCCTATTTTTTAATTTGCATTTTTTGTTTTAAGGGACTGAGTTGTATGAGTTATTTTAAAATAAATTTTGGATATTAAACCCTAAGCAAATGTACTATTGGTTAATATCTTGTTCAATTCAGTAGGCTGTCTTTTTTGTTTTGTTGATGATTTTTTTCGTGAGCAAAATGTTTTTAGTTTGATGTAGTTTAATTCCTGTGTTTTTCTCTTGTTTCCCTTGTTCAAGGAGATATAGTTAGAAAACACATTGCTAAGAGAAATTTCATAGATTTTAATCTGCCTACTCATTTGTAATGAAAATGTTGTCTACTTTCACTTTTTCTACATGTATCATTCCAGTTTTCAAAACACCATTTCTTAAATGAACAGTCTTGACCCCATTGTATATTTTTGTCTTCTTTGTCAAATATTATTTACTATATAGATGTGGATTTATTTCTGGGCTGTTTATCAGTTCCATGGATCTATATGTCTGTTTTTAATGCCACTATCATGCTGTTTTAACTACTAATCTTTGCACTATGGTTTGATATCAGGTAGAATGATGACTCAAACCTTGTTCTCAAAATTCCTGTGGCTATTCAGGGTCTTTAGTGGTTCTATGTAAATGTTTGGATTATTTGTTTTGGTTCTGTAAATAATGCACTTGGTATTTGATAAGAATTGTGTTTAATTATAAATTACTTGATGTTGTTAATATTTTGATGATGTTCATTCTTTCTACCCATAAGCATCATATATGTTCTTATTTATTTGTATATTCTTCAATATGTTTCTTCAGTGTCTTATAATTTTCTGAGTATGAAAATTATAGTCTTTTATGTAATTATAGTCTTTATTATGTTGAGTTATGGTCACTCTATTCCCACTTTCCTGAAAGGTTTTTTTTTATAAATGTGTGCTGGATTTAATCAAATGCCTTTCTTCATCTATTGAGATAATCATATAATTTTGATCCTTCATCTTGTTTGTGTTGTGTATAACCTTAATTTATTTTCAGATTTTGTACCAACTTTGTATGCCAAGAATAAATCCTACTTCATTGTAGTGTATGATCTTTTATTTTTAGTATATTTTATTGATTATGCTATTACAGTTGTCCCATTTTTTTCTCTCTTGTATCACCCTCTACTCTGCAACCTGCCCCCCAAGTAGCATTCCCCCTACCCTTGGTTCATGTTCATGGGTTGTATATATAAGTTCTTGGGATTCACCATTTCCTATACTATTCTTAGCCTCCCCTTGTCTGTTTTGTACCTACCGTTTATGCTTCTTATTCCTTGTACCTTTCCCGCTTTCTCCTCCCACACCCTCTTTGCTAATAACCCTCCATGTGATCTCCATTTCTGTGATTTTGTACTTATTCTAGCTGTTTGCTTAGTTTCCTTTTGTTTCAGTTTTTTAGGTTCCATTTGTTGTCATTTTACTGTTCATGGTTTTGATCCTCTTCTTTTTCTTAAATAAGTCCTTTTGACATTTCATATAATAAGGGCTTGGTGATGATAAACTTCTTTAACTTGACCTTATCTTGGAAGCATGTTGTCTGCCCTTCCATTCTAAATGATAGCTTTGTTGGGTACAGTAATCTTGAATGTAGACCCTTGTCTTTTATGAGTTGGAATACTTCTTTCCAGCCTCTTCTTTCCTGTAAGGTTTCTTTTGAGAAATCAGCTGGTAGTCTTATGGAAACTCCTTTGTAGATAACTGTCTCCTTTTCCCCTGCTGCTTTTAAGATTCTCTTGTTATGTTTAATCTTGGGTAATTTAATTATGCTATGTCTTGGTGTGTTCCTCCTAGGGTCCAATTTCTTTGTGACTCTCTGAGCTTCCTGGACTTCCTTGAAGTTTATTTCCTTTGCCGGATTAGGGATGGTTTCTTTTATTATTTTTCAAATTAGTCTTTAATTTCTTGTGCTTCCTCTTCTCCATCTCACACCCCTATGATTCAGATTTTGGAATGTTTAGAGTGTTCCCAGAGTTTTCTAAATCTCTCTTCATTTTTTTAAAAATTCTTGTCTCTTCATTCTGTTCCAGTTCAATATTTATTTCTTCATTCTGTTCTAAATTGTTGATTTGAGTCCCAGTTTCCTCCCCTTCATGGTTGGTTCCCTGTATGTTTTCCCTTTCACTTTGTATAGCCCACACTTTTTTCTCTGTTTTGCAACCATACTCAATAATTTTTGTGAGCATTCTGACTACCAGGGTTTTCAACTCTGCATCTGATAGGTTGGCTATCTCCTGATCACTCAGTTTTTTCCTGGAGTTTTATCTGTTCTTTCATTTAGGCCATATTTTTTGTCCCAGAGAACGTGTTAGGTCATAAGCACGTGTTAGGTGGAGCCTTAGGTATTTGCCAGGGCAGAGCATCCCACATAGCTACACTGTGGCACTGCATGTGGGGGAATTGTCCACATACAGTGGAGGGAACAATGTCACTTGCTTGGCTCTCGGTCAGCTTTCAGTCATCTCCCCCTCTACCCACAAGCAAGTTGGGCTTATCTGGTGCTGATTCCTGGGTAGATGGGCTTCTGTAAGTATTGGGTCTCTGTGGGTGTCCAACAAACTCTCTTTTGAAGCTAGGAGTTTCTCCTGCCACCAGAGCCCCCCCCACACCACACACGAATTTTTGCAGCCAGAAGTTTTGGGGCTTTAGTATCCCAAGCTGGTTGCAAGGTCGATCTCACTCCCCAGTTGCCCCCCCTCCCTTATTCACATATGAATGTGGGACTTCCCCATCCACCAGCCACTGGTTTCTCCATCCACTCACCTGCCTGGTTCATCGCTTTGCTAAGTGTCCTCTCCAGCTTGGCTGCCTATCTCTACCCCTCCTACCAGTCTGGATGAATGTCTCTTCTTTAACCGCTTGGTTGTTGGACTTCCACTCAGATTTCTGGCAGTTCTGGTTGTTTTTTGTTTTTAATTTTTTTTGTTGTCCTTTGATTTTATGAGGAAGCAAAGCATATCCAACTATGTTTCTATATTGGCTGGAAATGTTCTGATCTTTTTAATGTATTGCCAAATTTTTTGATAATGTTTTGTGAAAGAATTTTGCATTTATATTCATCAGGAATATGACTTATAATATTTTTGCAATGTATTTGGCTTTAGAATTATAATAATAATGGCCTCATAAAATGAGCTAAGGAGTCTTCCCTCCACTTAAATTTTTGGAATAGTTTGAGAAGGGTAATTGTCAGTTCTTCTTTGAATGTATGACCAAATTTTCCTGTGAAACCATCCAGGTCAGGATTTTGTTTGTTGTTACTTTTTTGATCACTGCTTTTATTTCTGTAGGTGTAATCATTCTGCTTAGCTTTTTTTTGTTTTGTTTTATTTTAGAAGTCTGTTTAAGGAATTTATTTTTTTCTTTAGATTGTTCAATTTTTTGGCACACAGTGTTTTATAATATTTTTGTTATCTTTTTTATTTCTATGATACAAAGAAATTTGTTGTTCTTTTATTTCTGCTTTTATTTATTTGGGTCACTTGTCTTATTTCCTTGATGAGCATGGTTAAAAGTTTATGATTCTTTTTTGTCTTTTCAAAGAACCAACTCTTGGTTTTATTGATTTTTGGACTAATATTCTTTAAATTTCCACTCTTAATTTCATTATTCATTTTTTTCTATTCACTTTGGACTTTTTTGTTGTTTTATTTTTAGTTTTTTTCAGGTCTAAGGTTAGTTTTTATAATTGAGATGTTTTCTTGTTTCAACAGCACTATAGGCCTATAATGCTATGAATTTTCCTCTCAGGACTGCTGTCTCTGTGTCCCATTAATTTTGTGGCATTGTGTTTTTATTTTCATTTGTCATAGGTGTTTTTGATTTTTTTAATTTCATTGCTAATCCATTTGTTGTTAGCTAGGTTGTCATTTAGCTTCCATGTGTTTTTTGGTATTTTTTTAAGTTTTATGAGTGGTTTTTGTAATTGACTTCTATTTTCTTACCATTGCACTCAAAAAAAAGATTTTTGATATGACTTTTATTCTGTTAAATTTATTTAGATTTATTTTAAGACCTAAAATATGGTCTATCCTGGAAAATGTTTTATATGCACTTGAAATGAATATATATTCTGCTGTGGGATGAAATGCTCTGAAGTTATCGACTAAATTCATCTGATCTTATGGGTCATTTAAGACCATTGTTTCCTTGTTGATTTTATGTCTGAAAGATCTATCCATTAATGTTACTGAGGTGTTAAAGTCCATTGATATGACAATATTACTGTCAAACTTGTCCTTTAGTCCACCACAATTTGTTTTATATATTTAGATGCTCTGATGTTGGGTTCATAAATATTTATGAGTTATATTCTTAGTATTCTATGTCTCTTATAGCTTTGTTTGAATGTCTATTTATTTATTTAAAATATTTTATTTATTTATTTTTAGAGAGAGAGGAAAGGAGGGAGAAAGAGGAGGAGGGAAACATCAGTGTGTGGTTGCCTCTCATATAGCCCCCATTGGGGACATGGCCTGAAACCCAGGCATGTGCTCTGACTGGAAATTGAACTGGTGACCCTGTGTTTTGCAGTCTGCCTTCAATCCACTGAGCTACAACAGCCAGGACTAAAGTCAACTTAATATGTTACGTACCCATTGTTTTTAAATTTCCATTTGCATGGCATCATAACATATCTTTATTCATCCTTTTGCTTCTAGTCTTTATATGTTTTTCATTCTGAGGTGGGTCTCTTTTACACAGCCTATGTATGGTTTCCTTATTCATTTAACTACACTATATCTTTTCATTGAAGCATTTAATCTATTTACATTTAAAGAGATTATTAACAGGTATATATTTAATGCCATTTTATTCTTTATAATTATGTTTATCTTTTATTTTCTTTCTACTTCTTAAAGAAGTCTTTTTACATTTTTTGCAGTACTGGTTTGATGACGATACACTCCTTTAGCTTTTTCTTGTCTGTGAAACTCTTTTTTCTTTTTTTGCTTCAATTAAAAAAAATGTCTTGTTGGTAGAGTAATCTTTTTTATCACTGTGAGTATTTTTTATTGATCTCTTCTGGCCTGAAAAGTTTTTGTTGAGAAATCTTTTGACAATCTTATAGAGGCTCTCTTTTGGTAACTGTCTTTTTCTTATTGTTTTTAATATTTTTCTTCTTGTCTTTAATCTTTGCACTTTTATATATTTACTTATATAATTTTAAAATTTTATTGATTGATTAATTTTAGAAAGGGAGGGGTAAAGAGAGAGAGAAACATCAATTTGTTGTTCTGCTTATTTATCCATTAATTGGTTAATTCTTGTTTGTACCTTTACTGGGAATTGAACTGGCAACCTTGACATAGAGGGATAATTCTTTAACAAACTGAGCTACCCAGCCAGGGCTAACCTTTTCCATTTTAATTGTAATATGTCTTGGTATGGACTTGTTTGGATTCATCTAGTTTCAGACTTTCTGTGCTGCCTGAAATTATGTGTTTTTTCTTTCACCAAGTTAAAGAAATTTTCAGTAAAAATTTCTGCAAATAAGTTCTCAACTTGCCCTCTCCCTTCTTCTGGAACCTATATGATGTAAATGATGTTATGTTTTCCCAAAGATTCCTTAGGCTACCCTTATTTTTATTTTAACTTTTTGCAGCTCTAATTGGGTGTCTTCTGCTACCTGTGTTTTCCAAATTGTTAATCCAGTCCTCTTCTTTATCTAATCTGCTGTTGATTCCTTGTATTGTGTTTTTATTTAAGTTATTGCATTCTTTATATCTGACTACTCCAGTTCTATTTTATTGTTACTATGTCCTTCTTTATGCTTGCTATCTCTTTGTTGAAGTTCTTACTGAGTTCATTCATTCTTTCTCTACGTTATTTGAGCATTTTTATAACCATGGTTTTGAACTCTGTGTCTGGTGGATTGCTTGCTTCCATTTTATTTAGGTTTTGGCGGGGAGGAATTTTTTCTGTTCTTTCACTAGGGGTGTTTCTTTGTCTCCCCATTTTTACTGCATCTCTGTATTTCTTTCTGTGTATTAAGAATTTTAGGTATGTTTCCCAGTCTTGGTATACTAGCTTTATACAATAAGCATCCTGTGGTGCTCAGTGGCACCACTCAATGCTCAGTATTCCTGGTCACCTAAACTAGGGGCTCCAAGAATGTCCCTTGTGTGAGTTATGTATGCCCTCTTGTTGTAGTTTAGTTTTGATTTCTGTTGGCCTGTGCATGGGTCAGGTTGACCCCTCTGGCTTGCTAACTATGAGGACTGGCCTTGACCACAGAATGGTTACTGACCTCATGAAACAGAATTTGCCCCAGCAAGATTCAGAGACTGCTGAGATCTTCCTTTGGATGTACCACTTGTGAAAGTATTTGGTCGTGCTTTGATGTGGTCTCTTGTTGCCAGCAAATATTTTGGTTTTAGGGCCTCTTCTGAGGGACTCTGGTGCAGATCAATATCAGACACTATGTATGACCAGCTGTGGAGCTACCTCTTTGAAGCTACAGAGAAATTCACAATTTGTGGCTGCCTTTGCTGGGCCTGGGTACAAATGGGAGTGGCCAAGCTGTGTACTAAGTCTGGCTTCCCCCAACATTGAGCACAGGGAGAAGGTTAACAAAAGGCCCAAGGCATCTCAAGATCTTCTTCTCCCTGCTGGGTGCCTCTTAGGCTCAGTCACAGAAAGAACCTCTAGTGGTACATGAGTTGCATTAGGGAAGTTCGTATTCAGTCACCAGGTAAGTTCAAGTGGTGTTAACCAGGTTGATACAGAATCAAACTTAGCACTAGTGTTGGGTCTGAGGCCATTCAGCAAAAGTCTCTGTGCACACCAAGGCCAGCTGCCACCAGGCTGGCACCTGTGGACCTGTGTTGGGATGAGATCTCGGGTATTTATCAGGGTAAGTCCAGCAGTGTTCATCAGGCTAAAACAGACTAAGATTTGGTTTGGGAGGGAGGACTCTACTCAGTAATGGTGGTTCTGATTAGGGGGAAGTTGGCTTAGAGCCCACACACCTCAGGCTCTCCTTATGTACCTCTGCATCCCCTGAGTCTATCTGGACCTTTTTGTGAGCCTTCCGACTAAGCCTACACTATGCATTCAGTCCAGCTGCAGCCAGTTGGCACCTCTGAAGAGCGCAAACTTGGCATGGTAGTCTCACAAGAAGTTGGGAGGGTGGTGCTATTGTATGCCCCCAAGCTGATGCCATGTGAGGGGGATGCTTGACCCAGGAAAGATGGCATCTATGGGCAGTGTGAGACAAGGACTCAGCACAAGGACCTTGTTGGCTATGCCTTTAGTTCTCTCCCCCAAGTCACACATGTCAGTCTCTCCTTTTAAGACTTTAGTCTGCTTTGAGCCACTTTTACTCTGTTGCAACCCAGAGTGAATACCTGCAAATTAGATTTTTACAGGCTCTTTAAGAGGACATCTGGGTTTCTAGCAGACTCCTATTCTCCCTGATGGGTGAATTGCTTTCAGTTTTCACAGACAGATATTAGTTAGGATCTTCTTTCAGGCCATGGTGTTCTGAGTCTGACATGGGACTAAGATCTCTTGATGCTCTGGAAGGACAATTACAGCTTAGATACCATACTGAATTCTCAATGGCCATAAGTAGTTGAAGGATCAGCCCTTTTTATGTCTCCACGCTTCCTACCAGTCTCAATGTGACTTCTGTAAACCCTCTGATACAATACTTCTGTTTAGCTCATCTTTAGTTGGTTATTCAGGTTGATAGTTGTATAATTTAGTTGCACTTCTGGTGTGGTCTTGGGAGGAGGTGAGTGCATCTTCCACTTACTCCATCACCATTTTGAAACCTGTTTGATTTCTCAGTTTAGATCAATTAGTATTTACTCTCTCTGTTCAGGTGCTCTAATTTGGGAGGAATATATATATATTTAAAAGGTTATGTCTTCTTATTGGATTGAAATCTTTATTATTATGTAATATCCATCTTTGATTTTAATGATAGTCTTCATTTTAAAATCTGTTATCTAAGTATAGCTATTCCAGCTTTCCTATGGTTTGCGTGTAACCTTTTTTCATCCTTTCACTTTGTCTGTGTATGTCATTGTATTTAAACTGTGTCTCTTTTGTGCATCATAAAGATGGGTCTTTTCTTTCTGTTTGTTTTTTAATTCATTTAGCTGCTGTACATCTTTTGATTGAAGAATTTAGCTTATAACATTTAAAGTAATTATAGATAGGTAAGTACTTGCAGTTTGTTTTTTTCTGACTGTTTTGTAGTTTCTCGCTCTTTTCTTGTTCTCTTTTCTTATAACTTGATGACTTTCTTTAGTGTTATGTTTAGATTCCATTCTCATCATATTCTGTGGATCTGCTATAGGTTACTGCTTTTTGGTTACCATAAGGCTCACATATCTCGGCCTACATATATTTTGGTCTATTTCAAGTTGCTAACTAGTTAATTTCAACATTTTAGAACTCTACTTTTCTACTCTAACCTTTCACATTTCATGTTTTTGATTGCACATTTTATATATTTTTATTTTGAGTATCCATTTACTAATTGTAGTTAGAGTTACTTTTACTACTTTTGTATTTTGATCAATAGAATATCACTTTTAAAATGAATTAAACTGTTTTAAGGTGATCACTTCATAAGATATGCAAATGTCTAATCACTATGTTGTATACATGAAATAAAATAATATTGCATGTCAACTGTCATTAAAAATAAATTTTAAAATAATTTAAAAAATAAACTGAATTAAAGTAATATTATTAAATTCTATCTCAGGTTTTCTTTTTGTCATCAGGTGATGCTGAGCCTGCTTTGTCAAAAACAAAGTGAGCAAGTGTTAGGAAGGAGATAAAGCTCTTGTAGTAAATTTACACTTTCTCCTTAGGAGTAAGGTGGAAATCAAAGAACTTTCCCGTTATATAATTCATTTGTATTTAGTGCCTTAACCATCTACTAACCCTTTGGAATACTGTCTAGTGTCATCTTGAAAGTTTTTCATCTATTTGAGAATAATTATTATAAATCATAACAATTATAAATGCTGCTCTTAGGCCAATTAGAACCATTAGATAATTTTGAAACAATTCACAGTATGCTTTATTAACTCTTTCATATAAGTACCGAGACCAGCCTCAAATGAAAGGAGCAAGTTCAAAATTTTTTAGGCCACATGCTCTGTTTTCATCAGTCAAGTGTGATTTTGTGCTTTAAGGAAAATACAGACACGATTCATCATCGTAATAATAGACTATTGAGTAAAACCTTTTTCACTAAAAGTTAAAAGCAGAAATGAGGCTACTTTTCTTCTTTCACCATTGTATCCCTCATCACATATACAGGAACAGGCACATAGAAAGTATATACTAATTATAGGGACTTCTGGCCAAGATGGAGGCATAAGTAGATACACTGTGCCTCTTTGCACAACCAAAAGAAAAACAACAAGAAATTTAAAAACAAAAAATAAACAGAACTGCCAGAAAATAGAATTGTATGGAAGTCTGACAACCAAGGAGTTAAAGAAAAAAGTTACATCCAGACCAATAGGAGAGGTGAAGAAGGGCAATATGGGTGAAGAAGACTTGTAGCAAGGCAGTGGCTAGAGAACCTGGGTGGGCAGGGTGGAAGCTGGAAGACTGGGAGGTCCCACATCTATGTGAGGATAAACCAAGAGGAAAAATTCAGGAGCAAGACAGACCTCACAACCCAACCCAGGGTTCCAGTGCAGTGAGAGAAAGACTCAAAATCTCTGACTGATAAAACCTGTGGGAGTTGCAGTGGCAGGAAAAACTCCCAGCCTCATAAGACTTCATTGGAGAGACCCACAGGGTTCTAGAACACATAAAAACCTACCCACCTAGGAAACAGCACCAGAATATCCCAGTTTGCTTGTGGGTAGTGCAGGAAGTGACTGAAAGCTGGCTGAGAACTGAGCAAGTGGCATTGTTCCCTCTTGGACCCTCCCCCCACATACAGCACCACAAAGCATCCACATGAGTTGCTCTGCCCTGGTGAATACCAAGGGCTCCACTCCTTACTATTTAACAGGCATGCCAAGACAAAAAAAAGTGGCACAAGTGAAAGAACAGATCAAAATTCCAGAAAAAATACAACCAGATGTTGAAGGATAGCCAATTTATAAGATGCAGAGTTCAAAACACTGATAATCAGGATGCTCACAGAAATAATTGAGTATGGTCACAAAATAGAGGAAAAAGTGAAGGCTATGAAAATCTGAAATAAAGAAATATGTACAGAGAACCAACAGTGATGGGAAGAAAACCAGGACTAAAATCAACAGTTTGGACCAGAAGGAAGAAATAAACATTCAACCAGAAGAGAATGAATAAAGAAGAATTTTTTTAAAAAATGAGGAGAGGCTTAGAAACCTACGGGACAACTTTAAATGTTCCAACAACAGAATTACCGAGTTGCCAGAAGGAGAAGAGGAAGAGCAAGACATTTAAAACTTATTTGAAAAAATAATGAAAGAGAATGTCACCAATCTGGCAAAGAAAATAGACTTCCAGAAAGTCCAGGAAGCTCAGAGAGTCCCAAAGAAGTTGGACCCAAGAAGGAACACACCAAGGCACAACATAATTACATTACCCAAGATTAAAGATAAGGAGAGGATCTTAAAAGCAGCAAGAGAAGGGAAGAGATCTACCCACAAAGAAGTTCCCTTAAGTATATCAGTCGACTTCTCAAAAGAAAGTTATAGGCAAAAAAAGTTGGAAAAAATTATTTCAAGTCATGACAGGCAAACTCTATCCAGCAAAGCTATCATTTAGAATGGAAGGACAGATAAAGTGCTTCCCAGATAAGGTCAAGTTAAAGAAGTCCATCATCTCCAAGCCCTTATTATGTGAAATGCTAAGGGACTTAATATATCTAAGAAAAAGAATAAGATGAAAAATACATACAGTAAAATGACAACAAACTCACAACTATCAACAACTGAACCTACCCCCCCCCAAAAAAAAGGAAACTAAGCAAACAACTAAAACAGAAACAGAATCACAGAAATGGAGATCACAGAGGGTTATCAGTGGGAGTGGAGGGAATGGGGAAAAAGGTACAGGGAATAAGTAGCATAAGTGGTAGATACAAAATAGACAGTGGGAAATTAAGAATAGTATAGGAAATGGTGATGACAAAGAACTTATATGTACGACCCATGGACATGAATTAAGGGTAGGGGGAATGCTGATGGGAGGGAGGTTGCAGAGTAGAGGGTGGTACAGGGGAGAAAAAAATGGTAATGCAATAGCATAATCAATAAGATACATTTAAAATATAAATATATATATATAAATATACATATATATCTATAGATATCTATATAGTATCTATATATCTATAGATATAAATATATTTATATATCTAAAAATATATAGATAAGTAGACAAATTCATTGTTTTTTCAGGTTTAAAAATCATAGATTTAGTGCATTTAATGCCCTCTTGAAGAATAATATTATTTTTCCCTGGCTGATGTAGCTCAGTGGATTGAGCACGGGCCTTCGAACCAGAGGATCGCAGTTCGATTCCCAGTCAGGGCACATGCCTAGGTTGCAGGCCAGTTCCTGGCAGGGGACACATGATACATTGTGTGTCCCCAGCAGAGGCAACCAAACACTGATATTTCTCTCCCTCTCTCCTTCCCTTCCCCTCTAAAAATAAATAAATAATTTAAAAAAAGAATGAAATTATTTTGAATAGTGAATAGATTGATATTTTTATATTTAAAATATGTTTGTACAAAGTCTTTGGTAGCATCAATTACTAAGATAGCAAGATTCTGAATTATCATTACTCACTTTAACCAAAGCAGCTCAGCATTTGTTTGACATGTTGAACTCTGGGTCAGATTTTTATTGCTGAAAAGAATCATTGTCTGAGCCCCACCTTGAGCTGGAATTCATTGTTGATCATTTTTGTAGGTTTCTTTACCTCACTATTTACTTTACTTCAAACATCAAGTCTACCCAGGTTATTTTCTTCCCTTTCTTCTTTATCTGTTTTTCTCCTCTTGCTCCCTCCCCTTTTCTCCACTTCCCTCTTTTCCTTTCTGTCTCTCATTCATTCATTCATTCATTCATTCAACCACTAGTGTGTATAAGACTCTTTAGTAAATATTCAGAATATATTGAATTGCTTTAGGCTGCCAAGGTAGCTCTAACTTTTAGGAATAGCATATTACTTTTTCACCTGGCTAAGAATTGGCCTCTTTAAAATTCACGAGTAGTAAATCTAGGGCGTACAATAGGTTCCTAAAAGTTATTTGTTCCCCTGCACTCTGTGGATAATTAACAGATTTTTGAGAATATGTAAAACTTGTATAGACAATGAGTCATGAGAATTTCCTAGATATTCATGACATTTTCATGTCTGCACTATGTTTAGAGCCAAACTTTCATGAAAATTAGAAGTATCTTTGCAATAACAAAGCCCTGAGTCCCATGCTAAATTTATTTTGCCTATCATTATTTGATATGGATATAGAATAAAACATGAGTGTTTCCTTGTTGTCTATTCCCCACACTAGTTTGCGCAATTTTCTATGTAAGCACTCTCTAGAAGTATCCTTCAATTTTTGTTCATGGAATTGTAATACGCAAAGGGAGAAGTTTACAAATCACAAATGTACAGATAAATGAATTATCAAAAGCCCTACGCACACTGATCGAGAAAATAAATAAAATCAATAATCTTTCTCCTATCTCATCTAATCACTCCATTCCTTGTCAAAGATACTATTCTCACTTTTAACCCTACATATTAGATTTGACTATTTTGAACTTTGTATGTTAGCATAATACACTGTGGCTGCTTTTATTAAACAACATATTTATGAAATTGATTATGTCAGGTGACATAGTTTTTCCTTGCATATTATTGTTACATGAGAGTTTTAGAAATCCTCTGTAATACTCAGTTTCAGTTTGGGGTTATTATAAATAACAATTACATGAACTTTATTGTATGTGCTTTGGAAACATATATTTCTATTGAGTATATACTTAGCAGTGGGATTTTGGATCATCATCTACAAAGCTTGACATTTACAGGAAAATGTCAAGTACTTTTCCAACATGTTATTCAACTTTATGCTAGGAGCAATATATCATGGCAATTATATCTCCTTGCCAGCATTTATTTCTGTCAGTTTTTTTTTTAATTTTTGCCATTTTTGTGAGAACTGCTATGGCATTTGCCTTTAATTTGTGTTTTATTAATTACTAATGAAGTTGAGCACTTGTTTGTGAAATTTTGGCCATTAAGATATCCTCTTTTGTGAGGTTTCTGTTTAAATTTCTTGCCTATATTCTACTGGGTTGTCTAGCTTTTCCCTTATTGATTTATGGAAGTTCTTTATATTCTGGATAAAACATTTTTGTTATCTGGTTGGCATATACTATTCTGTTGATTTTCTTTTCATTGTCCTAAGGGGGCTTGCTTGCTTTTAAAGTGAACAGAAATTTTAAACTTTAATGCAGTAAACTTTCTAAGTACTTTTCGCATCTTGCTCAGGAAATCCTAAATTAGAAAACACTAAATTCTATGCTGCCTTACCTAAACATTGGTAAGAGTAAGTTTTCAATGTTGACTTCCCACCTGACTGAATAGGTTAATTATTTTGTAGTCATTGGGCTTTAATAAAATATTTTAAATGGGTTATTTTAATACTTATTCTGCATGCTTTAAAGTTCTTTTCTGTTTTTAAGCAATTTCTCTCAATTAGTATATCCTATATCTTTGTTAATACATGCAGATGCAACCCTGGCTCTTGCAACGCAGTCTTTGCTTTTCCATCAAGTGTTAAGTGGTTTAGAGTGAAAGTACAGTAAGTTTTCTTCACCTGGCATTCCATGCTTTTTTTACACTGAGCACAGACCCATGATGGGTAGGTAAAGATGACATTTTATCACCGGCTACCATTTATGTGATGCTTTTTTTGGTTATATTTTATTATTCATGATAATTTTTGCCAAGTATATGCATTGTGACCCGCCATTTCTATTTCCTTAAGCCATGGAACCAGACGTATGCCCAGAGAAGGGAAGGGCTGTGACCATGATCAGGTCTTTCTAGGTCCAAGCTGTAATCATCAGTTTCAGACAGTACGATTCTCAAGTTGAATTACTGCTAGTGATTATGTTCTCAGGGTTAGTTTACTCCAGATCCTTGGATAGTGGTCTAAAAGGTTGAAATGTAAATTTATAGAATGGAAGTAATATGAAGGTGGGGTCTCTTTCTTGTTCATTACCACGTTCAAAATGGGTAGGTGCTAAATAAAGGTTAACTTAATTACAGAAAGAATGACGCGCAAGATCCAACAACTAGCAGTGTCTGTCCTAGCCTTCTCTTTCAGTCCAGCATACTCACCCCCATGCCACTGTCATCTGACAAAATAAATACAGTCCCAGACAGTGATTTTGTTTTAAATGCTACTTCATCTGACTTTTGGTAACATTTAAACCTGCCCTTGTTGTTCCTCTGTTTTATAGATTCCTGGCTCTGTACTCCCAGTTTAAATATCATTTAAGTTACCCTTTGGCATATACCAAATATAGCTGCTACTCAAAACTTTACCAGGACTCTGATTTCATGGCCTCAGTAAGAGCTGACCACCTCCAGCCCTGGCCCTACAGAAGTTCACAAAGTTGTCCAACAACAGGTACTCTATTAAAGGAAGTAAGCTAAAAATTATAGGAGAAAAATTATTTATTCAGATACAGTATCCTAAAGTGACCTTCATTCAAATTGTTTAATCTCTCAGAGCCTCAGTTTCTTCATCTCTAAAATGAGGATAATAATTATACCTGCCTTAGAGGAATGCTTCGACTAGGAAATGAGATAATACAGAATAAGGGATTGGCATAAAGGAAGCTGCTATGAATATTGTTCTTGTCACTTTTGTGATTCTATTGACAGAACTGGTGTTATCAGTCATCTGCACCAGGGAATTTCTCCTGGTGTGTGAATGAATTTTGAAAATCCAGTTATAGAGGAGTTGTTTGGTGAGCATGAATTGGAATAAAGGAAGCTGGAGAACTTCACAGATATTATGTCAAGCTACAGCAGCTTAATGAATTGTCTTTCTCCTCTTGAAGGAGATTCTGTCAGAAGTGTTATTAGTCATGAAGAATCAACTTGCTCTCTCTCCCCGTTGGTGTCAGAAATAGATACTGAAGGATTCTAAAATGCATTCCTTCATTTTTTTCTTTATTTCTCCAGTACACTTTGTCAGGCAACCAAAGATTATTTTATGGCTACATTGCCTGACAGTGAAAGACATGATTGATTAGATCACAGCTTATAGAGTGTTCATGGCGTTACAGAATTGGTGGAATTGCTAATATGCAAAGGATGGACACACTTTGGATAATATTTAGGTGATACCCATGTCATTCAGAAAACATGCCCCAGTATGTCTTGAAAATGTATTCACTCATTTATTTAAAATCGATTTTCATGAATTTTTATTTTTTCTGAAGATAATACTTTGACATGAGGAAAGCACCCTCTCAGTGCATGTCACCCTATTGCTCCATGTTTCTCAAAACCTCCTCTCCACACCCCAGGATCGCTGGGACATGGATGAAGCATGTGAGTCTGCACTGTCTCCTTGTCTTCACTCTGTTAGTGGGAGGGGCTGCATTTTAGCCCCAATATGATCCTGCTGCACATTAAATATGGTGAGCCACGGCCTTAACCCCTGTCTCTGTAATAAAGAAATGTATGTCTGTTTGGAGAAGATTCTGAGAACAGAATAGGAAATTCACCACTAGGCTATTGATGTTTTTCTTAATACATGTCAAACAAAGTAACATGAACTCCCAATGAAACCAGATTACAAGTGAAGTAAAGTACCTGTCCCAAGGTACAATTTTAAGAAATACCTCTCACCTCACATTGCCATCTTAGAAATTTCAGGTACTGTTTATACAAGGTGGGGCAAAGGTAGGTTTACAGTTGTGAGTACACAAAACCCAGACTTTATACCTGTATTATTTATTAATTATTGTATTATTTTCTATACAAACAACTGTAAGCCTGCTTTTGCTCCAGCCTATATTATAGTGCTCATGCTTTAGGGAAACTTTAAAACTCATGAGGGCAGCTGATTAAATTCAGTGATTTGAATTCAGTTAGCCTGTGGTGGGGAATTCAAACCTGCCCTAAAGGAAATTTCATGTAAGGGATTCAAGAACCACTGGTAGTGAAGGGAAGAATGAAAGCTTTTTTTTTAACTCTGTAATTCCTTTCTTAAAAATATATTTTGTTGATTATGCTATTACAGTTGTCCAATTTCCCCCTTCATTCCCATCCACCCTGCACACCCACTCCCACCCACACCCCCCCTTTAGTTCATGTCCATGTGTCTTAAGTTATTTAGCTTTCTCCTTTCCCATACTATTCTTGCCCTTCCCTTGTCTATTTTCTACCTACCATTTATGCTACTTATTCTCTCTCTCTCTACCTTTCCTCCCTCCTCCTCCCACTCCCCTGTTGCTAACCCTCTATGTGATCTCCATTTGTATGGTTCTGTTCCTGTTCTGTTCTTGTTTCCTTAGTCTGTTTTTATTTTATGTGTAGTTGTTAATAAGAAATAGTCTTCCAGGAAGTCCAGGAAGCTCAGAGAGTCCCAAAGAAGTTGTACCCAAGGAGGAACACACCAAGGCACATAATTACTTTAGCCAAGATTAAAATGAAGGAGACAATCCTAGAAGCAGTAACAGATAAGGAGACAGTTATCTACAAAGGACTTCCCATCAGACTGTCAGCTGATTTCTCAAAAGAGACCTTACAGGTAAGAATGGGCTGGAAAGAAGTATTCCAAGTCATGAAAGACAAGGACCTACATTCAAGATTGTTCTATCCACCAAAGCTTTCATTTAGAATGGAAGGACAGATAAAGTGCTTCACAGATAAGGTCAAGTTCAAGGAGTTCATCATCACTAAGCCCTTATTTTATGAAATGTTAAAGGAACTTATTCTAAGAAAAAGAAAATAAAAAAACATGTATAGTAAAATGACAGAATGAAAGCTTTTTTATAAACAATGTAGAGTGGGTTAATTTTGTTTTTGTTTTGTTCTGTTTTTTTATTTTGTAAAATTAGTGGCAAACATAATGTATCACTTCTTATCTCTACAGTTATTTTCTCTTCTAATATCCATCCTATGGAATTCCCAAACAAAGGGAAGAGATGAGTGTATGCTCCAGGTAGCATATATCATTAATTTAGAGTTTAAAAGCATTTCCAACAGGACACATATAACTATCAACATACAAGTATTTATTAAGCTTGTTCAAACAGCAGAAAAGCATGACTATAGACAAAATAAAGTGAATCATTTTCACAGGTAAGTTAAATTTTAAACCTATTATTTCACTAAGGTGCTAAGGTGAAGTATCCAATTATTTTTCTTT
This sequence comes from Sturnira hondurensis, assembly GCF_014824575.4. Taxonomy (NCBI): domain Eukaryota; kingdom Metazoa; phylum Chordata; class Mammalia; order Chiroptera; family Phyllostomidae; genus Sturnira; species Sturnira hondurensis. The sequence continues at coordinate 14,705,950 of NW_028075471.1, forward strand.
TTCTTTCCGTCTCAACTGGTTTGGTTTTAGTGTACTCACCTGTAGAACTGATGGAGAGAAATATCTAAGGAAATGCACATGGATAGGTCAAGTTCCATACTATAAGTTAGACTTCATTCATCAGCTCAGCCTAAATCCATAGTTGCCACATTTTTTTATTACAGTAAAGACAGAATCAAGAAAGGGGAAAGAGAATTTTTGAAACAGGCCACTGCTTCACTTAAGGTCACAATATGATAAGTAAACTAATGTAGGTTTGCTATAAATACTCTCAGACTGTAAGCAGCACAATAATGGACACTTGGTTTATTTTTACCATGGGCAACTTAGGAGGTTTGATTGATGTAGCCATTATCCAGGACATGAGCTGATAGTGTTTTATTAATTTCTTCAGTGTCACAGGAGCTGTTGAATGAATTGTGCACTTCCTTTGCTTCAACATTGTTACATGAATTATTGTGAGAACTCCTCCCATATTCTTGTTTCTGTGTTTTTGCTTTTATTGCACTTTTCTTTTCAAAGGTATCATTAGCTTTAATTTCTAAGTATTGGTCTTCCAAGCTATGAAGTTCTGTTCACTGTAGTCCAACAAATATTTATGGAATGATTACTTTGTGCCATATTCAGGGGCTATAAGAAAGTAACAGACATAGCTTCTGGTCTCATGTAGATCACTACCATTGAAAATAAACAACTATCATTTACTTACAAGATGAATAAGTTCTCAGCATTGATAGTGCAGACTCATGACCATGGTTAACAATTCTGTATTGTACACTATAAAATTTGCTCAGAAGGTAGGTCTTAGACATTCTTAAAAAAAAAAAAAACTATGTGAGGTGATAGATGTGTTAATTAACTTGATAGTGAAAGTATTTATAATGTATACATATATCTAATCATTCCACTGTATATTTTAAATATATATAATTTTTTTGTCAATTATACCTCACTTAAGTTGGGGTAAAAGTAAACAAATGTGATTAAAATTAAAATGAATGTTTTAGTAAAGAGTACTCTGAAAGAGCATATCAAGGTCTAAGGGAGAAAAAGATGTGGTATTCAGGGTTGTGATGGACTATCTGAAACCAAAACTTTTGCTAGAAATTGCCTCAAAATAGAAAGATCTATGATATAGCCCATCAGAGGGAACAGATGGTAGGGATATGCCCAAGAGGTCCATGACGGCTGAAAAGCAAATAGGACAAAGGGAAATAGAGCATATTTTAGGATGAGCCCAAATGGAGGTTAGGGCTGTTCATGCAGGGTTTCTTAAACCTTAATAAAGATGCTAAGCTTTATTGTATGGGAAATGAGAAGCCATTAAAGTGTTCTAAACATGAGAAATTAGACATGGTACCTTCCTCTTTCTGCTAGAAAAAAATAAACTATAATCCCTAGCTATACTTTACATCTCCATGACTACTCTGTAATGTACTTTGTAATCTCTTCACCTATTTTACTCATCTCCCAGTCCCCTTCCTATCTGGCAAGTGTCAAAATGTTCTCTGTATCTTTGACTCTGTTTCTATTCTTTTTGTTTGTTGTTTTAGACTTCACTTTTAACTGAAATCTTATGGTATTTGTCTTACTTTGACTTATTCCATTCAGCACAATAGCCTCTACATCCACTCATGTTGTTGAAGATGGCAAGATTTTATTCATTTCTTATCTGTAGCTGAGTCATATCGCATTGTATATATGCACTACTTCTTATCTACTCATCTACTGATAAACACTTAAGTTGCTTTCATATTTTAATTATTGTATAATGCTGCTATGAACGTATGAATGCATGTATTTTTTTGATTTAGTGTTTCTTGTTTCTTTGGATTAAATACCCAGACATAAAATTTGGGGGCCCCTCTTTGTCTCTTATTATAGGCTTTCTTTTCAAGTCTATTTTGTCTAGTATAAGTATTGCTACCTCCATTTTTGTTTGTGTGGGTTTTTTTTCCCATTTTAATAAAATATCCATCTCCATCCCTTTGATTTAGACACACACATCCCTCTGTGTATGGCTTTTGATCTGAAATGAGTCTCTTACAGACAGCATATATAAGGGTCATGCTTCCTTACCCGTTCAGTCATCTTATGTCTTTTCATTGGAGTATTTAATTCATTATATGCTTAGCATTTATAGTAACCATTGACAGATATGTATTTCTTGCCATTTTATTATTCATATTTTTATCATGTTCTTCCTTAAAAAAAAGTTGTACAATTTCTTAGTTTGGTGGTAAGGAACTCCTTTATTTTTTTTTTTTTTTCTTGTCTGGGAAACTTTTTATCCAGCCTTCAATTGTAAATGATAGCTATGCTAAGTAAAATAATCTTGGTTATAGGTTATTGCTTTTCATCATTTTGAATATTTTGTGACAATCCCTTCTGGTCTGCAACGTTTCTGTTGATAAATCAACTGAGAGTCTTATGGGAGTGCTCTTGTAGGTAACTAGCTGCTTTTCTCTTGCTACTTTTAAGATTCTTTGTCTTCAACCTTTGCCATATTAATGATGATGTGTCTTGGTGTGGGCCTCTTTGGGTTCATCTTGTTTTGGACTCTCTGTACTTCCTGGATTTTTTTTATGTGTCTTTTTCCTTCACTAGGTTAGGGAAGTTTTCAGTTATTATGTCTTCAAATAATTTCTCATTTGTTTGCTCCTTTTCTTCTTCTTTTGGACGCATATGATGTGGATGTTGTTGTGCTTTATGTTGTCCAAGAAGTTCTTCGAACTATTCTCATTTTTTAAAATTGAATTTTATTTTTTCTGATCCATTGGATGTTTTATCGAATCTTGTCTTCCATATTATTAATTAAGTCCTTTGCTTCATCTAATCTGTTGTTGATTCCTTCTACTGTATTCTTCATTTCAATTATTATATTCTTCATTTCCAATTGGATCTTTTTTATGGTTTCTATGTTCTTAATGCTGTTAAAGTTCTAAGTTCCTTGAGCATTCTTATAAGCATTGTTTTGAACTACATATCCTGTAGTTTACTTACCTTCATTTTATTTAGTTATTTTTCTGAATTTCTCCTATTCTTTCATTTGGGACATGTTTCTTTGTCTACCCTTTTTTGTTGCCTGTCTGTGCTCATTTCTACATATAAATAAGTCTATGTCTTCCAGTCTCAGTAGAGTGGCACTACAGATTTGCACTCTGCGCGGGCCATGTATACCCTCCTGTTATAGCTGGGACTTGATTTCTGTTGGCACATCAATGAGAGACATTGACCCCAAGGCCAATTGGCTATGAAGACTGTCCATAACTATAGCAGAGGATCTACTGTTCAGGGATGGACTTCACAGAGAAGAATTTATTCAGTGGGCCTCTGGTGCCTACCAAGTCAGTCCCCTGTTTGTGTCATTTGTGCAGGTGGTTGGGTAGTACTTCCATGTGGTCTGATGCTAGCCACCAGGTGCCCTGGCTCTGAGGCCTACTGAGAGTTGCAAGCTAAGGTCAACCACTGACTATGCCCTGTTCAGGGTTACTTTGCCTGAGCTATAAAGTGATCAGAGGATGGTTGCTACTTGTGCTCAGCTTGGAGGTATCAAGGAGAGGCCAAGCTTTAAACTATGTCTGGCTATCACTAGTGCTGAGCCTGGAACCGAGGGGTATGGGACATTCCTAAGCCAGAAGCTGCTTTTTGGGGGGTTTATGAACCTTTAAGAAAATCTAGGAAAGTCTAAAAACTAAGCCAAGACAGGCTATTTGTCTAGAAAAGATACTCGATATGGCTGGGATCGGCCTACAAGTTGGGTGGGGCAGGAGCAAGGTCTTGGGAAATCATCAGGGCAGGGAAAATGGTGTTAGCCAGGTTGATGAAGTTTCAGATATGGTGCCCACCTGCTGGATCTGTGGAGGTGCGGAGTCTTGGGAAAGCAACAATGGTTTTTGCCAGTACTTCTGTCTGGGAGACAATTGCCCACACCAAAATCTCTCAAAAGCCAAACGCTTTTGGCTCACCAAAAGCCAAACAATTCAGTTCTTCCCTGTATGTCCCTGGAGACTTTCAAGCTTCTTTCCCAGTGCTGGAACTCAGAGGGAGTGAGTCTGAGTTGGTCCATGTGGAACCAGCCTGTTCCTCTCTCTGTCTCCCCAACAGTCTCCATGGGACTTCTTCTATATACCCTTAGTTGTAGAATTTCTGTGCAGCTAGACTTCAGGCATTTCTGAATGGTGGTTATTCTGTAGTTTAGTTGTAACTTTCATGTGGCTGTGGGAGAATGCTGGCACCACATTTACCTATACTACCATGTTGACTGGAAACCTGAAAAAGCCTATACATCAAGTTGTTAATTGTGGTGCTTAAGGGATGAGATGTAATAGCAGACAGATATTTTATTTTTATTTTAGGTGCTTCTCTATCATTCAGACACACATTTCTTTTGCATTAAAAGTGTTTTCAAATGTCAGGTAAAAGAAATAGTAAAGTACTAGACTCTAATTTCAACATTTTTTACCAAAAATGTCAAGAAAAGGACCAAGAAGTTAAAAAGAGTTTAAAGGGAAAAACTTATGTAAAACAGTTACTTTTGAAACATAAACAACAACAAAAAATGGAAAACAAAAAAAAAGCCATGTTAAGTCTTTTTCCAATGAACCTTCTTCCCTTGGTAAATATTGATGCTCCATGATTTCTTGAAGTCAAGAGTGGGACTTCGGCAGAGTTTTATTTATTGACTCTGCTCCATTATTGAGAGTGGTGACTTTCATTGTCATTTTGGAGGCAACACTTCTCCCCAGGCAAAAACATCTCTGAAATGATTATTTGAGTCAGTAGGAAAATATGATTTTATTTACAGAAATTTTGTCTTCCCCGTTTCTCAGATTACTTATGTTACCTTGGTTTAAAACTATATTGCAAAAAGTAAACAAGTCTCCTCTGTTTCTATGAGAATGGTGGCTATGTTAGGCAAGTTTCTACTGCTCTAATGCTATGTAACAATCAACCTCCAAATTCTAGTTTCTAACAACTATAAACATTGATTTATAAGTTCATGGGTTTGCAGTTCAGTTGTGGTTCAGTTGGTCTTAGCTGAATTTGGGCTAGGCTTTCTGTCATAGTTTGAGTCAGCTTTTGGGCAGTTTCAGTGTCTTCATTTTAAGATTCAGGCTGAAAGATCTGAATTATGCCCTTCTTGTGGCAAAGGCTGGTGAAATGTTACAATGCTTTCTAAAATTATAGTTCAGAACTGGAAGCCTGTCACTTCTTCCCATTGATTGCAGCAAGTAAAATGGCCAAGCTTCTTTCCCTGGCCAGGTAGCCCAGTTGGTTGTGACATCATCCCATACACCAAAAGGTTGTGGGTTTGATCCCCAGCTGGGGATCGTATTGGAGGCAATCAATAGATCTCTCTCTTTCTCTTTCTCTTCTTCTCTGTCTAAAATCAATAAACATATCCTCAGGTGATTATTAAATTAAAAAATCATGGCCAAGCTCAAAGTCAATAGGACAGGAATACTTACTCTGCCTTCAGTAAAGGAAGTCACTACCAAGTCACATGACAAAGGGCATGTAAATTCTATCACTGGTGGAAAGTTAGGCATTAGGAACAATAATGCAATCCATGTTGGTGACTAAAATATCCTTAAAATGGGAATCTCTGTTGCCTTCTCCACTTAGATTATACCAATGTACAAATTGAAATTCTTTACTATGCTAAAACTTAGAAAGATCTGGGTAACCATGAAATTATTTTTGTAGATATGCTAATGGAAAAACAGGTAACAATTGATTAAATAACAAATGCTGTGCTATCTTTAAAAAGCTATATGGAGCTCAAATATTTATCAAATCATATGATCAAGCAGTATGATTTTACTTTGCCATATAGTGTCCATTTAATTAAAAAATGCTCTTTCAGGAATAAAGAATATTTGTATGTGATAAGCCAATTAGAAATATAAAATGAGAAATAGTTATTTTCAGAAGTCCTATAAACAGGAACTTATTTTTGTCATGTTTAACTAATGCAGGACTTTTTACTAGTATTAAGATTGAGTTAGACTTCCCACAGAATAATAAATAAAGTCAAAAGTATTATTTTTGAATGAGCAAAACATGGGTAGACTCTAGGAGTACTCAATAAATTTACTCCTCAATTTTTTTAAAGAGAGTAATGCTGCTTTTTAAAATGGTAATGGGTTCATTAGGACTAAACTGGACTTTATGGCTTAGCTGAGCTAATGGAACAAAAAGAATTAAGTTTTTGGATATAAGCCATGTATCTCATGTACCTAGATACTCTTTTTTTGCTTTTGCAGCTACATTTTAACCTGAGATAGCCTCTAATTATATTAGAGGTTTCATTCGTAATTTGCAATTCATGCAAATTGGAAAGTCAGGATGGCAGAGTGAGTAAGAGACAGACTCGGACACCTTTGTTAAATTCTGTAATTCTCTGTGCCTCTGGGACCTCCTGTGTACAGTGAGAATAATGATAGTGTCTGAGGCTCTGAGCCTCAGATGTGGGATTAACAGAATGAATACACAGAACATATTTAGAAAGTCATCGAATATGTAGTGAGTGTTTCTTAAAAAAATAAGCACTTGTTAAAAATCAGGGCTTATAAATAAAGATGCAAATGGATTCTAAGTAAGAGATGAATTTCTGCCTTTCACTTGCTGTATCATTTCCACATCAGGCTTAATCTCACACTTAACAAATATTCTAGCTTTAGGCTCCAAGGTTCAACTTGCTACCAAATTCACTGATAAAAGTGAAACATTTGGAAAGCTGACATAAATAAGTTACATAGTGTTATCTTGCATTCTGGGTTTAATTGTTCCTGAATATAAGTGAATTGAACATTTCTAAAACTTGAGTTATATATAATTAAGTATGATGTAACTCAGGCCTTGCTAGAATGGTAGCTCTGTGGGTGAAGGCATTTTTGTCTGTTTTGTACAGTATTGCATCATTAGGGCTTAGCATGTAAAAATTGTCCACTCAACACTCAATGAATAAATAAAGGAATGGTGAGTAATCTTTAAAAAATCTTCACATGCTTCTTTACATTGTAATTTAATATAAATAATATAATTTAAACATTATATATACATGTAGTTCTAGAATCATAGAACTATTCATAACATATATTAATATATTCAATTTGTCAATGCATAATTAATGAGAAAGTATTTTATTGTAGCATCATACTCTCTTCTAGAAATTAAATAACAATTTCTGGATATATTGATACTAATCAGAACTCAATCAGTATCAAGTGACCAAAACGAAATTCAAATTATCTTAAGTGATGAAAGGGAGCTTATTGGGGTATGTTTTGGAACTCCAGGGGAATAGATATGGTCTCAGGTATAGCTGGATCTTCAGGTTCTAATGATATAACCTGGATTCTGCCTCTCTCCACTTTTAATCTCTTCTTTCCTCTGGGTTGGCTTACTTTTTAGAGAGAATCTATTCACCTAATGGTGAAGATGGTCGTAAGAAGACTCAGTATATTGGTCTTACGTCTAGTGATCCCCCTGAAATTAGTCCAATTCTTCATCCCCTATTGATATGAATTTCAAAAAGTGACTTTGATTGGCCCTATTTGTGATACTGTTCACCTTTAAACAACAACAGTGTCCAGAGGAAGAGGAGAGATATTTCAATAGGTCTCCCTGAGTCCTGTGCTGCCATTGCAGCAGAAAAGGTATAACTGGAACTGGCAGCCCATGGGATCTTTATGGAGTAGAAAAGAAGTAGAGCCCTAAAGGAAAGACAAAATAAAAGTAGGAAACACAGATGTCCACATGTTTTATTGCACTCCCTTTAACAAGATTCCTGTATAGAGTTGTATTTGATTCCAATGGTAAACTTTTCCAACTCCCTTCGGAGCAAACTGAAATCATCTAGACTGAGGAGAGTTTCTCAAGTTTATTCAGTGAGTTAATGACTAATCTGTGAGATAACTAAGATCTACTCCTTCCTAGTCTAGACTGGTTCCTTTACCCCTTCACTTCAAGCATAGCTATTTCCTTTTAGTGAATCATATCACAGAATTATAAAGTAGATTGGTCAATTGCAGTTCCACATACAGTACAAAACTGGCTTTGTATATAATGCATTGGTGTTCCACAATCTGGGTAAGCCCAAGAAAATTAACCACAACTTAATAACACTGGAGTGCAAAGTCATGTAACAAAAAATTTATTTTAACATATTCTGTAAGATATGGATAATTTTTAGACATAACATTCTTTCTGAGGTGATTTAAATCAGTTCAGTAACAGAGGTTTGTGTTTTATGAACTTAAACTCTTAGTCAATAAACCCAATGGAAATCATTACAGAGAATGAGCTCCAGCTGTGTTCATTTCACCCCCCCGCCCCAGCTCTTAACACAGTCAGTCTGCATACTCTAGACTGTCCCCCAAGCTTGAAGAGGTAAATGACCATGAGGGAGTGTGAGGAATAGAAAAGAAGGTCAGGACTCTGTGACTCTGGGCAAGGCACGTTGTCTCTGAGGTGCCATAGAATGTGAGAATTTAGAGCACATGTGCTGGCCAGTTTTATCAGTATTTGGTAGCTAAGTTACTATAATTAAGCCAGAGTGACCTTAGCCTGACATTGGACTCCAGATTGGAAAGTGCCCCGAGATAATCTTTTCTTCAAGCTACTGCATATGTAGTTGGTGTGAATTTTCACAGGAATAGATTATAAGTGAAATATAAATTACTACCAACTATGTCCCAGAAAAACAAAATTACTGTTCACCCAAGGATGAGTGAAATAAAAAGAATAATCAATCATAGAACTGGTCTTCCTCACACTAATAAGAAAGTGTATTAAGTAGCAAAATATTAACCTGGAGTAAGGCAAAAATTAAGTATTATACAAATCTTCTTTCCAGTGAAATTGAGTTTTCCAGAGACTTGCAAAAACATTCTGTGGTTTTAATGCATTAGAATCTTTTGCAGTAAAAGTGAGAATATAGACACTCTGACACAGCGATTATATGACTAAGGACATGTCCAAAAAATTTATTATTCCATGTGCCAAATGGAGATTGAAATTATTTAAGTGCTTTTATTCTTCTTTCTGTGTTTTTTTAGAATTAAAGATTTACACATAAATAACCAGCAGTCTTTGGTGAGTAGTGAAGAAATTTGGGGCAGGCTTTAAACTATATAAACATTATGATATAAACAAGAGATACACTATGCATTTATTGAGTTAGTAGGATAATGGCTGATTTGAATTTACTTCTCTGTTAATGTAGCGAATACTGTACTTTCTCAGGAAAAAATCATAATATGACAAGCAATGACAAGTAATAAATAATTGACAGCCTTACAATGGAATAAATGTCTTTTTTCCTCTTTCATATGTCTGTGTTTTGTCATGAAATGCTACAAAATATTATCAGCTATGTGTTAATATTATTAATCATGTTCTATAAAATAAAATAATTTCCAAATGATATTATTTAGGGTTCTTTTACTCCTACCTAGAAAAACCAACTTCCATAAAAAAGGGGACTTATTGACTCATATATATGAAACAATGATATCATGGCTTCAGCTATCATTGAATCCAGTTGTTCAACAACACCATTAATCATGCTTTATTCTAAATTTTGCTGTCCTCTGAATTGGCCTTGTTGTCCTGTAAGGCCCCTCTGTGTGGAGACAAGAGAGCGACCCCCTGTTCCTGACTTACCTTGAGCTCAAGAAAACTTTTGTAGTTGGTTCCAACCAAAATGCTTGTGTTAAATCTCATTGGACCAACTCCAGCTACATGACCATACCAGAATTTGTCACTTAGTCAGGAGAATAGATTATGGTAATTGGCCAGTCTCAGGTCACATGATCTCCACAGACTCTGGGAACTGGTGTTAGTCACATCCAAAGCAACTGACAAAGCATGGAGAAGACTTGAGTCTCAAAGTGATTGGAATATTTTTTCAAAGAAGGTTGAATAGTTTGACATCAATAAAACTCAGAAATATTTTATATGTATTATATAAAGGTTTAAGGTCAAGGTTAATAACCAGTTGCCTTTTAAGGTCTCCCCAGAGTTACAAAACTGAAAGACTAATCATTTTTTAAGAAATGAAGATATTTTCAGCCCTAATTAGTAAAAAAAGAGGGTACTGCCCACTGATATTGGGTGACTTTCTAGTAACTGAGATCCATAAATTTATTTTTGTTCAAGCAGGGCTTCAAGATCCTACATATTATAAATTCTGTGTTTTCCAAATTAAATTATATTAAAGTGTCATGATTAATTAAATTGGTATTGTTTCTGTACACTTTCACATAAACTCATAAAAGTGAAAAATATGATGACACATTAAAGGGTTACCTATGCAATAAAATATCATGTAACTACTTGGACTGACTATTTTTCTTACCACCTTAGTAAAATGACAGACTCACATAGTAGACAGTAATCATGAGCATGTCACTTCAATTCTCATGTTCCTACCCCAGACTTAATCCAAAACTCTGGAAGTGGATCCCATCAGTCTTTGTTGAATCAAGCCTTCCAAGTGACTGATGCAGCAAGTATACGAACCACCAATTGAGCATCCACAAGTAAATTTGCTGTCGACAACTTTATAGTCACTAAAGTTTTATTCTGATGGTACTAGCCGTATACTAGCAGCAGCAGTAGTAATTACTATTACTTGCTGACTCTTACTATGCTCTACATACCTCATTTGACTATTGCAACTCTAGAAGTTGGGCACTCTTATTATTCTAATTTTACAGAAGAGGAAATTGAGGAGGGGAAATGAAGCATTTATTCAAGGTCCCACAGCTAAGAAATAGCATCCATCCCATTCTGTAATTTGGTCATTTGGAAAGATGTCTTCCCAAGTAGCTATAGACAACAACTGACCAAGAGATTTTTACAAATAGAAAGGGCTTTTACTGTTTTGCTTCATATTCATATTAATTTAAATTGTGTCCATTTTTATTGTTAGCTCTACATAAAGAAAAAATATAAAGCTTTTTTAACTCTAGCATTTTCCGTGATAGCATTTTGCCAAACACAGCTGTGTAACGGATGCAGAGATTGCAGCAATTTGTCCCACTTATCTGTGACTCACCTATCAGAAAAAAAATCTAATCATTTTATTTTGGTGACTTGCAATATCAGTGAGGTCCATCATGCATTTCTTTATAACATTGGAGCTCACTATGTTGATTGGATCCTGATGTTGGCTTTCCTTTCAGCAAGGTGGTTGCAGAAACCAGCATTGGTACTATATATCTGGGCACAGCTCTTCTCCTGGCCCTGAGTCTGCCTCAGGACACACAGTGTCAGAGAGTACTTTCTGAGCAGGTAGGGCCCTGCCAGATCTGAGGAAGAACCTGAATCCCATCTGCATCACTGCCCTTTTGTAGCCACACGTATGTCACCAACTTGGAGAAGTTGTTCAAATGATTTGGGTTCTTTCATAGAGGGAACAGCTTGTTCTTCAGCTGAATTCCAGCCCAACAATGCCTAATTCTTGTTCTGAGAAGAAAGCAGTGTCAGTGGTCCCTGAATAATAGTAGAACCTCCATCTTTTCAGTATCCCAAGAAACTCATTTCCCTGCAGAAAATAAAAAGACAAATCCAGTTCTCTTGGTTGCATGCACATGCCTTAGCCCATGCTGTTTTTCTGCACAAAATTTTCTCCTATTCTATGCCTGTGTGCTAGGCATAGTTTTCAGATGATCCCTAAAATCCCCCCTCTTTGGTGTGCATGTCCTGAAAAATACCCTTTTCCTGGGTGTCAGTGGAACTTTCCTAATCAGATGAGACCTTTAAAAGAGCTATTGGTTAGAGACTGAAAACCTTAAAATTGAAAGCTACAGAGACACCTCCTGTTTTTTTTAAATACTACTTAATATATAGGGCAATGTGGAAAGGACCTGAGAGTGACTGACCTCTAGTTGCTGAGGTCCCCAACTGACACCTAGCAAAACAATGGAAACTTCAGTCACACAGTTGCAAGCAAGTGAGTCCCACCAGCAACCTGAGGTAGCTGGGAAGCAGACCTTCATCTAGTGAAGCTTCCAGGTGAAGATATAATCTGCTGATACCTTGATCACATCTGTGTGAGACCCTGAGCAGAGGACACAGCTGAAATATGTCAGTCCTGACATACACGCTGTGAGGTGAAAAGTTTGCATGCTTTTAAACTTCTACATTTTTGGTAATTTGTTATGCAGCAACAGAAAACTAATAGAGCCAGAAACATGCTTTGTTCACTATTTGGAATACTACTTTGTATAGCAGTAATTTTCAAGATGTTATGCCAAAACTAGATAATGTGGTTTTATAGCAAATGAAAAGTAATACAGAAATGCTGTAATTTTCACAGACAATAAAGTTGAGAGATTAGCATATGATATTATTATTGTCCCTTTTGCTTCTTGACCACTTCATTTGTCTTCCTTTGCATGCTCTATTGTATGATCTGTCTTCTCTGGCATCTCATTCAGTGATTAGACATTGACTCAAAATTGAAGTCCTATGGTTTGTTTTTTGAAGTGTTGAAATATTTACTATCATTCTATCAACAAATACTGTAACATTGTTTATGTTTGCTATCTTAGATAATTTAATGTTCTTGTTTTCTAATACAGATACAGCTATAATAAAAAGTATAAAAGAAACACAATTTATATAATGCATAGTCTCAGATTGAAATTCAAAAATTCATAGTTCAAATCATTAGACAGAAAACTTATAGTAGCTGAAATTCTGGGCCAATCTTTTAAACTCATTAACATCAGTTTTATTTTTTTCCTTAAGCATGTTTAAACAAAATATCAAGCCAGAAAAGCCTATCACAAATCTTTTTTTTTCCTTTTTGCTGACCTGACTTTGTAATGAACTGGTGTTTGAGAGAGAAAGATAACAGGAGAAAATGACTTGAACTCTCTGTACTCTCACCATGAAGTCCTATTGTATTTTTGAAGATTTTTCTATTATTTAACACTTTCCATTTGTTTTACCTTTGAAGCATGATTCAGTTATCAAAAACTGAAAAAATAGAATTTCACTTAGAGGTTTCATCACAAATATCTTGACTGAAGTTGGGAAAATCAAGCTGCCACGATGCCTATTTCTTAGGGTTTTTCCTCTAAAATGAAAGTTTGTCTGTATAGACATTAATTCAGAGGACTGTTCTGGGTTCTAGGACCACCATTAATGCACATTAATTAGGCACATTGGTGAAGTCCAATGAGCAAATCTAGGGACTTGCCCCCAAAGTGAAAGTGTCTTATGTGACAACCCAACTAATAGAGCCACCTCAAATTTCCACTGGGACTGACAGAGTAGATCCTGAACTGATATTAATCAGATCATGTCACATTCAGGTCACATCTGATTACATATATATCTACTTGAAAATGTACATTTAAAAATATTTACTGATATTCTACTACTTGCCAATCACCATTCTGCCATTACCAAGGATACTGTGGCAACTGAAGTGAACAGGGCATTGGCTCTCGTGATGCCTATATTTGGGTGGGAGAGAATCTTACTAACAAGTCAATAGACAATACAATGACCATCATATTGAAAATGAATAGTCACTGACATAACAAAAATAACTGGCAAGTAGAAGTTACGTAGAATAGGGTAGCTACGGATGAAGAGATAAGTTTTAACCCAAGGCCAGAAGCATGATTAAGGAACCTGTGCTGTAAAGATGGAAAATGGGTTGGGGGGAAGGGACAAGTAGGAGGAAAGAGAAAAGGCATGAACCATTAAGGGAATAACCTGACTTGTTTAAGAGTTGATAAAATGATCAGAGTGACCAAAGCCCAATGAGTTGGGAAGAGAGGTGCAAGAGAGGAGACTGGAGAGAGAAAAAAAGCCAAATTACATAGGACCCTGTGGGTCCCTTCTAGGTGCTATGGAAGCCATTAAGAAGTTTTTAGTAGAAACACAACTAGCAACTTGTTGCTTTATTATGTTTTGGGTTGATTAGTCTTGCCACTATGTAACAATGGATGGTTTCAATAGTTGTTATCTTTGTTCCTCTTTTTGTTGTTTTTTATAGGTCCATGACTTTCGTTTTAGAGTAAGTTTTAGTTTTTCATCTTGCAATGTACAATTACTCTTCCTTCCTGCACTAGTAGAACATTATAAAAACACAAAATCACTTATACAATATGATAAATGTGTGTCCATTTATCCATTTATTACATTTTCTCAGACTCTACTCCTTTTCAGAATTGTGCTTTACCTGGAGTTCCTTTTCTTAGTGTTATTCATATAATAAGTCAGTCACTTTTATAAAGTATATGCAAGTGAGACTAGACAAAGTGAAAAGTTGAAGGAATGGTGAGAAGGCTGGAGAAAGGAGATGGTTGCTGTGGAGTTATCTATCCTTCACTCAGGTAACATCTTTGCTTGGTTATGCATGTGCCCACTCAGCCCTTTGGTTGAATTAGACACTGAGCAGCTAGATGGGAGTGCAGCACACCAGCCTAGCCATAGAGGGCTGTCATCTTTAGAAGCTATCAGAATATTTCACAATCTCCCTCAATAACCTTCCTCAGGGTTAGCGGTCTTGACGTGCATTAGTGGTATTTATGAAACCATTTTAAACAGAGAAAATATATAACACAAACCTGGTAAGGTTACCAGTAACTGATTGCTTTTGGTGGTATGACCAATTATAATACCTCACTGTAAGTAAAAAAAAAAAAAAAGAAAGAAACCAACTCCTGCTAATATAAATAGAAGATGACCTTATTGCTTGACTACCAGGAGACTTGGGAAATTGAGGGGAATAGTGGAAAAACAACTTTCAGGAAGAAAAAAAAGAACAGAAACACGCATGTGTCCATGATTTAAGATGTAGTGTCTGGTTTACGATCTTTCCTAGTTGTCAATTCTGGGATGGATGGTCTCCATCACTTTTTGCTTTTTTGTTTTTGCATCATTCTGTTTAACATTAAAAATCCCAATAGACAACTCATTGATGTAGCTTGACACTATGGAACTTGGAGAAGTAATATTCCAAAAGAAAATTAGGGTGCTGTTAAAAAAGTGATCTTTTCTCTTTAGTTCTTACACCTGAAGTTCTTACGAGGCAAGGGGGTAGGTTATTCTGTATATGAAAGGTTTAAATTTTAGCAGAAATGTTATCAAGCCTGTAGATTCTACCAGTAGAATACCTAGCCAAGAAGATGTGCAACTTACATGTTCAGAGTAATTTGATCAGTAAATTATAAAAAGCCATATACCACATCTTTCTGTGTAATAATCTTCAATTTAGAAATTATATCCTCAATAAATGTTAGAGACCAAAGGATATGCACAGTGTAAATCTTGTTATTGTCAGTGCCATCCAGGAAGTTCTGCTTAGCACTTTCTACTTTTGAGTCAATTCAACCTTGACTTTATTTTTTAAGGTATTTGAATTTTGCTTGTCTTGACCCCAGATGGGCATTATTATACATAAAACACATGACTACATGTTCCCAATATCATCTGTTTATGATGATAAACAGTAGCACAGTGTCTACTGTGCTACTGTTGGGTGGCACTGAAGTATTTCTCAATTGATTTTGACTATTCCAGTTAAGCACATTAGCACTGATTTCTAAGGTTAGCTTGTTAGAAAGAATAGATCAGCTAAGCTTTGGTCTTTTTCTTTGACACACATTGACAACTCAACGTTCAACATGTTCCAGACACTTTTCTCTATCCTCCTCATTTCTATTTGTAGAATACAATCATTTTTTACACCTGCCTATCATTCTTGGAACAATATTGTTTACTTACCAAACTGATCAGGAACTGAGCTCTGCCTATAGAAGCTATGATTCTTGGTTATTCTTCTTGCTGTGTGGAATAAATAAAAATTTCAGGATAGTCATCCCAAATTCTTCCATCCTATTCCTTGGGTGCTATGAAGTATTTCTCTTTGGGAAAAAAACCACCGTTAAGAAGTTCTAGACTTCTAACTACATGATTGCCATTGGGCAGAAGAAAAGGTGCTTCAGAGCACAGGCTCTGGGTTCAGAGAGACCTACATTTAAATCCTCATGACATTCATTATCACTCTGTGACCCTAGACAAGTTACTTAATTTCTCCAGGCCTCTGTTTCCTGGCTTTAAAATAAAACATTAATAGTAACTGAGATTAGGTATGTAATATGTGTTAAATTCTCATGACTGTGTCTAGCACACAGTAAGAGGTCAAAGAAATGTTTTAAGTTATCGTCAACAGCTTTAGTTTTCCCTAGAAAACTAAAGAATATGCTTAGAATTATATGCTTCAGAAGGTGTTCCCAGAATATGCTTAGAATATGCTTCACAAGGTGTTCCCAGTCTGCTCTTATACACACTATCTTTGATTATTTATTGTATTCATAAAATAATGCATTATGTCTGACTTTTAAATTATATATGCCAAATATTTTCTTTGGAANCTACTTAATTTCTCCAGGCCTCTGTTTCCTGGCTTTAAAATAAAACATTAATAGTAACTGAGATTAGGTATGTAATATGTGTTAAATTCTCATGACTGTGTCTAGCACACAGTAAGAGGTCAAAGAAATGTTTTAAGTTATCGTCAACAGCTTTAGTTTTCCCTTAGAATATGCTTCACAAGGTGTTCCCGGTCTGCTCTTATACAAACTATCTTTGATTATTTATTGTATTCATAAAATAACGCATTATGTCTGACTTTTAAATTATATATGCCAAATATTTTCTTTGGAAGGTGGTCAGGAAAGACAGAACTCAGGCCCCAAGTGGGGACTTCTCCATAATCTTAGCTAAAGCATCTTATAAAGGAAAAAAAGATACAGTTTCACTTAGAGGTTGTACATACTGTTACTGATCTGTGAAATGAAGGGCAGTCAGATTTCTGCATTATTTAATCACATCAGTATGAAGCTCGATAAAACTACTTTAAATTCAGTGATGCATCACTAACCCAGTATACTAGGAGGATACTACTCTGTGAAGTAGTGTGCTTATAACTGAAGTTAAAACCTGAGGTAATGGGAATACCTAAGAGTAATAATAACAACAAAAACAAAATGATAACAATACTTGGAAAAATAGATTGTACTCAATAAACTCACAGTACTTTCCACGAATTATTTAATCTTCACACCAAACAACAAGTTTCTTAAGAAACAAACATAGGGTCTGGAAGTCAGGTGATCTGAGTTTAAATTCAGGCTATGTGACCTTGGCCCAGTTACCCTTCAAATCCAAAATTTTCCATGTGAAAAAAAGGAGTATATAATTCTTGAAAACTTCAGGGTTGGAGAAAATCTAGGTAAAATTGGGTTTAGTAACGATTTTAAATACAAAACTAAGAGCATGACGTAAGGAATAAAGTATTGATAAATCAGACTTTATTAAAAGAATAGGAAGACAAACCATTGACTAGGAAGAGATAGTAAAAGACAAATATTTGATAAAAAACAACAAACCATCAGAGTAGCTAAAATCCTAAAAACTGAGAGCAGCAATTGCTAATGAGAGTGTAGTGCAACCAGAATTCTCCTCTATTGCTGGTGGGAATGAAAACTGGTGCAAATCGCTACAGAAGACAGTTTGGCAGTTTCTTACAAAGCTAAATGTAATTTTATCATATGATTCAGCAATCACACTCCAAACTGATTTGAAAGTTTGTGTTCACACAAAAACCTGTCCATATATGTTTATATCAGTTTTATTCATAATCACCTCAAACTAGAAGCAACCAAAACATTCTTTAACAGGTGAATGTGTAAACAAATTGTGTTATATACAGACAATGGAACATTGTTTGACTATAAAAAACTGACCCACTAAAATCATGAAAAGACATAGAGTAAAATTAAATGCGTATTTCTAAGTGAGAGAAACCATTCTGAAAATGCTATAAAAAGTGTGATGTCAAATATGTGATATTTTGGAAAAGTAACAAACAGTAAAGAGATCAGAAGCTGCCATTAATTCAGGAGAGGGCCAGGTTAATAAGTAAAGCAGAGAATTACTATAGGCAGTGAACTATTCTGTTTAATATTGTAATTGTAGAGAGATGACACTATGCATTTGTCAAATCCCACTGAACTTTATACAACAAAGAGTAAATTTTTAAAATGTATTTTATTGATTATGCTATTACAGTTGGCCCATTTCCTGCTTTTTTACCCTTCCACCCTACACCCCCTCCCACCCACATTCTCCCCCTTAGTTCATGTCCATGGGTTGTACATATAAGTTCTTTGGCCTCTAGATTTTCTATACTATCCTTAACCCCCTCTGTCTATTTTGTAAATCTTTTTTTTCTATTTCGTAAATCTTAATGCATGCTAATACAAAAAAAAAAATCAGAGGTCATGGACATCCTGGATGAATGAAGAATGTGACCAAGAACACACTAAACATATTAAAATATATGAGAGAGACTCACTGATATGAATGGGGAAAAACAACTCTGACAAGTACTTTTGAAAATAAGTGGAGTTTGTAAAACAAAAGGTAAAATAAGGGGTACATAAACACGGTACTCTAGCTGATAAAAGTGTATCCCATAAGAGTTTGGGTTAAATGTGTATATGCATGGGCTGATAGATACAGATATGTTTTCTTGCACTAGCATTGAGGTCATAGCTCATCTAGTGTCCAGATCTTGATTTCTAATATTATTATCTAAGGAAAGAATCCAGGGCTTAATTCAAGATCTTGGGTGGGAAACACACAAGATAAGTCTGGAATATATTTTAGTTCCAGAAAGTAGGGATGTGCAAATGAAAATGCCCTATGTTGATGAGTCAAAGAGATGCTGGCACCAACTGAAAGAGTTCCCAATGACTGAAACTGAAAAAGAAAACTTGAGCATCAAAATAAAATAGTAGTGGGTTATAAACCAAATTTGACAATATGTATCATGAGTCCATATTGATATAAAGAAATAATTAAATACACAGATAAATAGAAGAGAATAGACAAAACTATATAGAGAAAAATTCCAAATAACTGTTGTTATTCCACCCTTAAGGAGATATGGGCTGTAATGACATTTGTTCCAAGTGAACAATATGGATAAGTTAAAAAATGAAAAATAAATTTATCATATTTATAGTGTTTTAAATGTTTTAAAAGGAGAAAAGGGTAATTTTACAGTGGAGAAAGCTGACAGACATTACCTCAGCCTGCTAATTAGGATTAACATAAACAGTGATGTTACGGTGACAGTATGTACCCTTGATATAATAAAATGAAAATGATATGGTCTCCGTGGTCTTCCTCTTTAAATCCCACAGTCTGTCTAATCACGAGAAAAACATCAGATAAGTATAAATTGAGCTCTGTTCTACAAAGTATATGACCAGCTCACCTCAAAACTGTCAAAGTCATTCAAAACAAGGAAAGTCTGAGAAACTGTCCTAGTGAAGAGCAGCTTCAGAAGATATAATAACTAAATGTAACAGATCCTAGATGTTAACCTGGAATGGAACAGTGGCATTAGAAACAAACAAATAAAAAATTTAAACATCTGAATAAAGTGTGGATTTAGTTAATAATTTTGTATGAATATTGAATCATCAATGATAATAAGATCTTTATAATAGGGAGAACTAGGGTGTGAAGTACGTAAGAGCTCTGTACTATCTTCATTATTTTTCTGTAAGTTTAATACTGTTAAAAGACTTATTCTTACCACCCTAAGTCAAAGTTCCTTCCATCACCATTTATCCCCCATACAATACACAGCTGATGTATTGTAGAGTTGTATACCTGAAATCTACATAATGTTGTTAACCAATGAAACCTCAATACATTCAACTTAAAAAGTTAAAAAAATAAATATCACATTTTTGATGTTTTAAAATGTTATTTTTATTAAAGATGGATAATATGTATTCCAAACATCTTACATGTATTGATTTATTTCATTGTTACAATTACCTGAGATTAGTGCATTTATTATCTCATGTGATCTTCACACTAACCCTTTGTATTGCCTAATATGTTAACTTTTATTATTATTATCACTCTTATTTTGATGGGTATTTAGATTTGAAGAACACATCTTGTGAGGGAGTGGTTGGACCTCAAAAACTATATGCTAAATTCTATGTACTGATATGGCTTTCTGGGAGGGGTGTCCAAGCACTCACCATGTCTTCAGGTCATTCTGGCAGATGGATCCTTACACAATATATTCCCTGGGGGATTTAGTCAGCATCCCACAGGACTTGTATTTCAATTTTCCAACAGTAATTCAATGTAAAAATTTTCAGCCCTCTGGTCACAATTGTAGAAACTCAATGAAGTGTCTCAACATTTCCATTTCTATCTATTTAAATAGACATACACTTCAGATTATGTTCTCAACATTGAATGATAAATGGCTTTAAGACATGTAAATGTTGTTCTAAAGTCTTAGTTTAGGGCATGTTTTGATGTAATGATGTGTTCAGGAGGATCAAATATGACTTCTAAGTATATAAGTTAATTAATCAGTTTTATTTTACTTAGTTAATTATTCATTCAATTGTTTATTTTTCAGTTCGTCTGGATTTTATTTAGGGTGGTTTTTTTTTTTTTGCTTTTCCTTTTTTTTATTGTTGTTCAAGTACAGTTGTCTTCATTTTTTCTGCCACCACTTTCCCCCAACCTACTCACCCACATCTCCCACCCTCAATCCTTCACCCATTTGGCTTTGTCTGTGGGTCCTTTATACATGTTCCTTGATGACCCTTACCCTTCTTTCTCCCATTATCCCCTTCCCCTCTCCCCTCTGGTTACTGTTTGTTGTTTTATTTCCAAGTCTCTGATTCTATTTTGCTTTGCTTGCTTGTTTGATTGATTAGGTTCCACTTACAGATGAGATCATGTGGTATATGTCTTTCACCACCTGGCTTATTTTTCTTAGCATAAATGCTCTCCAGTTCCATGCCATCACAAAGGGTAGTAGCTTCTTCTTTCTTTCTGCTACATAGTATTCCATTGTGTAAATGCACCACAGTTTTTTGATCCACTCACTGACTGATGGGCACTTAGGTTGCTTCCAGCACTTAGCTATTGTAAGTTGTGCTGCTATGAACATTGGGGTGCATAGGTTCTTTTGAATTGGTTGTTTCAGAATTCTTAGGGTATCATATACAGTTGTGGTATAATCCCAGCAAAGGAATCACTGAGTCAAAAGGCAGTTCCATTTGTAGCTATTTGGGGNAAAGGGTAGTAGCTTCTTCTTTCTTTCTGCTACATAGTATTCCATTGTGTAAATGCACCACAGTTTTTTGATCCACTCACTGACTGATGGGCACTTAGGTTGCTTCCAGCACTTAGCTATTGTAAGTTGTGCTGCTATGAACATTGGGGTGCATAGGTTCTTTTGAATTGGTTGTTTCAGAATTCTTAGGGTATCATATACAGTTATGGTATAATCCCAGCAAAGGAATCACTGAGTCAAAAGGCAGTTCCATTTCTAGCTATTTGGGGAAATTCCATACTGTTTTCCACAGCGTCTGCAGCAGTTAACATTCTCATCAACAGTGTACTCGGGTTCACTTTTCCCCATAATCTCACTAATATTTATTGTTTGTTGATTTGTTTATGATGGCCATTCTGACTGGTATGTAATGTTATCTCATTATGGTTTTAATTTGCATCTCTCTGATGGCTAGTGATGGTGAGCATCCTTTCATGCCTCTGGGCCCTCTGTATGTCCTCCTTGGAAAAGTGTCTGTTCAAGTCTTTTGCCATTTTTTAATTAAATTGCTTGTCTTCCTGGTTTGTAATCATATGGGCTCCTTATATATTTTGCAGTGCTTAAGCCTGACTGCTGAGTGCAGAGTGACTAGATGAATTAACCACAGTTTTAAAGGGGGAGAACTTTATTTCTGATAATCTAATTCTCTGTTTTATTGTGATTAATTCCCCAATTACCATGAGCTGGGTGGGGAATAAGAAGGAGCTGCTCCATTAGACTGTTTGCCACAGTGCTCATCACTCCCATTGCCTCATGTTTTCATAGCTTATGTCTTTAAGTCTGTGTTTAAATTTCATGCTTGGCCTTATAGGTATCCAGGTTCAAATATTGGAACTGCATCCAGACAGAAGAGAAGTGCAACTTACTCTCTGACCTGCCACAGAGCAAAGCTTATGTAAAATTAAGCATTCATGTTGAATCAAATTTCTGCTTAATTAACCTAAAGAGCATGTTGTGTTGTGAGACATTAGATTTCTATCTGCAACAGCACATGTGAAGGGCTATCTGAATTGGGGGGGGGACTGAATGAAGGGTTCCTGCATTCCTCTAAAATTTTCAGGGTATACAGTTGTGTTTCTCTAGTAACTGGAGTTTCTTACTGCCTATCAACATCATAAACATAGCTTCATTTTATCTTCTTAACTCGAAATGTAAAATCCTTTTGACTGTCCTTGATATGGCCAAAGAATTTAAAAATATTACTGAATTCCTAAGTATGCTCCTTTTTTCTTGGAAATTATTTTAAACCAAGATGTTCTCTAAAAGGATTTATGACTTACCACTAGAAATCCTCTTCATTGAATGTTAGCCCTTTAGGATTCCGTAGCGATTACTAAGGGGATTTCTTTTTATCACTATGGAAATATGGTTATACCTTTAAAAAGAAACCTTAAGCATAGACTGATGGTAAGAAATAAATTTATATTTCTCTCCAGAACCATTCTCCTTATACCCAAAGACACTATTAAAAGTATTTTAATTTGACAAAAACTCTAATAAAACAAAAATGAAATGAGCTTAATCTACCTTTGAATGTATTTTACTAATATAGACATCATTGAATATCAACATAATTTAGATATTCCTAAAGCACATTACTTAGGAGAAAATGATATTGTAGTACTCAGTCACACTTTTTTTCATCTCTGCCAGTAGCAATTGTACATAAATATGGTGTCTTTATAATCTCACCCTAACCTTGCTTATACATCAAGGTCCATTTGGCCAGCTTGCTCACTGGCTGCCAGCCAGGGGTTGCCCTCGGTCCTCAGGAAGACCCCTCTTCTCACACATGGCTGTTTGCTTTCTTAGGCCTTCCAGAGAGTGTCTCTAATGCCTCATTTTTTACTGGTGCAGCCGATCCAGTCAGGTTCATCCAGGATAATCTCCCTTTTGATTACCTTCCAGTCAACTCACTAGTAACTTAACGAGAGAATGATATCCTGTGTATTTACTGATTCAATTCGCATTCAAAGGAGAAGATTCCATAGATTTTACACACTGGAGTATGGGCACCTTAGAACCACTTTCAATTCTCCTATCACAGGTGCGTAGCAGGTTTGGCTAGGACTGGTTATGAATCTAGGTATTATAGTTTGTTGCCAGGTCAAAAAGAAGATGTACATACTAGTCAAGTAGAAAACAAGAGGCACCACAGGTATAACAGCATGAGAAGATTTTGTCCTTCTTGATTTTTTGTGGATTTAATCTACTAAATTGATTTGTAACTTTTACATGGCCCTACTTAATTATGAAAGTCACAAATTAGACCTTTGAAAGAAAGCATTCTTATTAGGAAAAAATACTATTTTGTTTCTAAATTTAGTAATTTATTAACTCAGTAAGATAAAATATTAAATGATTGGTGGGATAGGTAACCTAAAAAAAAGTATAATTTCCTGATATAGGTAAATAGATATTGCCTGCAATACAGTGCTGAATGAAGTCAGTGCTAAAATAAAGTGAGATCTCAAGAATATCAGATGAGGAAGTAATTAATTCAAACTGAGTTTATTCTCACAGATGTGGGGGCATTAGTGCTGAGGCTGGGAACTGAGCAGGGTAACATATTTAATACTCACTAAAGCTTGAATGTGCAGAGAAGGTGTAATTTCTTTAGTTTGTCTATAACGAATATAGTCTTCTCCCTAAATCCTTTATCTACTCATTAGTAAAGTGAAAAAAAAAAAAACACTCTAGAAGAATGTCCAATCAGGTTTACAGGTCTTTTGGGGCAGAGTCCTCTGGCTGACTCAGCCTTGTGTTCTCTCCACTGGTACCACAGATGCCTCTTCAGACTGGCTATAACTTTCATCAAGATCTGGTTTCAAAGGTTTGCTTTCTAGCACCAGCCACAGAGCTGCCTTTTTCCTACCATAGCATTCCTGTCCAGTGGAACCTAATCAACAAAACAAACAAGCAAAGCAAAATATAACCAGAGACATTGAGATAAAGAACAAACTGACAGTAACCAGAGGAGGAGAGAAGGGGGATAATGGGGGAAAAAGGGGGAAGGGTCATCAAGGAACATGTATAAAGGACCCATGGACAAAAACCAAAGGGAGGTAGGATTGAAGGTGGGCGCTGGGAATGGGTAGGGTGGAAGAGAGTTTTGGGGAGGGGAGTAAAGACAACTATACTTGAACAACAATAAAAAAAATAAAAAAGAAAAAGAAGCTCCTCAGTCAGATCCTTAGCAGCTTCTAATCCTGCCTCTCCCACACAAATATCAAGGGTGCCCCAGGATTTCCCGCTCCCTGCCATTTTGCTATACAATGTCCTCAAACTGTATGGAAATGGCCCAAATGACCATCTCATTCCAGTTCCAAATGCCCTTTTTCTTTTTTTTAAGATTTTATTTATTTATTTATCTTTAGAGGGGAAGGAGAGAGGGAGAGAAACATCAATGTATGGTTGCCTTTTGTGCGTCCCCTGCTGGGAGTTAGCCTGCAAGGAACCAGCCTGAAACCCAGGCATGTGCCCTGACTGGGAATCGAACCACTATCGTCTGGTTTGCAGGCCTGCACTCAATCCACTGAGCTACACCAGCCAGGGCCCAAATGCCCTTTTTCATTTGTTCATTTGGGTAACTCCACTGATTAGGCCTTGTCTGTTCTCCTACCCAGTATTTCTTAGGGCCAATTCCTGCTCTTGTCTGGATCTGTCTTCTATAAAACCCTAACACAAAGAGATTAGATTGTCTCCTGATATGTTAAAGAAGGAATTAAATAATTTTCAGGTATATTTTCTCAAGAAAATAGCCTGGCTTTTAAGGCAATTGATTTTGCAGTAACGTTGATTATTTTTTTTAATGTTAGAAGCAAAAAGTTACCTTTCTTCTTATCTTGCTTCTGTTCCTGTACTATCATCCTCTTCTACCTCCAGAGAGATGGGTACCCAGAAATCTAGGTAAAAGATGAAAAGCATTGTCATATTTTTGAAAATCACTCCAAAGAATGTTAAATAGTATTTCAAGTAGCTGGGTATGTATGTAGATAGAGAGAACAGAATGAGTGAATATGGGATGTGGAGATTCAATGACTCTAATACACAAAGATGATATGACTGTGCTGTTTTGTTTTAATTTCTTAAGATGCACCAATAAAAATTGTATTTGCCATACAATTTGAAGATAACAATTATTACATATTTATGTAGTAGAATGACAATTCATAGCATATTTGTTGAACACTGAAATATAATAAGGAATGACACCTGGAAGGTGCTTTAGAAACCACTGTGCAGAGCTTATTCTCTCAAGATGAATAACTGTTGGTCCTGAGCAAGCCAAAAATTTTCTTACTCCTTCATTTTACTTTCATGATTTTATGGAAGCTGAAAGGAATGCAAGGAAAAAACCTGACTTATTTAAGTTTGTAGTTCTGATTTACAAGTGAAAAGTTAACGTGTGTTTTTAGAACTGCAACACGCTTAAGGAGTGAAGGCTGATGTACTCATCTTGTCCTTTTAGATCAAACTTTATCTGATGTCATTGAGAAAAAAGTCTGCCTTTAGATCATTGTTCTTTTCACAAGATAAATTTCACACCAGATAGAACACTATATTGTCCGTCCTGTCTCCTTGTCTGATGGATCTTTATTTGCACAGTTAACACAAGGCAATTAGAGTTGGTCACTCACCTGATTGTCTCCTTCTCCAGCACCTTCAGAGTTCTTTGAAGAGTCGGGCTATTTTTTTCTGTATTTCCATACCCTCTCACCCTTACAATTCCTAGCCGAGTTTTTGCCACCCACCTGGAGGATATTCAATATCTATTTGATTCATTAATTTGATTGCATTAACTCCCCAAAGTTTATTTGTATAGGATCTTTGTTCACTCACAATGTAGCAAATTAAACACCCTTTCTGGTGAAAGGATCATTGCTCTAAATCATACCTTAGGGATTCTTTTTTTAAGGAGTGAGGAATATTGCTTTCTAAAATACGACTCACATTCCACTGAGCATCCTTCATATGACATTTTATTTTTTAAGGCTTGTTATCCCCTTTTGGAATACCCAAGTTTGAAGACTAATGTAGGTAATTAAGATGGGTGGTCCTCTTCCCACATAAAATTCTGAGTCCAATTTCCTCAAAAGCCTACTGAATAATTTTTAGACACTTCAAAGTGCTGCAGGATGAGATAGTTTACTAAGCCCCTCAATATTTCCATGTACACTTGAAAGGAAATAATAAGCAAACTGGACTTCCCACTCAAAGTTTTCTTTCAATAAATGATTACTGTGTCCCAGGCTCCATGCTAAGCACTTAATAGACATTAAGCTATTCAATAATGTCAGACAATCTTTATAATCAAGGTAGCTGAGCCATAGAAATAACACAAACGTAAAACCATTTCTAATATTCTTCAAGGAATGTGTGTATACATATGCGTGTAAAACTCTTATGTACATTTTATATCATCACCATGCCTGTGTAATAAAAATAGGTCTTCACAGAATTGTACCTACAAAGAGATAGATAACACACTATTTTTGAGACCATCTAAGCTTCCTGAGTAGTATCCTAAACATTTAGTCACCTAAAGGTTTTCCCAGGCCCCTTAATGGGATGGGGAAGTTTAGGTAAATGGCAGAGTCTCACAAATAATGCTTATTCAGCTGGGGCCATAACACTACTGTTCAGGGCAAATATAAAGCACAGCACACCTAAAATTATTGGCAGTCTTGGGCTAAAATCTGTGATTGATCAAGGGGTTATGGATTTCACCTTCTTTAACTTCTGTTTGTAGCGTTAAATACAAGCACACATGGCTATGTTTATGTGAATGCCCCAACATCCTCTATATTAATTTGACTAAATTTGATCCATTGTTTAATTTGTCTGGAATGGAGTTCATAAGAATACAATTCATTAAGCACAAATTTCATAGCCATCAACCACGTGAGTTTTGGCAAACTGCTAATGTTTCAGGGAGTTTTATGTCTCATCCCAGAACAATACTTCCTCATTTGCTGCTTATGTTCCGTATAAAATCTAAATACCTGAGAAAAGTTTAAATGTACATCTGAATTGCCTTGGTGGATAAAGGTAGATGGAGACAAATTTAAAACTGCACAAAAGAATTCAGGCAAAGACTGTCGCTCACATCTCTTTCAAATGGGTTTCTCCCCTTTCAGTACTCTGACCCCAGCTTATTTAGCTCAACTTTAAATATTAGAGATAGTGATCAACCCACTCCTTAGAATCAGGTTCTGACAGAGGAAATAAAATTATTTTACATTTTAATTCTTTTTAAAAAATCATCATTTAAGCTGAAGGGCTGCAAATGTAATTTTAAGTTTCTGTGGCAAACACGTTGGCATTCTAGAAGTCCAGAAACTAGAATGCTCTTTCATTTGAGATATGTGTTTCTTTCTTAAAAATTTTGTGGCTTATGGCTGTCATCATGAGAGACAGTATACAGTAGGGTTAAAAGAGTATTGGACAGAAAGAGTAGTCACCAGAGTCATTCCCTTGGCTAAGGTGTATAGGCTATCATTTTTGGCAATTCCTTTCGTTGCTCGGGGCTTCAGTTTCCCCCCATATGAAATGAGGCATCTAGCCCAAATGATTTCTGAAACACATTAGCTAATATTAGTAGTCAATAGTATAAAAGGGGATTTCAGACTTGTGGGAGGGTAGGTGGTAGAAGACAGGCGTGAGTAGACCTGGGATTGTGTTCCTCGGTGTTTTGCATTTCACAAAACTTTGAGGTGCAGTACTTTATTAGTTTTTCTGGGTGCAGTTAATGTCACTGGGTTTAACCCACTGTAGTCTAATGTACAAGACGAGGTATGAGAGGGAAGTTTTCAACCACCTATAATACGAATATGGGCACAGGTTGATCCTGTCTCTACCATTTACTAACTATGAGAGCTGGCCCGATTTTCCACACTGTCAATTCTTTTTCTTTGTTTTTACTTTGCAACTATGAATCTCGAGCAAGTTTCATAATGTTTCTGAGCCTCAGATAACCACTCTGTGAAAAAAAAACAATAATAATACCTGTATTTCTCAGAGTTACTATAGCATTAGGCAAACATAATTCATATGAAAATACTTAAAAACCATCTAAGAGTATGAAGAGAAAATGTATTATTACGTCTAAATTTGTGGCATAGAGGGGAAACATGACTAAAATATAATTTCACAAAAGGATTATTTATATCACAACACTCTTGGCATGCACCCGGTAGAAGAATTGAAATTCAACTTCTGTTTTCAGGGTTCAACTAATGTTCAAAGAAAGACTGGCCAATTGATGAAAAATGTTGTTTTCTTAGTCTCAAGTGTTCCATCTTTCCCAATATCCCTTGCTGCTTCTCCATCAGACAATTCAACACAAGAGCTCAGGTTGTAGCTCAAAATAAAATTATTCTGGCACATATAAATGCTTTTGCTCACAAGCAGATTGATGTGCTCAGTAAAGTTTGGTGTGTTTTCATGCCCATGAACAGAGGAAGAGGGACAACCATATTTTCACAGCCATGAGTTTCCTGTCCCTCTGTTTGATGTTCAAATGAATGACCCTCATGCTTTTTAAGGGCATAATTTTTATATGCGTATATGAATGATCATTTCAAAATGTTTATTTGCCCTTCCACACCACCACTCCCACCATTTAATCCCACCTCTATCATGCCTTTCTCTGAGGGTCCAATATGAGACACAAGGGGCAAACAAAAATTACACTTGAGATATGTCTTCCTTGGCCTCAAGGAGTTTGTAATCTAAATGGGAGAGGAGGCCTAATCACTTCTTCCCTTCTGCCTTGCCCTCTTCTTCTTCATATTAACTTTTATTGCATAGCACATTTTACAAGATAATTTCACGTATATTATGTTACTTAAGACTCTCAACTGCCCTGAGATGTAGGCAGAGCATGAATTATTTTCTTTCTTTTAAACTCTGAAAAAAACAAAGTTTAGAGGTAGTTTGGCCAATTTGGCCCAAGTCACAGGACCTATAATTATTAGATACTGGTCACTTCCCAGCTGGGCTCCTTCCTGATGCCAGTGTTTTTGCATTTTATCATACCCCATGTACAAACTTGGGTAAATCAGTTCTTAGAAAAGCCAGCAACAGCCAATGAGTGCCACCAGAAAGTGACTAAAAGTTCGAAGGAGCACAGGGTACCCAGTCTTGTCCTAGGTGTTGTGGAGCATGTAAGAATAGCTGACTTGGACTCTGTTGTTTGGAGAACATTGATTACCAGGGGGGAGTCAAGTGGCAGACACAGGGAACAGTGGGCTGCTGCCAGTTTGGAGTCATGTCACCATTGTCACTGCTGCAGTTTAGTATTAAAATATTTCAAAATATTTTTTAACAAGAGCCAAATATTTTCTGTAGGTATAACTTACATGCAAATATTGAATGTAATGTATAGTACTTAATTCATATGTAAATTTTCTATATTTTATATAAAATATATATTTTAAATGTAGATTAGCTTGTATCCTACTAATCTGTTTAGATTTCATCTAACAGGAATAGAACTAAACATAAATCATACGTCATTAGATAATCTCACAGTACATCCATTAATTTCCCTTCCTGCTAAAAAGTAATAAAGTTGAGGTTTAAACTGTACTAAGAATACTACATGAAAAATGAGGAGAGGGAATAAAGACAGATTAGAACATAAATATGCAGTCTGGGATTGAGCCAGGTCCTTTTAAGCCTTGCCAAGTAGGAGGCAGCTGTTCTCCAGGTGAACCTGCAGGAGTAATGCTTCTAACTCAGAATGCCACCTCCCACGTAGCAGGACTCCATATGGCAGTTGGGGAAATATTGAATAATAAAAAAACCTCCAAATGCAAGGGGAAATTAAGTGAAAGGCTGAATGGGATTGGAGAAAATAATGCTGGTCACTTCTGTGTTATAGAAGAGAATGCTGTGTTGAGCTTTTATTCCCAACTTTGGTCAGAAATATTAACTTTCTCTCTATATATCTGGCCTAAATCTTTTACGAATTTCCAAACAGGATGTGAATTTATCACTCCATGTTCAGAGCATCTGGGACTTTTCATTTTATTAAAATGGTCCTTTTTTTTTCTACCACATGTGCTCCAAGGAGCAAGGTCTGTACATTATAAGTGAAAAGTGATTCCCCAGAAGAAAATCTTTCATCACTGGCTGTAACTTAGAGTTGAGCTCACACTTTATTTTGGAGGCTCCTTTTGGAGAAAACAGCAAAGGGTTAAATGTGGAGCCAGGCTGACAAGTGCATAACACCCATCACACAGGTCGGCCTCCAGGATGGAAAGACAGAACAGAGCCTGCTTCACCAGGTGTATTTGAGGTTCGCTCATCTCTAAAAATGGACCAAAAAGAAGTAGTAGGTAATTGTGAAGATAAAATGAGATATAAAGCACCATCTCATCACCTGGTATGTAGTGAACCCTTGGTGAATATTAACTTGTAATATATCAGGGTTGCCAGATAACCAGACTCAAAAAACTTCCTACAGAAAATAGATACACTCGGATGTATCTTTTCTGTCCCGTAGAGCAGTGACATTGGGCTCTGTACTTTTACTTGTTTCATTTGCTCTGGTTGGGCAGCTTAGTCATTAATTTGTTTACCTGCTCGTCTCTCCTATTATTCTACAAATATCTTCCGAGAGAGGTTTATTCCTGTGGTGCCTCCTAGTCTCCTCAGTCCTAGTGTCTAGAGCTCAACATTTACATGTTTTCAAGATACACAAATTTAATAGACTTGAAAGCAGCATTTCTTTGCTTCTTGGTAAAACCTGCTTTGGGAAATATGCCGGGACTTGAATAAAACCACCCGATCTAATGTCAAACTTGCAAGGGAAACAGACCAGGATGACACCCTTCCTCCACCTATATTGTGTTTCATTCAAAGATATGAGGTTAGGCAAAGGTTGAAGGAAGGAGGAGAATTAAGAGGAAAAAAAAGGAAAAGGGGACAGTGTAGGGGTAAAAGTAAAAGGATTGTGTCAGAAGAGTACATTTTGCCCAAGGTGGTTTCCCACTCATTTCTCTTCCTCAAATACACCCAGACTCATGGCCCCCTATACATCCTGACCCCTCCAAATACAGTATCTGCTTCAACTTTTGTAGAACAGGTGGCTTGATAGTCATTAAAAGTAATAAATCTTAACTACTAACTTGACATTTTTGAACCAAATAGTCTCAGCAACAGTTTGTGGTTTTCTTCATTGGCAACCAACCAAACAAATAAGATTTTTTATTGTTCTTTCTTATATTTTTCAGGCTCTAAAACAACAGTTTTTAAAAAGATTTTATTTATTTATTTACTTATTTATAGAGAGAGGACGGGAGGGAAAAAGAGAGGGAGAAATCAATTTTTGTTGCCTCTCACATGCCCCCTGCTGGGGACCTGGCCTGCAATGCAGGAATGTGTGCTAGACTGGGAAGTGAATCAGGGACTCTTTGGTTTGCAGGCCGGTGCTTAATCCACTGAGCCACACCAACCAGGGCCAAAAACAACAGTTTCACCACTTGTGAAATAAACATGTGTAAGAAATACTATATGATAGCTGCAAAAAATGTAACATTTTTACTCAGATATCTTATTATACAAGAGAAAAAAATATCTTCTGCTCAACAATCTAAAATATCACCTTTTAATTATTCTCATTGGTTTGTGATTGAAATAGGGGTAAATACCCCACAATACTTAAAATAGAGGCAAAAAATACCATACTATTTTTTGTTTTGTTTTTTTGCAAATGATTACAAAATATTTTTCTAATATAGAAAATGTAGAAGCATAGGCTGGAACTACAGTAATTATATCACAGATAGTTTTTTTTTACATTATTATACTTTTTGGTGGGTGGGGGGAGTGCTAATAAAATTGTGATCTATATTGTTTGAGTGGCTTGCAATGTGTATTCTTTCAAGACAGATGTGTTTCCTATTCCCTGACTTACATATGCATTTTAATCCCTTTAAACCTCCGCTTCTTCCTCTATGTAATGAAAATACTTATAAGGCCTGCCTCAAATAGCTATTTAGCTATTTTGACATCTAAATGTAATAATTAATGTCTGTAAAGTCCTCAGGGAAGACCAGGAAATCAAGCAGTGGCTTACTAGTAATGTTACAGGGTACAGCCAAGCGGGGGTCCCAAAATAGGGATTTGGAATGGGGCCCAGAACTCAGGGTGTCCAGGAAATATTAAAAGACATATAAAATGTCCTCACCCCTTCCCCACCACAGGTGTGAGTTGGGGGAAGGGACACATGGAGCAGGGCCATTGAGAGCTGTTTTGCATAGCAACAACTTTGCAGCTAACCTCTGGTGTGGTCATTTAACATATCTATAACCTTTAACTGGTTGTATAGATAGATATGTTAAATAGCTGTGGGTATGCTCTGAGCCAGGGGACTGGAAGTCACTTCTACCCAAGATGTAGTTGGGGGCAGGTCCCCCGACTTAAAGTGCCTGCTGAGAGCTTGGAGATGAGTGGCTCCACACCATGGGGCCACACCTGCCCAGACTCAGGATGGCAGCCCAGTAAAGCTAGAAGGCTATGGGAGTGCTGGCAAGTGTAACCAATTGTGGGAGGAGTCAGAAATGGGGGCACAGAGGAGGATTGGCGTGGGGTTTTAAATCAAGAGGTGGCAGCCATTGAGGAGAGAGCCACGTGCAGCTTTGTTAGGGGAGAGGACCACTCGGCTGTAGCAGTGCAGGGAGAGAGCCACGCACTTCTGGCAGAGTGGGGACCCCTGCAGCTTGCGTGGAAAGAATCACTATGCAGCTTTAGCAGAGAACCACCACTCGGCTTTGGCAGAGTAGCAACCCCCTGCTCCCCGCAGCTTTTCTGAGAAGGACCATGAGGTTTCACCAGAGTGCAGACCCCTGTAACTTTGGTAGAAGAGGCCCACATGGCTTTGGGGTGCTCTCTTTGACCGCATGGCTTGGAAATCAGGAGAGACTTTGCCTGGAAGAAGGGTGAAATAACTCTTTGCCAGTGGACCATGAGAAGGTGCCACATGACTTTGGAGTAATTAGAGATCCTGCCTGGACAGTGACACCACTGATGGTGCCATCGGCCTGAAACACAGACATTTGCTTCTTTTCTGGAGTTAGGGTAACCCGAATTATGGCAAGGGGATAAGGGAGCACTGTGGGCGTCTATGGGTATCCAAAAAGGACTTTGATATTTTAATGAAGACGTTAGGTTACTACTTTAAGTCTGTATAGCTTTAAATAAGCATTTCATTTCCTTTTCACAAATTTCTGGCATTGAGAGACATCTTTCCTATCTGGTGGCAGACATAATGAAACAAGCATGGGGTCCTTTCAGTAATAGTATATTGTGACACCCCGCCTTGCCCCTGTGTATCTGTTCTGTAACAGTTTTTGGTGTCTCTGGGTGGGCCAATAATTGCCCCTGCCCTTGGTCCCTTGTTCGGTGACACTAACTGTTAAGTATCATTCGTTTACTGTGTCCTGAGTGCCATCTGTAATCACAAATATCTTACCACATTTAGTGCATTTTTTCGCAAACACGTAGGGCTTATTTGTTCACATTTTTTAATTTAAATATATGAGTGTTTGCACACTTACACAGAAATATATAAAGTGGAAGGTTTAATCTTGTCTGGCATGCCCAGATATACCAATTTTTGTACAGATATATTTTATGACATTTTATAAACACTTCAAATGCTGATAAAATTCTACAGTGAACACTCATTATCAACACTTAGCTTGCCCAATTAGCATTTTATTATATTTGCTTTACTATATTTCAATCAATCCATCTGTCCCTCAATCTATTTTATTTTTGCTAACAGCTTTATTGAGATTTAACTTATATGTCATAAAATGTACTTGTTTTAAATGAATTCAATGATTGTTAGTAAATTCACAGAGTGTGCAACTATCACCACACTCCAATATTAGAAAATTTCTGTCAATCCCAAAATATTCATGACTATCTGAAGTCATTCTGTCTTTTCATCTTCAGCCCAGGCAACTATCAATCTGTATTTTGCCTCTATAGATTTGAAAGTCTGTAAGTTTTAACCAAAGTAACAAAGATTCATTGATTATTCTTAAACTATAACTTCCAGAATGATAAAACAGAGGTTACATGGCACAGAAAAGTCTCCCTGAAATTTTGTTATCTTTATGCTCACTCTAATTCCTTATGCCTGGAACACTAAATTATTCTCATTTTAATGATAGGAAAAAAATGAGGTGAGAAAGAGGAGGAAAGACTGAAAGTGACTGGAAAGCTCTGAAAGGGTTGAATCAATCCAGGAGACCCTTGCTGTGAATTGCTTTGCCCACTGCTCTGAGGCTGGCTTTGCCGACAATCACTGTACCTCTGTACGACACCACTGGAGAGGGCGTGCACACAGGTTTCCCTGCAGCTGAGCTTTCTGTAGGTTAGCCACCAGGGTGATGATTGCTTGAACAGATTCTCTACTATGGCGTTTGAGAGTGAAATCAAAGAACAGCAGTGGAAAGTGTTTGGAGTTGGCCTCCACAGAAAGGAGGTAGATGGTGACTTCCTGGGGGATAAGGGAAGTTGACAGAGTTCTCAGAGGGAAGTTAATTTTGTGGCAGGTTTCCAAGCAAACGGATTAAGGTTTCTTTCACATTGAAATTCCCTGAAGATATATGAGAGAGACAAATAGAAATGCCACCTTTGTAATGGGGTGCAACCAGGGCCCTCCAAACAAAGGATTTGAAACAGGGTCCAGAACTTGGGGTGCCCAGGAAATATAAAAATATAGGATGTCCCCACCCCACAAGTCTGGACTAGGGGATAGGACACATGGAGCAGGGCCATTGAGTTATTTTGCATATCAACAGCTGTCCAGCTTCACACCTGATATGCAAAAATGATTATTTTGCATATCCATGGCAGACTACCTGGGGAGATGGGTGTGCCTTTAACCTGTGCTGTAACTGGGAGGCAGCTCTGCTTATAGCTCCTGCATGAGATGGTTTGCTTCACACCATGGGGCCACACCTTCCTGGACAAACTATAGCAGCCAAGAAAGTCTCAAAATAGGGGAGTGCTGGCAGATGTAGCCAATTGTGGGAGAAGTCGGAAATGGGGTTGCAGAGAAAGATTTGTGCTGGGATTTAAACCTAAGCAGGGCAGCCCTGTGGGTTCTGAACCATGCAGTTTTGGGGGGGCAGAGAGGGGCTCCCTTGAACCACATGGCTTAGAAAGCAGTAAAGCAAGATGTAGCAGACATGCAGAACTCTCTCTTAGCAGTTCAGAAGAATGCAGGAGAGATAATGCGGGGAGGAAAGGTGTGAAAGGACTCTTCCTGGTGGGCCATGAGAAGGTGCCACGTGGTTTTGGATTAAGAACTGGAGATGTGGTGACACAGCTGATGGTGCTCAGAACCGGAAGAGGCCTGCCAGCTGAGCACAGATTACTAGGGAGAATCAGGAGTCTAGCTGAGCTATGGACGTCTATTTTTTTCCTGAGATAATGGTACTGCTGACTGGCCTGACTGGGCAAAGAGGGGAAGGAAGGACTGTGTGTCTTTGTGGGTATTTTAAGGTTCTTTGAGATTTTACAGCTACATTCTGGCATTACTCTAAATCGGTATAACTTCTGAATAAATTGTTCCTTTCCTTTTTACCAAACTCTGTCATTGAGAGAGAGCCATGATTCCTAACACCTGGTCATAGGCAAAGAATCCACAGTGACAAAAAGACCCCATGTTTGGGCCACCCCCCACCACAGGTCCATTCTGTAACACCTTCATATGTTGCATGCTAACTCAAAGGAGAACATTCAGGATTCATCACTCTGGGTGTGATTAAAGTATTAAAAAGCACCAGTCTTTCCAACATGCTGTAAAGTCATAGTTAACATTTTTTTTACTTCCAAAATGATTGGCTCCTACTCATTCACAACAGGGCTAAGGCGGGGTATGATATACTATTACTGAAAGGACCCCCAACTAGGTGCATTATGCCCACCACCAGAGGAAAGACATTTCTCAATGCCAGAGATTTGTGAAAAGGAAAGGAAATGTTTATTTAAACATATACAGATTTAAAGTAGTGACCCAATGTCTTCATTAAAATATTAAAGTCTTTTAGGATACCCACAGACACACACAGTCCTTCCTTCTCCCTCTGCCCTAATCTGGGTACTGTATCTCAGGACTAGAAGCAGAAGTCTGTGATTCAGGCTCCTGGCACCATCAGCAGTGTCACCGCCATGATATCCAGTTAATCCAAAGCCATTTGGCACCTTCTCCTGGCCCACCAGCAGGAGTCCTTTCACTCCTTCTCTTCTAGGCAAATTCTCTCCAGCTTCCTAAGCCACGCGGCAAAAGAGAGCACCCCAAAGTTGTGTGGTTCTTTCCTGGCAAAGCTGTGAGCGTCCCCACTCTGACCAAAGCCCTGTGGTTCTCCGTTCAGTGGCTGCCACATCTGGGTTTAAATCCTCATGCCAATCTTCCTCTGCAGCCCCATTTCTGATTCCTACTACAATTGGTTACATGTGCCAGCGTTCCATATCCTTCCAGATTTACTGAGTTGCCATAGTGAGTCTGGACAGGCGTGGCCCCATCATCTCTAAGCTCTCATGCAGGCACCTTAACCAGGGGGAGTTGCCTCCCAGTTACCTCTTGGGTGGAAGTCACTTCCATCCCCCTGGCTCAAAGCACTGCAACAGCTATTTAACATATCTATGAAAGGTTAAAGGTTATAGATATGTTAAATAAGGATGCCAGAGATTAGCTGCAAAGCTCTAGCTATGCAAAACAACTCTCAATGGCCCTGCTCCCTGTGTTCCTTCTCCCAACTCACACCTGTGGTGCGTGTGGGGGTGGGGGGGTGGGGGACAGGAGTGGTGGTGGTGAGGACATTCTATATATCTATCTAATATTTCCTGGACACCTTGAGTCTTGATTCTGGACCCCATTCCAAATCCCTATTTTGCCCCCCCCTCTTGGCTGTACCCTGTTACAGTGACACTGTTTTGGACTCTATTTTTATGACTTTCACTCTGCTTGGCTTTCTCAGATGGAATCATCCTTGAGTACATTTTCCACTAACAGTTAATTTCTCCTACATTTTACTTTCAGTTTTGGGAAACTATCCTCCTCCCCCCCATACACACACATATACCATCACCACCACCACCACCACCACCATCAAAAATACACCCAAAAACCCAGCATAATTGGTATTTGCTATATGTGTACTTAGATTTCCTCTGACTATTCAGTTCCTGAAAAATCACACAGCTAAAGGCAAAGTTACAGAGCGAGTCACTTTTATTTCAGATGATGT
Organism: Sturnira hondurensis; assembly: GCF_014824575.4. NCBI lineage: Eukaryota > Metazoa > Chordata > Mammalia > Chiroptera > Phyllostomidae > Sturnira > Sturnira hondurensis. The sequence goes on from NW_028075471.1 coordinate 14,743,429, forward strand.
AGAGTCTGTGTCTGTTTGGTACATGTTTCAAATTCCTGGCACAGTGTCCATTATCAGTAAATACCCTTGAATGAATGGATGAGGAGAACAGATCAACACTCTACAGTTTTGGATACATATTTGAATCATTCCCGACTCCCTGTCCCATCTGTGTGTGCATATGTGTGCATGGCTGCACACACATACTCCCTGGAGAATTGAAGGTCTTGCTCTTTGAAGTCAATATGCATTTTCATCTCAGTTCGAGGTGAAGGGTATTTGCTGCTTTGGTTAAGAGTTTTAAGTATTTTACTGCTCAAATTTGGCAACTTTGTAAAAAAGATTTTGAGTTCAGCTAGTTACGTAGAAATCTTTTTTTATTCAGGTCAAGCCAGGTGAATCACTTGTGTTAAACAACTTTCCCTCCCATATCCCACCACATTAGTCATGGAAAACATTTTTTAAAGATTTTATTGATTTTATTTTTAGAAAGAGGAGAAGGGAGGGAAATAGAGAGGAACAGAAACATCAATGTGTGGTTGCCTCTCACATGGCCCCCACTGGGGACCTGGCCTGCAACTCAGTAATGTGTCCTGACTGGGAACTGAACTAGCAACCCTTTGGTTTGCAGCCCACACTCAATGCATTGAGCTACACCAGCCAGGGTGGAAAACATTTTAGAGATCATGTCTTAACAGACTAGGGGTCTTCAGGAGCAATTACTTTGTCTATATTATATTGATAGCAGCTAAGGGTATATTCATAGCAGGTGGAACACCTGCCAGCTATGAAATCCCAGGCACATTACTTATTTTATTTTAGTACCAGCTGTCTAATCTGTAAGTCACACATAACAGTTCTAAGAAATAGATGGTACTTTGAGGATCAAATATTGCTTTATAGGTTAGTTCTTTGCTCAAATAAATAGCAACTGCTACAGATGAAGCACTTTTGTTTATGTCTTTTCAACACCTATTTCCATTTTCCCCAGAGATTCTGGGGAGTCCTTATGATCTTGTTGTTGCTGACCCTACCCCATGCCTTTTAGGTAAAGTATGACTGGCTAATCAAGTTCCTGTGACCCAGAGTAGCCCAGTGAAATTCATACCTGGGCCCATGGCAAAGAGAAACTATCTCAGCTACACTTAACACTGAGAGAGTATAAATATGTGGTTTTCAAAAACCACCACCCACATTGAAATTTCTTGACAGTAAATATTAAGCTAAGAAAATTGGAGCTGAGGTGGGCAAAGGGATGGAGTGCTTATCATATAGGTTAAGTATCTCTGTTTTTTTTAAATTGTTGTTTAAGTACAGTTGTCTCCATTCTCCCACCACCACTTTCCCCCACCTAACCCACCTTCACTCCTGACCCTCAATCCTTCCACCCTTTGGCTTTGTCCATGGAGCCTTTATACATTTCCCTTGATGTCCCTTCCCCTTCTTTCCCCCACTATTACCCTTCTCTCTACCCTCTGGTTACTGTCAGATTGTTTTTAATTTCAGTGTTTCTGGTTATGTTTTGCTTGCTTGTTTGTTTTGTTGATTAGGTTATACTTATAGGTGAGATCTGATAGTATTTATCTTTTACCTCCTGGTGTATTTCACTTAGCATAATGCTCCCCAGTTCTAACCATGTTGTCACAAAGGGTAGGAGCTCCTTCTTTCTTTTTGCTGTGTACTGGGTTGAGTATCTTATAGCTATTCCTAAAAGTAGAACCATTCCAGATTTCTAATAAGAAAACTATAAATTTCTTTTATTTGTTTAAGTTGGCTTGAGTTGGATTTTTGGCATCTGCAATTGGGAGGCTTGTTTAGTATACAGCTCTGATTATTAGTAGTAAAACCACCACCGCACCTCTTTCTTCTGCCGTCCCATCCTATGAAGGTAATGCTCAACACAGACTAAATAACTGAAAGCTCATAGTTAAGAAGAGTAAAACCAAGGGGAAAACATCACTTTATAAGAAAGGTGGTAATTCTGGAGTTGCAAAAATGTTCATGCCTCTAATTCCTCAGGACACATGAGATAATATTCTAAGCTTTTTGTTAAAAAATTAAAATAATTTTTTGGTTATAGGTTAATTTCATATATTTTTTAAAGTATATTTCCATCAACCTTCTCATTCAGAGTAAAATTATAAGTTATTATCATTCCTAGAATTAGAAAATGGCTTTCTCTCAGAAATTGAAATACTGTGCTAAGACCAGTTAAACTCACTACCTTTCATTATTTGATGATGTATTATTCTGTAACAGAGTTACACTAACAACAAGACATGTTGAAAAGAGATATTAATGGACTCCAGCTACTCAGGAGACTGATATTAGCTACTCAAGTACAGGATGGGAAAAATGAGAGTGGAGTTGTTGAAGCATCTATACTGCATCAAATGTTCCAGTTGCAGTCTTTCATATGCATAATGAGTTAATATTACTTATGAAAAATGTACATCTTTAAGTGGATTTTAATTATTTTTGAAACTAAGTGTCCATTAGACTATCCCCATCTGGTCAAAAATGTGACTTCACAGATGGGTGTCATCACTTAAACTGCTTCTTTAGACCTCCTGGCAGAGTTTTGTTTGAAATGTAGCACCTTATCATAAGATCATGATCAAGGAATTCTTTGTAGAGGATTATTAACAGCACTTAAATAGGACCTCATAAAATATGTACTGGAATTAATGTGGGCTCAATAGAAATCCTAGAGATGAATTAGCTGCTCTAATCAAAATTAGATTGTGTTCACTAAACCATAAATCATTGAATACTATCACAAGCATATGTTTGTATTGTAAGGCTGGATACATAACATACAGACTATTGATTCTCAGGTAGCTAGCTAATAGACCACAATTGGTTTATTTGAATTATCACCCACAGATCAGATACAAATGGATAACTAGGCATGCATATATGAATTCATGTGGTAATGAATGTGACTCATGACGTTTTGGGGAATGACATTTTATAGATGTGTTATCTTGTAACAATAGGTAAATGATTGGTATCTGTATTTTTCCTACCTACACATTTTTTTGCTCTAAATTTTCTGTTGATTTCTGTTTAATCACAAGTATATTCCTTACTCATTGTAAGAATAAAAATATATCCAAAGATACTGTATTAGTCAGGGCCCAATTAGAAGAGAGAAATCACACAGTAGTTGGAATAAGATATTTAATACAGAAATTTATGAAATTCAATAGATTGGAGTGTCAAGGTGTTAACTACAAACAGCACCAGATATAACTGGCAAAATTAGACCCCAATCCTTGAATTCAGCTGAGAAATAATTCAGAACCAAGAACTCTAATTATAAGAGAAAATTTGTTTAAAATGTCACAGATATAGAAGATGTGAGCCAGCTGGGCTGCATGAACTTGGTAAAATAATTACATAGGCAAAAGAAGTTCCTTTAGAACTTAAGAGAAAGAAAATAAGAGTATATACCTTAAGGTACGAAAAGGAGAAGGAAAGGTTCGGGCATGCTTGCATGCTTGAGAGAGAAAGAGAGAGAGAGAGAGCATTGCTGAGGTAAGAATGTAATGGGAAAGAAAGGGAAGGGTTGTCAAGGAAGATGTATAAAGGACCCATGGACAAAGCCAAATGTGGGGACGATTGAAGGGTGGGAGGTGAGGGTGGGTGGGGCAGGGAAAAGTGATGGTAGGAAAATGGAGACAATTGTACTTGAACAACAATTTAAAAAAAGGTAGTGGGGAAAGGTACAGGTGTGCTTGAGAGAGAGCCTAGGCTGGGTCCTTCATGTTAGGGGTTTTTATGTTTCCTTAAGGTGTGAATTTTAGGGTAGGTCTCGGAAAAGGATCTCAATGAAATATTCATCAGTTTTCCAGGCAAGTCCATTCAGGGTCATGGGCTATACTGATTGGTTGGTGCTGGGGAAGGAGGTCATTAGTCACTGCAGCTGGTCCAGATGTCAGCCATGGCATCATTGCGCCTGGCTTTTCTGCTTTTCTGAGCCTAGAGCTGAAACACAATTGAGGCCTAGTTATTACCTCTGATTTGACTGAAACTCTGTCTCTGACCCCAGGCTTTGTTCCTAAAATTATTTGAAGGCTCCAGAATATCTTTGTTCTGAGGGCTTAATACTCAAGAAAGTGGCTGGGCAGAGCTTTTATATGGGAGTCACACAAGGTTATTCTCCAGCCTTCACTAAGGGGCAGTGATACATTAGGGTAGTAAAGCTCACCCTATGGTTGAAGTTCCCCTCTACAATACTTGTTTTCTCAGTTTTGCCCATTGCTAAGCACCCAGGGTTCTCTGCTCTGGTGACCTTCTGTACCTGGCCTGTCCTTCCTACTTACTCATGTCTGTCTAACTGCCTACCATATCAAAGAGATTGGCTACTAGGAACTAAAAAGGACCCTAAAAATATCAAAATAGTAAATATAAGGATCAGTCACTACCCTTAGGGCTAAGATAGAACAATCTAGTAGAACCTTCCTCTCTTAGGCTGAGACCTAAACCTTGTGTTTTATGTACCTTCTTAATTGTACCAGCTAATTTTCTTTAATCATTACACGTACTGGAGAGAGAAGAGATTCAGAATTTTCTCTGAATAGAGATTAGCAACTTGAGGGCAAATGTTGGGTCAGACAGCAAGAGTCTATAGCCAGTTAGCACAGTTGATTTGGTTGAAGCTTTGATTTTTCCCTACATAACACACTATATGATTCAGTATCTCAGTTAAATTTTGAAAATTTAATTTTTCTGCCAATGTTAAGTACTTATTATGAGTTCTAAATGAGAATCAATTATAAAGTGACTAAATACTAAAAGGAGTGGATTTATTTTGTTAATTATTTCTTTTGCCAAATTGATAGCTGATGATTAAATATTTTATATCATAATGGAAACCTGGGCATTGCAGATAGCTGTAGTATTAAATACAATTTAGTCTCTCTTCTTTCCATGGACCCCATCATTACATGCCTAATTTTATTGGAACATTTTCATACTGCAGGACAATATTACATGTCAATGAGTACTTAAATTCATAGATTATGGTTAGTTTGCCTTAAATAGATATTTTTAAGTTTGGAACATACTGTAATTAATGGTCTATGAAGTTTTTTGGTAGTGAAAACTTTAAGATTTATCCAATTTTTTAATTTATTGATTCATTTTGGCTAATTTCCAAGAAGTTTTCCCAGATGGAAACTTAAACTAAATATTGCCTTTTGCAGGTTAATTTGGCCAGAAAGTGATTTTGCAAGACACAGACTTGAATTATGATAGAGATGTGTATCTATACTTACTTGAAATTAAATTAACTTTTATGAATACACAAATCAAATGGGAAGTAAGGAATTTTTCTAGTTTTCCATCCTTTTTTATCTCATTTTCTATTTGTTAAGGATTTAATATTAATAAACATAATAAAGAAGAAAGTAAGGACCAAGAATTACTACAGTGCTGATTTAAGCTGATGTTGAAAGTTTGTCAGTAAGTTATTAGCACATGAGACAATTCCTAAGACAATTATTTGTAATTAAGTTGCTTAAGTTTCTATATCTCAGTTAGTTGTACTCAATTTCCAATTTATAGTAAAAGATACACTATGATTTCTTCCCTCATGTTTGGTAAAAAGATATTTGTCCAGTCTTCAGCTCTTTTCCCTGGAGAGACCTCTAAATCCTGTGTGCATTGCACTCCCCCTTACTCCAGGCCCAAATAAAAACAGTAACCATGATGACCACATTACAAGCATTTGAAGATGGGCCCATGCCTCTTAATTCTCAAGTCACACATAGAAGACTTCAAGTAGTATTTAGTGTAACTTCTAATCTCTCTGAGGCTTGGTTGCCAAAACAATGAGCAGGTTTAGACAGTGGGGAGGAAGCAGTCCATTTGTCTCTTTTGTGCCATTTAGAGCAAACAGCCAATAATGATTGACTGAATCCCTCTTGTCAATGAGTCAGCACCCTTTGCAGCCCCCATGTCCCAATGACACCTTATTGACACATTCATAGGTGAAAAGACAGATGGTTTCATTGGAAATGAACTTGTTTTTTAAGTATACACTAACACCTTAGAAATAAATAGTGCTTTACTGCTAAAAGACTTTCTTATACATTCTCACATATGATGCACGGGGCAACTCTTTTTAATGGGTAATTTTTACAAATGAGGCAAAAGAGTATTACAGAGATGAAGTGATTGCCCAGGTTTACATATGAGCTTGGATTAGAATGTCCCATCTTTTTTGACTGCCAGCGCAGTGCTCTCTCTACTATGTTTTTACAAATGATGGAGTCAATGGGATGCTCTTGGATATTTTATGCTAAAGGATCTAGGAATACTCATATCCTTTCTTCAACTATCCTACCCCACTTTATAGTGCCCCCTTAAGAGACGGATGAAGAGGGGAAGTTGCTTAAGAACACTTTGTGTGTAGCTGAGCATGTGCAAAACAACAAGAAAGAACTCTTATTAATTAGAGACAAAGGGATTTTTTCCTCTTTCTTAAACACAAACATAAGTCTCAGGCTACTGTCATTGGTCAACTATGTGGGAGTGTTGTTAATGGGAATGGGGTCCTCACAGTGTTGCAAGAAAAGCATTTCCAACCACCCACATGGGAGGATAAGATCTTGTAACAAGGTTTATTTGGGTGGAAACAGAAGGCTGCCTCCAGGTTCTGAATGTTTCATCTCTGTTGGTGATGAAAAAAAAAAATCCAGCATTTACTTCATCAAGCCCAATACAAAGGGCAAGGCCCAGATCTTCTGTGCCTTTTGTTCAGTCCAGTTCAGTCTTGGGCCTCATCTGGTTAGCTTAGTCTGTGTTCCTAGCTGAATTCCAGCAGGCGTTGCATTGTCATACTCAGGCTTGTGCTTGGAGCCACACCCCCAGGCAGCTGCTAGAGCCACATGGCTGCTATCTAGAGAAAATGTGCAAATGAGCCTGGCTGAACACAGGTTACAAGTGAGAGGGCTTGAGAGAGCTCCTTTGCTAGTCTAATTATATCATTTGGGCTTGGGAAGGGCTAGGCACTTTTTCAAAATAATGAATCAATTTCCCAATCTTTCATGGGCTCATGTTATGCACGCCCCCAGCCAATCTATTTCCTTGATCTTCCAGGTTTATATATGCCCTAACCAAGCCAATCCTTTTCCCAGTGTAGACCAACACTGGTCTGTTGTTGTCATGTTGGCTTCTACTGTGCGTACCTCATAGTAGAGACACCTCTGCTTGGGCCATCTTGGTTTCTATGAGCATGCGCCCACCAGAAGAATTTCTTCTGCTATGTTATCCCCGACCCCCCCCCCCCCAGGTAGTGACCAGAAATAATCCTTCCTGCTTCCTTTCTACCCACTAACATGGTTAGGACCCATGGGCACAGGTTACCCTGGGGAATATCTGAAAGGTTAGCTACATAGTGAAGCAGGCTTCTTAATGTCATAGTCACTTTGTTCCCTTCCTTTATTAATATCTAGCTACCTACACTAGCCAGAGCACGAGGAAACAGAAGAGCATGCCAGAAAGACTATCATTCAGAACATCACATAGCTCTTTGGTTTTACTCCAGCTACACAAAAATAAGCATGATGTTCACATTGTGTTTAATTTATATGATCTTGTACTACAGATCAACCCTGCGCACTGGTGAGCAGAATTCATTGTGTGACCTAGACACATATGGCCTAGTATCTGAGCATTGGGTATTTATCACTCTTTTAGGAAAGGAGCAAAAAAATTTTTTATTATATCCCTCCTTTACAGTCAACATGCTTTCTAAAGCTGCTATGCAGTTTAAGAAAGATTTTTTCCGAAGAACTCATGAAAAGTTTCTTATTAATTTGTACTGCTAAGAAGAAAAAAAAAGTAGACATGCCTCTATTTCTCTTCATTGTACAGAAACAGAAAGCAACTTAGCCATGAACACAGAACCCTAGAAGGTATTAAATAATTCTAACTTTTCACCATACTTACCTCTGCCAAAGAAAGCTTTCAGGCTATAAAATCAGCTCTGGTGTGGATATTCTCACATCTTTCTTTGGTTGAGAATAGGGGGAAGATATCCACAGACATAAGCCATCACAGGATATTCTTGGCTTGTCTGTTTGTAACTAGAATATGAAGCCTTATGTATTCACAATGATTACGTCCATTATCAGGTATCAGGAAAAAGTTGGGTTTGGTGATTTAATAGTTATATTGTTTTATAAAATTGCCATATCTCATAAAAAAGCTTTGCTACTTCATCTTATTGGAAATAGCACAAAATAAATAAAGTCTGATTATTACAGATTTAAATAGAAAAAAGAATACAACAGTTGCTCAATGATCTTCAGTATTATTTTTCTGCATATTCTGTCATGGTACAATTATCTCCTGGGGGTGTTTTTGACAAATAATGTGATTTCTATGTGATTTTGTTTTTAAAGCTCTCTGGACTCAATACAGGGATGGGCAAAAGTAGCTTTACAGTTGTGAATACACAAAACACAGAATTAATTATTGTATTATTATTTATTAACTTCTGTATTATTTCCCGTATGAACAGCTGTAAAGCTACTTTTGCCCACCCTTGTTTGTAATGGAAGAAACTATATTGCAAAGTTCTTCTCTTCATGACTTTTAAGAAATATTTTTCAGCTTACACATAAATTAGTGCAAAGAGAAATAGTATTTTAAAGTGAAACAGTGAAGGGACAGCAAACTCACAGTTATTAACAACCACACCTAAAACGAAAGCAAACTAAGCAGACAGCTAGATCAGGAGCCACAGAAATGGAGATCACAAGGAAGGTTAGCAACAAGGGAGTGGGAGGAGGAGAATGAGGAAGAAGTTACAGAGAATAAGTAGCATAGACAGTGGGTAGAAAATAGACAGGGGAGGGCAAGAATAGTATGGGAAATGTAGAAGCTAAAGAACTCATGACACGTGGGCATGAACTAAAGGGGGAGAATGTGGGGGGAGGGGGTATGCAGGGTGGAGGGGAATGAAGGAGAGGGAATGGGGCAACTGTAATGGCATAATCAATAAAATATATTTTAAAAAATAAAAACATCATTTCCTGCTGGAGAAAATGAGAGAAATAAGGATATAATCTCTAAAAAGGAACATCTTAAAAGAACAACACTCATTCAAAAGCATAAAGTCCGAGATGATAAATAGGGTTATATTACTTGAGAATCAAAATTTCTACCTAATTTTCTAGATGATTAAACACTAGATATCAATGAGGTACTATAGTTTCCCTGCTGAAGAAAAAAAACCACACTGGTTATAATGTCAGAAATATAGGTCAGAAGGCAGGGGATAAAAACAAATAAAAAATAAAGTGAAACACTGAACACAACCTTAAACTCCAAATGAATGTGATTTTCCATGGGTATAGTCTTCTCGCATAATTACTTGTGTGGGATATTTTTTAATATTAATTTCCTGTTGAACTGATTATTAGACTTTTTTGTGACTCTTTTCAGAATAACCCAACCTCTTTGTGGGCAATGACTAGGTGAATACGTGAATGGGCTAAGGAAAGAGTGGAATAAGCATGTGGACATCACACTCAATTCAGTGCTTAATTCAAAGCTTTTATCCCCCCCTCCCCCCAGCAGAATATAAAACCCAAAAGTCCAATTAATTTTGGAGCCAAATCCAAAGGCAAAACTAGTAGGAAGCACAGGATGTGAGAAAGACGTTTAAAAAATGGTAACTGGGAAACCCTGCGTCTTTGCAAACTTTCTGAGTAGTGCCCCATAAAAACTTGGACCCAGAGATTTTGTTTTGCCATTTTACCATATTAATTTGTTTTCTGTCATGTTAGTTCCTGAGTCTTGGCCTTACTACCCCCCTTGCTCTACCTGAATGTGCAGCAATACAGCCTAAGGACAGGTTCATAGGTTGGCAAGCTGGAGATAACTGTTCAGGGCAGCAGGTGGAAGCTAGTAGGGGATTACCCTGGCATGAATGGGTTTAGGGGAATCTTGTTAAGCTGTAATTCCTGCTCCTCCACTATCCTAAATCTCCCATGACTTGATGGGTAGATAAGAAGGATTTCTAACAACCCCCTCCATTCTTACAAATACATGAAGACTTGTAAAGTATTCATTGATACTTTTATTTTTTTTATTATTTTTTTAAATTTAACTCTTGTTCAAGTAGTTTTCTTTCTTGTATTCCCAGCCCTGCCCTCCCCCAGTGCTCCCCACCAATACTTTTAAAAGTATGTGCTGTTTAAATATTTTTCTTAGACACTTCTTTACACAATTTCTTGACATAGTAAATCTTTCCTTTTAAAACATTAAAAGTAGTCAAAAGAAGTAGACACTTTACACAGTTTCTTTTCATAGTAAATTTTTCCTTTTTAAAACATTAAAAGTAATGATAAAACATTAAAGCAGCCCCCTTAAGTTGTACCAGCTCTAAATTAGTGGAGTCTAAATTAATGAGGCTTTACTGTATGAGGTTTTATATTTTACATTAAATAAAGTATATATCTAGCACTTGGGCCTAATGAATTTTTGCTCCTAGTTATTAAGTATCATTTAATTATTGTTAGAATCTCTAATATCACCTACCTTAATTACCATATTAAAACTATTTTAAAAGTTTAAGTGATTTGCCTAACATCAAAAATTTAGTTATATAACTAAAAATATGGTTTCTTTTTCCTATTTCAATGTTATGGGTGAGGATTAAGTGCAGGTATATATTGCTCTATAAACTGAAATTTTGATGTAGACTACATAAAATGTCTCTTGATATGTGTGTTGTATGTAACACTTAGCATATGGTGACTAACACTGTGAGATGTATGTGTGTGTACAATGGAAGAAGTGTGATGAAATAACTCCATTTCTGTCTCCTATTTCCTAGGAAGCATTTTAAGTTGATATTTACTTGCCTGTATAGCATAGGCAGCAGTGAGCTTCAGATTTTATACTGCAATTTTACATGAGGAGGAGAGCTTTAAAAATACCTGAAATACTAAAATTAGCATAGTTTTTTAACTCTTTAGTTTGAAATAATTATAGATTCACAGAAAGGTCTAACAAAATTTATAGGGATGTCCCACACACACTCCCCCATTGTTAGACTCATGCACATTTATAGCACAGTATCAATACCAGGAAATCAACACTAGTACAATTCACAAAGTTGGGTATGTGTGTAGATTAATTTTATCACATGTAACTTTATTAACTACAACCACCATGCAGATAATTAATTGTACCATCATCACAAGTCTTCCTTGTATTGAGATACTACCCTTTTATAGATGCACCCACTCTTCCTCCCATCCCAAGCCCTCCCAACTGCTACTAATGTTCTTTATTCTATAAATACGTTATTCCACATATATTATATAAATGGAATGATGCAGTATGTAACTTTTTGAGGTTAACATTTTTCATTCAAAATAATTTCCTTGAGGCTTTCCCAGTGTGTATTGTGTATCAATAATACATTCCTTTCTGTTTCTGAATATTTTATGGTATGGATATAACACAGTTTGTTTAAACATTGACCTGTTAAAGAACATTTTGGTAGTTTCCAGTTATTGGTTATTATGAATAAAGATGCTATGTGTATTTGGAGAAAATATTTTAAATTTTAAAAATGTTATTAATTTTTAAATTTTGCCAAGGAGATGTTTATTGATTTTAGAGAGAGAGGAGAGTCGAGGGAGGAAAATGAGAGAGACACACATCCATGTGAGAGAGAAACATCAATCAGTTGCCTCCTTTAAGCACCTCCTTTAAGCACCAGCCTGAGATCAAACCTGTAACCTAAGTATGTGTATCCTGACCAGGAATCGAACCAGCAACATTTTGGTGTATGGGATAATGTTCCAAACAACTCAGCCCCTTGGTTAGGGCTGAGGCAATAATTCTTTTTATTTTTCTGGGAAAAATACCCAAGTGTGCAATTTCTAAGTCCATTTTTAGTTTTTAAAGGAACCACTAACTATTTTCCAACTAGCTGTGTCACTTTTTATTCCCAAAAGATATATGAGTGATCCAGTTTATCTGAATCCTCACTATCATTTTTTCTGAACACTATTCTTTATTATAGCCATCATGATAGGTGTACAGTTATATCTCATTGTGGTTTTAATTTGAGTTTTCCTAATGGCTAAGATGTTGAACATCTTTCAGGTGCTTATTTATCATAGGTATATCCTCTTCAGTGAGGTACCTGTCATGTCATTTGCCTATTATCCAATTAGATTGTTTTTTAATGTTGAGTTTTCAGAGATCTTCATATATTTTAGACACAAGTTCATTGTCATGTATGTGCTTTCCAAATACATTCTTTTAGTATCTAGTTTGTCTTTTCATTCTCTGGGATCTTTTGCTAAGAAAAAGTTTTAAATTTAGATAAGGCCCAATTTATCAATTTTCCCTTCATTTATTGTTTTTTCTTTTTGATGTCAAGTGTAAGTACACTGCTTAGTTTTAAGTCCTGAAGATTTCCTCCTTTTTTCTGTAGATTTTAGCATTTTGTATTTTATTTTTTCATTAAATGTATTAAGGTAACATTAAGAACATTATATAAATTTTAGATATCCAGCATTATAATTCAATATGTTTACTCTATCATGTGCTTACCACCCAATATGTGGTTTTATTATATTACCATGGATTTAACCCCCTTTTACTCATTTTGTCCTCTTCACTCCACCCCTTCCTCTTTGGTCACCGCTATTTTGTTGACTCTATCTATGAGGGTTTTTTTGTTAGTTGGTTGGTTGGTTTGCCAGTCTTTGTTTTATATTCTACGTGTGAGTGAAATCATATGGTGTTTGTCCTTTCCATCTGACTTATTTCACTTAACATAATACCATCAAGATCCATCAATGTTACTGTAAATGGCAAGAATTCATCTTTATATGGCTAAGTAATATTCCATTTATTCCCCTGTGTGTGGGTCACTGGAATGGTTTTCTTCATGTATCTGTTTGATATTTAGTTGTGAGTATATAGAAATGCAACATTTTCAATATCTATTTTGTATTCTGCAACTTTACTATATTTGTTTATTATTTATAATGGTTTTCGGTGGCTTCCTTAGGGTTTTCTAGATATAAAATTATGTTTTTTGCAAATTGTGACAGTTTCACTTCTTCTTTTCAAGTGGATGCATTTTATTTCTTTTCTTACATAATAGCTCTGGCTATAACTTCCATTACTATGTTGGATAACTGTGGCAAGAGTTTGCATCCTTGTCTTTTTCCTGATCTTAGAGGAAAATCTTCATCATTGAGTATCATTTTAGCTGAGGGTTAGCTATATATGGCCTTCAGTATGAGGAGGTACTTCTGTGTCCATTTTATTGAGATGTTCTTTTATCATAAGTGGATGTACATTGTCAAATGACTTTTCAGCATCTATTGAGTTGATCATATAATTTTATCCTTTTCTGTTGTGTTTATCACATTGATTGACTTGTGGATATTTAACCATCCTTGCATCCCTGGAATGAATCCCATTGGATTATCATGTGTGGTGATTTTAATGTATTATTGTATTTGATTTTCTAGTATTTTGTTGAGGATTTCTGTATCTAATGTTCATCAGAGATACTGGTTTGTAGAGTTTGTGTGTGTGTGTGTGTGTGTGTGTGTGTGTGTGTAATGTTCTTGCTTGGTTTTAGTATTAAGATAATATTGGCCTCATAAAATGAGTTAGAAACTATTTTTCTTCAATTTTTGGATGATTTTGAGAAGTATAGGTATTAAATTTTCTTTAAATATTTCATAAAATTTACCAGTGAAACTATTTGGTCCTGTACTTTAGTTTTGGGGGAGAATTTTGATTCAAAAAATTTGTTCTTTTCTTTCAGGCTCTCTAGTTTGGTGATATATAGTCTTTTACAGTATTCTCATATTATTATTTGTATTTCTGTGGTATCATTTTGTAACTTATCATCTTTTATTTCTGATTTTAATTATTAACGTTTTCTCTCTCTTAGTGAGTCTAGTTAAAGGTGTGTCAATTTTTTTCAAGAGATTGGCTCTTTGTTTCATTAATTTTTATTGTTTTATTCATTATTTTATTTATTGCTGCTCTAATTTTTATAGTTTCCTTTCTTACCAACTTAGTGTTTAATGTGTTCATTTTTAAAAATTATTTAAGGAATAATATTAGATTATTTGAGATTTTTCTTGATTCTGAAGGCAGACCTGTAGTGCCATGAATTTCCCTCTTAAAACAGCCTTTGATGCATCCCATAAATTTTTTTAAAGATTTTATTTATTTATCTTTTTTTAAATTTAATTCTTGTTCAAGTACAGTTTTCTGTCTTGTATTCCCAGCCCTGCCCCACACCCCTGCAGTGCTCCCCACCTCCCTCCATTTTCCGCCCCCACCTTAGTTATTGTCCCTGTGTCCTTTATACTTGTTCATGTGAGTCCTTCCCCTGTGATTCTCTCCCCTCTCCCCTCTGGACCCTGTCAGCATGTTCTGTATTTCAGTGTCTTTGGTCACATTTTGCTTGCTTGTTTTGTTGTTTAGATTCCTGTTAATGGTGGTATCATAGGGTATTTGTCTTTTACCGCCTGGCTTATTTCGCTCAGCATAATGCTTTCCAGTTCCATCCATGATGTTGCAAAGGGTAGGAGTTCCTTCTTCCTTTCTGCAGTATAGAATTCCATTGTGTAAATGTACCATAGTTTTTTGATCCAGTCATTGACCGATGGGCATCTAGGTTGCTTTCAACTCTTGTCTATCGTAAATTGTGCTGCTATGAACATTGGGGTGCATAGGTTCTTTTGGATTGGTGTTTCAGGGTTCTTAGGATATACTCCTAACAGTAGGATTGCAATAAAAATTAAAACCACAATGAGATGCCACTATTTATTTATCTTTAGAGGGGAAGGGAAGGAGAGGAGGAGAGAAATATCAATGTATGGTTGCCTCTTGTGAGTCCCCTGCTCGGAACAGGCCTGCAACCCAGGCATGTGCTCTGACTGGGAATCGAACCACGATTGTGTGGTTCACAGGCCACGCTCAATCCACTGAGCTACACCAGCCCAGGGCACATCCCATAATTTTTTTAATGTTATCTTTTTTATTTTGTTATCTGTGTTTATCTTTTTTTATTTTTTATTTCTCCTTTACTCAATAGTTGTTCAGTAGCATGTTGTTTAATACTAACATATTTGTGTTTATCCCAGCTTTCTTCTTCTTATAGTTAATTTCCAGCTTCATACCATGCACTAGCAAAATATGATTAATATAATTTCAATTTTCTTAAATTTATTGGGATATGTGTTCTGTCCTAACATATGAGATTTCCTTGTGAATAATCCATGTGTACTTAAGAAGAATGTGTATTCTGCCATTTGTGGCTGGAAAATTTTACAGTGACCTGGTCTAATGTGTCCTCTAAGACAGATGTTTTCTTGTTGTCTTTCTGTTTTGATTATCTACCCACTGATGCAAGTCAGATATTAAATTCCCCTGCCTTTTTATCATTTTCAATTTCTCCCTTTAATTGTGTTAATAATTGCTCTATTTATTTTGGTGCTCTCAAGTTGGGTGAGTATATATTAAGAAATATTATGTCTTTTTGATGTATTGTCTTTATTATTATAAAATGTCTATTTTGGACTCTTGTTACATTTTATTGTCTTAAAATCTATTTTGTCTGATATAAGCCCATCTACACTAATTTTTTTCTGAATGACCTTTGCTTTGAGTAGCAAAGTGAAACTATACTTCATTTTGAGCATAGGTTTAATTTAGGAACTGAGATGGGTTTATGGCTACTCTGTCTTTTGATTGGTGAGTTCAGTCCATTTATACTTAGTGGACTTATTGATATATCAGGACTTATTCTGTATCTCTGTTATTTTTTCCCCATTTTTTCTGTCTGCTATTTTAATTTAGTGGTTTTCTATAAATTTTTTCTTTTTCTATTTTTTATGTTTTATGTCTCAGCCCTTGATTTTATCTTCTGGTTTCCATGAGAATTTTATAAAATATCTCATAAAATAATCCTTGTCTCCTGATTGCATTTTATTTTCATTCACCTATAAAACTTCAGTCTTTTTCTCCTCCTCTTTTATACTTTTGCTATCAAAAATTGTCCCTTTTTATGTTTTGCACTCATTGCCAAAATAAAGTAGCTATAGTTATTTTTAAAGCTTTATTTTCTTTAACTTTTCTGTTATAATTAAGTGTTTAATATCTTATTCTGAAATCAAGTTGCTAATTTCTGCTTCTGTGGGTCCCATTGTAACCACAATCATTTTTTTTGTATGGTTTTGTCTTTTTGTTTCAGGTAAAAGAATTTCTTACGACATTTCTTGAATCTTATGGTGGCAGATTCCCTCAGCTTGCTTTGTCCAATAAATTCTTTATTTCACTTTCATGTCTACAGGATCACCTTGCCTGATATATTATTCATGACTGGTTATTTCACTCTTTCAATATTTTGAATATATTATTCTACTTTCTCCTGGCTTGTAGGGTTTCTACTGAGATAACTGATGGTCATCTGATGGGGTTTCCTTTGTAAGTTACTGTCTTTTCTTTTCCATGGCTACCTTAAAAATTCTTTCTTCTTCTTCTTTCTTCTTTTTTTTTGTCATTAACTTGTGACAGGTTTAATACAACATGTTTTAGATAAAGGACTTTTTGCATTGAGATAATTATATGCCCTGTTGATTTCTTGAATTTGAAGATCTAACTACTTCCCTAGGTTTGGAAAGTTCTTGTCAACTATTTATTTGAATAGGTTCTGTTCCCTTTTCTCCTTCTGGGATACTCATAACCCTTATGTTGCTCTTTCTAATGTAGTCAGAGAGTTCTTGTAGAGTTCTTTAATTTCTTTTAACTCAGTTCTCACTCTTATTCCACCTGAATCATTTCTAGATTTCTATATTTGAACTTGCTAATTCTCTCTTCCAACTGGTCAGCTCTATTTCCAATATTCTTTAATACATTCTTCATCCCATTTATTAAGTTCATCAGCTCCAGAATTTCTGTTTAGTTATTTTTATGATTTTAATATTTTGGCAAAATATTCCTTTTATTCATTAGTAATATTCCTGAACTCACTGAACTGGTTTGAGTTTTATTGTATCTCATGGGGTTTCTTCATAACTACTATCTTGAATTCTCTGTTGTTTAAACCACAGTATTTTATGAGTTTTGTTTTGGTTTCCAGAAATTTGCCATTATCTTTCTGTATTACCATGCTACCTTGGTAGTTCATGATGGTTGGTAGATTTTTTTTTCTGCCTGCACATTTGAAATACCGAACTCCTTTCTCATTTATATATTATTCTGATCTTAACAATTCATCAAGTTGATAATTAGAGGTCTTTCTTTTATTTTCCAATAGATGGTGATATAGTGCAAGTTTCTGTTTTCTCTTACCTAAGCTACTTGTGCATCCAGGGTTGTGGTTTCATTGCACCCCACCATGGTAGGGGGGATGTGGTGGGTAGGGAGGTGCCAGGTTTATGAGCCTGAAGCACTGCCTCCTTGTTACTAATGGTCACTGGTGCCACTGTGCTGTCTGATGCATCTCTGCTGCTGCTAGTGGGTTCCACTATACTGGTAAAGTGAGGAGCCAGCTTCCCGGGCACTAACACTGCTTCTGCCCTCTTATCTTGCACTGGGCCATAGAGTGAAGACATCCCCTGACCCTCCGTCTCTTCCATTGCTACTATGTAAGCTGGGCCCAAGGCAAGAGCCAAAATGCATCTGCAGACACCATCCCTAACCTCTCCAACTCATCCCAATATGACCACCTTCACATGTATTGGATTTCTCAGGTGTGTTTGTGTTTGAGCGGAGGAAACTTTGTTAGATTATATATGTCTGATTTGTATATTTAAAGGAAGGTGCAAAGGGGTTTTCTCACTCCCCTGTGATGCTACCAATTCAATCTATGTTTTAGATTGAATTCCGTGATCCATTTTTAGCTAACTTTTGTAAAATTAACTAAATTTTTATAAGCTCAGGTTCATTTGATTGCCTGTGATTTGAAAGAATTATTTCTCCTCCATAACATTAACACTTAAAAAACATATGTAGTCCCTAAATAATGTATTCTACATACTAATTATTAAAATTTTTGAGCATTCAATTTATGCCAGGCATATTTTGAAGTACCTTAGTTGCATTATTAGCCATTTATTATTTGAAGAAAAATGTGAGCAATATTGTTATCTTTATTTTAGAAGTATGGAAACTAAAGATTGAAAAACATTAAGTGATATGTCAAGATCACAAAGTTAGTATGATACAAAGATAGTTAGAATTCAGAACTTTCTTGAATTGAAAACTCATGACATACTTATTAAGAACCATGAGTGAGGGGTGCTGGGGCTACTTGGCTGTTTGGCAGCCAGGGCCCAGAGCTGGGCTGACCAGCCTCTGTATTTTTCTCAGGATGCTGCCAACAGGAGGCCTGCCCTGGGCCTCTAGCACCTAGCTCCAATCTGGGTACACACACCACCCACTGGATCAGGCTCCTTGGGTAAGCAGAGTCCTGGCTTCCAGGAAGGGCAGGTCTCGAAGGTGAGCATCCTTCTTGCTGGCAGAGGCAAGGGTCTGAGGTTGATGTGCACTGCCCGGATGCTGCATCTTAGCACTGCCTCCCTGCCTCCCACTCATGACATATTTAATACCAAAATATTTTCTGCCCTGGCTGGTGTAGCTCAGTGGATTGAGCACAGGCCTGTGAACTAAGGGATCGCTGTTGGATTCCAGGGCAGGGCACATGCCTGGGTTGCAGGCCAGTTCCCACTGGGGGACACATGAGAGGCAACCATACATTGATATTTCTCTCCTTTTCTCCTTCCCTTCCCCTCTAAAGATAAATGAATAAAATCTTTAAAAAACTAAAATGTTTTCTTATCAAAGAAAGCTCATAATGAATTATTTTATCTCTTAAGCCCTTATTATAGTGTTCAGTCAAGATTGATTGACCCTTTTGGCATACCTTTCAAAATACAGGGTGAAAAAAGTAGGTTCATAGTTATTCATATGGAAAAAGGTTGAATGTTTAATAAATAATAATACAAGAATAAACTCTGTGTTTTGTTTACTTCCCATTCTAAACCTACTTTTGCCCCATCTTGTATATTTGGGCAGTTCAAGAATTCAGCTGGAAGTTTACAGATTGCTCATGAAATTTGACCAGGCATATTACATTATCTATCATCATTTTAGAAAAAGAAATACTACCTCCCTCCAGAATCAAATTTTTAGCAATACTCTTTGTCCTGCCAATAGTTACATCCACAACATCTAATGTATTTTTGCTTCCTTATATTCAGTTTTTATTTAACATAACTTCTTCCAGAGCCATGTTGATTTTTAACAAAGGTCATGTAGCTAAGAATGACTTTTCTTATTTTTCAAGTCTCTAATTTTTTAAAGAATTTTGATAGGCCATTTTCCCAAATATTACCCTGTGATGTACATATTACACTATATATATAGTGTAAATATGTAATATACACACACACACACACACACACATATTTCTAATGTACTACTTTCCATTTCCTGGAGATTGTGTAGCTGTTGTATATTAAGGCAAAATGAACAAGAGGGTCACCTAGTGTTATAGTTGCTTGGAAGGGAATTGATAGGGGATTTTTTTACCATAGTTATACTTTATTTCCTAAAGATTTAATACTTGGTTACTGTTTGCAAATAAAAACTCTTGTGGGTAGAGCAATAATCAGAAGATAAATTATTTTGCTTCTTTTACTGATTACTTGCTGAATGACCTTGAGCAGCCTCCAATTCTGTACCTGCCATCTGGTGAGTACAGAATACAAAGGAAATAAATGTTATGCTTTTGAGGGTTAGGATTTATTGTTTTCTTGTTTCATGAATTGTATGGGCTGGTCTTTTGTAAGCAAGAGTAAATATGTGGGTATTGTATACGAACCAAGAGAGGGCCCATCTTGGTCAGACAGCAATATAGAAGTATGAATTAAAACTAATAAGCACGGAATAGTATACAGTCATGGAAGCTCTCAGAATGAAGAATCTCTGTGTTTTATTCCATGACTTATCTCCATAGTTAACAACTGTCTGTGGTACTCTTTTGGTTCCTGTTTTCATACCTTGATGCAGAGATTGTGAGATAATGAAGTTAGCAAGCTGTGCCTTGGACCACACACTCCATTCATCCTAAGGCAGTGCTCCCAAACCCCAGGCATCTGTTGCCTTCAGAGCTATAGCACCAGGATTACATACTTTGAAATGGGCACAGCTTCATTTTCCCTATGGGTGTAATAGGGGTAAGTTTGGGTAACTGAGGATTCAGAAGGACAATAAATATTAGAACATAGAATTAGGAGGATTGGAATTCAAATTCTGACTCTACTGATACTGAGCTTTCTATTGCCTCAGTTTCCCTATCAGTTAAATGCCATATGATAATAATTCTTACTTCATGGGGTTGATGTAAGAATGAAATTACAACTTCTCAGGTGGTGGTTTATATTCTTTATAAAATAAAAAAATGAAGATAATTTGAATATCAAACCACTATTAACTAAATTATACAATTAAGCGTGACCCCCATTTGGAGTACTGGTTGCAAAACTGTTAGGGGAAAATATAAACCTAATTTCAAGATACCTTTCAGACCTGGACATTGAGACTGGGGTGAATGTGAGCCTTTGGGCATCCAAAGTTTTGGTGTCTCTGTGCCACACTGGAAGAAGAAGAGTTGTCTTGGGCCACACATTAAAACACTGTGACATGTAATCACAGAAACATCTCATAATGTTTGAAGTAAATTTATGATTTTCTGCATGTGGCCTGTGGGCCTCAGGTTGAACACACCTGCTTAGAACACAGCAGACTTTCCATGCATGCTTGTTAAAAAGAAAAGCTAAATTTATTATAAAACATCAAAAATATTCATTATATCAATAATAATTTCTAATAACCATTACATGGTGGCAATATCACATAAAGATTATTTGTAAAGTCTGAAGGTGGGACTACTTATGTTATAAGTCAAAGAAATTCCCAGCTTGGTTTATATTCAAAACCCTACAAGTACTCACTAAGTGGAAACACTTGACAAAGTTACATAATTGAGATCATTAGTGCAGACGTTTCAATTTTCCTTAGGCTTGATGTTCCTAGACATAAAATTAAATGATTAAGAAAAGATTAAAGATGAGATAAATCATTGGGAAAAAAGATTAACATTGAGTGAATCCAGACAGCAAAGTAAACATTTTATTGAAGTTGGCATGCCTAATGAAAAGCTAACCCACACACGTGCCACCTGCCTTCCAAAACCTGATTCAAATTGGTTTAAGTGGCAAAAGAAATGTAGCAACTCAAGTGACTAAAATAATCCAGTAATAAATCCAGATCCAGGACTGGATGATATAATCAGGACTTGATGTCTTCTAATCACTTGACTGTCGGTTGTCCTACTGGGCAGAACCTTCCTATCAAGTCAAGATATTTTGGGAGTTCCAAGCTTCAACACCACTAGCTCAACAGTTTTACTTGGAACAAAATGTCTTTTCCCAGGTGTATCAGTAACAGATCTGAGACTGTCTTAGATACCTGCTTTGGATCAAATGACTACCCCCAAGAGAATCACAGTGGCCAGGGCTTGACTTCCATGCTGTTTGTACTTTATATAACAACACAGGCGAGTGTTTCCTCAGAGGAAATTGCAGTTCTGTCAACAGAAAAGGGGAAATGGCTGCTCAGGAGACAAAAACCACAGGGTGTCGTCCACCACCCATCTGCCAAGGCTGGATTTGACAGGCACAGGTTAGGAGAAGGTAGGATTATCAGCAAGAAGGAACAAAAAAAGGAAAAGAAAACTGAACAGGGAAAACCCCCTCACCAAGGTCTATTATACCCACTCAGTCATAAAGGAGCAGAATTAAATTAAGGCTGCCAAAGGTATAAAAAGCACACGGCTGCCCCCAAATGAAGCCCTAACTAGATTTGTTGATCATTTTGTGAGTATCCCCTAGAGCCAAATGTGGAGTACGTACTTCAGGGCAGACTTCAGTGTGATGCATGCATGGGTCTCAATCACATATCCTCCAAAGTCCATCTACCTGAATAATGCTAAACAATGAAAAACTCTCTAAACATTTATTTTTCTTTCACCTTTCTCTGTCTCCCAAATGTACATTGAAACTACTTATTAATGTTAAAGCATACAACTAATTTATTTGGGGGAAAAGTATTTCAGTGGATAAACTATATACTTTCATCACCTATAGCCATATTCCTGCCTCATTGTCTAGTGTAATAGTTGTAATTCAGACTTTTCCATCTGCTAACTGTGTAACCTTGGGCAAAACCAGCTTTCAGTTTACTTATCCATCCAATGCAGAGAATAATAATACCCCCTGCGAAATTTTGTACCACAATACCCAACAGAAGGTAAGCACATGTTGTCTGTAATTACTGTTGGGTCATTTTTACTTCATTTGAAAGTGGTCTCAGAACTAACCTGACATACTTGCTTATAGTATTCCAAGAAAGTATAATACACCAAGGGTCCAGGAACTACATCAGGAGTTATAATTCTCCTAGCTCAACTTGGGTCCTCATACACATTTTATCCCAAGGGTAAAATCTGCCCACCTTATCTGTCCGGGCTTACTAGTAATAACCCATAACACTTTATTTTCTCAAAAGACTAGCTCTTACTGTTGAAACATTGACAGACTCAGCTACAAGATATCTTACATACTTTAAAATTCCCACCTATGAAGTCTTTTTCCAGGTGACCAGCCCCTGAGGCAAAATAAAAATTGCTTGAGTAGGAATTCAAATAAAAATTCTGAGAAGAAAGGAGTTTTCTAGCTAAACTGGGCAAACTTAAATGATCCTTTTTTTTTTCTAGCAAATTTCTTCTTCCCTGGAACCTGACTCCGTAGGACAAGGATCTATTTTCAAGTCAATTGCTATTCATAAAGGGCATAATTACATAAAAATCAGAAAAGGAGCCCTATTTATCTTATTATGGTAATGTAATGGTAATTTTTGAAAGAACTACAATACATAAGACAGAAAAAGCATTTGCTTTCTTTTGACTTCTCATTGCTTTTAGTTTAATAACATACCATTCCCAAATCTCCAATTTACCAGCAAAGCAGGGACAAGTGGCAGTTTATAGATTATCTTTAAGCAAGAAAACAAAACAAGTTGTAACTCACCATTATGACCAATCAACTTCTCATCGGATAGCGTTCAAAAGTCTCTCCAAGAAATCAGAGGGCAGTCCATTGAGAGTTTGTGTGACAACAGTGGACACAGATTACCTGCTCAGAAGCCTGTTCACAATCCCAGACTCCAACCCCCAAGGCTCATTTCCAGTTCCCTGCCTCCTATCATTGTAGCAGCATTTATTAATGTTTGCTATGGCTTTGTACTAAGTGCTCTACACATAGTATATGCGTCATTTAATCTACACACACTTCTCTGGTAGAAGTTGTATTATTCCCTTCCTTTGGCATTTTTAGCCCATTCATTTAGTCATTGAATGCCCACTCAAGGCTAGGCAGTACTCTAGGGGCTGTGGATATAGCAATGAAAAAAATAAAGACTAGCATTCTGGTGCGAGAAAAAGACCAGAACTGAAAGGAGAAGCAGGTAGTGGTGGAGAAGGCACCCATGGAAATGATATTTGAGAAGATGCCGAAATGAAGCCGCGGTGTGAGCTCAGTGGGAAGTTTGAGGTATAGGAACTATCATGTGCAAAGTCTTGAGGAGGACAGGGTTGTGAAGAACAGAGCATGGCCTCTGTGAATGGAATGTGCTGAGAAAGGCAGGGAGGGCATGAGCTAGAATAGGTGGCCAGGGACTTTTAGGCCAGGTAAAGACTCTGGATGTCTTTCTGTGGATAATAGGAAGCTATACATATGTAACAGCAAGAGAGTGACATGATTCACCTGCTAGGAAACTGAAACTAAAAACGTTAAATAATTTGTTGATACAACTCATCTGGGAAGCCATAGCTAAGGCAAGGGTCTATGCAGTTCCAAAGCCTTAATTATTTTTTATCACAGCATAGGTTTTTAGTTACTCAGTAGATAATTTCATGTAGTATATGTGCTCTGTTACTGCTTTTATTAATCTGCTGAGCCCTTGAAACTAACTTCTATTGAGATCACCTCACTCAAAGAATCTCAGCTGGTTTTATTTCTCATATTATTCCTGGATCTAACTTTCCCCAAATTTCTCCCTTCTGTCAGAGATCCAATTAATTATCCCTTGCAAAGTTCATGGATTGTATTCCTTCTTCTCCATTGGTCCTGCTACTATTTGAGCTTCTAGCTGTGTATACTCCATCTTCTCCAAATTTTGGAACCCTTAATAATCTGGTACCCACCTACCTTTTCAATCTCATCCTTCATATTCTTCCACTTCTAAGTTAGTTACCTGTAGGCCATATTTTGGCCCTATGTTCTTTAGAAAAATACATACAAATTAAATGACTCTGTTCTATTTTTTAAAGATCAGATCCGAGAATACTGGCCCTATGTTCCCACAAGGCTGGAGCTGAGCAGTGGTTATCCATTTCTGTATAGGGCATGAGCACCACAGTCTCCATTAATCCTTGTGGTCAGATATCCACAGGTATCACAGTTAACCTATCTGAGCCTTGCATGCAGTAGCAAATGTTTTAGCAATAGTTAAGAATAGTGGCTACTAAGGGATTGAAACAACTGGGATTGAAAATCCAGCTCTACCACTTACTATCCTTGTATTGCTGACTGGTTACTTTATATCTCTATCATTTCCTTGTAAAGTGCAGGTAATAATGATTATCTCACAACCCTGGGGTGATGATTAAGTGAATTAATACAGGCAAAACCATTTAGAGCAATGGATGGACATAGAAAGCACTTAATAAAGGTTAACTTTTGAGGTTTCCATTTATAACTTTTGCTCTGTATCAGTTAAATACTTGTCAAATTTGATATACTTGTCAAATCAACATATCGTTTACAATCCCATCTCCCTGCTCATTTGTACCTTAATTCTCCTTCTAAAATGGCCTGTCTAGGATTCTGTGATCACTGAATCCTATTCATCTCTTAAGATCTGCTTCAAATCTCACCCTTTTAGTAGGCCTTCCCTGGCCACTCTGACTGAACATCGTTTCTTACTGCTCTCCATTCCTGTAGCTCTGATTTCATTGTATAATTACTTACTCTTCTGCATTGCTATTTAACTTTCTTGAGCCAATGTTTTCTCTCTCTAACCAGACTGGAGCATCCTAGTGCAGAAGCAAGGCAGGTGATGCTTGGGCTATGTTTCATCTTTCTGGCAGAGAGTTGGCACAAGCTATACAATACAAAATTCATTTATGAAATACCTCGAGGAAAATTTTACGATGACACTTTTCTTGGCCAACAATATCAAGTTAGAAGGTCAAGTTTCTATCTAATCAGTTATAAATAATACCAATATGGGGTTGAAACAGTTTTTTCACCCCTTTTAATATAGGTTGAGGTGGATTAAAGGTCATTACTGTGTGACACTAGTTCCAAAATGAAGTTCATTATTATGTGCAAGTCTGTTATGATTTAGTTCTTCCTACCGTATAGAAGCTAAAAACCTATTTTGCAACTTTTTAAAAATTATCAGGGAGTTCTGAAAGTTATATAGGAAACTGTATATCTCTCTATCTATCTATCTTTATCTACCTCTATCTCTATATCTGTATCTATCATATATTATATTTAAAAATATGTTTCATATCAAGTCTTGTTCTTTAACATAGATAAAAACAAGATATGAAAATTCAACATATACTAAGTTATGTAATGGAGACGATGAAAATAGTTATAGGAAAGTATGAAAATAAATTACATCAAGATAGAACCATCAAAGATAGATTGTTGAGGGAGACAAAATGTTCAAAGATTTGTTAATGTAATTTAATGCCTATCTAAAATTCAGTCAAATCTCAGAAGAATTTTTCTGAACCAGAAAGAAGGCACTCCTGTCATCATTTGCATCAATTCCTTAAATAAGAACACTTTTCCATATACCATCATGTTGAGGAGAGAGGCTGCAATTACTGTGGCTTTCTGAACACCACTGCTAAAGTCCATCCACATGGGAATCAAAGGGATCCTATGAGGGACAGTTAGTACCTCTGTGGAGAAAAGCTAAAGCTCTGTAGGAGTATTATAAATAACCCCAGATTTTATCAATGGGTCTACCACAACTAAATCCTGGTTTTCTGAAAGTGAACTTCTGGAATGTTCATATATTGCTCAACCCTACAAAGGCTCCTGGTGTCATGGAGGCAGAGGGAGTAATAATAAAATCATTTAACGGGCAGAGAATGCCAAATTAATCCTGCTTGCAGCAAATGAAACCCACAATGCTAATCTACATAGTGCAATAAATAGAAATATTAATTTGATCCTCTTTCTAAAACTAGCCCTGAAGGGGCAACCATGTGGCCTCATTGAAAAAATAGGGAAGAAGTGAATTTTGTAATTAAGTACTTGTCACTCAAAAAATTTTGGTTTTACAAAAGGAAAGAATCACCCCACAAAAGAGTGGCCACTTTGTCAAAAAGAAGCAGTAAATTAATGAGAGCTAATGAAATAGATAGTGAATAGTCACTAATCTTGAGGTCATCTACAACCCCGAACTATTATAATAACATAGAATGATCCAATCTGAGAAATGTGACTGGGTAAAGAAGAAACAAAGAAAATCCATCGGGATTTTCTCAAGTGATCTTCTATTATTCTTCTTTCTCAAGTGATCTTCTATTATTCTCTTTCTTTTATTGGTTGTGATTTACAAATCTATATTTTGAATCTGATTTGTGTCTAGTATAGAAAAACATAATCCATTTATGTTTTTGGCTTGGTTCTGATTGCAAATAATCATCAAATCTGGATAGTGAAAAATATTTTTCAACTCTTCCATGTACTAAAGTATTGTGGACTGAAGACCTTATTTAAGGTCTTGGTGTAAGATCAGCAATCACGAGTACTTTATCTTAATTGTGACATTTATTGGGTAGGGACATATATATCAATCTCCATTTCTAGTATTGTGAGCTAAGTATTGTCTATGTGTCCATTCACAGAATACCAGGATTGATGTCCACAGAACAGGAGATCACTAAAGTAAAACTAAAGCCATGCTATAGATCTTTATCATTTTTATTTGTTTGTTTGTTTGTTTGTTTGATGCCTGCTTGTTATGTGAGGGATAATGACAAACTTGTTAAAAGGGCCTGGAGCTTCTTAGAATTTTCTTTGGTCTCACATGTCTGCAGAGGGGAATGGTTGGAGGCAGACTGATAGAAAATGAAAGACCATTTCCTTTGGATGACCAGGCAGTTAAAATGTAAAAATATGAGATTTCAAATTTAACAAAGATGTTTTAATTAACAGAAAAGGGAATCATTTACTAATGGTTCAATTTGTTAATGAATCCACTTACTAATACTGCTTTCTTTCAGAATACTAGTTCTGTTATAATACATACTATTTATCAAAGACAGAAAATTACATGAAAACATTTTCTAAATATTCAATTCTAATATTAAGCCAGATGGCTACTCTGGCTACATTTTGGGTATATAACAATTTGGTGTAAATTGTTTTCTGAAATACAAGAGTTTTTATTCTCACTTGGTCCTAGATGCCCTCTGGCAGTAGTTCCTAGTGCCCAGTTGCTAAAGTGTTTCCACATTTTCTAAATATGTTTCTGTAACCTCAAATGTTTCCCTTTAGCCCCAGGAAAAACACCAGGAGTTCTCTCAATCCAAAGCTCCCTTAGCACTGAAATATACCACACTGCTTCAGAGCAAGTAGATTGAATGTGAGGTCAAGATATTAAGTTACCTAACATGCTTGTACCTCAGTCATCACATCTGTAAAATGGGGCGATAACTCTACCTATCTCCTACATAAAGTCACATTTTAAATAGTTATTTATGTACTGCTACTGTCTTTTTGAAAGAATAATTTCTTTTTCAAATAATTAACAGCACTCTCTGTTAAAAGACTCAGGTGTCTAAGCGATAAAGGTATCATTGAAAGCATTGTATTTGTAAAAAAAAAATTTATTCTTAGTGTACATAGTCTTGTATGTAGTTTAATGTACATGGCCATAGAATTATGAAGAATAATTATTTGGAGACTGTGCAACAGTATGATGGCAAATTCAACTGCAGGGTTATAAGCCTGGAAAATTAATTATAATATAAATTAAGCTATGTAATGTGGGAAAAGAAGGAGTTTGTAGATTTTAAAAAAATTTTAGTTATTTATTTGTAAAGGGGAGGTGAAGGAGAGAGAGAAATATCAATGTGTGGTTGCCTCTTGTATGCCCCCTACTGGGGACCTGGCCTGCAACCCAGGCATGTGCCCTGACTGGGAATCAAACCAGTGACCCCTCACTTTACAGGCTGGCACTCAATCTACTGAGCCTCACCAATCAGGGTAAAGGTTGGACATTTGATGTGTTTATGTTTACTGAGTGGGTACAACCCCTTCTCCCTCTCCCTGTTGCTTTCACAACTCCCACAAATCTGTATACTGGTCACAATATCACAGTTCCCAAATTTCTTTGACCTCATCCAGCCTGTTTTCCACACTGTAGTCCATCTGGTTTCTAGAATGCTGGCTCACCACCTTATGTCACTCCCATGCTCAGCAGCACTCTTAGGCTGGACTCCAGATAAATAGAAAATGTCAGTATCCGACCTCCCTCCACAGCTTCATCTCCTATCTCCCACTGGTTCTTGATTCCATGAATAATGTCCAGCCCCAGTGTATGTGCACACACAGTGTTCTTTGTGTAATATCTTTAATGCACATTTTCTCTCATTCTGGTTTCATGTTTCAGATCGCTGCTAAATACAGCTTTCTTAGCACTTCTTTGAAGCACAGCCACTCTATCCACCAGAATTTAAATTAATCCCCTCCCATTATTAATCTAATTTTCTAACATAGCACATTGACCTCATCTTTTGAATAAGTTATTCCAGTGTGTACTACTATGTTTTTTAATGTGTTTGTTTCCATCTACTTTCCCCAATAGATAGTTAACTCCATAAATGCAGCAACCCTGTCTGTTTTATTTTTTTAATCTTTCCCAATTCCCAGGATAATGCTTCAGACATGGTTGGTGGTTGATAAATATTTTTTGAACCAATGAATGCATAAACAAATAAACACTGTGTGTCAAACACTGAGCTAAGTGCACACTACTCATGATTTTACTTCATCTACACAGCAATTTTTTGAGATAATTACCACTAGAATCATCATTTTACAAATGAGGAAATAATCTATCTTCACACGGTGGGCATAAAAAGGGACTGTTAGATCTCTCTAAAAAGTAGTTACCCTTCTTCCAGAGTATGGGCTAAACTTTTGGATTTGCTTCCAAAGAACAGAATATGGAAATGGAAAAATAAAATGGTGAAAACAATAACTTTAAAACATGTAAACCTGAAAGACACTGCTGTCACCAACTCATCAAGGTTAATATAACCATTGATAAAACATTGATATAATCTTCCTGATATGATGTGATAAGAAAGGTACCTTGCCTATAGGATATTATTCCCCAAACTCATAACCCCAGACTAATTATTAAGAAATATCAAACAAATCCAGTTTTAGGGATATTGTACAAAATACCAGATCATGAAAAAAAAGGAAAGACAAACAGAGATCAGTGGAGACTAAAAAGACATAG
This sequence comes from Sturnira hondurensis, assembly GCF_014824575.4. NCBI lineage: Eukaryota > Metazoa > Chordata > Mammalia > Chiroptera > Phyllostomidae > Sturnira > Sturnira hondurensis. Next base: position 14,773,108 of record NW_028075471.1, read on the forward strand.
GTAGTAAATATGATATGTGATCCTGGAAATGAAAAAGATAAAATAAAAAAGTGTTGAAATTTAAATAAAGTGTGTAGTTTATTTAATGTTAGTATACCAACACTTCTTAGTTAACGTCTAAGTTCTGACAAATGTTCCATGGTTATATAGGATGTTAATATTATGGCAAACTGAGTAAAGCTCTCTATAACATCTTTGCAACTTTTTATAAATCTAAAATTATTCCAAACTAAAAACAAATTTTGATTGGTTCAGAAACCAGTGGTGGCCTTTAGTTGTGTGCACTGATTGCTCAGGTAACATGATATGGTCACTGCCACATCCTGGTTCCAATGGGTCGTGGCTCATAAGGGCATATTGTTGACTATTTTGAATATAATGAGTGTACTAGCCTGTCTCTGTCTCTTTAAAAAAAGACTATAATTAACTTTCTATTTACTCTTTTCAATAATTTTAAAATGTCTTCTAAACACATTATTTTCAGAAGAATAAGAAACTTATGCTATTGTAGTCATTCTGTTTAAATAAATGGTTATCATGCTGAATCTGTGTTCAGTGAATATTTTCAAATCAACACTTCAGATAATGCTAATGTCATAACACAAGAAAAATCAGCTGTTGATAGTGTGGATATACAGTCATACAACAACTTTATAGATTTATTCTTTAATTGGAATGCTTCTAGTCCACTTAGGGCATGTTTTGCTTAGAATACCCTCAAATATATCCAGCACCTATACATTCAAAATGCAGTCCAGAGGCCACCAGCATCACTTGGAAGCTTTTAGAAATTAAGTCTCAGGCCCCACACTCACTGAGTCAGGGTTTTCAGTTTATTAGTAAGGTTCAAGGATCTAATGTATAACATAGTGACTTTAGTTGATAATGGTGTATTGTACAGTTGTCAATATGTGAAGTGATAGATGAGTTAATTAATTCCATGGGGGCAATTCTTTCACAATGTGTACACATTATCATATAATTATGTTGAATATTTAAGTATATTACAATTTTATTTATTAGTTATATCACAAAAAACCTGAAAAAATGTTACGATTTTATTGACAATTAAGATCTGCCATAACATATTTCCCCATATAAAATTAGCATATTTATATGAAAATATACATAAAATTGATGTAATATTGAAGTTAGAAATTCATATGCTGCTTAGCTAGCATTGCAAGAAACATGCTCAATTTAGTATTATTTCCCTAACACAATGTTTATTTGCACCTCATCATTACTCTGTTTAACTTGGAAGCTCTTTTTGAGTCACATCAAAAGCCCTTTCATTGCCCAGCAGCTTAGTGGATTGAGCATGGGCCTGCAACCCAGAGGATCATGGTTCGATTCCCAGTCAGGGCACATGCCTGGGTTGCAGGCCAGTTCCCAGCAGGGGACGCACGAGATGCAACCATACATTGATATTTCTCTCCCTTTCGCCTTCCTTTCCCCTCTAAAGATAAATAAATAAAATCTTAAAATTTCATGAGATTAAAGATGGAGGAGTAAGTGGAAGCTACAACCAACCTCCTCCCAGGACCAATCTGAAATTACATTGTAGAGAAATCAAGATGAATAACCAACTGAATTCTAGCTGGAGAGAAGCCTTATAACCAAGGATAGTCAGAAGAAACTACTTCACCACAATGTGACTGGTAGGGAGTGTGGAGGAGGTGTAAGAGGGCTGGCTGGGCTCCCAAAGGTGGCAGCTGCAGTTTTGGAGGGATATTTCAGTGGCTGGAAGGTTCTCCTGAGAAGTGTGGGGTCTAAAGTCCAAGCTGGGTTCCCCAGCCTATAGCACCAGAGCCAAAAAGGAATCCAGATAACATCTAGCTGTGGAAAGCAGCAGGGTTTATGTCTGCCAGGGAGAGATGCTCAGAGAGCCTCTTTAAGGGCCAACATACAAAATTTCATTTGTAGCCACTTACCCTGGGCTCTGGCAGAGGGAGGGCAGAATGTACTAAATACCCTTGAGGAAAGTTTGGGGTTGGTGGCTCTGGGAGAGAACTGAAGGAACTGAAGGAACAGCCACTGGGATCCCTGTGCTGTATCATTCTCCAAATTACAGAAGCCATCTTTCACAGGCAGAGCAATCTTCCAAATGCCATCAGCCTGAGAGGAAGCAAAAGCCATGGCAATAGGAATTACTCTGCTCTGCCATGTGGCACTTAAGCCAGGCTTCTGATTATAGCTTGATTCATTTAACAGTTGATCTCTTTAATGAATGATTAATTTAACTACTAAGGCAGAAAATACAAAGAAGGAGCCCAAATCGCAGAACAAAGAAACAAACCCAAAATGAAAAAACAAGAGAATTCTCCAGAAAAGGAACTAGATGAAGTGGAGACAAACAACTAAACAGATGGAGAGTTTAGATTAATGATTATAAGAATGCTCAAAAACATAAAAAAATACATTTTAATCATAAGAAAGGACCAGTCAGAAATAAAGAATGCAATATTTGAAATAAATAATATACCAGAAGGAATAAACAGTAGGTTTGATGAAGCAAAGAAATGTATTACTGATTGGAAGACAAGGTAAAACAAACAAATAACAACAACAAAAAACAACACCAAAGCAAAGCAGCCAAAAAAAAAAAGAATTTTTAAAAAAGGAGGAGAGCTTAAGAAACATTTTGAACAACATGAAATGGAACAATGTAAACATCATGTGAATACTATAAGGAAAAGACAGCAAGCAGGGGATCAAGAAGTTATTTGAAGAACTAATGACCAAAAACTTTTTGGAAATTATGGAAGAGATCAAAAGATGCCTTGAAACAAATGAAAATGAGGACACAACAATCCAAAATTTGTGGGATACAGGGAAAGCAATTCTAATAAGGAAATTTGTAGCATTACAGGCCTATCTCAAAAGACAAAACAAAGCAAAACAAAACAAAAAAAAAAGCAAGAAAAAGCTCAAATAAACAATCTAACTTCACACTTAAAGGAACTTGAAAAATAACAATAAACAAATACCAAAGTAAGTAGAAGAAAGGAAATAATAAAGATAAGAGCAGGGATAAATTAAATAGAGTTTAAAAAATATATAAAAGATCAATGAATCCAAGAGCTGGATCTGACAAAATAAACAAGATCAACAAAGCTTTAACCAGACTCATGAAGAAAAAAAGAGGACCCAAATAAATAAGGACCCAAATAAATAAAATCAGAAATAAAAGAGAAGTAACAAATTGCATCAAAGATATAGAAAAGACTGTAAGAAAATATTATGAACAACCGTGTGCCAACAAACAGGACAACTTAGCAGAAATGGATAAATTCCTAGAAACACACAATCTTCCAAAACTAAATCAGGAAGAATCAGAGCATCTAAATAAACAGAGCACTCCAAGTAAAAGTGGTGTAATTTCACAAGTAAAAACAAAAAACTCACAACAAACAAAAGCCCTGGACCTTCAGAGGTGAATTTTACTAAATATTCTGAGAACTATCACCTCCGCTTCTCAAACTATTTCTTAAAATTCAAGAGGAAGGAAGTCTCCCAAACTCATTGTACTAGACCAGCATTATCCTATCCAAAACCAGAGAAAGACATTACAGAAAAGGAAAATTATAGGCCAATATCACTGATGAGCGTAGATGCTAAAATCCTCAATAAAATATCAGGAAACTGAGTATAGCAATACATCAGAAAGATCATGCACCATGATCAAGTGGGATTTATTCTGGGAATGTTGGTTTGGTACAATATTTGCAAATCAATAAATCTGATTCACCACACAAACAAAGTAAAAGATAAAAACCACAGGATCATATCAATAGATGCACAAAAAAGCATTTGATAAAAACCCAGCACTGATTTATGCTTTAAAAAACTCTCAGCAAAGTGGGAATAGAAGAAGCATAATAAAACATAATAAAGGCCATATATGACCAACCCACTGCCAGCATCACACTCAATGGGCAAAAGCTACAAGTGTTCCCCATAAGATCGGTCACAAGACAGGGATGTCTGCTTTGACCTCTCTTATTCAACACAGTACTGGAAGTCCTAGCCAGAGCAATCAGACAAGAAGAAGAAATAAAAAGCATGCAAATTAGGGGACAAGTAGTAAGACTGCCTTTATTGTCAAATGATATGGTTCTGTACATGGAGAATTCCAGAGATTTTACCAAGAAACTACCAGAACTAATAAATGAATTCAGCAAAGTAGCAGGATAAAAAATTAATATCCAAAAATCACTTGCATTTTTTATGTCAGTAACAGACTAATATAAATTGAAATCAAGAAAGCAATCCCATTAACAATTGGTTCAAAATAATAGAATACCTAGGAATAAACCTAACCAAGGACATAAGAGACCTGTACTCGGAAAGTTATAAGATACAGAAGAAAGAAATTGAGGGAGGTACAAATAAGTGGAAACACATACTGGCTTATGCATAGAAAAAATTAACATCATTAAAATGTCCATGCTACTGAAAGTAATCTATATATTCAATGCAATTCCTATGAAGAGTCAGTGACATATTCCACAGAACTGGAACAAATATTTGAAAAATTTGTATAGAACCACAAAAGGTCCCACATATCAACAGTGATCCTGAGAAAGAAAACACAGTTGGAGGAATCATGCTACCTAAGATCAAACTGCACTATAAGGCAATAGTAATCAAAACAGCATGGTACTTGAACAAAAACAGACACATAGATCAATGGAACAGAATAAAGAGCACTAAAATAAACCCAAACCTTTACAGTCAAATAATATTTGACAGAGGAAGCAAGCAAATACAATGGCCTATTAGTTTATTCAATAAATGTTGTTGGAAAAATTGGACATATATGTGCAGAAAAATGAAACTAGACCACCTTCTTACACCACACACAGGAATAAGTTCAAAATGAATCGAAGACTTAAATGTTAGACCTGAAATCATAAAAATTGTAGAAGAAAACAGAGCCAGTAAAATCTCAGACACTGGTGTAGCAATTTTTTATTGGATATGTCTCCTTAGGCAAGGGAAATAAAAGAAAAAAATAAGCAAGTGGAACTACATCAAACAAAAATGTTTTTGCACAGCTATGGAAATTATCAACAAAATAAAAAGACAACCCCCAGAATGGGAGAACAATATGTTCAGCGAATATCACCAATGTATCTGATAAGGGGTTAATACCCAAAATGTACAAAATACTTACATAACATAATTTAACACCAAAAAACAAACAACCTAATTAAAAAGAGGGCCAAGGATCTAAACAGACACTCCTCCTAAGAGGAGATACCGATGGCCAACAGACATATGAAAAGATACTCAATATCACTAATCATCAGAAAAATGCAAATTAAAACCACAATCAGATACCATCTCACACCTGTCAGAATGGCCATGATCAATAAATCTGCCTTTTGACACCGTGATCCCACTTCTGGGAATATATTCGAAGGAATCCAAAATGCCTATTTGAAAGAACATAAGTATCCCTCTGTTCATTGCAGCATTATTTACAATCGCCAAGATATGGAAGCAGCCCAAGTTTCCATCAATAGATGAGTGGATAAAACAACTATGGGATATTTACACAATGGAATACTACCTGGCCATAAAAAAATTGTACCCTCTGTGACAGTATGGATGTACCTGAAGAACATAAGCCACTCAGAGATAGATAAATACAATACAATTTTACTCATATGTGAAATCTGTTACAAACTCGTGAGAGAGACAGGAGGAACCAGATGATCTAACCCAAGTGCTGTAATTTAATGCTGTGCTTATAGGCAGGTTGAGTCTGAACTGTGGCCCTGGGGGAAGGCAAGAGTGGAATGTTTTAAAAGAAAAAGTGTGAGATTTTTCAGGGGATGGGAGAGGGATTAGTGTCTTGCTCTTCTGGGTGGGTGCCTCAAGTCTGGTGCCAGGACCATGGGTTAGGTAAAGGGCTGGGCTGTTCCCCAGTACAGGAAGGTCAGTCTAACCACTGACCACTGTGGCTGGTGACAGATGTCTCTTAGTCTCTTATGAGAATTGGGAGAGTTTTGATTAAGCTGCAGGCTACCAAGTAAGTTGAGATAACTGAGTCTTGGGCAGTCCCATAACTCAGTGGGTTGGGAAACTGGCCTGACGGTCATGAGCAGTCTGGTGGGTTGGGAAACTGGACTGACTCTTTTAGAATCTAATGAACAGATTGAACTAACAAGGAAACTGGGGATAGACTCACAGATGGACAGCAGGATGACAACTAGTGGGTGGGATCAAGGGTAGGGGGTAAAGGGATTTAGCAATAAAGACAAATAACTCAAGGATGTGAACAACAGTGGTGATTGATGGTGGAAGAAAAGTATGAAGGGACTAAAATATAATGTAAAAAAAAGTACAGTAAAGATTTTAAGAAATATACCTCCTGAGACTCTGATCACCTAGATCTCAATCTTCTATTTAATTTTCCTCAGCCACTATTAACGTGTGTTGATTTTATTTTCCTTGTTTTAATCACTTCTTGCTAGAATATCTAACCGTAGTTTCACTGTTCTCACTGTATGCCCCACAGGAGCCCTGGTCCAACTGCTCTTGACCTCACACTAATTTGGGGTCTTTTCATGTGAGAATGCTTCTTTATCATCAAGGGCAACTCCATTTTTATTAAAGATGATTTAGCCAGTTAGGATACTGGCCCAGTATCCCAACAAGACCATCTTATTTGACTCCTGGCTAGATTTGGCCATGTCCCCATGTCATATTTGATATTCCCAGTAGGAATTTCTATGGATTACTAAGCTACAGAAAGATGTTTTAATTTGTCCCTTGAGGAAGAGAAACTTTTCTGTGGTACAGATGCAATGTGAAGCCTGAACTAACTGGGTTCATTCATCTCCAGGACTGAGAAAGATCATGTAAACAGAAAAGCACATCTTTGCAGCCAAAGGTGTGCTGTCTGTGTAATGACATATAACCAAACTGGCCCAAGACACGCAAGTCCCTTCATTCCCATGGTCTGTAAGCATGGCTACGTGAGCCTCCATAAAGTCTTGGGCTGCATGGCTCTGAGGGAGCTCATTAATGTGCCAGGTCTAAGAAGCATCAGGCTGCTGCTCCAGGACATTCACAGCTTCAGTTGTGTCATCTTAAAGGGCTTATACCTAGAGCTAAAAGTCCTGAATATTAAGAAGAAAAAAATATATACAATCAATAAAATGTTAATGTCTTGAGTTTCTGCGTTGAGTGGTGCTATTAGATTAGGCTCCCAGACACAGGCAGAAAGTTCTTATTCTTTTTGCCTCAGCCTGGCTGCTGCATTTTAGAACATAAAACATTCCCTTTGTAGGGAAAAGAATATACCCACAATAAAGAAAATGTTAAAGAAAAGTGGTCAGTGTTGGGGTTGATCTGAGACAGGAGTAGAGTGTCATCTTTTTCATGCAGTGCAATCTAACCAATAGCCAGGATGGTCATTTCAACTTTTACACCCTGTAATAAAGGTGCCCCCGAAGTTAGTGGAAAGTGAAGTTTGATCTTTGGCTTAAAAGTGTGACATTGAGATATAAAAAAAATCTCTTTAACCGAACAGATCTGTATGATATCTGCTCTGAAGTTGAAGTTTTTATAAGTATAGCTACTGTTTTTACCTAAAAGAGATGTGAACGGGCTGACCGGAGTAAATCTCTGCTGCCCATCAGTGTCATCATTAATGGTATTGACATTTGACTTGCTTTTTATGGTTTACAAAGGTTTTTCACAAGCAGAAATTCATTTGACCTTTACATCTCTCTGGTGTACACAGTATTGTTATTCTCCCCTTACCAAGACTTGCTTCAGGTATGGAAATCTCTATTTCTAGAACAGGCCTGCTAACTATCAGATGTGGTCTGGGAGCAGGGCACATTCCAGGAGACACACAGTAAGGGATCCATGGCTAGAGCCTAGAAAGGCTTAGTTCCCAGATAATTGGGGATATGCAGAAGGTGGGGAAAGGGATTCCAAAGAGTCTGATTGCCCTTGTCCAGCAGTTTGCCTGCCTTCTGCAGCCCTCCTTTCTATGGAATGCTCCCCAGATCCCAGAGATAAGTGTGTGGCTTTAATTGGCTTGCTACCATAATTTGAAGCTATGACTGGTCCTGCCTGGCTGGTCTTTAATGAGGCACATCTACTCTTGGGCTTAGTCATGAAGAAGAGGCCTCTGTAAATTCATATACTCAAATTTCTCCTGTGAATATTGCCAAAGGTGCAGGGAGCTTTGTATGTCAATAAAAACAGATTTCTCAGTGATAGACTTCTCACATGCAAATGATTCTCCTTACCTGGGGATACATTAACAAGAAAAGCTGAGTTTCCCCTCACAATAATCCAAGTAAACCTCAATTATTCACACCTATTAGTGCAAACTGGACCATCAGAACACAGATTCAGACTTACTGAATTCATATGTATATACTAAGCACTTAACATGTGTGATTTTATTCAAATAATACAGTCCTGGGCTGGGACATTCTAGATGATGAAACCAGTCTCCAAAAGCCCCAGTAACTTGCACAAGTTACACAGAAAGTTAGGTGTGAGGCCTGTGTGTGAAGTGAGCTTTGATGTCTCGAACCTGTGTCCCCAGTGGTCACAAGAATTCCCCCACCCTACAGAGGCAAGATTCTAGTCACCACCTTGATTTAAGTGAATTTTTGTAGCATATTTGTGGGGATTTTCCTTTAGAAAAGGATAATTGATTCTGTTAATGTTTCTGTATTGACTCCTGGAATTTTTTTTCTACCCGGTACAAATTGTTTAAAGAATTTATTTTTTTAAAATAAAAAAAAATTTTTTTAAGAATTTATTTTTTAATGCTTAAGGGGTGGAGTGGAGAGATCCAAGCCTTATATTACTCTCTGTGTATATAACTTTCAATTCTGCCTTTTTTCCCTTTCTGAGTGCTTTTTCTGTTACTCCTCTTATTTCTGCAATGGGAAGACAGCCAGCATGAGATAAATCTCTTCTAAACAATAGTCAAATGTTGTTAAGGTTGCTAGATGCTGCTATGAATATGAACCAGCAAAGATAACTTAGTTCCAGAGTTTTTCATGTTTGTGTAACCATTAGAAGAGCTATATAGTCACTTACCACTGGCAGACTAGACAATGCACTGTACTTGTTCTTTGTGTTGAAATTTTCCAACTCTGAAGTACCGGGAGGTAAGTCCTGCTTTCAGAATCATTCATTCTTAACAAAAATAAAGTGTTAAGGTATTTGACTGCCATTGTGGATCCTTCTCATCTGAGAAGGTGCCCAAAGTTTCTGCTCCAAAAGATAATATCCTTTAAAAAAAACATTATAAGAAAATAAGGAGAGACAGCACCATTTCAGTCCACAAAGAAATATATTTTAAGCCATTGCCTAAATTTTGACATTTTAAGCTTTAGCAGATCCAAACCAGATATCAAAAATATTTAGCCCTCATGATGCAATATACTGTGAGTACTGAGAAGGGTGTAGGGGTTGAGGAGAGGATTGTTCAGCTGTCAGCTAAATATTAGAGTCCTTGAGATATTTCCTTCTGTACATCTTGACCTCTCTTAAATGGGTGTTACGATCCTTCCCACCCTCAGAGGAAAATATAGCAAAGCAAATGAACGGTGAAAGGGATAGAAAAGAAAAGAATGGATGAATGCTGGGGAGAGGTCCGACACCTGACACTGGGAGAAGAAGGTCAAGCAAGTAAAGCCCTTTGGTTTTCTTCCAGAAATCTAAAAATATCCACCTCTCACCTGATAGACATTTCACTCTGCTCTCATTATGTGTGTGCTGTGGGGGCTGCTCATGCTGCTTAGCTCACATGCTCTCTGCACTGTCATGCTCTTAGAAAGAAACAAGTCAGCTGGGTAATCATGATAATTAAAAAAATATGTAAACTTTTGGCGAGGCTGACACTAACTCATTACACTAAGCTATCTTGCCTGACTGAACTAACATTAATTCCAATACCATTACATCAGACATGTAATAGGTTCCAGCTAATGCAGATATGAATATTCCTCCCTCCCTTACCCCACTCTTCCTACTCTCTTTCCTTCCCTTTTTCCTCTTCTGTTATAAAAGTTGATGCTCTCACTGATGAGGTTGCTGCTGTCCAAGGACCAGGGTTTGAAAGCTGGTTCCAGATCAGTATATTCCAAAATTGAATGTCCATCTGCATCACCTGGAGATCTTACTGAGATGTAGGTTCAGCAAGTCCAGGGTGAGGCCTGGGCTTGTGCTTTTCTATCAATATTCCAAGAGATGATGATGATGATCATGACTCAATGACCATACTTTGAGAAGTCTCAAGACAATCGTCCATTCACTTCTAGTATTGTTAGACCACTGCTGGAACCTGTTGCTCAGATTTTCATTTGGTGAAATAATCCCCATGCCAACACTAGGAAGGCTATAACACTTTCCCCACTGCTGAAAGGCAGGCTGCAGAGAGCCACATCCAAATCGCTTCTGTTGGGATGCAGAATGGAAGTGGCTACAACCTCTATACTCAAGCAGAAGTGGATTTGAGTCTCTGCTCCATCACCGTCTTAACCTCTCTAAACCCTGTTTGTAATGGGAATAAAAGTAGTAATTACCTAATGGGGTTGTGAAAGAGCCTCAGTGAAGGGCTAGCAAGCATCAGAATATGGTTGGGAGTTTAGAAATGTGATCTGAAATATTTTGAGGTGATCCTTATCACATTTGGCATATTTGTGTCCAGTAATAAGGTAAGAAAACATTCCCAAATTTCTTGAATTGCCTATACTATTATCTTATGTAGAGCAATAGTTAGATAAATTTCAATGTATTCCAAAGTTCTTTGATTATTTCTATGTAGCATTGATTGCCCTGTCAATACAACTCTTTGGAATTTGGTTCCTCTAGGTATAAAGAATTTTCCAAGAGGTCCAGGTAAAAGGTTTTCTTAGGGTCCACCGAGGAAGAAATACCAATCAGCCACAAAGTTAAGCAATATAGAGCTTTATTGGGGTTTGCACACTGGGGCAAGGTTCTCTGGTCCACAAAGTGGGGCCAAAGAAGTTGCCCCCAAGCAGGGAATGTGGCAGCATTTTATTTTTGTTGGCTGTCTTCATAGGAGCTGGGGATTGGTCCTTTTTGAACAAAGTGGCAATATATCATTGGTGGTTCTCCTTGGGCTCAGGTTGCTATGCGGATATCCATTTTGGCAAAACCCATTGTTTCAGGTCCCTGGTTTGATGTCAGCCATCTTTTCCAGGTTGTAGTTCAGCCACCATTTTTTCTTATACCAGATATCGGTGGTCCAGGCACAAAAGTATAACCTGGGATTGCCAAAAGTTCTCTCAACCCAAAGCATTCTTCCTGTTAGCCTGGAGCCTCTATCAGAGAAAGGTTTCAGGGGATAGTTCAAAAGTAACTTTATTTCCTGGGAGGTTTGGTGGACTAATGCACTAACTGTTACAGGACATAGTATGGACTTAACAGTAGAGGAAAATCAATCCTCAGTTTACAGTTTATTAGGGAAACACATGGGAGCCATTTAACATATATAAATTTTTTATAAAATGAGCTCACAGAGTGATGAAAAGTGAACTGAATTTATTATTTCTATCAAAGGCTTCTTAAAAATATTAATGTTCAATCTATATTAATCTAGATTTTCGTTGAAAATGATAGAAATCCAAATGAAATCACCAAGCCCAAAAGAAAAGGAGAAGGGAGCAGAAATTGTTGCATTAAAAAACTGAAGTTTGCAAGGATGTAGTTGGTTCGAGACATGGCAGGTTGAAGGAATCAACCTGCCATATTGTATTCCCCCCGACTCAATCCCCTCTTCTCCTCTTTCTCTCCTCTTCTACCTTTTCGTGTTGCTTTTTACTGAACTGGTAGCAAGGATGGCCTCTAGGCACTCCAGGTCTATTTTCCAGTGTGTCATAAAGTTCCAGTGAAATGCAGAACTCCTGCTTCCCAGGTGGATCCACAGAAGTCCTTACATCAAATTTCATAGGCCTTGTTTCATCACTTGTTCAACCCTGAGCTAAATATGTGCTCCAGGAATGGAACTGCCAGCCTCTAATTGGCCAGGCCTGGGTATGTGGACCACATAACTGAAACGGTAGCAGAGATGATTCCCTAGTAGAATTGAGCTGTTGTTCAAAGAAGAATAAAATGTGGGTAAGAAAAACAATTGATATTTAAGACATAAAAGGAAATAATGTGGTGTATTCCTTTAAAAAACTGGACATGAATTGAAGAGTACATGGTTTCCCCCACACAGAGGATGAGCAGCTTTCCCAAATGTCTGTCAGAAATAAGGGGTTTTAGGTAAATAATTTATAGCTTCCAAGCAGTTAATAGTTTAGAAGATGGGGAGGGGGAACATTTAAATAACAACTACCTGTATCTTGTCTGTCACTCTCCATATTAGATTTTATTCCCACACTTATGTGTGTGTATACACACAAACATACATACACACTCCTTGAATGTGTAGAATAGCCTACTCACCTCAGAAATGGGGATGTGATATCAGCCAGGGGGTGTTTCTCAAATGACTAGAATGTGGGTAAGTGATTTTCAAGTGCACAGTGATTTGTACTACACAACTATAAATAGATGCTCAGGGGAAAACTCTCTCTCCCAAATCCTATTGACTTACGGAGATGTATAGGAAGATCCAACCTAGAGGAGAGTAAAATAAGACTATACTTCATTTGCTTTCTGTCAAAGATAAAAATCACTTTACATAAAAATAGCCTTATTCTGAGTGAAAAGTTGCTTTTTTTGTAATAAAGCACAATAGTTGGAAAAACCACATCACTTCTGTGAGCACGGGAGCACCATTCAACAAGGCAGAGAATAGGGGCTTTAAAACTATCTACTTTAGCACCAATCTGCCCTCGGGCTGTACTTGTGCCTGGCCATTTCTTACTTGGAAAACCAGCCTCATTTGCTAAACCTTATTCCTCATCCCTTTGGTGACTATGACAAAGTTACCTACAGCATGAGGAGTTAGAACAAAATAAGATAAAACCCCTAACACTTGTAATGTATGGGACCTGGCATATTATTTTTTTAAGATTTTATTTATTTATTTATCTTTGAGGGGAAGGAGAGGGAGAGAAACATCAATGTATGGTTGCCTTTCGTGTGTCCCCTGCTGGGAGTTGGCCTGCAGGGAACCAGCCTGCAACCCAGGCATGTGCCCTGACTGGGAATCGAACCGCGATCCTCTGGTTCGCAGGCCCACGCTCAATCCACTGAGCTACACCAGCCAGGGTCGGGACCTGGCATACTATGAAGGCATAAACAACTAGTGGTGAGTGTGTATATAGAGCAAATGCAGTAAATGGAATGTAAGAATTCAATGCAAGTTAGGAAAAATGGTACTTTTATTCTATTTATAGAAAAACTGGATTAAAAAAACAAGACTACATGTTAGATATGAGAGTAATCAGTTTTTGTGGCACTTGTCATTAATTCATCTGTCTAGGCAGTAGTTTCTTCATTTATTAAGTAAGATTCCAATGAGATCTTTAGGATCCTCTCAGACTTTAGAAGTCTAAGACTCTCAGTAAAACATTTTGGTAGTACTCATTATTATATACTGTAAGACCATGCTGAATGTTTTTGAAACAAAGCTAACCTTTATGTTAAGCTAACCAATAATTTGGTAGTGGCTGAAACTAAAATATCAAAGTTACATTTTAATACCTTCATCTTCATACAGTTGGATATACATTTGGTGTGGAGGTTGGAGCTTTGGATTCAAGTCACATTTATTCTTTTATTCTGCAAGGATGAACAGAGAACCTACTCTTTCTCTTGCTGTGTGCTAGGCACAGGGGTTATATTTTAACAAATGAAAGGAACTAACATTGTATCACAAAAATAATTATAATCTGGTGTGTATTATGAAGGGAAGAAACAAAGCAAGAGAAACAGAAATAATACTACTACAGGCTGTCTGATTTTCATATAGCAAGGACTGTAAAGAAAGTAATTAATGTAATCTAGATACTTGAGTAATTAGACACTTAACCTAAATTATAGAGTATAAAGAATTTAATTATGCACAGGAGAGAAAGAGGAGGATTTCAAACAGGGGGGAGCAAGCACAAAGGCCCTGGGGTAAGTGAGATATGAATACATTTGAAGAACTGAACAACAATATGGCTGAAGTATATTGAGTGGGACAAAGTAATATGCTATATTATTGGAGAAAGAAAGAAGCCAGATCTTGCATGATTTTGTATTGTTGTCAAGAGTTTGCATTATTTTCCTTATGACTTGAGACACTATTGCAAGGGACTAGAGTGATGTAAGCTATAATATAAATCCACTCTTGCTACAGTAGAGAAACAAATTGGAGAATATAAAAGTAGAAGCAGGGAAACCAGTTAGAAAGCCACTAGAACAACCAGAAAAGAAATGCTGGTGGGCTAAACCAGTGGTGACAGTATAATGCACAGGAAAAATGTTTTAGCTGTATCCTTGTCTGTGTGACTTGCTTACATTTATTTCCACTCTGAGACTCAGTTTTACTGTAACATGAGCATGTGGAATGTAATCTCTAAGGACTCTCCTGGATTAATATTTTAGTCTCGTTTACAAATATCCCAGAACCAGACCAACCTTTGCATCCATTCCACTGGCTTGAGTAGGATGCTCTGACCAGTTTTCTGTCTCATTCCACAAGGCAGAGAAGGGCATTTCCAACGTTGAATAAATGGTGTGAAGTGCAGGAGACAGGACCACACTGTTTATTTAATGAACAGAAAGAAGGAAATGGTTCATTGGAATTAGAGATCTAGAAAGTCAAAGCAGTCAAATTACTTATAGGGGTAGATACAGCCTAAATTACCAGAAGAAAAAAAGCCCAGTAAAGCAGGGGTTTCTCAACCTCAGCACTATTGCCATTTTTCACCAAATAATTCTTTGCCAAGGGGACTGTCCTGTGCATCGCTGAGCAGCGTTGCTAGCCCATGCCCACTGGATACAAGTGGCTTCCCTTCAGTGGTGCCAATACAGAATGCCCAAGATGCTGCCATATGGCCTAATTTTGAGACCACCAGTATAATAGTATTCATGCCATTATACTTTGTAAACTGTTGTGAAAGTCACATCACCCAGGGGGGTTTCAGTTGATTTGAGTGGAAATTTTTCCTGAGAGGTATGATAAATGTGTCCCCTGGACTGAAATACCGTACATCGTACATGCATTCTTAGCAGCAGCAAAACAAAAATGCTTAATTTTTTTATTATTTTTATGGTTAGTGTTGAGATATACATCAATGTAAAAGAAACTGCTTTCAAATTTTTTCTTTATAAATATGTAATATAATTGTGAAGTAAGCCTCCTTTATCATCCTGGTGGGTGATCAGACTAATACTTGTCTTGTATATTGAGTTTTATCAGAATTTTATTCTATTTTTAAGTAGTTTATAGAGGTAAGAAGAAGGAGAAAAATATTTTATTTGCAATGTTGAAATATGTGGAGTAATATAATTCTACTTTGACATTCAGCCATACCATACAGAGTTCCTAAACCATTTTAATAATTTTTAAATATAACTTTTCACAAGTCAGGGCACATGCCTGGGTTGCAGGCCAGTTCCCTGCAGGCCAACTCCCAGCAGGGGACACACCAAAGGCAACCATACATTGATGTTTCTCTCCCTCTTTCCTTTCCCCTCTAAAGATAAATAAATAAATAAAATCTTTAAAAAAAATAAAAAATAAAAAATAAAAAAAATATAACTTTTGTTTTTTGCCCTGATTTTAAAGAGATAATATAGGCAAGTACACAAAAGTAAATTAAAATCATCCATAATCCTACTATTTATTTTCTCACCATTAAAAGGTGTGCCAAGCACTGTACTAGGGCTGGGGATTCATGGTAGACCAGGTCTACAAGCTGCCTCTTCAGGGGAGGCCTGACTGCATTTATATTAGTATGTATATCCCACCAGCTGTACCTCAACACCTGGAGAATTGAGTAATTCTTTGGCCATGAATAGTTTGGCTGTGAATGACAAAAACCTCAAAAAATATTAACTTAAAGTAATGGTTTTATCTATTTATATAACAAGAAGTTTGAAAGAGAAACAGTCATAGCCTATGCAGTGAGTTCATACTTTCACTGGCTCCTTCTTGCTTTTCATTGTGCCAGTTCTGAGCATGGATCCATTGGCCCAGTGGTTGCAAAACAGCTGCTCTCTAAGGAATTCCTCATCCACATTCAGAAATGGAAGGGGTGGAAAAAGGGTAAAGAGAAAAAGCAGGTACCACCTGAATGTGACCCTGTAAACAACCTTTCTTAGAACTTAGAGAGCTTTCCCAGTGATACCCACTTATGTCTCACTGGCTGTAACTGCGTCACATGTATGAAGATACAAAAGTTGAAAATGATGCAAAATTGTACAAAATTAAAACTGGTACACTGTGTTGGGGGGGGGCACCTGCAGAGCTCCCCCTGGCCTCTGCAGATGAGAATAAGTCTACCGAGACATGACCTGCTTGGGGAGGAAAGGCTGACCAGTCTCTCAGAGGAGAAATATGTTTAGCTTCTCTCTCAATGGGCTTTTATTAAGTTTATTTTGCATAGGGATGCATGCCAAAGAAAGGAGATATGGTTTACAGATAACATATGTGTGATCATGGGGGTCCTTTTGAGTCAGGGTCTGGTAGACAGGGTGACACCAATCAGCTGTAAAACCTTGGGAAACAAACTTATTTTGTGCTTGGTTTCTTAAAGCTTAAATTGAGGACATTCTTAGCAATGCAGGTTTCACAGGACTTTACGCATTCTTTCTTAGGCCTGATCGCCCCCTGCTGCAAACTGCTGGTTGTAGCACAGGGCTGCACCTCTCTTTGGCATTGTTTCAGGCCTGAATCAAGCAAGGGAATAAAGGCAGCCAAGAGATTAGGAGACTTTTTACAGATAGAATGAGGACTCAGGCTATGATAAACCTGAGGGGTAAAGGTTTTTCATCCCTTCTCCACAATCCTCTAAGTCCTTCCCTGATGGCCTCTTTGTGACTGTGCCTGTCTTAGGTTGTTCCTTTCTTGAGGAATCTTACCCATCATTGACTATCCAGCCATCCTCCAGGGGCCAAGCAGGGTGAAGTTAAGAGGGGGAGGATAAGTTTTGGGTCCTCAGTGTCTTATGGCCCCAAGGTCCCCTAGCTGTCCGACCTTTTCGCCTGTCAGTAGGATCACAGCTCCTGAAACCAGGCAGGATGGTTCCCAAGACAGTAGACATCTTTCCAAAAGTAAACATAATCTTTCCCCAAGGTAACCATTAACCATTAACCACTTAGTATTAGATTCCCAGATGCTTGCCTATTTACCTCAAAGAGAGCCACACATATAAACATTAAGATTTTTTTCTTCCCATTAGAAGGGTAATAGACATTTTCCTCTTCTCAACAATATATCATTGATGCCCTTCGAGATCAATATTTAGATTTGTCACTCAGAAATAATGAAGTGTATCATAATAAATTTTACAAATAATAATTGTTCAATAGACCATACTATGAGCATACTATATTTATTAAACTGTTCCATTTTAGTACATACATAGATTCTCCAAATTGTTGTGTTTATAAATAAAGCTACAGTGTACATCTTTGTACTATGTCCATACACAAATGGGCGACTTCTTCTGAAGATAAACTTTCTAGAAATAGCATTATTGGATCAATACATGTGACACATTTAAAAACCTTTTAATAGTTTAATAGTTTGACAATAGTCAAATCGCTTTTAAAAGATCATAATCATTTATACTCTCACCAAGAGTATATGAGAATCTTCTTTTTCCAGTTTTATCAACAATGGCTATTATCAATCTTTTGATGATTTCTAACTACATAGACAATGATGTATCTCTGCATGGATTTATTTTTACATTTTTATAAAGAATTTCACAAACTCCAGAGTAGAGTGAATATTGTAATAAATTCTCATTAGCCATCATCCAGTTTCAACAATTACTAGTATATTACAATTGTTACAATATATTACAATTGTTTCATCTACATGAGGTGAATTTCTTTCTTATTTTCCCTGCCATCCCCTAATACTTATCTTGTATGTTCAGTTTTATTAGGGTCTTACTCTGTTTTTTTAAGTAGTTTATTAAAGGAGAAAGGAGAAAAAATCAGTTCATTGTTTTTTTTTTGATTGTTCATTTTTTAAATTCCCATTCTAGAATCAATTTTGATTTCTTCCAAAATCCTATGAATTTGGTGTTAAAACTTTATTTCTATGAATTAATTTTTCTTCCTAGAGCTCAAATAAGGAATACCTGGATGAATCTCATAACATTTCGCCTTCTGTGCGTTGGTAGATACTAGCAATTGGTCAATACATCATTTTTTAGTAAGCTTGGGTGTATCTGTACAACTCTTTTTAGCAGTATGCTTTAGACCGCTGGTTCTTGAACTGTACCATTCCAAACATCACCTAGAAAGCTAAAAACACATTTCAAAATCATCCCATGTAGATTATTTCTCATTCAGTGGGTCTGAGATGGCATTTAATATTCTGTGTTTCTAGCAAGCTGGCAGGTGATGCTGGTGGTGTCTGTCTATGTATCATACTTTGTTAACATTGCTTCCAAATGTTAACATGCATATGATCACTGGGGATCATGTCAAAATGTGGATTTTGATTTGGTAGTTCTGCTTTAGAATCCAAGATTCAAGTTTTCTAGCAAGTTTCTAGGTGATACTGCTTGTCAAGGGACCAAATCTGAGTATGTAGGTCCTTCATGGTCACTTGAAAAGATGGCTTGTAAAGTGAAATCAATTGGCCATGTCTGATCTAGAAACTGGGTCTCCCTTGGTCACAAAAATTTATAAATGTCACTCTACACACTAGACCTGACTACCTATAAAATACTCAACTAAGAGATTTTCTTAAAAATTAGATTTCATGGTTCTACACTGAGAAATTCTAATTCACTGAGTTTTGAGTGGGGCCTGGGAAACATTATTTTTCAGACAACTCTGTGTCAATAGGTAAGTAAGTGTTGGAGTCACTAGTTTGCATGCCATGGATATAACACACAGGTGTTCTTTCTTGGACTCACCTAATCCCTCCCCAAAATATCCATCTTACCTAGACACAGACATTTGTACTGACCTTTTTATATGACTATGCTGGCTGCTGTGGGCCATGCAGAAATATGTCAGGAGTGGAATCAGAGATGATCCTATTTTCTGGACCTGATAAGCTGGTCAAAAACATACAGATATTAAAACATCAATGCCTATAAGAAGTCAGAAGAAATACTTTCTTTTTTGTTTCCTCCTTTTGGGAAGTAAAATTTAAAACATTTACTTAATACAAAACCTCTCATTTGAAAACAATCTCACAAAAGCATATAAGTAGCAAGGTGATGTTTTCCAAGTAACATTAAGTCCTAATAAGGGATTTGTACCTGGCTTTTATACCCAATTATTAGCTAGGTTTGTAAGTATAATACAACACGTTCATTACAAAGTACATACAACACTGAGGAAATGAATACCACATACAGAACTATAACTTTCTTCATTCTTTGGGGGAATTTCTTTTTGTAGTCTTAATGATGTACAACTTACTGTTTGCATTTTAAGTAATGTGCCAACTTAATGCACCCTTGCACAGCCTTATTGTTTTTCTAAAATCACATTCTGTATAGCTTTCATACAGGTCGTGAAAATCACAAAATGCTGATAATGTAAGTGATAGGTTTACCGCCTGCTGGATGGTGCTATTCACTGTCATTAAGATTCTAAAGAACCACTTGAGAAAACAGAATAATGGAGAGGAAGAAGAAATGTAATCAAGCATAAAGGACTTTTAAAAGGGTGAACTGAGACATTTTTCAATAGTGACCTTTATAACACCGATATTGGACCGAGACTGTAGTTGTCCATCACTCTTTTCAATGGTCAATACTCTACTCACCACAACTCATTTTTTCAATACCATTGATCTCTTTAACAGCGCTGGCTAGCAATCTCTCTTTGTAAGTTACAAAGCTAGTGGTATCCCTTCTGCTCTATTTTGTGGTTCACTGTTAGGCAGTCTTAACATTCTATGCCTTGATGAATGGGCCCCGGTAAATGAATTTGGAAATTCTTCAGGTGGTAAATAGTGGTTTTTAAGCAGAACATTATCTGGTTAAAGGGGTGCATGGGTGGAAGCTGGCAGGCTCACATCATTAAAGACCTTTCCCTCCACTTTGAAAGGAGTGGACCGTGTGTTGCCTTTCCCTGGTGCACAGTGGGACACTTAGAAATATTTTCATGCTGTTATGCAACTTAACTCTTAGTCTTTTGTGCTATTATTACATAACAAGACATTCATATAATTTCTAATGTAATATTTTATAGAATGTTAGCATTTTAAATTTTATTTTTATTATCCGCTTCAATTCTTACAACAGTCCCATATGATAGGCATAATGAATGTTTTATGTGAGGGTTTACAGGTGAGTAAAGTGAGGCTTAAGGAAACTGGCAGCCTTGTATATTACAAAACAACTTAAAGTGGCACAAAAATAAATCATGTTATGACACTAAAACCCTTATTTTCTGACTAGTGCTTTTGCCACTACACCATTTTGCCCTTGAGATTAGCTATACATCATATTAAGATTATATTTTAGTGTTTTTCAAATCAGAAATTCTAAAAACATCTTGCAAAATCAAGCCCCAGAATCTGTTATTTAAGATGTTTTGATTTGTCTGGGCATCATTTTCCATATTAACCATACTAATGAAACATATAGCTGTTTTTGGAAAAGGAAGACCAGGAGAATATAATTTTTGATACTTAATTCAATTTATTTACAGCATGAGAGTGATATAGGTGAATTGCAACCAACTTAGAGTTTATATTCTGAATCATCAACCATCTGGGTTATTGTTCACAGAGTCTAAAGCTCAGTTAAAAGCATGGGGGTCCTCTATTTGATTTCCACACAGCTCTATAACTCAGTTAAAGGCATGGGGATCTGCTATTTGATTTCCACACAGCTCTATAACTCAGTTAAAGGCATGGGGATCTGCTATTTGATTTCCACACAGCTCTATAACTCAGTTAAAGGCATGGGGATCTTCTATTTGCTATAATTCTTCTGCTGGGATAGATAACTTGGTATTTTTCTTCCATGGGAAGTTTTTATATTGCTTGGGAAAGTAAAAGAGTGAATGCATTTGTAGGACTGTTATTCTATCTCTTTGAATTCCATTAGAATAAATAATCAATATTATTTCTGATCCTCACAGGAGAATGAAATAACTTTGCTCTCTGTTTGTTCCTCTTCCTGATGGTGATGATCATAAGAAAAGGTACTGAGAACTTACCTGAATCAGACACTGTTCTGAATACTTTGTGCATATTTATGCATAATCCTTTCAACTACCTGTAGGGCAACTAGAGTTATTAATCCCTATTTTACAGATGAGAAAACTGAGAACGAGAAATAGTTCTGTGACTTGCCCAAGTCTACACTACAAATGGTAGAATTGGGATTTAATGCCTTATTTCTCAGTTCTAGCACCCATTCACATAGAGGGTAGATGGTGCTGCTTCTCCTGATATAATATAAAGCAAAGGTATGGGTATCTCCCATATTCAGAGAAGAAATCTCTTCTGACACTAGTATGCTATGAGGCCTCATGACCATGTTTGACATTACTCATTTTCTTCTCATCAAAATTATTCTAGGCACACCTTTGTGCATCAGGGTAATAAAACTATTTTAAGGATGTTTTCAATGCATGGGCTGCCTCTTTAATGCTAAAGTTTGCAGTTTTTTAACAGTGTACACTGGCATGTTATATCAGTTTTTTCTTATTCCTCTAATTGTTTTTGCTTGTCTTCCATTTTCTTACATGTCTCATTTTTAAATTTTCCCTTTCTTCCTCCCTCTCTCCATTTCTCCCTCCCTCCCTCTTTCCCTCCCTCCCTTCCTTCCTACCTTCCTTCTTTCTTTTGTTTTAAATTAAATTTATTGGAGTAATATTGGTTAATAATATTATATAGGTTTCATTTGTACAATGCTATAATACATCATCTTTGTATTGTATTGTGTGCCCACCACCTAAAGCCCTTCTGTCACCAGAAGGTGACTTCCTTTACTCTTAAGCCCATCCTCTTCTCTCTAGTAACCCATATACTGTTGTTTGTATCTATGAGTTTTTGTTTGTTAGTTTTCATTATTTGTTCACTTGTTGGTTTTCAGGTTTATATCCCACATATGAGTGAAATCATATGATTCTTAATTTTTTCTGTCTAACATGGATGGATCTTGAGAACATTATGCTAAGTGAAATACCACATTTAACACTAGGTGCTAAGTACTTGGAGCATGTTATGTATGTTATCTTATCTCCTTACCACTGCCTTGTAAATTAGCAATGACTGCCATCCTCATTTTACAAGGTGAGAAAACTGGGAGTTGGTAAGTTTAACTAAGATAGGCAACATCTAACGTAATTAAAAACAGCTGGGACTTAAACCTAAGAAGAGCAATTCTATTCCCTCTTCTTTAGCTTATCCTCAAAGGATTTATGTTTGCTCACTTAAAATCCATATAGGAGTCTCATTGTCACAGAAATTATGGATGTGTCACAAAGAATAATCTCAGATGGCAGTTAAAAGCTGGCCATTTGTGAAGGACTCACTTCTTAATATAAAACTGAGGACATTTAAGTTTCTGTAAATGATGTTGTTTTTTCTTTAGTATTCACCTTAGGATATGTTTATTGATTTTAGAGAGAGAGGAAGGAAGAGAGAAAGAGAGAGATCTATTCTGCAGACTTTTAGTGTATAATCCAACCAACTGAGCCATCTGGGTCTAAATCATTGTGTTTTAACTACCCTGAGTTCTGAAGTGTTCTCTCAAGTGTAAGGAAGAGGGGCTATCATTAAAACAAACTAATGGAATCCACAACCTGAACACCATCTATTTATGAGTGTCATCATGAAATTATGGCTGGGGAGAATGGTCCTGAAACATCTCATCTGTGAACAGAAGAATTGTTGGCCTTCATTCTGTAGTGAGTCAAGTATTTTCCCAATCTATACAATAATTTTACTTTGTCAATGAGACTGTCGGAAGTTTAATAAATTCAAGTCAATTGATTCTAGGTCTGGTATAGCTAAGCTGTTGACCACATGACTCATGAAAAAGAACTTCAACTTTGAGCTTATAGTGCATAAACTGGGTTTCTCTCTTGTCTAGCACATACTAGAGCTTTTGTCTTTATGTAGCTGCATAAGTTGTGAAATATTCATTGATTAGTTGAATCATCTTGGGTAAATGGTGTGTAGTTTTCAGAGCTTGTCAAGTTAGGTAGACACTAATATCAACTTTAACCAGAAGCCAAGACCAGAGATTCTCCTGAGAGAAAATCTGCTATGCTGTGTGATATTATTTACAATTGACCAGGATGACATTAGGCTTTTAATGTTGGATCTGCACAGATGCCCGCTTTACCAAAGAATTCTGGAGGAGGAAAGAATTAGATGAGGTTTGAGTTTGGTTATTTTTAATTTTTTCAGAGCTTCAGGAATTAAAAGTAAATGCTAGCACTGTATATCCATCAGGCATTGAACATTCTTCAAAATGACCAGAATTTAAAAGGTTGATAATATTATTTGTTGGTAAGGATATGGAATAACTGGAACTTTCATACTATGCCTATAAGAATAAAAAGGTAAACCACTTTGGTAAACTAACAGTCTTTAACAAAATTTATGCCTTTTCACAATAGTCAAAATTGGAAACTATTCAAATGTACATCATTATAAATAAGGGTAAATGAATTGTTCTATGTTCATATGATAGCAAACTACACAGCAATAGGAAAGAACAAACTATAAACAAACTCAACAACATGGGCAAAACTCAAAAACATTATGTTCAATGAAAGAAGCAAGGTACAGAAGAGACTTTCTTGTAGCAAGGTATATTACATAATTTCATTAATATAAAGCACAACAATAGGCAAAAACAAGCTATGCTAATGGCAGTCAGAATAATGTTTGCTTCTAGAGAATAGCTAATGACTGGGAAGAGGCACAGGGAACTTTCTGGGGGATGGAAATGTTAATATTGATCTGGATGGGGTCAATATTATATATATATTTTGTGTGTGTGTGTGTGTGTGTGTGTTTGTGTAAAAGGCATGAAAATGTGCTTTATAGATTTGGAGATTTTATTATATTTACATTATGCCTCAAATATTCCAAGTAAATTATATATTTATTGGAATAGATTTATTAGTATGTTATGTCACAAAAATTAGCAATTTTATATGAAAAGCCTTCTGAATAGCCAGTTTCTTTAACAAATGTGTCCATCAAAAAAGGGAATAAGAGGTAACTATGACAGACTAAGAATTATTTGATAGACATAACAGTCAAACGTTCCTTGGGCTCTGATATTTTTATCTTTTAATAGTCACCTAAGGATATGTTTATTGATTTGAGGGGAGGAGAGTAGGAGAGGGAGAGAGAGAGAAACATCAATGTGAGAAAGAAACATCAACTGATAGCCTCCTATATGCACCCCAACTAGGGACGGAACTCACAATCTAGGTATGTGCCCTGACCAGGGATTAAAGCAGAAACTTTTTGGTGTATAGGATGACATTCCAACCAATGGAGCCACCCAACCAGGGCTGGGTCCTGATTTTAAAAACATGTGGTACATTTATACAATGAAATGCTAGGAAGCTGAAAGAAAGAAGGAATTCTTACCTTTTGTGAGAGCATGAATATAACTGAAGAATATAATGCTAAGTGAAATAAACCAGTTAGTGAAAGACAAATACCATATGATCTCACTTATAAGAGGACTCTAATGAAGAAAATAAACTAATGAGAAGAATAGAACCAGAGACATGGAAATGTGGAATAGACTGAGAACTCCCAGAGGGGAAGGGGGAGAGGGGCATTGTGGAAAGAAGGGAAAGGGATCAGTCAAAAAACATATATAAATGACCAATGGATATGGAAAATGATGTAGACATTGATTGTGGAAGTGGGGGGTCAGCTTGGCAGAGGATAGTAAAGGGGAAAAATTGGGACAACTGTAGTAGAACAAAAATAATAATAAAATAAATAAAGATTAAAAAAAGAAAAAACTATGAAGATATTTTTGAGTCCCTGGGTGAAAATTGAACATGGGCTGGTTGCTAAATAATAGTAAAGGTTTGTTGTTATTTTTGTTGGGTATGATAATGATATTGTGACTCAAGTTGAAATAATACAATGTCTGGGATTTGCAGTAAATATTTCAACCAATAAACTGAGAGCAAAGAGATAAAGTAGGAATGGCCAAATGTTGAATTGTAGAAATGAAGCCCAGTTTTATAACTTAGATGGCTGAAATAGGTAGTACAAAAATAATAAATCTGTATCAGAGTGGGGTGAGGGGTGAACTAATGAGTCCATTTTCTGAAAGAGTCTCATATTCCACTGAGCCATTCAAGAGAAGGTTTTGGCACTGACTTATGGCCTGGACTGGGGAGAAGGATGTGAGGATCTCTAGTCATACATGGTGCTGCTCTGAGTTTGAAAGAAATCACATAAAGAGAATATTTGGATTGAGCAAAAGAGGTACCAGAAGCTGAATGCCTTCAACACACAAGGAGCGGATAAACAGAATAGAAACTTTAGAGATGCTAGGAAGTATTAATTAGGAAGAACTTGAAAGGAAAAAGGCAGAAAGCCCAGGAAAGTTGGGAGTTATAAAAAGCATCTTTTTAATTTCATTCAGCAAATATTTTCTGAACAATATTATCTGGGCATGGGACTTGGCTAGCTGAAGAGGTTATGGCTGACATCTTCCTAGGGCTGTCCCAGTGGAGTTTTAGGGGACTAGGAATGAGCACAAGGTTGCAGTAATGTAGAACAATGAGGACATTGAGTGTTAACTCTTACCAGAGGGTAGGTGAAAAAGAAGATGGTGAGGGAAATTGAACAGAGCTCTCTATTCCTTGTGTTTATACACCAGAGAAAACCATCTTACTTGGAGAGCCGGGCCCCTTGGCATCATGCTTTCAATAGAGCCATCCTCAGTGCTCTACAGTTAAAATAAAGGCTCACTGCCCTTTACACTCAGCAGTTGCAGGGCCCTGCAGTCTACCACACTGCAGAGAATAATTCCAGAAAGCAGTCATACCTCCTGCCTAGAATTAAATTATGCTTTCATAATTCCCAGAGCTTCACATGCCCAAATGGGGACCCTATTTGCCAAGTCTCAGCCCACAGTTCATTTACTTTCGTTTTATTTTTCCTTACTTCAGAATTGAATAATCACCTTCCTGAAAAGTGCCAGGTGTAATGAATAGAAAAGCTGACAGCAGCCAAAGTGTAATATAGTGGTTCAAATGAGGC
This sequence comes from Sturnira hondurensis, assembly GCF_014824575.4. Lineage (NCBI taxonomy): Eukaryota > Metazoa > Chordata > Mammalia > Chiroptera > Phyllostomidae > Sturnira > Sturnira hondurensis. The sequence continues at coordinate 14,799,476 of NW_028075471.1, forward strand.
TCCCATCATGGCCCAATCATACGAAAAGCAGATTTCTCTCTGCCCTTCATTCATCACCTGCTAACTACAAAAACCTAATCCAGCTGCTTTGTTTTAGTGGCAGCTGCTCTGCCCTTCACTGCTCTGCTCCCCACCCTACTCCAGGAGCAACCAGATTAGATTTGTTTGGAGGTGAAGTTACTGTGCAATGAAAATCAGTCAGGGGAAAGACTTTTTCCCTGCCTTCCTGGGTCAGGAAGTATTAAGCACTGCTCTTTGTCCCTTGAAGTCCAAATCATGACACCTGGCGAACTATCTTATCACCCTCATCAGACTTAAGCACTCCAGCTTTGCATTGGTCTTATTGTTAAATAAAGGCTTTAGAGATCCCTTCTGATATTTCCAAATGTATTTTAAGTGTGTTAAAAATATATTCGAGAAAATGATTTGTAGTGGATGTTTTCTAGCCTGTGTTGCGCACTGTATACACTTCCAATTAAAACTATTTGTCCCTCTTTCCACCTTGCCCTGAGGTAAAGCCCACTTGTGAAATCTAATTAAACCTGCTTGTTTCCTTAGAATGAAAGACATTTTTAGATCTTTTCACATTTCTCATGTCTGGAAGATTTTTGTTTGGTGGTGGCTTTTGGTTTTGTTGTTTTTTGCTGTTGTTGCTCTGAGAGTCCTCAAACAATTGGAGGTCTTTGGTTTATTTTTATTGCACATCAGTTTTCACTGGACATTGCAGGAACCAACGCTTTAGTGAAGGCCTTTCCTTGACTTCTGAAAGCTCCTTTGCTCTCAATTCCCATTACCTTTCCCTCTGTTCAGGCTGATCTCCTCTCTCCTGCAGGTTTGAGAGGTCTTGGCTGCTTCTAATTCAGAGTTAGCAGGGATAGAAAAATATACTCCTCGTGGTAATAATTGTCTTGCTTTGCTGTTGCTCACCTGTCACACTGTTAAGAGGAACATGGTTCTAGGCCCACATGTGATCCCTGACTTTGCCACAGGCACAAGAACATTTATTTTTAAAGCGGTTTTGCCAAGATGAAGCTATTCTTGGGCTCATATATGTGCCGAATCTAAAAAAGTCTGCAAAAGCAGAAATGAGGCAAATAAAATGCAGATTGGGTCCAGGAAATTTCTATTCCATTGGCTCAGCTTGCTGGAGAATTGGCCCGTGGAAGAATATGTCACCATTTGCACTGAGTTAATGTGGCTGTTTGTCAAGTGACACTAGAATTCTTTATATTTGTATTCTTCCCTAGCCCACATTTTAAATGATGTCTCTTCTTCATTTCTCATCTAGACGTTTTTCCCTATCTGCTTTCAATGCTGATGTACCCCCATCTCGTTTCTCAAATTAAATCTCATACTTAAAATATTAATGCCCCTTCTTCTTTGATTCTTTGTTTATTCATCTTATGCAAAATAAAACAGCAATCCCTCCATCTATATTAAATGCTACTGTATGGGCAGATTCAGTGACTTATTAATGACTGTTCCATGATATGGAGAGCTAGAGTTTTATATAATCAGGCAATTCTTATTCAAAAATGTTCTGCTAGTACTACCCTGAAGGGGAAAAATGAAATATGTCTATCTTTCCCAAGAAAAATGACTTGTTTTGTAAAGACCATTGTAGAGATAAGTAATATTGAAACTAGGTCAATTTACCTCAGTCTCCAAAGATGTTACCTCATGTCTTGACATATTTGGATATGTAAATTTCTTTTAGATATGTTAAAGTATAAACCACATAGCATAGATGTATGCTTCAATGAATTATCAAAAAGATTATACTGATTATATAACTTGAGATTTCCAGTCAAGATGGCAGCACAGGCAGACATGGCTCGCCTCTTCGCACAACCACATCAAAGTTAAAACTAAAATATAGAACAACCATCACTCTGAACCACCAGAAATTGAGTTGAATAGAAATCTGATGGCTACAGAATTAGAGAAACCATATCCATTGAGACTGATATGAGGGGCACAGATGCAGAATGGGATGGTCTCTCACTCATGTGTGGTGGACAAATATTCAGAAAAAATATCTCAGGAACAAGGAATCCCAGCCCCACACCAGGCCTTTCAGCCTAGGGTTCCAGTGTCAGGAAGATAAGTCCTCACAACTTCTGGCTGCAGAAACCAGAGAGGGTTGAGTCAGTGGACAAAACTGCTGGAGCCCTAAGGAGTTCCTTTTAAAGAACCCTCACGTGGACTCACCCAATTAGACTCACTCTCTTGGAGCTCCAGCACCGGTGTAGTAATTCGAAAGGCACCAGTGGTATACATGGAGAGACTGAAGTGTCTCTCACTAAGGTGAGAAGAGGCCATTGTCTCTTTTTTAACCCCTTCCTCCACAGAGCTGGCAAGCTTGTGCCAAATCGGTGACTCCATCAACCTGGCTAACACTATTTCATCCACCTTGGTGATCCCCAAAGACCTCATCTCACCCAACTTGCAGGCCCACCCAAGCTACTTTTCCATATGAATAGCTCATCTTGGCTTGTGCTTCGTAACTTCATACATTCTATTAAACAAACAACAGCGGGCCTCAGTGAGCCCCAACGTCTGGCACTAGCAGTAGCCTACCTAGATTAACAGCTTGGCTTTCCCTGGAAATTGCCAAGTCTAGCATGAGTAGCAGCCATCTCAGATTGTTTTAAGCTCAGGAAAGGTGGCCCCAGGCAAAACACCCTGTGTTTTGTCAGGTGTGGGCTGACCTTGGCCTGCATCATCCAGGGAATACCCCAGGGCCAGTGTACCCAGTGGACAGCTACAGATCGTGTTGGAGTGCCACCACTCTGCCCCTACACAGCTGATCCTCCATGGAGGGTAGAGATTAGTGATAAGTTGCCACAGCCAATCCTTGCAGCTTACTGGCATGGGTAAAACCCTTCAATTGATCTGCCATCAGAAACCAAGGCTCAACTACAAAAGGAGTATACACTCAGCCCACAGGAAAGGTGCACCTTGAATACCCAGCTTACGTGATAGGAGAGGCTGTGCCACTGGACCTTACAGGGCACCTACTACATTAGGTCACTCTACCAAGCCCAGGAGATATAGCAGCTCTACATAATACATTTAAAAAAATACAGGGAGGCTGCCACAATGAAGAGACAATAAAGCATAGCCCAAACAAAAGAACAGATCAAAACTCCAGAAAAAGAGCTAAACAAAATGGAGATAAGCAACCTATCACATACAGAGTTCAAAACATTGTTTAAAAGATGCTCGAGGAACTTAGTGAAGGCCTCAACAGCATAAAAAAGATCCAGTCACCAAAAAATGAAGAATACGCTAATTGAAATAAAGAACAATTTATAAGGAAACAACAGTAGAGTAGATGAAGCTGACAATCAAATCAATCATTTGGAACATAAGGAAGCGAAAAAAATCAATAACCAATCAAAACAAAAAGAATAAGCCCTGGCTGGTGTAGCTCAGTGGACTGAGCGTGGGCCTGCGAACCACACGATCGTGGTTCGATTCCCAGTCAGGGCACATGCCTGGGTTGCAGGCCAGTTCCCAGTTCCTGGCAAGGGATGCACCAGAGGCAACCATACATTGATATTTCTCTCTCTCTCTTTCTCTCTCTCTCTCCTTCCCTTTCCCTCTAAGATAAATAAATAAAATCTTTTTAAAAAGAATAAAAAGTGAGAATAGTATAAGCTGGGATGACTTTAAGAGGTCCAACATTCATATCACAGGGGTACCAGAGGGAGAAGAGAAAGAACAAGAGATTGAAAATCTATTTGAAAAAATAATGAAAGAAAACTTCCTTAATTTGGTGAGGGAAATAAATAAACATAAAGTCCAAGAACCACAGAGAGCCTCAAATAAGATGAATGCCAAGAGACCCACCCCAAGACACATCATAATTAAAAAGCCAAAATGTAAAGATAAAGAGAGAATCTTAAAAGTAGCAAAAGAAAAGCAATTGGTTACCTACAGGGAAGTTCCCATAAGATTGTTGGCTGATTTCTCAAAACAAACTTTGCAGGCTAGAAGGGATTGGCAAGAAATATTTGAAGTTATGAAAAGCAGAGACCTACAGCCAAGATTGCTCTATCCAGCAAAGATATTATTTAGAACTGAAGGGCAGATAAAGAACTTCCCAGGCCAAAAAGCAAAAACAACAACAAAAAAACACCAAAACAATAACAGCAAAAACAAAAAACAAAAGGAGCTCATTATCACCAAACCATTATTATATAAAATGTTAAAGGAACATATTTAAGAAAAAGAAGATCAAAACTATGAACAATAAAATGGCCAAAAATACAACTCTATAAAGATTTTAATCTAAAAAACAAACTAAGTAAACAAGAAGAATGGAGGTACAAACAGTAGATCATTGATAGAGAGTTTTGATGGTTGCCATATAGGAGTGGGGTGTGGGGGAATGGTTGAAGAGGTGAGTGAACTAAGAAGTACAAATAGGTAGTTACAGAATAGCCATGAAGATGTAAAGTACAGTATAGGAAATGGAGTAGCCAAAAAACTTATATTCATGGTCCATGGACATAGACAATGGTGGAGGAATTGCCTGAGGTGTGGGGAGGGTGGTTCTGGGTGAAGGGGCACAAAGGGGAAATAATTAGGAAAACTGTGGTGGCATAATTAATAAAATATAACTTGAAAAAAGTGTATAACTACTGATGTGATCAAAACATAGTATATTTTTAAGATGCCTCATTCATGATTTAGCTCCCCCTATTCTATTGGATTGTTTCCATTATTGTCTGATTTATAGTTGTTTATGTACATTTTTATAAGCAGTAGATATGACTGCTCTGTCTGGTGTATGTATTAATATAATACTGCTACGTAGACTGCACTTTCACTCTTTTTATATATCTTTTGATGAATAGAAGTTCTTAATTTTAATGTTGTCCAATTTATCAAAGTTTTCAGCTATAATTGGTGGTTTAGTTAATCCTGCTCAAAAAATATTTACCTGACCTGAAGGCATCAAGACAGTCTGTGGTACCACTTCTTAGAAGGTTTACTGCTTGTCCTTCATAGTTTTACAACCACACCGAAATTTATTCTGGTGATGGTGTGAGAGCCATATGAAACCTCTAAAATAGTCTTAGGATAGGCATGGGCTAGCTTTTATTTTATGAAGACCTGTGGCTGTTCTGTGGAGGATGGATAAAAGTTGAGGCAGAAAAAACATTTTGAATATTCTGCCTCAATATTTCAGACATGAACTGAGTATGGGTAATAGGATTATGTGTATATAGGATTTGGGTAATAGCGGTGAAAATAGAGTGGAGTGGTCAGATTTAAGATGTGTTTCCAAAGTTTACCTTCAGATTTTATAGACAGGAAGTGAGCAAGAAAAAAGGGAAATTAAGGATGTGTCCTTGGTTCTTGACTTGAGAGCAACTGGCTGAGTAATAGTATTATTCAGAGTGATTGACTGAGCAGACAAAAAAGAAAAAGAAAAAAGAAAAGAAAAGAATTTACTTTCTTCATTCTTCAAATGAAGAATTCTATTTCATTCAGATTAGGTTTAAGGTCACTCATCTAAGCGGAAATGAATGAATGAATAAATGAAGCAATGGACTTGTTCATAATAAATAAGTCAGTGTCAAAATTAAAATTCCTGGGTAATTTTACTGTGAGTTTAGGATTTTTACATATTCAAAGCCAAAAAATATTCCATTGAACTCTAGTTTTAAAGCATTATATTGTAAAAAACAATGTAAGGATCCTCTGGTTAAGTAATTTGATTTATTTTATATAATAACTCCCCTGATGATTTATTGCATACTTGGATCTCAGATGTTTTTCAAGAAAAAAAAATACTTCTTTAGCTTTATTTAACCCAGTATATCTCAAGTTTATTTTTCATAAAAAGTGTTCTCAAAGTCATACCTAATTAATATTCCATAATGCTAGTATTAATGTTCCATGGACTAACCTTTAGGAAAAGTGGGTTTTTAATTTACCATGTTAATATGTTAAACACACACACACATACACACACACACACACACACACACACACTGGAGACTTTATTGCCTTACTGCAACACTCAAAAAAAAAACATGAACGAGTAAACATCATTTCTTGTTCAAGTTTGTCTATATATGCAATCTTATGTGAGTGAAAAAATATCTTTTTATTGCCTTTTCTCAAGGGAGGTTCCCCCCATATCAAAATAATTGAAAATTAAGAAGTTACGGAGTCATAATTAAATTGTCCCCTTTGAGCCTTTGTTGAATGAAGCCACATATAAACCACACCCCATTTGGACAGGCATAGCAAGAAATATACTGAACACCAGCTGCTACAAGATAACATAACAAGCTTTAAACAGCTTCCTAATTACCTGAATACTCAGTATTTAAAAACTCTTTAATACGGTAGCAATTCTCTTCTTTGCACACAAGTCAAAAGATATACCTAGTTTGCTATTTAATTGACATCTATATTGCTATTTTAAGAAGAATGCACATTCCCTCAGTGTATTTAACTATTAATTTGTTATATTTTATCTGTGTGTGAGAAATAATTATACAAAGAAATTACATTATCAGCTATCATATTAAGAACAGATAAATTTAAAAGCAAACTTCAAATGTATTGAACCCCACCTTTTAAAAACAACCCTCCTTTTGTCTCAAGATCTAACCCACTTACCATTTCATAACTTTATATTTTTGCAAACCTTATTTTTCTCATCTGTAGAATGGGGAAAATAATAGCCATAGGATCAATGTGGTGAAGGGCAGGGGAAGAGGAGCAGAGGCTAGGTGAAGGGGAGCATAGGGAGGGAAAACAGGGGACATCTGTAGTAATATTGTCAACAATAAAAGTATATTTTTTTAAAAAAATGATGCATGTGAAAGGACTAGATCAGGATTTGGCCCAAACAGAATGTTGGAGTGTTAGTCCATGTCAGTTTAAAGACTTTTGAATCTGCCAGTAACACAGGCTCATTATATGTATTTGTTCAATTGAAATAACATGTAACTCACATTGATGTTTCCCTTACTGCATTAGTAGAATAAGATATTTAGAGCAGTTCGATTCCCAGTCAGGGCACATGCCTGGGTTGCAAACCGGTTCCTTGCAGGCTAACTACCAGCAGGGGATGCACAAAAAGGCAACCATACATTGATGTTTCTCTCCCTCTCTCCTTCCCCTCTATAAATAAATAAATAAAAATCTTAAAAAAAAAAAAAGATATTTAGAGCAAGAGTCATGAAACATGACTTAGAATTGACAATGCAATGTGAACAATTTGGAAGGTGCTTTTGAAAACAACACTATACCTTTCACAGAGTGCTTTTCACTTGCCTAGTGGGGTGCGAAATCCTTTAACCTTGACAACAGGTCTGTGAGGTGAATAATATTTTGGATCCCATTACAACAACAATAAATTAGCCTTATAGACTCCAAGTAATATATCCAAGACCAAACAACTAGTAAGTGTTGGAAGTATATTTTGACCTAAGTCTGTGCCAACAGAAACCACACTCTTAACCACTCTACATACTAACTGCTATTGATAGAATCTTCTGAAAATTAATTATTGTATAAAAGAAGCAATGGAAGCAAAAAAGGATCTACATATTCAGGTGATGCAAATGGACATCATATAGTCATTCTCCACAGAACGAATCTGGATCACACTTAAGGATTTTTAAAGTATTATAAATCAAAATATCATTTAGGGACACAAAACCCATAAATTCCATAAACTAAATTTCTATTCTTTCACATTTTTTATTGTTATTCAAATACCGTTGTCTCCATTTCCCCACCACCACCACTCCCCTCCACCCCAATAATCCACACTTCCTACCCTTGATCCTACCCCTCTTTGGTTATGTCCATGTGTTGTTCATAGTTGTTCCTGAAAACCTTCCTGCTTCCTGCCCCCCATTATCCCCTTCCACTTCCCCTCTGGTTACTGTCAGTTTGTGCTTAATTTCCATGTCTCTGGTTATATTTTGCTTGCTTGTTTGTTTTGTTGATTAGGTTCAACTTATAGGTGAGATCATATGGTATTTGTCTTTCAATGCCTGGCTTATTTCACTTAGCATAATACCCTCCAGTTCCATCAATGCTGTGAAAAAGGGTAGGAGCTCCTTCTTTCTTTCTGCTACATAGTATTTTATGGTGTAAATGTACCACAGTTTTTTATCCTTTCATTTACTAATGGGTACTTAGGCTGTTTTCAGCATTTGGCTATTGTAAATAATGCTGCTATAAGCATTGGGGTGCATAGGTTCTTTTGAATTGGTGCTCTGGGATTCTTAGGGTATAGTCCCAACAGTGGGATTACTGGATCAAAAGGCAGTTCCATTTTTAATTTCCTGAGGAAATTCCATACTGATTTCTCCAGTGGCTGTACCAGGCTGCATTCCCAGCAACAATGGATTAGGGTCCCCTCTTCTCCACACCCTCTCCAACACTTGTTTGTTGCTTTGTTTATGATGGCCATTCTGACCAGTGTGAAGCAGTATCTCATTGTGTTTTTTGCATCTCTCTGATGGATAATGATGCTGAGCATGTTTTCATACTCATAGAATGAGTAATGAGTAAACATGTTTATTTAGAATATTCTAAATCAATCGTCATGCAAGGAATAGCAAAATAAAATGCATTTATTCACTTTAAAAACTAGTTTTCTAGTGGTGAGATAATATGGTGTCATGCATATAATATTTTCCTCATACATATATGGGAGATGGCTATATAAATTAGATAATTTTAGTCAACCAATTTAGACCACAGGTAAAATATATGGGAGATGGCTATATAAATTAGATAATTTTAGTCAACCAATTTAGACCACAGGTAAAATATAAGGTAGCAAAGCCACTACTGAGGAAAGTGAATAAGGAGAATTGGGACGTTTGCTGAAGGTGTTTTAGAAAAGATGGCTTTGTACCTGCTTAAAATGAGAATAGGTTATCTAATCAGAGTTTAGCTACTTTTGTATACAAGAGGATGAGTACAGTATATACTAATCATTTGTTGCAAGTGAAATCAAGGAAGCCAGACTGACTGGAAGTAAATCCACAAGGAAATGATAGAACAAGTCAAGTTCCCAGGATAAGGAGATTGTACTTGATGGTAAAACAAGCTATCTGAGATTCTGAAAAATTTGTATGATTCCTTTGTTTTTTTAACTTTGTAAGGGTTCTAACAACAATTTCAACAAAATTTCAGGGACATTTTTCTTTGAAATTTTGATATGTTATTTCTGTATTTGTGCAAATATGGTTTCAGTTTTCATCCATGTCATATACTCTCTCATTTTTATTTTCTCTCCCATCCAAAATCAACCTAAGCATCAGTCATAGTTTTTTCCATGCACATTACATCAAATGTTGTATATTCTAAATATTCAATTAAGCATATTTGAACCATATTTAGTTTGCCTATGTATACATAGTTCATAGTAGCTGTGTGGACTTATTTAGTTGTGCCTACCTAAAGATTTAAGGAAAGACCAGACATCTGTCCTTATTTCCCTTACCATCTTCTCTATGGCTTTTTTTCTCAGTATTCTTTTGCTCTTTTACCATCTACCTTCCAGAAATGGTTCAAAGATTTCGAGATTCTCATAAACATGTAGTTTGAGTTAAATTTAAGAATTTGCATAATCTTTTGCTTCTCTCTTTATTCCCATCTTGTAAGAGCTCCGTGGAAAATAATCATTACTTCCTCATTCACATCCACAGGTTGGGTTAAAGGGCATTTCATTGATTAATTCCCTTCCACTCCCTCATGAATTCCAAAAATCTACATATTCAATCTTGTACATTTTCGAGGTATTAGTATAAAAAGATGACTTTTTAATGCCTTAGGTTTGTACTAACAACTATAACCTGATAGCTAGAATAGTCCACAGAAAGACTCACTTCTCTATATACCGAAGGTGCTTAAACCTTCCTAGTTGATTTGAGACTTTAACAGTGCACTAAAAGTTATAGATCCTCTCCCCAGGGAAAAAATGATCATGCTGACAAATGGAACAATAACACTGGAAGCTTCATGTAATTTCTGGCATTCATCTGAGAACCTAGATTAAAAATCCCTGTGTAGATCACCCTTCAGTTACCTCATGGAATGACTAGAGTGCAACAGTTCAGAGCATATACACAGTATCAGGTGAACAATGTCTCAAACCTCACTCTTGCCTCTTTCTGGATAGATGATCACAGGCAAAGTGCACATTCCCGGTTAATATTAAGAGGTCTTCATAAGTACTAAATTAGATACTGCATATAACAGGACATGTCATATAGCCTAGCATACAGGCTCAATCAATGACAGCTTTTACTCTCTTCACAAACCACTTGTGTTTATTTAGTGGCTTAGGCTTTTCAGTTGGAATGAAAGCAAAAGTAAAGAAGCTGATATTTGGAGACTTTGCAGGGGTGGGGAATCTGAAGAGCAATTTCCAGATGGAGAACTGTGGTGGGAAAGGCTGTTTTCATTTCAGTTTGAGACCCACCAAAGGACTGCTTCCTCCAGCCCTCTTATGAACAGGTCAGGGAGAAAGGCAAACCTTGTCAGGAAAGACAAAGAAGCAGAACCTGATAAAAGCACAGGACCTCTCTGCAAAGCTATCAATTAAGATTTAGTGTTTTTGTTCATTTGCCTTGAAATGCATTCAGAAGAACATCACCAAAATATACTGAGCAGTTAAAAATGTTTCTGATTTGCTCCTGGCTTGGGGTTTCCCTTATTTTAGGGAATATTTCAGTATATCTGTAATTGTGAAAGTATGCAATAACTAACAACAAAAACATAAATTTTAATATACTATGCATGATTCTCCCCATGCTCAAAAATTGTAGGATAATGTAATTCAGAGCAACATAACCCAAAATAAGTGAAATGCAAGCCACATATATTTTAAATTTTCATGTAATCAAAACTTTAGAAGTTAAAGAAAGTGAAATTTATTGATAGTTAATCCAGTATATCCAAAATATCATTTCAACCTGCATTTAATATAAAAATATGTTAGTGAGATTTTTTTATTTTCATACTAAGTCTTAATATTCAGTGGGTCTATTATACTTATAATGCATTTATGTTCTGATGCTAAATTTTTTATGGTAAAAGTAAAATGCAGTTCTGCCAAAACAATTAAATTGTGTCAAGAGAAAAAGTATTTTATATTACTTCCATAAAAATTATATTTAATGTATTTATTTTTAAATAAATTAAAAATTCCATTCCTGTTTGATAGAGCTACCACATTTCAAGTGCACAGGAGTGAATGTGGCTAGAGGCCATCACATTAGACAATCCGGATTTAAAAGGAAGAATGTAAATTTTGAATTAGAAGCCAGGTTTGAACACTGTCTCTCCCATTATCTTTCGTGTTCTTATGCAAATTATTTGCCTTCACTGAGTCTCAATTTCCCCCATTATCCAGCTTCCTTAGTTCATAAATTTATTGTGCAAGTTGAATGAGATGATATAGGAGAAAGTTCTGCAAAATGAAATGTAAAGTATTAAATAAAGTATGTTTAATTTAATAATATGGAGAGAGTCAATTATTTAATGATTTTGGATTAGGTTTTACATTTGTAGAGGCAGAATGTCTCTACGTTCTTTATTGCCACCAATCATCTTTATTTTCACCAATAATTATAGATTGTAAAGTTAGGATTTCATAGGTTGGTACCCTCTTAAATCAATGTTTTTTAATATTTTATGTTAGAAAAATCAATGCTTTGATCTTGATTATAAGGTCTCAAACTGTATTTTTAAAATTAAGAAAAACCTAAAGATTTTGAAGATGAGATTAAGTGATAACATGGACACCATGGAAGGTGTGTGTGTGTGTTTGAAAAAGATACATATCAAACTGTCAAGACTGTTTACTCCCACAGAGAGAGATGGAAAGGAAGAAAACTTTCCCATTTTATTTCAAAGACTTCTTTAGCATTTCAGTTTTGAACAAAGAACATGGATTATTTTACAATAAAATTCATACATATGAAAAAAAATAACGTTATACAAAGCTAAGGACTCTGATTCCACATTGATTAAGAGATCAAGTCAATTCTCGTTGGAAAATGAGCTTCATTATTGTTCATAAGAGTTAATACAGAGAAACCAATGAGTCATAGCTACTTGATGCCATTGAACCCTATATAGCTCTATGGTTGATCTACATGCTCCCAGACAAATCATCATTGGTGCTTTGGAGCACTTGCCCTCATAACTTTTTGTTTGGGTTCATATTTGACATTCACATTTGCTGTTCCCACCTACAGTCTTTTAAAATCATATGACATGTCTCTTTAAGTGTATATCTTCCTGAATTTCAGTTGTAGCCTCTCTGGAGAACTATTGCCTCTTTGGTTTCATTGCTCCTAAAAACCCCTAAATGAATTTCTGTTATATTTTTATATTCTTTATATAGACCCCATAATTCCAAATATTACCTCAGCATTTAATGAAAATTCTTGTAAGTGCTTTCATGCCAAACATTCACAAGAAGACGGAGTCAACTCCATCTTTATTGACTCCATACTCAGATTATTCTTGAAAAGAACACAAGGTGGCAAATAGTTTTTAAAGGCTTATAAAGACATCTACTCAAAAAAATCTTCTGCACTGGCTTGCAGCCAATGCACTCTTTGGTCTCTATTGAACTGACTTGTCTGGATGTAAACTATTCTGATTCCACATACAAACTGCCCACCTGTGTGCCTTTATATTAATACACCAAATAGTTATTGAAAATTTACTGTCTCAGTTTGGGCTACTATAACAGAATTCTACAGAATGGGTGGCCTAAACAACAGAAACTTATTTTTCACAGATCTGGAAGCTGGAAGTCTGCAGTCAGCATACCAGCATGGTCAAGTTCTTGGAGAAAGCCCTCTTCCTGCTTTGTAAATGGCTATGTTGTCATTGTATCCTCATGTGGCAGAAAGCATTGAGGACAGTCATTTCTCTTCTGTCTCTTCTTATAAGAGCACTTATCCCATTTATGAGGGCATAACCCTCATGATCTAATTACCTTCCAGAGGTTACACCTGAATACCATCACATTGGGGATTTAGGCTTCTATACATGAATTTTGATGGAACACAAACTTTCAGTCCACAGGAATTACCATAAATAGACACTCGTAGGTGCTCAGGCTAAAAAGATGAACAACGAGACGTGACTCCTGCCCTTAGGGAGCTTATCACTGGAACACTGTTTGTCGAATAATAAAATGGAAAAATGTAACCATAGTAAGTGCCATGTAAAGATGAGGAAAGCAATAATATTGAAAAATTTAGAGGGGAAATAGCCTAATTTGAGAGTTCAGGAAGGCTTTTTAATTTTTTTTTTTTGTTCAAGTACAGTTGTCTCCATTTTCCTGCCACTACTTTGCCCCACACCACCCCCCACCTTCCACCCTCAATCCTACCCCAATTTGGCTTTGTCTTTTTCACATGTGTCTTTTTTACATGTTCCTTATGACTCTTCCCCTCTTCCCCCCATTATTTTTCTTCTCCCCTTTGGTTACTCTCAGTTTGTTCTTTATTTCAATGTCTCTGGTTATATTTTGTTTGTTTTGTTGATTAGGTTCCATTTATATGTAAGATCATATGGTATTTGTATTTCACCTCTTGGCTTAGTTCACTTAACACAATACTCTCTAGTTCCATCCATGCTGTTGTGAAGGGTAGGAGTACAGGAAGACTTCTTTGATTGAATTGAGATCCACAGTATGAAACACTGCTAACTAGGCTATAGCTAAGAAGAGGGTGGACATTCCAGGTGGAATAACATATGCCAGAGCTCTGAGACAGAAAGTAACGGCATATTTTAAAAAGTCAAAGTGAGCCCATATAGCTGGAGTGTAGAGAACAGAGTACAACACAGGGTGATGCAGAAAGGATGGGCAGGAACAAGATCCCACAGGACCTGGTAGGTTCTGTCACAAATATTAATCTTTATTCTTAAGCCTTTAATGTAACTCTAGTCTTATGTTTATTCTAATACCCATTCTAATAGAGTATTCCTTTTTATTAACTAAAGCTGTGGAAACTCAGACCTTCATTTTCTTTAAGAAAGCTAAGAATTAGTGTGGAACCTTCTTCTTAAGTCTTTGGAATAGTCATTCTCAATTTTGAATCTTCATCCTGAGCCCCTCTGAAATATAAAACAAATTAGATAGTAAGACTTCCTCCCCAACTGACGAAAAATCTAATTCCATAGTTTCAGGGTGGGGCACAGCCATCTTTATCTTTTACACCTTTTGTTAGTCACTCTGGTGGACAATGAAGTCTGGGAACTATTGCATTAGAAGTTCAGTTTTGTGTATCACCCTTTGATTATAGATAATATCATCTTCAGTGGAATACAAAATCTTACCAATCACTTTTGGAAATTATCTAATAGAGAAGAAAGCATATAGAGAGGTCTTACTCTCTTTGTGATTTTTTATTTTTTGAAGTTTCTAGATCTTCTGTATTAAGAATATTTCTATATATTCTCATCTCTTCCTTTGCTTTCCTCCTTGCAAAATTTTTTTTCTTTGTAGTTTGGTGTTTCTATTTAATCTGAAACTTAATCAATTATTACAACAAGCTCAGGAAGTACAGCATTTCAGATATTGCCATATTTAACTTGGTTTTTATTCAGTAAGAACTTACTATTATTCAAATACATTCTTGCAATCAAAATTGTTTACATTTCCTGAAACTTCAGAAGTAAAACAAAGATGTTTCTTCCCAGATAAATCAGTTCATTGGATCTGGAGATATTTTCCTGTCTTTTATGTGTTAGTCATTTTCCATCTGTTCGACTGAGGTGTTTGTTCTTGCTGTAGCCTTCCCTCAAGAGCCTGTACCCACATTCCATGATAAAGAGTGAGACAAAAACACAATTATCTCAGAAGCAACCAAAAGCAGACATGAATTCTAGCACATACACTTAGATGCTTCTTGCAGGAATTTGAAATAAGATCCAACATATCTAACTAATGAGAAGCCATGTAAAACTAGAACCAGAAAGGCTGTCAGTAGCTATGGAGAAATGTGGCATCTGCTGAGAAGATTTTGGGAAAAGGGAGGCCAAGTGAAGAAACAAAATGAAAAGGACAAGAAGCAAGAAACTGGCGAAATTGCAGCAGTGATGGAAAATTCTGTAGCTTGAGTGGTGGAATGGAGAGAGAGAGAGAGAGAGGGATACAAGGGAGGAAAAATGAGAGAAAAGGGGAGATGGAAAGAAAAAAATAGAGAAAGAAGAGATGCAGAGAAACACTGGGAGAGAATATATAATGATACAAAGAGAGAACTGAGAAAGAGGGATGGGACCTACCAAAAGAACATGGTAGACAATTGCTTTTACTCTGAAGACATCTCATTATGAGTCCATCCAGCTTTCCTTCTTTATTTTTTTTGAATTCTTTATTGGTTTGATATGTAGATCCCCCCTTTTCTTCCAGATACTAGTTACTATCTATTTTTTCTTACCTATTTCTTTATTAGTTGTCTGTTTTATTTCCCTAAGTCTGACTTTCAAAAGTCATTTGGTTCAGCTGGCATTTGAGGAGTCCTTGCTGGCTCCAAAAATCATGTTCTTAACCACTAGATAATGCTGCCTTGAAATGTCACCAAATATTTACAGAAAAAAATGTGTGCAATTATTTGGCAGAAAAAATGAAAATATGTGAATTAAGACATAATTGGTCTCCTGGGGAAGCATGGAGTAATCAGATACTGAAATGTGGACTCTAGAGAAAAATGCTTTCTGTTGTATAGTCAAGATTCAGCTTTAAGAACAGCAACTCAGGTGCCATAGCCACTATCTTGGGCCACCTGGTTCACAAAAGCCTGAAACTTGGTTCAGACACTGGAAACAAGTAACTGTAGTTGAGATAGGTTTTCATATAATATGTTTCCAGAGGCCAACTGTAGCTCTTCTGAGATACGGGTCTATCCACTGGTGAGACAATTAGTTTGTATGATGCCAAATTTAAACTGTTCAGCCAAAACATACTTTTGGCAGCATGTAAATTTAAACACACACAATCATATATAACTGGATGTTTGAGTTTAAAGAGATTGATTCTGCAAGTTTGAAAACTAAGCTCAGACAAACGGGTAGTATATAAGCCTTTGACACATTTATCCAACTTCCCACATAGGAATCATTGAAATTATTTACCCTAGTGTATTTCTGTAATTCCCAGGGATCTAAATTACCAATTTGTTCCCTCTAGAAAATTACTCTATCAGGAATTTTCTTTTTCCCTACATCTTTATCATAGGATAAATTGTGCTCTCCCACACTCCCTGCCAGATATGTTGAAGTCCCAAAACCTGGTGCATATAAATGTGATTTGCCTTGTATCTACAGTCTCTGCAGATACAGTTAAGTTCAGATGAGGTTATTAGGGTGGTCATTAGGTCATTGGGTCATTAGGGTAACCCACTATGACTGGTATCTTTATACAAACAAGAAAACACCAGAAGAAACAGGCACACAAGAAAAACTCCATGTGATGACAAGAGGCAGAGATTGGAGTATGCAGTTGCAAGCCAAGGAATACCAAAAATAGATAGCCTCCACCAGAAGCCAGGAAGAGAAGAGAAAGAGTGCTTCCCAGAGTCTCAGAGAGAGGTTGGCCCTGCAACACACTGATTTCATTCTTCTGAACTCCAGAACTATTAAAGAATGAATTTTTATTGTGTTAAAATGGCACTTTGCTTTTGCAGTCCTAGGGAACTAATACAGTCTTTCATATTTCATTTTTACTCTAGTTTTCATGAAATGAGACCTGATGAGGGATTCACTACTAGGTAGTTATATGGTCTACCCCAGTGGCTTTTGGGTTAGTCAGCCAAAAGTCACAACAAAAGAAAACACCTAAGCAACCAAACAAATAAAACTTCCTTGGCAAACTTTCTCCCCAATGACATCACTTACTTTGTCTTAGGAACTGACCCAATAATTCATTAGCATCGAAATTAATTTTATCTCCTGGCTGGTGTAGCTCAGTGGATTGAGCGCGGGCCTGTGAACCAGAGGATTGTGGTTCGATTCCCAGTCAGGGCAAATGCCTGGGTTGCAGGCGGGTTCCCTGCAGGCCAACTCCCAGCAGGGGATGCACAAAAGGCAACCATACATTGATGTTTCTCTCCCTCTCTCCTTCCCCTCTAAAGATAAATAAATAAATAAAATATTTAAAAAAAATTAATTTTATCTTCCTCATTCTTTATTTAAAAACTGTGGCCTTCCCAAATTACAAATCAACTTCTTTAAGTAAGTACACTGTATTATATTTCAGCTGCTGTTTGAGAAACTTTGTAGACATAATAATAATGTTATTATTATTATGTTATTATTGTTAAATAATAATATTATTATTATGTTATATAAGGTTAATCTCACTTCCTGGGTAACATAGGAGTGATTATCACTCCATTATTAGTACAAATCTTGAGAATAAGATATCTCCTTCAAACTTCATGCACATCCTGATGCATGGAGGGAGCACAAGGCATGCTGCAGGTCCACATCCTACTCTTCATTCATATTATTTAGAAGAGTTACATACTGAAAAATTAGCAATGATAGAATTATAAAATGATTAACAGGAAGAACTTTTAGTTCAGTTAAGATATAAAGAAAACTTCAGAGATTTCTCACTAGGTTAAATATTTGTTTGTGTTGATTTGGGCTTTAACCAATACAATGCTACAGCATTTGAGTTTTGGATAGGTTGTTCTAAATGCAAACTCCTTGACATATGCTCACATCAGGCATCTATCATTTAAATCACACAGTTATTGAGTACTTTCTGCTTTAATAGGCAGCAAGAAGAAAATATATTTAGAATACTTCCACATGCTTTTAGAAACCTTCATTTCGCCATATTTAAGTATCCAATTTCAGATTTCTATCATTTTGAACAGCTCTGCTTTACTCTTTGTGGGTAAAACTATTACCATACACTTCGATTTTCCAGAAATGTAATGTCTATGTTTGTTAAGCAAGCACTATATTATGGGTACAGCCCTACTATTTGAAATTCTAATGGCTATATTTCTAGGGTAACACAAAGAAATAAAATGCTTTCATTTTGTTCTTAAAAAATATTTTAATAAGGTAGGGACTCTGGTTCTTTAACTATTTTTTGATACCTGTCTGCGAATCAGTAGCTTTCTATAAAAACTTTGCCTATTTTTGACATATTTTTTAATCCTTCTCAAGAATTTCCATAACCAAGAGATTTGGACCAAGAACATTTGCTTTATTACCTCTTTAGACATAGTAAATGGCTAACTTTAAAAGATTATGTTAGGGTCAATCAGAAGTCCCTTCTCCCCACATCTTACTTCATCAGGAGGATAGCATTAAAAAAAGATGTTTATTAAACCTATGAATTTTGTTAAAAGCACCGTGGTTCCTAGAAGCCTCCTGATAGAAGACAAATGTGTGTTTCAAGCCAGGGTGGGGGTGGGTAGCATTAAAATCTGGAAATGTCTACCGGGTATCTCTTTATACTGCAAATGTCCTTTCCTTCACCAGCTCTCATTTGATTCTCAAAATAACACTGGTGATAGAAGTGACTAAAATGTGTTGAGTATTTACTAGCTACCAGGCACTTGGCTGCGTACTCTGAAGGAATTAAGCAGTCCTCCCAACAATCTTACTAGTGTCCCATTTTAAAAATTAGAAAACTGATGTACAAAGGTTTAAGTAGTTTGTCCAAGATTACATGCAGCTAGTAAGTAGTGGAGCTCGGACAGACCTTATGACTCTAGAACCTGTGTGTTGGGCCTGAATCATTCATCCCATTTTATAAATGCAGAAACTATGGCTTAGATAGTATTATTTTCTCTGCTGTTTTATACAGCTAGCAAATGTCAAAGGAAAGATGGGAATTCAGGCCTCCCTGGCTTCTGGTCATATGGTCTTTCATATAGGTTAGACTGCCACCTCTGTCCCATTCACTCAAAAGGGTTTCTAGAGTACTCTTATGTGACAGACACTTTTTCGAGATGTGAGACATGATAGTAAACGAGACAAGAACTTTATACTCTTGATACTTTTATTTTCATAGGTACAAGTAAATAATGAGTAAAAAACAGATTTTTTTTTAAAAAGCTAATGAGAAAAGGTGATTTTACACATTACAGGAGGTGGGAACACTACCGGTAATGTCCCCACTAACACACAGGCTCTATCCATTTTTCAAGTAGTCAGCTGTTATTTGGAAATGTTCTACATCAAGATGTCATGATAAATATGGGTGGGAAAGATCAGGGGATTCGTAGAGTAGGAAAGTCCCTCTTGAACATATGCACAGTGTCTGGCTCAAGAGATGCTCAAAAATATTCTTTGAACTTAACTGCCTTTCTAGGGATCACTTGGTATCTCTAAAGCAGGAAAAGATTACTGGGCTGTCCTGAGAGTAAACACCTATGTCTCTAGTAGTTTTATTGAGTTGATGTCTAATGTAAGTATGTTCTTGGTTTTTTGAAGTCCAGCAAAGAATATTTATTTCTTCCTTTGAATTGGGATAAAAGAAAATATCTGATCTTTGGTCATCAAAAGTATCTTAAATGGGCCCTTGCTGGCATAGCTCAGTGGATTGAGTGTGGGCCTGCAAACCAGAGGATCACTGTTTGATTTCAAGTCAGGGCACATGCCTGGGTTGCAGGCCAGTTCCCAATAGGGGATGCATGACAGGCAACCACACATTGATATCTCTCTCCCTCTCTCCTTCCCTTCCCCTCTAAAGATAAATAAATAAAAATATTTTTAAAAAGTATCTTAAATGGATTTAGGATTGTGTTAAATATATTTTTCCAAGATAAATTATCAAATAAATTCTAAATACATTTTATCACAAAAGAAAACATAGTAAGATAAGAATGGAATGAGTAATTAACAAACAGTAGACTAGTATAAAATGTACTAAAATATAAAGCTGAATAAACTTACTAAAATATATATCTAAAATATGTACATTTAATTAATCCTATCATTCTAAAACATAATCTCTTTTTCAACTTGGCCTAGATAGTTGAGTGGTGGTCTTTCTTGCTTTCTCAAATAAGCATGAACTGTCAGTCATCTAACAGACTTCAGGCAATTCTCAGAGAGCTTGTCAAGTCCCCGATGCTAGATTGTAATTGTTATGACCCCATTTTCTTAAATAGTTCAGGTGATGTCTTTGATTTAAAAGAAATTTTATCTTTCAGTGCAGAGGGATACTTTGCCAGTAACTCTGCATTACATTTCCTGCTCTCAGCCAGGTGACAAGTTTATTCTTGCATCTGGTAGAGTTGTCCTAGTTTACTGTGCACATTTGAACAGCTTCTCTGGAACTTTCCTGAGACTCTTGTTTTGTAAC
Source organism: Sturnira hondurensis (assembly GCF_014824575.4). Taxonomy (NCBI): domain Eukaryota; kingdom Metazoa; phylum Chordata; class Mammalia; order Chiroptera; family Phyllostomidae; genus Sturnira; species Sturnira hondurensis. The sequence continues at coordinate 14,819,829 of NW_028075471.1, forward strand.
ATATACTGTGTGTTGTTTTTTTTTTTTTTTTAAATAGAAAGCTGTTCAAAGATTGCTGAAGTAAGTTAAAGATGCAGTAATTATACAATGGAATACTATGTGCCTATAAAGAGAACAGGGAACTTTGTGTGAGGATATGAAATGATCTTCAATATATATTAGGTGAGAATAGTGAGGGGGCAGAATAGTTTACATAAGTGAACTAACTTTTATATGAGGAAGATACAAGGAAAACTTATATTAAAATTGCTTGCATTTTGAAAAAGAATGTGTGGAAAGAAGAAATAAGAAAATAGTAAAAGTGACTGTTTTGGGGACTGAGAACAGGATCAATTGGGGAGTAGGGTAAGGGTTTAAATGTTTCACTGAGTATCTTTTAATGATATTTTGTTTTTTTAAACCACATGAATAAATTACCTTTAAAAATGGTAGATTTTTGTGGTAGTTACATGAAGGTATGAGTGTGGTTCCATTTACCTATACACTAAAAAATAAATGAGTGCATGTAAAAACCAATCACATCTAAATAAGATCTGTAATTTAGCTAACAGTATTTCACCAATATCAACTTTCTGGTTTTAATAATTGTGCTATTTGCATAAAAAGTTATGTTTGGGGGAAGTTGGGCCAGGGGTATGTGGGAATGCTGTTCTGTTTTTGCAAGTGAGCCTAATATTATTTCAAAACAAAGTAAAAACCCCAGAAGTCATTTGGTTTCTTAATTTTTAAAATGCTAATAATAACAGTATAATCGGGATAATATATGCTAAAAATTTAATACATTGCCCAGCACATCACAATGTATCTAATCAACATTGCTAACTTTAACTATTATTTCTCATCCCACATTTTCCAAGACAAAAGTCCATTTTAAAATACAATGAGGAAAGCAAATTGCTTAGTATATTTATTTGTATCTCATTACACAAAAGTTAAGAATTATTTAGGTTAGCTTGAGTATAAATAATTGTACAATTTTAAAATTCAGAATGAGAAAGAAAATGGACAGTTTGGATAATTTCTCTAGTACCTCATTGCCTAATAGAGTGGTCTTATAGGTAAGGTCATCTCCAGGTATATAAAAACAGATTAGCTACAGATTTGACAGTTTCAGCAATATGATATTTGGATCAGTATTACATGCTACCCTTAACAGTAACACATAACAATATGACTAAATTTCTCACATTTACTGGATGTATGGCTTTGTCTAGTTCTCACTTAAGGCTTTAATTGTATATTTGCCTTTACTTTTCCTTGAAACAATTTTTGTTTACATTTGTTTACATTTTGTTAACAATTTTTTTACATTTTGTTTACATTTAATAAATTTAAATGTAAATAAATTTAAATTCTGATTCTTTGCTTAGCTGAGCAGGGCAATTTGAAGTATGCTCTGGACATTTTCCTTTATGCAGCACATTAGTTTCATTCAGAGAATTTAAGAATTCACAGGCCTGCGAACCAGAGGATCACGGTTCGATTCCCAGTCAGGGCACATGCCTGGGTTGCAGGCCAGTTCCCTGCAGGCCAACTCCCAGCAGGGGACGCACAAAAGGCAACCATACATTGATGTTTCTCTCCCTCCCCTCTAAAGGTAAATAAATAAATAAAATCTTTAAAAAAAAAGAAGTGAACTGAAAGTGAGTTTAAAAAAAAAAGTTCAGAGGCTTCCCTAGGACTGGAAAGATGTAATGACAGATGTGAGAAGGTAAGCATGTGGCTTGATTTAAGAATATGTAAAGATGCATAAGAAATAGCTTATCATTATACCAGAGACTCATAATTGCCCTTGCCAATGCATTGGTGTCTCATATGACTATGGTGGCCTTCAAGAATGTTCGAAAATATCTATTTTTAAGAGAAAGAACTAATTTTTAATATTAACAATGTTAAATAAATATATGAATTCTTCTTCAAAATACCAAGTAGGGTAATCAATTAGGTGATGTGAATGGAATATTCAATTTCTAATTTGAAAATGAGCTAAATGAAAGAAATCTGTCTGAGAAAAACAAATGCCATATGATTTCGTGTATATAATCTAGTGAATGAAATAAACTAACAAACAAAATAGAAACAGGTTCATAGATATAGAGAACAGACTGACAGCTGACAAACAGGAAGGGGGTTGGAGGCTAGATGAAAAATGAAGAAGTTTGAGGGAGTAAGCAAAAACAACAACGACTCATAGACACAGACAACAGTATGGTGATTACCAGAGGAAAAAGGGGATGGAGAAAGGGGGAAGTAGAAAAGGGCGAAGGAGGGATAAATGGTGGCAAAAGGAGACTTGATCTAGTGTGGTGAACACGCTATACAATGAGAATTGTACACCTGAAATGTATATAATTTCATTAACCAAATCACCTTAATAAATTCAATAAAAATACAGCTGTAACTAATAGCAACTTTAAAATAAAATAAATGTTGAGCATGCCTTTTTTGGGAAAAAAAAGGGAAAAAATGAGTCTCAAAATGATAGCATATTCAGGCTGAAAGCCTAGAGTTTACAAACCCATGGTATCATGTGAATCAGAGGCTCCAGGGGGGTTTCATACCTAAGGTAATTGTCTCACATACACTGTTTGATATCCAAAATTCCACCTTCTCTGTTGCATTCTGTGTTCATTAAAATGCTGACACCCCTCAAGTGACCATACTGTAAGTTTCTACTCTTCTATTTTACTTTTTAAAAGAGGTGCTTATATTCATTTTATAATAAAATATAAATATTTTTCTTTTTGTTTTTCCTCTCTATTTCCTCCTACCTTTTCCAATGAATTTTCTATCTCTTGTACAGACCACATAAAATGGAGAGTGTAGTAAGTAGATGCCTTTATAACTCTGCATAAAATAAAAGCTTCTAATTTCCAGACTTCATAAAACCCCATGATCTATTTTATAGTCAGCAATTTCCAGGAACCCCCCCCCCCCAATGGCACAGGAAACTGGTCACTCCCATCAAGTGATTATATCAAGAGGATAACGCTCATTTATTTTGAAAATGTGCTTCTCAATGACAGGAGAAACAAAGTGCTATAAGAAGGCAGTAAGTAAGGCCCTGGCTGGCATAGTTCAGTGGATTGAGCATGGGCCTTCGAACCATACGATTGTGGTTCGAATCCCAGTCAGGGCACATGCCTGGGTTGCAGGCCAGTTCCCCGCAGGGGACTCACAGAGGCAACCATACATTGATACTTCTCTCCTTCTCTCCTTCCCTTCCCCTCTAAAGATAAATAAATAAAATATCAAAAAAAGAAGGTAGTAAGTAGCCAGACCTATCGTACACATACACATACTCTCTCTCTCTTCTTAAAGTAGAATGTAGAAAGTAGAATGCTCACTGAGAAGCATTCATTGTACTAAAACAAAATCCAAATTGAGTGCCCTAGCTTACCTGGCTTTAATGATCTTATTCCTGACCACAATTCTTATCTTTACCACTTGGCTTCCTCAGTCTCCCCCTGCCAAATCAGTCTCCTCCTGTTCCCAGAATGTCAACCTTTCTTCAGAGCTCTTGAATGTTCTCTGGAATGTTCTAAAATGTTCTCTTCATAAATCTTCACATGATTAATTCTTCTTCATTATTTATATCTAAGCTAATTTAAGGTATCCCTTACCCAATACATCTGACTCCCTCAATCTTGTTTCATTGTCTTTATAGTACTTATCACTCTTTGAAGTTTTGTTAATTTTTTTCATTTTTACCCACTTTAATATAAGTTCTGTGAAAGTGGGAAATGTGTGTGGTCTACTACATTTACCATATATCCTCAGTCCAAGACACACCAAGCATACAGTTGATGCTCAAGAAATATTTGTCAAATGTAGTAATACATTTATATTTCAATAGTAAAGTAAGTAATCAGCCATATATGTACAAAGATACCTAGTATCTTGAAGAAGAAAAAGAAATAAATTCTAATAATAATTGTCATTTATTAAGCACCTACTGAAACCAAGGTATTATGCTTAAATCATCTCATTAAATTCCCACATCGACTCTGTGCCATAGCACTAATAAATAGTACAGAGGGATTTAAATCTATGCCTATCTTACAACAAAACCGTGTCATTAACCATCATGTACGAATGGAAAGAAACTCAGTTTATATACACTGGGACACTCAAAGACAAATTTACCTACATAGTACTTTTCCCTCTGGAAACCAGAAATGGTTGTGAATAAATGCTCCCTATGAGATTTGCATTATTTATATTTTTTGTTAGCAATGACAGAAATTTCTACTTTAATCTGCTTGAGTAAAAAATATAAAGTAAAATAAATAAATGTATCAGCCCACAAAATTGAACAGATTAAAGGGGTGGCTTCAAAGAGATTTCATCTAGTGCTCAAATGATGTCACCATGACCCAGTCTTTCCCTCAATTTCCACACTCCACTTCCTTGGTTTTAATGTGGCAGGTGGGTCATTCTGGCAGCCCTGGACATATGTATTCTTTTTTAGGTCAGTGGGAAGAGGAAGTTTGCTTCCCTACTAGTCAAGGCTCCTGCCAGCTCATATGGCACGTTTGTGCAAATTGGACAAAGGTACCCCTTTCTCAATGAAATGTCAAGGTTTGTTTGTGATTTACCAATAATAATTATTGGAATATAAAGCACTTTAAAAAGTAACACAAATAATACTATTAAAAATTACATAGTAAAAAAATGTAAATTTTTAATCACAAAAATTGTTAACCAAAACATACTACCATGTATTAATTGGTATAAAAAATTACTTAATCTTTCTTTCAGAAAAACAAAATATGACAGTTTCAAAGCTTATCTGCACCAACAATCAATCAGTAGACCACTATCTTTCTAGTGAGAGTGGAAACTATTGTTTTTATCATAATTTTGAAAAGTCAAGTTCTTGACTAGTGAACGTTACTGACTAACTGAAATATATCCTAAATATTTAACAATAAAAGCATCTGGAATTTTCCAGGTGAATTATTACAATGAATATTTCAGTATGGCTATGAGAGACATTCTAAATATTAGAAAACTATATATAAATTTAGCTCCTCATGTACTGATGTCTCTTCAATATCACATTCCTTACTATTGTATGTTCCTAGGTCAATTTCAAGTTTATACTTTATATTTTCAGAGTAATCAAGTTCATTGCAGTTTTTCAAATTACATCTCATCTAACAATATCATTAATTATTATAAACTTGTATTTTAAAGGTGATATAGTTAACGAAAAATGGAAAGTGTAAGAAGCATTTTTAAATTAATTCTGGAATATAAAAGGTATTTCATGGTGTTCATATTTAAAATGGGTCTAATATTTTTTATGCTGGAGAAGTCAATGTTAATGTTAAAATATTTTACACTTATGTACCTTTAATTGTATATATTTTTAAAACATCATTTTATTCAAAATTATACTTAAATGCTGATTTTCTTAGAACAACAAAACCTTGCACCATTTACTTCAAAATTTAAGATAAATATATAAGTCACCTATGCTGCAGTTAACAAAGTTGTGACAAAATAAAAAAATAATGTCAAAATAATGAAGATGTATCACTATGAATGGTACCCTCTCAGATCTAATTCCTTTTTTCTACTGTATACAACTACCCTGAAAAGAGTGTAATAAAAGCCCCAATACTCACACTACTTGGCCCTAAATGGCTGGAAATGAATTCTTTGCCTAAATCAATCACTGTGGCTGGGTCATGAACTATTCTGATGGGCATTGCCTCTATTCTAAAGGCCTGGGGATAAAGTCGGTTTCAATAGAAGCCCATAGGGGAAGAGTGTAGGAGGGATCTGCTTTAACAAAGGGGTGTGAGTATTATTAGCCTGAAGAAATCACAAGTGTGACTTGCATGTTTGATTACAGAAATAAGAGAAATGTAGGAAGAAATTTGTTTTTCAACATTAAGCAACAGAATAATTTTCACTCCATTATGTCTGAGGATTCCTGAATAGGATTAAAATGACTCCAGTTTTCTTTTTTATTTTTTTAGGCTTTAAGGGCTTATTTAGTTTGGTGTTTGATTGTTTTTCCTATGATATCCTATGGAAGATCTTTCAGAAGAAACCCCACTTTATATATTTTTTTAATTATTTTACTGTTGTTCAATTACAGTTGTCTGCATTTTACCCCCACCACTCTCCACCACCCTAGCTAAACCCACTTCCCTCCCTTGCTTCCACCCTCCCCCTTGGCTTTGTCCATGTCTCCTTCACAGTAGTTCCTGAAAGCCCTTCCCCCCATTTTCCTCTCCCCACCCCCCTCTCTGGTTATTGTTAGATTGTTCAGCTTTATATTGAACACTTGGTCCAATTAGATAACAATCATTGACAGGTGGGTGAGTAGGCACGTGCACATTTCTTCATAAAATTCAAATAGAACACCTGTTCCTATCCATGGAGAAGTAGATCATATGTTGAAAGCTGAGCTTTATTTGGATACTAATTCTAAAGGAAATTAATATCTGCCTTTTTGTAGCAAAGTCCGCTGCCAACATCTAGTCATTCCTGTCACTTCCTCAGTCCCCTATACTCTGGTTCTTCTGCTATTAATGTTCACAAACTGATATCTGCAAATTCTTCCCACATCAAAACCACATATCATTGAATAAAATTAAAACATTTCACAAATGTTTCTTTTGATGGGATTAGTTTTTGAAAGAAAAATCATTACAGTATGCAGAAATGTGGGGATGTGCACACACAAGTCGCTACTTGTGATGGTGACTAGTCAACAAATGAAAAGCCCTGTTTCACTAATACTGAAATTGTATTTGTAAGTGCATTTAGCAGGTGCTTTTACATTTAATCTTAAAAGTTCTTTTCAAATACATGATGTATGATGAGAGAAAGTCAGCCTGGCCCCTGAATCTTTATGAAATAGGAAAAACTCCAGTACAGAAAAGATCACAAATAATACTTAAAGGTCCATAGTTTGAAAGGTGTGCCTAAAACTTGACTTTGACTACTCTTGGATCTCAAGATAGTTATACAGACCGTGATGCTAATAATGACAGTGATGTACTAACATTGAATAAGAGAATAAATATGTTATATCATCAATTGACATAAAAAAATTTTGCCTGTTAAATAGAATTTTAATAAGTAAGGAACCATTGATTATTCTTCCTCAAAATCATGAAAACCAGATTTTCTAATCATTTCCCTTTAAAAGGTTAGTGTGGCCCTGGCTGGTGTAGCTCAGTGGATTGAGCTTGGGCCTGCAAACCACACGATCTCGGTTCGATTCTCAGTCAGGGTACATGCCCGGGTTGCAGGCCAGTTCCCAGCAGGGGACTCACGAGAGGCAACCATACATTGATATTTCTCTCCTTCTCTCCTTCCCTTCCTCTCTAAAGATAAATAAATAAAATATTTAAAAAATAAAAACAAAAGGTTAGTGTGGGGGAAAATACCAACATATGTCATTTATCATTTTCACTGAGCAATTACATTTTATTATTGCTGATTAGAAAGTGATAGACTAGAGAGCTGTAGAATTGCAGAATTAAACCAAGTCAACAGAAGACTATCAGAGACAAGTTTAAATGGTCACCAGATTGGTGAACACATCTTTGATTATGACCTCTTCAGTCACTGAGATGAAAGACCACCATGCCCTCTGACACTGAGTTAAGAATGGTGTACCTGAGTCGTCCTGTTCTACTGAGTTGTGTGTGGAAAGTATGTGAGTCTTACTGGCAACAGGCACTTAGTTTGCCCTGAAGACCTTCAGAATTGATTGGATGATGAACTCTTATGCCTTAAGACCCAAATGATTTCTCCTGAAGATACATTACTCACTTCATTTTATTCTTCTTATGCCATATGTGCACAGATCTAACAATAAAAAAATTCACTAAACTTAAATAATATTTACATATAATTTTCAACTGTTATAGAATTTGACAGATCAAATCATTTTAAAGAACCAAAGCAAGTGGATCATGTTGAAACAGCTGTAAGCACAGTATGCAAATTGTGTTTACTGGTAGCTTATGCTCCAGAGAAATAATCATTTTATGACTGCCTTATTACTTACAGTACTTTTGAAATTTAATTTTTGTCAACATTGACAGATGTCATCCATGTTAGTACTTAGACTGCTATATGGAAAAGGCTAAACATATGTAGAGATCTCATGTTTGTGAGCTGATAATGTGACTGACAAATAGATTTAACAACAGTCATTCATTGCTGAGTAGTTGATGAAATTCACCTGAGGTCTGCTAAGAGTGAGAGCAGGAAGTCAGAGGAATATGAATAAAGAGGGAAGAAAGAAATGGCCTTGGAAAGCAACGCACATAATAAAGGTATGATAGAGGATGATTAATTATATTTCAGAGCCAGATAATTATATTTCAGAGCTAGATAATTCCCAGAGAACACGTGTGTATGACAAAAGCTTTCTAACCTTTCTGATTGTAACTAAAGGAGGGATTCACTAATCTGAATAAAGACTATTTTGTTCCATAACCATACTAATATATGTATAGAAATAATTTATTGCAAAGATGCATTTTACTACCTGGCTTGTAAACTTGAGAAAACTGAAGACTGAGGTTGAGCATGTAGAGACCTTAGAAATTATCAAAATGGTCACATAAAATTATAGTGGCTTGGAAAATTTACCTGCCCTAAAATATTTCAACATTTACCTACAGGCTAAAATGAAAGGGAATTAATTCCTTATCAATATTGTTTTATGTTGTTTTACATTTAAATCTGCCTTTATAACTTTTGGGTTTTCACATTTGGTGTCTTTCAGTTGCTAACTTGCAGTGGTCTGGACTTTTCTACTCTTTCTTGTCATTTTCTCTCAGACAAAAGAATGAAATGAGTCTGAAATACATATTGCAAACTATAGTTTTTGTGAGGGGTTTGAATACAAACTAAATTCAGTAAATTCTAATTTTTACAACAATGTTTACTGACTACTTTGTACATGTCTGAAGCTACTCTAGGTATTGGTGAATTCAATGTCTGTAACAGTGTCTGGTACGTAGTATGTCTCAGTAAAAATTTGGAATGAATCTGTGAAGTAGAACTATATGTCTATATTTAAATTCAGTGGCATTAGTTAGTTCTTGGTCTGCTTTCCTAAAATGGGAAGAAAAAGTGGAGAACATAGTTAATGAATTCATATTTAAGTGTTTTGATTAATGGAAAATAGCCTTATACCTCCACTATTTTCTTCTTTATTTTTTCCATCATATTGTGATGGTGGTATGTACATGACAGAGTCAAATTAACATTTGAAATAGATGGTACCAGATAAGATATAACATTAGTCAAATTACATGCACATTAATTGAAGAGTCTGTAATTTGATAATGATGGTGGGAGTGGATGGCTATAAAAATGATTGTTGGAAAGTCAATTATTAGAAAAAAGGATTTCAGTGATTTGTTGAAAAGATAGTTGTTTTATGGATATAGTAGAGATATCATGTGTTTAGAGGTCCTGTCTCTAATGCTGAATTGCTGGGGAATTTTATAGGGTTTCTTCTGCCTCAAGTGAAAGACCCTAAATTGGTAGATTAGTGAGAGTAGTTTAGATTATGTTGCATTAACAGGCAACTCCTATGTTTCGGTTACCTGCCACAGCTGAGGTTTGTTTCTCAATTAGGTGACATGTCAGTGGCCACTTCACTCTCTGGTGCTTCCCTCCCAAGACTCAGGCATCTGGGTCCACATCGGTTAAGAGTATGGCCAGTCTGCAGCAGGAACAAAGAGAACTGATAAACTGTGCACTGGCTGTTAGAGTTCCTGTCCTCAAGTGACACACTTCTGCCTGTGTTTCATTGGTCAAAGCAATTTACTTGGTCACTCCTGCACTTACTAGAGAGAGGATGTATATCCCTGTCAATGGGTGGGATACACAAGGATAGAAATTAAAATATTCAATAAGCTAATGACTCAACCTAAATAACTGATTTTGGTAATTTCTCACCAGTATGTAGAAAATACAGGGTCTGCACAAAAAAATCTTTTATTACAAAATCATAGCATATAATTCTGTAACATAATAATGTCACACTCAAGCATACCATGTGGCATTTTAGGTGAAATGTTCAAATTAAAACTATAAATTATTATATTCATATAATTACCTAACCATCCATACTTAAGCAGTCCTTATTTCTGCCAGACCCTGTATCTTTAAAGGGATCTTGACAAACAGTGTCAGTATGGGATGCCAAGGTAATAATGGTGAAGTTCCAAAAACTGGAGTGTGCTTTGTTTTGCTCACCACAAGGTCCTGTGGATGTAGCACAGTGCCTGGAAAGTGTTAGGTGCTCAGCGAATCTTTGTTGATTATAAGGTCAGCTACAATTGTGAGATTCAGTGCAAACTAGAAACGCAGGGCCTGTACTTAAAACAGGGTAAACGTTCCATTAGAGTTATAAAAGTATGAAATTTCTCTCTCTCTCTGACATGGGGTTTTTATTTCCTATCTAATGTCAAGTTTGCTCAGGCAGAGGGATTCTTGCTGGTGAATGCAAATTTGCATTTTTCCCCTGGAACCTCACTCCATGATCTACCAGTGGCTCGGATCCTCTTTTTTGCTGTCTTTTAATATGACTTTTATCTGACTGCTGAGGAACTGAAGCTAATAGAGTGACATGTTTGTGGTCACATGACAGTATACTAGTACAGACTTGATAGAAATCCAACTTTCCTGACCATCTCTCTAATATAATTACATATTTTGATTTCTTACTATGTTTTTCTTCCTCCTTGTAAGTTTATATAATTTGATTTTGGTTTCCAGTTTCCATTAGAAGTTGTAGGAGAAAATAAATGTTTTCTGAAACTGATAAATTTGTTTTATGTGAAACTTAGTTCTCCCATCTGAAGAATATCTCTTTCCTCATGATTACTAAAAATTTCTAAGATAATCTGACCAAAGTAGTCTTATTTACCTGAGAATTAGTTGAATTTAATCCTTCTGATTTATGTCCTCTTCAATAAAGAGGTACCATGTAATTTACCTACTAATAGAAAGAGTTGAAATATTTAAATTCATAGCTAGAAATGAAATTTATAATATGAATGAATGCCCAGTTTTTAAAGGAATTATTCTAATGCAGATAACTCAGAGACAGCATTTTATTTGGACATTATTCTTTCTCCTCCTCCTCCCCCTTTCATACTAGCTCATCCTTGGCAAATATATCCTTTTCACAGTGTACTTGAGGTATCCTGTACATTGGACATATTGAAACTAAAATTGTGGTTCATTTTAAGAATGTATAAGGTAGTTAGGAAACCATTTAATCCCACAAACAGATTTGATCCTTGGATATTACTTCCACACTAGTACGATCCAGTAAAATGTTTATGATTTTTAAAGTGAAAAGTTGAATTAGTTCAACAAAACTATCAAATAGTAACAACCAACAATAAACATAAATGAAATAGATAACTGTAAATCTCTGGAGCAATAATTCTCAGGTAGGTATTTTACCTCACTCTTTCTTGCACAGGGGACATTTGACAATGTCTAGAGAAATGAATGTCATGACTGAGCTGGAAGTGTTAGCGGTATCTCATGGACAGAGTCCAGGGATGAGGGGAACGTCCTATATTACAAAGGGCAGCATCCAACTCCAAAAAATAGCCATCTGGCTCAAAGCGTTAATACTGTGAGTTTGAGAAACCCTAACCTAGAAACCCATCCAAGGCATTCAGGAAGGTAGGTAACTCATAAAAAAAGCAGTCAAGTTCCGTCCAATATTATCACATGGATATGCATTGCTGGACTCTATCCTTGTTAGCATTAAATATTTTGACTAAGTTAAATTTATTCTGGGTTTTTTCCCTCAGGTAAAAATTGTTTTTTCACATCTCTTCCCCAAGTTAATTCATCATGCTTGAAATAGAGTGAGAAATGCTTTTTTCTTTATACTTCAAAAGAGATGTTTCCATATTAGGATTAAATCCTTTATTCTAGTTTAGTATTCCAAACATGGAAGGAACCAGTTAAGCCATAGTTTGCATCTAATTTATCCTACTGAGCTATTTAAAGTCTTAATTATCATAAAAATAATTAGTATTTTCATAGTAACTTTGAAATGGTTGCTAGGTTTGATAAATCAAGTAATAAAAATAGTATAAAAGTGTTTCTTCTAAAGTGATGACTTTACATGAATACTTCCTGTCCATTTTGAATATATAGATGTATGTGTATAAAAAAGAAACAGAAATCCTTCAGTGCTTATAATTTAATGGTAAATTTGACCATTTGGGTTGGGGATGAAGGGTAATAAAAGCCTTTTCTCTGGCCCCCCAAACTCCAAGTCAGTGAGAGAAATTAAAATGAAGATATAACAATATTTAAGCTTTATTAATGATAAAACCAACTTGAGAACAGGCTTAGGTAATTAGCCACAATCCGGTTTCTGTGTGTCTTTCCCTCTAAGTTGAACATGCCCACTGAGTGGGTCTGGCTCTTCCCCATCCATCATCACCCTCCCATTCCTCTGCTCTGTGGAATGTGGCAGTCTGCAGCAGGCTGCATTTCCCTCACTCCTGTGCCAACTGGGTGCCGACAATGATGTGCACCAAGGGCAGGTTGGAAGATGATTGGAAAAGAGAATTGGGGGCACTTCTCCCTCTCTGCCTCTCTAATGTCTTCTGTAGCAGTTCCATCCCCTCTGTGCTTCCAAACCCTGTTGCAGAGGCTGCCCTGGTTTCCTCTTCCACTGAGAGCCCCAGTGAAAATGCCTCCTCCCAGCCTCCTTCTAACCCAGGGCCAGAGGTAGCTTCTTGCTATTGCCAGTCCCCAGAGCCTTTTCAGCTCCACACCTCTGCTCTCACTTCTGTGACCAGTTTTCTGGTCACAGAAACGCCTTGTTCTAAACGCCTTGTTCTAAAGATTCTCATGCTAACAGACACCAGAACTACAGGGTGCGCACCAGGGGCAGAAATTTGAAGGAAGGAAGTGCCCTCTTGAGAAGATGCTCTCCCTCTGTGGGGATGGAAGTGCTTCTGCTCCTTTCCTCCCTTCCACCAGGCCTGCAGTTAGCTAACACCCCCTCTTCCCATGGGGACTGGGAGAGAAGGTGCCAGGAAGGCACTGAAGAATCTACCCCATTTACCTCCTCCTGGACAGTAGAGTAGAAGTTTGCACTTTGGAGGCAGTATAGGCCATGGTTACAGGAATGGGCTCCAGAACCACACAGCTGGGATCAAACCTCTAACCTGACGTTTGCTGGCCGTGTTTCTTTGTAAAGAAAGTCAATTACCCTTTCTTTACTCAAAATCTAAATCTCTTTCTGCAAAATGGGGGATGATAAAATCTACTTCATAAGATTATTATGATGTATATGTAGCCTCATACACAAAAGCTGTTAGAGCATTGCTCAACACATGGGAACCTGTAACATTAGCTGTTATTATTATCCTTCTTGGGCATCCTATAAAACAGGGATACAGTAGACCCTGCTTCATAGGTTAAATGTGAGATTTAAAGGGCTAAAGCATGTGACTGGCATGTAATGAGTGCTCAGGAAACTAGCTAGTATTATTGTAACCTAATCTGGAAGTGTCCTTCATCAATATTCGCCTTGATGGTGGTGCAAAAGAGGTAATTAAAAGTTAATAATTAAGTAAATTAAAATATTAAATACATATTAACCAAATATTCAATACTTTGTGTCTTACTTCTTTTACTTTGCAGGTGTAAGAAATCAGCCCTGGGTTCACTAACAATCATGAGTACAGAAGAATATATAAAATTGAGATTGAAATAAAAAATATTAGAGATTTTTTAGGATGCTTTAATCTTTCCAAGTATTTGTCTGAGAAAAAGCCATTGTTGCTCTTATTTATCTATTGTCTCCTCTTTCCCTGACCTGGTGCCTTCTTCTCTGACCCACTTCTACTCATTATTTGTCCATCCCTATGACCACCTCCCACCATGCCTTCAAAGTTTTATTACCTCTGCCCACCTACTCTAGTCTCCAACTTGACCTCAAGGCCATTTTAAAAGACATAACCAACTATAATCTTCAAGGTGTTCTGAAAGACACTGGATATAAATAATCACTTTCTTCTCTCTGCAGTAACATCAGTTATAAGAGATATATTTCTATCTTAAGAGGAGTTTCTGGGTATTTCAACTATATCCATTCCCAATGGCAGAGAGATCCTTACCTATAGTCATATAGATACATCAGAATTGTTCTAGAATTTCAGAGAGTACTTTATAAATAAAAAGTAATTTTATAAATATTAATTTACAATTATTACAAAAATAATTTGTAATTATTAATTGGCAGGGGGAGCTATTTTTCTAATTTCATGGGCTTGGGGCCATAAGTCAAAATTACCTATCTAAGTTAAATTTTTCCATGAATTTATTGAAATTATTCACTGTTTCAAACTTTATAATAATTGTTTTAATACAAAAATAATATTTTAACATATTTACTGCTTAAATTACTTGAAGCTCATTCTTTAAGTAAAATTAATGCTTCATTAAGATTTGCTATCTTTGTGCCCATGTCTTCCTGTTCCTCTCACCACTGGCATGTGCCCTTAGAAGGACACGCCCTTCCCCACAAAAATGCAGAGAATCATGTTAGTCATTGTCACAATCCTAAGACATCAGTGGAAGAATCTGTACTTTATTAGAGACCCCAAATTTGGAGGAGTTACTTGGCTTGACCAATCAAATTCTTATAGTTAGAAACAGAGTTTGAACAAGAGTTAAGTATCTGGCTGTAAGTACCATGTCCTTCCCATTACACCACATAGACTCACTACCTCCAGGAAAATCAGTGTCAGTTGGGGTTTATAATCATATTCATAATTTCTGGGAAGAAATACTATTGCTTATATTTAAAAGTGTTTTGAAAAATAAAGCTTTCATACATTCCCCAAGTAGTTTTGCCAAGTATCTCACTTTAAAAATTGGCTTCAGTATAACCAGGGCTGTCTGCACTAGTTCCAGGTGAACTAGATATACCCCCAGGAGAGATGATGTCTCCTCTAGAAGAAATGAATCAGGATTTAGGCAGCCACCTGTATAACACATTAACTGCCACCTGCAGATCTACCCAGCTGTGTAAAATTCACTGGAATGATTAGATTCAAGTGGCCGGAACTTGGAAACAGGTCAAAGAGTTAAGAAATAGAAGCCAGCATAAATGCAAAAACAAACAAACAAAAAACCAGAGAGGAGTTAGAAACCAAACCAAACAAAATAAAAGACTGAGTTCTGTAAAGAAAGAAAGCAAGAGCATTTGAGTTGATCACAGGACAGTGACTGACAATTCTCAAGCCAAAATGTACTGAATTGTCTGTCTGTGTATGTGTAACTAGGTAATTTGGGCCATCAAATGTATTATTTTTCAAGGCACAGATGCCCATTGTTGAAGCTGAAAGGGAAGGGGAAGAACTGTCAACTGTCAGATAGTGAAGGTGAATGAAATGATACAAATATTTATTCCTTTAACCTTTGAGATCAATTGGAATTCAGTTCTTGAAAAGTAATTCTCAAAAGCAGCATGACATAAGGTAATGCTTATCAAATGCCAACATTCGGTGAATATCCTATGAAATGTTAGCTTTGGAACACTCCACGTGAACAGATCCCTCTACTGAGTTCTGGGCCGGGAGGAGAAGCTGGATTGTAGCCAGGGTAACTTCTATGTGAATGTTTCAGATAAAATATATAAGAGGATACCAGAGAAGGGCACCTGCATCTCCAAGACTACAGAAATTATTGTATTCATTTCCTCATTCTTAGTAATCATCAACTTTCGAGCTTAAGTTTTGTATTTTTCTTGAAGATCTTCACCCTCCTCCCACCCCAAATTATGTAAGCATTAACTTTCCCAAAGCCCAGAACTTCCTGGCAGTGCTGGCCCATGGCGCAAATTTTGATAGTCTAAAATAAAATAGAAAAAATGAGAACAACTTAGAAACTTTATCATAATGCTAAATGAATATGTGACTATAGTCTTAGGGAACTTATTTGGCAGGAGAGGGAGATAGTATTTCCTCACTATTGCTGCTGATAAATTCACTTTCTTTTAGGAATTGTGGCTATAGATAAATGATAGTAGTTTAAAGAAACTACCCTCACCTAATAAAAATGTATTTAAAGACACTATATTAATGCAGCCAAAGTGCACCAAATAATATCAGGAACACCACAAGGAGTATCAGGAGTATCAGAAGTCAAAAAAGGTTGGGCTTTTGGCATGTCATAGAGAAAACAGCACTTCTTAACAGCACTTCTTGTGGAAGTGCAAGGAGTTGCAACAAAACGGCATAAGGAGGGTGAATTATAGGACTTGGCCTGTGAACCTCTGGGAGAGGTTTCTTGACTTTGCTCTGGATTGGGTGCCTTCAGAGAGTAGAAGTCATTCTGTGATCAGGTGTCTTGACAACTTTTATAAGTAGGTGGAAGTAACAAAGTGGGGCTAAAGCAGCAATTAGTAAAGAAATAACAGATACTTAGGCAAAGAGGAGTTTAAATCATGTTCTTGTTTTAGTCTTTGCTCAGATATGATTAGAGAGTGGTCTCTTTTTTCTTTCTTTTCATCATGGTCACAGAGTAGCCTTAGCTGGTGTTTGTTGGTGTTCTATGAAACTGTTTATATACAACAGCAGAATATGAGACTCTGTTAGGGCCAGATATGCTCCAAACTGACACTAGTACACCTGTCAGGGGACCTTTTTCTCCTCTCTCTCTCCTGTCAATGTCACAACTATTTATGAGATCCAAATGTTTAGATATCATTGCAACAAAGTATAGAGGCCTAGTTTTACAAGACATGATTTTGAGTCCCTGTTTGTCCCTTACTAGATGTGTGACCCTAGGAAAAATCACTTAATTGCACCACATGCTAGTTTCATCAGTTGTAAGAGGGAGGTTGAGTTAAACATAGTCATTCTTTGGAAAGCCCTGTGATTAATCTTGACCCTCACATATTTTGTGACCTTTGGGCTAGTTATTCAACCTGTTTCTCATTTTTAAACTGAGGAAAATATTATTATCTATTTATAAGGACTGCTGATGATTCAGTTAGGCAAAATATGTAAAGATTGTACAGCAGTGCTTAGTATGAATTTGTATCTAATAGCACAATGGTGATTATGAAGATAACTATCATTATGAAGATAACAATCATTATTAATTGTACACCTATTATGTTTCAAATGATGGGCTGGAAATCACGGAGAATTTTCCACTAGGAGCTGAGATGGCAGTGAGCTTTCCGATGAAAAAAGTTCAGTTTTGAGATCCATGGTTATATTAATCATATGTAAGAAGTGATGTGTATTGATGTAATTCTTCATCAATTTATTCAGTTCTCATAACCCTATGAGGCTCCAAAAGTATCTTCAGAGCTACCTATTTTGAATGAGGAAACTAAGTCTTGAGAAAGATTAACTAATCTGCCTAATGACACATACCTTGTTAGTGATGAGGAAGAATTCAATCCAGATCCCAAACTCTCAATCTCTCCTCTGTGACTGGGGACCTACTATACAAAGGGTTCACATTTTTTTGACTTAACTGTCATTTCAAATGTGCCCTGAATAACCTGCCTTAGTCTAGGCCACTCTTTAGGTAAAGACCCTATCTACATGGCCAGTGTCATGGCCACTGTGTTATCAGAATCTGATGTTTAAAAGGATGTACACACTTTATTTTATTACTAGTTTTTATTATTATTTTATAATTATTTTTCTGAATGTCCTGTTTCTTTTTTAATTGCCCATAGAGACTTGGGTTTATTTCTGGGCTCTCTATGCTGTTCCATTGATCTATATGTCTGTTCTTATGACACTACCAGGCTGTTTTGATTACAGTGGCCTTGTAATACAGTTTGATATCAGGTATTATGATCCCTCCTGCTTTGTTCTTTTTCTCAAAATTGCTGCAGCTTTTTGGAGTCATTTATGGTTCCACATACATTTTTGAAGTGTTTATTCTATATCTGTGAAATATGGCATTGGTACTTCAATAAGAATTGCACTGATAGATAAATTGCTTTGGGTAGTATGGACATTTTGATGATGTTAATTCTTGAACACAGTATCTGGTACCATTTGTTTGTGTCTTCCTTGATTTCTTTCTTCAGTGTTGTGTAATTCTCTGAAAGCAGGTCTTTTACCTTCTTGGTTAGGTTTATCCCAGGTACTTTACTTTATTTTTCTTGTTGCTATATCAAATGGAATTTTTTTCCTGACTTCTGTTTCTGATATTTCATTGTTGGTGTACAAAAATGAATTTGATTCCTGAATATTGACTTTGTATCCCATTGTTTTGCCAAATTCATTTATTGGGTCAAGCGTTTTTTGGGGGTGTTTTTTGCAGAGTCTATAGGATTATCTATGTACACTTTCAGGTCATCTGCCAACAATGACAGTTTTGTTTACTTTTTTCCAATTTGGATGTCTTTTATTTCCTTTTCTTATCTGACTGCTGTGGCTAGGACTTCCAATACTATATTGAATATAAGTGGTGAAAGTGGACGACCTGGTCTTTTTCCTGATCTTAAAGGGAAAGTTTTTAGTTTTTGCCCATTTAGTATGATGTTGGCTGTAGATCTGTCATATATGGCCTTTATTATGTGGAGGAATGCTCCCTCTGGTCCCACTTTGCTGGGATGTTTTAGTCATAAATGGTGATGTACCTTATGAAATGTTTTTCTGCATCTATTGATATTATCGTGTGATATTTGTCTTTAGTTTATGTGATGTATTACATTTATTGATTTGTGAATATTGTACCATCCTTGCATCCCTGGGATGAATCCCACTTGGTCATGGTGTATGATCTTTTTAATGTAGTGCTGGATGCAGTTTGCCAATATTTCTTTGAGGATTTTAGTGTCTATGTTCATTCACGATATTGGCCTGAAGTTTTCTTTGTTTCTTGTGTCTTTATTTGGTTTGAAAATTAGGATGATGCTGGCTTCATAAAAAGAGATTGGGAGTTTTCTGTGTTCTTGAATTTTCTGGAATAGTCTCTAAGTGATAGGGGTTATCTCTTTCTTAAATGCTTTGTAGAATTCTCCCGTGAAATCACCTGGACCAAGGCTTTTTTTATTGGGAGTTTTTTTTATTACTATTTCCATTTCATCAGCTGTTACTGGTCTGTTCAGGCTTTCTGCTTCTTCTTCATTTAGTTTTGGAAGATTATATTTTTCTAGAAATTTGTCCATTTCTCCCAGGTTTTCAAATTTCTTGGCATAGAGTTCTTCATAGTAATTTCTTACAAGCCTTTATATTTCTGTGGTATCAGTTGTAATTTCACCTCTTTCGTTTCTTATTGTGCTTATTTGTGTCTCTCTCTTTTTTTCTTGATGAGTCTGCTTAGAGGCTTGTTGATTTTGTTTATCTTTTCAAACAACCAGCTCCTGGATTTATTGATCTTTAGAAATGTGCTTTTATTCTCTATGTCATTTAATTCTGCTCCAACATTGATTATTTCCTTCTACTTGCTCTGGGATGTCTTTGTTTTTATTCCTTGAGTTCTTGTAGGTGTAGGGTTAAGTTGTTTATTTGAAATGTTTCTATCTTTTTTAGGTAGGCCTGTATTGCTATGAAGTTCCCTCTCAGGACTGCCTTCACTGTGTCCCATAAATTTTGGATCATTGTTTTTTCATTTTCATTTGTTTCCAGAAACTCTTTAATTTCTTCCTTGATCGCATCTTTAACCAGTTCATTGTTTAATGGCATGCTATTTAATCTTCATGAATTTGGGTGTTTTTGAATTTTTTCCTTGCGGTTCATTTCGTTTCAAGCCCTTGTGGTCAGAGAAAATGCTTTCTGCGATTTCATTTTTTTTTTTTTAATTTTTGAGGCTTCTTTTGTGGACTTATCATGTGGTCCATCTTTGAAAACATTCCATGTGAGTTTGAAAAGAATATGTATTTTGGTTTTTTGGAATGAAAGGCTCTATATATATATCAGTTAAGCCCATTTGATCGAGGACATTGTTCAATGTCATAATTTGTTGATTTTTCTTTGAAAGATCTATTCATTTTTGACAGTCTGGTGACAAAATACTATACTATAATTGTATTTCTGTCAATATCTTTTTTGTAGTCCTCCAAGATTTTTTTAATGTATTCCAGTGCTCCTATGTTGGGTGCATATATATTTACAGTGTTTATTTCTTCTTGATGGATTCTTTTCTTGAGTATTATGAAGTGTCCTCTTGCGTCTTTTGTTATGGCCCTTTTTCTGAAGTCTATTTTGTCTGATATGAGTATTGCTACCCTGGCTTTTTTTTGCCCTGTCCATTTGCTTGGCATATTTGTTTCCAGCCCTTCACTTTCAGTCTGTGTAATTCTTTTGTTCTGAGATAGGTCTTTTGTAGGCAGCATATGTGTGGGTCATGTTTTCTTACCCATTCATGTATACTAAGTCTTTAGATTGGAGCATTTAATACATTTATATTTAAAGTTATTATTGACAGGTACTTATTTGTTGCCATTTTTCATACCTATGTTCCTCTCTCTCTCTCTCTCTCACTCACTCTTTTTCTTTTCTTAAAACAGACCCTTTCACAATTCTTGCAGAGCTGGTTTGATGAAGGTATATTTTTTCAGACTTCTTTTGTCTAGGAAACTTTTTTTCCCATTTCATTTTAATTGAGATCCTTGCTGGATAGAGTAGTCTTGGTTTCAGGTCTTTGGTTTTCATTATTTGGAATACTTCTCACCATTCTGTTCTGGCTTGGAGTGTTTCTATTTAGAAGTCAGCTACTAGTCTTATTACAGCTCCCTTGTATTTTACTTCCTGTTTCTCCCTTGCTGCCTTTAAGATTCTCTGTCTTGGAATTTTGCCATTTTAATTATGAAGTGTCTTAAAGTGGGCCTCTTTATGTTTCTCTTGATTGAGACTCTTCATGTTTCTTGGGTTTGGGCTACTTTTTCACTCACCAGATCAGGGAAATTTTTCATCATTACATTTTCAACCAAGTTTTCTATCCCTTACTCTTCTCCTTCTGGTATTCCTATTATACAGATATTATTATGTTTCATGTTGTCTTTCAGGTCCCTTACAGCCTCTTCATTCTTTCTGAGTTTCTTTTTCTCTTCTTGCACATTCTGGGTGTTTTTTTCTACCTTTTCCTCACTGATTTGACCCTCTGCTTCATCTAGTCTGTTTGTAATTCCTTCTAGTGTGATTTTTCTTTCTGAAATTTTATTGTTCATTTTTTCCTGTTTTGTGTATAGTTTCTATTTTCTTTTTCATACTGTTGCAATTCTCACTCTGTTCCTTGTAGTTGTCTGAGAGTTCCTTGAGCATCTTTATATCCATTATTTTCAATTCTATATTCGATAGTTTGCTTACCTCCATTTCATTTAGCTCTTTTAGTGGAGAGTCTTCTGTTCCTTTTGATTGCGTGTTCTTTATTTGTCTCCTCATTCTAGGTAACTCTTTTTGTTTGTTTCTGCACTTCATGATGTTTTGCTTTGATACCTGTCTTTGTAGGGTGAACTTCTATGGTAGAAATTCTATGGGGCTCCATGGGTGTGGTCTCTTTGATCTCTTTATGTGGATGCTCTAGGGTTGCCCTGTCTTCTGTTTGTGTGGGCTCTCTTGTTGTACTTGTGTTTTTACCTATTGGTGGTTCCTTGGTTGGTGGTTTCTCTCCTCCATCAGGTATACTGTTGTTTGTAGCTCCCACCTATTCTTGTATGTGATCAGTGCAAGTGACTAGGGAAAATGGATTATGACAGCAGGGGAGTATTTTATGGTATTTAAAGTACCAGCAAGTAGAGAAGAGATAGGAGATTCTTTGGATAAGTATAGCATTAATTGTGATATTTCACCCAACTAGCCCCTTTTTATAAAAGGTGAAAGAGAGATAAGACTCTTGTTAGAGGGGAGAAGGATTGTGAGCTAAATCCAGAAAACAGAGCACTTGTGCAAGGTTAGATGATGAGATAAAGTGAAAGTAAAGGATAGAAGAGTAGGCATAGTGTGAGAGACAATAGAGGTAACCAAAACAATAATAATGCCTAGGAATAAAGTGAAGTGAGCTAAGATCAGGGAGGGTTGCTGTGTCATATGTACAATTTATAGAACAACAGTTATTTACAATACTACTGGATCAACAATAATATGACAAGAAATATATGATTTGGATAACCAGAACAGAAAGTACCTGATCCAAAGCAGTGTGTTATTGGAATATGAGTGAAGTGAAAGGGGAAAGTTAAAATACAATAAAGAGAGAATAAGGAAAATCAGTCAAACAATGCAATTAAACAGAGAAATAAAATGAGGAAAACTAAACATAAGGGAGAGAAATAAAAAATAATACTAATAAAATATACATGCTAAAATAATGTAAAAGTAATAATAATGCACACAGTAAAATGCCAGCTCTATGGAGTAGCAAAGTGACATTTGTCATTGTTTCTCAATTTTTGGTGTTAGCCTTGTGCTCCCCCTTTGGATCTGTGTCTGGACCCTTCATAACTCCATGTCTTATTGTCTCACTTGGGGGAAAGAAAAAAAGACAGGAGTGAAAAAAACAAGCTTCCTCTTGAGTTTAAATCTGTTCAGTGAGTTCTGCTGGTGTTCCTGGATGCCACAGAAAGAGGGGGTGGCTGGGCTTCACTTTTCTCCCTTCCTATGGTTTTGAGAGGATGAGGACCAGGTCTAGGTGGCATATTCACAGTTGCCCAGCATATGTCCTAGGTCCTCTGTGAGCTGCAAGGCTCAAATCAGCCACTCAGTCTCTGAGCATGCAGCGTGAGTTAATCTCAGGTGTGCAGTTTCTCTTAGTCACTCAATCTCTTGAGTTTATGCTTGAATATAGAGTGGAGTAAAAGTAGGGTTACACTTGTGAGTATGCAAAATACAGAGTTCATTATTGTATTATTTATTAATTATTATATTACTTTCTATACAAACAACTGTATAGAAAATAATACAGTTGGAGGTAGCTGTCCAGTTCTCCCAACACCATTTGAAGAGGCTATCTTTACCCCATTTTATGTTACTGCCCCCTTTGTTGAATATTAATTGACTATAGAGAGTTGGGTTTATTTTGGGGTTCTCTGGTCTGTTCCATTGGTCTATGTGCCTGTTTTTATGCCAGTACCAGGCTGTTTTGATTACAGTGGCCTTGTAATACAGTTTGATATCAGGTATTGTGATCCCTCCTACTTTGTTCTTCTTTCTCAACATTGCAGCTGCTATTCAGCTGCAGTCATTTATGGTTCCATATAAATTTTTGAAGTGTTTGTTCTATGTCTGTGAAATATGCCATTGGTACTTTAATAGATATTGCATTGAATCTGTAAATTGCTTTGGGTAGTATGGCATAAGCCAGGTGTTGAAGGACAAATACCCTATGATCTCACCTTTAACAGGAAGCTAAACAACAAAACAAACAAGCAAGCAAAATATAACCAAAAACACTGAAATAGAGAACAGGCTGACAGTGACCAGAGGGAAGAGGGGAGAGAATTGCAGGGGAAATAGGGGAGGGATTTAGAGGAACATATATAAAGGATACTTGGACAAAAACTGAGAAGGGTGGAAATGGGAGGGAGGGGGGAGAAGGGGGGTGAGATGAGATGGGAGTAATAGACAGAAAACTGTATTTGAAAAATAATTAAATAAATTTAAAAAATAAAAAAAATAATACAGTTGGTTCCATACAAACCTACATTTGCTCCACTCTGCATAGTGTAAGAAGGTTGTCTAGATTCACTTTTTTGAACATATCTGTCCAATTTTCTCAACACCATTTATTTAATAGATTGTCTTTACCTTATTATGTTTTTGCTTCCTTTGTGAAATAGAAATTGACCATATAAGTGTAGGCTTTATTTCTTGGCTCTTAATTCTGTTTTACATTCTCTATGTCTACTTTTTATGCCAATACCATGCTGTTTTGATTACTATAGCTTTGTAGTATAGTTAGATATCAGTTAACATGATTCTTCCAATTTTGTTCTTTCTCAAGTTTGATGTGGCTATTCAGGATCTTTGTGGTTTGATATAAAAACTTTTGAATTATTTATTCCAGTTCAGTGAAAAATAACCATGATTTTTAATGTATTTTTTAAATGTTTTATTTATTTATCTTTAGAGGGGAAGGAAAGGAGAGAGGGAGAGAAATATCAATGTATGGTTGCCTCTGCTGAGGACACACAATGTATCGTGTGTCCCCTGCCGGGAACTGGCCTGCAACCCAGGCATGTGCCCTGATGGGGAATCGAACCGCGATCCTCTGGTTCGCAGGCCCATGCTCAATCCACTGAGCTACACCAGCCAGGGCTTAACCATGATGTTTTTATAGGAATGGTATTGAATTTATAGATTGCGTTGGGAAGTATGCATATTTTAATGATGTATGGACACTTTAATTCTTCCTATGCATCGAATGGTACACGCTCCCATTTATTTGTATCTTCTTCAGTTTCTTTCTTCAGTGTTTTATCATTTTTCCAAGTACAGGTATTTTATTTCCTTGGTTAAAATTATTCATAGATAACGTTTTGGGGGCAATTGTAAATGGAATTATTTTCTTTGAGTCTATTGTTACTTCAGCTTTTTCTGTTTCCATTTGTAAGCAACTTTTTCCCATTCCTTTACTTTCAATCTGTATAGCATATGTGCAAATCCTGTGTTTGTGTATTTTTATTCATTCATCTAATGTATACCTTTTGTTTGGAGTCTTTCTCATTTACTTTTAAAGTGGTTAATGATAAGTTTGCATTTATTAACACTTTATTTTTTATAACTACATTCCCCTGTATATTTTTCTTCTTCTTAGTCTTGGTTATAAGTACTTGCTTCACATCACTTACAATATTTTTGTACCAATCCTTTCTGGTTTGAAATGTTTCTGCTCAGAAATCAGCTGACAGTCTTATGGTGTCTCTCTTGTAGGTAATCAACTGTCTTTCTCTGGCAGCTTTTAAGATTCTCTCCTTGTCTTAAGTATTTGCTACTTTTTAATTTATTTATTTATTTATTTATTTATTTTTAGAGAGAGGAGAAGGGAGTGAGAAAGAGAGAGAGAAATATCAATGTGGAGTTACCTCTTGAGCACACCCCACCAAGGACCTGGCCTGCAACCTGGGCATGTGCCCTGACTGGGAATAAAACCAGTGATGATTTAGTTCACAGGCCAGCACTCCATCCATTTAGCCACACTAGTCAGGGCATCTGCCATTTTAATTATGATGTGTCTTGGTATGGGCCTCCTTGGGTTCATCTTGCTTGTGACTCTCTGTGCTTTCTGGACTTGCATGCCTATTTCTTTTACTAAGTTATCAATGTTTTCAGTCATAATTTCTTCAAATATGGTCTCAATCCCTTTTTCTCTCCCTCTCCTCTTTCTGGACCCCTATGATGCAGATGTTGTTACACTCTATGTTGTCCCAGAAGTTCCTTAAACTGTTCTCATTTTTTATTTTATTTTTTTTCCTCTTCTGATTGGATGTTTTCTGCTACTTTGTCTACCAAACTGCTGATTCCATCCTCTGCTTCATCTAATCAACTGTTAATTCCTTGTAGTGTAGTCTTCATTTCAGATATTGTATCCTTCATTTTTGACTGGTTCTGTTTTATGGTTTTTTATGTCTTTTTTAATCGTTACTCTCTCTTTGTTGAGTTTCTCACTGTGCTCATCCATTCTTTCCCTAAATTCCCTCATCATTCTTATAACCATTGTTTTGAATCTGGTATCTGATAAATTGTTTGCTTCTGTTTTATTTAGTTCATTTTCTAGGATTATACTTGTTCTTTTATTTGGTATGTTTCTTTGTATCCCCATTTTGGCTGTCTATTTGTATTGTTTTCTATAGTTAGTTAGATCTACTATGTTTTGGCACATCAGCCTACAGAGTCTACCCTTCATCGCCTTATGTTGTAGGCATTCTGTGTAGTTCAGTGGCAGTCTCTCTGATAAACTGAGCTTGGTGCTCCAACAATCTTCCTTTTGTGAGTTATGTGAGCCCCCCAACTGTAGTTGAGTCTTAGTTGTTGTTCGGTCATCCATGGGTTGACTCTCGGGCTGCCTAACTATGAGGATTGACCCCTACCACAGTATATGAGCTCTAATGAGGGGCTGACTTTACAAAGTGGGATTCACCCCAGCAGGGTCTGGTGCCTGCTGAGATCTTCCTTTTGTATGTGCCAATTTTGGAGCTGATTGGGTCACGCTCTGATGTAGTTTGACCTTACCATTGAGTGTGTTGTTTCTGGGGCCTCCTGAGAGGGACTGTGGTGAGGGTTAATGTTAGACACTGCTTTTGACTGACCCCAGGCTACCTTGTGGAGGTGTGTGGCTGCTTCAGCTGGTCCTGGGTATGTGGGGGGAGATGCAAAGCTGTGCACACAGGCTGGTTTCCACCAGCATTGGATCCAGGGTCAGGTCAGCATAAGACCCAAGATGCCTCTAGATCAGACTTCACTTGCTAGCTGCCTGTTATGTTCAGTCACTGAAAGAGCCCCTGGTGATATGCAAGTTGGGTGAGGTAGGTTCTCTGTGAGTCACTAGGTAGGGTTAAACAGCTTTCAACAGTTTCATACAGATCTAAATGGCATCACTCCTGTGTCTGAGGCCACTCAGCAAAAGTCTTAGTATACACCAGAACTGGCTATCACCAGCCTGTGGCTTGTGGATCACCTTTGTGGTACAGTGTGGTCTCAGGGAGTTTTTGGAGTGAGGTTGGCAGAGTTCATCAGGCTAAGAGTGACCAATATTTGCCTACGTGGAGGGAGAGTGTTGCATCAGGAACAGTGGTGCTAATAGAGCATACAAAGCAAAAATGACCCTTGCCTTAGAGACACATAACTCAGTCTCTCTCTGTGTAGCTGTAACACCTCCTGAGTCTGACTGGGCCTTCTCAAGAGCCTTCTAAGAATGTTTGCACCATGGGCCCAGGTTAACCACAGCAGATTCTTCTACAGGGTGTGAACCTGACAGGACAGGACCACAGAAACTCAGGAGGGTGGAGCTATAGAAGCTATCCCCATAGGCTGATGCTTTATAGAAGGAAGTGCTTGGCCTAGGAAATATGGATTCTGTGGGAGAGGGACTCAGCACACTTGGTGGCTGTCCCTTCAGCCCTCTCCCTGAAGCCACACAGCCAGTCTCTCAGTATGATTCCAGTCTACTCTGAGCCACTCTCCTGGCGCTGTAGCCCAAAGGGAGTGGCCACAAATGAGATTTTGTGTACTGACCCTTTTAGAGGGTACCCAAGTTCCTAGTAGACTCCCAGCTCTCCCTAGAAGACAGAATTCCTGCTGATTCTCATAGCCAGATGTTATGTGGACTCCTCTTCCAGTCTCTGGTGTACTTGGCTGCAGAGCCCAGCTCTGGGTTGAGACCTCTTGCTCCCCAGGGATGACTGCCACATGTGAGTGTAGGGCCATCTCTTGTTACATCTCTGCCCTTCTTTCCAGTCTTGATGTGGCTTCTTTGGTAAATCCTTACTTACAAGACTTCTCTGTTCAGTTAGTTTTCAGTTAGTTATTCAAGCTGACTATTTTATAATTTAGTTGCAATTCTGGTTTGGTCCTGGGAAGAGGTGAATGTAATTTCTATTTAGGTCAACACCATCTTGGATCTCTGACATACACAGTTTTAATCATGATGTATAAATATCTTCATGGTAGAAAAAAGAAGATTAAAATTTAAAGATCTCTTATTACTGGATACATACAATAACCAGAGGAATTCATAAATATTGTCTGATTTAATCCTGATAAATATTGGAAATGGATATGACCATCTTCTTCAGAAACATGAAGAAATGGGGATTAAGAGATATTATGTGACAAATTCAAAGCTTAAGGGTTTGGATGTCTTCAGATAGAGACTTCTAACTTCTGACTATAGTTCATGTTGCTAAAACTGCTTCCTCTTTTAAGGTTGTTTGGTTACTAACAAGGTGGCTATCTCAGAAATTTTATGCCTACCATTTATAATTTTAGTAAGAAAAAGATTTTACCAACATTTGAAACTAAGATGGATGTATAACTAAGTAGAGGCAATATGAGATAAGTATCATTGCTTATATTATATCTACCTGGGTTCAAGTGGTTTTGCCACTCAGTAGCAACATGAAACTGGTCAAAAACTTAACATAAATATGCTTTAATTCTCTCGTCAGTAAAATGGAGATATGAATATCTCCATTTTGAACTATGAAGCTAGTTTATATCAATACTAACTTCATATGCTTGTTGAGAAGATCAGGTGAGTTGATTTATATAAATCCATGGTATAATGCGGGGCATAAAATAAATATCAATGAAGTGTGTTAGATTGGTTGTTATTATTTCTCTGTATACAGTTTTATGTTATTTGTTTACAATTAATTATAATGCCTGAGAACCTCCAACCTCACATGAATAATAGAAAATTTCATTGAAGAAGTCTTTCAAGTGACTTATGCCATTCAAATCAAGATTTAGTCTCCATAAGAAGAAATAAGTGGACCAGTATACAAACTAGATACCTTCCTAATCCTTGAGAATTATTACTATAGTTTTTTATAATATGAGAAAATTTTAATGGAGACCTCTGGTATTGAAACAGCTAATTGATTATAGGGTTCTTAACCATTTAAATATGGTGTCTTTAAGGGGATATTTTCAAGGGCATATCTATTATTCATCTTAGCTGACATAGATTATGACCTATGAATCCACTGGTATAAAAAAAATGTTACTCTTTGATGCTGCCTAGAATTTCATTTTTTTCATGTGGCTCAACCGGAAATCTAGCTTCAACTTTTTTATTTTCTACATGTCTACAGTTCTCATAAATCAGCTGGTTGGTGGCCAACTGGGATTTTGTGCTACTCTAAAAAAAAACATTTCCATGTCTGGCCTGGGATGTATGGAATGCTAAAATTACCAATTTCATAAAATTGGTTTTGATGTTGGGTAAGATGTTATTTTTATTCAACACAGCAGCTGCTGTACCAATTTCAGAAGGACAGTCTCTTCTTCTTGACGATCTTATTTAGTTTCAAATTTGTGTTTGGGGAAAGTAGTTACTATACTGCTTTGAAGCCCCTTGAGCTGAAATTTGTTAAGTGTGTTTGTCTAAGTATTTTGTCTGTTTCCTGAGAGGCACTAACAAACTTGTGTGATTGCCCTGTGCACATTTCAATTCAGTGGATTACCACAAGTTCTTTAGGGCATTTTCCAGGGACTTGCATAAACCAGCAACCTAACATGATACATGAATACATTACCAAGTTTATATTGCACTATTTACTTTGGAGTTCATTCTGCCTGAGTATCAACTTACAAATAACTCTGGTTTCTGTACACTCTTTTTTCACTTCAGGGAATAAGTTCTTTATATATAATAAATGTGTACATAATCTTACAGCTCCAAAGAGCAAAAAAAGAAAAGAAAATTGCACCAACAATTAGAGCTTAATGGTAGGAAACAATGACACAGTAGCTAAGAGGGATGACAGGATGTAATGACATAAAAGAAAAAGCAAGTAGGAAGGCAAAAGCAAAATGCAAGTTGGTTCTAAGCTATGTAAAAAAAAAATTTAAAAAACATGACATAATTTTGTGATGTTGCTGAGCATATATGTCCTTAGTCACTTCTTTCAAGCCTCTTCAAAGGAGTAGGACATAGTTTTACTTGTGACCACTCTTAAGTACTCTTCTACCATTTTTGGTACATCAGCCTCCAGAGTCTGCCCTTCATAGATAATCTGAACCAGCAAAGCCATTCAAAGCAAGGTCTGTCATAGGGTGAATCCACGCTAGGTGGTGATAGTGAATGGTACCTTGGAGACTGGCTTTAAAGGTCAGGGAGACAGTTTTTGACTATCAGGGTTTTTTAATTTATTCAAACAAAACTCCCATGTGTTTTCTGCTTTTGTTTTGAATGCCTTTGGTCTCATGTGTTGGACATTGACTCCCTACAAGCCCTAAGCACACATCTTCAGCACCAGCTGCTGGTAACCCCTATGCTATTTTGGAAGAGTTTTACATGTATGTATAAAGTTGGAAACAAAAGAACCACAGACAGCTGGTGGCAGTGGATTTATGATGATACTATGGGCAAAGAGAAGGCAAAACAGCAGGTTTTCATCCCTAGTGAATTTAGAATTATGTAAACAAGTTAATTTACCTGGTTTTGTGTTAAATTTTTAATTAGTCTTGGCTCTTCAAGTTAAAAGTGACAGAATCCCAATTTGTTTGCTTAAGAAAAATCAATGAGTAGGTAAGTACATACACACATAAACTCAAGCACTGAAGCATCGTGAGTATCTAATTTCAGGGAAGCAGGGTCCAGAGGCACAAAAGATGTCAATAGATTATCTCTCCACTTTTCAGTTAGACTCCTGTGTGGGTATTGCCCTAATTCTTTTGGATTTCAACTGCTTTTATTCATACAGCATAAATAAAGTGGACCAAAGAAGTTAATGGTACATCATCCTTATGGCTCCAGATGCTAAAGAAGACTTTCTCAGTCAGTGTCTTATAAGAAAAAAATAAAATCTCACCTTAGACTCTGGTTCTTTTGGATCACATGCCATTCCTTGAAGCAATGCTTTTGATTCCTTGATGGAATCCTCAGACTGATCAAGCTGACTTTGGTACCCATCCCTGTGACTGGCAAGTGAGGCCAGCCTGACCCAGTCTCATAAAGTACATTAATTTCTGAGAAGAGAAGTATAGTAATCAAGTAAGGAAAG
Organism: Sturnira hondurensis; assembly: GCF_014824575.4. Taxonomy (NCBI): domain Eukaryota; kingdom Metazoa; phylum Chordata; class Mammalia; order Chiroptera; family Phyllostomidae; genus Sturnira; species Sturnira hondurensis. The sequence goes on from NW_028075471.1 coordinate 14,850,511, forward strand.
CGCTCTGGAGAGAGAAATAGACCTATACCTCTCCTCTGTGTGTTTTCACTTTACCTTGTTTATACCTCATTTTCCTTTCAAATGCCTATAGTAATAATAAACACTTACTGAGCTCTTACAGTGCTTTGTCACATTTAATTCCCCAAACAATCCTATGAAACAAGATATATTATCATTATTCCCATTTTTATAATCCTATGAAGCAAGATATATTATCATTATTCCCATTTTTATAATAGGGGACTAAAACTTGAAGAAATTAAGTAAATTACTTAAGGCGATACAACTGCGATTGGAATCAAACGTAACTAAATTCTAAGCCTACCAACCTTGTTTTGATCATTTGTTTAGTTTAACTCTGGAGATGTTTTGGCTCTGAGATATTTGACTGAAAAACTGCCTAATGGTCTTAGTCTAAGAACTCTGACATTTTCCATGTGTAATAGTTAAATATGTTTTCTCTTACTAGATTTAACTCTTTGAAGACAGGAAGTTTCACCTGTGTGTTTCTCACAGTTCGTCCCCAAAATGGTTCCATATCTAAAAGAATTTTCAACAGGTGCTCAGACAAAAACTTGAACAGACCATTCATAGCACAATTCACAATAGCCAAAAATGGAAACAACCCGAATACTCACCAACTGATAAGTGTATAACAGAAGTGAATATATTCATACAGTGAAATATTACTCAACCAAAAAAGAAAATAAAAGGCTAATACATGCTACAAGGAACATACTAGAAAAAAACATTATCCTAAGTGAGAGAAGTTAAACACAAAGGCCGCATACGGTATTACATTTATAGAAAGTACTCAGAATAGGCAAATTCATATGTTCACAGAAAGTACACTACTGGGTGCTAGGGACTGCAGGGAGAGAGAAACAGAGTGACATAAAGGGTACAGGGTTTTGTTTTGTGAATTGGGAAGTTGTCCTTGAACAAGATCATAGTGTTGGTTGCACAATATTGTAAATGTGTTGAATGCCACTGATTGAACACTAAAGTGGCTAAACTTGTGAAATTTACCACAATAAAAAATGTTCAGCTTTTTACTTTTTACCCCCATCCCAGCAGAAAACTACTTGATCAACAATTAAAATTAAAAAATTAAAATAAGAAATATTCAGGTATATAATAGGTACTCAGAATACATGTATTGAATAAATAAATGAATGGATACTTGGAGGATAAGAGACTTCATTTTTTAGTTATGGATGAGTTAGTCACTAGGAGTCTAGTTACCTTTGTTGCAGAAAAATGTTGTTTGTGATAACCTGAAGCAAAAATTACTTGTCTCATAAGAGATAATTAGGAAGTTTGTAAGAGTGAAGCCACTTATGTGTTTTTCTCTCTTGATTCTTCAAATTAGGTATGGAAAACATTCATATCATTAGGTAGGTTTAAGTGCACTGCTGACATGATAAATTTCACTTATTTCTTTGTTGCATTTGTCATGTTTGTGAGACAGTTTTGGAACATGTTACAGAAACTCTTTAAATAGAAAAAATTAATGATTATTAGGAAAGCTCAATCTTTCAGATGGCTCTATACAGGACAAATTACTAAAACATTTTATAAATTAGAATAGACTCTCAGCAGTTCTCAAACTTTACCCTGTATACAAATCACCTAGTGATATTATTAGAATCTAATTAGAATCAGAACCTCATACTCAGTAGTTCTGGGATGGGGTTTAAGATTCTGTATTGTTTCTCATTTTTAATTAATATGTAGTTGACATATAATAGCATATTAGTTTCATCTGTACAACACAATGTAACCTTTTAAAATGAGATTATGCATTTTTTAAAGATTTTATTTATTCATCTTTAGAGGGTAAGGGAAGGAGAAAGGGAGAGGAACATCAATGTATGGTTGCCTCTTGTATGTCCCCTGCTGGGAACTGGCCTGCAACCCAGGCATGTGCCCTGACTGGGAATCAAACCGCAATCTTTTGGTTCGCAGGCCCGCGCTCAATCCACTGAGCTACACCAGCCAGGGCTAAAATGAGATTATGCATTTTAATAACTTCTCAAGTGATACTGTTACCAAACAAAAGTGAGGTTTGGCTGCCTGCCACCACCTACAGGTAAATTCTGGAGACAAAGATTGGTGGGAAAGGAAAGGGGTCTTTATTAAAAGTTTGCACAAATGAAGAGGATGGAGAACACCCTGATTCCAGGGCAAACTCTTCCACAAAACACAGATGAAATCCAATCATTGCCAGTATCAAAAGCAGTGCCCAGAATTCCTGCTTCATCCTTATATTTCCTTTGGAGGCCAAAAGTGCTACGCAGATGGCTCTCCAGCTTCAGGCTTTTTCCCAGAGTCCATGTGTGGGGCAACATTGCGGTTGCCACACAACTTCCAGGATGTAATGATCCTGCAAAGGCTCTAGCCTGCACATCTGCAACAGTGGGTCTCAGAGGAAAAAGAGGATGTGTTTTTCCCTTCCCTTCATTTTAACCTTCTAGCCCAAACTTTTGTGCACCTTGGTAAGCTTCAGTGCCCCCAGTCAATCCTGTCCTTTTCTGTGGCTAATGTGGCAGGTCAGCACCTTCCCCTGCTGCCATGTTGACCTTTATAGTACATGTGTGGCTGTGCCCCTTCAGACCAGAAGGGAGTAGGAAGGCTTTTCCCTCTGTCAGTCACTCTCACTAGCCTCAAGCAGACTCAGTGCAATGACTTCCTCCTGCACTGTGTAATCTGTAGGCAGGTGCTGCGCTAGCTTGGTTATCCAGGCAATGCAGTCCTGCCCCTGCTCAGGACAGTTTCCTTCCTCAGCACTGCTTCTTTGCTCCCACCAGCCAAGCCAGTGGTATCAGTACTAATACTACTAGATCATATACCACACTTTTGTGTTTTGCCATAGAAACAAATTAACTCTAAAATCCCAGTATTTGACCCTTATATGTCTTCTTATCCATGCCCTATGTCTTATACATACTGAATACAAGTTCAATGATATACTCAGCTCTACGAGGAGGATAACCTACCTAAGGGACCTCTATCAGTGGAGGACTATGATATCATAGCTGAACCACCGGAGGAAATGAGAGGTTGGAAAACTGAATTCCAGCAATTAAGTGCTTTTATTTAAAGATACCCTGGATCATTTCTTGTCAAATTTCATCAGCCATAACCGGCCCATTGAGTATACCTAACTTCAATGAGGTGAACATAATATGGAGTGTAAACTGTAAGTGAAAAAATAAAATTAAAAAAGAGGGGTGAACATACCAGTTATTCACAAGTTTTATGGGAAGAGCATTTGCTTGAAGGCTTTAATTACATGCTTTCTATGTACAAAAGAGTTCAGAGTGATGTTTCTTTCTCCTCATAGGATAAGCTAATAATTCTTATAAATTGATAGGAGTTTTGAAGCTGGAAAAAACTGTGAAAGTTATTTCCAATTATCTTATTTATAATGGCATAAAAAGAAGATAATCCCTTTTCTTTCCAGTTGTTTTGGTCTCCACTCTGTGAGTTTTTTCATGGTGCCATTGCCCATTTCTAACTCTAAAGTATGACAAACTATAAATTGATTATTCAAACAGACCAACTCATCCATACCTATGTTTAGTACATATAATCTTATATAGAATTTTGTGTACAATTTAGTTTTGAAACAGTTACATTAGGATGGAATTTAGATGCTGAATAAGTGAAATTTTCAGGCCATTCCAATAGTTTATGGGCACAATTGAACTATTTTTTTTTGTTGGAGCATATCCTTCAAAATTTAAGACATACGGTTTCACACACACCCATACAATGTTGTTAGAAGATACATAATCATAAATTTGGAAATTTTTTCAAATTTGAAAAAATCCATTAATACTAGAAATTACGTGATAATAATGAATGGTACTAATAGCCAGAACAAACACCAAGTTGTCTTTGAATTATTTGCTCAAATAAAAATGTCCTTATAAAGGAAGAAAGTTGGATGATACATTGCTGGCAACATGAAAGGTTTACTTATGGAAAACATTTTAGTTGCTTTATCAAATTTTAATTGGTAAAACTTCTTTGCAATTCCTGAATCACAGCCTACTGTTCCAACATGTGTTCTTTGCTTATCTTTTTCCTTAATATACTGAGTTGCAGAAGATCATTGATGAAGGGCAGCATTGGAGCCAGGCAGACCTGGGCTCGAAGCGCAGCATCACCATTTGCTCCGTGTGACCTTAAATAAACCACTTAATCTCTCTGATCACTGGCTTTCTAATCTTAAAGAATGTAATACCTTTTCAGGGTGGGTGTTAGGATTGGAAAAAATATGTATTTTTATACAAAAGGTCTAGCTTATTGAATGGATATTTTAAATGTTCACCATGGTTACTATAATTCTATGTGGTCTGAGCTTTCAGCCTGAAGGTCTTAGCTTTGACACCCTGCTCTGCCAGGATATCACCTTTGATCTTTCATTTTTATTCTTTCAAGATTCTCCTATCTGATCTTCTTGCCATAATACTCTCCCAGTGTATTTTTTGTCCTGCAGAAACCTGGCCGAGGAATAGCTGTATCTCCTTATTTTTTAAGAAAATTCAGAAATCTGTTTATATGAAATTTCATACCTTCTGGCAATCATCAAATAAAACAAATCTCTGAGACAGAGAAAACACCTTTGGCCCACACATCACCAGTCTCTGACTTCCCATCAAGCTTATTTTAATATTCTTCAAAGTATGGTCCTCAAAATTATCTGCTTGACAATCACCTGGTAAAACCACTGAACCACTGAACTCCAGACCACTGAGTCAGGAGATCTGACTGCTGGGGATAATATGTATTTTAAGTAAGCTTTTTAGGCAATTGTATGCCCTCTAGTGTTTGACAACATAGAATAGTTGAAGTACTAACTTTTGAAGTTAATCATGAAATTTCATCTGGGAGACAAACATAGGGGTAGGGGCATTGCGGCTTCCAAGGATAATTGCCGCTGTGTAAAGTAAGGTCTCCATCCACCTAAACTTTACATTTTTTACTATTTACCTATTTTTATGTTCCGGCTATAAAAGAGTGTTGGGGGATGTCTGAGATGAGTCCAAGCAATTTCATTAATTCACTGAAGATCACACAGTTGAGTTTTTCTAATCATATAGGGAACTTAAATTAACCTAAGTTCAAGTACAAAGTTTAAGGTTCTTTGGCTTGGAGTTCATTTAATGATGTGAGTATTTGTTTTTGTTGTACAAGTTTGTGGTGAAAACTCTTCTCCCTGGCGAGTGCTGGGCTACCTGCTGTGAATATTAGTGCCTAGTACTAGCAACACTTGGATAAGGCCATGCCTTAATTTTTACTTTTGTAATAAAACTCATCCATCAAATTTTATACAGTATTTTTTGGTCACTGCTCTGTGGTATTCAAAGAAGTTTCTGTTCCAAACCTCTATTTCATTCCAGAGCAATTCTAAGGTCAGTATTGAGTATGTTGCCATGCCAGTGATTTTATTAGAAATTTCTGACTGTAATCCAAAAATAGTTTTTTTCATTTTTCCACATTTCAGTTAGTATTAGTGCTTTTGTCTATCATAAATGTTGAATAGATGCTATTTAATTAAAATAGTGCTTATTGCTCTCCATTTTTTATCTTTCATTATGTGCAAGATTCTAGGTCAAACTCTTGGTAATTGGTCATTTCATGGTGATTCTCAGTTCATCCTCACCAGAAACTTGTGAAAAACGTATTATTGTCCTTTTTTTATAAATGACAAGTGGAGGCTAGAGGGGTTGTAAATAATTAAGCCAGGATTCAAAACTTTGCTTCCTCATTCCAAAATCTGTACAAGGCTGATTTATATAAACTGTCATAAAGAAAGGTTCAAATATTTTCTCCTACTGCTTAATGTCTGATAACTATATTAATCAGCTACTGCTAGCATACTGCTGCATAACAAGTTATATTAAGAATTCATGCAGTAAAAATAAATAGTTATTGTTCACTTGTGGGTGGGCAAGTTGCCTAGAGTTTGATTGATCTCAGCTAGGCTTGTCTGAGTTTAGATCCAGACCATAGGCTGGATTCGAGTCTGCATGTTTCTCTTTGCAGGGCTCAGGCTAAAGTATGAAGGTGTCATAAGGCATAGTTTTCTCAGAGACAGGGTCTGGAACAGAGGAGAAAAACGTAATGGCTCTTGAGCATCTGGACTTAGAAGAGACATACTATAGCTTCTACCCACAGTCCAATTGGTCAAGACCCGAGTCAGTGTGATGGGAAGTGTGGGGAAGAGTGTGAATCTTCTTTCCACAGCAGATTTGTGGAAAGAATCACAACATTGATTAAATACACCAAAATAATCTTTCTTTTTTTTCTCACTGTCAAAGACATGGGGTTGGATTTTATTGATCATAAGCATTAAAAAAACTGTATTTGTCTACAAAGTATAACAGGACTTTTCTAATAAGTTATTTTTTACCATTTTATAGCATTTTTACCACAGAACATTTAGTCATAAAGTAGAGAGAAGCATATTATTAGAAATAGAGGCTCATTATATGCCATGATTACTGCTTAGAGATGATTATGACAATGTGAATGATAATGGCCAACCACATTTGAGAGAAAAATGTAAGTTTAAGATTTATTCATTCTTTGAAGGTATTATATATACTATAAGAAGAAAGTATGAATTTTATGTATGAAAGAGGTATTTTATTGAAAGATTTCTAGTGCTTTAATTTGGTAGAGCTGTGACTTATATTCCTCTTGTTCTAATCAGAATCACACTTGTGCAACATGTAGAGTTCTGCTTAAAAATTGTCAGTGCTTTTGAATATGTAGTCACCAATATTGTTCCTAATGAAGATTTTTGAGGAAACAAAACATCAATAATAATTATATGTCTATTTTTTTCTTCAAAACTATGACTGTTATCACCTCTATTCAGTGGTGTTCACCTCTCAAAAAAAGGCTTTCACTTGTAGTGTTTGCCAATTTCTATGGTGTAAATATTTCCAACATGGCTCTATCAATTTACCAGTAGATTTATAGCCAGTTTAAAAAATTCTGCTGTAAGCCAGCTCCCAGAAATCTCTCCTAATATAGACAGTACTATTTGTTTTATTGAAAAGTTTTTTATTTCTTTTATTCTAATTTCTCTGTCATGTCTCTTGAGTTTGTTTTCACATACCAACAAAATAAGGCATCAGGCTTAAGTGATTTTTAAAAACCAGTATAAAATATTGTGTTTAAAACCTTGAAAACAAGCCACTGTTTTTGATGTGCATGCAAATTACATATTCTACATTAATGGGTAATATACAATCATAAGATATTACTGCATATCACTTGTTACATGTTTCTCATGGTATAAGAAAGAAACTAGTGCACCCTTTGAACTTAAATATCCAAGATTTCAGGGACCAGAAGAGGACATCTTCTTTCTACCTGCCACTTCCATTTGAGAGGGGCTACATGAAACCCAGGAAACTGACTCTGATGATTACCTTAGGGAACATGGTTAAGGTGATATATATCAATGGCTTCTTGCTTTTTTATGTGAATGGACTGAAATTGTGTGGAGAAAAATAGTCCCTCCTTTGTCATATGTTAAGTGAAACTAATTAAACAAGGTAAAGTTTTTCTTAGAATAGTCTCCCTACAATGCCACTGTCATAATCACTGCTCCTGACCTCAGAACTGAGTGGTGACCTCACAATCTATGTGCTCTATATCTATTCCTTTTCCATAAATTTCCCCTTGTGCAGAAATAGGAGAGTTCATCATTTACCTCTTACACACATTAGAATCTTTGGACAATTTCTAGGGTTAACTGCATGTCAACTCTTTTCAGTTATTCATTTACTACTCATTCATAGCATGCCATAGACCCTGGGCCATTTGTTACGAAGGATGCAAAGTGAAATAAATCTTTTGAAAAGTTATAACCTAAAGGAGAAAACACAAATGTGACCTATACTCACACTTTCATAATATTAGTAGGAAAGTAATGGGTACATTGAGATTAGTGTTGTGGGTCCAAATCAGAGAAAACAGAGACTTCTCCAGGAGTGGTGCTTGGAGTCAAGAAAGCCTTCCTGGAAGAAGGAGCAAATAATGAATAATATGTTAACATACAGAAGTTGGGAAAGAGGGGCATAGTCTTTCAGAGCATAAGGAGTCACAGAGGTAAGGGTCCAGAAATGGGAGACCAGAGTGTAGCATCGAGAAATTTTGATTATTTGCTTCAGCTGGAGCTTAACAGAGGCAAGGAGAAGACATGAAATGAAAGTTTATCCTTGATAAAAGGACCTTAAGTCCCAAGACAGTTTAGGAATGAACAGCACTAGGAGCAATGAACAGCAATGAACAGCAACTTTCATTTCAAATTGAAAGTTGAGTAAGGGCACATTTCAAAGGGACTTTTTCTAAAGAAAATGCATTATTAAATTGTTACCACCTTCTCCTAAGGCTGGTTAAACTTGGAGACTAGCTTAGCTATGGAAGAATGGAAAGTCTCTACCTTTTTTACCAATTCTTTTGAAAACTGGAGGGGAGGGGCAAAGAAATGACAACTGATCTTGGCAAAAATAAGATAAAGAGAATAAACCCACAAAATTATGCTTCCTCTGGCTTCCAAGTTCTTGGTAATAATATGTCAGCAGAATGATCTCACCTTTAACAGGAAGCTAAACAACAAAACAAACAAGCAAGCAAAATATAACCAAAGACACTGAAATAGAGAACAGGCTGACAGTGACCAGAAGGGAGGGAATTTCAGGGGAAATAGGGGAGGGATTTAGAAGAACATATATAAAGGATACATGGACAACAACTGAGAAGGGTGGAAATGGAAGGGGGGGAGCATGTGGGGTGGGATGGGATGGGAGTAATAGACAGAATACTGTACTTAAAAAATAACTAAATAAATTTTAAAAAAAGAATTTGAGATCTGAGCCATTTTGAAAGTGAACCTTAGAAGATACACTGTTTGTGGGAATGCAGACTACTGCAACCACTATAGAAAATAGTATGGAATTTCCTGAAAAAATTAAAAATGGAATCGTCTTTTGACTCCACAATTCCATTGCTAGGAATATACTCTAAGAGTCCTGAAACACCAATTCAAAAGAACGTATACACACCTATGTTCATAGCAGTACAATTTATAATAGCCAAGTGTTGGAAATAGCCTAAGTGCCCATCAGTAGATGAATGGATTAAAAACTGGTACATTTACACAAAGTAATACAACATAGCAGAAAGAAAGAATAAGGAATGTCTACTTTTTGCAACAGAATGGATGGAACTGGAGACTCTTATACTAAGTGAAATAAGCTAGTGAAAGACATATACCATATGATCTCACTTGTAAAAGGAATCTAATGAACAAAATAAACTAAGGAGCAAAATAGAACCAGAGACATGGAAACATGGAACAGACTGACAGCTGACAGAGGGGAGTGGGAGGGGGATGGTAGAAAGAGGAGGAACGGATTAGTCAAATAACATGTATGAATGAATGACCTATGAATATGGACAATGGGGTGAAGATGGACTGTAGGAGTGGGGTATGGACTGGACAGAGGAGGGCAAAGGGGGAAAAATTGGGACAACTATAATAGAATAAACAATATTTTTTTTAAAAAGAAGATGCTAGAAATACTAAGGTTTGCCACCTTTGTGCTGAACAACAGAGTTGTTACCCTGCCGGTTTTTGTTTGTTTCTCTTTTCTGATCCTGCTGGGAACTGCTGAGAGCTTGGTAAAGGGTATTTAATTAGCTCCAAAGGCTTTGAACTTATTCATTCTTGTTTTGCTGAAGGGCTGTGAACTTGTTCAATCTTGTTTTGCTGAAGCAAGATGGAGCTAGTTAAACTCAGCTAAAACATTAAGTACCATTCAAATATTTTTTCTTCTTTTCTATCTATAGAAATCCTGTAAAAATAAGATTTTCACATCTTAATTGTGATACGGGAAGTGTCTTTCATTCTCAGTATGCTTGAGGTAGCAAAGTAATTTTTGAGCTGAATGTGATTGTCTCAGACAATTACAATTCAAATATTTAATCTACAGGGAAAATTCCCAGAGTGCTTCTCTCATCATTTCTCAGTTCTTTGGGCAATAAAATCCTCAACTTTACATGATCTGATATTATTTCCATTATTGGCATTATTCTGTAGGCAAATATCCTTCAAGGGGCAAAGTCTACTTCCCTTGTGCCTAGTATGTTCTGCATCACGAAAGCCTAATCTAGCCTTTACAGTATGAGTTCACTGCTACCTTATCTGTGGAGAATTTAAAGACAATGATTCCACATTATGGAGTACAGCCTTGAAGATTTCATAGTGAATTCTTCACACACTTCAAGTACCTTTCTTTGCTTTCAAGGGCTTTCTTTATCCATGGATCAAATTTCCTATAGGTTAGTTGTTTTAACAAAGTGCTGTCAGATGGCCCATGTAGAGGTGGGTGAGAATCTATAAACTGGTCACCTAGGGAACAGCCTGGAAGAAATTTACTTAGCAAGACTCTGGAGTCATTTTGAGCTTTCTCATTACCCATTAATAAAATGTCATAATTTAACTCTCTTCTCTACATTGCTGGCATTTTCATGCATCCCTAATGAATAAATCTTACATTTGAAGCAGTTTTTCTGCAAGTGTAGTCTTCAGACCACCAAGTATAAATCCCCTGGTGAGACTCCTGGGGTAATCCCCAGCCTAACAAAACAGAGTTTGTGAGGACAGGGAACCAGAAATTCACATTAAAAAAAAGAACTCATGTGTTCTTATGCTCACACACTAAAAGTTGAGTCCCACTGAGTTCTGTGCTTGGCAATTTCACTATTTAATTTTATCCTCACAAACATTATATATATAGCAGTCTCTCCACATTTGTAGGTAAAAATAATGAGGCTAAGAGTACTTAAATCTATGGTTCTCAAACTGTGTACTGAGGTACCCCTGGACACTATGGTGATCTTACAGAGTCCTACAGGATATTTTAAATTTCTAGGAGGATACAATGATACTCAACATCTCTTGAACACTAAGCCAACTGCTAGCTCAAGGTAGTTCAATTTCAAACTATATACTTTTTTGTAAATTTTGCTACATATTTTGAGGATGTATTATCTTTATTTAGCTAGGTTTTTAGCATTTGCTGAGGTTAGAAGCATGCACCATGAAAAAAACAATGCGGAACAAGAAATAAGAGTGATAGTGGCTAATCTGATAGCAATGTCTAAAAATTTGTGCAGCAATGTTATTTTTAAATATTGTATAATATCTACATATTTGTATTAACACACATTTACATAGTCATATATTTAAATATACATAAATCTGTAAAATATTTATTATATATAAAATATGACATTTTATACTATATTATTTTTTAGACTACATATATTTTCAAATGGTTGGTAAGCTATTAGAACACAATTATCTATTAAGTTATTTGTACTAATTACTTAATAAATGGAAAGGTGAAGTACTCTTTGGGCCTAGCACACACTGTGAAGAAAATACTAAGATACTAAGGATGCCACATAACCTGAGAAAATTTAGGAACCTCTGGCTTAAGGCATGAATTTGTGGTAGTAAAATATACTACCAAGCCTACCTGTTTCTATATGCTAGGTCTATTCAGCAAAGCTTCTTGGATTATAATCTTTCCAAAGAATTCCTGAGTACAAGTATGTGTGTGAGCCAGCTTGAATGTGACATACTTTTCAGATCTGATCCATTAGCATAAGAATTGTCATTTTACTACAAATGGTCAGATTCAAGCATCTCAAATAACCTTTATTCTAGCCCTGACTTTGCCCGGAACTAGCTGTGTGACTTGAGCTAGGTCACTTTGCCTCTCTGTGTTTCTACGTTTTAGTCAAGTCTACCCTAGCTAATATCATAGACATGGAAGAAGGCAAAAATAAGTATCTACACAGCCTTTAGCTAGCAGGAATTCTGTTATTTGTTTTATGTCATTATGTCTATTTAATCTTCAAATGTCTCTGATTTAGGTTCTTTTGTTAGAACTATTTCACAGATTTGTCAACTGAGATATAGGGAGATGATGGTAACATAGGCAATTCAAGAGCAAAACTTATGCTCTGAATCACTGACTAAAATAATGATAAACAAGCGTAGCTCATTTCAGTTGTTAAAATATAAAAGTGAAATCAAGTGTTTATCCATATTTAGAACTCAGAAGATTGATGTCACATGGAGTCTAATAAAATGTTAATATGCACTGACGGTCTACATCCAAGGTCTGGTAGAACCCACATTTGGGATCAGACAAACTGAGGATTCCTCAGGATACTGTATCTCCTGCTAAATTCCCACAGACCTGTCATCAAGGCAGCAGGCCACAGCAAATTGACAGAAATGGGGCAATCAGGGCCAGATAGAAGAAATCTGAATCCAGGGCCTGCATAGCTCTCCTCATTGCTCCCTCCATTATAGATCAGTAAGAATATAGAGAGAGAGCTACTATTTTACAGAGATGATTCCTCTGAATTGAGGAAAATAGAAGAGAAATGAAGAGCAGTCAAGGTGTAAAAAGTCAGAGAAGAACATGAGAAATCAGCAGTACATTGACATGAACAGTACAGTGATTTAAGCTTGACAAGGAGAACCCGGAGATCATGTTCAATCATTTTGTTAAGGCATAGAGATATCATCTCTTTCAAGTTTTTGCTCTTGCCTGGAAAGTACTCTTATAGCTAGAAAAACAAAAACAAACAACCAAACAAAAAAGTGTTGTGTTTATCAGACAGTAACAATTTTTTTAATGAAGATTCAGGAAAATTAACAGTATCTGTTGGAAATTTGTAGCAACTCACGGGGAGATAGGAAAGGGTGAGTCAGAAGACATACTGAGGATACTTGATAATGAAAGGTAGATTTCCTTTCTTAGAGACAACATGAGGAAAATTGGCAAGAGAGAATCTTGTTGACTTACATAACTCTACCAGCCAACTAAAATTCTGTTTAGAATTCTTCTAGAAGGAATGACTGGCTGTTTAATTGCTATTCTTTTTACACTTTCTCTGGGACCTTATTTGTTGCACACAAATCAAATCTCTCTAATTTAGAAGCTAACATATTTAAAAGTACTAGAAAGTACTTCTAAAACTTCTAGGGCAATGGGTGGCCCACCAAAATGAAATTAATCTTTGTATATCAGTATTCAGCAAGGAATTATTTCCTGTCATTGTCCTCTGAGCCCCAGAATCTCCACCACAACAGTAACAAAAAGACCTCCCAGAATAAATATCTCCAAGGGACATTACTTGGATGGAGTCTTTAAATTATGATTGTTACAAAGACAACACAAAAGTTGATTGAGAATGGTTTCTAATTTTGACCATTGCTATACATAGCAATTGATATGTGTTATATAATTAAATGCCAAAGAAGCTTGCAGAGACTTGAAGCCACAAACTCATTTGTACATGTTCAAATTTTCTGACTAGTTATTCTGTAGTCTTAAATGAGCTATACTAGTTTTCCAAAATTTTTTCTGCCATCAGAAACAATAAAATGTAGATTTTTATTTTAGATAATATCTTTATATATGAATTATTCATATCATTTTATTGTATATATTATATCCATATTTTATATTATAAATAATTTATTATATCACTTATGTTTTAATACACTATATATTAAAATATATATTACATCAATATATAATATACAATAATATATTTTATTAATATATAATAATATGTTATATTGAAATATAATATACAGCATATTAAAATATATAGTGTGTGTGCTATGCTATATACATTAAATACTATATAATAAATACATATAGTATGTATATTAAATATATAGTATATATACTATATACTGTATACTACATACTATATATATACTATATATAGTATATTAAAATATATGATGTAAGACAATATATATTACATATAACACACAGGGTCTGGCATAAATAATGCCCCTTTTATTACAAAAATTTTTATTCCAAAATTATATGCATGTGATTCTGTAACATAACAATATCACACTCAAGCACACCATGTGACATTTTAGGTGAAATATTCAATTTAAAACTATAAATTATTACACTCATACTATCACCCTACCACCCATACTCAATCAGGCATTACTTCTGTTGGACCCTGTATATTATATATAAGGATTCATATTTATATTATATTGTGATATAATATAAATAAAAAATTATCTATATTATTTAGTTATACATTTATATATTTTTATAGCATGCTAGGGTAAAGTCGTGCACTTGGTAAAGACAGCTGGATGGCTAATGACATTGATGTCACCACATAAGATCTGTGTAATGTAACTTTCTAAGTTCTGAGTTCAGGCTCAGAAAAGAATAAATAAAATTACTATGCACATATTACTTTAAGTAGCCATGTATAGAAATGATTAGGCTATAGAAAACATGTAACAAATTCTGGTGAAAATCTTTAGATCTTTCTAAGAGGGAACAGGAGCAATCCCTTGCCCAAGGAAGGTCTTTGCATTGGTCCATCCTGTTTTCCTCACTGAGCTCTAGCACCTTACTCTCATCTCATACCATCTGCACTGAGGTATCCAATTCTTGAGTCATGGCTATTACTTATACAGCATACTCATATGGATTATTCTTAGTGCTCACACTTTTGCAGAAAGGATGATCCTCACTGTCATATATTTGTAAAAGTTTTTTCGCCCTTTAACATATTCTGCAAATACAAGCTGCCACTTTACCCTTTCATCCTGGGACCTGAGTGGTGCCACAGCTACAGCATTCACCCTTGTCTCTCCTGCTCTCTCACTCTCCATCTACAAAGGCTGTGTGCTCTCCAGGCCTCAGAAGTTAGGGTTTTTGATTCTGCTCTTCTGTGTGCAGTAAACCTCACTGGCCTCTTCAGGCCCATGTTGGAAATGGTGCCCCCATGGTGCAGCATCGCACGACCCTTGCATGGCAGTTAACATTTCTCTACAAACAGGCTTGGTAGCCTTAATTTGTGATGGACCAGGCAGTAAACATGAAATGTGTCTGGAAAAAGTCCAGTCATTGTTAATATAACAAGAACAGTTTGCACAACAATGATGTAACCTGACAGCCAAGGACAGTGGACTAGAATGCACATGAGTGAACAATGATGACTTAACTGTAACAGTCAGTAGGGGCAGTAAATACTGTTGAGTGAGCATGTGTACTGTGTAGTTTTTGCATTCAAAATGACTGAGTAAATTAAGCAACAAATCTGCATCAAATTTCGCATTAAGTTTGAACACATATACAAAAATATTGGTATATAAATAGCAAACCATATTTTAAAACTCCAGTGGGCCAAAGTAAAGATGGCAAGACTGCAGTTTGGAAGAATTTATATGTACTCATCTGGTGACTAAATTGACTTTGTTTGATAGAGCATTACTTTAGAAGCTGTGCATATAATCGTTGATGTAGAAGAGCTGAGAATTTAATATTCTTCACAAATTGGGAAAAACAAATGTTGAGTCTTGTGTTATATATCAAGAAAACCAGATGCTGTTTTTATTTAAGTATTTTACACCAATGTTAAAAATTAAGTGGTAGGGCAGACTTTCTCAGAGTCTGGCCCCTAGACTATTTGCATCAGAATTACTGGGATGATCTCTAGGCCCACCAGATTTCCTGAACCAATCTTCCAAGATCTGCATTTGTAAAAGATCCCAAGGTATTTCTTTTGTGCTGTAGAATTTATATAACTCTTCCTTTAAAACAAGAACAAGAATGACACTTTCTGTTTGTTTATTGAATATAATCTAGTAAACAAGATAAACTAATAAACAAAATAGAACCGTGTAAAAATGGAACAGACCGAAAGTGAACAGAGGGGAAAGGGAGGGGGTTAATGGTAGAAAGAAGGGAAGGGACTAGACAAGGAACATTCATGAATGACCGATGGACATGGACAATAATGTGGAAATTGACTGTGCAGGAGAGAGGAGTTGGATAGAGGAAGGCAAAGGGAAAAAATGTGGGACAACTGTAATAGAATAACAATTAAAATGATTTAATAAAAAATTAAATAAAAGTCCTTTTTAAACAGAAAAGCATCAGGCTGCCTCTTCAGAAAATAGTCAATTACAAGTTAAGAACATTTCTTCCAGACACAATTAAGCACTGATGAAGAGGATGCTTATGTGTGGTGGGAAGGACTCTGTGCTGGGTCTTCTAATAAGGCTGTGTAGCCTTAGAGCAGCCACTTAACCTCTCTGGCCTCAGTACACTTACCTCTGAGCAGAAATGAGGACACTGCTGCATGACCATGGAAAACCCTATGTAGCAGGAACATTGACTTTAAAATTCAGGAAAGAATTCCTTGCTGGAGCATATGGTGCCTGTCATATTTTGCTAGTAATTTGGAAGGACATTATTCCTTCTTAATGGATGGCTCATCTTTATGTCAATAGAGCAAGAATTCTCACACTTGGCTGCTCATCAATGCCATACAGGAGTTTTAAATCCTGATGTCCAGGTTGTGCTCCAGATCAGCTGAATCCAGATTTCTGGACCAGAGACACAAGGCATCTGTATTTCTCATCACAACTTCCCAGGTGTCTGTAAAGTATGGCAGAAACTCCTTCATAACAGGGGTCAGCTGGGATGCGAAAAGACCACTCCCTGAATAGTGTAATAGTTTGAGCCTGGGGTGGAGGCTAGTTCTTTCAATGTGGAAAGCACTCCCAAGAGTATTAGGGAATAAAGATTATACAATTGTGGGAGAAGCTGGAGATGTGCAGGTCCGAAGGAGTTGGAAGATTTGGGAAAAGTCATTAGCAGCCCTCACTGAACTCTGTTAAGGGTGGACTGGAGGCACTTGCATGAGGGATGGGTAGAAAGGTGCTGCCCCTACTACAGAGAATCCCAGGGAAGTCTGCCTCTCAGGGTCTGCTGGTGGGCCTTGTCACTGGAGTCAGCAGGATCAGCAGTTGGGAAGAATCCCTGGAGGCAGAACAGGAGAGAGTGAGGACAACCAGGAAACCATGTTTGTCTTTGGCCACCCCCAACAAAGAGTCTTAGAATCTTATTCACGTTTCATTTCATCTCACCAGTTCTTACTCAGCCACAAAGTAAAGGGGAATCTATAAGATATAGTGCCACATTAGCCAAATTGATTGGGTTGCAAACTGGAACATTTGGAAAATCTGGATTCAAGGATCCTGTCCCTCAAGGATTATGCCTTTACACAATTCAGCCCTTGCATTGTGCCAATGGAGAGAAAAGCATAGGAATTAAGTCAGTTTCCCCTGGCTCTTGTTTTTTTACTTAGCTCTAATTCTCACCTACTTTATGAAATGCACTTGAATACTTTGGTCCCTCTTTGGACAAACAGGAAGTCTGTAGCTCTTCTTTCTTAAATCCCATCCCATAAGAGTCACATTGTCAAGATGGGCTTACATGCTGGCATATTTTTGTTTCGTAAGTGAAGACACACACATCCTATTTATCTTTTACAGGTGATCCTCACCTTATAATTTTATGCTCTGATGCACAGCTATATGATGTGACCAGTGTGGCATGAACACTCTAGTAGTAATTCTTACTTGATGATTTGAAAATTTCTTGATGCTTTACTAGATTTTCTGAACTAGGCTTGTGCATAAATACACTGCTTTGTATTCATAGCTACTATTTGTCACATAATATGGCTTTTCATGCAACATCAGCTACAAGGAGGTAGGGAGCAATAGAATAAAACTGTAAATACTCAGGAAAAGGAAGTAAAGAGAAAAACCAAGCCTGAGGCAGAGTACAGGGGAGGAAGGCCAGTGGGCAAGAAGAGGAAGCATCTTCATTAATAGCAAAGTGACACAATATTTTGGTCATATATCTTACATATATCTTCTGTTATATTTCTATAGTGAATCATCCATGGCCTGAGCAGTACAAAGTGGAATTTCTAAACAAAACACGGCAACTAATTCGTATGACTTTGAGCAAAGTGTTTTTAATTTCTGGGCCTCAGCTTCCTCATCATTAAATGTGGTCTTGGACTAGACTAGGTATGACATATTGACAGTCCATGGGCTACACATATAACTGACCCTTAGGTTTTGGCCATTTTTTAAAACTTTTAAAAAAACTAATCTGCAGACTTCTTTTGAAATTTTTTTCAGTAGTATCCTTTGTCTATTCCAAGATCTAATCTAGGATAATACTGTGCATTTAGAACAGGCTAATTTTTAAAAATTAAATTAATTGTCAATATTTAAAAAGAAAATAATTTATACATCAAACATCTGAATTTTACACCGCCTTTGAAAACTCAGGACAAGAGTCCTGTGTGCACAGTTTGCTAATCTCAAGCTGATGCACCACCAGCCCTTAGACAGGGCTCTCTGCCTTCCAGTTGCCACAGTCTTCCCTTCTGTCAATTGTCACCCAGACAAAGGGGCCAAATGACAATAACCATGAGCTCCCTTAGCACCTCTAATTGTAATACAGCCAAGAGGCTATGGAACATTCATTGTACTCATAACTCTACGAAAAGTGAAAAATCAAAAACAAGTCAGCTGAAAGTACAGCAAGTTTCCAGAAAATAATGGGGTCCCTGGCCAGGTAGCTCAGTTGGTTAGAACATTGTCTTGATACACTAACATTGCAGGTTTGATCCTCTATCAGGGCAAATACAAGAATACAGGGATCAATCAATAAATATATAAATAAGTGAGACAAAAAACTGATGTTCTTCTCTCTCCCTCTTTCAAATCTATAAATAATTTTTAAAATAGGCAAGAAAAATTTTGAGAGAATAGATACATTTAAATAACCAACCTGGCCTCTGTGGGTATTTTGCTTTGAAAACCCTGGGCAAAGAGCCCTTTTCCAGTTTCTTTCACTGTGCCATTTGAAGAAGTGGTATTTATGATCAGGCTAGGGTTCTGGGGAACATAATGTTCACGCAAGCCAGCTCTATAATGCTATCTTTTTAAACCCTCTCTTACTAAATAGAAGAGCTCCAAGTTCCAAGCCTTCAAACAATGTAGTACAATTTTTATGCTTTTTTTGTTCCTAGAACTTGGGTCTTGAGAGGCCATATTGCAGTGAGTTAAAAATGGGCTTTGTGTCCTGGCTGGTGTGGCTCAGTGGATTGAGTGCTTGCCTGCACACCACCAAAAGGTCACTGATTTGATTCCCAGTCAAGGCATATGCATGAGTTGCAGGCCAGGTCCCCTGCTGGGAGCATGCGAGAGGCAACTGATCTTTGTATCTCGCACACATTGATGTTTCTCTCCCTCTCTTTCTCCCTCCCTTCCTCTCTCTCTAAAAATAAATAAATAAAATATTAAAAAACCATATACTACAATTGATATTAAAAAAATACATGGACTTTGAATTCAAACTACACAGTCTTAAATTCCAATTGCACCACTTCCAAGGAGTATGACTTTGGTCAGTGCACTCAACTTTCCTTTTTCTTAGTTCCTTTTTCTTTTTTTTTTCCTTTTTTTGACCTTATTTTAGTTTATTACCTCTTTAAAGGCACTTTCCAAATATAATCACATTCCTTTTTTAAATTTTATTTTATTGATTATGCCATTATACTTGTCCCATTCCCCCTCTTCATTCCCCTCCACCCTACACACCTCTCCCCCACCATTCCCCCCCTTTCGTTCATGTCCATGTGTCACAAGTTCTTTAGATCCTGAATTTCCCAAAGTATTCCTGCCCTCCCCCCTGTCTATTTTCTACCTACCGTCTATGATACTTATTCTCTGTACCTTCTCCCCCCTTCTCCTCCTCCCACTACCCTGTTGCTAACCCTCCATGTGATCTTCATTTCTATGGTTCTGCTCCTGATCTGGCTGCCCTCTTAGTTTGCTTTTGTTTTAGGTGTGGTTGTTAATAACTGTGAGTTTGCTATCCTTTCACTGTTCATATTTTTTATCTTCTTTTTCTTAGATAAGTCTCCTTAACATTTCACATAATAAGGGCTTGGTGATGATGAACTCCTTGAATTTGACCTTATCTGAGAAGCACTTTATCTGCCCTTCCATTCTAAATTAAAGCTTTGCTGGATAAAGCAATCTTGGATGTAGGTCTTTGGATTTCATGACTTGGAATACTTCTTTCCTGCCCCTTCTTGCCTAGAAGGTCTCTTTTGATAAATCTGCTGATAGTCTGATGGGCACTCCTTTGTAGGTAACTGTCCTCTTATCTCTTGCTGCTTCTAGAATTCTCTCCTTCATTTTAATCTTGGCTAAGGTAATTGTGATATGCCTTAGTGTGTTCCTTCTTGGGTCCAACTTCTTTGGGACTCTCTGAGCTTACTGGACTTCCTGTAAGCCTATTTCCTTTGCCAGACTGGGGAAGTTCTCCATTATTATTTGTTCAAATAAGTTTTCCACTCATGGCTGTTCCTCTTCCTTTTCTGGTACCCCTATAATTCAGATGTTGGAACGTTAAAAGATATCCTGGAGGTTCCTAAGCCTCTCCTCGTTTTTTTGAATTCTTGTTTCTTCCTTCTTTTCTGTTTGGTTGTTTCTTTCATCCTTCTGGTCCACTCCCTTGGTTTGAGTACCAGTTTCCTTTCCATCACTATTGGTTTCCTGTGCATTTCCCTTCGTTTCAATCATTTTAGCCTTCATATGTTCCTCTAATTTGTGGCTAAAATCAGCTAATTCTATGAGCATCCTGATCACCAATATTTTGAACTGTGCATCTGAAAGGCTAGCTATTTCTTGGTCACTTAGAATTATAGGCTCTGGGGCTTTGAGCTGTTCTTGAGTCATAATGTTTGGTCTGTTCCCACCTGTTATGTATAAGGGTCTG
Source organism: Sturnira hondurensis (assembly GCF_014824575.4). NCBI lineage: Eukaryota > Metazoa > Chordata > Mammalia > Chiroptera > Phyllostomidae > Sturnira > Sturnira hondurensis. The sequence continues at coordinate 14,871,273 of NW_028075471.1, forward strand.
AGCCTTAGGTGTTCACCAGGGCCAGGTGACCCAGTCGCTGGGTTGTGACACAGTCTGGCTGAGTGGTTTGTTGTTATCAGACTTGTGTACAGTTCAATTTTCACTGTTTTGGCTGCATTTTTCTTTCTAAAACTTAGCTGTCTTTACATTTAGTTTTAGGAGGGGGCACAGTGTTTCCAACTATACCTCCATCTTGGCCGGAAGTCTTTTTTTTTTTCTTAAAATTGAGCTAATAAATGGGACCTAGTATATAAGATTGCTTGAATAGTAAGTGTTCAGTACATGACAATGTCTATTACCATCAACATATCATAACCATCCCAGTATGCTGCATCTCCACTCTAGCCTCAGAAAACAAGCAAGCAAACAAACAAGCAAAAAATAATACCCTGAGGATCCGAATGTGGTAAAGGGTATTGGGGATACCATTGCATGAAAATGGTATTTAGAATACCATTGATTGAGCATACTTTATGTGGCACTGGGGGAAAATTAGACCAAATAAGTAAAAGTTAGAGGGAAACAGATGTTGGTTCAATGGAATGAAGATCTTTTTTACAACCAGAGAAAGAAAATAATTTGAATGGGCTGCCTGTCAGGTAATGAGCTACTTGTCACATTGTTCAAGCAAAGACTAAATGATTGTCCACTGGATATACTGTACATCAGCTGTCCATCATAGTGGTAGCCATGAGGTATTTGTGAGTATTTAAATCTATTATTTAAAATTAAATAAAATTTAAAATTCAGCTCCTCAGCCACACTAGGTACACTTCAATTGCTAATAGCAATAACCATGAGTGGCTAGTGTCTACTCTATTGAACATTACAGAGGTAGAATGTTTTCATCATCACAGAAATCTCCATGGAACAACACATTGGAAAGGGATGTTCTTCACCGTGTTTTTTAATCTGGTTACTTGGGAAAGGTCAGATCAGAAAGCATGGAACAAGAATACTGAAGGAACTGAGATTCTGTGTGGTATAAAGTTTACTTACCATGGACTCTTGCATTTCAGACTTATCCACAGCCCAAGGCAAACCATTGTTTGCCTCAATTCCCCCAGATGCATAATTAAATCTTGCCCCAGAGGGTGGGTGTGAGTGTAAATGAATGAAATTCAGGCTCAGTGCCTGGAACAAAGCAGCATATACACATGCTCAAATCTGTTCTTTGGTTGAAGGGAAAGACACATGGAGAGAAAGGGATCACAAGTGCAGTGAAGCAGCCATTTTGTGTTATCCTTTGAAAGATCAGGATCTTTCCAAAATCAATAACTACCATCAGTGACCACTTAATTGTGTGATGGGTTACAAGCTAAATCCTTGCATTTATTATCTCATACTGTTTTCCATAATGGTTGTACCAGTCTACAATCCCACTCTCCTTATACTGAGAAAACTAAAGCTTAGAGAGATTACATCATCTACTGATGGTTGTAAGGGGCTACATACAGAATCCAAATGTTGATTCTTTCGACTCAGGTGGATTGCAACTCATAACTTTTTTTTATCATCCTAAACAGTTTTTATTTTCTCCAATAGACATTTGAACTGAACTTAGTATTTTTTAAATTTATTTAGTTATTGTTCAAGTATAGTGTTCTGTCTTTTACTACCATCTCAGCCCACCCCACCCCAGTGCTCCCCACCTTCCTATTAATTCCACCTTTGTAAGTTTTTTTCCATGTATCCTTTATACTTCTTCCTGTGAATCCTTCCCCTTTTCCCCTAAAATTACCTCTCCTCTCCTCTCTGGTCCCTGTCAACCTGTTCTCTATTTCAGTGTCTTTGGTTATATTTTGCTTGCTTGTTTGTTTTGTTGTTTAGATTCCTGTTAACGGTGATATCATATGGTACTTGTCTTTCACCACCTGGCTTACTTCACTCAGCATAATGCTTTCCAGTTCCATCCATGCTGTTGCAAAGGCTAGGAGCTCCTTCTTTCTTTCTGCTGCATAGAATTCCATTATGTAAATGTACCATAGTTTTTTGATCTATTCATTTATTAATGGGAACCTAGGTTGTTTCCAACTCTTGGCTATTGTAAATTGTGCTACTATGAACATTGGGGTGCATAGGTTCTTTTGGATTGGTGTTTCAGGGTTCTTAGGATATAATCCTAGCAGTGGAATTGCTGGGTCAAGAGGCATATTACTTTCTAGTTTTCTTAGAAAATTCCATACTCTTTTCCATAGTGGTTGTACCAGTCTGCAATCCCACCAACAGTGAACTAGGATCCCCTTTTCCCCACAACCTCTCCAACACTTGTTGTTTCTTGCTTTGTTTATGATGGCCATTCTGACCAGTGTAAAGTGGTATCTTATTGTGGTTTTAATTTACATCTCTTTTCATTTATCTCTGGATCATCTGTATGCCCTTCTTGGAGAAGTATCTGTTCAAGTCCTTCGCCCACTTTTTAATTGGGTTGCTTGTCTTCTTAGAGTGGAAGTTTTTTTATATATTTTTGAGATTAAACCCTTGTCTGAGGTATCATGGGCAAATATGTTTTCCCATACAGTTGCATCTCTTTTTATCTTAATACTGTTTTTTTTTTTTTAGCCACACAGAAGCTTTTATTTTGATGAGATCCCATTTGTTTATTCTTTCCTTGATATTCCTTGTTCTAGGGGACATATCAGCAAAAATGTTGCTGCATGAAATATTTGAGATTTTCCTGCCAATGTTATCCTTTAGGACTTCAATGGTGTAATGGCTTACATTTAAGTCTTTTATCCACCTTGAATTTATTTTGGTGTATGGTGTAACTTGGTGCTCAAGTTTCATTTGTTTGCATGTAGCTGTCCAGTTCTCCCAACACCACTCATTGAAGAAGCTATTTTTACTCCATTTATTGTTACTGCCCGCTTTGTCGAATATCAATTGCCCATAGAGATGTGAGTTTATTTTGGGACTCTCTGTTCTGTTCCATTGGTCTATGTGCCTGTTTTTATGCCAGTACCAGGCTGTTTTGATTACAGTGGCCTTGTAATACAGTTTGGTATCAGGTAATGTGATCCCTCCTACTTTGTCCTTTATCTCAAAATTGCAGCTGCTATTTGGGGTCATTTATGGTTCCATATAAATTTTTGACGTATTTGTTCTATGTCTGTGAAATATGCCATTGGTACTTTAATAGATATTGCATTAAATCTGTGAATTGCTTTGGGTAGTATGGACATTTTGATGATGTTAATTCTTTCAATCCATGAACACAGTATATGTTTTCATTTGTTTGTATCTTCCTTGATTTCTTTCTTCAGTGTTGTGTAGTTTTCTGCATACAGGTCTTTTACCTCCTTGTTTAGGTTTCTTCCCAGATATTTTATTTTTCTTTTTGTTATATTGAATGAGATTTTTTCTTGATTTCTGCTTCTGCTGATTCATTGTTAGTATACAAAAATACCTTTGATTTCTGGATATTGACTTTGTATCCCACTGCTTTGCAAATTCATTTATTAGTTTGAGCAGTTTTTTGGTAGAGTCTATAGAATTTTCCATGTACACTATCATGCCATCTAAAACAATGACAATTTTGTTTCCTCCTTTCAAATTTGGGTGTCTTGTATTTCCTTTTCTTGTCTGATTGCTGTGGCTAAAACTTCCAATACTATATTGAATAGAAGTAATGAAAGTGGACAACCTGTGTTGTTTCTGATCTTAATGGGAAAGACTTTAGTTTTTGCCCATTGATTATGATGTTGGCTGTAGGTCTTTCGTATATGGCCTTTATTATATTGAGGAATGCTCCCTCTATTCCCATTTTGCTGAGTACCTTTATCATAAATGGGTGTTGTACCTTCTCAAAAGTTTTTCCTGCATCTATTGGTATGATCATGTGATTTTTGTCTTTTGTTTATATGATGTATAACATTTACTGATTTGTGAATATTGAACCAACCTTGTATCCATGGGATGAATCACCCTTGGTCATGGTGTATGACCTTTTTAATATCTTCCTGAATGCAATTTGCCAATATTTTGTTGAGAATTTTAGCATCTATGTTCATCAGCGATATTGGCCTGTAGTTTTCTTTCTTTGTCATGTCTTTTATCTGGTTTTGGAATTAGGATGATCTGGCTTCATAAAAAGAGTTGGGGAGTTTTCCCTCCTTTTGGATTTTTTGGAATAGTCTGTGAAGAATAGGGGTTAGCTCTTCTTTAAATACTTTGTAGAATTCTCATGTGAATCCATCTGGTCCAGGGCTTTTGTGTGATGGGTGTTTTTTTGATTACTGCTTCAATTTCATTTGCTGCTATTGGTCTGTTCAGGCTTTCTGCTTCTTTTTCATTCAGTTTTGGAAGATTATATCTTTCTAGAAATTTGTCCATTTCACCTAGGTTTTCAAATTTCTTGGCATACAATTCTGCATAGTAATTTCTTACAATCCCTTCCATTTCTGTGGTATCCGTTGTAATCTCTCCTCTTTCATTTCTGATTGTGCTTATTTGTGTCCTCTCTCTTTTTTTCTTGATGAGCCTACTTAGAGGTTTGTCTATTTTGTTTATTTTTTTCAAAAAACCAGCTCCTGGACTCATTGATCCTTAGAATTGTGCTTTTAGTCTCTATGACATTTAACTCTGCTCTGATGTTTGTCGTTTCCTTCCTCTACTCTCTCTGGACTGTCTCTGTTGTTGTTTCTCAAGTTCTTGTAGGCATAGGGTTAGGTTGTTTGAAATGTTTCTATCTTTTTAGGTAGGCCTGATTGCTATGAACTTCCCTCTCAGTGCTGCCTTTTCTATGTCCCATTAGTTTTGGGTTGTCCTGAGTTCATTGTTTCCAGAAACTTTTTGATTTCTTCCTTAATTTCATTCTTGATGCATCCCTTGTTTAATAGCATGCTATTCAATCTCCATGATTTGGGGTGTTTTTTTTCCTTTGGGGTTAGTTTCCAGTTTCAGTCTCTTGTGGTCAGAGAAAATGCTTGGTATGATTTCAATTTTCTTGAATTTGTTGAGGCTCATTTTGTGTCCTATCATGTGGTCTATCTTTGAAAATGTTCCACACGCATTTGAAAATAATAAGTATTTAGCTTTGTTGGGATGAAGGGCTCTATATATACATATCAGTTAAGTGCTTTTCATGTAGAGCATTGTTCAATACCACAATATCTTTGTTGATATTTTGTTTGGAAGATCTGTTCACTTTTGACTATGAGATTTTAAAGTCCCTTACTACAGTTGTGTTGCTGTCAATATCTTTCTTGAAGTCCTTTAAGATTTTCCTTATATATTTGGGTGCTCCTATGTTGGGTGCATATATATTTATAACATTTATGTCTTCTTGGTGAACTCTTCCCTTGAGTATTATAAAGTGACCTTCTGGGTCTCTCTTTATGGCCCTTTTTTTGAAGTCTATTTTGTCTGATATGAGTTTGCTACCCTGTTGGGTTTTTTTCCTGTCTGTTTGCTTGTAAAATTTGTTCCCAGCCCTTCAATTTTAGTCTGCATAGTTCTTTTTTCCTGAGGTGGGTCTCCTGTAGGCAGCATATGTGTGGGTCATGCTTTCTTATCCAGTCAGCTATTCTATGTCTTTTGATTGGAGCATTTAATTTATTTATGTTTAACGTTATTATTTGTAGGTACTTATTCATTGCTATTTTTGTACCTTTGTTCCTCTTTGTCTCTTTTCCTTCCTTTTCTTAAAACAGTCCTTTTAGCATCTCTTGAAGAGCTGGTTTGGTGGAGGTGTGTTCTCTTAGACTTCTTTTCTCTTGGAAGCTCCTTATTTGGCCTTCTATCTTGATTGAAAGTCTTGTTGGGTAAAGTAGCCTTAGTTGTGGGCCTTCTGGTTCTCATTACTTGGAATAGTTCTTGCCATTCTCTTACTGCTTGGAGTGTTTCCATTGAGAAGTCAGCAGCTAATCTTACTGGGCCTCCCTTGTATGTCACTTCCTTTTTCTCCCTTGCTGCCTTTAAGATTCTCTCTTTATCTTTTGATTTTGCCATTTTAATGATGATGTGTCTTGAAGTGGGCCTCTTTGGCTTCCTCTTGATTGGGACTCTCTGTAATTCCTGGATTTATGTGACTTTTTCTTTCATCAAATTAGAGAAATTTTCCATCATATCTTTTTAAAATACATTTTGTATCCCTTGCTCTTCTTCTTCTTCTCCTTCTGGTATCCTTATTTTTTGGATATTATTACATTTCATATTGTCTTGCATTTCTCTTAATCCTTCTTCATTCTTTCTGAGTCTCTTTTCCTTTTTTTGCTCTTTGTGGGTGTTTTTTTCTACTTTGTCCTCCAACTTACTGATCTGGTGTTCTTCTTGGTTGATCCTACTTTTGATTCTTTTTATTGTGTTGTTCAGTTCAGAAATTATATTTTTTTTATTTTCTCTTGGCCCTTGCTGATAGTTTCCATTTCCTTTTTCATGTTGATATAGTTTTCAGTGAGTTCATTATAGTTCCCCTTTAGTTTCTGGTAGCTCATTGTGAGCTCTTTGAACTTCCTGATAACCAATGCTTTGAATTCAATATCTGATAGTTGACTTGCCTCTACTTCATCTAACATTCTTTTTGAGGTTTTCTTTTTTCCTTTCATTTTGGGATTCTTTCTTTGTCTTCCCATTGTTTGTGAAACTCTTCTTGTTAGCTTCAGCTTCTTCAATTGATTTTGTCTGGCTTATTGAGTTTATGGTATGAACCTCTGTGGTATAATACCTGTGAGCTTTGGTGGTGTAATATCCTTGATCTCCCAAGCTCACTTGTCTTGGGCTGTCATTTAAGTTGGCTTTGTGTTAGTCTTTGGTTTTTGCTTGTTTTGGGGTCTTTCTTTTGTGGGTCCTTCCCACCAGCTGTGGGTCCCTCAGTGCACTACCTGTTTTAATATGTTGTACTGGTGAGGGAAGATTGCGTTGAAGCTAGTTCTTCTGTGTGTACAAGGTTTTGAGTATTCTCTTTTGGTCTTGTTCAGTTCTCTGTACTGCGTAGTTTTCTCCGCTATTTGGTTGTATTTCCAGGTAGGTCTTGAATTGAGATTTGTGTGGTTTCTACTCCCTCCTTCACTTTCTTCTGTTGTTATCTGTTGGTGGTTCCTTTGCTGTTGGGTTTCCTCTTCCAGTGGGTATCCTGGTGTTCTTCACTTTCACCTACTCCTTTTTTTAATCATTTGGAGGGGGAGGAAAAATGGTTTATGACAGCGGGAGAGTATTTTATTATATTTACAGTCACAGCTGGTAGAGAAGAGATAGGAGATCTTTAGGCTATGTATTGTGTTAACCATAATCTTCAACCCAACTACCCACTTTTAAGAAAGGATGGACAGAAGATAAGACTCTTGTTGGGGAGGGAAGACTTGTGAGCTGTATCTAGAAAGCAGTGGGGTTGTGGGAGGTCAGGTTCTGACGTAAGGTGAGAGTAAAGGATAGTAAATAGGTGTAGTGTGTGAGCAAATAGAGTTAACCACTACAGTAATAGAGTTCAGGAAACTGTGAAGTGGGCTAAGATCCAGGAGGTGTGTTGTGAAGTATTTACAGTTGTATAGAATACCTATTATTTACAATAATATTAGAGCAACAATTATGTGATCTGGATAACATGAATAGGGGGTATAGAACTTTGGGTAGTATGCTAAAGGAACACAACTAACATGAAGTATAGAAAATTAGCAATACACTGTGGAGGAGAGAACAGGGGAAACCTGTCAAATGATACAATATAACCAGCCAAGGCAAAGATGCCTATACAGGAAGAGGAGGAATACAAAGATACTATTAAAATATAAAAGAAGTGAGAATAATGAAAAAATAATACACAGGTATGCAGCAACTGTGGCTCCTCTGCTATAGGAAAATGAAATTTGTCTCTCTGTCTCGATTGTTGGGATGCCCCCTCTTTGGGTCCAACTCTGGTCTTTTCACAGTTCCAAGTTGGTTGTGTCACTTGTGGGTAAAAGGAAAAATAAGGCAGGAGAAGGGAGGAAGAAGCAATAAATTTGGAAAGAAAGGAAGAAGGAATAAAACAAGAGAGAAGAAAAGAGAGGAAAAAGGTATGAAAGGTAAAACAATAATAAATTTTTAAAAAATAAAAGATTACTAAAAAAAAAACAGAAAAAATCTCTTGTTGGTTTCAAACTGGACAAACCTTTTTTTCTGGTCTCAATGGCTGCAGCAGGCCGAGGGGTGATTGGTGTGGTCTTTCTGCCAGTGCTCTCCCAAGAGCTAACCTGGCACTTCCCCCCAGCGCCCCATGAAGGGGACCTAGGTCCTCTTCAGAGCACTCTTTCCCCAGGGGTCATCGCCGTGGGCTGGGGTGCGGGCAGGGGAATGCAGGGGCTTCCACCCAACCTCTGGATTGCTGCCAGGCTGGGTGGGGAGCAGGCCAAGAGGCTGTCACAGGAGAATCCTTCAGTTTACTTTCCAAAAAATTTCTCATTACGAGAGCCTATGCTCAGCACAACCCAATACCGCAGCCAGACAGGTGACTATCAGAGTCAGAACCCTACACTGCATTGCACCTCTAAATTCTCCCAATCTGGCAACCACAGACTCCATGGATGATCACGGCCCTTTGTCCTTATTCCCCTCTCTGCAACCTCAAGCAAAAAGGTCTATCCCAGTGTTGCCCAAACTTGCTTGGCTGGCCCTCTCCCAAGGACCCTGCGGCAGGCCTGGGGCTCCCAAAGAGTCCGAGGTAGACCCGCCAGGTATCGAGCACTGGCCGAGACTGACGCTCCTCCTGTCTCCACTCTGGTCCCTGAGACCCTATTGTCCTGCAGCTGTCTCCTTACCATCTGTTTTTTTGTTGTTGTTGGGTTTTTTTAGTGTACAATTTCTGGTCTCGTATTTTCGTGTATGCTGGGGAACTGTTGGCTGTTTGTGCTTTTCCTCCATAGATCGGCCAGGCTTTTCTCCCGTGTATACAGGTGAAATGGAATCTGCTCCATCCTACTCTGTCACTGTCTTCCCCTCTCTCATCATAACTCTTTATATGTGGATTATTGCATAAGACAGATATTGTAATTCTTTAACAATTCATATGTAAAAACTGGCACGATTGGTATTGGGACCCAAGTCTCTCTACTACCAAGTATTTGACAACTGTGCTATCAGTCTGCTCTCCTTGTTTATAAAACCAGTGGCAAAATAGTTAGGAGTGATATCCCAATGATACTGTAAACACTTAGTAGACAAGAATTATAGCTATAACATTTGTTTCTTCATTTTCTCCCAGAACTGTGCAGGACATAGAAGAATTAAATACTGATTTGCTTAATCAAATGAAGGTAAATCTTCAAAAAGCACAATATGACCAAGAAATATTTTTTCAGCAACTGACTTTAGTGGAGCTTGTTTTTCTTCACAAAGCAAATGAAGTGCTCATTATGTACATTTTGTTTATCATTTTAATTATTGCCAAGGTGGAAAAGGTCTATTTGTGCTTAGAAAGTTAATGAGGAATATATATGTATGGAATGTGGATATACATTCCATACACAACTGACACAGAACCTGAAAGTATTTTAATTTTTAATTTTATTGTTCTTATTTAATTCCTGTGAAAGTTATGATAGGGTTTATTTACTTTTAGGCAATCTCCATCCCTTCTGCTGTGAAGATAGAGCTCCCCACACTAGTCAATGTGTGTGTCTCTGCTAAGCCAACCATATAGAAAACCGCAATCAGCTAAGCGATTGGCTAGAGATGCGTTACTGAGACTGAACACCAGGTTAGAAAGTGGCTGTTGGCAGCTGCATTCTTTTCAAGCATCCTGATTTTTGTTTGGTGGCAAAAGGCAGCCTGAGGCAGGATTGACCAGTTATTCTTATGTCCCTGCTGAAAATATAAGTGTTCCTCTAGTTTGTGAATTCTCAAATGTATTTGTTCAGGTTCCCCAAGAGTTATAAGATTCTCCATTTTATGTTAGATTTTACATCTTTAAAATTGAGGAAAGGATTTTTTTTTGGAAGATGATAGAATAAATGATTACAAAAGCTTCAAATATTACACAAAGTTGCCTAAACATACATTACATGTTGGTTTCTGTGTTTCGTTGTTGTTTTTAAAGAAATATTATGGCACTTGTTAAATAGATTATCTTATCTGCAGGTAGTTTTGGTGATATTTTCAGGGAACCTCTTTTCAACAAAGTTGTTTTCCTTACCATGGTCATGAATCTGAAAGTCAGTCATATGTGTCTTGGATTCTTCTGCCAGAATTATAATTAAGAGGTGTGTGTGTTTTCAGAAGTTTTCTATACTTACATAAATTCTGCATATAGAATTTGAACTGTTCATACAAAAATTAAATTATTCTAGTTCTATATCCTAATTTGTCTTATTTTTAAATCTTGAATATCTTTTTTATTGAGTAAATAATAACATTCAAAGTCATAATGCCAAAAACAGCCATTAATTATTGAGGACACACCATATCTCAGACTTTATGCTAGGATACTTACATCAGCTATCTCATTAACATTTCAATAAATTAGAGGCCCTACTCCAGTTTTATTATTATCTCCATTTTGCAGGCAAGGAAACTAAGTTTAGAGAGGTTAGGTAACTTGCTCAAGGACGGACAGCTGGTAACTGATGGACTCTTTCAAACACTACAGAATACGGCTTCATTTAAAAAATGGTGAACACTTTCCCCCCACAACTTGGACTGACCCAATTTCTGTCCTGATCACCTTATTCCCCATCCCCCAACTCTGTCAATTCTCTGCCCCCTTTCTTACAGCCATCACAGCCCTCAGCTGCAGTCATTGCTGATGGAGGAATGCTGTCTCTCTTTTAAAATAAACTGTATACATTCAGAATTACAGCTTTGGTGGCATGTTAATGGTATTGTATGGTTCTTAGATATAGATGTAGAAACCTCACAATAGCATTATGGATAAGACAATAATCCTTCCATAACTGTTAATTTAAGGCTTTGGCACCCTTTGAGAAGTCTGAATTCATTTTCTGCTTCTACACCTCCATTTAACTTTAGTCCTGTCTGAAGCAGAAGTCTCTTTTTTTAAAAAATATTTATTTATTTACTTATCTTTAGAGGGGAAGGGAAGGAGAAAGGGAGAGAAACATCAATGTATGGTTGCCTCTTGTGTGTCCCCTGCTGGGAACTGGCCTGCAACCCAGGCATGTGCCCCGACTGGGAATCGAACCGCAATCGTGTGGTTCGCAGGCCCGAGCTCAATCCACTGAGCTACACCAGCCAGGGCCAGAAGTCTCTTTAACATATGGAATTAATCAGGGATCCTGCCAAGGTATGGCTGATCCACCACTAATATAGAGTCAGCTCTCGCCACCTTAACAAAAAGTCTTTCTTGCATGGATCTGATTGAAAGCTTAAACTTCATGGCTAATGTACCACTGCCTACTCTTAGGCCAGATACATATCAATTATGGGACCCTTGTACATGATATATCTATCTCCTTTTTTATTTTCCATGCAAGGTGCAAGGCTGTGAAATACTTCTTATATGTTTTGTGGCAAAAGGCAAAGATTCCTAAAATCATATTTATAAGAAATTGCAGAATATTTTCCATGAACTCTTCTGCTAGCCACTGTCATAATCATAATGGCTCCTCAGCGATGTCCACATCCTAAGTCCCAGAACCTGTAAATATGTCATTACCTTATGTGGCGAAGAGAAACTAAGTTCACAGATAAAATTAAGGGTGCAGAAAGAGAAAGAAAGAGCTCATACCCTTTGCAACAGCATGGATGGAACTGGAAAGCATTATGCTAAGTGAAATAAGCCAGGTGGTGAGGGATAAATACCATATAATTTCACCTTTAACTAGAACATAATCAACAAAAGAAAAAAGCAAGCAAAATATAACCAGAGACACTGAAATTAAGAACAATCTAACAGTAACCAGAGGGAGGAGGGGGACAATGGGCAGAAGGGTTTTCAGGAACTACTGTAAAGGATACATGGACAAAACCAAGCGGGAGGGTGGAAGCAAGGGAGGGAAGTGGGTTTGACTGGGGTGGGGGGAAGTGGTGGGGGGAAAATTCAGACAACTGTAATTGAGCAACAGTAAAATAATTTTTAAAAAATTAAGGGTGCTGATCAGTTGACTTTTTTTTACCCTGGCTGGTGTGGCTCAGTGGATTGAGTGCAGGCCTGTGAACCGAAGCGTTGCTGGTTTGATTCCCAGTCAGATCACATGTCTGGGTTGTGGGCCAGGTCCCCAGCAGGGGGCACGCAAAAAGCAACTACAGAGTGATGTTTCTCTCCCTCTGTTTCTTCCTTTCCCTCTCTTCAAAAATAAATAATGCAATTTTTACTTTTTTACTTTTTTAAATTGTAGATGTCTATACTATATATTACTTTGAGATATACAGCATACTGGTTTTACATTTACAAAGTGGTTTCCCTGATAAGTCTAGTACCCACCTGGCACTATAAATAGTTATTAAAAAATATTGACTCAAGTCTCTATATTTTATTTCACATCCCCATGACTGTTTTGTAACTGATCAACTGACTTTTGTTTTTTTTAATATTTTATTTATTTATCTTTAGAGAGGAAGGGGAGAACTATCAATGTATGGTTGTCTCTCGTGAGTCCACTAATGGGAACTGGCCTGCAACCCAGGCATGTGCCCTGACTGGGAATCGAACTGCGAATGTGTGGTTTGCAGGCCCGCGCTCAATCCACTGAGCTACACCAGCAAGGGCTGATCAACTGACTTTAAAAGAAGAAGATTATCCTGGATTACCTGGATGGGCCCAATGTAATCACAAGGGTACATTGAAATTGAACAGGGAGACAGAAGGGGAGTTTGTAGTGATATGTTGTAAGAAAAACTTGACATGTCCTGGCTGGTTTTGAAGAGAGAGGAGGGGGTTATAAGTCATGGAGTACAGGCAGCCTTTAGAAACTGGAGGGGCAAGGAAACCTATTCTCCCTAGAGACTGCAGGAAGAAACACAACCTGCCCACATCTTGATATCAGCCCAAGGAGACCCATGTGAGACTTCTGAAATACAGAATCATAAGATAATAAATTTGCGTTGTTCTAAACTTCCGAGTTAGTGATAATTTGTTATAACAGCAATAGAAATATAATACAACCACCAAATATTTCTTCATAGATTACCAAATCATGGCTGGAACTAAACTTTATTTCAGTATCAAAGTAGAGGACTTTTTCTTCAAAGGAGCACCTTTCTACTTTCTTAATGAGCGATTTTATAGGCTCAACTAGTGGGGACCTTGATATGAGACATATTAACAACACATGGAAAAATTAAATAAGAACATTCAATTATTTGCTTCCTTTTCATTTCTTACATTAAAAGGACTCAGGAGTTCAATGTTCTTGTTGATAGTTGTGTATGTTTTTTAGACCCCTAAGTCTTATTCATTCTGTTTGTCATGGCTATAATTGTAGCATTGGGATGGATTTTACCCCTTGAACAGCAGCAGTAAATAACTAAATTCAATGGCTTTTCAATTCCATGCTTCCTAATGCTAAATGTCATGGTGATTTCATGGAGAATATTTATTCAACAGATCCTGATAGAAGCCTACAACTTCCAGAGGAGAATCCTTTCACTACGCCAGTAATACCAGCCTTTTTGAACAATCACTTTAACAATGGAATACTTTTATAACTAACAAGCTAAAAACTTAGTAAAGTGTAGGTGCTTATTCCCTGTAAGAATGTTTGCCTTGTTACAGACATATGGGACATGATCTACATTATGGCATCTCAGCACTGTTGTTGGCATAAAGAAGTCAAGTTTTCCTCCCTGAACGGGATGCCAAGTCCACATGTTATCCAACACACATCCACAGACAAAGGGGCTGTGGATAGAATGAAAGGGACAAAATTCTCCTTATTACTTACTCAGTGGGTGTGTCATTTAATACAGATTTTTAAAATCACAAGTGTTCACTCAGCAGGTTAAAAATTTCAAATCAGTACCACTAATATTGTCATAGTTAGTCATTTGAAATACTATTTATACATTTAACCATGAAATATGTTACTATTTACATTCACAACTTGGCCTCATATGAAGATACAACCATGCCAAAATCACTGACTCATATGGAAATGTTTTCATTTTATGCTACAACAGAAATCATTGTACAATATACATTAGCATGTTGGCAACATATTGCAACCACGAAAAAAGTTTTATGGTACTCTAATGAAAACTAACATTATCATTCACTGAATATTAGAAAAATCTGATGAGAAGCTTAAGTTTAATATTATAAGTTTAATGTTATAAGAAATAAGTGTTGTGTCCAATCTTTTCTATTATGATGATGGACAAAAGTATAGTACAATTTTATTCTAAGGATGTAATGAGGCAAGTTACAGTTTTGTTGAAAACTCAAATTAATTACTAAGATCTGAAGAATGATCTCACAAGTCATTAAAGTATTTAAATAAGTGTAGATGGGTGGTCAGTAAATGTTGGCTGCCAACAATAAGTGTCAAGCAAGAACAAACAGGGTTCAGCAGTAACACAACAGACTTGGGTGACACCTAAGAAAGAGAAAAAAAACCAATACTTTGTGAATGTACACTTTTCATAACCTATTGCATTGAGTGACTTTGTATATTATTTCTTTTATTTGTCATGCAAAAAAATCTGTGGAGTTTGTCTTATTATTCCCATCTTATATGTGAAACTTAGATTTCAAGAGAATAACAAATTTGATTTCATGGAGCTAGTGAGTTAGAGTTGTCTAAATCCAAAATAAACTCAGACAAGTCTTAAGAGGTAGATAATATTGTTTCCACTTGATGGATGAAAAAACAGATCTCAGAGAATCTGAATGATTTCTTTCATAATGCTTTCATATCAAGGTCATTCTCATATCAAGGTCATGGAAATGCAGCATACTCCTGACTTCTAGGCTATATTGTTTCTATCTAGAACAAGCTAAGGTATCCTTACCTCTTAAAATTATTTCCTGAGGAAAAGAAAATTGAAGGAAACATCAAGAAGAAAAATATTTATAATTTATAAAGTGCCTTTGCCTGATTTTCTTTAGAAGACCTATCCAAGTTTTTATCCTGTTTTGGTTTTTGTGTTTTTTTTTTCAATCAGTGACTCCTTGTCTTGCCTGGAAAAAAAAATTTCAAGTACTTCACAAAAAGAAGGAAAGTGCTGGCTTTTTCCTTATGAGTACACAAATTAAGATATAAGTATCTTCACTGCACTTCTCAAAGCAACAGAGATGTAAACATAAGATTTTAACTATTTTCCTCTTCTCTACAGAGTCTTGAGAGTCACATTGTCTCTTCCTTGTTCAACATGCCATGAAAAGTATTTCCAGCTGATGGATTTGAGGTGCTTAAAACATGAGCTACTAGATGTTAGGAATCTCAAAAATGAAGATATAAAAGTGTGTTCAAGAGTACTTTATTTTGCCATGTATAATGGTGCTTCTATGTATAGTGCTCTCCCACATTTTTGGCCCAAATTTTCAGGAAAAATATTACATTTTAATTTTAAGTTAGTTTTTATGTATTTATATTTAGAAACAAAACCAATTGTTGTATTGTGGGGTTTTATTTTGCATATGGATATCATCATTGCTTTCTAGAGTTACACTTTTAACTCATAAGCATAAATAAAATAATTAAAAACATTTTAGTACTAAACATGTATAATGTGCATCCTTATTTTCCCCCCCAAAATTGGGTAAAAAGTATGCATTATACAAGGGAAAATATGATAACTGCTCACAGGAATAAGCTAAGAAATTGACCCCTTGGTTCTGGGAGGAATGAACACAGAAGGTGAAATGAGCATGAAGTATAACTGAAGAGTTTGTTGCAATTTCTGCCCTCACCTCCAAGTCAGTTTCCAAAGGTGAGAGCAGCAGGGAGAATGTCCTGGAAACTTTGTTCAAAATCCAGTTTCCTGGGCTCCAATCCAACTAACTGAGTTCAGATATCCTAGGGAGACATTAGGTGATGTGAATACTTCCAAGCACTTTCAGTGGTTCCTAGCAGAGGTCTTTAATAGTGTCCCACGGTGATTAACATGCATTTAGAAGTCTACAGTCAGATACACATAACCATTATCTGGAGGACAATCAGCTTTTCTTTTTTTTATTTCCTTCTTGTTTTATTGTTTTTCAATTACAATTGTTCCCATTCCCCCCCCCCCATTATTTTCCTCTTCCCTACACACCCTCACCACTCACATTCAATCCTCAATTCACCACCTGCCATTGTCTATGTCCATGGGACCTTTATATGTTCTTTGATGACCATTCATCATCCTTTCTCTGTTACCTACCTCCACCCTCCCATTGGCTCACAGTCAGTTATTTATTATCAGGTCTCTGGTTCCAAGTTCCTCACTTGATTGTTTTCTTGATTAGGATGAAATTATATGTGAGATTATATGGTATTTGTCTTTCACCACCTGGCATTCTTCACTTAGCATGGTGCTCTCCAGTTCCATCCATGTTGTCATGAAGGGTAGCAACTCCTTCTTTCTTTCTTCTGTGTAGTATTCAGTTGTGTAAATGTACCACACTTTTTGGATCAGATCACTTGCTGATGGGCACTTAGGCTGTTTCCATCACATGGCTATTGAAAATAATGCTGCTACGAACATTGATGTTTCAGGATTCTTAAGGTATAATCCCAGCAGTGGAATCACTAGATCAAAGTCACTTCCATTTTTAGTTTTGGGGGGAAATTTTTACTGTTTTCCACAGTGGCTGCACCACTCTGTATTCCCACTAACAGTATATTAGGGTTCCCTTTTCTCCACAACCTTAACAGCACTTGTCATTTATTGATTTGGTTTTGATGGTCATTCTGACCACTGTGAAAAGCTATCTCATTGTGGTTTTAATTTACCTGTCTTTGATGGCTAATGACATTGAGCATCCTTTCATATGTCTCTGGGCCCTCTGTATGACCTCCTTGGAGAAGTGGAGAAGTGTCTGTTCAGGTCTATTGTCCATCTTTTCATTGGATTGTTTGCCTTCCAATGAAGGCATGGAGTCATGTGGGTTCTTTATATTATTTTTCAAAACAAACCCTTGTCTGAGGTTTATTTGAGAAATATGTTTTCCCATATAGTTGCTTCCCATTTTATTTTGTTGATGGTTTCTTTAGCATGAAGAAGCTTTTTATTTTGATGAGATCCCATTTGTTTATTCTTTCCTTTATGTCCCTTGCTCTAGGAAACATTCTGGTGAAAACTTTGCTGCATGAAATATTTGAGATTTTCCTGCCAATGTTTTCCACTAGGACTTTTATGGTGTCATGATCTATGTTTAAATTTTTTATTCAACTTGAGGTTATTTTTGTGTATGATGTAAGTTAGTGGTCTAGTTTCATTTTCTTGCATGTAGTTGTTTAGGTCTCCTAACACCATTTGTTGAAGAGGCTATTTATACTCCATTTTGTGCACCTGCCCCTTTTGTCAAATATTAATTGACCATAGGGAGTTGAGTTTATTTCTGGGCTCTCTGTGCTATTCCACTGGTCCATGTGTCCATTCTTATGCCGGTACCAGACTGTTTTGATTACAGTGACCTTGTAATACAGTTTGATAGCAGGTATTGTGATCTCTCCTACTTTGTTCTACTTTCTCAAAACTGCTAAGGCTATTTGGTGTTGTTTATGGTTCCATATATATTTTTGAAATCTTTGTTCTATAGCTGTGAAATACATCATTGCTATTTTAACAGGGATTGCATTGAATCTATAAATTGCTTTGGTTAGTGTGGACATTTTTATGATGTTAATTTTTTCAACCCATGAATAGGGTATATGCTTCCATTTATTTGTGTCCTCCTTGATTTTTTCTTCAGTGTTGTATTGTATCTGAGTATAGGTCTTTTGTCTCCTTGGTTAGGTTTATTCCTAGGTACTTTATTTTTCTGGTTGTTCCTGATTTCTGTTTCTGATTTTTCATTGTTGGTATACAAAAATGCCTTTAGTTTCTGAATATTGACTTTGTATCCTCCTGTTATACCAAATTCACCTATTATATTGAATGGTTTTATGGTTCAGTCTATAGGATTTTCTATGTACACTATCATGTCATCTGTAAACAGTGACCGTTTACTTCCTCCTTTCTAATTTGGATGCCTTTTATTTTTGTGTTGTTTGGTCACTGTGGCTAGAACTTCCAATACTGTGTTGAATAGAAGTGGTGAAAGTGGACACCCTTGTCTTATTCCTGATTTTAATAGGCCAGCATGATAAAGGACATACAAACTATCAACAACAGCCAAGTGGAAATGAAGAATATAATTTCTGAATTCAAGAACACAGTAAAAGGAATCAAGCAAGGTAGCTGAAACAGAGGATTGAATCAGCGAGCTAGAGGAAAAGGTAGAAAAAAGTTCCCAAAAAGAACAAGAAAGGAAAAAAGAATCAAAAAAGAATAAAGAGAGCTTAAGGGAACTGCAAGACAATATGAAACATAATAATATCTGTATAATAGGGATACCAGATGGAGAAGAATAGGAGCAAGGGATAGAAAACCTATTTGAAAATATAACAGTGGCAAATTTTCCTAATTTGTTGAGACAAAAAGTCACACAAGTCCAAGAAGCACACAGGGTCCCACTCAAGAAGTACCCAAAAAGACCCACTCCAAGACACATCATAATTAAATTGGCAAAATTCAAAGACTAAAAGAGAACCTCAAAGGCAGGAAGGGAGAAACAGATGGTAACATACAAGAGAGCCCCAACAAATCTAGCTACTCAGCAGAAACACTACAAGCCAGAGAAAAATGGCAAGAAATATTCCCAGTAATGAAAAGAAAAGGCCTGTAACCAAGGCTACTTTATCCAGCAAGGCTCTCAATTAAAACAAAATGTGAAATGTGGCATTTCCCAGACAAAAGAAGGCTGAAAGAATACACATCCACCAAACCAGCATTGCAAGATATGCTAAAGGGGATGCTTTAAAAAGATGAAGAAAAATAGTGAGTGAGATGAAGAAGAGAGAGAGTGAAACACAGGTACAAAGGGGATAAAATGGCAATGGATAAGTAGCTATCAATAATAACCTTAAATGTAAATCGATTAAATGCTCCAATCAAAAGACATAGGGTGAGCAAATAAATAAGAAAACATGACCTGCTCATGTGCTGCCTATAAGAGACCTACCTCAGAACAAAGGATGTACACAGACTGAAAGTGAAGGTTTAGAAACAAATATTCCAAGCAGATGGATGGGAAAAAAAGCCAGGTTAACAATACTTACATCAGAAAAGAATAGACTTCAAAACATAGGTCATAAAAAAAGACACAGATGGACACTTCATAATACTCATGGGAAGAATCCATCACATCAAGATTGTAAATATATATGCACCCAACATAGGAACATACAGATATGTAAGGAAAATCTTAGAGAACTTCAAGAAAGATGTAACAGCACACAATAATAATAGGGGGTTTTAACACCCCACAGTCAACAGTGGATAGATCTTCCAAATCCAATATCGACATTGTGGGACTGAATGTCTCTTTATATCAAATGGGCTTACCTGTTAAATATAGAAATTTTCATCCCAAAGAAACAAAATACACATTCTTTTCAAATGCACATGGAACATTTTCGAAGAACACATGATAGGACATAAAACAAGCTTTAACAAATTCAAGAAAATTGAAATTGTATCAAGCATGTTCTTGGAACACAAAGGTTTGAAATCAGAAACCAACCTCAAAGAAAAAATTTAAAAACACTCAAATGTATGGAAGCTGAGTAGCATGCTATTAAACAATGAATGGGGTCAACAAAGAAATTTTTTAAAGTTTCTGGAAAAAAAAATGAATACACAACAGCCAAAAACCTATGGGATATTGCAAAGGCTGTTCTGAGAAGGAAGTTCATAGCAATACAGGCCTACTTAAAAAAGATAGAAAACATTTCAAATAAACAACCTTGCATCTACAAGAATTGGAGGAACAACAGCAAACAAAGCCTAGATCAAGTAGAAGAAAGGAAATAATCAAGATCTAAGCAGAATTAAATGACAATCAGCTTTTCTATAAAAGTACCTTGTCGTGAAACTGAAGGACTCCTTTATTGAGAGGAACATGTGGGAAAGTAATAGTAATTGAATAATTGCAGTTATTTTTGTTGAAGCTTTCATATACTAAGCAAGCAATATGCTTATAACTTCATATGTGTTGTCTTATGAATTACCAAGTGAAGTATGGGTAGGTCCAATTTGTAGATGGAGAAGCTGAGATTCTTTCTTATGACTCTGTTTAACTTTCCTAAGATCACACAGATAGTAATGATAAATCCTGATTTTAAATGTAAGTCTGTCATACTACAAAGCACATTTTATGGACATTCTATGTCTGCTTATTATGGAATCAATATTAGCACTCAGAAGATTTGAGACCTAAGAATTACATGAGACTTCTAATGTAAAGACCATGGCTAATGAGGGCATGTCCATATCTGAAGGTATTTGTAGAACTTCCAAATTACAAAAGAAGGCAAAGCAATTGGTTTGGATGCTCAAACAATGGAATGAAGAAAACATTTTGGCCATGGGAGTGGCATTGGAAGGGGTAGAGGGCAATGACCCAGAATATCAAGGGTATGAGTGGCCAGGCAGGACACTGCAAACAAAGATGGGTAGTGTCATATCCAGTTACTGTCTTGCAGTGGACACTGAGCCTGCTAAAGAAGGGTTGCAGGGGTAAGTGGGAAACAAAATGGCTTAAATCCTCACTTCCCCAAAGGGCAGTCGGCACTATGACACTGCTACAAACACAGACAGCCACAGGCTTGACTTATCATTACATCCAGTCCTTGCTTCAAACCATTACACAACATGGCATTGATTCTTTTCAAGCAGAAACATTTAAAATGGAGAGAGGGGTTCATTGGGTAGAAGTGTGAGCACCCAGGGAGCAGGGAAGATAATGCACACACACGTAGTTAATCTCTCCCCGAGAGCAAGGCAGTATGTGCAAGAATTTCAAAATACAACTTTCAAAATCCAAACGCAACTTTGGACTTTGAACAAGTTACTTAACTTCTCTGGGCCTAAATCTTCTCTTCTATAAATTGAGGAGAATAAATAGCGTTTATCAAAGATTTGTGGAGGTCCCATGAAATAATGAATATGAAGTGCTTAGTACAATGTTTGACGAATTGTATAGGCTCAATAAAGTGGACCCATTGTTATTATTAGAAGTAAGATTTAGAATGAACAACTAAGACTTATATCTTTCTCTCTAAATCTAGATATATATGTATTCAAAAGTGCTTATATTCTGAACTTCCTGTTTATGATAACATCCTTAGCACTGACAATGACTCAGACAAAGCTAGAATTTACTGTCCACATTCTTCCATTTCTAAGTTAACTTTAGTTTCTTCACCTCTTAATGATGAGGATAATCCATCTCACAAGGTGGTTGTAAGCATGGAGTGAATTACAACATAGAACGTGCTTTGTACAATACCAGCACATGAATGGTCATGTGATATATACAGTATTTAAGTTCCACCTGAAGCTTTAAATGGGATGTTTCTCATATAGAAGTCTTTCTGAATCTATTGTCTTTTAGCTCTCCCTTTGGAAATGGGAATTATTGTAAATGAGGAGTGCCAATCTTAAGTAATCACAGTACATTTAGCAGCCTCTTGCTTAATTTGGCACCGTTGCTTTAGGAAGTTTGCAAAATTTCTTTAGGTTTTACTAATGTTGCAATGGTGGGATTAAAATGGAACAAAAGGAAACAGAAATTAGATTAAATGGACTTCTAACCCACCAGTCTAGTAACAGCTTGCAATGTCCTTCACGGTTTATAGGCTATGATTTTTCTCCATCAGGAGACAAAGGATAAGCATGCCAAAGGCATCACAAGTCACTCTGTAAGCAAAGAGTCAAGGATATAATTTCTGTTTACATCAATGTGACACTCCTAAAATCTGATAAAACTCATTTCAAATCCTTGCTTCATATATTATAATCACCTGAGAAGCTTTTTAAAAATATATTGTAGCCCAACCAAATGTCAGATAAAATATAAGGCCCTGTGGTGGGGCTCATCCATGAGTTTGTTTGTTTGTTTCAAAGCTCTCTAGATGATTCAGATGTCAAAACAAAGTTAAATAAGGCAGTTATTAAAGTTCTAATAAGGCAGATTCCAAGATAGAGACAGAAAAACAAAGGTAACAAGTTGGATGGAATGAGTGTTTCTGTTGTCTGCAAAAGTAATGGTCAACATAAATGACTCATTTAGTTGCTGCCTATGTCTGGTGGTGAAGTAAATTACTTCAACTGTAAATAGTTCATTTACATATACACAGCCCACACATAATTTTGAATTCCTGATGATGCTCTAAATGGTAATTACAATGAAAAATAAGCTATCCTATGTGTAAATACACATACAAATCTGCTAGTTAAATTCATGTAATTTTCAATTTGTCCACATTCCCACCTGAAAAGTTTAATACTTTTCCCCCACATTGTAGACAACCACAGTAGTCTCTGAAAAAATGTTCAACCTCAACATTATCTCTCATAATCTTTTAGTCAAATGAACTTTATGAGATGAAACAAACCTAATAGATTAGCATTAGATTAATGTAGGTCCTCTTTACTCAACCATCATTCTGGGTTCAATGACCATTACAGAATTTGGTCCAATAAGGAGAACAGATGTTTCTCAGTTCCTAGTGAGAGGCAATAAATGAAGTCAATAAGTATCAATGGCTTATTATCAGACCTTGAAATAATCTCTTTCTTTTTTTATTATGAGAATACTTTTACTATTTTACTATTAACATATTTGATCTGAGCATGTAACAAATAAGTACATATTAGCTTTAAGAAATTTCTTTCCATTTCTCTGTTTGTTTTTTTGTTTGTTAAAATAGTGGCAAATTTTACCAAATTGCTTTGGTAATTCTCATGATTATATATTATTTTTTCTTTTTTTAAATATATTTTATTGATTATGCTATTGCAGTTGTCCCATTTTTTCTCCCCTATTTTGCCCCTCTGCCCTGTAACTTCCCTCCCATCATCATTCCCCCACTTTAATCCATGTCCATCATTCATACACATAAGTTCTTTGATTCTCCATTTCCCACACTATTCTAACCTCCCCCTGTCTATTTTGTACCTACTACTTATGCTTCTGACTCCCTGTACCATTTCCCCCATTCTCCCCACCCCTTCCTGCTATTAACTCCCCATGTGATCTATATATTTGTGAATCTGTTCCTGATCTAATTTGCTTAGATGTTTTTGATTTTTTAGGTTTGGTTGTTGGTAGTTGTGAGTTTATTTTGTCACTTTACTTTTTATATTTTTTATCTTCTTCTTTTCCTTAGATAAATTCCTTTAACATTTCATATAATAAAGACTTGGTGATGATGAACTCCATTAACTTGACCTTATCTGGGAAGCACTTTATCTGCTCTTCTATTCTAAATGATAGCTTTGCTGGATAGAGTAATGTTGGATGTAGGTCCTTGCCTTTCATGACTTGGAATATTTCTTTCCAGCCCTTTCTTGCCTGAAAGGGTTTTTTTTTTGAAATCATAATAGTTTTATGGGAACTCCTTTGTAGGTAACTGTGTCATTTTCTCTTGCTTTTTTGAAGATTATCTCCTTATCTTTCATCTGGAGTGAGGTAATTATGATGTGCCTTGATGTGTGCTTCCTTGGGTCCAACTTCTTTGGGATGCTTTGAGCTTCCTAGACTTCCTGGATGTCTATTTCCTTTGCCAGATTAGAGAAGTTTTTCTTCATTATGTTTTCAAATAAATTATCAATTTCTTGCTCTTCTCCTTCTGGCACCCCAATGATTTGGATGTTGGTACACTTAATGTTGTTCCAGAGGTTCCTAAGCTTCTCCTCATTTTGAATTCTTGTTTCTTCACTCTATTCTGGTTGACTGTTTATTTCTTTCTTCTGCTCCAAATCATAGATCTGAGTACTGGCTTCTTTCCCTCCATTGTTGCTTCCCTGTACATTTTCCTTTATTTCACTTTTTATAGACTTCACTTTTTCTTCTATTTTTTGACCATACTCAACCATTTCTGTGAGCACCCTGATTACCAGTGTTTTGAACTGTGCATCTGATAGGTTGGCTATCTCTTCACTACTTAGCTGTTTTTTTCTGGTGCTTTGATCTGTTCTTTCATTTGGGCCATATTTCTTTGTCTGTTTGCTACATAGTAAGAGGGGGGGCATTAGGTACTCACCTGGGAGTTGGGGGGATGCAATTCATGTTACTGTGTTGTGGTACTGTACATGGGGGAGGGGTCTGAGAGGGAACAATGTCACTTGCTCAGCTCTCTGCCAGCATTCAGTTACTTCCTTTGCTACACACAAGCAAATTGGGACCTTCTGACGCTGTTTCCCGTGTGGGTGGGCTTGTGTAAGTTCTAAGACCCTCTGAGTCTCTCCAATGAACTCTGCTGTGAGTCTGGGAGTGTCTTGCTGCCTCAATCCCTGAAGATTTTTTCAATAACAGATTTGAGGCTTTATTTCTCCATGCTGAAACCCTGGGTTTGCTCTCTAGTTGTTACTCCTGGTTTATCTGCACACAAATGTGGAACTGTCTGCTCTGCCAGCCACCACCTCATTGGGTCTTCCAGACACCACCTTGCCCGCCTTGGTTCTGTGGCCACAACCTTGCTGTGAGGCCTCTCCACCCTGGCTGACTGTCTCCATTCCTCCTACTGGTTTAGATGGATGTTTCTTCTTTAAATCCTTGGTTGTTGGACTTCCATACAGTTCAATTTTCTGATAGTTCTGGTTATTTTCCTATTTTAAATTTGTTGTCCTTTAGTTGTGTGAAGATGCAAAGTGTATCAATATATGCCTCCATCTTGGCTGTAACTAGGCCTTGAAATAATTTCTGATAGGCCTTAAATCCCATTCATTTGTATGTCTCATAAAAATGATGTAGCCAAAATAAAAGAAAGAAAACCTCATCATATGGAACATCAGCAAACATGCCTGGTAAGAACAGCTAAAATGCCAATCTGACAAGAAACCTAAGACTGTCTTGAGATTTTTAGAGTTCTTTGTAATCGAAAATGAATATTCTAGACTGTCTTCTCTACTCTCTTAATTCCTCAGCATCATTTTAAAATTCAGTTATTTGCACAGGTAACAATGGTAAGGGGAACACAAAATAAAAATCTATTCCATCTATACCACCAACATCTTCCCCAATGAACTCCTCACCTAGACCCAGGGGAAATTGGGGGAAATGAGTTAGTAGAGTTAGCTACTATTTAGAAATGAAACATCATCACACATTAATATGTTATGACTTCATGGTTTATACCTATTCTATACTATTCTTTTCTTCTCTATTTCTGTTGTGAGTAACTTTATATTACACTCAGGACAAGCATGTGGTAGAGAGTTATAAAATAAAGAAAGCACTGAATGAAAATACAGCTTTTTATGTAAGAGATGTCAAATATATATACAAATATTTATTGTATTATTTGATCTGATCTTCTGGCATTAGAATATATAGTGTGTGGTTTTTTATGGAAAAGACTTTACTTTTCACCTTGGCTGGTATAGCTCAGTGGATTGAGCATTGGCCTGTGAAGCAATGGGTCACCAGTTCAATTCCTAGTCAGGGCACATGCCTGGGTTGCAGGCCAGGTCCCTAGTAGGGGACACATGAGAGGCAATCACACATTGAAGTTTCCCTCCCACTCGTTCTCCTTCCCTTCCCCTCTTTCTAAAAATAAATAAACATAATATTTTTTTAAAAAAGACTTTACTTGGGTTTTATTAACTGCAATGCCATATGCCTAGTCAAAGAAAAGGCATTTGGAGACATCAGGCTAGCTTTTGTGTGTTCACACCGCACATACACACAAACACAGTAAATAAAAATAGAGCTAAAGAGTATAGTATATAAGTTGTTTTGCATGTAAATTGTTTTGTTATAGAAGGCTGATAGACCAGAAATCATTGTAGCAGTTGAAATGAACTTTGGACAAATCCTTGGATCAGAATTTCTCTTACCATAAATATGAATAAGAATGTAATGTATTGGCTTGCATTACATATCACTACATTAATGCTGAAGTTCAACAAATAGTACCAAAAAAGTGATTTTTTTATTTTTGTGGAAAATATCTTGCCTGCAATAAAGTTATATATATTTAAGCAAATGATTAAAATTTACAGAATATTTTAGACCCAAGTTTTAAAATTGATAGCATTATTCACTTCATCCAATTGGTTATTACCCAACAGTAGTCACAGTTCAAAGAGGATAACCCTATCTGCTTTCTGCATAATCTTGCTCCCTTTACCAAATCTATTTTTATAGCTCTTGTTCCATTTAAATCCTCATTTTTCAGGGATTTTCCATCATTTATTCTCACATTGTTTTCAATCTTAATATAAATTGGCTCTGCCTCTTACATTGTTTCTCCGATACCCTTTTTGTTAAATGAGAGCTCCTATTTCTAGATTTCTTATTAAGAACTAACTCAGGTTCCTTCTCAAAAATATTTGCAGGTAGCATACCTTCAAAAGACAAGAGAAATTCTCCCTTAAGACAATATAAAATAAGACAACCTATATGTTTTTAAGACATTCAAGAGATTTAATGGCTAAATAAATATTTGTTTTACATTACAGAGAATCAATTAAAACAGGAACATCTACAAAGGACACATGAGCAAAACCAAGGGGACTTGGGATCAGGGGTGGAAGGTGGGGATGGCTGGGGTGGGTGGAATGGTGGGAGAAAAAATGAAGCCAACTGTACTTGAACAACAATAAAAATAGTTGAAATTTAATAGAAACACAAGGACAATTTTACATGCATTAAATGTCTAAGAAATACATAAATATATAACAAATTTTTCACTATACCTTGAAAAAATTAAAAAGTTTTGCAGCCTAAATTTAAACAAAGTTATAGAAATAGCTGAACTTCCCTTGCAAAAACCTAAATCAATTGTTGACTACTTAAGGAAATACAATATTACAAATTGGATGGTGGGATTTTAAGGGTAAGAGAAGGAAAGTGATATCAAGGCCTCACAAGAATTATATGTTGTCTTCATGAAACCACATGTGCTAGCTACAAACATACTGTTAGAAAACTGGCAAATGACTGTTCTCTTTGTAAAACCTCCTTCCTTTCTTGTGTGTTTTGGTTTTTTGTTTTAATTGTCTAGACTCCATAATCAATAAGTAAATTGTGCAGTGCCAGGGAGATGGTTGGGAGCACTTAGAATTGATGCTTACACTATTCTCCTTACATAGGTGCTAAGACACCTGCCAGTCAGTTAAAATTTCTAGCCAACAAAACAGCAAACCATCTAGCCTGGTTCTGCAGAGAGAGAGAAATATCTATTGACTTAATTGACCATCATGGTGTGGTTGAATCTTCTGGGTTAATTAAAGAAGATATTGAGGGGTATAATTTCCAGAACACCACTTTTCCTTTCCCTCCTTTAGCTTTTGGTTATTTTTCCCTCTAACTAGAACACTAAAGCAATGTAATAACCTAGAAATCAGTCGAGAAAAGACATTAGTAGGCCAAGTGATCTTGAAAAACTTTATTTTTCTTATTCACTTCTCCATTAAGAGAGATTAAGCACAAGTTCCTTCTCATTACAAACAAAACCTCCTGGAATCTTTTTTTTCAATGGTAAACTTCAAATAATACTTATTTTTTAGGGCTTTTATGAAGCTAAAATGCTTTTTTTAAGATTTTTTTTATTTATTTATCTTTAGAGGGGAAGGGAAGGAGAGAAGGAGAGAAATATCAATGTATGGTTGCCCCTTGTGAGTCCCCTGCTGGGAACTGGCCTGCAACCCAGGCATGTGCCCTGACTGGGAATCGAGCCGCGATCATGTGATTCACAGGCCCGTGCTCAATCCACTGAGCTACACCAGCCAGGAAGCTAAAATGCTTAAAATCACCTGATCTAGATGCTGCAAACTCAAATGCATACAGGATGCAGAAATTAATAAATAACCAAAGTGACCAAGACTTTATTTAAGATGGATTTACTAATCAACCTTAGTACCAGTTAATTATCTCCTTGGAGCAAAGGGACCCAACGATGCCTATAGTTATGATATTATTCACAGAAACTGGAAATTTATATTCTTATGTAAATTGGGTTGTGACAAAAGTTTTTAAATCCTGAGGCAATTCAATATCTGATGGGCTAATGCCTTGTAGACAGTTTGAAGTCTGTGGTCTAACATATAGAAGGTAGTCAATATTCCACCTTATTTCTCTCACTTCTATCTAAACTATAGGGTAACTATTTAGGTTAAGATGCCCCATAGGTTGAAGATAAGCCACCAAAGAAACACAGAAGTTAAGTGTCATCTGTTAGCTTTTGAAATACAGTAAGGACAGTGTTGATACCTTTTGCTCAGGAAAACCCCAGAAGAAGAACATAACTTTGCACTATGTATCTGGTGGCCATGTGACTGTCAGGGGACAGCTGAAAATGTATGTGCTAGTAGAGAGCAAGATTGTCATGGATAATGAACCCACTTTAATGGAAAATAGTCAACTGCAGAAGCTGAGAGTATGGAAGCCCAGACACTGAGTTAATGAGCACTTTGATGAAGAAAGCCAGGTTGGTTTGGAGATGGACTACTAATCTTTGGTGTTTCCCTGGACATGAGCTCAACATGACATTTTTACTAATTGCTAATCATGTAACAAATGTCCTAGTGTAGAACCAGCAGGTAATACAAAATTACAGGGTAAAGAAATTTTAGGATGTCATATGACATAACCTTGTTGTCAAACATAGACAAATAAAAGCTGAACTGAAGAGACACAACTTGGGGAATAAACTGTGAAGATCTGCATACAGCAAAGGTTGAATTAAAAACATGAAATAGAACAACCAATCAGATGGAAAAAATAAATCCAGCACTGAAGAAACTGGTGATTTAAAAAAAAGGCACAAAGGAATAGCCCAAACAAGATGTCAAATCTAGGAATCTGTTAAAAAACATAAAACTTACTTGAAAAACTGTCCAGGGGAAAATAATTCTCAGTAGGAAAATAATTCCTTCCTCAGCATCTAAGTTCATTGTTAATATATCTTTCCAGTTTTAAATGGCAACTTCCGTGATCAGTTAGTGAGTACCGTGGTGCTGTCTATAAAGAAGATATAAACAAAAGCTTTGCAAATTCTGGCCAAGACAAAAATGTCCCAAATGGTTAAATCCTCATACAGATGGTTGAAGAATGAACATGACAACAAAAAAATGTGTATACACATTGCATTTGAAATGATGGCAAATAGTTGCCACTGAGTGCTCAGACTAGACCTTGTAGGGAATGCCTATCTTATAAGGTTTCTGAAGAGCAAGAAATTTAATCTTACATTATGTTTCTTTAATGTCTCTAATGCCCACTAAATTTTAAGCACCTCAAAGACATGATGTCACTTTTGTTCACCCATGCAATTTTAGCCCTTAAGACAGGAAACAGTATCTGTGGAATGAATGAATAAGTAAATGCATTTAAAAAATAAATCCAGTAGCTTGAGCTGCATAATAACAAACAGTAACAACTGTGTTCTCAGTAGTTATCCAGCTCTTATAATATTACTTACAATATTTCTATTGTATAAGGGAAGAAAATACTATTATTTCATTTTACAGATGAGGAAACTGAGGTTCAGAAAGTGTGAGGAATGGAATTAAATTCATATAACTAGTAAGTGGCAGCAATAATATTTGATCCACTAATTCATTCATCTATAAGCATACATCTTGTTTTGTTTTAAAACACCATTCTATTTAGTTTCATGCAAATAAGCTTAGAAAGAGTAGCTCAAACTATTAAAAAAAAAAACAGAAGCCTTAAATCCAGGTAATCTATTCTAACTTGTCTGCTCTTACACTACAACCATCATACCTGTTTTGTTTTTCTCCCTGAAGCTCTGGCAAACAATACCTCTAGAGCAAATTTTACACAGCATCTACCAGTACATTCTGGATGTGTAATAAATAAATGTTGATGTCAGAACTACCATAACAGACAGAATTCATTTCATGTAAAATCAAGACACAAACTGCCATTTCGGAGACTGTATATACCAATCTGAATTTGAGATCAGACTTCTAAATCTAACTGCAATGTGAGGGAAATACCTATCAGAACTCAAACTAAAAACTTGGGTCACTCTATCTAGCAAGTATTCATTTTGTTAGTCCTCTCTTTTGTGAGTAAAAGTAAGTAGATTCTGCAAAAAGTTAAAGTTAACTTCTGTGTTATTTCATGCTTATTTTTAAAAATTATTTTATTGTTCTTTAATTGTAGTTGTCTACATTCCTCATCCCCACTACTCCACCCACCCCAGCCTAACCTACCTACCTCCCTTGCTTTCATCCTCCCCCTAGGTTTTGTCCATGTGTCCTTTGTAGTAGTTCCTGAAAACCATTCCCCCATTATACCCTCTAACCTTCCCTCTGGTTACTGTCAGATTGTTCTTAATGCCAATGTCTCTGCTTATACTTTGTTTGTTTTTTACATTTGCTGATTAAGTTCCACTTAAAGGTAAGATCATATGGCATTTGTCCCTCATTATTTGGGTTATTTCACTTAGCATAATGCTCTCCAGTTCTATCCATGCTATTGTAAATGGTAGGAGCTCCTTCTTTCTCTCTCCTGCATAGTATTCCATTGTGTAAGTGTACCATTGTGGTTTTTTTGTTTGTTTTTTTTAATTAAATTTTATTTATTTATCTTTAGAGGGGAAGGGAAGGAGAGAGGGAGAGAAATATCAATGTATGGTTGCCTCTCATGAGTCCACTGCCAGGAACTGGAACCGGGAACTGGCCTGCAACCCAGGCATGTGCCCTGACTGGGAGTCAAACCGCGATCGTGTGGTTTGCAGGCCCGCGCTCAATCCATTGAGCTACACCAGCCAGGGCCCACTGTGTAAGTGTACCATTGTATTTTGATCCACTCCTCTACTGATGGGCACTTAGGTGGCTTCCAGCAATTAGCTATTATAAGTTGTGCTGCTATGAACATTGGGGTGCATAGGTTCTTTTGCATTGGTGATTCAGGATTTTTAGAATATTGTTCCAGAAGTGGAGTTGCTGGGTCAAAAGGCAGTTTCATTTTTAGATTTCTGAGGAAATTCCATACTGTTTTCCACAGTGGCTGCACCAGTCTGCATTCCCCCCAACCGTGCACTAGGGTTCCCTTTTCTCCGCGTCCTCTCCAACTAGTTTGTTGCTTTGTTTATGATGGCCATTCTCATGGATGTGAACTGGGATCTCATTGTAGTTTTAATTTTCATCTCTCTGATGGCTAGTGATGCTGAGCATCTTTTCATGTCTCTGAGCCCTCTGTACATCCTCCTTGGAAAAGTATTTGTACAAGTCCTTTGCCCATTTTTAAATTTTTTTTTTTGGTCTTCCTGGAGTGGAGTCATGTGAATTCTTTATATATTGTGGAGATTAAACTTTTGCCCAAGATGTGATTGACAAATATGTTCTCCCATATAATTGGTTCTCTTTTCATTTCAATACTGTTTTCTTTAGCTATGCAGAACCTTTTTAATTTGATAAGGTCCCATTTGTTTGTTCTTTCCTTTATATCCCTTGCTTTAGTGAAGATGTTGCTGAATGGGATATCTGAGATTTTCCTGTCGATGTTTTCCTCTAGGACTTTAATGGTGTCATGACTTATATTTAAGTCTTATATCCACCTTGAATTTGTTTTTATGTATTGTGGGGGAAACTTTGCACACAAGTGTCCCCGTCTGCCATGGATGAAAATAAACTACCAAGACATGATCTGCTTGGGGAGGAGAGTCATCAATCTCTCACAGCAGAAGGACCAAGAACCCCTTCCTCAATGGCTTTTATTAGGTTCATAATACACAGGAATACACGTAAAGCTCATCAATCAATGTCAGGCTGCAAGGATCAAACAGTAGATAACATTTCAAAGAAATCTGAGGGCTTAATCTTAGCCAGTGTCTGTCAGGTAAGGGGGCTGCAAAAACTTTGAGAGACATACTCATTTCCTGCTTGGACCCTTATCATGTGGATGAAAGCACTCCTAGCAAAGCAGGCTTCAGAGGACTTTGTGAATTCTTTCTAAAGCCTGATCACCCTGGATCCCACTCTAGCCAGCAAAGGGCTGCACCACCTTCCCCATCATAGGTTTTTAGGCTTAAGTGGATTAGAGCCAAGAAGCGCTTCTCCCAGACAGAAATAGGAACTCAGGCTATGTCAGAATAGCCGGAGAGCGAGGGTCCATCACCCACCCCTTCTTTACAGCAGCCCTCCGAGTCCTTCATTGAGGGCCTCTCAAGTGATCATGTCTGGCTTAGGTTGCCCCCCCTCTGAGGGGTCTTACCCATCATTGACTAACCGACCAAGCACTGGAGGCCAGAGATGGATGAAGCAGAAGCAGCCTTCCTGCCAGGGAGATAAGCTTTGTCTCCTTAGTGGCTCACAGTGCAAAGGTCACTCACTCAGCTTTGTCCACGCAGGCAGTTACAACTCCTGAAACCAGGCAGAGTAGTTTCCAACAGTGTGTGGTATAAGTTGGTGCTCGAGTTTCATTTTTTGGCATGTAGCTGACCATATCTCCCAACGCCACTTGTTGAAGAGGCTATTTTTACTCCATTTTATGCCTCTTCACCCTTCGTCAAATATTAATTGACCACAGAGAATTTGGTTTATTTCTGTTCTCTCTGTGCTATTCCATTACTCCATGTGTCTGTTCTTATTCCAGTACCAGGCTGTTTTGATTACAGTGGCCTTGTAATATACTTTGATAGCAAATGATTGTACTCCTACTTTGTTTTGCTTACTCAAAATTGCTACAGCTATTCAGGGTCATATATAGTTCCATATAAATTCCTGAACTGTTTGCTCTCTAACTATGAAACATGTCATTGGTACTTTAATAGGTACTGCATTAAATCTATATATCACTTTAGGTAGTATGGATGTTTTGAAGATGTTAATTCTTCCAACCAATGAGCATGGTAAATGCTTCCATTTGTTTTTATCTTACTTACATCCTTCAGTATTGTATAATTTACTGAGTATAAGTGTTTTATCTCCTTGGATAGGTTTATTCCTAGTACTTAATTTTTCTTATTGCTATATCAAATGGGAATTTTTCCTTACATCTGTTTCTGATACTTCATTTTTGGCATACAAAAATGCCTTCAATTTCTGAATATTAACTTTGTATCCTACTGATTTGAAAAATTCACTTATTAAGTCAAGTAGTTTTTTGGAGTCTATAGGATTTTCTTTGTACACTATTATGTCATCTGCTAACAATGACAGCTTTGCTTCCTCCTTTCCAATTTGGATGCCTTTTATTT
The DNA here is from genome assembly GCF_014824575.4 of Sturnira hondurensis. Lineage (NCBI taxonomy): Eukaryota > Metazoa > Chordata > Mammalia > Chiroptera > Phyllostomidae > Sturnira > Sturnira hondurensis. The sequence continues at coordinate 14,904,566 of NW_028075471.1, forward strand.
CTTTTTCTTGTCTGGTTGCAGTGGCTAGGACATCCAATACTATATTGAATAGGAGTGGCAAAAGTGGGCATCCTTGTCTTGTTCCTAATTTTAATGGAAATCTCTAAGTTTTTGCCCATTGAGTATGATGTTGGGTGTAGGTCTTTTGTATATGGCCTTTGTTATGTTAAGGAATGCTCCCTCTATTACCCCTTTGCTAAATGTTTTTATCATAAATTGGTGCTGCACATATTGAAATGCTTTTTCCACATCTATTGATATAATCATGTGATTTTTGTCTTTTATTTTGTTTATGCGATGTGCTACATTTATTGATTTGTGAATATTGTACCATCCTTGCATTCGTGGGATGAATCTCACTTGGTCATGTTAGGTGATCTTTGTAACATATTGCTGGATGCAGTAAGCCAATATTTTCTTGAGGATTTTAGCACCTGTGTCAATATTGCCTGAAGTTTTATTTCTTTGTTGTGTCTATCTGGTTTTAAAATTACAATGATATTGGCTTCAAAAAAGAGTTTGGGAGTCTCTCATGTTCTTGAATTTTTTTGGAATAATATGTAAAGAATAGGGGTTAACTCTTCCTTAAATGCTTTGTGAAATTCTCCTATGAATCCATCTGGTCCAGGGCTTTTGTGTGTTGGGAGCTTTTTGATTACTGCTTCAATTTCATCTGCTGTTATTTGTCTGTTCAGGCTTTCTGCTTCTTGTTCATTAAGTTTTGGAAGATTATATTTTTCTAGAAACTTGTCCATTTCTCCTAGGTTTTCAAATTTTTGGCATATAGTTCTTCATAGTAATTTTTTACAATCCTTTGTATTTCTGTGGTATCAGTTGTAATTTCGCCTCTTTCATTTCTGATTGTGCTTATTTGTGTCCTCTCTCTTTTTTTCTTGATGAGCCTGCTTAAAGGCTTGTCAATTTTGTTTATCTTTTCAAACAACCAGGTTGTAGATTTATTGGTGGAATGTATAGCATTTTGATCCACTCACTTACTGAAAGGCAATCATGCTTTAAATCTGTACATGTTTAATTCTGCTCTGATCATTGTTATTTCCTTCCTTCTACATCCTCCGGGCTGTCTTTGATGTTGTTCCTCAAGTTCTTGTTGGCGTAGGGTTAGGTTCTTTATTTGAAGTGTTTCTATCTTCTTTGGTAGGCCTATGTCACTATGAACTTCCCTCTTAAGACTGCCTTTGCTGTGTCCCATAACTTTTTGGTTGTTGTGATTTTATTTTCACTTGTTTCCAGAAAATTTTTGATGTCATCCTTGATCTCATTCTTCACCCATCCATTTTTCAGTAGGATGGTATTCAATCTCTATGAGTTTAAGTGTTTTGGGGTTTTTCCCTTGAGTTTGCATTCTAGTTTCAGTCCTTTTTTGTCAGACAAAATGCTTTATATGATTTCAATTTTCTCAAATTTGTTGAGGCTTGTTTTGTGTCCTATCATGTGATCTATCTTTTAAAATGTTCCATGTGCATTTAAAAAATGTGTATCTTGCTTCTTTGGGTTGAAAGGCTGTATATATATCAGTTAAATCCATTTGATCTAGGATATTGCCACAATATCTTTCTTGATATTTTTTGCTTGGAAGAACCATTCATTTTTGGCAGTGGGGTATTAAAATCCCCTCTGATAACTGTGTTGCTATCAATATCTTTCTTGAAGTCTTCCAAGACATTCTTTATGTATTTCGGTGCTCCTATGATGGGCACATATATATTTACAGTGTTTATGCCTTCTTGATGGATTCTTACCTTGAGTATTATGAAATGATGTTCTGGGTCCTTTTTTTGTGGCTCTTTTTTTGAAGTCTACTTTGTCTGGTATGAGTATTGCTACCCCAGCTTTTATTTCCTGTTCACTTGCTTGGAATATTTGTTTTTAACCCTTCACTTTCGGTCTATGCAGGTCTTGCATTCTAGGTGGATCTCTTGTAGGCAGCGCATGTGTTGGACATGTATTCTTATCTATTCAGCTATTCTATGTCTTTTGATTGGGGCATTTAATCCATTTACATTTAAGGTTATTATTGATTGGTACTTATTAACTGTTGCTATTTTTTCATACCTGTGTTTCTCTCTCTCTCACTGTATTTCTTCCTGTTCTTAAAGCAGAACCTTTAGCATCTCTTGCAGAGCTGGTTTGGAGAACATATATTCTTTGGGGCTTCTTTTGTCTGTGGAGCTATATTATTTTGGCATTCCATTTTAATTGAGAGTCTTGCTGGATAGAGTAGTTTTGGTTGCAAGCTTTTGGTTTTCATTATTTGGAATACTTCTTGTCATTCCCTTCTTGCTTGGGGTGTTTTTATTGAGAAGCCAGCTGCTAGCCTTTTCGGGCTCCCTTGTGTGTTACTTCCTGTTTCTTCCTTGCTGCCTTTAATATTCTTGCTTTGTTTTAGAATTTTGTCATTTTAATTATGAAGTATCTTAAAGTGGGCCTCTTTGAGTTTCTCTTGATTGGGACTCTCTGTGTTTCCTGGATTTGTGTGACTTTTTTCTTTCATCAAATTAGAGAAGTTTTCCATCATAATTTTTTCAAACAGTTTTTCTATCCCGTGCTCTTCTTTGTCTCCTGCTGGTATCCCTATTATATGGATATTATTATGTTTCATGTTGTCCTGCATTTCCTTTAACCCCTCTTCATTCTTTCTTAGCCCCTTTTCCTTTTCTTGCTCTTTCTGGGTATTTGTTTTTTCTATTTTCTCCTCCAACTCACTGATCTGATCCTCTGCTTTATCTCGCCTGCTCTTGATTCCTTCTGCTATGTTCTTCAATTCAGAAATTGTATTCTTGAAATTTTCTTGGCCCTTGTTAATAGTTTCCATTTCCCTTTTCATGTTGATATAATTTGCAGTGATTTCATCATAGTTCCCCTGTAGTTTTTGGTAATTCTTTGTGAGTTTATTGAACTTCCTGATAACATTTGCTTTGAATTCACTATCTGATAGCTGACATACATCTATTTTATTTAGCATTCTTTCTGAGGCTTCTTCCTTCCTTTCTATTTGGGGATTGTTTCTTTGTCTTCCCATTGTTTATGAGACTCTTCTTGTTAGCATCGGCTTCTTAAATTGATCTGTTCAGACACCCTGTGTTTCTGGTGTGAACTTCTATGGTAGAAGACCTGTGACATTCTCAGTAGTGCATTCTCCATGATCTACTAAGATCTCAGGTCTTGGGCTGTCATTTATGTTGGCTCTTGGGATGTCTTTGGGTTTATTTTATTATTTTATTTTATTTTACTTTATTTTATTTTAATTGTTGTTCAAGTACAGTTTTCTGTCTTTTACTCCTATCCCAATCCACCCACCTAACCTTCCCCTCTTCCTCCCATTTCCACCCTCCCTAGTTTTTGTCTATGTGCCTTTTATACTAGTTCCTCTAAATTCTTCCCCTTTTCCCCTGACATTACCTCTCCTCTCCTCTCTGGTCACTGTCAGCTTGCTCTCTATTTCAGTGTCTTTGGTTATATTTTGCTTGTTTGATTGTTTTGTTGATTAGGTTCTCGTTAAAGTTGAGATCATATGATATTTGTCTTTCACCACTTGACTTATTTTGCTTAGCATAATGCTTTCCAGTTCTATCTATGCTGTTGCAAATGGCAGGGGCTCTTTCCTTTTTTCTTTCTGCTGCATAGAATTTCATTGTGTAAATGTACCATAGTTTTTTAAGCCATTCATTTACTGACAGGCACCTAGGTTGCTTCCAACAAATGGCTATTGTAAATTGTGGTGCAATGAGCATTGTGTGCATAGGTTCTTTTGGATTGGTGTCTCAAGGTTCTTAGGGCATTATCCTAGCAGTGGAATTGCCGGGTCAATAGGCAAATGCATTTTTAGTTTTCTGAGAAACTTCCATACTGTTTTCCATATTAATTGTACCAGTCTGCAATCCCACCAACAATGCACTAGGGTTCCCTTTTCTTCATAACCTCTCCAACACTTGTTTGTTGCTTTGTTTATGATGACTATTCTGACTGGTGTAAATTAGTATCTCATTGTGGTTTTAATTTGCATCTCTCTGATAGCTAGTGATATTGGGCATATTTTTATGTGTCTCTGGATCCTCAGTATGTCCTCCTTGGAGAAGTGTATGTTCAAGTCCTTTGCCCATATTTTAATTGGGTTCCTTGTCTTCTTAGAGTGGAGACATGTAAATTCTTTATATATTTTAGACATTAAACCCTTGTCTGAGGTATCATTGGCAAATGTTTTCCATATGGTCGGTTCCATTTTTATTTTAGTACTGTTTTCTTTAGCCATGCAGAAGCTTTTTATTTTGATGAGATCCCATTTGTTTTTTTCTTTCCTTTATGTCCCTTGCTGTAGGGGACATATTAGTGAAGATATTGCTGCATAGAATCTTTGAGATTTTTCTGCCTATGTTCTCCTCTAGGAATGTAAGAGTGTCATGGATTATATTTAAGTCTTTTATCCACCTTAAATGTATTTTTTGTGTATGGTGTACGTTGGTGCTCGAGTTTCATTTTTTTGCATGTAGCTGTCCAGTTCTCCCAACACCATTCATTGAAGAGGCTATTTTAACTCCATTTTATGTTGCTGCCCTCTTTGCCAAATATTAATTGACTGCAGAGTCTTGGGTTTATATCTGGGCTCTCTGTTCTGTTCCACTAGTTTATGTATCTTTTTTATACCAGTACCAGGCTGCTTTGATTACAGTGCCTTGTAATACAATTTGGTATCAGGTATTGTGATTCCCTCCTACTTTGCTCTTCTTTCTCAAAATTGCAGCACATATTCAGGGTCATTTATGGTTCCATATAAGGTTTAGAAGTGTTTGCTCTATGTCTGTGAAATATGTTATTGGTACTTTAATAGGAATTGCATTGAGTATGTAAATTGCTTTGGGTATTATGAACATTTTGATGATAATTCTTTCTATCAATGAACACAATAATGTTTCTTTTTTTTTCTTTTTCTCCAATTGTTTTATTTAATTATTTTTCAAGTACAGTTTTCTGTCTATTTCTCCCATCCCATTCCACCTCCCATCCTCCCCCCTCCCTCCCATTTCCACCCTTCTCAGTTGTTGTCCATGTATCCTTTATATAGGTTCCTCTAAATCCCTCCCTTATTTCCCCTGAAATTCCCTCCCCTCTCCCCTCTGGTCACTGTCAGCCTGTTCTCTATTTCAGTGTCTTTGGTTATATTTAGCTTGCTTGTTTGTTTTGTTGTTTAGCTTCCTGTTAAAGGTGAGATCATATGGTAGTTGTCCTTCAACACCTGGCTTATTTCACTCAGCATAATGCTTTGCAGTTCCATCCATAATGTTGCAAAACGTAGGAGCTCCTTCTTTCTTTCTGCAGCATAAAATTCCATTGTTTATATGTACCATACTTTTTTGATCCATTCATTTACTGACGGGCACCTAGGTTGCTTCCAACTCTTGGCTATTGTAAATTGTGCTGCTATGAACATTGGGGTGCATAGGTTCTTTGGGATTGGTGTTTTAGGTGAACACGATATATGTTTCCATTTGTTTGTGTCTTCCTTGATTTCTTTCTTCAGTGTTGTATAGATTTCTGCATACAGGTCTTTTACCTCTTAGATTAGATTTCTTCCTAGGTATTTTTTTTTTTTTTTGCTATATCAAATGAGATTTTTTTCTTGATTTCTGATTCTGCTATTTCATTGTTGGTATACAAAAATGTCTTTGATTTCTGGATATTGACTTTGTATCCCGCTGTTTTACTGAATTCATTTATTAGGTGGAGCAGTTTTGGGGTGGAGTCTATAGGATTTTCTGTGTATACTATCTGCAAACAATGACAGTTTTGTTCCCTCCTTTCTGATTTGGATGCATTTACTTGTCTGATTTCTGTAGCTAAGACTTCCAATACTATATGGAATAGAATTGCTAAAAGTGGACAACCTTATCTTGCCCCTAATCTTAGTGGAAAAGATTTTAGTTTTTGGCCACTGAGTATGATGTTGGCTGTAGGTCTCTCATATATGGCCTTTATCATGTTGAGAAATGTTCGCTCTATGCCCACTTTGCTGAATGTTTTTATGAGAAATGGGTGAGGTACCTTATCAAATGCTTTTTCTGCATCTATTGATATGATCATGTGTTTTTGTCTTTGCTTTTCTTTATGTGGTGTGTTACATTTACTGATTTGTGAATGTTCAACCATCATTACATTCCTTGGATAAATCCCACTTGCTCATGGTGTATGATATCTTTAATGTATTGCTGGATGTGATTTGCCAATATTTTGTTGAGAATTTTAGCATCTGTGTTCATTAGTGATATTGGACTGAAGTTTTTATTTTTCAGTTCTTGTGTCTTTATCTGGTTTGGGGATTAGGATGATATTGGCTTCATAAAAGAGTCTGGGAGTCATTCATCATTTTGGATTTTTTTGGAATAGTCTGTGAAGGATAGGGATTAGCTCTTCCTTAAATGTTTTGTAGAATTCTCTTGTGAAACCATCTGGTCCAAGGCTTTTGTGTGATGGGAGTTTTTTGATTACTGCTTCAATTTCATCTGCTGTTATTGGTTTTTTCAGGCTTTCTGCTTCTTCATTTAGTTTTGGAAGATTATATTTTTCTAGAAATTTTTCCATTTCTCCTAGGTTTTCAAATTTCCTGGCATACAGTTCTTCATAGTAATTTCTTACAATCCCTTGTATTTCTGCAGTGTCAGTTTTAATCTCTCCTCTTTCATTTCTGATTGTGTACATTTGGGTCCTCTCTTTTTTTTTTCTTGATGAGCCTGCTTAACGTCTTGTCTATTTTGTTTATCTTTTAAAAAAACCAGCTCCTGGATTCATTGATCCTTAAAATTGTGCTTTTATTTTCTATGTCATTTAATTCTGCTCTGATTTTGGTTATTTCCTTCCTTCTACTAGCTCTGGACTGTGTTTGTTGTTGTTCCACAAATTCTTGTAGGCGTAGGATTAGGTTGTTTGTTTGAAATATTTCTATTTTTTTTGGTAGACCTATATTGTTATGAACTTCCCTCTCAAGGCTGCCTTCACTGTGTCCCATAAATTTTGAGTTGTTGTGGATTCATTTTCAATTGTTTCCAGAAACTTTTTGATTTCTTCTCTAAGTTCATTCTTGACCCATTCATTGTTTAATAGTATGCTATTCAATCTCCATGATTTTTAGTGTTTGGTTTTTTTTTCCTCAGGGTTGGTTTCTAGTTTCTGTCTCTTGTGGTCAGAGAATATGTTCGGTATGATTTCAAAACTTTTTGATTTCTTCTCTAAGTTCATTCTTGACCCATTCATTGTTTAATAGTATGCTATTCAATCTCCATGATTTTTAGTGTTTGGTTTTTTTTTTCCTCAGGGTTGGTTTCTAGTTTCTGTCTCTTGTGGTCAGAGAATATGTTCAGTATGATTTCAATTTTCTTGAATTTGTGGAGGCTTGTTTTGTTTCCTATCATATGACCTATGTTTGAAAATGTTCCGCGTGCATTTGAAAAGAATGTGTATTTAGCTTCTTTGGGATGAAGGGCTCTATATATAACAGTTAAGTCCATTTCATCAAGGGCATTGTTCAATGCCACAATATCTTTGTTGATATTTTGTTTGGAAGATCTGTCCATTTTTGACAGTGGGGTGTTAAAATTCCATTCTGTAATTTTGTTGCTGTCAATATCTTTCTTCAGGTCCTCTAGGATTTTCTTTATATATTTGGGTGCTCCTATGTTGGGTGCATATATATTTACAATGTTTCTGTGTTCTTGGTGGATTCTTCCCTTGAGTATTATGAAGTGACCTTCTGGGTCTCTCTTTATGGCCCTTTTTTTGAAGTCTATTTTGTCTGATATGAGTTTGCTACCCTGTTGTTTTTTTCCTGGCTATTTGCTTGGAAAACTTGTTTCCAGCCCTTCACTTTTAGTCTGTGTAGGTCTTTTGTCCTGAGTTGGCTCTCTTGTAGGTAGCATATGTGTGGGTCATGCTTTCTTATCCATTAAGCTATTCTATGTCTTTTGATTGGAGCATTTAATCCATTTACATTTAACGTTATTATTAATAGGGACTTATTCATTGTCATTTGTATACCTGTGTCCCCCCCCCCTCGCTTTTCATTTCTTTCCTTATAGCAGTTCCTTTAGTATGTCTTGCAGAGCTGGTTTGGTGGAGGTGTATTCTTTTAGACTTCTTTTCTCTGAGAAGTTTCTTATTTGGCCTTCTATCTTGATTGAGAGCCTTGCTGGGTAAAGTAACCTTGGTTGTAGGCCTCTGGTTCTCATTACTTGGAATATTTCTTGCCATTCTCTTGTGGCTTGAAGCGTTTCCATTGAGAAGTCAGTTGCTAACCTTTTCTGGGCTCTCTTGTATGTTACTTCCTTTGTCTCCCTTGCTGCGTTTAAGATTCTCTCCTTATCTCGTAATGTTTCCATTTTAATTATGCTGTGTCTTGAAGCGGGCCTCTTTGGGTTCCACTTGATTGTGACTCTCTGTGTTTTCTGGATTTGTGTTACTTTTTCTCTCATCAAATGGGGAAGTTTTTCATCATTATTTTCTCAAATAAGTTTTCTATCCCTTTCTATTCTTCTTCTCCTTCTGGTATCTCTACTATTCAGATATTATTATGTTTCATATTTTCTTGCATTTCTCTTAATCCTTCTTCATTCTTTGTGAACCTCTTTTTCTTTTCTTGCTCTTTCTGGGTGTCTTTTTTTTTTCTTACTTTGTCCTCAAGCTCACTGATCCAATCTTCTACTTCATCTATCCTGTTTTTGATTCCTTCTACTGTGTTCTTCATTTCAAATATTGTATTCTTCAATTTCTCTTGCCCTTTTTTTATAGTTTCTATTTCCTTTTTCATGTTGATATAGGTTCCAGCAAGTTCATTGTAGTTCCCCTTTAGTTTCTGGTTATTCACTGTGAGTTCATTGGGCTTCCTGATAACCATTGCTTTGAACTCAATATCTGATAGTTGAGTTGCCTGTTTCATTTAGCATTCTTTCTGAGGTTTTCTCCTTTTCCTTCATTTGGTGATTGTTTGTTTGTCTTACCATTGTTTGTGAGACTCTTTTTGTTAGCCTCTGTTTCTAAAGTTTATCTTGTCTGACTCCCTGGGTTTATGGTGTGAACTTCTGTGGTAGAATGCCTGTGAGATTCAATGGTGGAGTCTCCTTTGGGTATCCTGGTATTCACCACTTCCACCTACTTTTTTATTATCAGTTGGAGGGGTAATGCAAAATTATTTAAAACAGCAAGAGAGTGTTCTATTTTATTTACAACAGCAGCCAGTAGAGAAGGGACACTGACACCAGCCCACAGTGCCTGTGGCGTCATTGATGAGATATGAGACAAATTCACATGGACTACCCACTCCTCTGGAGGAAAAGGGACTGCACGGCTACTTCCTCAAGGGGGGAGTGCCTCAGAACAGCCTGGCCACTTTCTCAAGGGGAGTGTGCCATGTGCCCTTGACTAGACAGGCTTTTTATTAGGTTTTTTGGTGCAGGAGTTCAGGTACAATTTATTAATCATTACCAGGCAGTAAGGATTAAAGGATAGATAGCATACAAAGAACTGTTAGGACTTATTCTGAGTCAGGGTCTATCAACTAAAAGTCTACAAAACTTTGGGAAAGAAACTCATTTCCTGCTCAGAACTTTATCATTTAACTAAGAGCATTCTTAGCAAAGCAGGCTTCACAGGATTTTACATATCCTTTCTCAGGCCTGATCACCTGGGGAGCCCACCCTTTCCAGCACAGGGCTGCACTGCCCTCTGTCATCGTTTCAGGCTTTGGTCAGGCAGAGGAGGCAGATAGACAAGGAATTTTAGATTTCTTGAGGACTCAGGGGAGTAAGGCTTCTGAGCTGAGGGGTGAGGGTTCATGACCCCCTTTCTTTATAACCCTCCAAGTCCTTCCCTGGGGCCTCCACACGACCATGCCTGTCTTAGGTCATTCCACTCTTGGGGAATCTTACCCTTCATTGGCTAACTGATCCAGCATTGGGGCCACTTATGAAAAAAGGAGCAGAAGCAGCACTCCTGCCCAGGAGTAAGCTTTGCCTCCTTAGTGGCTTATGGTCCAAAGGTCCCTCACTCAGCCTTGGCCATGGGCGGTTTACAGCTCCTGAGACCAGGCAGGGCAGTTCCCAACAGAGAAGAGATAGGAGATCATTTGGTTATTTATTGTGTTAACCATGATACTTCACCCAACGAGTCATTTTTTTAAGAAAAGTTAGAAAGAAGATAAGATTCTTATTGAGGGATGAAGGATTGTAAGTTCTGGAAAGCAGTGAGCTAGTGGGAGGTCAGATTATGAGATACAGTGAGAGTAAAAGATAGAAAATAGGTGTAGTGTTTGAGAGATTTGAGTTAACCACCACAGTAATAAAGTTCATGAAACAATGAAGTGAGCTAAGATCTGGGAGGGGTTCTGTGTAGTATTTACAATTGAATGGGACAGCAATTATTTACAATAGTAATGGAACAACAATCATATGACAGAATCTATGTGATCTGAATAAAAATAATAGGAGGTACAGGACCTAGAGTAGTGTGTTATTGGATCACAAGTAAAGTGAAAGATGGGAAATTAAAAATACACTATAAAAGAGAGAACAAGGGAAACGAATCAAAGAATGCAATTTCACAAACCAAGGAGAGAAGATTAAACATATAGAATAGAAATTTAAAAATAACTACTAAAATAAAAGATGTAAAAATAATGAAAAAATAATAATACAAGTACACAATAACTTGCAGGGTCTCTGGAATTTGTCTCACTGTCTCAATTGTTGAGATGACCCCCCTTTGGGTCTAACCCTAGTTCTTTCACAGTTCCAGGATTTATTGTCTCACTTGTGGGAATAAAAAAATTAAAAGGAAGGAAGGAAGAAGGAATACAAAGAGAAGGAAAGAAAGAAAGAAAGAAAGAAAGAAAGAAAGAAAGAAAGAAAGAAAGAAAGAAAGAAAGAAAGAAAGAAAGAAAGAAAAAGACAGACAAAGAAGGGAAGACAAAGAAGGGAAGAAAGGAAGAAGGAATTTTGAAAAAGAAGAAGAAACCTCCTGCTGGCTTTTAACAAGCCAAGCCAGTTCAACATGATAATATACACAGAAAACCCTATAGACTCCGCCAAAAAACTATTCAACCTAATAAGTGAATTCAGCAAAACAGCAGGATACAAAGTCAATATTCAGAAACCAAAGGCATTTTTGTATACCAACAATGAAATATCAGAATCAGAAATCAGAAAAAAAAATCTCACTTGCTATAGCAACAAGAAAAATAAAGTACCTAGGAATAAACCTCACCAAGGAGGTAAAAGAACTGTACTCAGAAAACAACATGACACCAAATAAAGGAATTAAGGAAGACACAAATAAATGAAAACATATACCTTGTTTATGGATTGAAAGAATTAACATCATTAAAATATCCATACTACCCAAAGGAATTTATTGATTTAGCCCAATCCCTGTTAAGATACCAATGAAATACTTCACAGATATATAATAAACATTTCAAAAATTATATGGAGCCATAAGTGACCTTGAATAACCTCAGCAATTTTGAGGAAGAAGAACAAAGTAGGACAGATCACAATATCTGATATCAAACTGTATCAGAAGGCCACTGTAACCAAAAGAATGTGGTACTAGCATAAGAACAAACACATGGATATTGGAACAGATTAGAGTGTGCAGAAATAAACTCAAATCTCTGTGATCAAATAATATTTGACAAAGGGGGCAGAAATATAAAATGGAGTAAAAACAGCTTCTTCAACAAATGGCATTGGGAGATCTAGACAGCTACATGCAAAAAGATGAAACTTGACCATCAACTTGTACCATACACAAAAGTAAACTCAAGATCGATAAAAGACCTAAATATAAGTCATGACATCAATAAAAGTCCTAGAATAAAACATCAGCAGGAAAATCTCAGATATTCCATTCAGCAACATTCACCAAGAAGTACCCTGGAGCAATGGACATGAAAGAATAAACAAATTGGATTTTATTAAAGTAAAAAGCTCTGCATGGATAAAGAAAACAAGAGCAAAATGAAAAGAGAACCAAATGTATGGGAAAATATATTTCCCAATGATACCTGAGACAAGAGTTTGACCTCCAAAACATTTAAAGAACATATCCAACTCCACTCCAGGAAGACAAAAAAATCCCATTAAAAAAAAGACAATGGACCTGAACACACACTTTTCCAAGGAGGACATACAGAGGGCCCAGAGATGTATGAAAGGATTCTCAGCACCATTAGCCATCAGGGAAATGCAAATTAACACAGCAAAGTGTACTACTTTACACTGATGAGAATGGCCACCATAAGCAAATCAACAAACTGTTTTGTTTGATAGACAGTGCAAGGTTGTGGGGAAAAGGGATCCCTAGTACATTTTTGGTGGGAATGCAGACTGGTGCAGCCACTGTGGAAAACCATATGGGATTAGTACAAATGATTTAAAATGAAACTGCCTTTTGCTCCAGCAACTCCACTACCAAGATTATATCCTAAGAATCATGAAACACCAGTTCAAAGAAAGCTGTGCACACCAATGTTCATACCCCACAATTTACAATAGCCAAGTGATGGAAAAAACTCATCAGTAAATGAGTGGATCAAAGTACCGTGGTACATTTACACAATGGAATACTGCACAACATGAAAAAAGAAAGAGCGCCTACCTTTGACAAGAGTGTGGTTGGAACTGGAGAACATTATGCTAAGTGAAATGAGCTAGTAGGTGAAAGACAAATACCATATAATCTCACCCATAAGTGGAAACTAATCAATAAAACAAACAAGCAAGCAAGATATAACCAGAGACACTGAAAAAAAGAACAAACTGAAAGTAACCAGAAGGGAGTGGGGAAGGGGATAAGATGGGAAAGAAGGGGAAGGTTGGTCAAGAAACATGTGTATAATACCCATGAACAAACCAAATTGGGGTAGGATTGAGGGTCGGTGGGGCAGAAGAAAATGGTGGCAGAAAAATGGAGACAACTGTACTTGAACAAAAATAAAAGAAAGAAAAGAAAAATATTCCTACTGTTTACAATTTAATACAAAGCAGAATTTAGAGTGCAAGTTTGTAAATGTTTTAACAAACTAGTATTTATTACAATAAATTAACAACTCAACGATTCAATACACCTTTATGCATAAAATGACTTAAAAACTCCTATAACCATTCTATATTGTATAGCTGCATCCCATCTCTTTCTAAAAATCACAATATGCCAGCATCACATTCAACATTCATTTTATGATGATTTTGTATCAATGAAAATCACTTTCAGGTTGATGGTTATTAAATTACTTATTATACTTTCTTGTGATGGAAATGTCCCCATTTCTTTATTTTTTTATGATTTTATTTACTTATTTTTAGAAAGAGGGAGAGGGAGAGAAACATTAATGTGTAGTTGCCTCCCATGTGTCCCAGACTGGGGGTCTGGCCTGCCTCCCAGGCATGTGCCCTAACTGGGAATTGAACCTGCAACCCTTTGGTTTGCAGGCCAGTGCTCAATCCACTGAGCCACACCACCTGGGCTGTAAATGTCCCCATTTATGGTAGGAACTCCAGCTTAATCTTTTCATGGTATCTCAGTGATTTCAGGGGCTGTTTATGGACTCCATTACTTTCAACACTCCTTATCTCTTTGCCTGCAAAATTATCCTCTAGTGAAAAAAATAACAGCATATCTTCAACCACCTTTTTCTCTTCGTGATAGCATTGTTCACTTTCCATAGGAAAATAACATTTTGGAATAATTGTATTTGGGAATAAATATGTCCATTGCTTATCTTATCAAAATCAAATCTTTTCAGAAGATCCTCTTTTGATATGACTACTGGATTTTTTTTCATTGCTCCAAAATGAACTCTAATCCTCCCATATATATACATATATATATATAGCCTCTTGCCTCATATTTTTTACTCTGTTGGCTGATCAGCCATTGCCATCAAATTCAAGAGCTTCCTTTTTTTCCCAACAGGCCTGGTTTCTGTTTTGTATTGTACACCAGTGATGTTATCATATGACTTTGTCAGGACTTTCTATTTCCATGCAAATAATTCTTAAAGTACTTTGATTGAAATATTGTTCACTAAAATCATAGGTTCCAGCTTATCTATGTAAAACACTTTGGAATCAATTCAGTGAGTATATATTGTATACTTACTCCATACAAGTCACTAAGCAAAAGGTGAATCAAGAGTTGTCCCTGATCTTAAGTCAGTTACAACCTATCCATGGCTGAGAAATGTCCACATCAGATTAATGTATAGCTAATTTCCAAGGACTGGTAAGAATCATTTTCCATTGTTTAACTCAATTCATTACAACAGATATGAAATCTACTTTGTCACTTGTAACATCCTTAGCTAACAATAACAGCTGATATTCTTTTTGAGTGGTCTCTACAAAACATGTGATTCAAATGTGTGTCCAGGTTTAAGACCTGTCCTGTAGCTGATTTTTTGTATATCTATATATAAATATCTCCCAGGTGGCCCAATGTACAGTCGAGGGTGAAGCCTCTTCTTTTAGCACCACTCCAGTCCAAAAGAATGAGACTCTTTGAACAAGCAGTCCAGGCATCAGTACATTTTTAAAGCTTTCTAGAGATATTGCCCAGGGGGTGTCTTATAACTCCCTTTAAACTAGATGAAGTGTTTTAATGACCTTTCATTCCATTCCTTTTGTTTGTTTTCTGATCTTAAGCAGGACATGGACCATTGAGCCTCACGTTCTCAATTTATGTCAGTTATATGACATTCCAGGGCTGGAAAGGGACCGTTCAGTACAGAGTTTTAGTGTCTTCACATTTAACCTTGAAATCTAATATCTTAGGGTTGTTTCCTAGTGCTCTATAATTTACTAGCTCTGTGAGTTTCAATAAGTTAACCTCTGAACTTCAAGTTCCTGATCTGTGAAACAGAAACAATAATACCTTATGGGGATTTCCTCCCTGAGAATTAAATGAGCTAATGTATGTATGTATGCTGTTCTGAAGAACAGAGACAAAAACTATCTATTATTTACCACTAAAGAAAAGTCTTAATTGTAATTTTGGAAACTTTTCCAATGACTGTAAAAACTAGGGTGTTGCTCTAGGATAAATCTGGACAAAGAATTCTTTGTCAATCAAGTGATTATGTGTTTTTTTTTAATTTTTAAAAAATTTATTAGTTTTTAGAGAGAAAAGGTGGGAGAGAGAGGAACATTGATTTGTTGTTCCATTCGTTGATGCATTCACTTGCTGGTCAAATCCATATCCTAGGCACATTGGAACAATGCTCTAACCAACTGAACAACTTGCCAAGGCAAGTTATTATTATGTGTTTCTGACTGCATCATCAATTATGCAATACATTGTTTCATAAGTAGGTATATTCCATAATAAATCATTCTTAAAGTTTTGGGGGCCTAAATAATTTACATCAGCCCTATCCATCTTTATTAATATCACCATGAGTTGATTTTTCTTCAAATAATTTCACAACATTGAAAGAATTTACATGATGACATTGGTTGAACACATTCCCAATAAAACTATATATTGTTGGTAGAAATCAAAGATAAAGCTAATTGAAAATCTTTTAAATCTGCTACCTTCCTAATCTTGATCATGATTTTGGATGGTATTATCTTTTCAAAATTGAAATACATTCCTGTTTTATTTGAACTATAATTACAAACTGCTATTTAACTGGCCTTAGTTGCATTCTAATCGAGTGTCATAGCCAGTGGCTAGGAGGACAGACTCCAAAGCCTGAGGACCTGGATTCAAATACTGACTTTTGGACAGTTGTGTTACAGTGAGTGGGTTGCCTAATGTTCCTGTGCCCATTCCATCTTGTCAAAATGGAGATCATTACAGTTTCTACTTATGACAACTGAATACATTAATCCATATGAAGCACTCACCATAGTATGTATCATCTTATAAGCAAATCCAAATATTGGTTCATTCATATATTATTATTAAGCATGTCTATAAATCATAATATATTATGCCTCTGAGACAAACCCAGTTCACATCCTGGTTTTGTAAATCAAGTTCTGTTGGAGCACAGGCACACTTATTAGTTTGCCTGTTTTCTCCAGCTGCTTTTATGCTACCAGGGTAGCCTGAGTAGTGGTGAGAGAAACACATGGTTGCTGAAGTTTAGCTAAAATATTTACTGTGTGGCTGGGCAATTATAGAAAAAGTTTGCTGACCTCTGCTATAAGCAATGCCTTGTGCTAAATTTAATCCCCACAACATGAAAATATTTCTGTCAATAATACTAGTTAGTTACTATTGTTACCCCTACTTTACAAAAGAAGAAGCAAAGACTCAGAATTACTATGTTAAGTTTCAAAGTCACACAAAATAACAAAGTTGAACCCAAACCATTTTGATTTGACTCCAAACACACATTTCTAATCATATTTCTCAGCTTAGGTTAGGTAGTTCTTTGATAATGTGTAGTAACTGTGGTGGTTACCAGTTGCTATTGCATTTTGTCTCTAATATTATATGTAGAGGGCACAAAGTACATATTTGAAAGCTCCATATTCAGGCCAATCAATTCAATTTTGTCTACATTGAGAACTCACACAGAATAGCATGCACTTGACTTAGCCTGACAAACCTGGGTTTGGCTGTCCTGGCTACAGGTATGTTTTCGTAGCCTCATCTTTATTGGCAACCATCCTTCTTTTCCCAGATAGGAACTGTTTGCCTTCACCAATAGTATTGCCTGAAGAAGGTCAGATATGTAGCTGATGGACTAATGTTGCAGACTGTGGCTTTCTTTCCTCTTATATATTGGCCTCTTGGAGATCTTCTTTGTAGCTCGAGGCTGTAGAGCCAGTTGAAAAGCTAAGTGTCTGAAACTTGGCTGCCAGGAGTTTATTTGGCCTGAAAAGGTACCATATCTCTTTGATGTACTTCTGAAATATCTTACATGCATAAGAACTATGTTCTAGGAAAAACTTCCCATGATATCAGTTTGTGAGATCCTTTACTTTAGAAAGAGAGATCATTCTCTGGAGTGTATTTTGGTTTGATATAAAAATACATACACATCTAGATTGTTCTACATCTAGATTGCTAGTGTGCTCAGAATTTTCTTTGCAAAATCAGAAATTAAATCCATACACTGTGCTTCACTGTTCCTTTTTTGGTGTCTGGCTATAGACCGCATGCATTTTCTTAAGGATAAGGCCATTGAGTACAAGATGAGCATGATAGAATGAATCTTAAATCTACAACTTCCAAAATCTGTCTTTGTTGTTGGCTGAAAGCACAACTAAAAATCCTGGTGGCTATAAATCTAGACACTGCACTTTCAGTGATAATTTGGTTTCTTACAGATCTGATATTCTCTGTGCTAGACTAAATAGAAAGACATTGTTAGATTGTCAAGTGGGTTTGGGGTTTTCTAGTCATATAAAAGTATTTCTTCAGGGTTTTTTAAAAATGAAATGTTATAAGGCCTTATTTGTGTTTGTATATATTTTTATATGATTTCTTATATTAAATAATGCCATCCAGGCAACTTCTGTGCACAATGTGTACCAGTGCATCTTAGAAATTTTATACCTTAATGGAGAGTTATGCTATGATTTTACCGTGTGTTTAACCATCAACAAGCGTTTACTTCAAAATGACTCTGCTTGGCATTTTGATGGGTACTGGGGTGAAAAAAGCATGAAGGTACATTAGCTTGATCTATTTTCCCAGATTATCTGTTTGGGGGGTTGTTTTTTAGAGAATCTTCCTCCTCCTCTCTTTCAAAACATCATTTGCAGCTCTCTGCTACAGTTAAGGATTCCCACAAGGGATCATGAGTAGTACATGCAGTCTCTGACAGTGAAATAAAAAACTTAATTTTTAAAATTTTTCTTCTTTTTCCTCCTTCTCCTTCTTCTTCTTCCTTTTTTTTCTGGAGAAGCTCATGGTTGCTTTCTGACCACAGTAGCCTTGGAGGGTTATTTAAAATATAGACTCCATTCAGGTCTAAGACAATAACCACTGTATTTATTAAAGTGTCTAAACCCTTTCTGACTATATCATTATAACTAATTCTTGAGAGTCAAACTAACAATTCCTCATTCTAGTAAAGAAGCTTATGTTATTTTATTAATGGATATCAATCATTAAACACATAATGAGCATATTCTATATAGTTTAAAAAAGCATATTTAGCATTTCATTATAATATTATTGTTAGAAAGCAAATAAAACTTCTGATGTCCTCACTCACATTACAAAAAGTTAAGTTCAAAGAAATCTTGGCTCAAAGAGTTATGCAGAGAAATAATGGTATTTATCAGAGGTTTGGAAGGGAATAGCCACTAATTGAATTCATATTATAATCACTAGATCTAAACCTTCTGTTTATAAAAAGTAGTATGCATATAAAAAATGGTTAGAATCATTAAACTTGGTACGAAACTTTTATTAATCAAGCCCAACAGCACATTAACAATTTTAATAAATATATCACAAAGAGGCCTCATTCTGAATTCACAGTCAATTTAAGCCTCTTGTTTTTTTTTAAACTGTTGCTGCAACTAAGCCAGTTTTCCATCTGTACCCATGTACTTTTTTCTAACATGCCATATCTAACATTGATCTCTATTACCAACTTCTTGCTGGATTCAGCTCATTATCTTAACTACGAACTTCTTTGTAGATTGTATCTACCAGCATCCAATGTATTTGCTCTCCCTAATAAATCTCTATCATCTTCAGAATTAGATAGAATGCCAACTGGATTGTCATTGTGCCAAGTCCCTCTAATTCCTTTGCACCTATATTTCAAAATACAGGAAACTAGCAAACAACTCTACCAGGCCAAATCACTCATTAGTAAAGATGTGCTTCTTTTTAAAGAGTTCATGGCCATCTGATTTTTTGTGTGTGGAGGAAATATAAACTTAATGGACAAAGGTGCCATTTCAAATAGTTTTCATAAACCTTAAGAGCTAACAATTCTAACAAAATAGTGTACATCTTCATGTGACTAGCCATCACTGCTTTAGCTTCATTTTGAACACCTGCTTTGCTGAAAATGAGATTATAATTTTTCACACTGTTAAGTGATACTTATCTGGGAATCCAGCCCAAGAGTGTCATTACACATTGGTGGTTTGGAAAAGGATTTTATTATTGTGAACTTAATAACCCATGATACAGGTCACTTTATTTGTAGCTTTTGAGAAAACTTGTTTCTACAATGAAAATAAGAAAACTGTTTTTGACCATAGGTCAAAGGATACATGTAAGTTTTTAATTAAAAATAAAATTGTTGTTCTGCCAATTGGTATATGGTACATGTTGATTAAAAAAATCTGTATTTTCAAAATTTATACTTGTAGGTAGCTATCCTAAAAACCCTGCCTGGATAAGCCCTTTCTTTTTTTAAATAAATATTTTATTTATTTATTTGTTTGTTTGTTTATAGAGGGGCAAAGAGAGAGAAAGAGGGAGAGAAACATCAGTGTGTGATTTGCCTCTCACTTGCCCCCTACTGGAGACCTGTTCTTAAACCCAGGCATGTGCCTTGACTGGTAATTTAACCTGTGACCCTTTGGTTCACAGGCCAGCACCCAATCCATGGAGCCACACCAGCCAGAGCTAAATAAGCTCTTTCTTGAATCAAGGAGAACTCATATATATTTATGTCTATAATATGATTTGCCTTGATTTTTCAGTTATTCCAGCTGTCTAAACTTAGTAGTTATTTGACAGGGTTTTAAAGCATATATATATATATATAATTTTTTTTACCACAGGACACATGTAAAACACTTTCTTTGAAATAGCTTCTTTGTAACTAAATATTTTATTTATTTTTATATCATCTTTAATAATGATCCCTATCTTTTTCTATCTATTATGAACAAGGCTGCCTTGACACAGATCTTTGTACACAGAGTTTTGTAAACTTCTACAAAGATATTAATAGAAGAAACTTTTAGAGTTCATAGTTCTGGGTCAATGGGTATGTCCTTTTAAATATTGGTAAATACTGCCAAATTATACTCTTTTCAAAAACGTCTGTTAATATTTCTCCAATTTTCCATAGAAGTTTAAGGAGTTCTACTAAAACATTGCTTCCATCATCTCATTCTATTCAATGTCCTTAGAATAAACTGAGGACATTTTAACATAAATTCTAATAATTTAACACCAGGTTATCTTTTCACTCCTTCCTTTATTCCATCCCTAATGTTACCTATTTCCACAATGAGCTCAACCCTTTAATCTCCAACCACACCAGTTGCTTGCCATTTTGCTCAGGCAAAACCTCTTTGACTACTACCCCTGGAAAATCCTCAACTCTCCTTTGCCCTCTCTGAGAAAAATCTTGCTCATCTTTCAGGTCTTGGAATATCTGGAAGCCTTCTCCTATCCACTAAATTGGAGTTAGTTTCTTTTTCATGTGCTCTTTAGGTCATAGAATTTACATCACTGCATTGAAAATGTTTTCTTTGCTTGTCTTTTCTTCTAAACTGAGGCTATTTACATTGTCCTATCATCCAGCCTATCTCAGTGATTGCAAACAGTGTGTCATCAAACTATATTCGATATGAAGAAATGTTTAAAACAGAGCTGAAAGCCACATACATGTCTCAGTACCTAGAACTGCTGGCTAAATTAAGGACCTATAAAATCTCAAGTCTTCTGTTTGAGATTTTAGAAACTTACACACAGCATATCTCTTTCTATCTATTCACGTCTATCTATTCACATCTATCTTCATTCCAACATGTCTACCAAACAAAAGTGAGGTTGGGCTGCCCACCACTACTTATAGGCAAATTCCAGAGGCAGAGGTTTGGTGAGGAAAGAAAAGAGGTCTTGTAGTCAAGAGCTGCACGATGTGGGAGGATAGCAGGCTCCTGACTCAAAGCCCATCCCCTCCAGAACACCCAGAGAAAACCTTTCTAGTCTCTGCCAGATCAGTTCAAGGCTGCATCCAGAGTTTCTCATCCCATTTTTTAAAATGCACCCTCTTCAATCACAGGTGGCTGCTTCGAGATTACCCAGGTGGCTCAGCTTGTTCCTGGTGGCAGTCAGACTTTGGGGTCTACATGTGGGCCTAGAACTGCCTTCAGCCATGTAGCTTCCATGGTCAAAGAGATGCCACAAAGCACCAGCCCGTACAACCACACCGTGGGTCCAGGAGCAAGAGAATGCTGTTTTTCTCTTCCCTCAGTTTAAATCTGCTGGCCCAAACTTCCATGTGATTCATGAAGGTCCATCCACTGCCCCAGCCAATCCTGTTGTTTTCCCACGCTACACAGATAAGACAGCACCTCCCACTGCTTCCATGTGGACCTCTATGGTTATATGTGGCTTCATCCTCTGGTCTCACCTTCACACGGGGACCTGAAGGGAGTAGGAGTCCTTTTTCCTTAGCCTCCCCTTGCACTAGGTCAGTGCAAATCTTCCTCCTGTCACATATTTCCCTGGGAGTGGGAAATTTGTCATCCTGTCAACACAATGTTGCCCCTGCCTCAGGGCAGTTTCTTCACCTGGCCCTGCTCAGCTACCACTTGCACTCCCAGTACTAGCCATGTCTGTCCAAGTCTATTTGTATCAACATGGCTTACTAACTATGCTCTTTAACTCCCAAACCTATTCCCACTAAAACCAAGAACATCCCCTGCACAAAATAAGTGCTAAAAATTTTAGCCCAAAGGGGACAATAATTTTGTTCTACTTCACTACCATGAATAGATGGTTGTAGATGGAAGACCTGAATTAGGTCTCAGTTCCAGTTCTTACTAACTGGGATAAATCTTACTAATAAATCTTACTGACTTTCAGTATTCCCATTTACAAGAGGATGATAACAATAACTAAGTATTAGGGTTGCTGTGAGATTAAAAGCACTAGAGTCTGAAAAGGTATGCCATCTGGTGCACCAGTGTTCATGGTCACTATTGCTCCCATAGCTTCAGGCACACTATCTGAGAGAGAGGAAGGGTGGGACAGATCAGATGGGTTTTTTTGTTTGCTTTTTGTTTGTTTGTTTTTTGCTTAGCAGCAAAAATGTTTATTTCCTTCTGTTCATCACCCCATTTACCCAGTGGTTAAGGACAAAGAATTTGAATTCAGAACAGAGATTGTTAAACTTTTTCTGTAAAGGGCAAGAAAGCAAGAGTTTAGACTTTGTGGGCCAAAAGGCAAAATTAAGGATATTGTGTACTTACTGTAAATAACTCATTGAAGAGAAAGCAAAGTTCCACACAAATTTTATTGCTGAAATTTAAAATATAATAATAGAATAAAATATTGATTACCTCTAATATTCTGACATAAAGAACAAAAATGCCTCTTTGCTTGCATTTACTGTAAAGCCTCATCTTTAGCAAATGAAAAACAATTTACACAGGGCTAACACTTCCATTCTTCTCAGAAATGCCTGCAGTGAGCAAGGTGGTCCATCCTAAATCCACTCTGCCTCATAGTCTTTATTCTTGTTGCTTCCTATACCATCAGAATCTTTCCAGTCTAGTGACAGAATTATTGATTTTTTAGGGTAATTTTGATTGCCTTTCTATTTTGTTTGTTCCTTTATATGCTTTTAAAAATCCACTCCTTTAACACATAAGGAAACAGGGTTAGAATAATTTATCAAAGATTCCACAGTTAAATTAACCTCTGAACTCAGTGTGAAACTGGTAAGTGAAAAGTGGTCGAGTAGGAAGGTAAATATCCTAGACTGAGACAAA
This sequence comes from Sturnira hondurensis, assembly GCF_014824575.4. Classification (NCBI taxonomy): domain Eukaryota; kingdom Metazoa; phylum Chordata; class Mammalia; order Chiroptera; family Phyllostomidae; genus Sturnira; species Sturnira hondurensis. The sequence continues at coordinate 14,927,284 of NW_028075471.1, forward strand.
GTGAAAATGTGCAGTAAAATTAAGAGAAAGATGATCCTTCTACAGGACCTATTGGTGAAGACCTTGTGTTTTCATAACACTGTCTGGAAATCTCACCGCTCCAGATGTCATTCCTGCATTACTGACCACTGTGGAAATGTGGTGTGAGCAGATTAGGTGACCTCAATAGATTTAATTCCCATGCTGACCCTATTAACCTGAATCTAATTGACTGTGAAAAAGAAATTTAGTCTCGGGATCATATTTGTGTACTTTTTGGCTAGTATTTCCATAATGTTATTTCATCATTAACTTACATGACTATTTCTTTAGGGAACTCAAAATTCCAGTAAGCATACTCTGCTTGTCAGATTATCACTCACAAAATGTGTGCTGACAAACTGACATCTACCCAAAGAAAAGTGGTCTTTTTAATATCTTTTGTTGATTATGCTATTACAGTCATCCCATTCCCCCCTTTATTCCCCTCTGCCCTGTATACCCCCTCCCACCCACATTCCCCCTGTTTAGATTATGTCCGTGGGTCATACACGTAAGTTCTTTGGCCTCTACATTTCCTACACTATTCTTAACCCCCCACTGTCTATTTTCTATGGAGCACTTATTGTACTTATTATCTGTCCTTTTCGTGGGAAAAAGGACAGATAACTGTTCCACAGATTTGGAACTATCAATTGCTAGAAACTATCAATTGCTAGTTTAACTATCAATTGCTAGAAACCAATATGGTGAGTTATTTGAGACAGATAACTGTTCTCTCCCTGTTCCACTCCCCACTGATAACTCTCCATGTGATCTCATGATCTCCATTTCTGTGATTTTGTTCCTGTTCTAGTTGTTTGCTTAGTTTGTTTTTGTTTTCATTTTTGTTTTAGGTTTGGTTGTTAATAACTGTGAGTTTGTTGTCATTTCATGGTTCATAGTTTTTATCTTCTTTTTCTTAGATAAGTCCCCTTAACATTTCAAATAATAAGAATTTGGTGATGATGAACTCCTTTACCTTGACCTTATCTGCCCTTCCATTCTAAATGAAAGCCTTGCTGGATACAGTAATCTCAGATGTAGGTCCTTGCCTTTCATGGCTTGGAATACTTCTTTCCAGTCCCTTCTTGCCTGCAAGGTTTCTTTTGAGAAATCCACTGACAGTCTCAGGGGCACTCCTTTGTAGGTAACTGTCTCCTGTTCTCTTGCTACTTTTAAGATTCTCTCCTGATCTTTAATCTTGGGTAATGTAATTATGATGTGCCTTGGTGTGTGCTTTCTTGGGTCCAATTTCTTTGAGACTCTCCAAGCTTACTGGACTTCCTGGAAGTCTATTTCCTTTGCCAGATTGGGGGAGTTCTCCTTCATTCTTTGTTCAAAGAAGTTTTCAATTTCTTGCTCTTCCTCTTCTCCTTCTGGTACCCCTATGATTCAGATGTTGGAATGTTCAAAGATGTCCTGGAGGTTTCTAAGCCTCTCCTCATTTTTTTGAATTCTTCTTTCTTCATTCTGTTCCAGGTGACTTTTTTTTCTTCCTTCTGGTCCACACAGTTTATTTGAGTCCCAGTTTCCTTCCCATCACTATTGGTTCTCTGTGCATTTTCATTTATTTCACTTAGCATAACCCTCCTTTTTTTCATCTAATTTATGACCATATTCAATCAATTCTGTGAGCATCCCGATTACCAGTGTATTGAACTATACATCTGGTAGATTGGCTATTTCTTCATGCTTTACTATATTTTTTGAGGGGGGTGGAGCTTTGATCTGTTCTTTCATTTGGGCCATGTTTTTTTTTCTTGTTTTTTTTTTTTTTTTTCTCAGAAGGCCTATTATGTGGTAAGGAGTGGAGCCTTAGGTGTTCACCAGGGTGGGACAATCCACATGGCTGAGTTGTGATGCTGTATGTGGGGGAGGGGTTCAAGAGGGAACAGTGCTGCTTGCTCTGCTCTCTGTGGGTTGTCAGTCACTTATCCCTCCCACCCACAATCAAACTGGGGCTTTCTGGTGCTGATTCCCCAGTGAGTGGGTTTGTGTACATTCTAGGACCTTGCTGGTCTCTCCAATGAACTTTCCTGTGAGGCTGGAAGTTTCTCCTGCTTGCACCTCTTTCCCTACTGATGTTTTCAATCAGAGGATTCAGGCTTTATTTCCCTGCACTTGAACTCTGGGTTGCTCGATCTGTCTAGCTCCCCCGTTTTTCCTCCCAGTTTATAGGCATTCAAATGTGGTACTGCCCAGTCCACAGTCCACCACCTCACTGGGTCTGCCAGCTGCCACCTTACCGCTGGCAGCAGCCTGTCTGCCCAGCTGTCCAATTCTGCCCCTCCTACCAATCTGGATGAATGTTTCTTATTTAACTCCTTGGTTGTCAGGGTTCCATACAGTTCAATTTTCTGCCAATTCTGGTTGGTTTTTGTTTTTAAATTTGTTGTTTTCCTCTTTCAGTTGTAAAAGGAGGCACAGTGTGTCTACCTACGTCTCCATCTTGGCCGAAAGTCCCTCTTTTTTTTTTGCAGGTGCTATGTTACCCATTATGTATGACTTGTTTCAAGGAATAAGTTTAATATTTATTGTAAAGATTGAATTTTTTTACCTTAGGTGTGAAAATTTCTCTCCCAGTCCAACTTAAATTCTAAATTAATTTATTTCTACATGTTGCTTCCATATTGTTCAAAAGATATGGCTAATCAATATTTTTGGTCATAAAAATGTTAAGATCTAATTTCCATCACTGTAGAGTTGAGTTTATTCATGTCAGTCAATCTAATTAAAATATCAAAATTAATGATGACTACACAGTCTTACAATGTGAGTCAGTCTCTATTGAGCTGTTTACATTTAGCCCCCTTTTATTCTTTACGGTTTTCTTATGAAGAAGATGTTCTCTGTTTTACAAAGCTCAGCAAGTTTAAGAAATGTATACACTTTACAGGACTTACAAGCAGTGAAATTGGGATTTGAACCCATGCTTGTCAGATTACTGAGCCCAGAAGACTATAGTGTTTTGTCTGTCCTTCCATGGCTCTGCCATTTGGGATTTCTTAACAATAGAGGCACAAACATCCAGTTGACTATGAATCAATTCAACTGATTGTTTAACTATCAATTGCTAGAAACCAATATGGTGAGTTATTTGGACTTCGCCTGCAGTAGATGTCTCAGAAAATCAAGATCTAACTGACTCTCTATTCCAATTACTGTCAGTAAATTTAGATATATTCAACAATTCTTGCAGACCCACATGAATAGTCACATAATAAAATCCCTTTCACTTCATAATGAAGGACATGAGTAATGATGACTAGTTTTAATAGTAATGGTAACAAAATGACTAACAAGTTTGAGTGCTTAGTATATTCTAGGTATTGTTAAATGATCTCTGTGATGTTTTACTCAAACCTCAAAGAGATGATGAAATACATTAGTCCCCCTTTATCCCATTTTGCTCTCCAAGATTTTTGTACTACCAGTCAACTGTGGTCTAAAAGTACTAAATGGAAAATTTGCAGCAAAAAACAAAAAGTTTTCAATCATACACCATTCTGAATAGCATGATGAAATCTTGCCCTATCTTCTTCCATCCTTGGTGGGATGTGAATCATCTTTTTGTCCAGTGCATGTGCACTATATATGTATAGTACATATAGTAAGATATTTTGAGAGACCACATTCATAGAAATTTTATTACAGTATGTTGCTATAGTTATTTTATTTATTCATTACTGTTATTAATCTTTCACTGTGCCTAATTTATAAATTATACTTTATCATGGGTATGTATATGTAGGAAAAATATAGTGTATATAAGGTTCAATACTATCCATGGCTTTAGGCATCTATAGAGTGTCTAGGAACATATCCTGCAGAGATAAGGTGGGCCTACTAGTCAATGTTAGAACCCTAAATTTTAATGCTTGTGGTATCATAGAAAAATATTTGGTCTTTGTCACTAGTTCCTGATGCAAAGCTGTTAAACCTTTGAAGTCTCTAAAATAAGTATTTTTTCTAGGATAATGAGGTGAATGGTGGCCAGAGGCCCTTAGATAGCTTCAAGATAGGAAATGGTCACTAGAATGACCAAGGTATAATCAGAGGCCTGGAACCATCAAACTCATTCCACCTGCTCTGAAGAAGGGTGGGGTTGAAGGTTAATTTAATCACTAGTGATTTAATTAGTCATGCTTAATGAAACCTCTCTATAAAATGACAGGAGAGCTTCTGGGTTGGTGAACACACTGAGGTGCTCATAGGGTGGTAGCACCTGAAGAGGCTATAGAAGCTGCACTTAACCAGCACCCCAACCACTATGTCTTGCCCTTTCATTTAGCTACTCCCAGTTGTATACTTTATAAGCAACTAGTAAGCATAAATAAACTTTCTTCCTGAGTTCTGTGAGCCATTCTAGCAAGTTATAGAACCTAAGAAGAGGTCATGAGAACCCTGGAGTTTATCACCACGCCAGACAGAAGTGTGGGTGGTTTAGGCACTCCATTTGCAACTAGTATCTAAAGTGAGGTAAGTGTTGTGGGACTGAGCCTAAAACCTGTGTGTCTACACTTGTGATTTTTTTAAACACTCCAGGTTTTTAGTATCAGAATTGTGTTGACTTGTTGGATATCAGTTGGTGTCAGAGATTTGGAGAATGGCATGAGAAAAGAGTCACAGAATTCTAAATGACTAAAGTAAATGTAGTAAAAGCAATAGAATGTATTGACACCCTTACATAAGAAATTCAGAGGTACAGGTTGCACTGTTAGATTTGTGTCAAAGCCCCCAAAAGGGCTTGGTCTTTCTCTATTATTTCTCTCCACTATTTTCTATGTTAGCTCAATCTCACTCATCATTTCCCCAAAGGTCAGTTCCCATCCTCAAGTACAGCAGAAAAGAAAGCTTTTTTCCAATAGTCTCCAAGCTTTTTTCACATAGTCTCCAAGTGGAGACTGATTGAACCAACTTACATCACAAGCTCATCCTCAAGCCAGTCTTTGTGGCTAGTAAATGCCTATGCTGTTTGACCAGGTCTAGGTCACATGCCTTTATTTGACTGCACAAAATGGACTGAAAATATACTTGGGATGGTAGTTACTCACAGGAAATCTGGCATGCTGTTATCAGAAGAAGAGATGAGACATACACAAGCAAAAACAGTGAATTTTAACTGTTCATGAATGGGGATAGTCACCATTATATCTATTTTACAGACAAGTAACTTAAGAGCCAGGAAGTTTAACTGATGTGTCAAAATGTGCCAGTTAGTAAGACATACAGCCAACATTCCAGCCAAAGACTCTCAGGGTAATCACAAAACTATTGCACACCTCTAGAAACTAAGTCTATACAAGAAAATTTTCAAGACAACATTGTTACTTCTGCTTCTCATTCCAGCACTGATAAGGTATCAACAGCACCTGAGCCCCAGTAACGTGTCATTCCATTATCTTATCCTCACAACTCTAAAAAGAACAAAAATATATATATTTAGATTTAGTAAGGTAAAACTACTAAATTACTTTCTTACTTAAACAATCAGATTTTAAAGAGTAAAATCTATATTTTTACATTTATAAAATTATATAAACATTATTGATTCTTGGAAGATGTCCTTGGAATCAAATATGAAATGCAGTGGTGATTTTTACCTGATATTACCTAATTAATCTCTAAATATTTAAGGGAAAATGTTCTAGTTGGATGTGAGATGGAAGACACATAGACTCTCATCAGAGGATTCACTGGGAAATATCCACTTCCAAGTTTCTTTAGATTGTTTGCAGCCTTCATGCCTTGTGGCCCTCTTGGCCAGGGGCCACATTCAGCTCTTAGAGTCCACCCACAATTCCTAGCCATGTGGGCTTCTCCATAGACCTTCTCACAGTTTATTCCTTTAAAGCCAGCAGCTGAGAGACAGTCTCTCTAATGCATACTAACAAGATTTTATATAAATAGAGACAGATATAATTATGGTAGTGACATCACAACATTCTTGCCACATAATGTAATGTAATCAAAGAAGTAACATTTTATCACTGTTGTTGTATTCTGTTCCAGAGACCCATCCTCACGAAAAAGGGAGGGGATTAAAGCATGAAATAGGGGGCTACTCTAATGTCTGTCTGTCACAGTCCTCATCCTTGGGCATTAACTCAATGTGTTTCCTCTGCTTAAAATGCCCTTGCCTCATCACCACAAAAAAACAAATCAAACTTGGAGGACCAAGGATATGAATAAAATTCTTCTACTCGAAGAAGTCTTAATTAACCCATTAGGATGGACATAGTATCTTCCAGTCTCTTAGAATCTCCAATAATGGAGGGAATCTTCACTCTCAATACATTTATTACTTTCTACTTTGAAGTATTGATTTTTTCTGTCTTAACTCTCTGACTATATCTTTGAAGCCAGGGACCCTTTCTCTGTTTTATTTATTCATACATTTTAAGTATTATCAAAATCATGTATTAGAGTGTCAGGAATGCAAGTAATATAAATTGCGAATGAATGGTGAGTTAAACAATGTGTCAGGCAGTTCATTTTTTCTCATGCAATACAAAGTTTGGGGGTATAGGTTTGGTGACTTTGGCTTAGTGGCTCAACACTTTCTAGGTAAAAGTTGCTATGATTCTCTTGGGCTTTTCCTTTGACCTTCTTTCCTCTCACCAGCACAAGATGGCTGCCATATTTCCAGCTATCAAGCCTGTCTGACAGGCATCAAGCAACAGAAAATGGTAAATGAGAAAGAGCAGTAATTTTGTAAGGAAAACAAAGTTCTCCTAAATGGCCTCAGCAGACTTTCATTTATGTCCTATTGATAAGTGTCATGGGCCCATATGCAGCTGTAAGGGGACAGAGATATATTTGGAATGTGTGAACATATAGCCCTCTGATCAAAATTATTCTAGATCTATGAAAAAGGAGAAAATGAATACTGAGTTGGCAAAAGTAATTTCCCAACTTAGGAAATGAGCTAGGCAGTTAAGATAACATGGTCAATAAAAACCATGTAAAACATTTTACTTATTAGAAATAAACAATAATAAAAAAGTATTTGACAAACACATATAAAATTACAGTTGTTAATGTGCTGAAATTGAAAAAGTCAGTGTTGGGAGAGTCTAGAATGGGAGGGAGGAAATGTGAGTGACCCAATCAGTGAAGTTAGTTTAAGAAAAGCTTCCCATAAAGGGTGGCATGTAGACAAGCATATCTGATTTAAATTTGGCTCCTACCATATGGTTCTGCACATAAAAAAGTGTAATAGAAAAGATCATCGCAGAGAACCTTCTTGACACCCTTAGTATAACTGCATTTCATGATTCTTTTTATTCCAAGAGGCAGAAAATCTAAATCAAACTCAATTAAAAAAAAAACCATACACTGGCTAAACTTCAGTCCACCTTCAGGCACAGCTGCATCAAGTAGCACTAATAATATCAGAAAGTGCTTCACTTTTTCACTTGACTTCCTCTGCGGACTCTATTCATCTGTCAGTAAAGGATGTTCTATTGTGGTACTACAATAATGGCAAGCTTCAGATTTACATTCAGATTCCCATTAGAAATACATATAGAATTATATTTTCTCAGTAATAAATTTTTTTACAATGAGATTTCACTGCGTATCACTTGGGCCAGATACCAGCTCCCATGGTAATCATGTGGACACTAAAAAATGCATGATCCACTTAGCTAGTCTTCCGTGCTGTGTCATCAAAACTCCATGAGCTGAGAGTGAGGAAGAAGGCCATTGGTTTTCCACAAAAAACTACAAAACAGTCACCAATAGAAGTAGGAATGTTGGCTAGGTGAGCAGAAGGAACAGGGGTCTACTATAGAGTAGAAATGATTGATGACATTAATGACCGCCACAGTCAACAACAATAATAGTATCAATAGTAAGAGCTAACACCTATGAGTGTTTCTTATTATACTTACAGATTCTCATTCCCCATTCCAGGCATGTTGAGAATTTACACAGCCTGCTTTACCCAACCCAGAAGGTAGAATAGCACTTTGGTTTGAAATTAATGAGCATATTTTCTCAGAGAGCAGGGAGTCTAGAAGGACCAATACCGTTTCTCAGCCACCAAGTCCTGAAAGAATGCCCCAGTGTTTATGCAGTCGTGGAGACATACCTCCACTCACACTGCCTTGCACAAATACTGTCCTTTAAGTGAAGCTCATTGCAAGCACAGATGGCCCTGAGGACCTCAATGTCTTATTTGTAGCCAGACTGAGTGACTTTGGATGTCTTTAGACTTCTGATCATATTCAGGCAGCTCAGGAGAAAATGAAACCTTGCTTATCATTTTGATACACAGTCCCTTTCAGTGCTTCTGGTTGCTTTATGTAACTTGGTAGAGTCAAATGCTATTAAAATGTCATCACTGTCAAAAAGAGAAGTAATATGTTTTTCTACCTGAGTCATAGTTAATGATTTCCACAATGTGTAACACAAGTCAGTTCCATTTGTGTTCTTTTCCCCTGTGTGTTTTCTGATCTCCCTAGCTATGGGTATGAGGCAAAATCTCATTATATAAATAAATACATACTTTTATTATTACCTCTCTGCTAAACCAATAAAATGCCAAGATGACAAGAGCTTCAGTGAGGTATATGCACAAAGGAGAAAAATAAGCAGTTTATTTCATCCGAGTTTTTCATGGAAGGCATAGATTTGAAGCACTGTATTTCACAGCCTAGATCATTAAACATACTTAAAGAAGTTATTTAAGTACTCTTAAGGAGGTATACCTCAATATACCACTTTTGTTCTCATCATCTTAAAGAATAACGTATTAGTCAGATAAGGCTGTATTAGGCTGCAGTAAAAAACCACCCCAAATCTAATAAGCTTAAAACAACAAAGGATTTTGAACTTGCAACATGCCCATTTTGTTTCAACAGTGGGGTTTTGTTTATTGGACTTACTCAGACTAGAGCTTCTACCCTTAATAGGGAGCATATACTCTTAAAATAAGGGAAGGAAATTAGGACCTGCTGGCCAAATTTGCTCACCATTTGCTTTGTATGGCTCATGAGCTAAGAAGGGTCTTTACCTTTTACAATGATTGGAAAAAAACAAAAACAGAATATTGTGTGATACATAATTACTACATGAAATTCAAATTTCAGTCTCCATAAATAAATTTTATTGCATATAGGCACACTTATTTGTTTACATATTTTTTAATATTGTTGTCCAATTACAATTGTCTGCATTTTGCTCCCAACACGCGCCCCACCATAGGCAAACCCACCTCCTTCCCTTACTTCCACACTCCCCCGTGGTTTTGTCCATGTGTACTTTATAGTAAGTAGTTCCTGAAAATCCTTCCCCCAACTATCTCCTGCCCCCTCCTCTCTGGCTATTGTTAGATTGTTCTTAATTTCAATGTCTCAGGTTATACTTTGCTTGGTTTTTTATTGTGTTGATTATATTCCAGTTAAAGGTGAGATCATATGGTATTTGTCCCTCACCACCTGGCTTATTTCACTTAGCATAATGCTCTCCAGTTACATTCATGCTGTCACAAATGGTAGGAGCTCCTTCTTTCTCTCTGCTCCGTAGTATTCCATTGTGAAAATTTTAGATTTCTGAGGAAATTCCATACTGTTTTCCACAGTGGCTGCACCAGTCTGCATTCCCACCAACAGTGCACTAGGATTCCCTTTTCTCCACAACCTCTCCAACACTTATTTGTTGATTTCTTTATGATGGCCATTCAATGCCATGAACTAGAATCACACTGTGGTTTTAATTTGCATCTCTCTGATGGCTAGTGATGCTGAGCATCTTTTCATGTGTCTCTGGGCCCTCTCTATGTCCTCCTTGGAGAAGTGTCTGTTCAAGTTTTGGAGATCAAAACATTGTCTGTCATATCATTGGCAAACATGTTTTCTCATATAGTTGGTTCTCTTTTAATTTTAATGCTGTTTTCTTTAGCCATGCAGAAGCTTTTTAACTTGACAAGGTCCCATCTGTTTATTCTTTCCATTATGTCCCTTGCTTTAGGGCACATATCAGTGAAGATGTTGCTGCATAGAATGTATAAGTTTTCCTCGTGAAGTTTTCCTGTAGGACTTTTATGGTGTCACAACTTATATTTAAGTCTTTTTTCCACCTTGAATTTCTTTTTGTGTATGGTGTAAGTTGGTGATCAAATTTCACTTTTTTTTTTGCATGTAGCTGTCCAGATCTCCCAAAACCATTTGTTGAAGAGGCTATTTTTACTGTTTTATGCTCCTTCCTGCTTTGTCAAATATTAATTGACCATAAAGAAATTGGTTTATTTCTGGGCTCTCTGGGCTCTTCCTTTGGTATATGTGTCTCTTATTCTAATAGTACCAGGCTGTTTTGATTACAGTGGCTTTGTAACACAGTTTGATATCAGGTATTGTGATCCCTTCTGCTTTATTCTTCTTTTTCAAAATTGCAGCTGCTATTTGGGGTCTTTTATTGTTCCATATACATTTTTGAAGTGTTTGTTCTATGTCTGTGAAATATGCCATTGGTACTTTAATAGGTATTGCATTGAATCTGTAAATTGCTTTGGGTAGTATGGACATTTTGATGATGTTAATTCTTTCAATCCATGAGCATGGTACATGCTTCCATTTCTTTGTGTCTTCCTTACTTTCTTTCTTCAGTGTTGTATACTTTACTGAGTACAGGTCTTCTACCTGTTTAGTTAGGTTTATCCCTAGGTATTTTATTTTTCTTGTTTCTATATCAAATGGGATCCTTTTCCTGATTTCTGTTTCTGGTATTTCATTGTTGGTATATAAAAATGCCTTTGATTTCTGAATATTAACTTTGTATCCCACTGTTTTGCCAAATTCATTTATTACGTTGAGTAGTTTTCTGGTGCATTCTATAGGATTTTCTTTGTACACTATTATGTCGTCTGCAAACAAAGAGAGTTTTGATTTCTCCTTTCCAATTTGCATGCCTTTTATTTTGTTTTCTTGTCTGATTGCTGTGGCTAGTACTTCCAGTACTATGTTGAATAGGAATGGTGAGAGCAGGCATCTTTGTCTTGTTCCTGATCTTAGTGAGAAAGCTCTAAGTTTTTGCCCATTGAATATGATGTTGGCTGTATGTCTCTCATATATGGCCTTTATTCTGTTGAGGAATGTTCCCTGTATTCCCACTTTATTAAGTGTCTTTATCATAGATGGGTGCTGTACCTTACCAAGTGCTTTTTCTGCAAATGTTGATATGACCATGTAATTTTTGTCTTTTGTTTTCCTTATGTGATGTATTATGTTTATTGATTTGCAAATATTGTGCCATCCTTTCATTCCTGGGATGAATACAAATTGACCATGTTGTGTGATTTTTTTAACATATTGCTGAAGGTGGTTTGCTAGTATTTTGTTGAGAATTTTAGCATCTACATTCATCAGTGATATTGGCCTAAATTTTCTTTCTTTGTTGTGTCATTGTCTGGTTTTGAATTTATGATTTTGCTGGCTTCATAAAAAGAGTTTCAGAGTCTCCTATCTTCTTAATATTTTTGGAATAATCTGTGAAGGATAAAGGTTAGCTCTTCCTTAAATGCTTTGTAAAATTCTCCTGTGAATCTATCTGGTCCAGGGCTTTTGTGTTTTGGGGGCTTTTTGATTACTGCTTCAATTTCATCTGCTGTTATTGGTCTGTTCAGGCTTTCTGCTTCTTCTTCATTGAGTTTTGGAAGATTATATTTTTCTAGAAATTTATCCATTTCACCTAAGTTTTCAATTTTTTTGGCATACAGTTCTTCATAGTAATTTCTTAGAATCCTTTGTGTTTCTGTGGTATCAGTTGTAATCTCACCTCTTTCATTTCTGGATGTGTTTATTTGGGTCCTCTCTCTTTTTTTCTTGATGAGTCTGCTTAAAGGCTTGTCTATTTTGTTTATCTTTTTTAAACAACCAGCTCCTGGATTTATCGATCCTTAGAATTGTGCTTTTATTCTCTATGTCATTTAATTCTGCTCTGATCCTGGTTATTTCCTTCCTTCTACTTGTTGTAGGCTCTCTTTGTTTTTGTTCCATTGCAAGTTCTTTTTTTTTTATAGATTTTATTTATTTATCTTTAGAGGGGAAGGGAAGGAGAGAGGGAGAGAAACATCAATGTATGGTTGCCTTTCGAGGGTTCCCTGCTGGGAGTTGGCCTGCAGGGAACTGGCCTGCAACCCAGGCATGTGCCCTGACTGAGAATCGAACCGAGATCGTCTGAGTCGCAGGCCCGCGCTCAATCCACTGAGCTACACCAGCCAGGGCCATTGCGAGTTCTTATAGGCATAGGGTTGGGCTGTTTATTTGAAATCTGTCTTTTTTAGGCAGGCCTATATTGCTATGAACTTCCCTCTCAGGACTGCCTTTGCTGTGTCCCATAAGTTTTGGATCATTGCAATTTCCTTTTCATTTATTTCCAGAAACTTTTTGATTTCTTCCTTGATCTCATTCTTAACCCCTCATTGTATAGCATGCTATTCAATCTCCACAAATTGGAGTATTTTTTAGTTTTTTTCTTGAGGTTGGTTTCCAGGGTCAGTCTCTGTGGTCAAAGAAAATGTTTAATATGATTTTAATTTTCTTGAATTTGTTGAGGCTTGTTTTGTGTCCTATCATGCGGTCTCTCCTTAAAAATGTTCCACATGCATTGAAAAGAATGTGTATTTTGCTTCTTTCAGATGAAAGGCTCTCTATATATCAGTTAAGCCCATTTCATCTGAGACGTTGTTGAATGCCACAATATCTTTGTTGATATTTTGGAGGATCTGTCCATTTTTGACAGTGGGGTATTAAAATCCCCTATGATAACTGTGTTGCTATCAATATCTTTCTTAAAGTCCTCCAAGGTATTCTTTAAATATTTAGGTGGTCCTATATTGGGTGTAAATATATTTACAGTGTTTATGTCTTCTTGATGAATTCTCCCCTTGAGTATTATGAAGTGACCTTCTGGGTCTCTTTTTATGACTTGTTTTGAAGTGTATTTTGTCTGGTATGAGTATTGCAACCCTGGCTTTTTTTCCCCTGTCCATTTGCTTGTAATATTTGTTTCCAGTCCTTCACTTTTAGTCTGTGTAGGTCTTTTGTTCTGTTGTGAGTCTTTTATAGGCAGCGTATGTATGAGTCATATTTTCTTTTCCATTCAGCTATTCTATGTCTTTGATTGGAGTATTTAATCAATTTATATTTAAGGTTGTTATTGATAGGTACTTATTCATTGTCATTTTTGGGCCTGTGTTTCTCTCTCTCTCTCTCTCACTATTTTTCTTCCTGTTCTTAAAGCAGACCTTTTCTCATCTCTTGCAGAGCTGGTTTGGAGGAGGTATATTCTTTTAGGCTTCTTTTTTCTGATAAGCTCATTATGTGGCTGTTCATTTTCATTGAGATCCTTGCTGGATAGAATAGTCTCTATTGCAAGACTCTAATTTTCATTACTTGAAATATTTCTTGCCATTCCCTTCTAGCTTGAAGTGTTTCCACTGAGAAGTCAGCTGCTAGTCCTTTCAGTGCTTCCTTTTATGTTACTTCCTGTTTCTCCCTTGTTACCTTTAGGATTCTTGTTTTGTCTTGGAATTTTGCCATTTTAATTATGATGTTTCTTGAAATGTGCCTTTTTGGGTCGCTATTGATTGGGACTCTCTGTGTTTCCCAAATTTGTGTGACTTTTTCTCTCATCAAATTAGGGATGTTCTCCATCATTACTTTTTCAAAAACATTTTTTATGCTTTGCTCTTCTTCTTCTCTTTCTGGTATCCCTATCATATGGATATTATTACATTTCATGTTGTCCTACATTTATCTTATCCCCTCTTCATTCTTTCTGAGACTATTTTACTGTCTTGCTCTTTCTGATGTTTTTTTTCAAACATGTTCTCCAGCTTGATGATGTGATCCTCTGCTTCATGGAACCCGTTTTTGATTCTTCCTACCGTGTTCTTCAGTTCAGAAATTGTATTATTCATTTCTCTTGGCCCTTCTTGATAATTTTATTTCCTTTTTCATGTTGATAGAGTTTTCAGTGAATTCATCATAGTTTCCCTATAGATTTTGGTAAATCTCTGTGAGCTCATTGAACTTCTTAATAACAATTGATTTGAACTTAATAGCCGATAGTTGACTTGCTTATATTTCATTAAGCATTCTTTCTGAGGCTTCCTTCTTCCTTTCTCTTGGGGATTGTTTCTTTGTCTTTTTATTGTTTGTGAGACTCCTCTTGTTAGCCTCTGCTTCTTAAATTGATCTGTTCTGACTCCCTGTGTTTCTGCTATGAACTTTTATGTTAGAAGACCTGTGAGATTCAGTGGTGCATTCTTCTTGATCTCCTGAGCTCTCAGGTCTTAGGCTGTCACTTATGTTGGCTCTCTGGATGTCTTTGGGTTTTGGTTGTTGTTGGGTGTTTTTTTTTTTTTGGTGGGTTGTTTCCTCCAGCTGGTTAACTGAGGGTCACTCTCTCCACCACCTCTTGCATTCTATCGTGCAGGTGTGAACAGGTTGTGTTGAAGCTGGTTCTTCTGTCTGTATGAGGTTTTGCAGCTTCTCTCTCACTACTGTTCAGTTGTTTGTTCTGGGTAATTTCTCCACCATTTATTTTTTTCCAGGTCAGTCCTCAGTGGAGGTTAGCATGGCTTCCACTCCCTCCTTCACCTTCTTCTGTTGTTGTCTGTTGGTGGTCCCTGTGTTGTGAGGTTTCTTCATCCATCAGGTATGCTGGTGTTCCCAGCCCCACCTACTCTTTTTTTGTGATTGGTTGGAAGGGGAAGGCAAAATCGTTTAAGACAGCAGGAGCACGTTTTATGGTATTTAGATTACCAATCTGTAGAGAAGAGATAGGAGATCCTTTGGCTATGTATAGTGTTAACTGTGATACTTCACCCAACGAGTCATTTTTTAAATAAAAGCTGAAAAAAGATAACATTCTTATTGGGGGAGGAAGGATTGTGAGTGCTGGAAAGGAGTGAGCTAGTGGGGAGTCAGATTATGAGATATAGTGAGAGTAAAGGATAGGAAATAGGTGTAGTGTTTGAGAGATTTGAGTTAAACACCACAGTAATAAAGTTTATGAAACAATGAAGTGAGCTAAGATCCGGGAGAGGTTCTGTGTAGTATTTACAATTGTATTGAACAGCAATTATTTACAATAGCAATGGAACAACAATC
Source organism: Sturnira hondurensis (assembly GCF_014824575.4). Classification (NCBI taxonomy): domain Eukaryota; kingdom Metazoa; phylum Chordata; class Mammalia; order Chiroptera; family Phyllostomidae; genus Sturnira; species Sturnira hondurensis. The sequence goes on from NW_028075471.1 coordinate 14,942,424, forward strand.
ATATGACAGAATCTATGTGATTTGAATTAAAAAAATAGGAAGTACAGGACCTAGTGTTTTAGTCAAACACAAGTGAAAGACAGAAAATTAAAAATACACTGTGAAAGAGAGAACAAGGGAAACCAGTCAAACAATGCAATTTCACAAACCAAGTGAAGAAGACTAAATGGAAAGAAGGGAAATACAAAAATACTAATAAAATAAAAGATATAATAATAATGAAAAAATAATAATACATATATACAATAACTTCCAAGTTCTGTAGCACAACAAAGTGAAATTTGTCTCACAGTGTCAGCTGTTGGGATGACCCCTCTTTGGGTCCAACTCCAGTCCTTTCACAGCTCCAGGTTTTATTCTATCACTTGTGGGAATTTAAATAATGAAAGAAAAGAAAAAAAGGAAGGAGAGAAGAAGGAATAAGAAAAGAAAGAAGGAAGGGAAGGAAGAAGGACTTAAAAAAAAACTCTTGCTGGCTTCAAACAGGCCAAGCCAGTTCTGCTGGTCTTCCTGGCTGCAGCAGGCTGAGGGGGGATTGGTTTCTTTTTTCTCCCTTCCTGAGCCACACTCTTCACAGTTGTCCATCTTTCAACCCAGTTCCTCAGTTTGCTGTTGGGCCCCCAGTGCCCTTCTGTACCCTGCCTATGCCTTATTAGGGGAAACTCACACACCATCTTCTCGCTCTTTGCTGTCCTAGATGCTAGAGACACTCAAAGTCCCTTCAGGGTAGTTCGACTACTCTCCCACTGAATTAAGTTTTTCTTGGGACTGATGACTCCCTGAGCTCTGCAGCTCTCCTCTGCGGGGGCTTCTCTGCCTTCCTCTTAGAGAGCCAGTTGGCCTGCAGGTTTGGGTTTACACTGTTCCTGGGGCTTTGGATGTGAGCACAGGGCTTCTGCCACCAGAGCTGGAGTGCAACCATTGCTTCTGAGTTTAGGTAGGGGCACAGGATATGGGGGCTGATGCTGTAAGAGAATTCCCCAAACAGCCATTGAGTGCCCCTTTTTTCTCCTTTCCTTTTTGAAAAATTCCACCTATTCAAGCCTGCTTCTCCAAACAAGTACCTGACCTCTCACACAACCAACCTGCAACCAGACCTGGGACTGACCAGGTCAGGTTCCATGACTGCCCAACTCTTTCTAGCCAGTGTCCACAGTCTCAGTGTGTGCACACTACCCTGTGTATTTGCCACTTCATCCTTATTCCCCCACTGTGACTTCAAGCATCCAGGTCCCTCCTGCTGCTGCTCAAAGCTTGTTCTGCAGTGGAAGGAGCCCTTGACCTGTCTCTCTCCCAAGAATCCTGCAGCAGACCTGGCGGTGCCTAATCCCAGGGACCTTATTGTCTTGAAGCACTCTCCTTAACATCTGATTTTTCAATGTCCTTTACAATTTTGGGTCTCCAATTTTCATGTATGCTGGGATACCATTGGCCGTTCACTCTGTTCTTCAGAAGATTATCTAAGTGTTTCACACATGTGCAAGGGGAAGTAGACTCTGCTCCCACCTATTTCACTGCCATTTTCCTCCTTCTATTTACGTGTTTTTTATTGGCTTTTGTGTTACAACTACAGAGACCAGATGGCCAAAAAAAAAAAAACCCAAGTTATTTTCTGTCTGAACATTTATAGGAAAAGTTTGCTGATCCCTAATCTAAAATATCTCTGGTTGCCATAGCAGCAGGAAGAGAGACTTACAGGGTCTTGTACAGGGAATTAAAGATGCAGTATGGAAGTGATATGTTACTTCTATTAACAATAATCATATGGCCCAACACCCCATAAGAGGACTAGGAACTACTGCAAGTCCAGGAGGAGGACACTCAGAGGTAGTCATTTAGCAGTCCTGATTAATTCTGTAGCTAAAATTATTAATAGCAAGGATAGAAACAGCAATACATGTTCTTATACCTCAGGAATGATTCCAAGGGCTTTGCCAGTGTTCATTCATTGATCTTCACAACAATCTCATCATGAAAGTACTATTATTTCTCCCATTTTACAGATGAGGAAGGTAATAATATTAGATTTAAATGATTTTTGTGAAGTCAATATAGCTAATAAAAGGTGAAGATGTTTACACCCAGTCAATAGGGCTCCAATCTCAATCCAATCTCAAACACTACACTCAACCTTTCTATCACATGCAGGCTCTCTGGAACATGAGAAAGTCCAAGTGTTGACATTGTAGAGACCATTTTCTCACAACACCCTTAATTGTGGAATTCAGTAGATACAAGCAAAATGCAAATTTTAATTTTGCATAACAGATTTCCATATTGCTTAATAATTTACTTAGGAGTTTACAAGTAATTATTAGCCCATACATAGAAGTGAACTCTAACATCTGAGAATTTTCATGTCTTTTTCCTATAGAAACCAAAAAAAGTACTTACAGTTTAATGTTAGTTTATGACTCTGCAAGAGGACCCTCTAATGGTAATTAAACATTAAAGTGAGAGCTAATTCCACGGGATAGTGTTTTATAGCCACTCCTCCATTGATCATATCAAATAATATCCTGATGTTCTTATCTTTGCTTCTAAGCCAATTCAGAAATGTTCCATGGGAATGTATTATTTTAGCTGGAGGAAAGATGTCATAAAACACTTATGATTCAGAGGTGATGCATTTGAAATCATACATTGACTGCTTAATTTTCTTATCTATACTTTCATGTTTTCAAAGTACAGTTTATGTATTATCACTGGCCATGTTCCTTTAAACACCTATTACCCTTACCTGTAAAAAAATAATAGAAGAATTATTTTAAAATAATTTTTAAACTTTGTAATTACTGTTGTGCTTCCTTCTTTGCATGTATTTCTCTCTTTTTAAAAATGTATTTTAGCCCTGGCTGGTGTAGCTCAGTGGATTGAGCACTGGCCTGTGAAGCAAAGGGTTGCTGGTTCGATTCCATTCAGGGCACATGCCTGGATTGCAGGCCAGGTCCCTGGTAGGGGATACATGAAAGGCAATAACACACTGATATTTCTCTACCACTCTTTCTCCTTCCCATCCCTTCTCTCTAAAAATAAATAAATAAAATATTTTAAATGCATTTTATTTATTAGGCTATTACAGTTGTCCCATCCTCCCCTCTTTATAACATTCTGCCCTGTACACCCCCTCCCATCCACATTCCCCCTCTTTAGTTCATGCCCATGGCTCATACACATAACTTCTTTGGCTTCTACATTTCCTACACTATTCTTACCCCCCGCCACTGTCTATTTTCTACCTACTATTTATTGTACTTATTCTCTGTACCTTGTCCCACTCTCTCCCTATTCCACTCCCCACTGATAGCTCTCCATGTGATCTCCATTTCTGTGATTCTTTTCCTGTTCTATTGTTTGCTTAGTTTGTTTTTGTTTTCATTTTTGTTTTAGGTTTGGTTGTTAATAACTGTGAGTGTGTTGTCATTTCACCGTTCATAGTTTTTATCTTCTTTTTCTTAGATAAGTCCCCTTAACATTTCAAATAATAAGGGCAGGGTGATGATGAACTCCTTTAATTTGACCTTATCTGCCCTTCCATTCTAAATGAAAGCCTTGCTGGATACAGTAATCGTGGATGTAGGTCCTTGCCTTTCATGACCTGGAATACTTCTTTCCAGTCCCTTCTTGCCTGCAAGGTTTCTTTTGAGAAATCCACTGACAGTCTCAGGGCTACTCCTTTGTAGGTAACTGTCTCCTGTTCTCTTGCTGCTTTTAAGACTCTCCTTATCTTTAATCTTGGGTAATGTAATTATGATGTGCCTTGGTGTGTGCTTTCTTGGGTCCAATTTCTTTGAGACTCTCTGAGCTTCCTGGACTTCCTGGAAGTCTACTTTCTTTGCCAGATTGGGGGAGTTCTCCTTCATTATTTGTTCAAATAAGTTTTCAATTTCTTGCTCTTCCTTCTCTCCTTCTGGTACCCCTATGATTCAGCTGTTGGAATGTTCAAAGATGTCCTCGAAGTTTCTAAGCCTCTCCTCATTTTTTTTTGAATTCTTCTTTCTTCATTCTGTTCCAGGTGACTTTTTTTTCTTCCTTCTGGTCCACACAGTTGATTTTAGTCCCAGTTTCCTTCCCATCACTCTTAGTTCTCTGAACATTGTCCTTTATTTCACTTAGCATAGCCTCCATTTTTTCATCTAATTTGTGACTATATTCAATCAATTCTGTAAGCATCCTGATTACCACTGTTTCAAACTGTGCATCTGATAGGTTGGCTCTCATTTGTGCTTAGTTGTACTGTTTTCTGGAGCTTTGATCTGTTCTTTCATTTGGGCCTTTTTTTTTTTTCTTTGTCTCAGCAGGCCTGTTATGTGGTAAGGAGTGGAGCCTTAAGTTTTCACCAGGGTGGGACAACCCACATGGCTGAGTTGTGATGCTATATGTGGGGGAGGGGTTCGAGAGCACTGGTAATCAGGATGTTCACAAATTAGATGATCACAAATTAGATGAAAAAACGGAGGCTATGCTAAGTGAAATAAAGGAAAATGTACAGAGAACTAAGAGTGATGGGAAGGAAACTGGGACTCAGAGCTGCTTGCTCTGTTCTCTGTGGATTTTCAGTCACTTCCCCCACTACCCACATTCAAACTGGGTACTTCTGGTGCTGATTTCCTGGTGAGTGGGTTTGTGTACATTCTAGGTCCTTGCTGGTCTCTCCAATGAACTCTCCTGTGAGGCTGGGGGTTTTACCTGCTGGCACCCCAACCCCCACAGGTGTTTTCAATGAAGGGTTTCAGGCTTTATTTCCCTGAGCTGAAACTCTGGGTTTTGCAGTCTTTCTTGCTCCCCAGTTATTCTTCCCAGTTTATCTGTTCGTGAATGTGGAGCCACCCAGTCCACAATATGCTGCCCTGCCAGGCTCCCCAGCTTCTGCCTTGCCTGCCCTGGTTCTCCAGTCACAACCTTGCTGAAAGTCCTCTTTCCCTGGCTGCCCACCTCTGCCCCTCCTACCAGTCTGGATGGATGTTCCTTCTTTAATTCCTTGGTTGTCGGACTTCCATACAGTTTAATTATCTGTCAGTTCTGGTTGGCTTTTTTAAAATTTGTTGTCCTTTTTTTCATTAATTTTTTTTTAGTTTTTTTCATTGCTTTGCTGTTGTTCAGTTACAGTCATCTGCCTTTTCTCCCCAGCACTACCCTCACCCCAGCCAAACTCACCTCCTTCCCTTGCTTCCACCTTCCCCCTAGGTTTTGTCCATGTGTCCTTTGTAATAGTTCCTAAAAACCCTTCTCCTCTCTATCCCCTCTCCCCTCCCCTCTGGCTATTGTTAGGTTGTTCTTAATTTCAGTGTCTCTGGTTATATTTTGTTTGCATTTTTCTTTTGTTGATTATGTTCCAGTTAAAGGTGAGGTCATATGGTATCTGTCCCCCACAGCCTGTCTTATTTCACTTAGCATAATGCTCTCTAGTTCCATCCCTGTTGTTCTTCTTTTGGCTATGCAAGGAGACACAGTGTGTCTACCTATGCCTCCATCTTGGCTAGAAGTCTCCTATTTCTCTCTTTTTTGGTGAAATCATTTTTTATTTTTATTTTTTAGCAATGTTTAATTTTTTTTACTTTTTATTTAATCTTTATGGTATGTTTCCATTATGATTCCGTCCTCTTATACCCCCTGTCCCCCTCCCAATCACCACACTGTTGTCCATGTCCATGAATCCTTTTTCCTTTTTGCTCAATTCTTCCAACCCCTAACCATTGCATGTATGTCTGCTTATGTGACATTAACTAAATATTATCAAGAAACACAGAACAAAAATAAACAGATAAGAGCAATAGGCAAGGATGAAATGTAGAAAGCATATTCGACCACTCACCATTGTATGAACAGCTCAGACATTTGACAAGATGGTCCTGGGGTCTTACAGGGAAATTCCTTCATTTTCCAGCCTTTAAGAATTCTATCTCCCATCTAATCTCACCAGGCTTCCGGCATTGTCTTTGAAATTGGATTTCATTTTTACATTAATAGAAGAATGCCAGTTCTTATGTATAGTGTACTTACTGTGTGCTGTTTGATATATTAATTACTTTTAATGCACAATGTCTAATGCTCACAATATCCCTTAAGTTAGACATTTCTTAGGACTCAGGAATTGCAACTTTCTCTAAGTTATCCAACGAATATGCAAATTATCTTAATTATTTCAAATATCATTTAAATATTAATATATTCAACCTTCATACCAGTGTTTCAGATAATTTTAGAAAAATTAATATAGCTCAAGGAGTTGCTTATATAAAATAGGATGGCTTATCTGTTTTCTAGAAAGTGTTTCTAAATTGTTCCTAGCCTTGAAGGCTAGCAAGAGGGAAGTAAAACTTGGTAAGCTCTTGCCCAGATGAACCAGTGATGTTGGTTGAAGCTTAGAGTTGGGAGAGATCTAAGCTGGATTTAGATCGAGAATGTTGCCCCTTAATGGGAAACAGTAGACACAAATATTTTTCTAAGTCTTATTTTATCCCAACTCTTTCCCAATTGCAACAATAGAATATTTATTTATTCATCTATCTTTCTATTTATTTATTTATTTGTTTGTTTGTTTATTTTATACCATGGCCCAAGGAAGCTGAAGGGAATAGATGCTATGATTTCATCCATAAACTCAAATCCAAGGGAATAGATGCTATGATTTCATCCATAAACTCAAGGAAGCTGAAGGGAATAGATGCTATGATTTCATCCATAAACTCAAATGTCCCACTTTGACGTAGAAGCTTCCCTTTATATTGTTCTGGAAGCCACCCAGCCTTTGAGTGACTTTCTTTTTTGGGCAATAAGCCATTTCTGTGGTTGCATTAAGTTGTAGTGTATTGACAGCAAGTCCAGATCAGGCAAGCAAATTTGAATACAGAGAATAGACAGATGGAGATGTTATGTTATTATTTTATTTTAGCAAAAGTACTAGGAAGAGCTGAGAATAACACAAAAACAGTCTGATATCCAAACCATTGCTCAGGTTCCTCTCCCTAATATTATCTGTATTGGAAAAGAGCAAAAGTTTTAAAGTATTTAAAGACCAGAGAAGAATCAATAATATTCTTGTGAACACATTAGTGCATCTTTGAGTAAAATTTATTTCCATGTTGTTAGTGCAGTTACTAAAAATGATTTCTGCAGTAAGTTTCAATATATCCAATGTTTAAGTTATTTTCTTCTTTAAAAAATATAAAGAGAAATCTAGGGGATAGGTGTTGAGTTTACTGTGGTATAAATTACTTTAAGCAATCTTATTTTAGGGGAACAATGAGGTCTAAATATTGCTCCCAAATCATTGGCTTGGGGTTAGAGTAGGCATTTGAATATGAGGAAAAGTCTATGTTGGTTAAAAGAAAAGAAAATCCGTCTGTTTTTTCTCACTAATAAACATGATCTGATCAAAGATGATGTTTCCAGTAGTATTCTTAACAGAAGAATATCTTTCAGTGCTTATTCTAAAATAGCTAATATTTTAACCACTTTCCTTATACTTATTTAACTTTCATCCCCATTTAGTCCTCAAAACAACCCTCTGAAGTCAATGCTATTATTATCACCCATATTTGACCCCCCCCCAAAAAAACCTCTGAGACATAGAATGGAAAACAATAGGACTTGAATCTTGATGACCTGGTCCTAGAATCTGTGATTATATTCATTATGCTATTCTGCCTCAAACATGACTGTCTGGCCCAGAATATTTTCCTTTTTTACATTTGTCTGTCTATTATGTATCCCAGAGCCCTAGAAGGGAGAAGATGGTAATTTGTTTAAACAAGTGCATAAACAAATCAAGCAGCCATTTTGCCCTCCTCAACCAAATCATGCTTAAATATTCATTAGTGTCTCTCTTGTCAATGATTTACAAAGACACTTGGAGCTACCTTCAAGTCCAGTGGGTCAATGTTTAACACGTTCTTAAATACTCATTTCTGACATCCACGACAATAGATTCCAAGAAAGCTATTTTAAGGCCTTGATCAAAAAGTCCTGTAAAAGTGAATCTCAAAAAAAATCTGTGCTTTGTCTCACAGATAATAGCTTTTAAAGAAAAAAAAACATTTGCAATAAAGTGAAAATGCAAGGGTCAGACTAAGCACCACCAGTCTTACATTCTGTAGTCACATTGTATTCATTTTCTCAAAAAGGTGGTATAGAAGCGGGTATGTCCTAGCTTATTAATTAGTCCTTATTAATTAGGACTGAAGTTCCCTTATGGTTTCTGTTAATCATTATCTCATTTTCCAGTCATTTTATTTAGAATAAAAAGCTTCTACTTGTGCATTTTGGCTCTATTCCAAACCAAAGTCTAAGGTGCTTTTTCTTGAAGATGTAGAAGATCATTTCATTGCAAAGGCTACATTTATCATTAAAGTTTGTTTCTGAAAAGACTACATATGAATACTCAGGGAAAGTTCCACTAAAAGTATCAATTGATATTCAATATTTTTCCCTTTTCTTCTCTTATTTTCTTTTCCACTTCTCACTGCTTCCCTTCCTTCTTTTTTTCTCTGCTTCTTCCCTTTCTTTCTTTCTTCATATCAATCAGTCATTTAATCATTCAATTATTTACAAGTGTGTTCCTGCCTACTATTATGCCAGGCAGTGGGGATAAAGAAATAAACAGAATGTGACCCCTGCCATGGTTGAGAATCCAGCCCAACAGGACAGGCAGGCAGTAAACCAGTTTTTCCAGGAGACATACTACAAAAGCACACAATGGAGTCAAGAGGTAGTCTCTGAGAAATGGGTTAATTCAACAAATATTTACAGACCAGACTTGAGCCCAGTATAGAGGACAAAGTGGTGAAACAGTAAAATTGCTACCCTTACCCTTGATAATAGAGTAAAACATTATTTGAAGGGTCAAAATAATGCAATGAGAATATTATTGTGGGATAATTATGACACGACACGTTGTAGGATCATATAAAAGGGGTCTCTAACAAGAAAGAACTAAATAGTGAATACAGGGGCAAAAAAGTGTACAGGTTTAGTCTTACTTCCCTTTTGAAAAAAGACTATTTTCTTCTATTCCAACTTTACAATTTCCCCTAGCATCTTCTTTCTCAGAAAAGTTGGTGCTGTGATAATTTCTAGTTGCTTGACTATGTTTAGTCATGGACATGAAACCATCAACAACAAAATATACTACTGGCTGTCAAATTCCTTGGCAGATGAAAAGGGTTAGATATTAGCAAATTCTCACAAGTGCCCATTCTTAAATGGCTGACCTGGATGGTAGCTCAGAGTTCCGTCGGTGGGTATAAGCTGTTTGTACTAGATGTGTATTCTGGGGGGAAAACTATTTTATGAAGCTAACCTTCAAGTTTTTGGCCATCTGTCTGGCCAGTCATACCTAACCTTATCTTTTCTTTTCATTATCAAATATAATTGTCATCACTGAGGACTCTTTAAAAGAAATGTCATCCTTATCAATTGATCTTCTTTGTGTTCCCTCACTTGACTTGAGCCAGATGATGATCCAATTAGCTGGGAAGGAGGGTTCAGTGCTACAAGCTTATTTGGCTTGGCATTTTTTTTAACTTCTCCAGCTCCAAGAGAGTTGATGCTGCCAGAAATAATCTTGAAAGGTTGTGAGGGTTCTTTTTCTTTTTGCATATTAGAAATTTTATCTTCCTGTTAAAAATAGGTTTTGATAATGGACTCAAAGATCTGGCAAACCAAAGAGAAAAAACAGAAGAGGAGGTAGAGAGCTGCCCAGAGAAGCGTCCCTGCAGGGGGCCTTCCCATCACCACCTGTGGGGCATGAGCAACGTGGGTGAGAATCTATCATTCATGAGCCTGAGGAAAATGTAGTCTGGCATCATTGACTTTATATACAAGGTTTTAATAAAAGTGGAGCACTTGTCAACCCCCAATCACTGAGTTCTCCTCCCCTTTTCAGAGAAATGGCAACATGAGTGCGAGGGTAGCACTGGGTAAAAGCACTCTGTGTGAGGTCAGTGGATTTGGGTTCTGGTCCAGATGCTGCCAGCTGCTTACTAAATAAAATGTGGACAACTGTTTAAGACCCTCTGGATCTCAGTTGCCTCCTCTATAAAATGAGGGTAATAGTAAACTCATTGAGCAAAAAATACATTGAAGGTTTGTGATGTGTCTACCAGGGTATCAGGCACATAGTAGATATTCAATACATGGTCAGCTCCTGTAATATTATTTTCACCATTAGTTACATGGCTGTGTCATTTGGCAGTTTCAGGTCTGCATCCTCGCTAAAAAATGGGGGTGATGAGAATCTTTGTTCTATCTTTGAATTATTTTGCAGATTAAATGACATATGTATTAGAGTCCCTTTTTAAACCCTAATAATAATATGCCAGACAATGTTAAATAAAGAAAGCAATAGCAACCCCTGTCCTGGAGGAGATTATATTCCAGGGGTAAAACACACAGATAATAAGTATAATTAATTAATAAGTAAATTATATACCAATGCGGACTCTGGTCTGCAGTGTCCATGGTGTTGTGGATGAGACGAACAAATTCACATGGACTTCACTACTGAAGTCCTGTGGAGAAAAAGGGATGGCACAGCCACTTTCTCAAGGGGAGAGCACTTTGATCCTTGCTTTGAAAAGCTTTTATTGGCTTTCTAATAGTATACGTCAAAGAAGGTTCTCATTCATTATGCTCAGGTTTGCTTTAGGTAATTACTTTGACAGATAACAAAGGAAACAATGTTACTGATTAGTTCTTACAGATTAACAAGGAAAAAATATTGCAAATGCAAGAGAATGGTAAGAGTAACAGGTCTGGTTATACTTTAGTCCTTGGGAGAATTAGCACAGACTTCAGGAAGTTGCTTTCAAGTTATGTGGTAAGCATTTGCTGTTTCAACTTGGGGTGAGGGAGTTTTAGCAAGAGCAAGTCTCAAAGCAACCTAGGTTTAATGCAGGCCTGGCCTTTCATGGAAGAACTGATCCATGGGTTTGGTGTCCTGTGTGCTTCCATGTGCCTATGGGCTTTCCAATACTGCTGGGCTACATTTGCCATTGCAAGGAAGATTGGTTCCCTATAATATACCATATTTGAAAGATACAGGTACCCTTGAGGCAGGAGCATAGAGAAAAGTGCTACTAAGGGAATTATGATTTTAATATAGTGGTCAAATGTGTCTTTGATAAAATGACATATGGATAAATATGTGGAAGAGGTGAGAATACAAGCCAGAGATCTGTTAGAAGAGTGCCCATGGAAGTGCATAGTTCAACTGGTCAAAACCAAAAATTTCTGTTATTTATAGCAATACCTCCCTGGGTTTAGGGCACATTCAAGAGAGATCATGCCTGCCATGCTCAGGCCAAAACCTACAAAGAAACTGTGTCCCTGGAGCAGAGAGAAGGGTGGTAGCAAGTGAGGTCGAACTTGATTAGGGGTTGGCCGGGGCAGGTTGGGCACTTGTCCTTGATAACCATTCTAAGCAAAGTGTTAATACTTCCTTTTGAATGTTTTTCATCAACAAGGAATAACTGCTTGTGACATGAGCAAAAAAGTACGAGTTTTAAAGTCAAACACACATGAGATAGCACTTGTGTGATAGTAGGAAGATTATTCAATCTCTCTGATCACCAAGTTTTTATCTGTGATGCAAGGACAATAGCTATACAATTGCTGTGAAGTTTGTAATTAATGTAGGTCAAGTACCAAGTGCAGTGCCCAGCACCCATTTCAGAACTCACTAAATAGCAGTGAGGGTTGACATTACAGAGAACTGTCTCTTTGGCTCATCTACAATTAGGCTATGAGGGACTGGCTTTGGGCTTCCAGCTGGCCACCTTGTCTATTATTCAACTCAGTGCAGTAACTTGGACAACCTGTCATGCCTATCACTGGTTCTGCTAAACTGACTACAAATCAAATAAGATTCATGATATGTCCTGAAGTCTTAATATGCTCTGTGTTGTTTTCAGTCATAGACATTGCTCCAGTCTTGTATTAAAGTCAAATAGTTACTTTTAAATTAGTGGTATTTCATGAAGTGTCGAACCAGTTATTACTGATTTGACTGAGAGAATTAGTAGCTGATAATGTAAGCTAAAGTGGCCTAATTATAGGTGTCTGTGTTAAAGAGTATAATGCAGGAGTGAATAAACTGTCTGGTTTCAAGGGGAGAGGTGGAAGGGCAGCTCTCTCCAGGACTAAAGTTCTGGTAGGCACCATTGTTTCTCTGCTGATCCCATGCCCCCCACAACCTGCAGGTGCAGGTCATCACCAAATCTGAGTCTATATTAACCTGACTAACACTGCTGTTGCTCTATCCTGGTGATTCTCTGAGAGCCCATCCCATTCAATTCACCCAAATGTCTTCCATAGGTTACTCACAAAACCCACCAGCCTGGGCCCACATTATAGACTTTCCTAAATCTCTCAAAGATCCACAAACACCAAACAAGCAACAACTGGCCTTGGCATGCTTCATACATATTGCTAGATGGCCCCAAACCCTGTACTAGTGGGAGCTGGTCTCAGTTCATAGTGTACTCATTTCCAGGCACCTCCAAGTCCATCACAGAAAACTAACAAGTGCAGATAAGTTTGAAGCTCCTGTCAGGTAGCCCTGGACTGGACACTGGCAGAGGCTGAACCTGGCCTTTACCAGAGCCCTTCTCCCAAGGCCAATAAACCTGGTGGCTGGCTTCAAATGACACAAGAAGATTGCCCAAATTAGTGCCACAAACATCATACCCAAAGGGTGGACTCAATAGGCACCAGAGCCCATTAAAATGACTCCTGCTTCATAGGGTCAGCTGTCACACAGAAGCTTGCTGCTGTAGTCATGGTCAGTCCCCACAGCCAGTCAGGCTGAGGGTCAATCCCACCCATTGACATGCCAACAATAATCAAGTATCCACAACAATAAAAAAGCACACACACAGTGCACCCCTAGAGCACTGGGCTCAGGTGACTAGGGAGATTGCATCACTGTGCCCCATAGGACACTTACTACATAAGACCTCTCTGCTAATAATGGGAGATATAACAGCTCTACCTAATACATAGAAACTCAGGGAGGCAGCCAAAATGAGAAAACAAAAAAACATGCCCCAAATGAAAGAACATGACAAGACTTCAGAAAAGGAACTAAACAAAAGGGAGACAAAAAACCTAACAGATGAAAAGCCCCAAATACAGCTGATGAGAAGGCTCAATGAACTTGAAAGAATAGATGATCTCAATGGGAACTTCAACAAAGAAATGGCAAACATAAAAAAGGAGATAGGAGAAAGGAGTTCTCATCAGACTGTCAGCGGATTTCTCAAAAGAGACCTTGCAGGCAAGAAGGGGATGGAAAGAAGTATTCCAAGTCATGAAATCCAAAGACCTACATCCAAGATTGCTCTATCCAGCAAAGCTTTCATTTAGAATGGAAGGACAGATAAAGTGCTTCTCAGATAAGGTCCAGTTCAAGGTATTCATCATCAGTAAGCCCTTACTCTATGAAATGTTAAAGAGACTTATCTAAGAAAAAGAAGATAAAAATATGAACAGTGAGTGGACAGCAAACTCACAGTTATTAACAACCACACCTAAAATAAAAGCAAACTAAGCAGACATCTAAAAGAGGAGTGGAGCCACAGAAATGGAGATCACATGGAAAGTTAGCAACAGGGGAGTCGGAGGAGGAGAGGCAGGGAGAAGGTACAGAGAATAAGTAGCATAGACGGTTGGGAGAAAATAGACAGGAGGAGGGCAAGAGTAGTGTGGGAAATGTAGACACTAAAGAACTTATGACACATGGACAGAAGAGTGGGAATGCAAGTGGGAAGGGGTGTGCAGGGGGGAGTGAAGGAGGGATATGGGACAACTGTAATGGCATAATTAATAAAAGATATTTAAAAAGATAAAAAGCATAAAAAAGAACTAGTCCAAAATGGAAATATAAGAACTGAAATTAATAATATAGTTGATGGAATCAACAGCAGCTTAGACAAAGCAGAGGCTCAAATCAGTAGAGGTAGCTGAAAATACCCAAGGGCACAGAAAAAAAAGTATTTAAAAAATGAGGATCATTTAAGGAAAATCTAGGACAACTTGAAGTGTAACAACATCATTGGGATTTGCAAAGGAAAAAGGAGAGAGTAAGAGATTGAAAACCTATTAGAAGAAATGATAACAAAAAAACTTCCCTAAGCAGATGAGTACCAGTAAATACAAGTTTAGAAAGCACAGAGTGCCACACCAAGATGCATCATAATTAAAATGCCAGGGATTAAAGAGAAATATAAAACCTCAAAAGTAGCAAAAGAAAAGAAATTATGTACAAGGGAGCTCCCATAATACTGTCAGCTGATTTCTCACAGCAATGTTGCAGTACAAAAGTGATTGGCATGAAATATGCAAGATGATGAAAAGCAAGGAACTGCAACCTAGATTACTCTACCCACCAAGGCTATCACTTAAAATTGAAGCTTTCCAGACAAGAAACAGGCTAAAAGAATTCATCACTACTAAACCAGTAGTACAGGAAATGTTATAAGGACACTTTTCAGAAATAAAAAATATGAATAAGAAAGTATCACAAAGAAAAAAATTCTCACCAACAAATCCAGTAGATCAACAAACACTAAAACTAGTACAAAGGTTAAAAAGGAAATGTAGAAAGATCACATGTAATTTTAACAGTAAATTAAAGGATACACACAAACACACACATAAAGGAAGTAAAAAATAATGACAAAAACATAACCATGGAGAGGGTGAGTATAAATGGTCCTAATTTTACAGTGACAATCAACTTAAAATAGAGTGCTACAGATGTGGCTTAGCATATAAAAAGTACATGGAAACCACAAACCAAGATCTAAAAAAGATATATAAGAAGTAAAAAAAAGGGCATCCAAAAACAACACTACAGAAAATCATCAACAAACAAGAACAGAGCATAACATTATAAAAGAGAAACAGAACAACTACAATCAGAAAACAATAAAATGGCAATAATTATATCTGTAAATAATCATTTTAAATATAAGTGGATTAATTGCTCCAATTGAAAAGGACTGAATAAAGAAGAGTGGTACAACTTCCGTCCAAGATGGAGGCACAGGTACATACACTTTCCCTCCTCCCACAACCAAAAGAAGGACAACAACAAATTTAAAAACAAAAAATAACCAGAACTTCCCAAAAATCAAACTATATGAAGGTCTGACAACCAAGGAGTTAATGAAGAAAGAGTCTTCTAGACCCGTAGGAGGTGTGGAGATGGGCAGCTGGGGTGGAGAGCACAGATGGCAAGGCTGCAGCCAGCTGACCAGGAAGATCAAGGCAGTGGCTGGTTGCCTGGCTGGGCAGTCCTTAATTTGCGTAGAGATAAACCAGGAGGGCCAACTGAGGAGTGATACATACCATGCAACCAAGGGTTCTAGTGCTGGGAAATATACCTTCAACACCTCTAAATGAAAAAAAAACCTCTGGGAGTTGCAGCAGTGGGAGAAACTCCCAGCCTCACAGGAGACTTTGTTGGAGAATCCCACAGAGTCCTTGAATTGGCACAAACCCACCCACCTAGGAATCAGCACCAGAAGGCCCCAATTTCCCTATGGGAAGTAGAAGAAGTAACTGAAAGCAGGTTGAGAGCTGAGCAAGTGCAATTGTTCCCTCTCAGACCCTTCTCCCACATACAGCACCACAACACAATGACGTGGATCTTCCCTGGAGAATGCCTAAGATTTCACCCCTTACTACATAACAGGTGCACCGAGATAAAAAAAAATATTGCCCAAATGGAAGAACAGATCAAAGCCCCAGAAAAAATACAACCAGACAATGAAGAGATAGCCAATCTATCAGATGCACAGTTCAAAACACTGGTAATCAGGATGCTCATAGAAGTGGTTGAATGTCATTGCAAAATAAAGGAAAAAGTGAAGGCTATGAAAACTAAAATAAAGGAAAATGTACAGGGAACCAACAATTAAGGGAAGGAAACCAGGACTCAAATCAATGGTTTGGAGCAGAAGGAAGAAATAAACAGTCAACCAGAACAGAATGAAGAAAGAAGAATTCAAAAAAAAAAAATGAGGAGAGGCTTGGGAACCACAGAGACAACTTTAAACGTTCCAACATGTGAATCTTAGGGGTACCAGAAGGAGAAGAACAAGAGCAAAAAATTAAAAACTTATTTGGACAAATAATGAAGAACTTCCTCAATCTGGCAAAGGAAATAGACTTCCAGAAAGTCCAGGAAGCTCAGAGAGTCCCAAAGAAGTTGAACCCAAGAAAGCACACACCAAGGCACATCATAATTATATTACCCAAGATTAAAGATAAGAAGAGAATCTTAAAAGCAGCATGAGACAAGGAAAGAGTTACGTACAAAGGAGTTTCCAAAAGACTATCAGCTGATTTTTCAAAAGAAACCTTGCAGGCAAGAAGGGACTGGAAAAAAGTATTCCAAGTCATGAAAGGTAAAGACCTACATACATCCAAGAATACTCTATCCAGCAAAGCTTTCATTTAGAATGGAGGAGCAGATAAAGTGTTTCCCAGATAAAGTCAAGTTAAAGGAGTTCATCATCACAAAATTCTTATTATTTGAAATGTTAAAGGGACTTGTCTAAAAAAGAGAGATAAAAAATATGAACAGTAAAGTGACAACAAACTCACAGATATCAACAAACCTGAAAAACAAAAAGGAACTAGGCAAACAACTAGAACAAGAACAGAATCACAGAAATAGAGATCACATGGAGGGATATCAGCAGGGAGGGGTATGGGAGAATGGGGGGAAAGGTGCACTGCATATGCATAAATGGTAGATACGAAATAGACAGGGATAGTTTAAGAATAGTATGGGAGATGGAGAAGCCAAGGAGCTTGTATGTATGACCCATGGACATGAAATAAGGTTGGGAAATGATAGTGGGAGGGGGGTGTACATGGTGGAGAGGAATAAAGGGGAGAAAAAGTGGGACAATTGTAATCACTTAATCAATAAAATATATTTTTAAAAAATCCTTAAAAAAGAAGATGTGGTACTTATGTACAATGGAATTGTACTCAGTCATAAAAATATGAAATCTTATCATTGTGACAACATAAATGGACTTAAAAAGTATTATGCTAAGTGAAATAAGTCACATGGACAAAGACAAATACCATATTATTTCATTTAATGTGGAATTTTAAAAAACAAAAGAAAAAGAAAAAGAAAGAAAGAAACTCATAGATACAGAGAACAAACAGATGGTTTCCAGATGGAAAGAAGCTTGAGAAGGTGGGTAAAAAAAGTGAAGGAATTAAGAAGTACAAATTGTCAGTTGCTAAATAGTCATGAGGTTGTAAATTATAGCATAGGGAACAGAGTCAACAATATTGTAATATCTATTTATGGTGTCAGTAGGTGGAAGGCCTATTAGGGGATCATTTTGTAAATCATGCAAATGTCTAATAACTGCTATACACCTAAAACTAATAGAACATTGAATATCAACTTTAATTGAAAAAATAATATTTGATAAAATTAAGTAAGTAAACCAACCCTGACAAGCTCCTAAGAGAAATGACTAATTCTAGGACTAGGTTAGGACATAAATAAGGTAAACTTGGAGTGTCTTATAGGGCGAGAAAGTAAGGAAGTGCTCAAAAAAGTGGGGGAAGGGCTATACACAGAAACCACCTGAGAAAGCTCACAATGGCCAAAGTTAGGATAGTTTGAGCAACCTAATAAATGTAATAGTAATGGGTTATCACCCAAAGTATCAATATAAAATAAATATCCATGAGTCCACACCAATATAAACTGAAAAGGGAAATAAAGTGGGACAGAAGGGACAAATCTGCCATGCAGAAGAATTCCCAGTGATGTTAGTAGATACACCACCCTCCAGGAGTCAGGAGTCGGAACTTAAGTCCCCACTTCTCGAGTAAGGGCTGTACATGGTGATTTCCTGCCAAAAAGGACTGTGTGGAAAAGGGCAGCATTAGGGATAAAAACAGTACCTTTACAGTGAAGAAATTTAACAAATGATCAAGGTCAATATCAACAGTGATAAGTCATGTTGACAGCGTGCACCCTTGAAGTGATGGGACTTCACCTCTGTGATCTTCCTCTAAAAACACATCACCTCAGTCTAAATATCAGAAAAGCATCAAATGAGTCCTATTTAAGAGACATTTTATAAAATACCTGACCAATACTGCTCAGAACTGTCAAGGTCGTAAAAAAGAAGGAATGTCTGAGAAAATAGCACAGCCAAAAGTAATATAAGGAGATAAGAGAACTAAATGTAATGTGGTATCCTGTACGGGGATCTTGGAATAGGAAAGGACATTAGGTAAAAGCAAAGTAAATCTCAATTAAAGCAAAGACTTTCGTTATAATAATGTATTCATATTGGTTCAAATTTAGCACACTAATATTGTATTAGATGTTAACATTAGAGGAATAGAAATAGGAAATAATAGCATGCAGCATATCTTCATCAGAACTATCTTCATCAGCTTTCTATAAATCTAAAACTGTTCCATAATTAATATTCTGATTTAATCAATACATCCCAGCCTTTCATGCTAGTTAAATGCTTCTCCTCATCTTCCCCTGTTGAAGCTCTATCCTATTTCAACTCATGATATAAGAAGCCTTCCTAATTCTTCAAAAATGAATGGGTCTCCTCTTCCATCTATGCCTCTAGAACCTGGTGCTTATATTATGTTGTTATATTTTTTATATTTTGTTCTTTCATTCATTCAAACAATAGTTAAGAGTACCTATACCAGTTTTTGACAATAGGCCTATGGGGAGAAAAGCAACAACCTTGACCCTGCCCAAGCTTTTGGTTTACCTGGGGTCACAGGTGATGTGGACACTGGCTCACAGTGTCCAAGGAGATATGGATGAGACGAGATAAATCCACACAGACTACCAAGTCCTGTGGAGGAAAAGGGATGGCATGGCTACTTTCTTGAGGGGAATGTGCCTTGGAGCAGCCTGGCTACTCTCTCAAGAGGAGAGCGCCTCAATCCTTGCCTTGAAAAGCTTTTATTGGATTTCTAATAGTATACATCAAAGAAGGTTTTCATTCGTTATACTTAGGTTTGCTTTAGGTAATTATTTTTTACAGATAGCAACGGAAGGGGTATTAATGATTACTTCTTACAGATTTACAAGGAAAAAAATGTTGCAAATGCAAGGGAACAATAAGAGTAACAGGTCTGGTTACACTTCAATCCTTGGGAGAATTAGCACAGACTTCAGGAAGTTACTTTAAAGATATGTAGTAAGCATTTCTGCCTGAACTCAGGGAGAAAGAGTTTTAGCAAAAGCAAGTCACAAAGCATCTTAGTTATAATGCAGGCCTGATTTCCCATGGGAGAACTTTGTGGGCATGGTCCTGCATGCTGACTCACTCCCCACTGGTTTTCCACGTGGGTGCTGAGCTACATTTCCATGCCTTGGGAAGCAGTTCCCTACACACAGTCCTTAAAATTATGCAAGGAAAATTCAGAGAATGAGAAGTGGTGCCAGTGAGGGTATGTTTTCTAGGGAACTGACCTTTGTGTTTAGTTCAAAGGAGTTAACTGGGTGAATGTATTTAAGCTGAGGGTGGGGTGTGAAGGGTTGGAAGGGAGAAGAGAATATTTCAGGAAAAATTGTATTTGCAAAGTTTCTGAAGCAGAAAGAAGGGTAGCATCCCCAAATAAATACATTAATGTAACTGGGTATTATTACTGTAGGTAGCATATATGGTCACTTTACTCTATGCCAGTCTCAGCGCTAATCCCTATTCATGTGTCATCTTGGTTTATACTCACACTAACCTTATTAAGGAGGTTTATTATTGTTCTTATTTATAGATGAGGAAACTGAGGTACCCAGAGTGTAAGTGACAGAGCTGAGATTCAGACTAAACCAAGCTGGTTCAAAAGCCTAAACTCTTCCCCCACCCCTTCTACCATTGAGGGAGGCAGGATTAGTCTACCGTGAGTCAGAAATTCTTCTGTGTTTCTATTATTTTAAACCAGGGTTTCTCAAACTCAGTGCTATTTGCATTTAGGACAGATAATTATTTGTTGTGGGAGGCTGTCTTGTGTGTTGTGAGTTTAGCAGCATCCTTGGCCTCTGCCCATTAGATGTTAGTAGCACCCACCCTTCACCAGTATTGAGGATTAAAGATGTCTCCAGATTTTGCCAAATATCAGTGGGCAGGATAAATAGCCAGGTCACCCCAGCCCTCACCCTGCTCTGAGAAACACCACATTACACTGAAGTTATCAGGACAGGGTGGAGCTGCCCTCAGTCTCCTTCCTGCCTTCTTCCCTCCTCCTCTCCTTTTTATCAATGTTTCCAAGTACTCCCACTATGAGCTGGATATACATGCTTTATAGTCTATAACACAGTAACTTATTTGTAGTGGTTACTTAGCAAATGCTTGCTGCATTACTGCCAACTGAATCCTAAATGCCAAGAATCATAAGTGTTATGGGATGATTCTTGTCAAATTAAAAACATTTTCCCTGAATGAAAAAAAAAATTATGTTGGGAAAGTTCATTTCCAGTTGCTGGTCCTTTGGGATATCTTTTGTGTCCCTGGAGAACTGCCTCAGCTGATGTCCTACAAGCTGGAAAGACCCACCTGACTGTTCATCAAACCCCTAGACAAACCCAGCAGTGCATCTATGAAGAACTCAGTGGAGAGTGGCATACATCATTAGGTTGCCAATAAATGATGATGAATGCATGGCTGATCCGTAACAATTAAGTGAAGCCATAGGCCTTGGTCTCTAGTTTGAGGTGCCATTTAAAGCATATACTTACTTGCTTCAGTGATTATTTCTATCATTTCTGGAAGGGATCAGAATTTGGGAAATGACTCCCAGTTAGATTTTCTATTTAGCCCCATTTGAGAGTGGGCAGGCAGTGGGAGGGAGAGCTAAATCCTGGGCAGTTTTCCTGCCTCTGCAGGACTACATCACTGGAGGGTCAGGTGCTTGCCATTAATGAGAGATCAGAGAATTGTAAATCAAAGTTAACATGAGAGTGAGCACCAAAAAATAATGCACTTAAATCAGACAGTGTCTTTATTTTTGGGTGGCTCCAGGCATTCATGGGACCATTGCATCAGCCCCAAATCATTCCTCTCGAGGGCCCCTCACAGGTGCCTTCATTGCATGTGGTGTGTAATGCTATAATGCCCAATGTCTTTGCCAAGATCACACAGACCCGGTGTATAATACATGTTACACATACACATTATAGACAGAGGGTGGGAGAAAATCCCATAGAAAATAGACCTCATGGAAACTATTTCTATCATTTTTTTCACTTTCACCAATCCTTCCACATATATCTCCACAGGCCTAAATGGCTGCCGAATTATCTCTAACTAGATTCTCTATTCTTTCTTTCTTGCCAGAAGGAGGGACATGCGAAGTGATAGCAGCGCACAGATGTTGTAATAAGAACCGCATTGAGGAGCGGTCACAAACAGTCAAGTGCTCCTGTTTACCTGGGAAAGTGGCTGGAACAACCAGAAACCGGCCTTCTTGTGTCGATGGTAAGGAGGTGGTTTTACATTTCTCTGTATGTGTTCATCGTGCATAATATACATTTTTGTTTCATATAAATATGGTTCAGGATAATGAACCAGGCATATCCAAAGTGCTGAAAAGTTATACAAAGTCCAGCCCTCAGAATAGATTTGAATTCTTATTTCTCTCACTTTTAGATTTTTTTTAAAGATTTTATTTATTTATCTTTAGAGGGGAAGGGAAGGAGAGAAGAAGAGAAATATCAATGTATGGTTGCCTCTCATGAGTCCCCTGCTGGGAACTGGCCTGCAACCCAGGCATGTGCCCTGACTGAGAATTGAACCACGATCGGGTGGTTCGCAGGCCCGCACTCAATCCACTGAGCTACGCCAGCCAGGGCCACTTTTAGATTTTTAAATAGCTCTACTTTTTTATGTTTTTAGAGAAGAAATATGAGGTTCTAGCTCATGTGGGAAGTGATTTTGGATTGAGGTTAAATATAATGATGATGTTGAATGGTAGTTAAAGAAAAAAAACACCTGACATCCATTTAGCACATTCAATTTAATGGGCATTTACTATATTCCAGCCACTGCTGAGATGCTTCACATATATTCATAATAGAAGTGCCCCAAGCACTATCCTAAATACTTCTCACACATTAGTTTATGTAACACATCATGATCCCCCTCCCAACTTAGCAGGTTTAAACAGCAAACATTACCTCAGTTTCTGTGGGTCAAGAATCCAACTTCTCTGGATGTTTCTGGCTCAGGTCTCTCATGTGGTTGCAGTCAAGATCTGACTGGTGCTGGAAGATGGTTTTAACATTGCTCACTCACATGACTGTTGGCAGGGGGCCTCAATTCCTTGCCACAGAGACTTCTCCATAGAAGCTTAGTGTTCTAACAACATGGCATAGCTTCCCCCAAAGTGTGTGATGCAAAAGAACACAATGACTTTTTCCTTTATAATTTAAGCTTAAATTTTACACTTCACTGTTTTCACGATACCCTATTTGTTATACAAGTCAGCCCTAACTGTTCAGTGTGGGAGTGGACTATAGGGCTTGAAAACCAGGAAACAGAGATCACTGGGCCAGAAACACTTGCCCTTGATTTTAAACATCAAGAAACTGAAGCTTAGATGGGCTAAGTAATGTTTTATTGGTACCATGGCTGGTAAAGCATAGCTCCACTAACTCTTGATTCCAGAGTCACTGGCTCTAAAATACTGACTTGAGTACCAACTTTAAAATAATTATATATCCTCTATCAAACAGTGAAGCTAAGGTTCAAAGGAACCATAAATTTCTCTTCCCATTTTTAGAGCCAGGTGCGAATTGATCTTCAAACTCTTCAGTAAGAAAATCAGGACTCAGAGAAGTAAGTCATGCTCAGGTCACACAGCATCCCAGTCAACACAAGGAGGCACCTCCAGGGTAGGGAAGGCAGACAGCTAGGCCAGAAAAGCCATTTCACCCTCCTGTAGAAGAAAACTCTTAGCCTATAAACCAATAAACATTATGAAACCATGACATTTTCTCACGTTCTCTGCCAGAGAAAGCACTGAGTCTGTTAACTATAAATCTCCATTTTGTTTCCAGTTCATTTTTATCTCTAATGATCTAGAAATAGAATTTTCATAAGGATTTGGAAGCAAGACAAAAAAGTAATGCAATTTCCTTGGTGACAGAGGAGAAATGGCAACTGGCCCTAAGTTCTCTGAGAAGCTAAGCAACATAATGGTAATATTTTATCTCTCAGAACAGTTTTGTTTGACTTCAGAAACTCTGAACCCTTTAGTGTGTAGGTTCAGGCAAGAGAACTATTAGTTTCTATCTTCCAAGTGAAAGTTAATAAAATATAGAGTGTTCTATAATCTCAAGCTGATTGTATATAGTTTCCTTGAATTCACTGGAATGCATATTATGATGAATTGATTTAATGGCTGCAAACTCTATATGCAAATTAAACATGAAGTATATATAAACTAGTATTTCTAGCATAGTTACTGATATCATGAACTATAAAATAAGACAGCCATGACCTTGGGCAAGTTACATTTGTTTTTAACCTGTCTCCTCATCTAAAAATTGGGATAATAATTGTTTCTACTTTATGAGATTGTGATGAGGATTAAAGAAATCATGTGTACAATGTGTTTTGCATAATGTCTGGTTCCCGTCAAGTACCCACTAAATGATGATATGTATTTCTACTTTATTAATACATGTTGGTAATGCTTAGAAAGAGACATTGTTTTATGAAGTTCTGTTTTATATTAATTCAACACACTAGCATTTTAGTCACTGTCTTTTCGTGAAAATACTTCTAATTATTTATCCTAGATATAGCTAATGACATATTCAGGAATACATGTTCATTATAGGACTCTTGAAACTACATAAATGCATCTAGGCATTAAAATAACCCATGGCATTCGTGATCAAACAATGAATTTCTTTGTAAGCTAACATGCATACATCTTCCCAGGCTTTAAAGAGGAACTGCCCTCTCTTTAAAGAGAAATTCACATACTTAGTATTTTATTGAATCAAATATTACAGTACTGTCCTATAAACAGCCTTTTTCACTTCTTATATAATGAGCACTTTCCAACATAATACATAATCTTTGAACATTATTGCTAATAACCACTAGGATTTTAGAGGTGGACACACCACTGTTTATCTAACTGTCCCCTTCACTTTGGCACATGCACAATGTTTTGTGCACTTCCCTTTCTCAACCCAGCATGGAGAGAAACCAGCTTCTGTTCTTGACAGCAGATGACAACCCATGAACCACATTTGTCCTAAACATAGTTTGTCATACCTAGTGCATTTATCATAGTAAGTGTCCCAATGGCTCTTATTTGCTTTCCTCTAAAATCACTAGTCAGTGGCAATTTCTACAATGTTTTTAAAAGCAGAGGAAGAGCAATGATTTTAAAATAAGCATATATTAGATTATTTTATGATTCATAAAGAGACCATATTATTTGAAATGGGACATAAATTCTGCAGTACAGTCTTAGCAACTTATTTAAAAGTATGATATGTGATATTTGGAAAAATTTTTAAGTAGTGGATTTTAGTTTTAAAATGATGTTGCTTAATAACTGAAAATACCAAAGTACATACTCGATAATTTAAATGTGAAGATATTCATTATAAATATTTAAGAAAAACATTACACCCTTGGAGTTGTGTCTAGCACTATTAAGAAGAAATATGTCATTATGCTTTAATTCACACCCTGTTGTATTTTATTAATTATCCTATAACCCAAACTGGGGGTAGGGAAACACCTTACTCAATATCTTTGGTTGAGATCAATGAAAAATATAATCCACAACCTTTTAATAATATCCAATTACAGTTGACCCTTGAACAATGCTAGGGTTAGGGCACCACCCCCCAACCCCCAGCCCTATGTAGCTGAAAGTTCACATATAATTTTTAACTCTACATTCTGCCCTTCACTTCTGGGAATTTGACCAACAGTTGGAAACCATGGCTGGAAATGCAAAAACATTCTAGATCTGTGGTTGATTGAACCCACAGATACAAAACCTGTGGAAATGAAGGGCTGACTATAAATTCATATAAGTGGATTGACACAATTCAAACCAGTGCTGTTCACAGGTCAATTGTACTTTCCAGGAACTACATTTAAAATGAAATAAAGGCTCATAAAAGAAGATGGTGATTCAAAATATAATTATTTACTTAAGGGAAGAATTTTTCCAAGAAGATATGGAAAACAAACAAAAATAATTTACTAGGAGGCTTATTAAAAATCATGTTTTATTAGTATAATTGATCTGTGATAACATAAAAAGAGTATCAGTATCAAAGTTTAAAAATAATGGAATACAATTAAGAAAAATAATAGTAACAATAATAAAAATAATGGCTGAGTTTAAAAAAAGATTTTATTTATTTATTTTTAGAGAGAAGGGAAGAGAAGGAGAAAGAGAGGGAGAGAAAGATCAATATATGAGAGAATTGAAACAGTGAGCTTTCAGATTGCAAGCTGACACTCAGTCCACTGAGCCACACCAGTCAGGGCAGCTAACATTTCCTTGAAACTTCCTATGTATCACTTTTCCAAGTCCTACAAGCCTGTACATTTATTTAATTCTAACTCCAACAGCATAAGGTGTATCCTCCTATTATTGCATTTTACCCATCAGGAAACTAAGGCACAGAGATTTGGAAACTTGATCAAAGTCACTCAGCCAATAGTGGCAGAGACTGCTGGGCTAACCAACTCCAGGGCCTCCCATTATCAATCACAGGCAAACCAGGATCGAACATAATCAGATATTATATTCCAAAGGCTTTAAGAAAAGGAAGAAAATTTATCCATGTGGATAATGAAGAAAATATCCATACTTTGGTCAATACCTGCCCCTTCCTTTTTTGTGCCTTAAACATGGTTTATTGGCTCTGACTAGTGTGGTTCAGTTGGTTGGATAATGTCCAGCCAGGAGAAAAGTCACTAGTTCAATTCTCAGTCAGGAACTATGCCTAGGTTGCAGGTTTGGTTCCCAGTCAGGGTGCATGCAGGAGGCAATCAATTGATGTTTCTCTCCCTTGTCAATGCTTCTCTCCTCATTTTCCCTTCCTTCTCCTCTCTCTAAAAATAAATAAATAAATTTAAAAAATACTTTATTGATTGTCTTTCCTGAGGTCATGGTCATTGAGTAATTAGAATCATTTTATAAATAATGGTTTCAGTTTTATAGAATAATTGAAGCTTCATTATGTAAGACATGGAGGATAAATTACTTTTCCTGGGGAAATTTTCATTCAAAAATTTTCTCTAGGGTTTCTTCTCATGTAATTTATGTCTATTCTTAACTTAGAGAAATTTGTAAAAAAAAAATTATTACAACTACCAATCATTAGAGGGTTTTGTTGTTGTTGTTGTTGTTGTTGTTGTTCATGGTACATTTTAGTATCAATCTGATTAAGAGGAATCTCCCCACATAAGTTCATAGACCTTTCTTTATCATTCAGTGTAAATTATGACCATTTTAATGACTCTGATTGTTAGCAAACTTTACTTGTTTACTGGGTTACCAGCCAGAGGAAACAACCAAAAGGGACCAGCTAACAGCACAGAACTTCCTAATTTTCACACGTGTGGAAACCTCAGATTTTTGTTTTTAACTATTAGGGCACAGTCAGCATAATGAAAAAATCATGTTGGCTATTTCTGTGAAGGAAAAAAAAGCAATATATCAAGATACTTTGCTCCATATTCATCATACTTAGTCTCCAGGATCAGAGCAAAAAAAGGGGAGGGGGGGCAGAAAAAAAGATACACAAGACTCAACCCAGGAAGACAAACAGACTTACAGGGAAGTACAGACAGACAGAGAGTGCCATAGAGGGATATGGGAAGGAGAGCTCAGAAAGAAAAGTAATAGCTCTGACTGGCGTAGCTCAGTGGATCGAGCACAGGCCTGCGAACCAGAGGATCGCAGTTCGATTCCCAGTCAGAGCATATGCCTGGGTTGCAGGCCAGTTCCCTGCAGGCCAACTCCCAGCACGGGATGCATGAAAGGCAACCATACATTGATGTCTCTCTCCCTCTCTCCTTCCCCTCTAAAGATAAATAAATAAATAAAATTTAAAGAAAGAAAAGTAATAATAGAGATATAAGAGAATACACACTTAGAAGGAATACTAAGACATCTATCCACAGAACTGTTTCACTCATTTTACCAAACAACTGTTTGTATTCAGTCTCACAGTTTACAACTAAATTTAACTAAATACATCTATTTAGTAGATTTAGACTTTAACTTTTTTGTGTGTTTCATTATATAGATTCCAGAGCCATAATCTGCAAAAATTGCTTCTGGAGATTGCTCTTTTGGAAAATACATGGTAAAATTTTCCTGACCACATACAATCATATTCCTCAGAGAGGTATAGTTTAGTGGAGAAAAAGTTCTGAAAGTTGGAGGAAACTTAAAATTCAGCAACCGTCCTCAGTCACAAAATATATATGATAAATATGGCATGTTACAGCCCTTTCTTTGTCTTCCAAAAAATGGTAGTATATTCAAGGTTCTGAGAAGTTCTACAGACAAGAAAGCTGTTAGACTTTTACGCAGTATCTCCCAGACATTTTCTGTTTACATTTCTAAAATTTTATTTTACAATTACAGTTTATTTTCAATATTATTTTGTGTTCATTTCAGTTGTACAGCCTAGTGATTAGACAATCAGATATTTTATAAAGTGGTCCCCCTGATATTTCAGGTACACATTTTTGATGATGGAACCTTTTTTCTATGTAATATTCACATCCTGCAGACCCAGTGTTCTGTGAATTACTTTTGGACCACGCTGGTGTAGACTACATGAACTACATTTTTGTTTTTGTCTCTCAGAACTTTTTTAAGGTCTTCCAAGACTGACTGATAATTACTATGCCAATGGATCAATGTTTTCTTCCTAAGACTGGCTGACAAGGACTACTGTGTGCGTTGTGATAGTAATGTGATTTATAATGTCTCAATGACATGTCAGATTCAACTGTAGCTTGGAAATCATCTAAAGACCTTCCAGAGAAAACATAATATGAAAAATCTTAAGCCCTTCCAGATATTAAACATTTGAGGAGACAAGGAAAGTGACCTGTTTGGTGTCTGCCATCTGTTATTTGATGTTCCCACACAGTGAAATACCAGATAATGAATTGCTGTGGCGGGTCCAGGACAAATGCCACAGCAGTGCTCTTTCCTTGATCCCTTCATACCTTCTTTCCTTGTTCTCCCAAGGAAGATTCTAGTTTGTCTAGTAGGTGAATGTTCACCTTAACTGGCTTTATCAGGAGGCATTTCTGAAAGGAGATCCCATTGTTCTTATCAGAAGAGATTCTTCTATAACATCCTCAGTAAAATGGTGGCATTTTTCCGATATAATTTTGGAAGTATATATGAATTTTCTTTTGCTCCCTTATTTGACACCTAACACTGGCTAGGTATGTGAGGGATCCAAGTTTGTGTTAGTAAGAGAAATGAGGAAGGATGTACAAAAAATGATGACAGAACAGTCATCCTGTCCAATAAAAGTCATCTCTGTATTTGTTCCTTCTCATAATAAAGAGAGCAAGAATCCAGTCTTCCACTATTCCCCTATCTCTAAGAATGTCGTTTTTTTCTTTAGTTTAGAGAACAGTTGCCAACAAACAGCCCACTAGCAGACACCATCCCCAGACCTATTCCTTGGGTCAGCAGAGTGATGAAAAATTGACTTCGAATGCCTCTGGATGGGACAATTCAGTCCCCACAGACCTCACCCCTCTGTATAATCACACATTGATGTTACCCAACTGAGTCCTGAAGACAGTGGGATGTAAGGCTCTGGCTCACAGAGATTTTTCCCCCACTGTAAGCAAACATAGGACTGACTACCTGCAGCTACAAAAGCCAATACTTCAGAGGCAGGTGCAGATATAAACAAAAGTGGTTTATTTTCAGGTGTTGGCCACCTGGAAGATGGAAGACTTGTGTCTCAAAGCCCATCTCCTAGAAAGATGGACTTACATCTCAGAGCCCATTTCTACCTCTCAGTGGAAGCAGAAGTATTTATAATGAGGGAGAGGGGAACAGAACTAGGAGGTCAAAGGAGAGGGTTGAAAGGTTCCCTATGAAGTTTTCTATGCACAGACGAGCACAGTCCATTCTGATAAAGCAAGTGATGGTCCAGTGTGCCTGACTTCATGTTGTCCTGACTTCATGTTGTCCTGACTTCATGTCAGCAAATCTCCCAGAGGCTGGGATGCCTGAAGGTGAGAGTTTGTATCTTTTGAAGTTAGTTCCTGGGATTTCTATACAAACATGCTCTTTATCTACAAGCTACATACTAATCAGAGTCAGCACTTACAGAAACAGTGTCAAAAGAATGGTGGGCTGGGTTACAATTTCTCATTACAAGTTTCTACTGTTATACTACTATTCTCAAGTTAATAAGCAAATTAATTTTTGTGAAAAATTTATATGGTATAAAAATAATATATGTAACATGATATAAAGAGAAATGCATGTATACAAAAATAGCTAAGAAAATGTAAAAATATCAGAAGTCCCCCTTTTTCTACTTCCACACCAATACTCTCATATCTTAATTACCAGAAGGAACAACCACTACCATATTTCTGTGTATCTTACAGAAAATACCTATACACATGCAAGCCTATAGATGCCCACACATCAACTTTGTAAATCAAATTGGTGTCATTTTATATCAAATAGTCTGAACTTATTTTCTTTTGTTTTTTGTTTGTTTTTAGTATAAGGAAATGTTTCAAGTAGTTCCCTCATTCAGTGAACGGCTGTTAAACATGGAGAAAATGCTCAACACCACTCAACTGAAGAGATGTAAATTAAATACTAAAATGCAGTGTTTCATCAATTTAATAGGCAGAGATAAGAGGTTTGGTAATCCCTAGTATTAAGGAGGGAAGGGAGAAAAATTACATGTAAGTCATACTGAGTGATAAATGGCTTACAAACTCAATTATGTAATCACTTTATTTGGTTCACTGAAAAAGAAGATAAATACAAAATTTTTAATGAGACTGGATATTTGGGGAACATAATATAAATTACATGCATTATATCTACTTGCAATGACTTTATATAGCACCAGTTATTGGACATATAATTCTTTACATTCCTCAACAGCATCACGTTAATTAATCTCAATATCATCTAAGAATTCCAAGAATTTTTTATGTCATTTCAGTGGAAAAACTGTATGTTAAAGCATATTTAGTGCACATACTTGGGCCTAACTAAATACATCAAGTTCCACCATAAGCGCATCTGTGTAGCCACTTGGGAGGTACAAATTTCTCTGCACAAATGTTTGTCATGGCGTGTTTTTCATGTGTGTGTATGTGTGATCATGCCACAGCACACACAAACCTTGTCACTTATCTAGCCAGAGTGTACTTGGTTACAATAATTCTAAACTCATCAACAAAAAAATGTCCCTAAAGTAGCTCCAAAGTCATTGGTTGCCATTTATTTCCAAGGAGCTCAGTGTTTTCAAAGACCTGTTCTTGTTTGATCTGAGAGCACTTTTATTCAATTCTTTTTTTTATTCAGAAAGGGGGTAAATGTTATTCTAAATCTAAGGATTCAGCTCCCCATCCCTCTATCTGGACTCCAGCCTAGATTAGAAAAGATTTCAGGGTCCTGTGCTTTTCCTATGAGTAAGGAACAAGGCTTCTGAACTATTTCATACTTCTAGGAAAATCTATAACCCTGTCCTTCTGCAATAGCACTGGAAGCTGCTGAGGATATCAGTACATTTCTATGTGGAAGATTCTGATAATTCATCTAGGGAGTGGTGAAATTATGTCCCCTTTTGAGGCCTATGTAGAAAGTTATAAGGTTGAATATTATTTTGTAAAACTAATGGTGTGTTTCTTCATCCTCTCAAGATCCTTGAATTTTTGAGGGTCTATTTCAAGCCAAAGCAATGAAACATGAATCACCCACTAACCAAAAAACAGAGTCCCAAATATTTGATATTTAAGTTCTAAAGCCATTTAAAGACTTAGACATAAATTTGAAGAATTTCTTTTTCCTACTTGCAAACTCATATTAGTCACAGCATCCATATTGATGCTGCAAACTGAGGGAGGATGATAAAGAAAGGACCTCATGAGTAGGAGAAGTGTGGTCCACTGGAGCAAAGGCTATCTTCCACCATTATCAGAGAGATGTGTCAACTCTTCTAGACCCACACCTCCCCATCTGCCAGCCAAGAGAGCACTATATATTATAGCCTGACACACCCTCTTCATGTTCTTTTGGTTGCCTTCCATTAGACCATCTGTAAACAGCATATAGCATATGGCTCACTGATTGTCCAACAGAGATCATAACCACCATTGTCTTGAGGCCTCCTTAACACTCCATTCTGAATAGATGACTCTAAACACTGTGAAACTCAGGAAGCAAGAGGAGAGCCCTGGACTCCAGGGGAGACCTGGGTGGGATGGGCATAGAAAGAAAATTTTATGTACCAATTACACAGAACAGATGGATTTAAGATCTCCAACTGACCTAGGACATTGGTGGAATATTCTCACTATCCCTAACCTACCTATTTCACTTATAATCCCTAATGTTATTTGACATTTTCATTATTGCATTATTTAAAAATTTTAATGATAAGATGCAATGGACTAAATTCTAATGTCAACTAATATTACTTAGGCTGGTAAAATGACCAAGTGGTTAAAAAGCTACTCACTCAAAGGAGGGTCACATCCCTTCAAATTTAGAATTGCCTACACAAGCCAACTTAAAAGTTGTCATTCATGATCTCCTTTGTTACTATAAAATAATTTTGCTTTATGATTAATGCTCTTCTCATCAACATTCCTCAGGATGCAAGAAACCTAAATTTTCTCAATAGTGGCTCAAGTGAAAAGAGAAGTTATTGTGAGAATATATTAGGGTCACAAAATACAGGAGCAGTGATTTCTCAGAGCAGGCTTCTAGGCAGCTGAAACTGACCCAGGCCATGTGTGTTCACTATGGCTCTGTCTCACATACAATGCCACCTTTCATCTTAGGTTCTTATCTCTAGATGTCTGCCTCACTCTCTTTTCTCTATAAACTGAGAGGATTAAGTCTGTCCACGTCAGCTGGCAATGGTCTTCCCAACTGTATGGGACACTAGATAAAGTACAATGTTAAAACTGCTCATTGTGCTGGTTTATAATTATTAAGCCCTTACTATGTGCTGACTTTGTGTATTGTACGTATTATTACTTCAGGGCATTTTTTACAACAGCAGCCTGATAAGGCAGGTACTATTAATATCCCATTTTTTAGAGGAGGAATCTTATGGCTTAGAGAGGTTTTTTTTTTTTTTTTGAGAACATAGTAACAGTATATCTGGGACCCCCATATGAGGAACTTCTAAACATGATGGGTAGAAGATAGCATCAGAAGCATGTCTAGGAAAGGTTCAGAGAATCTGTTCACTTTTTGTGTTGCCTTCTTTGCAGAAGGACAACACCATTCAGGTATGCTAGACTCTTACTTAAGCATCCCCTTCAGCACACATGCCATCATCATCCATGTCCCATATAGTTCAAACCATCCAATCTCCCACTGTCTCCTAATTCTAATACTTCAATAATCTAGACTCTTATTTAATTAAAATGTGGCCTCGGCACCTGATCTGGCTCTGACTTTGTTTCCCAACGTGTATCACTAACTCCAGAGGTCCTCCCTCAACCTACCATGCATAAAGCTAATATATGCCCTCCTCTGCATCTCAGCAACACTCTGGACAGCATTTATCATAACTTGCCAAAAGTACTATAATATTTTGTTGACTTATCTTTTTTGCTAAGGAGACTTGTCCATTTATTCACTTATTCAACAATTATTTTCAGGGAGCTGACTGTGTACCAGAAATTATGTCGTCGAACACTTGATCACGTGATAATGAGCAAAGATAGTCCCTTGTACTCATGGAGCCAACAATTCAGCAAGGCAGATATTAATCTAATTAGACATAAAGATATACAATTAGAAACTACACTTCAAAAAGAAAAGAACTCAGTCGTTGGAAAGAATATAATAACAGAATTTGAAGGAGGCTGGGAGGTGCAACTTCTGTGAAGAAGTGACAGGAATCTGAGATGTGAGGAATGACTCAAGCTAGCTGGTGAAGAACATTCCAGGAAGAACAGTTTGGGGAAAAGCTTTAGAGTTTGATTGAGAATTTGAGAGAAAGCCACTGTGGCTGAAACCCAAAGAATAATAAGATCATATGTCAGAGGCGGCTTAAAAGATTCTGGAGCCAAGTAATAGTGTGATTGAGCTGTGTATCTCCAGTTCCTAATACAGTTTTTATAACTCATGAGATATGCTAAAAATACTTTGAAAAAGCAGCAATGCAGATATCTGCTGTAAAAAAATGGATGGTAAGTTAACTTGGAATTTTATGAGTGAAGAGACAGTATTGAGAGTCCTCTACTCAGAAAAAACTTCCTGTCTGGTATCTGAAAATAGATCTCAAAGCATCATGCTAATGCTTCAGATGATGCCAAAGCAAAGCAAATCAAATTGCCTTTTTGATATTATTGCTTCCATATGCACTGTTAATCACATAGTTGATGTCTTCTGACCATCTCACGCTCTCTATGAGATGTGCTTGTTTTCTATTCAAAAACATCATCTTTTTTTAAATTTTTATTTTGTTTTAATTGTTGTTCAAGTACAGTTTTCTGTCTTTTACTCCCATCCTATCCAACTTCCCCCCAGCCCTCCCTACCTCTTTCCCATTCCCCACCCTAGTTTTTGTCCACGTGTCCTTTATACCTGTTGCTGTAAACCCTTCCCCTTTTCCTCTGAAATTCCACCCCCTCTCCCCTCTGGTCACTGTCAGCTTATTCTCTACTTCAGTGTCTTTGGTTCTAGTTTGCTTGTTTGTTTGTTTTGTTGTTTATCTTCTTGTTAAAGGTGAGATCATATGGTATTTGTCTTTCACCGCTTGGCTTATTTCACTCAGCATAATGCTTTCCAGTTTCATCCATGCTCTTGCAAAGGGTTCTAATGCCAGTGCAAGTAAGAGAAAGCACTCATTTTTCAGGTGCCTGTTGGCACATTCACAAGCATCTCTGAGACTGAAAGATATCATATGGATGATGGGTTTTAGAAAGANTTTGTTTTAATTGTTGTTCAAGTACAGTTTTCTGTCTTTTACTCCCATCCTATCCAACTTCCCCCCAGCCCTCCCTACCTCTTTCCCATTCCCCACCCTAGTTTTTGTCCACGTGTCCTTTATACCTGTTGCTGTAAACCCTTCCCCTTTTCCTCTGAAATTCCACCCCTTCTCCCCTCTGGTCACTGTCAGCTTATTCTCTACTTCAGTGTCTTTGGTTCTAGTTTGCTTATTTGTTTGTTTTGTTGTTTATCTTCTTGTTAAAGGTGAGATCATATGGTATTTGTCTTTCACTGCTTGGCTTATTTCACTCAGCATAATGCTTTCCAGTTTCATCCATGCTCTTGCAAAGGTTCTAATGCCAGTGCAAGTAAGAGAAAGCACTCATTTTTCAGGTGTCTGTTGGCACATTCACAAGCATCTCTGAGACTGAAAGATCTCATATGGATGATGGGTTTTAGAAAGAAACAAAGAGGGTGTATTTTATTGAAGATTAGGTACAAATTGGCTTGCCTCTTGCTTTGGTCTTCTCTCAGTCTTTATGTGAGGGCTGCCTGTGAGGGCTGCCATTTCTCTTCTTACTACAGACACTCTCTGGGGGTAACTTTACTCATTTATTTTCATGGTTTAAGAGCCAAACACCTCCTATTGAACTTAACCTTTACTCCAAACTCCACACCCTTGGTTCAGGTTAGTATTGGGCATCTCAGTTTTGATTTCTCAAAGAACACATAGTTCAGTATCCTCTAAATGGAGCACACATTTTTACCATCCTTGCTACTCAGGCATGATTCCCACATCAGTGAATGTCACTTGCACAGCAATGAACTGAATGTTTGTGTTCCCTCAAAATATATATGGTGAGACTCTAACCCGTAGGTGATAGCACTAGGAGGGTCATTTGGGGAGTTTTAAGGTCATGAGGATGGAACTCTTACAAATGTGATTAGTGCCCTTGTGAAGAGACCCAGAGAGCTCCCTCACCCCTCTGTCATTTGAGGATACAATGGCAAGTCAGCAGTCTATAGTTAGTAAGAGCCTTGACCAGGACCTGGATGGTTTCAGTGTCCAGGACTGTGAGAAATAAAGTTTGACCCTTTGTAAGACACTCAGTCTATGGTGATTTGTTATAGTGACCTGAAAGGGCTAAGACATACAACTACTCCTTATTCCAGCCAGCCTCTTGTGAAACACCTTTGCCTCTTATCACTCCCTGGTGGCCCACATATGTTCTATCAATAGATGTCTTTGATTCTGCAGCCCAAACATCTCTCTAATCTTTTCTATTTTTTTTATCCCCTACCTCCAACAACCAAGCTCAAGCCATCGTAATCCCTGTGTTTATTCTGAAAAACCTCCTTTCTTATTGCCTGAAGTCTTTATCATATGTGGCCCCCAGAAACTAATGTAAGTCCTCTGGATGTTTGCTACTGGTATGTTTTGTTCTTCCTTTCTTGCAACATAGTTATCACTTTCAATTACATCCTGATAGTGTTTTCGCTGCTGTATAACAGATGCTACACGAAGGTCTCGCCTCAGTATCCAACACAACACGAGGTGCAGATGCTCAAATATTTCATATCTTTTGCACTTAAGTGGTGACATTAGACAAATTTGCATTCCAATCTCAGCTTTAGTATGATCCTAACCCTCAGTATCCACTTCTGAAAAACAGAGATTATAAGAAAACAACTTCACAGTGTGATCATGAAGACAATTTGAAGAAATGCATGTGGAATACAATGCAGAATTAGTTCTTAATAAATATTAGCTCTCATAGTTTAGAGGACTTATATGAGATTAAGATTTGGTGGACCATCTCTGAGGCTCTCTACATGTCACATGGAGAAAAAAAAAAAAAACACAGTAACAGCTCCCAAACTTACACATGAGCATGTGTTATTTAAGGTAACAGGATATTCTCGTGGCTTAAGTATACTACAAGTTCAGTGAAATAGCACACTCTAATTTTCCTGTGGTGAAAGCAGATGAAAGATGATATCCTTTTACTGGGTGGAACCAATCAAAAAAACAGGTGCTAGTCTACGGCCATACCACCCTGAACGCGCCCGATCTCGTCTGATCTCGGAAGCTAAGCAGGGTCGGGCCTGGTTAGTACTTGGATGGGAAAACAGGTGCTTTTTAACTTTGTGTAGGGAATAATAATCACTATCAATAAAACTAAATTAGTGATTAATTCTTTTAAGCATCTATACTATATAAAATAAACAAACTTAAGTTTTTATGTTTATCACTTTTGAGTTGAGGGTGTTGTGTGCTGTGGTAACATGTAGCTGATATGGACTAAGTTAGGTTTATAGCAGTTAAAGTACTCTGTATCCTCTTCTAGCTATGAGTTTATTACAAGCAAGACTCACTAGAAGATAATATAATATTCTCAGCTGCTAATTACAAGAAACAAAGTATAAAGAATCCAACCATAGAAATTCATCAGATTCTGCACTTCAAATGTAGAGCATGTTAGGGAGGTTACTATTACTTTCACTTTCCTTGTGTTCATATGCTAAAATTTTTATCCCATTTTAATGCAAACATAGAAGGAGTTCTCACACAGAAGTGTGTCACATCCTGCTTGTTACTTACATTTTCCATGGAGACAAAATATATATGGATGAGTTTATATGGAACTTCTGGTCAAAAGTGGAATGATTCAATATACTCAATGACTTTTCAGATGGGAAATTCCACAAATGGCCTCACCAACCTACAGACTGACTAAAAGGATTTTGGTATCTCTCTTTTAGAGCT
Source organism: Sturnira hondurensis (assembly GCF_014824575.4). Taxonomy (NCBI): domain Eukaryota; kingdom Metazoa; phylum Chordata; class Mammalia; order Chiroptera; family Phyllostomidae; genus Sturnira; species Sturnira hondurensis. Next base: position 14,979,391 of record NW_028075471.1, read on the forward strand.
AACACCCTTTGTCTAAAACCTGTCATTTTTTAGACTTTTATCTCGCCGAATCTGTAGAATTCAAGAGAAATATGTGTAATGCTACTTCCTATCTAAACTGAAAATGGTACATAAAATGACCTAAAAATGCCCAAATCAGAAAATTCATTCCCCAAATACTGGCCCATACTCTTTAATGCTGAGTATTAGATACAGAGTAGCCAAGACTACATGGTCCCCACTTTTAGTGATTATGAGGTCCAGGAGAGATGACAGGAAAATGAGTGATTCCAGAAATGTGGTGGAATTTGTGCTGTGAGAGGAATAGGGCAGGGTGCTCTGAGAGCAGGGGTGAGGGTGGCCCCTGGTGGGGAGAGATCCGGTGGCTTTCCCAGCAGAGTTGGCATCCACACTGAAAGCCTATATAATCAGCAACAAAAATAAGATTATAGAATGTCCGAGACAGAAGGGAACAGTATATGCAAACATCCAGGGTTAAGAAGGAACTGACAGCCATTCAGTGCGCTTGTATGGAGAAGAGCTGGGGTAGCTTTAGAAAAAGGTGAGACTGAAGTGGTCATGTGGGTGAGCACGAAGCATCCCGGTAACCATGGGCACTGCTGGGATTCTGTCTGGGAGCAATGGAATGGGGCACTGCAGGGTTTGGTGCCAATAAATAACATGACTTAATTTATCCCAGAGTATACCACTGCCTCACTAAGATACTTTTAAAACCCTCCTTCTGTTATAACTGCTGTTCGCTGTACTTTGATCCATATTCCTAACGAATAGAGAGAATAAGTCCAAGAACTGCCAGAAAGGATTTAGGTCAATTCTGATATTTAGGTCAGTGCCCAGACAGCAAAAGTATATTACAATTTTGTTGGCAACAACTCAGAGTGAAGATTATGCAAGAGAAAATACCTAAATGCCTCCCAGAAGAAATTCTAGCATCTAATTAGCTATACGATTGGAAAGCAAGCCCTGCATTGTGTATATTCAGAAGGTATAGGAAGCAGTTTCAAGGTTCTTCAGGGAAACTGTTGGTAATGTATCAGGATCGGTATGGCAAGCATAGAGTCAACTCCTCTAAATGAGAACAAGTGAGAATGGCTCGATTAAGGTATTTTAACCATGGAAAGAAGAGTCACTTCATGCTGGGTAGATTAAAGAGTACGGTGAATCTTCACCCAGCTGCACAGCAGCATCACCCAGGGATCTTCTTAAAAATATCAAGATGTTGAATGTGCCCCTAGGTATTTTCACTTAATTGGTCAAGGGTGGGCCTGGCATTTTCATTATTTAGAACTCCACAAGAAATACTAAAGTGTAACCAGATTTTAGAACCAAAGATGTGGTGCCCAAGAGCAAAAGCCCTGTCTGAAAAAAGAATTATTTTTTGTCTTTTAATTTCCCATTTGAAAAAACATGCCATTACATGCTGGCCTGTCTGGATACATCCAACACAACAAAATAAAGATAAAATATAATAGACATATGAAAAGATGTTCACTGCCACTAATCATTAGAGAAATGCCAATTTAATCCACAATGAGATATCATTTTAAACCTGTTGGCATGGCTATCATCAATAAATCAACAAACAAGTGCTGCTGAGAATGTGGAGAGAGGGGGGCCCTTTCGCACTATTGGTGAGAATGCAGACTGGTGTAGCCACTATGGAAAACAGTATGGAGATACCTCAAAAAAATAAAAATGGATCTGCCTTTTCACCCAGTGATCCCACTTCTGGGAATATATCCAAAGGAACCCCAAACACTAAATTTGAAATAGCATAAGAACTCCTGTATTCATTGCAGCATTATCTACAATTGCCAAGACATGAAAGCAGCCAAAATGTCTTTCATTAGATGAGCTGATAAAACAACTATGGGTTATTCACACAATGGAATACTAGTCAACCATTAAAAAGTAAATTTTATGCTTTGCCAAAGTATGGATGGACCTAGAGGACATTATGCTAAGTGAAATAAGCCAGTCATAGAAAGACAAATACCATATGATTTAACTCATATGTGGACTCTAACGGAAAAAACTGAACTAACAATCAAAAGAGAGACACACTCGTAGATAGAGAGCAGGATGACAACTAGAGGGGGTCAGGGGTAGGGAGTGGAGGGATCAAGGAAAAAGGACTCATGCACATGGGCAACAGTGTGGCAATTGCAGGTAGGAGGAGAGTGTCAGAACACTAAATGGTAATGGAAAGAATGCAATAAAAAGTAAAAATATAAAAAATGTAATATAAACATAAAAATAATTTAACTCTTATCTTCCCTGAGTTTTCTCATCTGTAAAATGAGAAAAAATAATCTAGCTGATAGTGCAAGTGAAGAGATTTACAAATACCTGGCAGATAACTACTCCATAAATGTAAGCTATTGTTCTTAACTCAGGTGCAGTTAATAGGACGCACAAGCATAGAGAGATGAAAATCACAATGCATGTTGCAAGGGCACCAATTACTTTGCCTGGTGCCTCAGAGAATAATAGGAAAAAAACCACTTAGTAAGGCAAGATGGGGCCAAATTGCTTTCTTGCATTCTAAATTAATGTTTAAATTTGAGCCAAGTGTTCATTAACTGATCATTTAATAACGTAGATCCCAAATGTGCAGCAAACAGGTGTATGTTGTACAAAATAGAATAAATTACAAGACTGGTGAGAGTAGATTCTAAAACTTTGGCTCCAATTTGAATTTAATGCAAATTTACAACAAACACATGTCTCTTTGAAAAGTTAAAATTAAATAATCATAGAGTTTCAACACTGAACAACAAATTACTAGATGTTAATAATCTCTGGTTCTCAGGGATTACAGGTGCTCATTTTCATGGCACCAAAGCTATTTTACATGTACAGCCAAGACAACTTCTGTTGTCCAGATTCAGCTGAGCTACACCAGCCAGGGAAGACAAATCTTAATTAAAGATTCATATTAATAAATCAGATTCCACATTTATCATCTGTAGCCCCTATGATCTCAAACATTATCTCTTCTCAGTGTCACAATTTGTTATTCATTGACAGAGCATCCATTTTACAAATTGTTATATGGAATGGTATGTTGTGGCTCAGCAGACTGAGTGTCAGCCTGTAAACCACAAGATCACCAGTTCGATTCCCAGTCAGAGTACATGCCTGGTTGCAGGCCAGCTCTTCAGTAGGGGCCAGGCAAGAGGCAATTACATATTGATGCTTCTCTCCTTTTCTTTATCCCTCCCCTCCCCTCTCTCTAAAAATAAATAAATAATTTTTAAAATAATGTTTTTATTTTACCAGTAACTGTCCAGTAATTTAAAACAAGAGTAAAAAATTATCTAGATAATTATAGCACTATTTGTGTCCAGTTTTTTTGTAGCAATCCAATGATAATTAGACCAGACTCTAGCATGCTGATATATATATATATATATATATATATATATATATATCTGTAAGGTATTTTGTGCTTTATGAACCTTCCATTNGCAGGCCAGCTCTTCAGTAGGGGCCAGGCAAGAGGCAATTACCTATTGATGCTTCTCTCCTTTTCTTTATCCCTCCCCTCCCCTCTCTCTAAAAATAAATAAATAATTTTTAAAATAATGTTTTTATTTTACCAGTAACTGTCCAGTAATTTAAAACAAGAGTAAAAAATTATCTAGATAATTATAGCACTATTTGTGTCCAGTTTTTTGTAGCAATCCAATGATAATTAGACCAGACTCTAGCATGCTGATATATATATCTGTAAGGTATTTTGTGCTTTATGAACCTTGCATTTGAGTGTTTTATTTCCTTTACTGAAAAAGTAGATGATTTACCAAGGTATCTGATCAGGTAATTATGCATAATACATCATCTATTCTGCCATTTTTAATTTTGCATTTTGTGAAAGTGATATCAACCACTTCAATCTATTTGGAAGAAAATCTGACTGTGCACCAAACAGTGCATAATTTGATCTAAATTTATGTGCACCTTTGTATAATTTAGCACTGGAAGATTATCTGCTTTATAAGATTATTTTTTAATTAGTCAACAAATGAACAAATGATCTATGCAATGAAGTATGAGCAAACTAATTTTCTCTGAGGAATTACCCAGCGTTAATTTATATTCAACAAATATATAAATGTCAGTGCAGTTGCAGACATTAAAATCAGCATTCAGCATGAAAATTTTTTGAAAAGAGTTCTAGCTGTAAACTGGGTTGGAGGGAATTCTATTGGTATTAGAAATATGGCCTTTTAGGCTAAACAGTGGTTCTTATGTCGTTGAATCACCTAGAAGGCTTCTCAGAACATAGATTACTGGATCTCCTCTTTAAGGTTTCTGATTCTGCACATCTAGGCTTAGAAATGTGCATTTCTAAAAAAGCCTCCAGGTGATGTTGCTGTGGCTGCTGTTGAGATCTCACTCCAAGAACCACTATCCTAAAGCAGAGGTTGGCAAATTACATCTTGCAGCCCCAATCTGACCCACCTTCTGTTTTTATAAATAAAGTTTTATTGGAACACTGCCACTCTCATTTGCTTATTCATTGTCTGTGACTGATTTCACACCGTGGTAGCAGAGATGAATCATCCCAACAGAGGTCATATGGCCTGCAAAGACAAAAATATTTAATAGCTGTTCCTCTGCAGAAAAAAGTTTGCTGACCCTTGTTTAAAGAATAGGCAAGTGAATGTGGAATAGAGTGAAAGAAACCTAACCCCTTCCCTTCCACCTGCTCCTCCTATAAGTTCCCTTTATTGCCTTGATTTAAAGGTTAGCTATGAGCTCACCAGCCACATAGTCAATTATAAGGAAAAATATGTTATATATACCTGTCATTAAAGAATTTAAATGAAAGGAAATTGAATTACACATTTCAGTACCCAATTTATACTAGGTGGATATCTAGTATAAATAGATAGATGAATTTAGACTTAGATTTTAAAATAACCACAAGGTTAGTTTTTATTCCAAAACTTTTGCTCCTAGAAAGGACACAGTGGTTAGCTCTCCCTTCTGTTATAACAAAGGGGCTCCATCAGTGTGATGACTGGCTCATTGCCATGTCCAATTAATTAGAAATACCACTCACTTGGTGTGGAAGCTTAAGAAGGGAAATAATGTGTCTGTTGGACAGAACCAAATGTCTGAACATCATCACTACTTGAGGAGGTCCACTTCAGTGGTGTGAAGTAGTCAGGAGGGAGAGGTCTGTATCATTCTGGTAACTTCTTGGCTTTGATCACTGCATTCTACTTAGCATCATCAAATATAATTCTATTGCATTTCTAAGTATGTCCAAAAGTGAAGGTGAGGAATCAGATTAGATTCTCTTTGGTAGTGTTGGGTCATTGCTGTCAACATTTGGATGACACATTTTAAAAGAATTTATGTGGTGTTGGAATCATGTCCCATACTTTAAAAGTGAAGTGAAGAAAAGGAAACCAGCATTCGTTGAATATTCCTAAATGTGCCAATATACTCTTCTTATATTTATGCTCATTGTCTCCAGCACACATCATGGCAGCCTTGTGACAGTAACAATGACATTATTTTATTGTATAGAGAGGAAAACTGAGCTCTTGAGAGCTAAAAGTATTTGCTCAAATTCACCCAGTCATGAAAGCCAAAGTGAGGATTGAACCATGGATCAGCAACCAAATTGGTGGCTACTTCACTCTGCCCATTGCAAATCCCCTCCCCTAAATTTTCTCGGTGTGGTGATCAGATTCATTCACAATATATACGTTCTGGTTCCACTTGCTCCCCAGTGAGCCTCTTGTTTAAAGAAAATATCCTTGTCCCAGGTCCCTGTGACCAGTGCTCCTAAACTTCATGTTCTCATCTGAGCATTAACAGGCTAAAAGCTCATTTCAAAGTCGATGGTAGTTGAGAATAAAAAATTGTATGTTTGGTTTTATTGAGTTTTAGTTGAAACCTGTATGATTTGGGGAACCAATATCATCCCAATACATTTATTTTTTTAATGTATATATTTGCATGAAGTAGAGTAACTCGAAACATGGAGAAGCATGCTCAGGCCCATATACTGAATAATTCCAAGACTGACAATAATTTCATCCTCCCAGTAACCTCTGATCAATTGCTAGTAGCTGTTATAGTGCTGTACTGAAAAAGATTCTAAAACTTTATTCTGCCATGGAGGAAAGAATGTTGTAAATAGTAATCAGAAGAATCAACACATGCAGCATGATTTTCCAGGTACAGAACTAAGTTTGGTTAATACTGCAACAATCCAAAAATGAGGAAATTAAGGCAATAGGGTTCAATGATTTGACCAATCAATACATTCAGTATTGTTAGGTAGGTGAGCTAGGATGTGAACACAGGTAGTCTGCTGCACAGTATGTGGAGAGCACAATCATTTCTGCTGAAGAGAGCAGGGTATCCCTCTGCATCCCTGGGGACTCGTCCCAGTGAAGGGGCAATATAACAAGGAAGTCTTAGGACGTCAGAGCCTATTTTGTGCAGTAAAGCCTGACCAGTCTTGTAACACCCACAAACCCTTTCTCAGGACAATGCTATACATGCATAAAACAGAAGGCATGGGCTAACTAGAAAGTCAGATATGTTGAAATGTTAAAATATTTTATGACTAAATTAGTAATAGAGTAACATGCATGCTCCATTATTAATGAAGTAAATAACAAGATTTGTCAGCAAATCTAATGAATACTTTTAAATATACATATATATTTTACTTAAAAATATATATATAGTAACACAATGTTCTAAGTAGAGAGAGGTAAGCTTTGAAAAAAAGAGCAAAACTCAACATCTGGAAAGGGAAAAATTGAGGTGTGGATGTACATGTGTATGAAGACACTGAATGGCAAGTTGAGAAAGACCATACTGGTGAGTTACACTTTTTCAGTGAGATAGAGGTCAGAGTCATCTGCTAAGAGAGTTGCTGGGGCTAAAGGAGAAAGGTAGAGGTATGGAATAGTCAGTGACCCCTCCAAAATGAGATAGAAGATGATAAAAGAAAGGACAGTTCTGATGGCTTAAATGAAGTAGGAGAGCAGAAATTTTATGGTGAAAACATAAGTTTAATTTGTTTCTGCATTTAATATTGTTTTCTGGCTGTGTGTGATGGCAAATAGAACTGTGAAGGAATCCCAGGCAGTTTACAAAAAAAGTATTTCAGATGGCCACCCAAGAACCAGTGAGAAGCCAGGAGAGAAATGAAGGGCTGGGAAAAACAAAGGGACAAAGTGCCTGCATGATTTGATGATGGTGAAGAGTAAGGATGTGAAAGAAAGTGTCTAAGAAAGCCTGAAAGACAAGAGACTATGGTCAGAGATTAGGAATTTAATTTCTAGAAGCCAAGTTCCTTTCTCCCTCCCCCATTTGTAGTGGACTGTGTCTACTACTATCCTCGCTGAGCATAATAGGCATATTCAATGCTGAACTTGTATTCAGCTCCAAAACATATATCTTAAAGTGTAGGTAATGCCCCACATTGTGCATTGAGTGGCCATGTGAGTTTAAATATTGGATCAAAAGGAAGACTTCAGATTAGTGTGCCTCAGTTAGAGAAGACATTTTTTTCATCTTCCATCAAGGAGACATTCCTCCTGTGTGCGAAATTGATTGTAAATCACTTGTGTTGTTTTGTAGATATTGAACATGTTTATTTAACATATTCAGTGTGGTCTGACATTTACAAAGTGTCTAGCAAGCTTCAGACAACCACTATTTAAAGCGTTTTAGTGAAAGCACCCCTGAGTAGTTTCTACACACTGCACTCTTTTTTCAATCGATTCTGAATAGCCCTGAAGAGAGAATAGTAAATGTCAAATACTATAGTTGTCAATCATGGAATCATCTACTTACCTTTTTGAATGATAATATAAATTTATCTGAAACATTACATGTAGCCAGATACTCATTTCCCCCTTTTCACTGTTATGGCACTATTTTTTTTGTGTGTGTGTGTGTGTGTGTGTGTGTGTGAGATTGAAAAGCTGCATTAATCTCTACAGGCATAAGTACTTGCTAACCTTGAGAGTTTCTACACTCAAGATACTCAAATTCTTTTTTTAAAATCTGGGGTTTGAGTGTGTCAGAGGTAATGACCCAAACCCTCTGTCTTGATGAGAAAGGCATTGAATACTCCTCTGACCATCCCATAATTTGTGTTGGGAAGTGACAGGTCTTATATTATGATGTGAAAATGTCTCCAATCAGAAAATATAGCATGTTTCAACAGTGACATAAATGATGCACATTATACACACAACTCTTCCTCAAGCCACTTTTCATTCCCATTCTGATTAAAAAGCAAGCTATAGTTGTATACCCAGTAACTTGTGCATTCTGGATTCCCTAGACAAGAGGATGGAGTATGTGTAGGCTGGCTTGAATAAACAGGTGAATGGAAGTGTGGAGTGGCAACAGACATTGTAAGCATAAAAAAAAACAAATCTCTGTCCTCAATTATATTTAATACATTCTCTGCACAGACTGTCAGTGCTAACTAATGACGTAATGTAGTCAGGCCATTCAGCAACAGGCAACAGGTTTTAAATAAGCATCTGGCATAGTAATAATTTGACAAACAAGAACATGCCAAATTTGTTAGATAAATAATTTTAAGGAACTATTTGTCAGGCTGAATATTCATTATTCCTAGGATGTTATTCATTAACCCCATGATTTAAATGACAGTTAGCTACAAGGTTTACACTGCATTCAAGGTGTTCACATTCCACATAATCCTCTGAGTGCTTATTCTTTATTGTTAAAGATGCACTAACTTCATGGCTTCTTACCTTGGCACTGTGCTGGAAATAAGTTCACTTTCAGCATCCTCAGAGTATATAAAGCTTTAGGAGCAGTACTGAGATGAAAAATTAATTCTTTGCACATCTCTTGGAAGTACAGGTAGGTTAACAGATGTTTGGTACCAGTGTGACACTGATAGCAACTTGTATAATTTATAGCAGTGATTGCAATTGTGTGGTTAAGAGAACATTCTGCAGTTTCCAAATGTGAGATCTACTGGAGTTGAGCCATGAATTGCAAAAGAATAGTTGTAGCTTTTCCAGGCTTCTAGCATTACCTTTACAAGAAATAGGGTTATCCTATGTATTTTGTCTCTTAAAAATTCTTGTCTGTCTTATTTTTCCATGTTCATTTTAATTTTTTATTTTAATTACTTTATTGTTGTTCAACTACAGTTGTCTTCATTTTCCCCACCCCTATCCCCAACCCCAGCCAAACCCACCTCCCTCACTTCGTTCCACCCTCCTCCTTGGTTTTGTCCATGCATCCTTTACAGTAGTTCCTGAAAACCCTTCTCTCTACTGTCCCCTTCTTGATACCCTCTGGCTATTGTTAGATTGTTCTCAATTTCAATATCTCTGGTTATATTTTATTTGCTTTTCCTTCTGTTGATTATGTTCCAAAGTTCATAGCAGCACAATTTATAATAGCCAATTGCTGGAAGCAACCTAAGTGCTCATCAGTAAATGAATTGATCAAAAAACTATGGTACATTTACACAATGGAATTCTACTCAGCAGAGAGAAAGAAGGAGCTTCTACCCTTTGCAACAGCATGGATGGAACTGGAGAGCATTATGCTAAGTGAAATAAGCCAGGTGGTGAGTGACAAATGCCATATGATCTTCTCTGTCTTTAAACTTTTGTTCTTTTCATTTACTTTGTCATTTCCACTGAACCTGATTTTGCCACTACCATGACCCCTTTGGTCCCTCTGTATTTCCCTAGTCTATCAGCTTCCAACTGGTCTCTGTGTCCTTCCTCCCCAGACTTAGACGGCAATGTCAGCTGTTTCATTACTATGAACTTAGCAGTATATCTACATTCCTTTACTGTATATCCTATTTTATGCAGGCCCAGCACTGAATTAATAGAGGACTTCATTACCTCCAATACCATTCTTGAATTTTTTAAGAACTGGAAATCTTTGGCTGTTCCCAAGCTGTGTAAAACAATTTGATCCCTCCTCACCAAAGCTCTTAGTGGCAATTCTTTGTCATTGTTCGTAATCCATAGCAGCTGCCATTTCAGACATTCTTTTCACTCCTTGAGTCCTCACACTCAGCCCTCTCTGAACCCTGAACCACTTTAGTACAGGCTTCATGAAAATTACCAAAAATGTTTGCTGAACATACTGGATCCCTAATGGCCTCTTAGAGAGATATGACTCAGGAGGCTGGGGATAAGAGTCCAAGAACCAGCATTTTTTTCATTTTTCCAAGATTTTATTTATCCCTAGAGGGGAAGGGAAGGAGAGAAGGAGAGAAACATCAATGTATGGTTGCCTCTCATGAGTCCCCTGCTGGGAACTGGCCCACAACACAGGCATGTGCCCTGACTGGGAATTGAATGGCGATTGTGTGGTTTGCAGGCCTGTGCTCAATCCACTGAGCTACACCAGCCAGGGCTTTTTTTTTTTCACTTTTATTGAATTGATTGGGGCAACACTGGTTGACAAAACTATACAAGTTTTAGGTGCAGAATTTTACAATATATCATATGCACACTATATTGTGTGTTCACCATCCTAAATCAAGTTTCCTTTCATCCCATTTATCCCCCTATACCCACCTCCATACCCATCCCCAGTTCCCTTCCCCCTGGCAATCACCACATAAGCGTCAGTATTTTTTAACAATATACTGGGTGGAATTTTCCCATGGACCATATTTTGATATAGTTTACCTTGTCATTTTTTGGTTAAGGAAATGAATCCATGAAGTATCTAATCAGCTGGTTTTATTCTATGACAGTAGCACATTGTATGAAATAGTCGATAGATAGCTGGTAAGCCAGAGTCACAGCTTGATTTTTCACAGAAATTCACTCTCCTATTTACTGTGTTTTCATTTCTGAAAGGAATCAGGAAGGTTAAGTGGTCTGTCCAAAGTCATTTACTCAGAATCCATCATTAGGACTCAGGATTTTTATGCTAAGGTTATCATTCATCCTAGTCTTCATAAGAGAATCTAGATTTTCACCTGGGAATAAACAACATAACAGCAACTGCTATTGTGACATTTCCAGTTGTATTATATGCCAACCTTTCATACATAGGTTACATTTAGCTGTTTGAGTAAGAATGTTATGTGGATGGAGTACACATTTTTGAAAAGTGTTGTTATTTTGTAGAATTGTCTCACTACTCCTAAAGGAAAACCAAAATCATGTTATATTTAGTAATATATTGAGTGAGTTCTGTGGAAAACATATTCTAAGGCAGTTTTGCTTTCAGGAGATATAGTGATTGATGACCTCAGAATCAACATCTATGGGAGAGGTGTGGCAAGGTGGGCAGAGAGAAGACTGGGGCTGTGATACATATTTCACAGATACAGAATAAACATTTCAAAAATTGATATGGAACTATAAACAACCCTAAATAACTGCAGAAATTTTGAGAAAGAACAACAAAGTAGGAAGGATCACAATACTTGGCATAAAATCACATTACAATGCCACAGTAATCAAAACAGTCTGGTACTGGCATAAGAACAGACACATAGATCAATGGAACACAATAGAGAGCCCAGATCTAAACCCAGGTCTCTATGGACAATTAATATTTGACAAAAGGGGCAGAAGCATAAAATGAAGTATAGATAGCCTCTTCAACAAATGGTCTTGGGAGACCTAAACAGCTACATGCAAAAAAAAAAATGGAACCCGTCCACCAACATACACCACACACACACAAAAAACTCAAGGTGGATAAAAGACCTAAATATAAGTCATGACACCATAAAAGTCCTAGAGGAGAACGTAGGCAGGAAAATCTCAGATATTCCGTGCAGAATTATTTTCACCAATATGTCCCCTACAGCAAGGGACATAAAGGAAAGAGTAAACAAATGGAACCTCATCAAAATAAAAAAGCTTCTGCACAGCTAATGAAAACATGAACCAAATGAAAAGGAAACCAAATGTATTTGAAATTATATTTGAAAATCATATCTCAGACAAGGGTTTGATCTCCAAAATATATAAAGAACTCACATGACTGAACTCTAGGAAGACAAACAACCCAATTAAAAATGGGCAAGAACCTGAACAGATTCTCTTCCAAGGAGGACATACAGAAGGCCCAGAGACATATGAAAGGATGCTCCACATCACTAGCTATCAGAGAGCTTCAAATTAAAACCACAATGAGATACCACCTCACACTGGTCAGAATAGCCATCATAACCAAATCAGCAAACAAGTGCTGGGGAGGTTGTGCATAAAAGGGGACTCTAGTGCAGTGTTGGTGAGAATGCAGACTGGTCCAGCCATTGTGGAAAACAGTATGGAATTTCCTCAGAAAACTAAAAATGGAACTGCCTTTTGACCCAGCAATTCCACTGCTGGGTCATACCTGAAGGACCCTGAAACAACAACCCAAAAGAACCTATGCACCCAATGTTCACAGCAATGCAAATTACGATAGCCAAATGCTGGAAACAATCTAAGTGCCCATCAGTAAATGAGTAGATCAAAAAACTATGGTATATTTACACAATGGAATACTATGCAGCAGAAAGAAAGAAGAGCTCCTCCCCTTCAGGGCAGCATGGGTGGAACTGGAGAGCATCATGCTAAGTGAACTAAGCCAGGAGGTGAAAGACAAATACAATATGATCTCACCTATATGTGGACCCTAATCAACAAAACAAAAAGGCAACAAAATATGACTGGACACATTGAAATAAAGAACAAACTGACAGTAACTAGAGGGAATGGGGTGAGGGCTAATGGAGGAAAACAGGGGAAGGCCCATCAAGAAATATGTATCAAGGACACATGGACAAAGCCAAAGGGAGTGAGTTTGAGGGTGAGAGGTGTGGATGGGTGGGGCAGGGGGCCATGGTGGGGTGGAAATGGCAACAACTGCACTTGAACATCACTTATAAAAAGAGCTCAGTCACTGCACAGGAGGGCTCTTCAGGGTTGTTGTTCTTTAGCCAAGGAACCAGACACATCCATCTTCAAATTTGCCAGACATTGAGTGTAGGGTGCCCCCTGGAAGGAGGTATGACTTTGGGGAAGGATGCTCTCTTCAGCTAAGGGCAGAATCAGTGAATTCTTTGTGAGTCCTTGGCCACCTCAGGATCTGGGAGTCAGATTGCCATGGTTATGAGGGGATGTGAGTGGCATACCACAATATTCATTACAAGAAGTAAGTCCCCATTCTTTAGGACAATAATCAATAACAACACTGAAAAATAATAGACAAGTTTTAGAATATTAAGAGCACTTGAAGTTATTGAAAAAATTATGCAATATTATACTCTGATCTTCAGTTCAGAATCTATGCTTGAGAGAGAAAGAATGAAAAATTTTTAACAGAAACATTTTCAATACATGATTTTTTTTGTTTTTACCTTTCAATTTGCTTAGGAGAGGTAAGCAATGATTCACCCTTTACTGTTCATTTTTGCAAACTACAAGTTCTGAGAATTCAATAAATTGAACCAAATCTCCATTCTGAGAACAAAATAAATGGAATTAATATTGATTTTATGGGAACTAAGTGAAGGTGTTTGCAGTTGATAGACAGTGTTGCCATTGAAATGAGTGATAAGATCAATACAAAGAAATCTCTTTGTTGCTCTTTCCCTGACATCCTATATGCCTACATAAAACTTTCATTTTAAGATGTCCCATTCAAATTCTTCTGAAGTAATATTATCCCCCATGAAATAAAAGTAATATTACCCCCAATGAAAATAATAAATAAAGCTAAGCTTCTCAGATGTAACCAGAGATAGGTGAGGCTCTGGAAAACACAGTGAAGTCGTGTTGCATTGAGCTTTCAATGTGGGCTGTGTTTCCAATATTAGTTTGTTATAGAACTACACAGCAATTAAACATTGCTTTGTCATCTAGGTATAAACAAATGCCCTTAGGTCTTTTGTTGGGGCTTGACAGATGTACAATTGCTCCATCATTTCCAAAAGAATTACTTTAGGATCTACCTACAATCTCTAACTGTGTGTAAGAAATAATTTTGTTTTTAATTCAAAATAAGGTATTTAGTTTTCCAAGTGGATTGATTAAGATCATAGGAGAAGTTATCACTGAAACTAGAGCTCAGCAACTGTCACTCTCATGTCAGTGACCTGCTCAGAAGCCTACTGAAATGTTTTCACTTTGCCTCAACAAGTTAAGACAAAAGACACAGGAAATTTTCATGGGCCCAGATGCCCAGGTTAAGTCGGTGTGCCCTGTGATTCAAAGATCTCAAATCTCTAGTTCAACACACTTTGCATATGGTGTTAAGCTAACATGTTGGTTCATTCTCAGAAAGATTCTACTCTAGCAAAAGATGTCAGGGCTTAAGTATCATTACAGTGATTTCATTAACTATGACAATGACTTACTCTAAATCGTTCTCTTTTTTCTTTTCTTTTTTATAGCTGTTCAAGTACAGTTGTCTCCATTTCCACCCCACCATGGCCCCCTGCCCCACCCATCCACACCTCTCACCCTCAAACTCACTCCCTTTGGCTTTGTCCATGTGTCCTTGATACATATTTCTTGATGGGCCTTCCCCTGTTTTCCTCCATTAGCCCTCACCCCATTCCCTCTAGTTACTGTCAGTTTGTTCTTTATTTCAATGTGTCTAGTCATATTTTGTTGCTTTTTTGTTTTGTTGATTAGGTTCCACACATAGGTGAGATCATATTGTATTTGTCTTTCACCTCCTGGCTTAGTTCACTTAGCATGATGCTCTCCAGTTCCACCCATGCTGCCCTGAAGGGGAGGAGCTCTTCTTTCTTTCTGCTGCATAGTATTCCATTGTGTAAATATACCATAGTTTTTTGATCTACTCATTTACTGATGGGCACTTAGATTGTTTCCAGCATTTGGCTATCGTAATTTGCATTGCTGTGAACATTGGGTGCATAGGTTCTTTTGGGTTGTTGTTTCAGGGTCCTTCAGGTACGACCCAGCAGTGGAATTGCTGGGTCAAAAGGCAGTTCCATTTTTAGTTTTCTGAGGAAATTCCATACTGTTTTCCACAATGGCTGGACCAGTCTGCATTCTCACCAACACTGCACTAGAGTCCCCTTTTATGCACAACCTCCCCAGCACTTGTTTGTTGATTTGGTTATGATGGCTATTCTGACCAGTGTGAGGTGGTATCTCATTGTGGTTTTAATTTGAAGCTCTCTGATAGCTAGTGATGTGGAGCATCCTTTCATATGTCTCTGGGCCTTCTGTATGTCCTCCTTGGAAGAGAATCTGTTCAGGTTCTTGCCCATTTTTAATTGGGTTGTTTGTCTTCCTAGAGTTCAGTCATGTGAGTTCTTTATATATTTTGGAGATCAAACCCTTGTCTGAGATATGATTTTCAAATATAATTTCAAATACATTTGGTTTCCTTTTCATTTGGTTGATGTTTTCATTAGCTGTGCAGAAGCTTTTTTATTTTGATGAGGTTCCATTTGTTTACTCTTTCCTTTATGTCCCTTGCTGTAGGGGACATATTGGTGAAAATAATTCTGCACGGAATATCTGAGATTTTCCTGCCTACGTTCTCCTCTAGGACTTTTATGGTGTCATGACTTATATTTAGGTCTTTTATCCACCTTGAGTTTTTTGTGTGTGTGTGGTGTATGTTGGTGGACGGGTTCCATTTTTTTTTTTGCATGTAGCTGTTTAGGTCTCCCAAGACCATTTGTTGAAGAGGCTATCTATACTTCATTTTATGCTTCTGCCCCTTTTGTCAAATATTAATTGTCCATAGAGACCTGGGTTTAGATCTGGGCTCTCTATTGTGTTCCATTGATCTATGTGTCTGTTCTTATGCCAGTACCAGACTGTTTTGATTACTGTGGCATTGTAATGTGATTTTATGCCAAGTATTGTGATCCTTCCTACTTTGTTGTTCTTTCTCAAAATTTCTGCAGTTATTTAGGGTTGTTTATAGTTCCATATCAATTTTTGAAATGTTTATTCTGTATCTGTGAAATGTGTCGTTGGTAATGTAATAGGGATTGCATTCGATGTATAGATTCCTCTGGGTAGTATGAACATTTTGATAATGTTAATTCTTCCATGTACCATGAGCATGGTACATGCATCCAATTGTTTTTGTCTTTCTTAATTTCTTTCTTCAATGTGGGGTAGTTTTCTGAGGACAGGTCTCTTACCTCCCTGGTTAGGTTTATTACTAAGTACTTTATTTTTCTTTTTGGTTTAACAAATGAGATTTTTTTCTGATTTATGTTTCTGATATTTTATTTTGGATGTTGGAAAATGCCTTTATTTCTGAATATTGACTTTGTATCCCACTGGTTTGCCAAATTTATTTATTAGGATGAATAGGGTTTGTTTTTTTTTTTTTTTGGAGTCTATAGGATTTTCTATGTACACTATCATGTCAGCTGCAAACAGTGACTGTTTAGCTTCCTCCTTTCCAATTTGGATGTTTTTTTTTCTTTTTTGATTGCAGTGGCTGGGACTTTCAATACTATGTTGAACAAAAATGGTGAAAGTAGACATCCTTGACTTGTTCCTGATCTTAGTGGGAAGAGCTTTTAGTTTTTGCCTATTGACTTGGGCAAAACTAAAGCTTTTAGTTTCTGCCCATGATGTTGGCTGTGGGTCTCTCATAAATGGCCTTCATTATGTTGAGGAATTCTCCCTTTGTTCACACTTTGGGGAGAGTCTTTACCATAAATGGATGATGCAACTTATCAAATGTTTTCCCACAACTATTAATATGATCATGTGGTTTTTGTCTTTCCTTTTGCTTATGTGACGTATTTAATTTATTGATATGTGAATATTGTACCATTTTTGCATCCCTGTGATGAATTCCACTTGATTATGGTGTATGATCTTTTCAATGTATTGCTGGAAGCAGTTTGCCAATATTTTGTTGAGGATTTTAACATCTATGGTCATCAGTGATATTGACATGTAGTTCTCTTTCTTTGTTTTGTTTTTATTTCATTTAGGGATTAGGACATTTGACTTCTTAGAGTTTGGGAGTCCTCTGTCTTCTTGGAATTTTTGCAATAGTCTGTGAAGGATAGGGATTGGCTCTTCCTTAAAAGTTTTGTAAATTGTCCTGTGAAACCATCTGGTCCAGGGCTTTTATATGCAGGACATTTTTTTATTACTGCTTTGATTTTGTCAGCTGTTATTGGTCTGTTCAGGCTTTCTGCTTCTTTTCCATTCAGTATTGAAATATTATATATCTCTAGAAATTTGTACAATTCACCCAGGTTTTTAATTTTCCCAGCATATAGTTATTCCTAGTAATTTCTTACAATATTTTTATTTCTGTGGTATCAGTTAATTTCTCTTCTTTCATTTTTCTTTTCTGATTGTGTTTATGTAGATCTGCTTTTTTTAATTGATGAGTCTCCTTAAAGGCTTGTCAATTTTATCTTTTCAAAGAAGGAGCTTCTGGATTCATTAATCCTTTAAATTGTTTTTTAGTGTCTATGTCATTTAATTCTGCTTTGATCTTGGTTTTCCCCTTTCTTCTACTTGCTCTGGACTATCTTTGTTGTTGTTCCTTCAGTTCAACCCTATAGATGTAGGGTTAGGTTATTTATTCGAAATGTTTCTATCTTTTTTAGATACGACTGTATCACTATGAACTTCCCTCTCAGGACTGCCTTCACTGTGTCCCATAAGTTTTGGTTTATTGTGAGTTCATTTTCATTTCTTTCCAGAATTTTTTTGATTTCATTCTAGATCTCCTTCTTGACCCATTCATTGTTTAATAGCATGCTATTCAGTCTCCATGAATGTGAGTGTTTTTAAGTTTTTTTCTTGAGGTTGGTTTCCAGTGTCAGTCAGTCCCTTGCGGTCAGAGAAAATGCTTGATATGATTTCAATTTTCTTGAATTTGTTGAGGCTTTTTTTGCATGTCCTATCAGGTGGTCTGTCTTTGAAAGTGTTCCATGTGCATTTAAAAAGAATGTGTATCTTCTTTGGAATGAAAGGCTGTATATATGTCAGTTAAGTCTGTTTCATCTAGGGCATTTTTTTCAATGTCACAATATCTTTGTTGATATTTTGCTTGGAAGATCTATCCTTTTTTTTGACAGTGGGGTGTTAAAATCTCCTATTATAATTGTATTCCTAACAATATTTTTCTTGAAATCCTCTAAATTTTTTATTTGTTTGGATGTTTCTATGTTGGGTGCATATATATTACAATGTTTATATCTTCTTGATGGATTCTTTCCTTGAGTATTATGAAGTGTCTTTCTGGGTCTCTTTTTATGGTCTTTGTTTTGAAGTCTATTTTCTCCAGCATAAGTATTGTTACCCTGGCTTTTTTTTTCCTGTCTGGAAAATTTGTTTCCAGCCCTTCACTTTCAGTCTGTGTAGGTCCTTTGTTCTAAGGTGTGTCTCTTGTTAGCAGTATATGCGCAGGTCATATTTTGTTATCCATTCAGCTACCCTATGTCTTTTGATTGGAGCATTTAATCTATTTACATTTAAGATCATTATTGATAGGTATTTATTCACTGCTATTTCACTTCCTTTATACCTGTTTTCATCTCTCACTCTTTTTTCTTCCTTTTCTTGAAGCATTCCCCCTGGCATATCATGCAGTGCTGTTTGAAAATGTGTATTCTTCGAGCCTTCTTTGTCTGAGAAACTCCTTTTTTCACAGTCCATTTTGATTGAGAGCCTTGCTGGATAGAGTAGTCTTGGTTGCAGGCTTTTGTTTTTCATTACTTGGAATATTTCTTCCCATTCCCTTCTACCCTGCAATGTTTCTGTTGAGAAGTCAGCTGCTAGTGTCATTCGGGTTCTCTCGTATGTTACTTCCTGTTTCTCCCTTGCTGCCTCTAAGATTCTTTGCTTGGCTTTGAATTTTGTCAATTTAGTTATGATGTGTCTTGGAGTTATCTTGTTTAGATTCCTCTTCCTTAGAACCCTCTCTGCTTCCTGGATTTGTGTGACTTTTTTCTTTCATCAAACTAAGGACGTTTTCCATCAATACTTTTTTGAACAGGTTTTGTATTATTTGCTTCTCTTCTTCCCCTTCTGATATCCCTATTATGTGGATATTATTACATTTCGTGTTCTCATGCATTTCCCTAATCCCTCTTCATTCTTTTTGAGTCTTTTTTTCTTTTCTTGATCTTTCTGGGAGGTTTTTTTTTTTTCCTACCTTGTCCTCCAGCTCACTGGTTCTATCCTCTGCTTCATCTAGCCTGCTTTTGATTTCTTCTACTTTGTCCTTCAATCCAGAAATTTTATTCTTCATTTCCTTTTGGCTGCTGTTGATATTTTCTATGTCTTTTTTCATGCCGATGTAACTTGCAGTACGTTCCTTATAGGTTTCTCCCAGTTTTTGGTAATCCTCAGTGAGTTTATTGATCTTCCTTATAACCATTGTTTCGAATTCAATATCTGATAGTTGACTTGCCGCTATTTCATTGAGTATTTTTTCTGAGGATTGCTCCTTGCCTTTCATTTGGGGGTTGTTTCTTTTTCTCCTCATTATTAGTGAGACTTATTTTGTTAGCTTCTACTTATTAAATTGGTCTGTTTAGACTCCCTGAGTTTGGTGTGAACTTCTATGGTAGGAAATATGTGAAATTCAGTGGTGCATTATCCTTGATCTTCTGAAGTTGATACTTTTGGGATGCCCTTTATGCCACTTACGTTGCCTCTCTGGATACAATTGGGTTTTCATTATTGTTGGGTTGGTTTTTGATGCATCCTACCTCCCAGCTGGTTTAATGAGGTTCGCTTGGCCTACCACATCTTGTATGCTGCCAGAACAAAACCACAAAGCCTGGGGAACATACCTACATTTAGAAAAAATATTCCCCCTGCAATCCCAGTATCAAGAGCAAATGCACCAGTATTAATAAGGGTGTAAACAGGTAAGACAATTATAAGAAGGAAGAGAAGTAAAGTACAGTATAAAATCTACTGACTTAATATGCACAAACTTGTGGGACAAGAAATGAATATTAAAAACCTTTGCAGGAAGGAAAACACATCAAACCATGGAGACGTCCTCAGTAGATTTCATCTCGGTAGCCTTTCGTGTGTACCACTATTTTTTATTTCTGGATCCACCTCTGATAATGTCAGATGTTGACCCCATCTGATCTTAGGCAGCCTGGTCTGAGACTGCCAGGGATCTACTGTGTGGCTTTCTTCTTCAGTTTTCAATCTAGTCACTCTGTACTCAGCATTCAAGTTTAAGCCCCATAGGATGGGGCAGAATCCCTCCTGGTGTTGAAGCTGTTGTTTCTCCTCAGGCTGCTGGTGCTTGGAGGGGTATAGTCTGCCTGAGGAGGATGGCTGCTGCTGTATTGGTGATGAGTCAGCACCTGGATCCTAGCAGCTACTCTCTCAGTTCTCTCCTCAAACTTTCTGTCCCCGGTCTATCTGCAGGCATCTCTAGCTCATTCTGTCCCAACCTTTGCCAAAGTCCCAGGTAGGTGGCTGCAAAGAAAAATTTGTGCTTTGGCCCTTTAAATGGCTCTTTGCATCTCCAGCTGTCCATCTCTGGTGGATAGCAACCCTGCCTTTTTTATCTGCCAGTTGTTATCTGTGTACTTTTTGGGCTTTGGTGCTCTAGGCTTGGAATCCCAGCTTAGGGATTAGACCCCATGCTTCTCAGGGAGATCCAACCCACTGCTTAATTAACCCTCTTGCACTGCCATCTATGGACAGACAACCAGTCCTCTTTGTGTCTCCACTGAACTCCTTACCAGTCAGTGCTAAAGATTATTCTTCTGTTTGTCCAAGGTTTCAAGGCTTCTCTCTCCCATGCTATTGTTCAATCATCTGTTCTAGGTGATTTCTATACAATTTAGTTGTAATTCTAGATTGGTCCTAGGAGGAGGTTAGTGTGGTTTCCATTCACACCTCCACCATCTTGCCTCATCAGAAATAATTTTTTATGTCTCAGAAAGACAAGAAAAAGGTTGTTTTTTATTANAGGGATTAGACCCCATGCTTCTCAGGGAGATCCAACCCACTGCTTAATTAACCCTCTTGCACTGCCATCTATGGACAGACAACCAGTCCTCTTTGTGTCTCCACTGAACTCCTTACCAGTCAGTTAGTGCTAAAGATTATTCTTCTGTTTGTCCAAGGTTTCAAGGCTTCTCTCTCCCATGCTATTGTTCAATCATCTGTTCTAGGTGATTTCTGTACAATTTAGTTGTAATTCTAGATTGGTCCTAGGAGGAGGTTAGTGTGGTTTCCATTCACACCTCCACCATCTTGCCTCATCAGAAATAATTTTTTATGTATCAGAAAGACAAGAAAAAGGTTGTTTGTATTAATGCCTTTTCTTCCTACAGCAAAATAATGTTAGCTGTCCTGGCTGGTGTAGCTCAGTGGATTGAGTGTGGGAACCAAAGAACTGTGGTTTGATTCCCAGTCCAGGCACAGGCCTGGGTTGCGGGCCAGTTCTCAGCTGCGGATGCATGAGAGGCATCCATACATTGATATTTCTTTCCCTCTCTCCTTCCCTTCCATTTTAAAGATAAATAAATAAAATCTTTGAAAAATAATAATAATTTTAGCTGAAAATTGGTTAGTGGTAGCAGGGTTGAAGTTAACTAAGGGAAGCAACAAATATATATTCTTAGATCTCAGTATTCTAGATTTGGAAGGAACATCAGGGCCATCCTGCCCTGTGCTAGCTCACCTGACACATCAAGGTTCTCCTCTCTTACCTTGTAAAAGAAATCAATGCGAGGATGCCAGGATGATTTTATTTCCCCTATTACCACTCCCTTTCTAAGGTTTGATTTCTTCATGAATAAAGGACATTCATTTTTCAATATTATCACTAAGGTCTATGGAAGAGAAAGAAGTTTATCATAATAAGGTGCAGGGTGAATGCCAGAGGGATCATAAGCATCCTAGGAAACCAAGTCAACCTATATTGTTAGATATTACATTCAAAGACAAGATCTCTGTAAGAATGTCTACCTCTTCCTCATTTTCTAGGCCCAAAGCCTACACTTTCCCAAGCCTGGAGCCCAGAAACACAGAGAATGAATAGTCACCCACACAGATACCAAGGAAAGAGGAGGGAGCATGTTGAGTGGCTGTGAACACGCTTGGTACTGAGGCCACTGCCAGAGTTTCTGATTCTTTAGAGTTGGGGTAGGCCTGAAAACTTGCATTTCCAAGTTCTCAGGTGATGTTGACACTACTGCTTTAGGGACTGTACCTTGAGAACCATTGTACTGGAAACTTAAAAATTTAAGATATATATTTTAAAAAGGGAGAGCCCTGGCTGGTGTAGCTCAGTGAATTGAGCATGGGCCTGTAAACCAAAGGATTTTGGTTCGACTCCCAGTCAGGGCACATGCCTGGGTTGCAGGCCAGTACCCAGCAGAGGACGCAGGAGAGACAACCATACATTGATATTTTTCTCCCTCCCTCCTAACCTTCTCCCTCTAAAGATAAGTAAATAAAATATTTAAAAATAGCAGCTGCTATTTGGGGTCATTTATGGTTCCATATAAATTCTTGAAGTGTTTGTTCTATGTCTGTGAAATATGCCATTGGTACTTTAATAGATATTGCATTGAATCTGTAAATTGCTTTGGGTAGTATGGACATTTTGATGATGTTAATTCTTCCAATCCATGAACATGGTATATGTTTGCATTTGTTTGTGTCTTCCTTGATTTCTTTCTTCAATGTTGTGTAGTTTTCTGCATACAGGTCTTTTACCTCCTTGGTTAAGTTTATTCCTAGGTACTTTATTTTTGTTTTTGCTATATCGAATGGGATTTTTTTCTTGATTTCTGCTTCTGCTGATTCATTGCAAGCAAAATATAACCAAAGACACTGAAATAGAGAACAGGTTGACAGTGACCAGAGGGAAGAGGGGAGGGGATTTCAGGGGAAATAGGGGAGTGATTTAGAGGAACATATATAAAAGATACATGGACAACAACTGAGAAGGGTGGAAATGGGAGGGAGGGGGGAGGGAGGGGGTGGGATGGAATGGGAGTAATAGAAAACTGTGCTTGAAAAATAATTAAATAAATTTAAAAGGGGAGATATCTTGAGATAAAATTCTTCTCCAAAACCCAAGGTATAAAACAAACACAGATGAATTGTTCTCAGTGCCCAAGACAGAGAAAAGAAAGAGGAAAAATAACTTGACCAGAATATCCCAAAGTAGCTCTCACTAGTTATGTTGCATGTGTGTACACACTCATTTGAAGATTTATAGCTAGTTGGACCTAGCTATGTGACTCATTTTTTTGTCCCTATCATCATTAAATAAACCTACTCTCAGTTTCTCTACCTATTCCTACTGAATCTTGAGTCTTGGTCAGGGTGGCAGCATGGAGAGGGATTGAAATGTTGATCCCAACATCTCTGTCACCTTATTTCCACTCCTCTTTCATAACAATGGCTTCTGTGGGTTTGTGGAAACTTGAGTGTTGACAAACAAATCTACCACAGCATATCATCACAGTGTTGTTAAGAATGAAAACCTATCTCACTTTTATCCTTATCTGTTCTCAAGCACTAAACAGTTATCCCTGTGGTACTATTTTCCTTTCTTCCACTAGAATCATGATGGGTAAGTTCAGGATTTTGTCCTGTGACTCAGGCAGGACAAATGCATTTATTTCTGCTTGTTTTTTGGTTATTATGAAAACCATAGTTCAGGGGACACTAATGGCTCTTAATGTATAATGGTCTAATACCTTGGGAGCAAAGAAAGTATCACTCCTAGAGCAGTTTCTTGGGTAGCAAAAGAAAGTTCACGGTAGCAAAAGTGGAAAAATCACACTGTGCAACACAAAGAAAGTTAATTATTGTTAAGCATTCATAATAGAATGTATTTTGATTGTGAAAAGGTGTACATTTGAAGATTTGGGGAAAACTCAATACAACGGCAGATAAAAAACTTAGAGGAATAGATTTTAAAACTTTTTTTATTGTCATTCAAGTACAGTAGTGTCCATTTCCTGGCCACCACTCCCGCCACCCGAGCCATCCCCACTCTCCACCCTTGATTCTATTGCCTTTGGTTTTGTCCATGTGTCCTTTATATATGTTCCTGAAAACTCTTACCGTGTTCCCCCCAGTAATCCCTTGTACCTCCCTTCTGGTTACTCTCCGTTTGTTCTTAGTTTCAATGTCTCTGGTTATATTTTGCTTGCTTGTTTGCTTTGCTTTATAACTTTTTTGTATTTTGGAGTATTTATGAATAGATAAATATATAAATATAAACTTAACTTTTAATAAAATATAATTAAAAGAAAAGTTAGATAAACTTAATAGATAATAGGTTCCACATACATTTTGTGAAAACATATTCTAGTTATTTATATCTGAATACCATTAGTTTTTTCTTGAATTATATCATGAGGAAAGTTCATTGCCATAGAGTGAATTGTTTAAGCTTTGAAATTAACTAATATACTAGTACCTTAGGGTAA
The DNA here is from genome assembly GCF_014824575.4 of Sturnira hondurensis. Taxonomy (NCBI): domain Eukaryota; kingdom Metazoa; phylum Chordata; class Mammalia; order Chiroptera; family Phyllostomidae; genus Sturnira; species Sturnira hondurensis. The sequence goes on from NW_028075471.1 coordinate 15,003,806, forward strand.
ATAAAATAATATCCTTTTAGAGTTGCCATGCATTTTTCAGATTAAATCATGACATACTTGTGTACCCAGGACTTACATTCATTGCCTGACAAGCAAATTGAAATTCTATGTCATATACATATTTTAGCTTTCATTCGTTTGAAAAATTTAGTCAGGCTTATGTACTATTTAGTTAATTCCAACACAGTTAAGTGCTAAGATAAACAAAACAACAAAAGTTGGTTTTTTTTAATTTTCAATTTCTGTGGCCTATTTAACATACAGATTAAACTGTTTCAGGCAACTGTAGTCACTCGCTCAACTCTTTGGTACCTGCTTCTAGTTCTTTGGTTTCTTGTGATTATTATAATTTTAGATGAAAGGGCATTGTAGAGCTTTTATGGCATGGAGGGTAACACAGATTTTCAACCAGGGTGATGCATTGATTGAGTTAGCCACTAAAGTCACAGCAGCAGAACACCATCAAATTTTAAACTTAAGAGCCTTCTTCTCTTTACTTCTATGGATATAATCAATATATACCAGAGAAAAGTTAAAGAAATTATTTAGCTAACATCTATATCCTGTAGCATGATGGAAAAACCACTATTTCATCCAGGAGTCAATGCAAAAAACTTTCATTTTCAAATTCAGTCATTTACAAGATTTTTATCAAAAGTTTCATTTTATTTGTTTTTTCTTTTGATTAGCACTTTTTCTTGACAATCAAATGGGAATTTTAGTTGTATAATTTGTTTGTTTTTCTCCCTGGATTTGCTCCCAACTAACCTTGCTCATTTTATTGAATTGTGTAGCTCACCTTCTACATCTTTGTCACTAGTTCTAAACTCTCTACCTCCATGTTTGAATCTGTGTCCTGTGTTGCAGATTACACAAAAGGAGCAGGTGTCCTAAGCCACAGTAATTCCAATCCCCTTTGCTGATGACTGGTTGAGAGGAGGGCATGTGACTTTATTCTATATACTGTAGAAGGTTCCTTATAGGGTGGGGTGGGAGGGGAGAGGAACAGAGGGCAGTGATAAAAATAAAAATAGAGATAGCAGGAGGGCTATCTCCTCTCTATGTTTTGAGTAGTGCTGGAATAACTGGCATTGCAGCAGCCACCTGGTAACCAAACAGTGGCCAAATTTAAATGCTAAAGATTACAATTTAACTCTGCATGTAGTAGATTGTTTGTCTCCATTCTGTTTACTTTTTTCTGGAGATTTGTTCTGTTCTTTCACTTGGGCCATGTTTCTTTGTCTCTTTATTTTGGCAGTCTCCCTGTGTTTATTTCTATGTATTAGGTAGTACTTCTATGTGTTAGGTAGAGTGGCCTAATGTAGTAGGTGTCCTGTAGGGTCCAATGGCATAGCTTCCTCTATCAGGCAAGCTGGGTACTCGAGGTGTGCCACCTGCTGTGTACACCCCCCTCTTGTAGTTGAGCCTTGGTTGCTTTGGCACATCAGTGAGAGGGAATTGCCCAGCCAGTCCTTGTAGGGATTTACAGGGACCATTTACTGACCATTAACCTCCAACCATATCAGAAGACAAACTGTGAAAGGGCTCATTCTACAGACCATGGCTTTTTTAAGCAGGATTCTGGTGCATGCTGAATCCACACCTTGAGTGTGTCACTTATGGAAGTGGTTGGGTAGTGGTGCTCTGGTGTGCTCTGTAGCTGTTCACTGAGTACACTGGCCCTGGGGCCTGCTGAGAAATGCAAGACAAGATCAGCCACCACCTGTGTTCTATGGATGGCCACCTGGTATACGCTACAAACCAATCTGCAGATGGATGCTACTTGTACTAGGCTTGGAGTTGCCCAGTCAAGGCCAAGCTGTGAACCAAAGCCAGCTGCTTGTGCTGGGCCTAGAGCCACTTCATGAGAGGGAAGGTATGGGGCTCCCTGAAGCCAGATGCTACTCATCTAAGAAAATTTAAGAAAATATGAAACATGAGTCAAGACAAGCAATTCCTATGGAAAAGCCAGTGGAAACAGCTTGGGTGGGCCAAAAATTTGGGTGGGGTAGGGCCTGCGGGAGTCACTGGGGTGGAGCAAACTATGTGACCCAAGTCGATAGACTCTCAGATATGGCACTTGCCTGCTAGCTCTGTGAGAGGAGGGCTCAGCAAAGTAACAATGGCTTCTGCCAGCACTTCTGCCAGGGAGAAAGCTGCCCCTCCAGCACTTCCTCTGATGCCAGATAATTGTTTCTCCCCATATGTCTCTAGTGCCTTTCAAGCTGCTGTCCCAGTCCTGGAGCTCAGAGGGAGTGAGTTCTTACTTGTTCATGTGTGGGCCTTTTAAGAGGAACTGTCTAGGACTCCAGAAGTTTCCAAATTCCTCAACCTCAATCCCCACTGATTTTTATAGCCAGAAGTTATGGGGATTTCCTTTTCTGGCACCAGAACCCGGAACACGGGGTCCTTGTGTGGGGCTAGGATTCCATGCTCTTTATGAGGGTGCTCCAAAGCTGAGATATTCCTCCCAATTTTTTTTCTGCCTCACATGGGTGTGGGACCAGCCTGTTCTGTGTGTCCTCCTCTCCTACCAGCCTCAATGTGGTTTCTTAATTCCATAGCTGTATGGAATACAGCTGTATGGCTATCCATTGAGCTCTATTTCTTGTGGTTCTGAAGATGGTTGTTCTGTGGTTTAGTTGTAATTTTGATGTGTTCATAGGAGAATATAAGTATTGTCACCTAGGCCACCATCTTGACAAGAAATCCATTCAAGGTTCTTAAAAGAATATATGACATATTTTATAATGATGCTGTCCAGCAGAGATAATTGAGTAACAGCCAAGATTTTTAATTTTAGTAGCCAGAGAAATGAATAAAAAATAGGTAAAATTGACATTAATAATACACATTTAACCCAAATTCCTACACAATATTAAAATTTCAACATGTAATATGTATAAAATTATTAATGAGATATTTTAAATTATTTTCCCTGTAGTAAATCTCTGAAATACAGTATGCATTTTATACTTATGGTACTTCTCATTTGGAACTAGCCACATACCCATGGCTTGATAGCTGCTTGCTTAGTGGCTACTATATTGAACAGTGCAGTTTTAGAGAGAGCCTCTGACTTCTGTGTGGGACTGGATTGTCAAAAGTAAGAATGGAAGCAAGGGGTCCTGTTAGGAGATCACTGCAGGAGTCTAGATGGAAGGGCGTGGACCAGGGCCACAGTAGCAGAGATCAGTTTAGTATGTGTTGTCAAGATAAGGTCTAATGAATTGGACAGGAGTTGGTATAAACAAGAAGGTCATTGGTTTCATTTTCTCAATGAGCCAAGTTGAGGAAAGAATGAAGCTGAGCAGACACAGGAGGAGAAGTTTGAGTTTAGATATATTAAGTCTGAGATGCCTATTTAGGCATCCAGGAAAGCAGTTAAACAGTGCGGTTCTATCTCAAGGAACCACCATTAATCTTTGGGTCAAAGATAGTTTCCCATATTTCAAAGTCTTTGAAAAAGCAAGTTTTAATCCACATACACTTGGCCCCATTCTCCCCTTTCCCTTCTCCTCCTCCTATTTCTAAAGAGATTGATTTTACTTTGCAAGAGATGCTACAGTATTTTCAATTTAAATAGGAACCTCAAATAAATTGGATTTAAAATCTTCCCATGGAAAAAGGAAACAATTTGTTTGCCAGGGTTTAATTTCAAGGCAAGAATTATAACCAGGGATATTTTAACCCATCTGTTTATTACCTTCCATGAGAACACATGCTCTTGCAAAGGTTGGGTGGTGGAAATTTCCAGGAGATAGAGGTGGCTGTACTATACACTGCTATAGTGTATAGATAGCTCTGAAAGGCCCATTGATTGCATGCCAAGCTTCTAGGGCTTCTGATACACAGAGAACCATTAACCACCTTTCTTCTAAACAATTTCTACAAGCTACAAAAGCTCTCTTGATAGTCAGCTCCAGTACCTTATCGCACACAAGCCAGATAAGGGAGAAAGTAAGTGTTGTCAATTCACCAGCTGGCTTTACTAGATGTTTAACTTAATTTCAGCTCTTTTTTTTTCAAAATAACTACTTGTCTGAAAGAAGTTTCTCTACCCCAAAGCACACTACATATGTAATGGTGGCCTCAATAACTCTGAATGTTTTTTCTACTTTGCCACTGGCTTCCCCAGAGAATTAGGAAAAGTCAATCAATCCATTTTTTTTTTGACTACTGACAAAGTCAAGACTTAAATAATAAAACCTGATGGAAATTTACTGGAATACTCCTGGTGTAATATCAAAACCAGTCTATACTCACCACATTTACCAGTTAATATCTAAAATCTTCTCTGTCTCAGCACACCAATAAATGTAGGTGAATGATAGTTATTGTGAAAGCGTTTTGGGTATAACTCATAAAGAATTTTATCTTAAGTAAATTAAGTTTTAATACCTTTTTTTTTAATTTTTTTTTTAGAGATTTTATTTATTTATTTATCTTTAGATAGGAAGGAGAGAGGGAGAGAAACATCAATGTATGGTTGCCTTTTGTGCGTCCCCTGCTGGTAGTTAGCCTGCAAGGAACCAGCCTGCAACCCAGGCATGTGCCCTGACTGGGAATCGAACCGCGATTGTCTGGTTCGCAGGCCCGCGCTCAATCCACTGAGCTATGCCAGCCAGGGCTCCTTTTTTTAATTCATTAGATGATTCAGACTTCCACATTTGCTGCTTGCCTGAGGACAGTTCACCACCAATTTGCACCTTGAACGATAATTTCTTGGAAAATTTAAATACTGAAATGTGTATTTGATACAATAAAAAGCTAGTGTAAGAATTTAAGAGGAGAGTTAGAATCACTGACTCCCATCTAGGCACTGCTTTAAAAAGTTGAGCCTATATTTTATTAAAATTCAGTAACATGGAAACATTCCATTCTTTGGTAAGCTCTTATTAAAACAGATTTCAAGTGCCTAAACAACTAGTTGTTAATGAGAAAAGAAACTTATATTCATAAGACTGTTTTTGCTTTGTTTCTGTCTATATAAGAGAAGCAAAGTAACGAACTGGGAAGAACAGGAGATTATGTTCTGTTTTGCATACATAATAATTTTTAGAATTTTGGATTTGAAAGCTGTCAGCCAAGATATGATATCTTCAGTTCCTTATAAGCCTAGGCACTCCCTACGGTTTGAAGAAGGACCCTGTTCTCAATGTAAGCCATCGGCCTGGGCCCTGGGAATGTTTCCATTTGTAGCCCATAAGCCATACCATAGCTTGGGCATTGAAATTGAATAGACATGGGCTCAAATCTCAGTCTTGCCATTTACTAGCTCAGTGATTTTCAGAAACTCTTAATCTTTCTAAGCCTCAGTTTTCTTATATATCAAATGGCAATAATAACTCCCCTTGTCATAGGGTATTTGTGCCATAGTCATTGTAAGGGATGTTGTATTATACTTACCCAATACATGGCATATAACAAAGAACTGAACAGTGATGACCTCTTAAGTTTCTGCAATGAAGCCTTGTTTAATGTTGTCAACATAGCTACAATCTTTATAAAAGGTAAGGATTATATTAATTATCCAGATGTCTTGACATCTGGTCATTCAGACAAATGAGTTACCTGTGTCTCATCTGACTGTCATGTTGGCATCATAAACTGCGCTCTACACAGCTTGCCAGAGGTTGCTTGACATCACCCTGTGTGTTCATGGTATGCTTATTTTTGAAGCCATTTAACAATAAATATGAGTTTATCGTGATGTCTTATTTCCAGTAAGTTTTGACAATAAGCCATGAACAAAATAAAATAGAATACCAAAAATCTCAGTCCTTTGGCATGCAATTAACCCAGGCAAGCTCACTCTTAAACTTAGGAAAACATGGAAACATTATGGTGACTCAGAGTGTGAAAACTTCAGAATTTAACTGCAAACAAGAAAGAATGTCAATTGTCCAGAAATGTGATCTAACTCCAAAATATTATAATATCAGAAAAGTTTTGGGGATACATGATAGGACTCTACAGCAAATCTCAGGTGATTCTAATTACTATCAGAAGCCAGCAAGATTATGTTCAACATACTGTGATTTTTTAAATTATTTAAAACCTCTAGATTTGACAAAAGAAATATAACCATGCCCATAGTTTTAATTTTTTATAGCCAGTTAATTATGCTTCATTATAAACAATTCACAAATTGTGGTATATTTTTGAAACTGGAAGTGTGTGTTTATTCCTAAATATGTTGAAACTTTTGTTAATATCGAACTGTTTTGTCTACCAAAAAGGTGGCATTACCAACAGAACTAATGTGTATTATATACTTATAGATTTGACAGACTGAGAAAAATTCTTTACTTTCCTAATCTCATTTAATCCTCACAACTTTCGTATTACAATATTATTATCCCCATTCAGAAGTTAAGAAAACTGAGACTAATAAAGACTGAGCCAACTTCACAAATCATATAGCTAGTATGTAGAAAAGTTGGGATTTTAACTCTTGCATATCCAACTTCAAAGCCTTTGCTTTCCACCATTTTATCATAATAGCAGGATTTGCAGACTCAGATTGCTTTGTATCTGGGGAGGTAAATGTAATGAATGAAGTAAGATGAGTGGAAACTATGACAACTGGGAAGAGCCTGCTTCATGTAAAGGGGTAGACAACACTCGTCACCATGAAGGAATGAGGGTCTAATGTTATCAGGTGTGTCATTTATGAAGAAAGGGCTGGAACCCAGATTTTAATAGAAACCTCCTGATTATCAAATGTTTGTAGCTAATTCAGTTTATTTTTACATTCTGTGATAGTCAAAAAAAATGTCTGCAGGCCAAATTCAAATTACAATGTCAGCTCTATTTCTCCAGATCAGTGTTTCTCAAAGGGTGATCTGTAGAAACATGATGGTCCCCTAAGACCCTTTCAGGGTGACTACATGTTCAATACTATTTTCACATTAAATGTTTTTTCCATTGTGTTGATATTTGCACTGATGGTGAGAAAGCAATATTGGGCAAAATTGTTATTGTCTTAGTAGAATTAAGGCAGTTTTTCCAAAATTTATCAGTAACCATTGTTTTATTTATCATTACATTCACAGTACAATAAAACAATTCCAGTTTTACTTAAGTCCATTACTCTAGGAGAAGGACTAAACTAATTGATCAAATGGTAAGCCGAAGTAGCACCTTTTTTATGGTTATTCAGATTAGGTATTAGGCAGACATTTTCTCAAAAAAAAAAAAAGCAAGCTTATCACATCCAAAGAAAACAACTTATAATACTCTTCATCAAAATAAAGCTCAAGTTTCAAGTGAAAAATAAAATTTTAGAAAACTTAAGCTTGACACATTCCCAATATTTAAAAGATTTCATGTTGTGATTATAGTTATAGTAACAATTGTGATTTTTAAAAAGATTTAATTTTATTTATTTTTAGAGAAAGAGAAACATCACTGTGTGGTTGCCTCTTGTGCTCCCCCAACTGGGTACCTGACCCACAACCCAGACATGTGCTCTGACTGGGAATCAAACCAGTAACCCTTTTGTTCTCATGCCAGTGCTCAATCCACTGAGCCACACAGCCTAGACAATTGTGATTTTTTATGTAGCATAATATGTCAACACTTGGAAAATTTGCTTAACTCAATGGACCAATATTTTCCAGTAAATGAGTCATGATATCACAGAACCTTTTATGGAGATGAAATCATTCAAAGCAGGACATTGACCAACAAATTCTCATGCTCATTAATATGGTTTCAGATCTATGTCACAATTAAATTTTAAGAAAAGACTACCTTTTGAGCTTTGAATATCAAAGAACATACATAATTATCTTAAAAGGCCCTATAATACTATAATATCATCATATAGTACAATATTTCCTCCTTTTCCTACTATATATGAGAAGCCAGATTTTCTTTCTATACTTCAAGCTAAACAACATATCACAAGATATGACTATGAAAGCAAATATGAAACTACAACTTTCTTCTATCACCCAGAGACATTAAAGAGATTTATAAACCATAAAAAAGCCACTCTTCCTACTAATTATTTTGTTTTGGAAAATATTGTTATTTTTCATTAAAATATAGTATTTATTTTAACATAAATAAATGGAGTGGAGTTTATTATTGTAATGTTTAAATGAATACACAAATAAATATATTTTTAAATTTCTCAGTTTAATTTCTAATTCAGTATCAATAGATCTCAATAGATAAACACAGTTTTAGGGATCCTCAACTCATTTTAAGAATATAAAAAGGATTCTGAGAACAAAACTTATGAGAAACCCTACTCTAGAATAGTGCTATTCAAAGTATTGTTTATGGATGAGCTGTGGCAGAACTCCTGGGCAATTGCTAAAAATGTAATTTTGTGGGTCTCTCCTTAGACCCGCAAATCAGAATCTCTGAATGTGGGTCATCAAGCCTTTTGCATCAAGCCTTTTCCAAAATACTCAGGGCAAATGTCTTTGTTACTGAGACTCTCTTTCATAAAGTGAAGTCAGAGAGCTCAGGGAAGCCAGACTACAGAGAGAATTTCTGAGTGAACTGCTTCTCTAAAAGTCTGCATTCCCTTTTTTTTTTTTCCTTGAGTTCATCTGATTTCTCCATGAATGAAAGAAGAAACCAATAAATGAATCAGGAAAGAGGGTTTGCTGAAGTTCTCTGTTGTTTCACTGCAGGCTTTTAGTTTTACATTATTCATGGATGACTTTTTAATCTTGAAGTTTCAAGGTAAATAACTTTGGAATTTGAATGATAGCTTGCTTGTGCTGTTTCCACATTTTGCAGGGAGAATAGATGAAAAATAAGGAACATTTTGGGGGGTTGTTGTTTTTGTTGTTGGAAGGAAGAAAAGCAAAACAACAAAACAAAACAGAAAATCCTTCAAGCTCCCTGTGAACTCAACACTAATGAAGAAAGAATAAAATAAAAAAAGGAATTTCAATGTAAAAATATTTCCCAAATTACTCTGGTAGTAAGGATAAGCTGGGATATTTTTTTAAACATGAATACTTTGGCTTTACCCCACATCTCCTGACTATAATTTCTAGCGAGGGGAGAAACTGGGAATTTATTTTCTTCAACAAATACTTTAGAAGATTTTTATGATGAGGAAAATTTGGATACTTAGTGAGAGGAAAGATTTAAGGATGATGAACCATATTGCTAATTGCATATTTTAAATCCATAATATTTCCTTCTACTGAGCAACATTGGTATTCATGCACAGAGGATGAGGTTCTATCTGGAATTTGTACCCATTTTTCTCAAAACCACCTAATGGAATGAGTATCGTATCATAGTTTGGAGCTCCGACTTTAGGATCTGATAAACCAAGATTCCGTGTCAGTCTCCGATGTCAGTTGGCATCTAATTGTTTGTGGGCTTAACTTCTTTTAACTTGAGTTTCCTAAAAATTAAGGCAGACACTATCAGCCCTGCTGGGTTAGTGGTAAGGGTTAAATATAACACCACACTTGACCTCAGTTCCCTGCTCTATAAAAAAGAGATAGTAACAAGTAACAAGAATTGTCTGGGTCCCACTCTGGTAACTGGTCCCCAGTATCCACTCTCTTTCTCCTTTCTGAAAGGTCCCAGTTTTTATGCCAAGTATCAAATTACATAACTAAAAATGCATAGTAACTTCTCTTGCAGAAGTGTGTGGTCTTTGCAACACATATTCTAGAGCTTAGAACTTTCTACCATTTGCTGCCAGAAAACAGGTATGGAGATACCAGTAGTCATTGTGGATCATGCAATACTTTTGCAAATGGAAGTCCCATGTGAATTAATTCCTGATGACACCATCTAAACCCTGGTCTGTTTGATTTTGTCGTCTCCTTAGAAGAAAACTAAATGCCTTTTTAAACTCCTTTATTCCTGCACGAGCAGCTTCATTCAGTTCCTAACTGATGCACTACCTTGCATGGGGTTTTATATGATACAACTAGATAAAGCATGTCAAACACCCAGAACAGTGCTTGGCTTATACAGTATGCTTTAAAAATGATAATTTTTATTTAAACTGAGCTTGGATTCCACAGGAGTTCACAAAAGGATCATGCTGATTCTTGTCTGGACTATGTACAATGTGATTTTCAGTGAGGTTAAGTGACAGCTACAGTGGAAAACAAAGGAACACAGAAGAAACTCTGTTAATTTATCTCTAACCCACATACCAGGTGAACAGATACTCTCCATTCCCTACATAAAACCCCTATAGAGACCAACCACACAGTGAGACTTCAGACAAGTATGCCACATTTTAGTCCATCTGAGTACTTCTGTTATCACCAATTGAATTGGTATATACTTAGCAAGATTATATCCAAACCTATTGAGGCTTGTTGTATACATTATTGAAATATACAATTTAATTTTTATATAAAATGCATCATTTCATATTTGGAAAGGCTAAAAAAAAGAAACATTACCTTTTGGCATGTTGGGAAAATCATTTAAAAACTTAAAGTAGTCTATGATTTGCCTTAAATTCTCATTTTATGTTAAACAAAACTGGGCAAAAAAGAATGATACATAATAAATGTGAATCATGCAAGATGGACTAATTGGAACCTCAAAATCTGGACTCTAAATCCAGGCAAAGTCTTTGGCCTTACATTTTAAAATTACCAAATACTCTACTTACATTTGTTTTAAGATTCAAATAAATGTATATGAGGTGTATGCATCAACTTGTCATTTATTGTTTTCACCGAATTTTTCAACTCACCAACTACCATTCTCAATCATTTTAGAATAGGGAGTGTGTTCTCAGTCCCATCCAAGGGCCACACTGCTGGAAGCATAGTTCAAGGACAGATACATAAAGATGCTCAGGGTTAATTGTGGGGGTGCAGAAAGACACAAGCTCCCCTGCCTCTCAAGCAGATCCAGAAAGAAAGGAAACCACGGAAGAAATTGACATCAAAACAAGTTAGGGGATGCCAGCTGGCTTCCTGCACAGGCTTAAAGGGAAGAGTGATCTCTGTGAACAGTGATTTAAGTGGCATCCTTTGAAGTGTTCCTGTTTGTTCTGCAGGATTTTCCCTCTTGCCTCTTGAAATAGAATGAGAATGAAACTTCTTTCCCTCAAGCAAAAAAAAAAAGACAAATAATAGATCTCAAATCAAATATCATTGTGTCTGTAGTTTGTCTAAAAGTTGCCTGAAGTTGTTCTCCCTTGAGACCTAGAAAGAGGAAAGCGAGGCCTACCTTCTAACCAGGCACAATCAGTGTTAATGATTATCAGTATCAAGTGTGAATAAATTAGGAAAAAGACAGCATGTTGAGGTAGTTGCCAAGATAAGCTTAATCAATTCCTTCTCCTTCTGTACAAATACACTGTCCTCTGTGTTGAGTTTAATTCCTCTCCCCTTCATCCTGGGATATCCTTAGTGTTTGCTTGGCCAATAGAATGTGAGAGAAATCACATTCAGAACTTCCAAGGCCAGGTCATCAGAAGCCCTGCAGCTTCCATTGGTATCAGGTGATGCTACTGTTAGGATGACCCATATCCTAATCCAGCCTTGGTGCCATTAGACCCCCAAGCCATATGGAGAAATTGTATTGATCCTCCAGTCAATAATTTCAAAGAGCTACAAGATAACGGTAATGTTGGCCTCAGCCCTTGTGAGTAAGCCATCTTGGATATCCAGACTAGCCAAGGCTTTAGATAACTAAAGACCCCAACTGACTGCAGTCCAATGGGAGACCCCAAGGGAGAGTCACACGGCTGAGCACACAAAATTGAAGTGTTGTGTTATTTTCAGCTACCAAATTTTGAACAGTAGAAAACTGGAACAGATATTGTCAAGCACAGTGGTTAAGAATGTGTAGTCTGAATGTCAAGAACAGATCAATGTGATCTTGGCCAGGTGGCTCAGTTGCTTGGAGCATAGTCCCACACACCCGAAGTTTGGGGGTTTGACTCCCTGTCAGTACACATACCTAGATTGAGGGTTCAACCCACAGTTGGGGAGTATACAGGAGGCAACTAATCAATGTATCTCTCTCACATCAACGTTTCTCTCTTTCTTCCTCTCTCTTTAAAAACTCAATAAACATATCCTCCGGTGACAATTAATTTAGAAAAATTATGCCCTAGCTGGACTGGCTCAGTGGGTTGAGTGCCAGCTTGAGAACCAGAGGGCTGCCAGATCAATTTCCAGTCAGGGCACACGCCTGGGCTGTGGGCCGGGTCCCCAGTGGAAGGCACACAAGAGGCAGCCACACATTGGTGCTCCTCTCCTTCTCTTCCCTCCCTTCCCCTTTCTCTAAAAATAATAAATAAAATCTTTTAAAAGTTTTGAAAACCAATGACTAATCTTTAAAAAAATTTAAAAAGAATAGTGGTGGTGTCAGGTAGGCCCTAGACTAACCAGGGAACCACTTTGTAAGCTATAAAACTGTCTAACCACTGTGCTATACACTTGAAACTAATATTGAATGTCAACTGTAATTGAAAAATAAACAAAAAGTAAACAGTAGACTGATGTCAATTCTGACTCCACCTTTATTATCTACATAAATGTAAGCAGTTGCTTAACACCCCTGTCCTACAGTTTCTTCCTATCTCATGAAGTAGTCCTTAGAACCACATGCAATTATACTGCATATAAAAAGCATAACATATAGTAACCCACAACAATAATACCACTATCATCACCATTGTCATCATCATCTTTACTATTATCAGCAACATGATCACACAACATGATTACCACCAAAGTATTGATCTTGTTTCTTACAGCTTTTAGGATTAGAAAGAGAAAGCTCTCTCACAGGGACATCATGAAAAAGTCAATGAAAACCAAAACAAAAAAATGTGGCCACTTTATACAGTGCTTTGAACAATGCCTTTTACATAATATATGCTTGGATCTATTATTATAATATCACTTTTTTCTGATTGTGTATGTTCTTAGGTACACTATTCTAGTGAGCTACCAATTATTTAAATTTTCAAGATATGTTTTAGAAACTATCACCTCTAAAGTAGAGGTGATAGTTGATTCCTAGAAGTAATACAATTTTAGTTATTTAACATATTTTCATTAATTCATTTGACACCTATGGAGTGTCAACAATGTGACAGACCCCTTGGTAGATACTGGTAATATGGGGAAGGCTGGCAGATATTCAACAAGTAATTATATGGGAACAATGAGAGTTGAAAAAGGAGAAAAGCAAGACAAGGTTATGCTGTATAAATTAGAAGCATATGATCTGAAATTGGAATGTATCCAGAAAGTCCTTTAGCATTAAGCTGAGACCAAAAGAAAGAATGAACAAAAGTGTGTCTACAGTCAAAGTGACACATTTGAGTAGGTAGAAGCATGGGCTGGTAGTGTGTCTTGGCAGAAGACTCAGCCTAAGAAAATATCCTGGGCTAGGAAAAGTATGGCTCCTCCAGGAATTGAAAGTAGACAGACTGTTGCTGAATACAGGGAAAGAGCTTGAGAAGAGTCTGGAAAAGTAGAAGGGCCACTCAGAAAGGACTTTCCACACTCAGATGAGAATCTTGACATGTTCATAAGGGTGTACAGTGAAGGCTTTAAAGTGGGGAAGTGACATAGAATGGTGTGTTTGAGTGTTAGGTTGTTTAGATGACTCTGACTACTGTGTATAGAAGGTACTGGAGGGATATGTTTGTGAGAAGAAATAGCTATGGCCCAGGAGAAAGGGGAGAATAACTTGGATTAGGGCACACTGCATGGCTAGAGAGAAATATTCAGGAGTCACCTGCCACTGGATAATGGTCCTCGATTATTAGACAAATAATTGAACTTTTCTGAAGGATTTACTTGGATCTGATTCCACTCTAAAAAGCATCATCTATCAGTGACTCCAATCACCAATCCCTTGCTTGGTAGTTAGTACACTCTTCACTTGCAGTGGCTTGAGGTTCAATCCTTGATGCAATGAAGCAGATTCTCAGTCAGAATTCAAATCTTGGCTCATCAATTATTGGTAGTCATATGACCTTGGAAAAACCACTTCTCTGTGCTTCTGATATTTATCTGTAAAATGGGCATATGAAATTGTTTACCTCATGGGGTTGCAGTGAGGATAAGAAGTATTGGAAGTATTTATAACACCTGAAATGGAGAGAATCTTTAATGATATTTATTATTTTCTAATCCTTCATTACACACATACATATTAATCCAGGCACTGGTATTCAAAGGAAAATTAGTTAATGTCCCCTCTCTCAAGGGTACTTATAATCTATAAGAGATGGATTATACATCACAGAAATAAACAGGTGCTGGGGGACAACAGCAAACACTTTTGCATGTGTGCAAAATACAAACACCAAATTAGAAAAGGCACACTGTGACTAAGGGGTCCAAGGAGCTGCATCTGTATAAACCAAAGAAGTTTATTATTTTTTTAAAAGGCCAAGGTGACCCCTGACTAAAGACATGGTAGTTGCAGAGCTCAGAACGTCACTGAAAATACAAGACAGCTTGAGGGCACAAGATAGTTTTCCTTCAAAAGCTGAATCAGTGCAGGATATTCAAAAACCTATTTTAGATCATTGAATGCCTCCAAAGTTTTTTGGTGGCTTTTTTAGGGAAAAGTCTTCTAGTAGCCACCATGAAAAAGTGAACATTTGAAATATTGCTTGTGTCTGTAGGGTGGACTGCCAGGGTGATTGACTGAAATAATCTCCAAGGACTTTCATGAGTTCAGGAGATATTTTTTAACACTTACTGAGAAGCAGAGCCTTAAAAGCCTGTCTCCAGAAAACAAGATTTTTGACATATACTGGCTGGAGCCTACAAGTAAATTTTCTCTCTCCTACTTTTGTAACAGTCTTTTCCCTTTATTTATTATGATAGAAACCACAGTAGTCAACTTCATGTCATTAAACTGGAAACCTAAGAAATCATCAAAGAGATACATTTTCTCCAAACTCTCATAAAGTAAATGGGGTATTAAAATATCTTTTCAGATCTGTGAATAATTTTCATTTATACTAAGCAACTGATTTTATTTGTCAGGGTCAAACTGATAGAAATAATGAATATCTGGGGCAAAATTTTCCAATGAGTCTTTTTTAAAAAAGATTTTATTGTTATACAGAAAGGAAGGGAGGGAGGAGGAGAGGGAGAGAATCAATGTGTGGTTGTCCCTCAGGTAGCCCCCACTGGGGATTTGGCCCACAACCCAGGCATGTGCCCTGACTGGGAATCAAACTAAGGAACCTTTGCTTCACAGCCTGCACTCAATCCACTGAGCTCACCAGCCAGGGCCCAATGAGTCTTTTTATATGTTAATTTTAAAGGACACTTTATTGAAGCACTCATATCATTCTTAATATATTTTGACAATGACATGACACCTAAATCTTGAATTCTCAGGAAGGAGAGGCATTTTTTGTCTTTCTTTATTATTCAAGAGTTCTTTCTTTCTTTTGTAGAATACACACTACAAACTAAAACTCTTGAATTCACATTTTAAATTTAGAACATGAATACAGTCAGTGCAATCATAAAAATATTTGTAATAAAACATTTTAAACTTCTAATAGAACTAAGATATCATTTAATAAAACCCCATAGTTTTTTAGTTAGGGAAATGAATATATATATGAAAAGGGAAGCAAAAGGTAACAAAATATGTATTTGTCAGGATTATTTTGGTTACAAGTGACAAGAAAACAATTCAAAGTGACTTTTTAAAAAAGGAGTAGGAAGGATTCTTTGCTTATATACAAGTAGATTCCAGTGGTAGAACGTAATTGGAGAAACAGACAAAACATTAACAACCAATAACGAATAAACTGCAGGGTTTTTTTTTTTCTTTTTTATTTAATTCTTGTTCAAGTACAGTTTTCTGTCTTATATTCCCAGCCCTTCCCCCCGCAGTGCTCCCCCCCTCCCTCCCGTTTCCACTCCCAACCTTAGTTACTGCAGGTTTTATTAAGGTGTACTCTCCACTGAGGTCACTGTGCTCAATTTCTGTCCACCTTTTGGTTGTGTCTTCTCACTGTCTTTCTTCCTAGGTCCTTTGAGGTGGCTCTGGAAAGATCCAGGCCCACATTTTTCTGGGTTTCAGTGTGATGAGAGAAAATAATTCTCTATATAATTCTTGGGATCAGGTTGACTTAGGTTAATGAATTTGGCTGGTCTTACTTTTCAGACTCTGTTTTATGGAAAATTTTTTATTATTTTTTAAATAACCAATCTGTCATAGACTAATAATTCTATAAAATACAATTAGAATGAATTAGTATAAAAATGAAAGGAAAAGAAATGGTTACAAAATACAAGCTTGAATTATAATTAGATTTCACAGACACAAAATGACTGCCAAACTGGCACAAAATTTTCTAAACAACTACATTAAGTATCTGCACTTACTCCTAGTGCAGGGCTCTAGGAGCAGGGCTCTCAGGCACCGGCAGCAGACTTCAGCTCACACACTCAGTCTGGTCGACCACCAGTTGCTAGAAAAGCTATATTGAAACATAGCCAATGCCCACTTGCTTACATATTGTCTAAGCTGTTTTTGTGATATAATGGCAAAGATGAGTAGTTGGACAGACACTATGTAGCCTGTAAAGCAGGAATATTTACTGTCTGGCTCTCTACAGAAAAAAAGGTTTGCTGATTTTTATCCCAGACAATCACTGTAATCCAAAGACTATGATTTTTGATCGGGCAAGAAAGAGTCATATAGTCACTCCTGAAACATGAGTGAAAAATGAGAATTGGATGGTTCTCCAAAGGAAATGGAGATTCAGCTATCAAAAAAAGGGAATTATTTTAGGAAGCTAGGAACTTTCAAATATCTAGTACAGATTCTAGATCTTCCTACTCTTAATATCCTCCTTTCTTGACTCTACTTAAAATTGAATTACTATTAAAATAAACATTGCAAACTCAAAAGATGCCTAAAGTGAATTCAGGCCATAACCAAGATTTGATATGACTGTTATCTCAAATGCTTTGAAGAAAAGGGAGGAATTAAATATGCAAAGGAATACATAAATAATTTTAAAGTGTTATTATAATGAGAGAATTAATACCTACCATAATAGCATATCAAACATGATAGTGTGCAATCATACTTATAAAATACTCATATAACTCAGCTTTTCAGAAATGGAAATGAAAAGTATTTGAATGTTATATTTATTTAGAAAATAGTTAATGAATTTATACCGTGATAACAAAACAGCCAGCCAAATATCTGTCCTTTCCAACAGCTTGGAAGGATGAACGAATTGTAGTCAGTAGGGAGTTAAATAAAGTAATTTCAGGTTACAATTAAGCTGTCATTTGACTGTAGCAAATAGGAGTAGAAATAGAAATTTATAATGGAGAGTCTCCTTAGCAAGGAAGGCATCCACAGACAGTAATTTTGAAGCAAAGTTCTACCAGAAGAGGAGTAATCAGCCAAGGGAAGTATAGAATATTCCTCCCCACATATGGAAAAGCCAGTGTCCTGTCCCTAGGACAGGGAAATCTTGATCTATTCTAAGGAAGAAAAACTGCATGGCTGAAGCAGAGAAAGCAAGATGAAAAATAATCCAAAAATCTTTAGGAAGTTAAAAGGCAAATTGTGTAGGCAGGGCCTTTGCACGTGCCAATTTTTTACTGAGTCAGTAAAAAGAAAAGACTTTAAAGGGGATTACATGATCTGATTTAATTTTTAAACTACCACTTTTGCTGCTGTGCATTGAATGAGCAATAATGATGATAAAAACTGAATAATATTTAAGGCAATATTCTAAGCAATTTAAACATAATAAGTCAATTAATCCTATATTAACTCCATTTTATAAATAATAATTGTAATTAATCCTCGTATTGTCTGCTGGGGAAAATAAATTTGGGTCTTCTTGTGCTTTAGAATACAAAGAAACAAAAATTGTCATTAAACACAAAATAGTTGTTAATGGACACTTCTGGCTAAGATGAAGGTATAGGTAGATACACTGTGCCTCCTCACACAACCAAACTAAGGACAACAACAAACTTAAAAACAAAAAACAACTAGAACTTCCAGAATATCAAACCGTATGAAAATCTCACAACCAAAGAGTTAAAGAAAAAACATTCATCTGGACTGGTAGGAGGAGCAGAGATGGGCAGCCAGGGTGGAGAGGACTCGTGGCAAGGCAGAAGCTAGAGGACTGGGGCAGGCATGGTGGCCACTGGTGGAGCAGGCATCCCTACATTCACAGGCATATAAACTGACAGGAACAACTAGGGAGTGAAAAAGACTGCACAACACAGGGTTCCAGTGAGGTGAAATAAACCCTCAAAACCTCTGACTAAAAAAAACCTGTGGGGGTTGCAGTGGCAGAAGAAACTCCCAGCCTCATAGGAGAGAGAGTTCATTAGAGAGACCCACAGGGTTCTAGAATGTACACAAACCGCCCACCTGGGATCAGCACTAGAAGGTTCCAATTTGCTTATGGATAGTACCAGAAGTGACTGAAAGCTGGCAGAGAGCTGAACAAGTAGCATTTTTCCCTCTTGAACCCTTCCCCCCGCAATACAGCACCACAACACAGTGACTTGGGTTGCCTTGTCCTACCTTGGCAAATACCTAAGACTCCATCCTTACTATGTAATAGGAACACCAAGACAAAAAATAGCCCAAATGAAAGAATAGATCAAATTTCCAGAAAAAAAAAAACACAATTAAGTGATGAAGAGATAGCCAACCTATCATAGCCATAGTTCAAAACACTGGTAATAAGGATGCTCAAAGAAACGGTTGAGTATGGTCACAAAACAGAGGAAAAGTGAAGGCTATGAAAAGTGAAATAAAAGAAAATGTACAGGGAGCTCAAATCAATGGTTTGGAGCAAAATGAACAAAGAAACATTCAATCAGAATAGAATGAAGAAACAAGAATTCAAAAAGGTGAGGAGAAGTTTAGGAACCTCCAGGACAACTTTAAGCATTCCAACATCTGAATCGTAGGGGTGCCAGAAGGAGAAGGGGAACAGCAACAAGTGGAAAACTTATTTGAACAAATAAATGTTACGAGAACTTCACCAATCTAGCAAAGGAAATAGACTTCCAGGAAGTCCATGAAGCTCAGAGGGTCCCAAAGAAGTTGGACCCAAGGAGGAACACACCATGGCACATTGTAATTACATTACCCAAGACAAAAATGAAGAAGAGAATTCTAGAAGCAGCAAGAGATAAGGGGACAGTCACCTACAAAGGAGTTCCCATCAGACTGTCAGCTGATTTCTCAAAGAGACCTTGCAGGCAAGAAGGGCCTGGAAAGAAGTATTCCAAGTCATGAAGGGCAAGGACCAAGGTTACTCTATCTAGCAAAGCTACAATTTAGAATGGAAGGGCAGATAAAGTGCCTCCCATAAAGGTCAAGTTAAAGAAGTTCATAATCACAAGCACTTATTATATGAAAAGTTAAAGGGACTTATCTAAGAAAAAGAAGAAGATCTAAGTATGAACAGTAAAATGACAGCAAACACAATTATCAACTACCGAACGTAAAAAAAAAAAAAAAAACTAAGCAAACAACTAGAACAGGAACAGAATCACAGAAATGGAGATCACATGGAGGGTTATCAGCAGGGCAAGGAAGAGGTGGGAGAATAGGGGAAAGGTGCAGGAAATAAGAAGCATAAATGGTAGGTAGAACATAGACAGAGGGAGGTTAATAAATGTAGAAGCCAAAGAACTTATATGTATGACCCATGGCCATTAACTAATGGGGGAGGGAATGTGGGTGGGAGGGGGTGTGCAAGGTGGAGGTGAATAAAGGGAAGAAAATGAGACAACTGTAATAGCATAATCAATAGAATATATATTTAAAAAATAGTTGTTAATGGAATCTGGGCCATAGTGGGCAAATATCCTGATTTGTGATCATTAGGTTCAATATTTCAGACAATTGATGGATTTCTAAACATTAAAATGTAATGTTAGCACATATTATTAAACATTGAGTGACTGGAGAGAAACAATATATTTCTGGAAACACAGAAGAATATAGACAGATCAATAATCATAGACAAGTAAGTATAATCTCAAACACTACCACTACAGCAGATGATGAGGAATTATAATTACTTCAGGGAACAAACTCCTTGTCCTGCACCCTTCTTCCTCCTTGACTCCTCCATGTGTACTTCCACCTGCCATAGTTACGTTCATCATCCAAATCAAACAGCTCCTTCTTGAAGTTCTTAGAGCTATAACATGCAAACAGCTATGGGGTTGTTGAAACTTGTCGTCACCAGGTACAAAAACTGAAAATGAAGTCTTAAAATGATTCCAAGACCCCCCCAATTGAACACATATTCAAAACAAAACTTCTACATAAATTTTTATAATAGTGTATATTCAAACCAAAGCGCTTACACTAATGTGTATAATAGCATTATGCTTAAAGGAATAACCCTGATGTCCATTAATTGGATAAACAAAATGTAATGTCCCCAAGCAATAGGTTAGTCAGCCATAAAAAGAAATGACGTGCTACAACATGAATGAACTTTAAAAATATTATGTCATGTGAAAAAAACAAATGCAGAAGACCACATATTGCATTCTTCAATTTATCTCAAACATCCAGAATAGGCAGATCCTTCAAGGCAGAAAGAAGTTGCTGGTTGCCAGGGGCAATAACAAGAGAGGAATGGAGAGTGTTGCTTTATTGGTACAGGGTTTCCTTTGGGGATAATGAAAATGTTAGTTAGTGGTGATAATTGTACATTGTGAATGCACTAAAATCCTCTAAATCATACTTTAAATGGTAATATATGTTTCTTTATGTGAGTTTTACTGTAATAATTTTTAAAAAATTATTCCTGATATGAAGGTCTTTCTGGCAAAAAAAGATGGTGTGTGACTTTTCCCCAAAAGAAGCATTATTTTCTAATAATACATGCTTGGAAAGAAAACCAGTAAAATGGCACTGTTGGGTTTGTTTTTGTATTTGAACTAATTGTTCAATACTGTTAACATGATTAAGTAAATAGATGATGATGATGACGATAATAATGATGATAATAATAATAATGATAATAATGATGACAATAATAGCCATGGTAACTATAATCATTATTACACCATCATCATCATACAGTCTGGATGAAGTTGATACTTCAGGAAAAATAATCTAATGTACAGCAAACTGAATTTTAGTGCATTCTTAATTGACTGCTTTCTGTTCTTAAGGGTTTATTTATATAAATTTGTGGTGAAAGGATAAGGAAAAGATGGAAAATTATATTTTAGCCTCATTTATGTACAACCAGACAAAAAGCAGAGAGTGAACCTTTCCAGCCACGGAGCTTGTGTATTCCCTTAGTCTGCCACAGTCATTTTTCTTATAAAGATCTTTCGCGTACAACCACACATCCCTCACCAAATTCACCAGGTTGAGCTAGAGAGAAACTGCTTTCTGGGCTTTTGTTAGAACACTGGCAGGGCTCCTTCACTGCCATGATAACCGAAGTTGCTCTGAGCACAATCCGTTCACAGAGCACACAGTGTTCATTTGCCTGCTGTGGCACTGTGAGAGCTATCCCTGGACTCAGGGTGCATTCTGGAGCATCTTAACTAGGATTTTAATGAGGATCCAAGCATGACAGACACATTGTTCCTGCAGTGCCTGCCACAAAGGCTTTCAGCTGACTTGATTAATTTCACCTTGTTCACACAAAGGCACAGTTACAAGACCTGCATCTTCCCCTGCCATGTCATTATATTTCTACTGTTCTCACATCTGATTTACTCTCTAAAAAGACAAGGAAATCCTCTACCAAATCTGAATTGTGGTTAGCAATTCCCCTTTTTTTTACCACTCTACTGCAAATTCACTATCTAACCCTTAATATTTAAGCTAATAAGCTTTAAAATGTTCCCCATCTGCATCAACAAAACTATCACTGAATGTTTAAAATGAAAGTCTCTCCAAAGGTAGCAGGGAATAACAGTTTCAACCTTGTGCTATGGTATACAGGGGTATCACAGTCCCTTCAAAGGATCAAAAACATGAGCAAGCAATAAAAATGACTTCTGTTAAAACTGAGCCTACCTGCACAAAAACAAATGTTATAAGAAAAGGCTATAAAATTTGTGGGTTACGTGAAATAAAAAACGAGTGCATCTGGATGCGAGGAAAAGGTAAGAAGCACTGCATTCTATTAAAGAGATAACAAAGACCAAAGTAATGGAGAGTTTCTGCCTGCACATACAAAAGGGCAGAGTCAGGGAGCAAATGGTTCTACTCAAACAGTGACAGGGTTGGGAGGATGCTCAGTATAAAATGAGATAACTGCAAAAATACAAACAATTTAATACTTGAGTGTTCAACCAAAATTTCTAGTGTTTAGAGGTGTTTAGCAAATACAAAAAGTTAGAAACCACTGTCCAGAGGATACTCATACATGATGCAAGCTTTACTCTTCCAGTGTCTTCTACTTTTGTCCTTTAACATGTTCTCACTCTCTTGACATTTTGAGGATTGCTATAGCCTTACAATCACCTTCTTCTAGTTCAAAGGTCACATTTTAAATACTTTCCCTCACCTTATTTTTCTATTTCAGGGAAACAAATTATGCACATCTAGTAACTTAACAGACATTTATTAATGCAACATGTCTGTGTGTCAGAGTTCAGGCATGACTTAGCTAAATATCTTACGAGGCTGCAATCAAAGTGCCAGCTGGTCTATGTTCTCATCTGGAGGCTCAACAAAGGAACAATTCACTCTCACATTTAGTCAGGCTTTTGGCAGGATTTATTTTCCTGTAGCTATCTGGCAGAGGACACTAACTTCTCACTGGATGCCAGGTAGAAGCCACCCTTACGTCCTAGGAGCTGCTTGCAATTCCCCATCACACAGCCCTCTGTAGGCTGTTCGCAGCATGGTGGCTGCTTCAGCAAGACCAGAATCTCTGTTTACTAAAAAGGAGTCCTGTATGAGGAAATGTAATCATGGAAATAGTACCTCCATCCCTTTTTTGGCTCCTGATTTGTTCAATAGTGCCCAATAATTCAGGGTGAAATAATTGTTCTTGCATTGTGAAAATGTTTTACATATATTTTTTACATTTTTTCATGGAAGTTAATTTTTCAAGGTGTTCTTAGTACCTAACAATAACCATTTCAGTCCTTCTTTTGAAGTGACTAAAATATACCTATTCATTTCATTTGAATCATTCCCAAAAGCAGCCATTCTAAAAATGAATTAGAATCGTGTATCCCTATGGCAGTAAATACTCTCCATTGTTTTTCTGGGTTGGAACAGTGTTTTCTATAGTTTCCTGCAAAGTCTGAGGTCCAGGAAGAGTCTTGGATATTTGAAGTTCTAGGCCCTGCACAGCGTATTCCTAGCTCTGAGGTTTCCATCCCACCCTTGTCAACTATGGCAGACACCGATACCCAATACTAGTCACAATACTAGTCACGATACTAGTTGTCTTTAGGTTTAGAACCAGCTTGAAATCTTAAACACTAGGTCCTAGACAGTGACTGTACTGGAACATCATAGATCCAACTCTGGTTCCCAAAATTTCACTAAAAATGAGACAATCAGTGCAAAAGCAAACACCAAAAATAAGCTGATAGAGAAAAATGATGAGATGGGGTAGGGGGAGAGGTCCTTGTTACCGGTGTTACTGAGATAAAAAGGTTTGTTGAAATAGTATTTATATGGAAAATGAGATCAATTGTTGCTACTGGAAAATGAGATCAGTCTTTGTAAATTATAATCTATGATTACCAGATAGTCACATCAGAGCAAACAAGTTTGATGAAAACTAGTAGCAACAATTTTTCAGCTCTTCTCCATTTCATCATACCCTTTAAATATACTTAACATTGGACTGAGCTGTAATGGTAAACCAAATCTATAATGGTATAGATTCCTCAGTGTCTATAATGAGGAACAGATATTGTCCTACTAAATGATTTTGGAGCTCACAAAATTTCTAAATTCTAAAATTGTTATATTTTCAGTAAGAGTAGACTTGGCCTTGTGAAGTATTGTGGTGTGATGAGGGCACCTGTGAATGAGACAATGGATTCTTAGCTCATCTCATTATGTGACCTTATATGAACTTCTTAACCTCCCTGAGCCCATTTCCCCATGTGAAAAAAGGCAGTAAAGATAAAATAATCTGTCACCCCTAATAGTGGATGGGGAGATGGTAAAACTAAGTCATGAGAAAGTGATCTGGCCCCAGAACAAACATGATGTCATATTATTACAAAGTAATATTTATTCAAAAGTAAAGTCCCCTTTGCAAAAATATCTCAGTATGCATATATTTTTCAATTCATGCTTCCATAACAAAATACCCAGACTGGGCAGCTTAACCAAAAGAAATTTATTTTCTCACAGTTCTAGAAATTAGAAGTCCACAACCAGGCTCTGATTTCTGGTAAGGACTCTCTTCTTACCTTGTGCATGGCCCTCTTCTTGAGAGATATAGTGAGCTCTTTGACACTAATTCTGTCAGATTAGGGGCCAGACTCCAATTTCATTTAGCCTAATTACTTACTCAAAATACAGCCACACTGAGGGTTAGGGCTTCGACCTATGAAATTTAGGGCTACATAAACATTCAGTCCATAAAAACATGGAAAATGCCCAATTGTCCAGAAAAATATTTTGAGTTTTTAAATATATATTTTATAACATTTCTTGAGCATTCACTAGATGTCAAGATCTTCATTACCTCATTTAATTTCCATGGTATTTGAGAGTAGGTTTGTTCCTCTGTGCCAGGAACAGACCTAAACACCTGAGACACATACGTGAATAAAACAAAAAGACCTTTGCCCTTGAAGAACTTGAATTCCAGTGAGGGCAATCAGAACAAATTAAATTAAAAACAATACTGAAAACAACATGCATTAAATTTAGAAATTAAAAGTTCATGCAAAAATAAAATAGGTTAGCCCTGGTTGGTGTAGCTCAGTGTATTGAGCGCGGGCCTGTGAACCGCACAATTGCGGTTTGATTCCCAGTCAGAGCACATGCCTGGGTTGCAAGCCAGTTCCTGGTTCCCTGCAGGGGACGCATGAGAGGCAACCATACATTGATATTTCTCTCTCTCTCTCTCTCTCTCTCTCTCTCTCCCTCACTCCCTCCTTCCCTTCCCCTCTAAGATAAATAAANGAACTTGAATTCCAGTGAGGGCAATCAGAACAAATTAAATTAAAAACAATACTGAAAACAACATGCATTAAATTTAGAAATTAAAAGTTCATGCAAAAATAAAATAGGTTAGCCCTGGTTGGTGTAGCTCAGTGTATTGAGCGCGGGCCTGCGAACCGTACAATCGCGGTTCGATTCCCAGTCAGAGCACATGCCTGGGTTGCAGGCCAGTTCCTGGTTCCCCGCAGGGGACGCATGAGAGGCAACCATACATTGATATTTCTCTCTCTCTCTCTCTCTCTCTCTCTTTCTCTCTCTCTCTCTCTCCCTCACTCCCTCCTTCCCTTCCCCTCTAAGATAAATAAATAAAATCTTAAAAAAATAAAATAAAATAAAATAGGTTATATTGGGCCCAGAGTGCTGGGGGAAAGAGGGCTAAGTAATGATATTAAATAAAGTGGTACAAATAAAGCTCATGGAACAAGTGAGAGCTGAGCAAATGCTAGGAGATGAGAAAGTTGGCCCAGCAAAGACATGAGAAAAGAGATAGAAGCAACACAAGTGCAAGGGCAGAGGCCTGAAGATGGGAGCTCAGTGGGTGTGTTTGAGGATCATCAGTGAGAACAAAAACTAACTCTGGTCTGTCTGACCCAAGAGTCAAACATCCTCATCACTGTCACATAGGTCTGTAGGTAGTGATATGTCACTATAAGTCTCTGTGTATAAAAGAGAAGAACTAATATTTATTATCTGGTATGTGCAAGTACAGTGCTAGATACTTTATATGTACTCTTATATTTAACTGTCACAAACTGGTTACCGAAGGGAGCCTGAGGAAAGTCTGTGTTGTATGATCTAATGGGAAGAGAGGACATAAGTTAATCAGTGAGATGTCATCAGTATACACAGAATTCATTTCATGTCCATTCTACCCTCACAAAGGCAGAGGGACAGGCAGTTGTGGATTTAATTGAAGGACACTGACCAGGTTTTCCTCAGTATCCTATTCAGATGTATCTATCTCCCTTGTAGCCCTGTCTCCTGAAATTCACATTCTACTCTTTTACTAGGTTAACCCACTCTTAAGAATAAAGAATGCCTTCCTGGTTTGATGTGAACAAAAAAAGATTCCAGTATTATCGGATTTTCAATTTAAACTATATAAGAATTAGATACACTTATGAGCAAGAACTGGTAGAGCCATTAAAAATGGAAGACATTTTTTAAAAATTACTGTTAAAATCCTAATTGTTTCTAAAATCCAAGACCCCTTGAAAAGATAATGTGTGTAATCACTACTAGCCATTACCCTATGAGTAACTTATTGATTCAATAATTTTCAGAAAAATGATAGAAAATACTCAAAGAAAAGCAAAGTCAAGTCCTCAAAATGTGGGCACTACCTGGGAGGCAGAGGATGGAAGATACACTCAAGATAAAGTCAATAAAATTGAAAGAGAAAAGGAAATGGGATTGAATGAAACTGAACCCATTTTACTGAAGCACTGGGTTCCAGAAGGCCTTTACAACGAGGTTATACCTCTTCTGGACTCATAGTGGGAAAGACCCATATTGTATGTAACTTTAAGTCCCCATTATCTCAAAATGAATTCCAATGCCATTTTTTTTTGCCTGTATGACCTTTAATGATCTGTCCCCATATCCTTGCTCCATGTTTCCTCTAATGTTCAGGCATTTGCAAAGGCTGGTCCCTCTGCCACTTCTGTTCTTTCCTATACTGCTTTGCTTTACCATCCCCTAATGGAAATCTTCATAAATTACTCTCCAAGGCTGAGAGTGTTGCCTCTCACCTCTGCTTTGGTGGTTTCCGTTGCTCAATCTGCAACAGGACGTAATACAGTAAAGCACAAATGCACACTACCTTGCAATGCCCACTAGATTGTGGGCACTTCAAGGGAAAAGAACAGACAGCACTTTGGCAATCTCTGTATTCCCAATGCTTAGCACTTTGCCTAGATCAGTAGGCTTTCAAGTGATGAAATTATAGATAGCATCCACGTGTACACACACACTTATACTCAAATATACACATACCACTCTACATAGTCCTCTTTGATATTTTTTTCTTCCACTCAGAAAGTGGACTTTTGTGGAATGAGAAGTCAGGCTCAGTAATACCACCTTGAGTATTAGGATACATAATTTTGGATTTGGTCTGCTGAACAGTGCTTGCATCTTTGCTAACCCAGAGATCGTCCATGGTCGACTGGGCACGACGTAACATTTCCCAATCACTTACCTGAGGGCATAAGCCTCAGCCAAACATGCTCTTTACTATCCATAAAATACTACCAAAATTTACACTGCATCTAAAATTTAGAGTTCACACACTTCTTAGGATAAAGAAACTGAACTCAAGAAAAGCTGAGTTAGTCAAACCAGATGACAAAGTTAATCAACAAGAGTGCAGACTTACACTGCAGAATTTTGACTCCCAATTCAATGTTCTTTTTTACTGTATTATTTTGCATAGCAAAAAAAAACATAAGGGGAAAGACAAAAGACATAAAATAAAAATAAAAAAGCAAGAAGGTGGGCTCCACCAAATAGTAAAGGGAAGAAATTGGCAAGTTATTTCTCTTTGGCTTTCAGGTAAATATAAGTTAAAATTTTTCTCATTGATATAAACAAGATCTATACAATCCTTAAGATTTTATGCCTGTTGATTTCAGTTTGTTCTTCATATTTAGAAGAACAAGAGAAAGGTCAGGTATCTATAGTGTCAATGTTCCAGAGTGAATATTAAGAAGATACAAATGTAAATGCATCTCTCCACCTTGCTAGTTGTTTCTTTGCCCCTGAAAGGGGAAAAAATTCATTAGGTCTTTTGCAATCATGTTTTATTTGCTTTCCATATTCAAGATTATATCCATTGCTATTATTTAAATAAACATATGATATAAATAGCTGGATAGCAATAAATATGGAAATAAGGTTCAGCCTCTTGAGATGTTAAATATAAACATGAAGTAAAAGATATAAAAACATGTGACAATAATACTCTTAGCAAATGAAGTTGCCATAAATGTTGTTAATGTACTTATCTTCATAAATTTAGTAGGCTTCAGATATATTTTCACAAGCAGACAAGTTGAAACAATCTATTCCTTCTAAAGCTCAGCTAGAAATACATTTTTATATCTAAACAATAAAACATAAATTAATTGAATAGAATCAATAAGATGTATGCTTCGTAAATATAATTAGTTTTTCATGCTATAAAATGATTCTAATGAATCTCTTATTCTAAATATTAAGAATGTTTTGTTAAATATACATATACTTTTAAATTTTAAAAGAATACTATTTTTAAAAACAGCTAATATTTACCAGACTTATAATCTTTTAATCTTTTCCTACTAGTTAGTTACCATACATAATTTATTGAAATCACTTATCTGTTTTCTCAATATAGTTTACTCATTCAAATTCAAATCAAATATATCATTTTATATTTGAAGAAGAATTACAGAAGAGGCTATAAGCAATATCCAGCATTTAATTGAGTACTTGTTATATACCAGGAGTAGTTCTAAATAGTATAAGTGATAATGGTGACCATCATCATCAATAGCAGGCATAGCACTTATATATGAAAAGTCCTTTTTCTGGTTCCTTCTGTATTGCCTATTTATTACATAATCATCACAACTCTAAATAGGGACATTATGATTATTCCCGTGTGAATGAGAAAGGACACCAGCACCAAGATTTACAGAAGTTATATAACTTAGTCAAGGATACATAAACCTGGGCCTCACCCATCCCACATTTCACTTTACAGTTGAAGTTCTCACCCACTTCACAGTGCTGCCACAGAGCCGAGCTGCAATAACAAGGCCCAGTCATTTGCTTATAAACTCCACTCTGCCTCTTTCATTATTTATTTATTTCCAAAATATAGAATTGAGGCACTTTCTAAAAGGGACTCATTAACTTTTAAAAGTAGAGACTATTTTATCAACATGAAGGATAAGGAGTAGCCAGCTTAAGAAAATGTCCTTTAACAAACTAGATACTGGCATCTTAGCTCTCTTCAATTTTCTTTACCCACTATCAGGAGTACAGCTTCATTCTCAGCACCATCTCCCATATGTATCAACTGAAGGCCATGTAGTGGTCTTCTAACAAGATGGCTCAGGACTCCCAGAGAGAAGTTCAAGGGGCTTGGGTGGAAACTGCAAGGCTCTTTATGACCTGTCCTAAGAAATCTAGAATGTCACTTCTGCTGCATTCTGTTCATCAAGAAAATGACTAGGGCCATCCTAATCTCAATGAGAAGGAAGTGAAACCTTACTTCACAAGGGGAGGAGCAGCTAACTTTTTGTAGCCATCTTAAGTTTACATGTTGCAAGGGGTGGAGGTCAGCTTCATCTGAAGTATCTGATTAACATTGTGAGACCCCTAGTTCCTGCCCCCCCCAAAATTAAGATATTATTGCCAGAAGACAAGGAAGCAAAGAGATGCCACATATGTAGAAACAATAGCCATGTTACAAATTGATAGTGATATCACCAACCATTGATTCAAATAGACACTATAGAATAAAAATATATCAAAATTGGGGTTTATAAAAGCCTTAGTTTATATTCTAACTCTGCCAATCATTTACTTGGGCTAATTATATAAGATTAGAGATTACCTTCTTTATCTTTAAAATGTGGATAATAATAACCTTCCCAGGGTTGATGCAGGCATTAGATGAAACATTACATTTTATTCAACAAGTACCATCCACTTCTCTTTTTTTTTTTTCTTGTGAAACCTCTTAAACTGTAGACATGAGCTACACTTGAAAGTAGCACCCTCTTTGAGAGTGGCATGGAATGTGGTAACCTAGAAAGGTTACCACAATGTGTTTCAAATGTGTTCAAACCAAATATTGTTTACAGGCTACATTGGCCAGTTTTCAAAATGTAATTCACATTATTCACTCTGATAAATAAAAGCAGATACACTCTTGTATCTGTTCAGGTGAGAGAGTACCTCTGTGTATCTTCACAGTGACATACTATTCCCTATTCCATCTTCAGAATTCGTTTTTCTCAGAACCCTAAGCATTCAGTGCCATCTGTCTTTTGAAGAATCTTGAAGGTCACCCAACCCATCTTAATAATGAAAGTTAGGGCTGGAGTTAGCTTTCCTTTTTTATTGATCATCACTGATAAAATTTGATTGCTTAATATTTCTTCCTGAGCATTCAGATACTGGAAGCTATCTTCCAAATTCAGTGATAAAATGTGTCTTAAAATACCAGAAAGATGACTTCTCCATCTAGTGCTTTTCATCGTGGAGACATGGCTGAAACTGAGCTGTCCTTCAAGTAATATTGGCCTTGGTTTATACATTTTATGATTTGAATGCCAACTGAAAAACTTAAGCTACTCATATTGCAACTTATTAATATTTCACAATTTCATTTATTTATATATTTAATTGATATGTATAATTCTTTGTCTCATCAATTAATATGTCTAGTTATTGAACCAAAGTAAAAGTGTTCTTAGATTGAAAGCAATTAAGATATTGTGCAGCTTCTAAGGATATCACTAGTTCTTGCTCCCTCCTGCTACTAGAAGAGACAATGAAAGAGATGGAGAAGAAGAGAAAGAGAGAGCAAATGAGATTACTTCATTGTGTTCAATGTGTAGGGGTCGCACCAGTAATGATAAACAAGGTCATTTGTGGTGATTACAGATATGGCACTAAATAACACTGAAGTACAGAGTAAATAAATATTCTTTCTCCAGTTTCTTTCAGTTGGTCTAATATCTAAAAGGAAAATTCCCAGTTTGGTACTATTATGTCTTTAATACCTCTCTAAAATTTTTACTCATCACCAATTTTTGAAGCATGCTGAGGACTTCACCTTTGGAAAGTGACAGTACATAAATAAAGCAACCTTGTTTTTATGTTGCATTTTACATACTTACCTTAAAGAAAATGATGTCACTTTGCCACTTATAGCAAGGAAGTGAAGTTTCAGTCTTACATAATTTCATGTAAGCAAAATAATCCATTCCTAGAAGTGACAGCTTATGTATTAAAACTCAGGGGAGCCCTTTATGTCGAACATGGCCTTTTGCACTTTCTCTTGCCCTGGCTCCTGTGTATGAACAAGGATCCCCAGTCTCTTGTGTAGCATGTGTGCAGGGAAAGCTGTAGAAGCCCATAGTCAAGTGGTCTGTGTCTGCAATTGAAAGAGGGATGCAAAAGCTGAGCCAGCATCTTCCAACTGCCTCTGATAGAGATGGGAACTGAAGGAAATATCTGAGGAGGACACACTATTTACTTCTGCCATATCTATTCATTCATTCCCAGAGCCATCAACTAAGTTGCATTTTGCAAATACAGAACCATGGCCCAGGAGGGCAAATTCACCTGATGGAGAAACAGTATTACCTGCGATGATTACTCCCCTCACAAATGATCATTTTCATTCTCTTTATCACATCTTTGATTGGCCACAGCAACTGCATTTGTATAAAGTGTATTTAATGAAGAAGACTGTGATCAAATTCTCACAGTACCTAAACTACACCCAGCCTCATCTACCTTCATTCACTCGCAAACTACAGCTTTGCTCCAGAAATGCCGAACCACAAATAGTCCCCAAAATGCAGCATTCTAGCTCATATTTCATGTTCACAGCTTTACCTCCATGGAGATTACTTAACTGCTTTACTTTGTGAATACTATTCATTCTTCAGCACTTATCTCAGATACCACTTTTGAACCTCTAGTAAGTTCTGGAAACAGTTGCTTTGCTGATTCACAGTGCTGCCCCTTACCAGCTGGGTGAGCATAGGCACATTATATTGTCTTCTTTTATTTTAATTTCCTCCTCTCTAAAATGAGATAATGGGCACATCTCAGGACCATTATGGGATTAAATTATAGGATCAATGCAATTCAATGAGCATAGCGCCTGGCCCACAGTGTATACTCCATAAATGTTATGATTTCAAAGTATTTATTTTATCACTACACTGACCACATTGATTGCAATTAAATTATAATTTTTAAATTATTCTAAGAGCTCCTTAAAGGCATGGACTAAAATTTATTCAGTTTGTTCCTAGTCCCAGCACAGTACCAGGAGGCATTATATTTATATTTAATTGAATTACATCAGGATGAGGTGAGCTGATGCTCACTTGCATAATAATAACAAAAGCTAAGGTTTTTGAGACCTTACTATGTGCTGAGCATTGGTCTGGGGCTTGATGTGTGTTAAGTCCTTCAGTTGTATGGTCCTTTAAGCTAGGTCCTATTACTATTACCATCTTAGAGATTAGAAAACTGGAGCAGAAAGATGTTAATTCTTTTTCCAAGACCACATAGTATCTGACTGTATGGCTTTGAAAAGGGAATCTGACTCTAGAGATCTCTCACTCTTAACAACTATACTTTAATGATTTGCTGCTCGAGAAACTCATATAATAGGTATGTGTCTGTGTGGATATGTATAAAAGATTTTCGTCAGCTTATTTCATATAATAAGCTTTAAAATAAAGCTCACAATCATACCTCTGTTTTCTTCAAATCCATGTATAAATTATGTTAACTTGGATTCTTTCCATTTGTTTGTTACAGAAGCACCTTTTAAACTGACTTAAGCAAAACAGAAAATTTAGTGTCTTCCTACTGAAAAGTCCAAATGTCAAGTTAGCGGCTATTATACCTGGATTCAGGCTATCAAAAAGAGCTCAAGACTTGGTCTCTTGGTCACCATCTTTTTGCTGTGATTTTGTGCATGTTGTCCTTATTCTCAAGCAGAACCATGCTATGTGACAGTCCCAGACACTTGAAATTTGACTTAAAAGTTCAGCAATCCCAAAGCAAGACAGCCTCTTTTCCCCAAAAGAGCCAATCAAATTTCCACAACTAACTCCTTTGCTAGTTTCATTCACACCTGAGCCAATTACTGGCAAAGGGGAGGGAAAACCCAAGGAGGTTGGAACCTGAGAGAAGGTTGTTTCTCAAAGGGTAAACCCAAGTATCACTATTGTGGGGGGGGGGGGGGGCAGAATNAGCAGAAAGATGTTAATTCTTTTTCCAAGACCACATAGTATCTGACTGTATGGCTTTGAAAAGGGAATCTGACTCTAGAGATCTCTCACTCTTAACAACTATACTTTAATGATTTGCTGCTCGAGAAACTCATATAATAGGTATGTGTCTGTGTGGATATGTATAAAAGATTTTCGTCAGCTTATTTCATATAATAAGCTTTAAAATAAAGCTCACAATCATACCTCTGTTTTCTTCAAATCCATGTATAAATTATGTTAACTTGGATTCTTTCCATTTGTTTGTTACAGAAGCACCTTTTAAACTGACTTAAGCAAAACAGAAAATTTAGTGTCTTCCTACTGAAAAGTCCAAATGTCAAGTTAGCTGCTATTATACCTGGATTCAGGCTATCAAAAAGAGCTCAAGACTTGGTCTCTTGGTCACCATCTTTTTGCTGTGATTTTGTGCATGTTGTCCTTATTCTCAAGCAGAACCATGCTATGTGACAGTCCCAGACACTTGAAATTTGACTTAAAAGTTCAGCAATCCCAAAGCAAGACAGCCTCTTTTCCCCAAAAGAGCCAATCAAATTTCCACAACTAACTCCTTTGCTAGTTTCATTCACACCTGAGCCAATTACTGGCAAAGGGGAGGGAAAACCCAGGGAGGTTGGAACCTGAGAGAAGGTTGTTTCTCAAAGGGTAAACCCAAGTATCACTATTGTGGGGGGGAGCAGAATTATTGCTATGGAGGTCAAATAACAGATAAAAGCACACTGGCTTCAGATTAATTTTTACTTGTGCATAAAGCCTACTTTTTGGAGCTTTATATGACAACAACCTTAGCAATGAATATTGATATATGACTAAAAAACTGAATACCAATTCTTCTACTCCCAAATAATGAGTCTTGGTCTAAACTACAATCTAGGAAGGGGCTCATTGAAAGGTAACTGATGATTCCCTCATCTTTCTGCACAACTACTTGGCAGAGCATCATGCATCTCAGAAATGCATCAAGATCCACTACTGGGAATCTATCCTAAGAACCCTGAAACACCAACCCAAAAG
Source organism: Sturnira hondurensis (assembly GCF_014824575.4). Classification (NCBI taxonomy): domain Eukaryota; kingdom Metazoa; phylum Chordata; class Mammalia; order Chiroptera; family Phyllostomidae; genus Sturnira; species Sturnira hondurensis. Next base: position 15,037,999 of record NW_028075471.1, read on the forward strand.
AACCTAAACACCCCAATGTTCATAGCAGCACAATTTACAATAGCCAAGAGTTGGAAGCAACCTAGATACCCATCAGTAAAGGAATGGATCAAAAAGCTATGGTACATTTACACAATGGAATTCTATGCCGTAGAAAGAAAGAAAGGAGCTACTACCCTTTGCAACAGCATGGATGGAACTGGAGAGCATTAGGCTGAGTGAAATAAGCCAGGCAGTGAAAAACAAATACCATATGATTTCACCTTTAACAGGAACTTAAACAACAAAACAAACAAGCAAGCAAAATATGACCAAACACACTGAAATTCAGAACAGGCTGACAGGGACCAGAGGGGAGAGGGGAGGGAATTTCAGGGGAAAAGGGGAAGGATTCACAGAAACTAGTACAAAGGACACATGGAGAACATGTAAGGGGGTGGAAATGGGAGGGAAGTGGGGAGCACTGGGGGGTGGGCTGGGATGGGAGTGGGGACGGAAAAGTGTACTTGAACAAGAATTAAATAATAATTAAAAAAAGAAACACATCAATATTAAGATATGTATATCAAGGATTTGCAGACTGTATATGATTTACCCTTCCACTTTAAAGAGGGATATGGCTCCAGAAATGGTGCATAATAAGATTCATAATTGAAAGGGAGCAATTTTCATGTATTTGTTTTTGTAGAACAAGATTCTATAATACAAAACTGTATGCCTTGGCTCAGAATTTCATGTTAAGTCATGTTGCACTGGTGATTGTTTTTTTCTTTAAGAAAAGTTGTCACCTCAGAAAGTGAAATGAAATGGTTTTTAAACTTGGTACTTGGGTTAGAGCCAACTTAAAAACTCAGAACACAAGAAAAAAATCTACTGTACACCTGACTTCTCATTAAATATTATCAGTTCAAGAATATTTTCAGACACTTTCTCCAAGACTCATATTCAGGATCAGAGAAACTTCAGCCTTATTCACAAAGGGCAGAATATAGCATTAAATAAAAAATAAATAAATATTAAAAGCCTTTTCTTTAATTGCTATATTTTTCTTTTAATTTTAATGGCTGATTTTCTCCCAATTTCTTTTCCTGGGGGACAGCAAGCCTCAGAAAACACTTCACCATGACAGTAATTTCTACATACTCTCATGTTCTTGTCCAAATAGCACCAGAGACATCCAAATGAATCTTAATATTTTAGTAAAATTGAATTTAGCTTCTCTAGACCATAACAGTTAGTATCACTCCATTGTGAGCATATCTGAATTGTAATCAAGAAAACTCAACATTACCTCTGGCACAGAAGGGCTCTGGGAAATGCCTGATTTACATACAACTATGCCAGATTCACATCTTCTGCATCTGGTATGTTGTAAAGGATGGTGTGGTTGTGCATACAGAGTAGAGAAACACATAATGTGAGAAAGCCACTTTCAGGATGATATATAAGCCATCTGAATTTCCAAATTTGAATGCAAAAAATTACTATTTGGTTATTGTGAATATTTATACTAAGTGGATAGAAATTGCAGTGATCTGGCATTGGTGCAGTCAAATATTTGCATTTATTCATTCATTTAGTTAATCTATACATATATGTATATATGTGTGTAGTACATATATGTATGTACTACATATGTATATATATGTATAGATAGATAGATAGATAGATAGATAGATAGATAACCTCTGGTATCACATATTACTTCAGAATGTGTTAGGCAGAAAGTTAGGCAAAGATTCTTAACTGAAGTAGCTTGAATAATAATAATTGCTTTTTCTTTGATATAAGAAGTCCAAACGTATTGATTGTTGCCATTGGTTCAATGGCATAAATGCCAGCACTGCAGTAATTTTTCTGAACTTTCTTTTATGATAGTCACTGAGAGTGCAGCTGTCATTTGTGTTTAAGAGAGGCATGGATGGAACTGGAAAGCATTATGCTGAGTGAAATAAGCCAGGCATTGAAAGACAAATACCATATGATCTCACCTTTAACAGGAAGCTAAACAAAAAAAACAAACAAGCAAGCAAAATAAAAACAATGACACTGAAATAGAGAACAGGGGGACAGTGACCAGAAGGGAGAGGGGAGGGAATTTCAAGGGAAAAGGAGGAAGGATTTACAGAAACTAGTATAAAGGACACATGGACAACAACTAAGGGGGGTGGAAACGGGAGGGAGGTGGAAAGCACTGGAGGGGTGGGCTGGGATGGGAGTAAAAGACAGAAAACTGTACTTGAAAAATAATTAAATAAAAAATTTTAAAAAAGAAAAACAAATCTAAAAAAAATTAAAAATTTAAAAAAGGAGAGGAAGTCCAATTGAGGATCAGGCCAGCAGTGATGTACAGCTGGAGCCTTGTATAACGTTGGTTGTATGCCTGATGTTTGGCAGGCTAATCAGTCCAGGAGAACCTCAAATGGCATAGCTACTCTCTGCTCTATGTGACCTTTCATTATGGTTGGTCCCCAAGCATATGTTTGCTAATGTCTGGCTCGCAAAGCAAATCACATGGCGAAACCTAGATAAAAGAATGGAAGAGATAGACTTCATTTATTGATGGGAGAAAAGGTATGGATAAAAAAGGAAAAGGAAGAATCTGTGGCCATTTCTATAACAGAAAATGGAAAAGTAGTATCACCTGGAATAAAGAAATGGTAAATACAAAAAACTAAAATGAATCAGCACAACTAAGTCGCTATTGCTATTACAGTAAGCTTTTCAAACCACCACAACCACTACAACCCTTCTTACCTTGTTCAGGGATCCTCAACCCTCAAATTGAGAATTACAATTCTAGAGAGCTTGGAAGTTGGCCTTAGATAGGTCCAAGAGAGGTGGGAACAGAGTCCTCTTCCCTCTGTGCACAGACCGATCTTCTGAGGAACAGAGTGAACAGCCAATGATATACCAGCATATATGAAGGTTGGAGGCCAAAATTGGAGAGGACATTGAAAAACAGATGGTAAGGAGATTGCTTTGGGACAGTAAGGTCCCTGGGACCTGTGAGGGGATCAGGGCTGCTGCAGCCCCAGGCCCCATGCCTGCCAGACATACCACAGAAGACTTGGAGCACAGCCAGGCCAACGGCTCTCCCCCCTGCCAAACAGGGAGGATAGAACAGCACCAGGATGAACCTAAATGCCTGAAATTGCCCGCGGGGAGGGGGAGAGGAAGTGGCAGATGTACTGGGGCAGCGTTCATCTGCTCAGACTGTGGATGCTGGCTGGGTCATTACCAGAGAAATTAGAAAGCCAGGTGGTGCCTGGAGAAGGAGAAGAGTTGAGCTGTGTTGGACCCTGACCTGGATAGTCTCAGGTCTGATTAAAAAGGTGGACTGTGTGAGAGGCCGGGCACTTGTTGGGACCAGCAGGCTTGAACAAGAAGATTTTGTTCCAAAAAAAAAAAAAAAAAAAAAAAGCTCTCCGTGGCTGATTAGGGAATCTCCTGCAGCGGCCACCCCTGCCATCAGCAGCAGTGGAGGCTGTGTCCCCACCACTTCCACAGCCTCATTGGTGCTTCTGCACCTGTGCCACCACCTTCGCCGAGCCCCCGCTCTTCCCCTGACTGACTACTGGAAGCCAAGGTGTGCCCACAGCCAATGGTGTAGAGGTGTAAGACTGCCAGCAATGCCGCAGCTACACCCCCCACACCAAACGGGGCTACACTGGCTTGCTAAGAGGAAGGAGGAGGCACTCCTTGCAGAGGACAGCAGCAGGCACAGGCAGTTAGCTGTGACATATTTCACAGAATTAGAACAAATATTTCAAAAATTTATATGGAACCACAAAAGGCCATGCATAACAACAGTGATCCAGAGAAACAAGAACAAAGTTGGAGGAATCATGCTACCTAATACCAAACTGTACTATACGTCCACTGTAATCAAAACATCATGGTTCTGCCATAGAAACAGACACATAGATCAATGGAATAGAATAAAGAGCCCCAAAAGAAATCCATACCTTTGTAATCAATTCAACAGAGGAAGCAAATACATACAACAGCCCATATTCTCATACTTAACATTCTGTGTTTAACACACTTGTGTGAACTTGAAGTTAATAATAGATAGTAATTTGTAATTTTATTGTGATGCAAACACTTTGATGTTCTTATTTTTTGCAGAAATCTTTACATTTTCCCACTATTTCTAAATGTAATATATATTCTTTTCTACAATTCAAGACATGCAGATGATTGTCAAAAGGATCATAGGCATCACTCATACTCTCATTAAGTAGAGGTAGACTGTTATATTTGGGTATGTTTTTTTTTTCAGACTTTCTCTTTGAGTTTTCTTGATACAGCATCCAGAGCAATCTTTTAAAATGCAAATAATTTCACATCAGTCCTGTACTTAAAGCTCTTTAATGTTTCCAATCACATAAATTGTGAACATCTTACTATGTTGCCTACAAAAATCCATGCCATTTGATCCCTCCGTCTGTCCAATCACATTTTCTACCATCCCCAATCTATGTCACATTTTGTTCCAATCATTCAAACCTGTAGCTCTTCAGTGAACTTGTCAATCTTGTTTCTGATTCGGCTCATCCTCTGTCTTGAGCATGTTCTCCCAGAGTTGACACTGAACTGGCCAAAATTCAGTTATTTCTGTTCAGAGTGGCCCTTTCTTGATTATTTATCTAAAATAATCCGCACCTACCTGACCTATTACTTTCTCCTTCTAGCCTGCTTTGACTTTCTTCATTACAATACTACTACCTGAATTCACACATTTTTAGTTGATCCGGGTGTTTGTTTTTCCCTCCCCTTGATTGTAAGCTTCATGAGGTTTGAACTTTATATTCCCAAGTAACCAGAACATGCTGGCACACAGTAGGTGATCAACATTTATTTTTTAAATGGTTGAATAAATACACACAGCAACATAATTTGTAATATAAAATTTTTCATAAAAGTAAAATTATATCACGTATACTGTCTTGTACTCTAATTTAAAATCTAACCATTGAACATACATGTTTTTCCTTGTCTATAAATAAAATAAATGCATCATGATTTTAACACCTACATAATATCCATAGCAGGGCTGTATCTTAATTTATTTACTAGCCCCATCTTATTAAAAATTTAAGGGTTTTTAGCCCCGGCTGGTGTGGCTTAGTGGATTGAGCATGAACTTGCAAAACAAAAAAATTTAAGGGTTTTTGTGTGTGTGTGTATGTGTGGTTGCTGGTTTGCTATTAGAAAATATGTTTACATGAACATACTTCTGTGAATGGTGAAAGAGCACCAGGTGTTAGACCCCTATTCACCAACATCATTACTTGAGTTGTCACTAAGAAAGAATTCAGAGTCAAGAATAAAAAGACTCAAAACTTTTCTCAGATTTTTTGGAATAGTCTGTGAAGGATAGGGGTTAGCTTTACCTCACATGCTTTGCAAAATTCTCCTAGAAACCATCTGGGCCAGGGCTTTTGTGTGTTGGGTGTTTTTTTGATCACTGCTTCAATTTTGTTAGCTGTTATTGGTCTGTTCAGGCTTTCTCCTTTTCCATTTAGTTTTGGAAGATTATATTTTTCTAGAAATTTGTCCACTTCACCTAGGTTTTCAAATTTCTTGGCATATAGATTTTCATAGTAATATCTTCCAATCTTTTGTATTTCTGTGGTATCAGTTTTAACTTCTCCTCTTTAATTTCTGAGTGTGTTAATTTGAATCAGTCCTTTTTTTTTTCGTGATGAGTCTGCTTAAAGGTTTGTCAATTTTGTTCATCTTTTCAAAGTACTAGCTTCTGGATTTATCAATCTTTGGAATTGTGCTTTCAGTGTCTATGTCATTTAATTCTACTCTGATCTTGGTTATTTTCTTCTTCCTACTTTCTCTGGGCTCTCTTTGTTGTTGTTTTTCCAGTTCTTGTAGGTATAGGGTTAGATTGTTTATTTGAAATGTTTATTCTATCTTTTTTTAGGTAGGACTGTACTGCTACAAATTTCTCACTCAGGACTGCCTTCACTGTGTCCCATAAATTTTGGATTGTTGCGAGTTCATTTTTTGTTTCCAGAAACTTTTTTACTTCTTTCCTGATCTCATTCTTAACCCATTCATTGTTTAATAGCGTGCTACTCAATCTCCATGAGTATGAGTGTTTTTGAGTTTTTTCCTTGAGGTTGGTCTTCAGTTTCAGTCTCTTGTGGTCAAAAAGAATGCTTGACATGATTTTAATTTTCTTGAATTTGTTGAGGCTTGTTTTGTGTCCTATCATGGGTTCTATTTTTGAAAATGTTCCATGTGCATTTGCAAAGAATATGTATTTTGCTTCTTTTGGATAAAAGACTGTGTATATATCAGTAAAGTCCATTTGATACAGGGCATTGTTGAATGTCACAATATCTTTGTTGATATTTTGCTTTGAAGATCTATCCTTCTTTTCAACATTGGGATGTTAACATCCCCTATTATAATTATGTTGCTAACAATATCTTTCTTGAAGTCCTTCAAGATTTATTTTTACTTGTTTGGATGCTCTTATATTAGGTACAATGTTTATGTCTTCTTCATGGATTCTTCCCTTGAGTATTATAAAATATCTTTCTGGGTCTCTTTTTATGGTCTTTGTTTGGGAGTCTATTTTGTCTGGTGTGAGTATTGTTACTCTGGCTTTTTTCCCTGTTTATATGCTTAGAATATTTGTTTCTAGCCTTTCTCTTTCAGTCTGTGTAGGTCTTTTGTTCTGAGATGGGTCTTTTGTAGGCAGCATAATTGTTTGTCATGTTTTCTTATCTATTCAGTATTCTGTGTGTTTTTATTGGAGCATTTAATCCATTTATGTTTATGGCTATTCTTGATAGTTTCTTCTTCATTGCCATTTTAATTCCTTTCCTGGGAGAGAATAGATTTAACCACAACAGTAATAAAGCTCCAGAAGACAGTGAAATGGACTAAGATCCAGGAGGGGTGCTGTGTAAAGTTACAATCGTATGGAACAACAATTATTTATAGTAGTACTGGAACAACAACCATATGACAGAGTCTATATCATCTGAATAACAAAAATAGGAAGTATATGACCCAGAGTAGTGTGCTATTGGAGCACACTGTGAAGTGAAGTGAAAGTAGGAAAGTAAAAAATACACTATGAAAGAGAAAACAAGGAAAACTGGTCAAACAATGCAATTAAACAAACAAATAAAATGAAGAAAACTAAATAGAAAGAAGAGAAATAAAAAACATACTAATAGAATAAAATAAGTAAAAATAATGAAATAATAATAATAATACAAATAAACAATAACAGGCAAGTTCTCTGGAATAACAAAGTGAAATTTGTCTCAGTTTCTCAATTGTTGGGATTAGCCTTGTGATACCTCTTTGGTTCTGACTCTGGTTATTTCACAGCTCCAGGTGTTATTGTCTCACTTGGGGGAAAAAAAACTTATAGAAATAAAAGCCTTCTTGTGACTTTAAATTGGCCAAGCGAGTTCTGCTGGTCTTCTTGGCTGCAGCTGGCTTAAGGGGGGTGGATTTTGCTTTTCTCCCTTGCTATGGTTTTCTGAGGATGGGAGCCACTCTTCACAGTTGCCCAGCTTCCAGCCCAGTTCCTCAGTTTGCTGCTGGGACCACCTCCCCCGAGGCCATGCCCTTCTGTGACAGGCCAGTGCCTTCAATCCATCAGTAATGTTGTCCTTTAGATGCACCAATTCGGGGAAACTCACACACCGCCTTCTTGCTCTTTGCTGTCTTAGGTGCCTGATACTCTCAAAGTCTCTTCAGGGTAGTTTAGCTCTCCCACTGAGTTACGTGGGAGAGCTACGTGGGAGAGTTACGTGGGAATCTTGACAGGAATTGGGCTGAACCTATAGATTGCTTTGAGTAGGATGGACATTTTGATTATGTAAATTTTTTCTATCCATGAACATGGCATGTGCTTCCACTTAATTGTACATTCCTCAATTTCTTTCTTCAGTGTCTTAATTTTCTGAGTACAGGTCTCTTACATCTTTGGTTGGGCTTATCCCTAGGTACTTTATTATTTTTGAAAAACTTGTTAATGGGATTGCTTTGTTGATTTCAATTTCTGTTTTTCTAATTTATTTAATTGTTGTTCAAATGCAGTTTTCTGCCATTTACTCCCATCCCAGCCCACCCCTCCAGTGCTCCCCACCTCCTTCCCATTTCCACATCCCTTAGTTGTTGTCCATGTGTCCTTTATACTAGTTCCTTTAAGTCCTTCCCCTTTCTATTATTTTGTTATTGGCATATAAAAATGCCACTGATTTCTGAGTATTAATTTTGTATCCTGCTACTTTGCTGAGATCATTTATCAGTTCTTGTAGTTTCTTGGTGGACTGTTTAGGGTTTTCTATGTACAGGATCACATAAATCTAAGAAAAAGGAAGTTTTACTACTTCCTTTCCAATTTGTATGCTTCTTATTTCTTCTTCTTGTCTGATTGCTCTGGCTAGGACTTCCAGTACTGTGCTGAACAAGAGAAATGAAAGCAGACATCCCCGTCTTGTTCCTAATCATAAGGGAAACATTTATAGTTTTGCCCATTGAGTATGACTTTGGCAGTGAATTTGTCATATATGGCCTTTGTTATGTTTAGATATGTTCCTTTTATAGTACATACAATGGCTTAAAGATAGTTTATTCAATAAATGGTGTTGGGAAAATTGGATAGATATGTGCAGAAAGATAAAAGCAGGCTGCCTTCTTATACCACAAATAAGAATAAGTTTAAAATGGATCAGGACTTAAATGTTAGACCCCAAACCATAAAAATCTTAGAAGAAAACATAGGCAGCAGAATCTTGAACAATGCTTGTAGCAATATTTTTTCTGATATATCTCACCAGGCAAGGTTAACATGAGAAAAATGAACAAATGAGACTACATCAAATTAAAAAGTGCTTGCACAGCAAAATAAATCATTAGCAAAATAAAAAAAAAACAATCCACAGAATGGGGGAACATCTTTGCTGATACATCCGATAAGGAGTTAATATACACAATTTACAAAGTACTTACAAAACTCAACATCAAAAAACCAAACAACCCAATTTAAAAAAGGGCAGATTACCTGCATGGACACTTCTTGAAAAAGGACACACAGTTGGCCAATACACATATGAAAATATGTTCAATGTCGCTAATCATCAGAAAAATGAAAATTGAAACCTCAATGAAATATCATCTCACACCTGTCAGAATGGCCACCATCAATAAACCAACAAACACCAAGTGCTGGTGAGGATGTGGAGAAAGAGGAACTCTTTTGCACTTTGATGGGAATGAAGACTGTTGCAGCCACTGTGGAAAGTGGTATACATATTAATTCAATAAATTAAAAATGGATCTTCCTTCTGACCCAGCAACCCACTTCTGGGAATATATCCAAAGGAAACCAAAACATTAATTAGAAAGAACATAAGCACCCCTATGTACATTGCAATGTTATTTACAATTGCCAAGATATGAAAGCAGCAGACAAATGTCCATCAATAGATGAGTGGATAAAACAACTATGGATATTTACACAACGGAATACTACTCAGCTGTAAAAAAGAAGAAAATCTACCCTCTTCAACTGTATGGATGGACCTGGAGAACATTATGCTAATTGAAATAAGCCAGTCATAGAAAGACAAATACCATATGATTTCACTAATATGTGGAATCTAATGAACAAATTGACTTAACAAGAAAAATGAAGACAGACTCAGAGGTAAAGAGCAGGATGACAGCTAGTGTGGGGTTAGTTTAGAGGCTAGAGAGATTGAGCAAATAGGAAAAAGGACTCATGGACATGGACAACAGCGTAGTGATTGCTGAGGAGGGGGATGTAAGGGGACTAAAAAGTAATGTAAAAATACAATAAAGATTAAATTTGTAAAAAAAAGAATATAAGGAATGTAAATCTGGGGACTTATTTAATAATCATAATTCTTTTTAACCATATATAAAAATTATGTACCCATACAAATGCAAAACTACACTGAATTTAAATCCAAAATAAAACCGTCAATTTAGTGAAAATATGACTACATCCTGTGTGTGACTTATAAGTGGATAGGTTGATAGTGATACCACATACAGTTGTCTCCCCTCATCTAAGACAGATGCACTCCAAGACCACCAGTGGATTCCTGAAATCACTAATAGTACCAAACTTTATATGTACTTTTTCCTGTACATATATACTTATGATAAAGTTTAACTTAGAAATTAAACACTATAAGAGATTTAAAAAATAACTAATAATGAAATACAACAATTGTAGCAATATACATTTGATCCTTGAACAGTGGCAGTTTGATCTGTGCAGTCCCACTTACATGCAGATTTTTTCAATAAATGCTGTTAGTGTATTTTCAACCACAGTTGACTGCAAGTAACTGAAATTGCAGAAAGCAAAACCATAAGTAGGGACAACCATATTGGAAATTCAGAATAAGCCAGGGGCTCCAACCCAGGTGTCCAGCTTAAGAAGAACAATATTATTATTGGCAGGAATTAAGAGCATATCCCTGAGTTACCAAAAAATCTCTAAAAATTTCCTCTCACTAGAGTAGACAGTGTTTGTCAAAGAAGAAGAATGTGTACCCTTGACTTTTGATAAGACAAGTTGGACAAGCAAAAGATTATGTATTGTATATTCAAATTTTTGTGAGGTTAGCCATATATTTACATATGTATGTGCATATATATGTGTATATATATGTGTGTGTATATATATGTATGTATGTATGTGTGCGTGTGTGTGTGTGAATGAGATGAGGTCTGTCCAGAAAAAGTCAAATCATTGTTAATATAGTAAGAACGGTTTGTATGACATCAATGTAACCTGGCAGCCAAGGAGAGTGGACTGAAATGTGCATGTGTGAACAATGATGGCTTCACTGTACTAGTCAGTTGAGGCAGTAGATGCCGTTAAGCGAGCATGTGCACCGTGTGGCTGTTACATTCAAAATAACTGAGAAAAAAACAAAAATAAAATGACTAAGCAAGTAGAGCAGTGAATTTGTACCAAATTTTTCATTAAGTTTGGACATTCCTCTGCCAAAACTATTCAGATAATTCAGAAGGCTGCAGCTATGGGCAACTGGTGATTGACAGCTTCAACACAACAAAATGCCTGCTCATGCATCATGCCTCATGAAGTTTTTTGTGAAACATCAAATCACCCAGGTGACTCAGTGCCCCTATAGTCAAGATTTGGTGCCCTTGTAGCTTCAGGTTTTTCCCAAAACCAAAATCACTTTTCAAAGGGAAGAGATTTCAAACCACTGATGAGATTCAGGAAAATGCCATGAGGCAGCTGATGGCAATTGAGAGAACTGTGTGAAGTCCCAAGGTGCCTGCTTTGAAGGGGACTAAGATGTCATTGTTCTATGTACAATGTTACTTGTATCTTCTTCAATAAATGATACCTCTTAGACAGACCTTGTGTAAATATATATACACACACACAATATAATGTATAAAATTATATTTACTGCAATTATACAATTTTTGTTGATTTCTTTTTAAATATATTTTTTATTTATTTTAGAGAGGGGAAGGGAGGAAGAAGGAGAGGGAGAGAAACATCAATGTGTGGTTGCCTTTCATATGCTCCCTACCAGGGACCTGGCCTGCAACACAGGCATGTTCCCTAGATGGGGACTGAATTGGCTACCCTTTGATTCACAGGCTAGCACTGAATCCACTGAGCCATACCAGCCAGGGTTATTTTGTTGATTTCTTTGTTGTTAAATTATTATATCAATGAGAATTCGTACCACCATCACCCTGACAACCTAAATCATGTCCACATTTTAGTTTCTTTTATAGCACATTGTATCTTTTTTGCGCATTACAATTTGTTAGTATATATTATTGCATCATTACATTTAGTTTATATCTCCCATAAGAATAGAAACTGTGCCTATTTTATGCTTAGAACAGCAGTTAACAAATAGCTTTTGAATGAATTAAGGATAACTTTTGTCTTTAGATACTTTCAAGAAAACCCACCATTCAAGGAAATTGTATCATACTGGTTTTAAATACTGCCCAGTTCACAATTCACACTCTCACCTGCACCCTCACCAACATAAAATTGCCCAATTTGAAAAGCACTGAATAGTATTTGTACAGGAGAGCAATGCTAATAATTCTATCATCAGCTGTTATGACTTTGAAATATCTTGTAAATCTCACAAAAATATAGTTTAATCAGTAAAGAAATTAATATATGCATTCCAGAATTAGTATAAACTTCCATTAAAGGTAAAGTATTAACTCTTTAAAACAGCAATTGGATGGATGCAAACATAGCTAGCTGGATAGATGATACGTGAATAAATAATAGTAATAACTGCTGTATTTTGAGTAAAAAGTTTATTAGGTACTATGCTAAGTACTTTATCTCATGTAAAATTCATTATAACTAGTTGTGGTTTTAACTCTATTTATAACTCTGGATCCTGAGACCAGAACTGAGGAACTTTCCCAAGATATACTACCAGGAAATGGTGGTGTATAAATGCAAACCCAGTTTCTTCTAGTACATACCCAAGAGCTTAGAGTCTTAATCATTATACATGCCTCTATACCAGGTGTGTCAAACTCATTTTCACCATGGGCCACATCAGCCTCACAGTTGCCTTCAAATAGCCAAATGTAATATTAGGACTGTATAAATGTAACTATTCCTTAACAGTTAAGTGAGAGCTCAGGGTTTCTGCCAGGTTGAAACAAGGTCCCAGGCCAGATAAAACAAGGTGGAGGGCCTGGATTCAGCCTGCGGGCCTTGTGTTTGCCACCTGTGCTCTACATTAAATTCTATCCTTAAATGTGAGCTCACAGGAAAGAGGGAGTTTAGAATGACTGAGGGCAATGGTATTCAATGCATTTAATTTTCTGTTTGCTTTGATGAAGATAGAGAGTCACTGAAGGTTTCTTGAAAAAGAGCATTGTAACATAACACCTGTTCCAACAACCTGTGCAAAAGGGAGGCTAGAGAGCTGTCCCAGTCCATTAATGGAGGTCCATTGTTTTAAATTGCATGACAGGTTACAACAAAGGTGAGCTTGGAAATGTATCTTTATTGATGCACTTATAAACTACTTCTAGGAACATGAATGAAATGATATGTTCAACCATTTAATTTATGTTCAATCTCTCATAAATCAGAGAAGTGAGCTGAGAGTTGGGCATAATATTGAAAAACAATTATTTACGCTCTAACTTTGTAAAGAATTGCCTTTCTTGTTTTGGAGTGACTTTATTCCTTAGAGTAATAAAAATGATGATGATGACAATAAATGATTATAGCTAATATAATCAATAAATATTGTACATTTACTAAAGCCAGAAACTGCTCAGTGCTTCGACCATTTCTCATGTAATTCCCACTATTCTTTTATATAGGTACTATTTTCTCTTTTTATTTTATTTTTATTAATTAATTTATTTTGAAATTGAAAACCAGTCTTGAGCTACTCTGTGTATTTCAAAGATGAATGCAGTGTGATCCCTGTCCTCAAGGAAGTACTTCACTGCTTGGTGAGTAAGCTAATAATTGAGTCCAATGTGGTTAGGGTTACTGTTAATGTAGTTGAGTTTCTGGTCATAATGCTTCCTCAGCTGCAAATCTGCCCTTCTTCACAATCGTAGAGTATGCATCTAAAATCAAGACCTTATCCTGTCTCCATTTGAATGCTATGGCATTTCATCTGCTTGCTTATTTCTTCTTCCATCTTATACATCACTGCAAAGTTCATCTTCCCTATCCACTGCTGTAATCAGATCTTCCCTTTGCTCACCAAATATGAATAATTTCTTTAGTGATTTACCACCCTTTAAAAAATAAAAATGAAGTTAACAGAGAAAAGCCCAATCCCCTTGCTTTCCAAACTTTATTAAGGTTTTCTCTTCCTACTCTCCACTGTGAACCTGCTCTTCCGGCCCAATGAGAGGTTTGCGGCTGCAGCAGTACTCCACTCATTTATGCTCTCTGACCATACATAATTCATTCCTCAATGCCAATAGAGCCCATGTTGAGACATGTTGAGCTAAAGTGTAAGTTCTAGGGGCAGGGCAGTGTCATGTTCATTGTTTTACAGTCTTTGCAAATTGGGCAGTGCTTTGAGTATAGAATGTGCTGAATTGAGACTTAATCATTTTTATTGAAATTATACAAATGGACCACAGTTCTTAGACATTATAATGTGTATTTGCTATATTTATTAAGGTTATTACATATTAGTACCTTGATCTGTTCTCACAGGAAAATGCCTCAAAGTAAAAGACAACAATAAAATAAAAGGGATTTCTGTCCTATTTATGATTTATCTTTGAAAGATGGATAGATTCTCCTTTTCAGTCTCTCTTTTCTTCTCTACAACAGTGTGACCTGGTATAAGGGTGAAATCAAGATACATGATTAAAGTGGCTTTAGTGATTTTAAGAATCTCTCAGGGAAAGATGAACATTCTTTAAAAAGTTGAAGATCAGCTATTTTCCTGAAAATGGCACAGTCGTTGTGCAAATCCCAGGACCCCAGGGTTAAAAGTGACTTTAAGACCCTCTTTTGTAATCACCACAGATAAGAGAGAATCTGTTTTGCAAATGATGTTTAATTAACTCATTCTTTTGGAGAAAAGTCATTACAGAATTATATATCTACCTCACAATTTTCTAATGTCTTCAAAACTTTTCGCCAGTGGAAATTTTATGAAACCCCAATATGTGTAGCTCAAACTAGGAATAACTAAGTGTAATATAAACTGCCTTCTTGCCCAAATTATTATTTTTTTTTATTGTTGTTCAAGTTCGGTTGTCTCCATTTTCACCCCACCACACAACCTCCCACACCCATTCCCACCTCCCACCCTCAAACCTACTTCCTTTGGTTTTGTCCATATGTCTTTTATACCTGTTCCTTGATGGACCTTCCCCTATTTCCCCCCACTTTCCTTCTCCCCCCTCCCCTCTGGTTATTTTCAGTTTGTTCTTAATTTTAATATTTCTGGTTATAATTTGCTGGCTTGTTTGTTTTGTTGATTAAGTTCAACTTATAGGTGAGATAATATGGTATTTTTCTTTCACCTCCTGGCTTATTTCACTTATGGTGATGCTCTCCCATTCCATCTGTGCTGTACTGAAGGGTAGGAGCTCCTTCTTTCTTTCTGCTGCATAGTATTCCATTGTGTAACCACACCATAGTTTTTTAATTTACTCATTTACTGGTGGGCATTTATGTCGCTTCCAGTACTTGGCTATTGTGAATTGTGCTGCTATGAACATTGAGATGCATAAGTTCTTTTGGATTCGTGTTTCAGGATTCTTAGGGTATAATCCCAGCAGCAGTATTTCTGGGTCAAAAAGCAGTTCCATTTTTAGTTTTCTGAGAAAATTCCACATTGTTTTCCACAGTGGCTGCACCAGTCTGCATTCCCACCAACAGTGCACTACATAAATATAAAGAATTCACAGGACTCTACTCTGGGATGACAATCTGATTTTAAAAATGGGCAAAGGATTTGAACAGACACGTCTTTAAGGAGGACATAATGAAGACAAACAGTCATATGAAAGGACGCTCAGCATCACTAGCCATCAGAAAGATGCAAATTAAAACCACAAGGGGATACCACTTCACAAAAGTCAGAATAGCCATCATAAACAAATCAATAAAAAACAAAATATACAAAGAACTCACTCGACTTCACTCAAAGAAGATGAGCAACCCAATTAAAAAATGGGCAAAGGACTTGAACAGACATTTATCCAAGGAGGACATACAGATGATCCACAGACACATGAAAAGATGCTCGATATCGCTAGCTATCAGAGGGTTGCAAATTAAAAACACAATGAGATACCACTTAACACCAGTCAGAATGGCTACCATGAACAAAGAAACAAACAACAAGTGCTGGAGAAGTTGTGGGGAAAAGGGGACCCAAGTTCACTGTTGGTGGGATTTCAGACTGGTACAACCAATATGGAAAACAGTATGGAACTTTCCAAGAAAAATAAAAATGAACATGCCTTTTGACCCAGCAATTCCACTATTAGGAGTATATCCTAAGAACCCTGAAACACCAATCCAAAAGAACCTACGCACCCTGATGTTCATAGCAGCACAATTTACAAAAGCCAAGAGTTGGAAGCAACCTAGATGCCCATCAGTAAATGACTGGATCAAAAAGCTATGGTACATTTACACAATGGAATTCTATGCTGCAGAAAGGAAGAAGGAGCTCCTGCCTTTTGCAACATCATGGATGAAACTGGAAAGCATTATGCTGAGTGAAATAAGCCAGGTGGTGGAAGACAAATACCATATGATCTCACCTTTAACAGGAATCTAAACAACAAAACAAATAAGCAAGCAAAATATGACCAATGACACTCAAATACGGAACAGGCTGACAGGGTCCAGAGGGGAGAGGGGAGAAAATCATAGGGGAAAAGGGGAGGGACTCACGTGAATAAGTATAAAGGACACGTACAATAATTAAGGTGGGGGCGGAAATAGGAGGGAGGTGGGGAGCACGGGGGATGAGGGCAGGGCTGGGAATATAAAACAGAAAACTACTTGAATAAGAATTAAAAATAAATAAATAAATAAATAAAACAAGTGTTTGAGAGGTTGTGGAGAAAAGGGTACCCAAATTATTTTTAAGTAAATTTAATTTTACAGGAAACTAAATGTACCCTCAATATTACTTTTCCATAAGTATGTTGACTTGGGATTTAGTTCTATATTAGTATAGCAGCTAGAATTTATTCATTCACTCAGAAGTCAATAAATGCTTTGTTGCAGTTCCTTGAATCCTGAACACAAAACTAGAATGAATTGACATTATAATGATGGAAAACATGGGTTTTGTGATATAATATTCTCAAAGTACCAAATATCAAAACATATGAAAAGCATATAAAAAGTCAATTATCATTTTTATTATTGTACTGACCATTATAATCTGAGACATCTAAAAAATTAAGTATTTAAATTTTTTTATTATAAGTATATCCCTCAAAATATTACAAAAATAGTTAGATAACATTAATATTACTTCCTTTTATTAATTTGAAGGTTTTAGGTAGCTTCCAGTTTGGTAGAAGAGGAGGCAATTTTTAAATCCTCTCTTTGTGAATTTTTTAAAGATATTCCAGCAAATACAAGTTTTTGAAAATGATTAGGATTAAACATCAATGTTTTATCTCAAGCACAAAGATTACATATATAATATACATTATATATGTTATATATATTATATATGTAATATATATTATATATGTTATACATTATATGTGTAATATATATTATATGTGTGTGATATGTATATTATATATGTGTATATATCATGTAGTGCACAAATCAGAAACAAAATAAATGCAATGGCATCTTTAGAAAAGCGAGAATGAACTGGGTTCTGATAAGCCAGAGGCAGTACCAAGTCACAAAACTCTACTTGGAGAGGCAGCTGTAATGAGAATTTTTAGAGTACATAGGCAAGGCTGAAGACATTTTTATTCTTAGAAAGCCTTTTATTTTTCCCTATGAATCAGCAGATCTTTACAACCTTGAATTACAAGGGATATGTGGTTTTTGAAATGTATTCTTTTTCTGACTATCTACATTGTCATTTAGAAGATAATCATGTTTCAGAGAGAGAGGAACTCTTTTGTTAGCTTGCAATGAAGTAGGTTACTTTGGAGAGGGCAGAGGGAAACCTAAAAAAAGGAACAGTGTCCTCTGTGAGTAGGCTGAACCCTGGCTGGCTGTCATTTTTTTTTCCCATGCAGAAAAATGAGGAAAGGGTGATGAAATGCTTAACTGGAGACTGTTGGTAAAGAGAGTTACCCCTCAGAGCTAAGATCAGAGGGTTTCCATTCTCAAAGGTGTAGATTCAGGGCATTGATACTGAAATATTAGAGAGGCTTTCAGGGAACAGCATAGCTAATATGGCAGGTTGAGCACTAGCAAAAGGGAACTTCAGATTACAGGCTCTCAATAAATACTGCCAACGCTGGCTTTTCTCTTACATGACCCAAAGCTGTGTGATTTACTGTTGATCCCTTTCAGCACTGTGTATGTTTTTCCTGCTGCCAAAATATATGTCTCTCTTATTTAATATTGTCACCTATCAATTCACATGAATAAGTACTGTTTTACCCATGACCAGAATCTTTCCCTATGCCCTGTCCAGGTGCACAGCACTGCTGTTAAAAAATGAAAATATTCAGAGCTCTCACAATAATTTTATACCCTGTGGAGGATTTGCGTTTTCTGTTATTACCGTGTTTTATGAAAATATCACACTGACTTGCATATGGATGAAACTATTTTAAAGATTTTACATCCTATATTTGGTTGCATATCTGATGAAGTTACATATTACATGATTTGGTCTGATCCACATGTAAAGCTTCAGTCAAATATAAGCAAAATTACTAATAAAAAAAGCCTTAACTTCTCATACACTAGAGTAGACATCATTTTGCATATATAACCCTGCATAGTGATTTTTACTCAAAGATTGAGGAAGAAGGGATTCTGAAGGAGGGAAAGACTAAAGTAGGAAAAGTATAGGAGGAAAACCTGAATGCAGATAGATATCTGGGTGTTTGAACTACTCTACTTCTAAGTTAGCAAGCTAATCCTCTAATGAAGGCAGTATGGAAAGAGAATTTTAATGTACTCCTGCATCACCATAGGGTTTTCTCCATTCTGTTTTATTTTATTTTATTTTTATTTTAGAAGTAGAGGAAAGAAGGGAGGAGAGGGAGAGAAACAGTAATGTGAGAGAGAAATATCAATTGGCAGCCTTCTGTACATGCCTAAACTAGGGACCAAATCTGCAACCCAGGCATGTGCCCTAACTGGGTATCAAACTGGTGACCTTTCACTTTGTGGGATGAAGCCCAACAAACTGAGCCACACTGGCTGGTGCTCCATCCCATTTTCTTATTAATTCTCTGTGATGTTAACAGGTGTCTTTTTGTTTCCTTGTTGTTGTGAGAATGAAGCATCATGGTAGAGACTCATCTTTGCCATGTCAGGAATTGAATGGTGATGATGTAAAGGACTAGATTTCCAGCCCAATGCAAAGCAGTCAATCAGAAAGTATCACAATAAAAGCCTTTGTTGAAAAAGTCAAGGAGCATTTGTGTAAAACTAATGCCTTGAGGAGCTTTGGAAATAACTGATGCATGTACGGAAATAGCTTTTCACTCAAGGCATCAAGAAAAATGTGAGCATCTTGATTTGAACTGAGTGAATCTAATCATTGGTTTTATAAAATCTCATTATCAAAAACAGTGTGCTGTAAATACATTCCCTAAATCCATTGCCAACTTCCTATTGTGGTCAACCTTGATACCACCTTGGAATACAGGGCTGTCTTATCAGGGACTCAACTTTTGAAAGTCTCAACCATGCGATATCAAACATATTAAAAAGAAACCACAACCTGTGTCAAATATATTTTGACTGTAAACAAATATTTGGATTTACTATTACTCTTTTTATTACTTTATAGGTTTTCTTTTGTACTTTTAGTCAATTCATTTTTTTTTCTTTTGGTAGGCCTCTAAAATTCTCAAAGGCCTTAGGCTGAGGGATAATCCCTAATGCTGGGTGAATAAACTGGCCTTTCTGAAAAGAATAGCTCAGTCATTCTGAACAGCATTTAGAAATTTGTCCCCCTCACTGGAAAGATATAGTGAACAATTTTGGTTTATAAAAAATAACGGAATAAAGTCTTCCAATAGGCAAGTCTTTCCAGTCCATATGATTCTATCAGACTGGGTTTTTTTTTCTTTTTTTGACAAAATGCTGCTTGATGAAACTAGAGAACATAATTATATTTGCATTGTAAAACTTATAAATTAAAATCTTATTCTTCTAAATAGGGTGTTCTTAGCCAGTTATGGATGGTTAAAGAGGACTTCACTTCAGTGAGAAATCACATCTGCAGAGGAACACAACAGCAATGCCCAGGTTGTCTGAACAAACGCAAACACTTGTTTTCTGCTTCTGTACAGCCTCCATCGTGATTGGGAAATGGTGGTGTGAGATGGAGCCTTGTCTCGAAGGAGAAGAATGTAAGACACTCCCTGATAATTCTGGATGGATGTGTGCTACCGGCAATAAAATTAAGACCACAAGAGTAAGTTCACTTATTTCTAATGTCTTGCGAATGATACTAACTATAGTTTTCCTTTGCGTTGTACAAAGATCACTCAGGGAAGCTTCGAACAGGAAAGAAAAGGCCTTTTCCCTTATAGAAAGCATTCTTTACCATCTTGACCAGTGTTTATCCACCAACCAGAACTTAGAGATTGAAGTTAAGTTTTCTACACTGAGCAGTCCAGTGTTTCTGCTACTGGCTCATAAATACAGCTACATTTCAGTGAAGCAATTATTTGGATAATTCATCCAACATCTATGGTGCTCATAATAGATAATAAAATGAAGATGTTGTGTAATTTGTCCACATAGTTTGTTGAAATAGTTTACATTTAAGTAAACTATTCCTTTTAAGGAATCCTCTCATGATCTTATAGGAAAATGAAAGGTTTCTGTGATGTAAATAATCATTCCCTGATTACTCTGGTTAAATCGGAAGTTGTGTTCAAAATGTATACCAACCTGTACTGTCAGACTACCAACCCATCAGGATTTGTGTCATAATGCTAGAGCAGGATGAAGAGGTCCAGCTAGGCCAGCCATTGACCTTCTGTACACTGGACCATAAGAAAGTCTAAGGGTCCTAAAGGGCGGGTTGGATGCTCACAACACTTAAGGCAATATTTCTTTACTAGTACAAAGTTATGTTACTATTTTAACAATCAGTATGACCACATATATGTGCATCATGTGAATATCAGCCCTTTTGTGTGTGTATATAGTTTAATGTATTGTATGTTTTTTAAAGGAAGTTCCACCAATTATACATCTCAATATTCTGACCTTGTAATCTTCCAAAAGAGTGACTCAAACTTAAATAAAGCAATTCTGATTCTAATTTCTGTAATATGAATCATAACTTGATCTTCTTAGTACTATCTTTTCAAAAATTAAAATTGGTTCTTGCAGCTCTGTGATATAGAAAACAAAATAACGTTTCATAATATCATATTAAATGCTTAATTTTTCACATATAAAATGGGTTGAGATATTTGCGTGTCAAATTTAGTTTCCTATATTAATCACTTTAGCTAGTAAATGGCCATACCTCCCTGGCTTGCAGCCAAGAGATTTCTGAATCACCCTACTTTAATATACATTTTTAAGTACCCAAGAAGTTCAGCTTGGATTATTTTATTTCATTTTAATGAAACACCTACAAAAATAAGCCCAGTTTCTGCAAATTATCCACAAAATTATCCATTTAATTACCCAGTACTGTTTGGGTTTCAGGTTTTCCTTTGGTTGCAATTTGCTGAAAATGATTTTACTAAGTAATTTGAAGATGCTCATACAAGTTATTTTTAAACTACCCTGAATTGTGGCCAGTGTAATTAGAGAAGTATGATTGAAATCTGATGAACATTATTTTAAACATGTTGCTGATTTACAGGGTGGGCAAAAGTAGTTTACAGTTGTGAGTACGTGGAACAGAGTTTATTCTTGCATGATTATTTATTGATTATTGTATTGTTTATTTGTGTTACAACCATAAACCTACTTCTGACCACCCCTGTATTTTCTGCTAAATCTCTGTTTTCTATTCCAAATGATAACTGATTACCCTTTATTGATGGTAATCCCTGCTCTCATGGTGCCTCCAGACTTGAAACTCAGTAAAGAACAACATGCAAGTCAGGTTATTTCCAGATTTAAATAGGTAAAATTCCAAGAGTACCTATGAGGAGACTCTTTGGAAGCTAGAACATAAACAAAAACAAAACACAGAAATTGTTGATGCTATCTTTGTGTGACCTATGTGACTTGCTTCAATTCAGCCTCCATAGAGTATATTTTAAAAGCATAGAGCATGTAGTAAATACGTCCTAGATATTTTGCAACATCACAGAAGCACAGTGCAGTATCTGATCACTATAATAGAGGCTGGAGCACACTGTATCTGCTAGTGCCCTAGGTGGGCTGAATGTAGCCCAGACAGTTGAGTGTAGAAAAGAAATAATTCTCCTTTGCCACAGGTTTGAAAGCAAAGATGTACCTGTTCTGATGTGTGTATCTAATTCAAGCAAGGAAATGAGAAACTATTCTACAGCTTTTGAGGGGCACATCAGTCAACTGAGAATTCTCAAGTCTGTCTTTAGAGAAGGAAAAAGAAAACACTAGAAAAAGCTGTACTTTTTAAATTTTTAGAGGACTCAGACATTTCTATTGACTTACAATCCCTGTCCCCACTTATATCAAGAAATGCATAATAAAATAAACACTTTTAAATACAAAGGTACCAATTAAGTCCAGATGATACATACAGGATCTTTCCATTATGTATAAATGACATGCCAACAACAGTCTTTAGATCATATGCTCTGAGAATGTGTTTTATATCAATTTTTCTAGTATGCCCTATGCATTTTTCCTCATTAGAGAATGATGTGTCTACTCACTTCAAACACTGACTCTACCAATTTAAATTTTGAAAGAGTTTAATTCACAGATGTACTTCAATTTGAATAACATGTTTTTATTTTTGTTTTTACCTAAGAGGTGATCTTTAGGATAAAAAAAATCTTCCAGTTCCTATCAAAATGAAAGGGGAAATAAAGAAAAATCACCTTTTTTGTTCTTATGTGTAAGATTGATTCAAATTTTCAAAGAGAATGCTCTCTGGAGAAAAATAAAGAAACATACCCAGATTGTTAATGACAAACTGAGGGTTTACTTTATACATTATTTTTAAAATTAACTCCAATGTAAAAACATTTGCAAGTAAGATTCCTGGCACATCATTGTTTTCCCCTATGTAGGTTTTTAAAAACTTTCCTGTTAGAGAGATTACTTCCCAAATAATCCTCCTAAACCAAAATTCTCAGCGGTCTTTTAAGCGTAGATGAAAGATGCCTCAAAGTATAGTCTAATTCATATCCTTGTGTTTTTTTTTTTGAAAGGGGTAGAAAGTAGAAATTCATTGCTTCATTTAGACATGCAGACAGCCCAGATTGAGAAGTAGCCAAGGTAAGAGGCCACACTCTAATGGTAAATGATAAGTGTTAGAAAATTTGATCTCAGTGACAATATAACACAAAGAAGCAAAGTAAATAGAATTAGACAAAGGCTTTCCTTTTAGGAGACTTGAAAGAATAAATCTTAGGGAAAGAGGAAGCTTCCTGAATCAATGCCACCTACGGAAGCTTCCAGTAGAATAAAGCTGGTGACAGACACCCTCCTGAAGAGGTGCTTGGTTTTCTGGATGAAGTGCCATGGCTAAATTTTAACCCTGTCCCTGCTTGATCATTGTTTCAATTGTTTTATTAAAATTACTTTATTGGTAGTTTACAGCAAGACTAATGTACTTAAATATTAACTAGAAAAAAATGTCCTATGGTTTTAGATACCTACTGGTCTATTTCTTTTCTTTAAACTCATATAGTTGAAAGGCAATAGCTCATGCATCCAGGAACAAATCTATATACTGTGTATTCAGTAACATTGGCTTTCTTTAGAAAGACATACCTCTCCATAAAGGAAATAAGTTGTTTGACACAGCTGTAATAATTCACAGGTAAAAAGTGAACATTGGTTGTTTGGGGATAAAAAGAAGAAGGAAATGAAATGAACAGAAAATCTATACAAGTCACTTGGAAAGAAAAATAAGCAGATTAAAATAGAACACAATCTGGTATAGTACCTGGAAAAGTATTGTGCAACTTTGGGCTTCCTACAACCCAGTGTGTTAATGACTTTCAGAGAGTGAAAAAATAAAGTTAGTTCACAATGCAGAACCAAATTTCATCCCCTAACAGGGTGAATGGACAGAACTCAGATTGCACACATAACCACTAATGCCATCTGGCCAGTTCCCTGTTTTCTGTGATCAACTCAACACAAATCCACCACAATCCTTTGTTCATTAGTCTCTTGGGCCCATCCCACTAATGGTGATTCTGAATTTGCTTATCTCCATGATATACATGTTTTATTATTGAAGGTAAAGTACTAGCTTTGACATACTTCAGTTTTTTTCAATCAAAATCCCACTAGGTGTGAAGTGCTCTGAGGGCCTTTACAATCATGATCTCTATTTCATTTTGCATGAACTGTCTTTAAAATAGAGGAGTTAGAGGTGTGGCAAGAGAGAGGCAGGAAGAAAGAAAGAGATGGATGGGTATCTGGAGATTGCAGAAAGAAAGAATGAACCAGCTTATGCTAGCACAATATCACAATTGCCCCTGGCTCCAAGTGAACTCATTCAGTTCTTTAGCCAATAAATATGTTTAAGCCTCTACTCTGTAAAGGTAGTGTGTAAAGGTCTTGAGGATGTGATGGTAGACATGACAGAATACCTGGTCTTCCATGGGGGACAGGGCCCGAGGGTGAATGGTGTGATGCTAGAAATAAAAAAATGGTGATTTTTGTGAATATCACTTTCTCCCTCCTTTGGTGAAAAAGAAGACAATGAAAACAGAAGGTTATGTATGCCACTGGAATGTAGGAAACAAAGGTTTGGCAGCATTTGTTATTTATATACTAAGAAGATACAAAAAGTGTGTGAAGATTTTTCACACATTCTACTCCTGGCCCAACCAACTTTTAAATGTAGACTTTTATTATTGTTTCTACCCGGCCCTGAAAACTTCAAGTATACTCCTAAGTATACTCCCTGGACTCAGACACTGAATTTATAAGAAAAATGCCTTATGCTCTAAATACCTTGGCAATGACTTCACCTTATGCCACTCCTCTATATTTTACCACAGGCCAACATGACAAAAATATGGAGTGACCTACTCAATTCAAGTTCTCATCAGACACAGTACTGACAGTGTTATATGCAGAACCCAGCCCAAAATTGAAACATGGGGCCCCTTTTTAAAAAATTACTAATAATTTCAAAATGGCAACAAGAGGTCATTAAGCCAAGTGTGGGACCTTTTCAGCACAGGGCTTTGTGTAACTGCATAGGTCTCATGTCTATGAAATCAGTTCTGGTCATAGGAACTGATTTCATAGACATGGCTCTAAAACTGTCTCCTTAGTGTGGCAAAATTCATTTAATAAGTTGATAAAATATACAGTAGTCTGTTGATATGCTTTGATCACCACTTGAGAACTATTGTTCTAGACATTAATATTTTTTTACTTCAGGTTGCTTGAAAGAAGCAACATCCTAAAAATTCAAAATGTTCTCAGTTTTCAACCTCATCACCTTTCTTTGTGCCTTCATTTTTTTTTCTTTTTTCCCTGAAATTTCTTTCTTTCTTTGGTTACAGATCCACCCAAGAACCTAACAGAAGCATTTGTTGTAGTAATACAGGAAAATCAACTCTGCGGAAAATACATTTTAAGAATTTAAAACATCTAGCACATTACAAGCCAAATGGATTTATTTGCACTTTGACTCATTACCAGATAATCACAGTACTTTAACTGTGTGTCATGAAATATCCTATAGTGGGAAGACCAGAGTTTTTGACCAACATCATGGAAAGTGGGTTTTTAAAAGATTTTCTCAATGAAAATTTTGGGGATTATGAAGAATGATCAACTGTCTTCTAATTTGGATCTATAGTTACTTTGTACTATTTCAAATATATGTATATATAATATTTTGAAATATTATATATTCTCTTCAAGATATGATCTACCACAGTTTGAGGCACCTGGTGTATCTCTCTGAATTTTGGATGCTTTGTTCTGTTTCCTTTTGTCGTCATTTTTTTTTTCTATTGGCAAGGAAGATGTGCCCCTTTGAGAGTTCAGCGGGGCACTTGCACTGGAAGGCCAGCTACAGGTGGACTCCTGGAATCTGAGGCATCATAATACTGAATCAAGAGCTTCCTTCTGTTTCTACCAGATGCCCAAGGAAGCAAGTGACCTGTTTTATTGCTTTCTGCCCTGTGTGATATTAGCATGCAAGCTTGGCTTACATAACCATACTTTATAGTCAATTGATATATAATAACTGTTTTAACCTCTTCCAGGAAAATATTTTTAGAACTACTAGCTTCCACACAAAAAAGAAAGAGAGGACGTTAGAGGGAGCTACTCCACCATGCTGTTAACTCTGGCAGAGTTGTGGTAGAATATGGATCCCTGTATTAGTAAGTCCTGTAAATACAATGTCTGGAGGCTCTGTATAACTGTCCTAGACTGCAGAAATGCACTCTGATTAAGCCCAAAGTTTGGCATCATTAAGTACTTAGCGCTGTAGCAACAAGTCTTATCATAGCATCATTTTCTATTTTGATTTGCTTTTTCTAAGAGTATTCAGATCTCTTCTGGTGAACTAGGAAGACCATTAAAGCAATTGGGTTTCAGAATAATCTATGTGACCAAATGTTGGATGGCCCTATTAAAGTGGTAAATAACTTCTTTCTAGACTTACTTGTCCTCTTTGTTTGCCAGCTATTTCTCCTGAGTCCATTATGGCTAAATCAAGAGAACATCCCACTTAGAAATTTGAAGTCAGTCAGAATTTTTTCACAAAATCTTCATTGCCATTTCAGCCACACTTTCCAAACCTGATACTGGGAAACTCAGAAACCTGTTATTATAACTTCCAGATACTCAACCAGCAAGATGAAAGTCAACTATCATTTTAGGGCTTTCGCAGTGAGCACTTGGATGATACATATGGGGCACACCTCCCAAAAAGTACTTATTGCCCATCTTCTCTTTTTGAGAGTTACTAAGCTGATACTTACATGAGGGAAATACCTACTTAAGTTCTAGTTTAACTGGAGATAGAATAATAGTACTGTATGCTCCAATTACTTATCATATTGCAATTATATCTATTTTTTTCTCCCAAGCCTTTTCTGAAATGTATGTTGTTTAGGGCCTCTTATTAGATGAGCATCACAGTGAGTCCCTAGTCTGGACATTTTAATGTTAATCCTCAGGTAAAATCCAAAAATGTCTTCATCTCTACTTTGCACATTGAGGTCTCATTGAATGTGTGAACATTCCAACTAGATAGACTCTACCTCTCGAATGGTTACAAAACCATCCAGAAATGGAAATAGAATCCTCTTTGCAAAATTTAGGCTTCCTAAATATTTTCAGTTACTTGTTAGAAAGTAGCATAACATTTATACCAGAAAGTAAGAATTACTTGAATTCATGGTTCATAGACAACTACCAAGTAATATATTAGAAATTTCCTTTCATGTGTGCACTTTTGAGTAAAAAGTATAATTCATAACTCAAAGACTTATCTAGAACAGTACATTCCAAAATATACTTGGGAACAACTTTTAAACAAAATAAAATAGAAATATTTACTGAGGGAATTTCTGGAGTCTTTAATACATGAAAAGATACTGTGTGTCTTCTAGAAAGACTAGAACAGTGGGAGCCAAGTAAAAATCTGCCAGAATCCGGGCATGTTGAGTAGTCATTTGAGTAAAAGAGAGCTCATTTTTGGCCTAATTAGAAGGTACAAGAAATTATTTCTGTGTGAAAATATAGTAACTGTATTAACATATCTTTACTTTTTCAAGGAAACCACACATGTGAAATTTTATATAAAACCTGATAATATTCTTAAATATGATAACTAAAACGAGACTATTTCCATTAAAAAGTCCTGCAACATTATTATTGCTTCAAATTCCCTGATCACATGGCCTTTTCTATAAGATAAGTGTTTTTTAAATATCCTTTTAAAAGTGTGGCCTTGAATTAAAAAAAGCCAATGAGAAGAAAAAGAATATTCTCTATTCTGTGGCCTCATACATACAGATCCGTTTCATAATTTAAAATATGTGGAGGTGCAGCTTTTTCTACTATGTAACCAGGGCCCATAAGTCAGTGAAAAAGCAAGTCTAGAGGTCCAGGTCTGTTAGTTCACTCCTTATTCAGTCACTTAATGCAACAGACTCCCTCGGAGAGACCTAGAAAAAGAGAGGAGCAAAAAAAAAGAACACATCAGAATCAGGCAATTATCTAATAGAACTGTTCAAATATTTTTAAATGTCATCAAATTTAATTTATATTTATCCAAGTTCTTTACACAAATGTGTGAACTATCAAATTCTGTTTAGATTTGACTTGCCCCAGTTTAAGATATTCAATAGCTACCATCTGCCTAATGAATCTGAACATGTATGGTTTTAAGACTATGTATTTGTGATAATAAAAAACCCAGTGTGGTATGACTACTGTTGGTTTGGGGCTTATGCATCAAGTATAATGCTATACCAAAATTAGAGCAAATACAAAGCATTTCATCCAGAGCCCTTCTTTTGGTAAAAAAAGAAAATAATTTGTTCTATAAAACAAAATTTTTGTAAGATATAGTTTATTTGTGTATGTGTGATTGGGTTTATGTATTAATGGACTTGGCAAGTACATTGAAGTTTCACTATTTGGCTTTCATCCATGATAGAATGATGAAGAATGTTTCACCAATACACAATTCAGCATTTTTTTCTGGTCAAATGCAATGTAATTTTCACAAAGCAATATAGTGATTTTATTGTGCAGTATATTGTGCCATCTTGCTGCTGTCACCGATATGATAAGTTATGACAGGTATAAATATGTTTATATGAGGAGATTCACACATTTCTCACCTTTGTGGCATGTTCACTCCCTCCTGGAAGGTTAAATGTCATGTCAAAATATGAGTTTCTCTTCTAATTATACTTGACAGCCCCATTTTAGAAATCTATTAGGACCTGACTGACAGAGAAGTGTATTATATCTCCTTGCATGAGCTAGCTACTTTCTAAATAAAAGATCCAGTGTCTAGCAAATTCTAGGGCTCAGATCACATCCATCTAGTTTATAAATATCAGGAAATAAGATAAAAGTCACTCAGGAATGTAGGGACTTGGGACAAGAATATGATCCTAGTACCCATGGATGCAACAAAAAAGTGACAAAATAGAACCATATTCACTCGTCAAAGTAAAAGAAGCAATTTGCTGTGCATACACACATACCCCCTAATCCTCTGCTATTGAAGGGTTAGAGATTTTAAAGGAGAAAGATGGTGGCAAAGTAGGAGGATATGTAAGAGACCTCCTCCCAGAACCAAACTGGAAATAAAACTAAAGAGGGGAGTAGTCACCCAAAATAAACTGAATACCACCTAAAAAAAGAGAGAGACTTTTAATCACCTTGAGGTGGGTAGGAAGGGTGGGGTCAGTTATGAGCTCATTTCACAAAGACAGTGGACCAATGCTGTGGGAGCTTCCCCTTGAGAGGAAAGAAGCTAGATCCACAAATGGGGTCACCAAGCGCAGAGCGTGCCAGCGCTGTGATCAGCTGACCAGAGCAGTATCCTACAGTGAAACGGTTTTCCTTTCACTCGGGAAAGACGAAACCTGTTGCAGACAAAGCTATTTCTTTAACTTTTAAACGGGCCAAAGCGCAGGTCTTGCGTTCACAGCCGCTCACCTTGGGCCCCAGTGACAGGAAGGCAGCACCATCTGCAGTCTGGCAAGCAGAGTCTAGATGGGAGATGCTGAGGACAGACATGGGGGAGCAGCTGTGAGGCTTTCATTGCCAGGGTATCTATCCCTGGATTCCGAAGGGCCATCTTTCTTGAGAATAACAAGACCCTCCCAGGGGGAAAGCAATTACCAGACCCTGTAAAATATCACTTGCTCCACCTGCCCTATGGAATCCTGCTCACCACAGCCTGAATATTTTTTCCTTTTATTTGTTTTGTTCTGGTTTTTGTTTTTTTTTTCTGTAGGATTTCTTCTTTTGCTCTTTTTCCCCCCATCCTTCATTTTAACCCTTGCTGAGGACACAGCAACATATACAAACTCAGGGGGTATCAGAGACTGGTTGTAGGGCACAGCCATGCCATACACTCTGCTGGTATACAGATGGGTGCTTCCCCCTCAAAGAAGAGCTATAGAAACATTCTTGGTTCCTGGCAGTCCCAAAATATGGACTCTGGAGGCCCCATCTATTAGCCTACTTGGGCATTGCTGCCCCCTGCCCCCCCGGCCCCCACCAAGTATACAGAAATAATCCTGAACAGACTCACACTAGTGGCATGGAGGTGGGGAATCACACCCACCATCTTCCCTGAAGTCTGAAAGGCACTGACATGGGAGATCCAGGAGTCCCCTAACCCCACCAGAAGCCCTATTTTAAAAAGTCAGGTCCACAACTAGGCTAAGACTGACAGAAGTAAATCAAGCAGTTACTTGGGTCATTTGCTGACATACCCCTAGAGCTATTGCTGTTAAAACCCAGCTTTGCAGAGTAGCTTGGCCCATTCTGGGTGCAGTCAAGCCTGGAGGAATCAGCCATAAACTGTAGATAACTGACATCTCTGAGTAGGTTGCTGAGGGCTGAATGTAGACAGCATGTGACACTGGCTTATACCAACCTCAGATACATCAGAGCCATATCCAAAGGGAGAACTAGCATACACGTACAGAACTCTGCTGAGATGGATCTCACTTTATTCTTATAATTACTTTCATTATTTTTTCTTTTTCATAGTTTTGTTATTCTCTTTTTCTTCTCTTTTTGATTCTCTATGTTCTCTTTCAAATCCTTATTTTACCCTCACCTTTAATTACCTCATTGTTCCCTTCTACTTTCCTTTTCTTATATTTGTTATTCTTTGTCTTTCTTTGTCACTTTTCCCCGTTTTCCTCTTTCAGTTTATCAGTTGTATTAGTTCTCATCCCTTTTCTCCTCTCATAATCATTTTTCTTTTTTTTGGTCTTCTTTTATTGTTTATTTTTTTCTTTTTCTTTCTTTGTTCCATTCCTCTACTATTTCACTGCTCTTCCTGCTTTTATTCTTTTTGGCTCTTTTGTCATTGATATTGCTGTTGTGGTTGCAGGGTGGTGCTTGTTTGAGTTTTGGTTTTTGTGTTGCTTTGCTTTATTTTGTTGCTACCTGCACAACAGCATAAAAATATGAAAGGGGTAGAACTTCACAAACAAATAACCAGAGAGAAGATACAACCAAAAAATGGGTCAATAAGAATCAAGGCCCAACTATAACAGGAGAGTCCACAAGAGCATCCAGATAAAGAGAGAAAGAAGACTGCACCACTGAGTACCATAGTACACCTACCACATAAGGCTACCCTACAAGACAGGGAGAAAAGGTAGATCTATCTAATATGTAGAAACATGGGGAAACAAAGAAACAACCTTCAAATGGGACTCTTCAGATAAAGAACTCAATGAAATTGAGAAAAGCAAATTATAAAAAACACAGTTCAAAGTAATTGTTGTAAGAATGTTCAAAGAACTTAAAAAGAACTACACCAGCATAAAGAAGGACATAAAAACTATAAGTAAGCCTTGATTGGCATAGATCAGTGGGCTGAGTATGAGCCTGCAAACCAAAGGGTGGCCAGTTTGATTTCTGATCAGGGCCCACGCCTGGGTTGCATGCCAAGTCGCCAGAAGGGGGTGCACAAGAGGCAACCACACATCGATGTTCTTCTCCCTGTCTTTCTTTTTTCCTTACCCTCTCTCTAAAAAATAAATAAATAAAATATTTTTTAAATAAAAAGTTCCCTCTTTTAAAAAAATGATAAATAAGAATGAGACAGTAATGAAGAAAGAATACACTGCAAGATATTAAAGGCAGGCTAGACAAAGCAGATCAAATCAGCAATTTGGAAGACAAGGTAGAAAAAACATTTACTTAGAGCAACAAAATGAAAAAAGATTTTAAAAGAATGAGAATAGATTAAGGGAGCTTTGGGACAACCCGAAACGTAACAATATGCATATTATAGGAATAGCAGAATGAGAATAAAGAGAGCAAGAGATAGAAAATCTGTCTGAAAAAAATAAAGAAAGAAAACTTCCCTAACTTGTTGAAGGAAAAAGTTGCACAAGTTTTAGGACGCACAGAGAGTTCCAAGTAAAAAGAATCCAAAGAGGTCTACACCAAGGCATACCACAGTTCAAATGTCAAAGTTTAAAGAAAAAGAACAACTTAAAGGCAGCAGGAGAGAAAGTTACCTACAAGGGAGCTCTAATAGAGCTGTCAGTTGATTTCTCAATAGAAGCATTATAGGCCAGAAGGGATTGACAGATAGTATTGCAAGTAATAAAAAGCAAAGACCTGCAACCAACATTACTCTATCCAGCAAGGCTTTCATTTAAATAGGATGACAAAATAAAGAGCTTCCCATACAAAAATGAAAAGCTGAATGAGTACATTTCCACCAAACCAGCATTGCAAAGGATAATAAAGGAACTACTTTAAGAAGAAGAAATAGAGGAATATGAGTACAAAGAAAAAAAGGACAATGAATAAGAACCTATAAATAATAAACTTAAATGTAAATGGTTTAAGTACTCCAATCAAAAGACATAAGGTGGCTGAATGGATAAGAAAACATGACCATAATATATGCTATCTACAAAAGACTCACTTCAGAAGAAAAAATATACACGTAGTGAAAGTTAAGGGATAGAAAAAATATTCCATGCAAATGAAGACCAAAAAAACTGGGATAACAATACTGTGTGACAATAGATTTCTAAACAAAGGCCATAATAAGAGACAAAAAGTCACTACATAATTCTTAAAGGTTCAGCCCAACAGAATGTAAATGCTTGTAAACACTATTCACCCAATATATGTTCACCAAAATATATAAAAAACATCCTGGAGAATTTCAAGAAAGATATCAACAGCAATATAGTCATAGTAGGGGATTTCAATACCACACTGTCAGCAACAGACAGATATTCCAGACAAAAAATCGACAAAAATATAGCAGCATTAAACACTACACTAGACCAAATGGATTTAATTGATGTTTACCAGCGTATCAACTCAAGCAAAATATACATTCTTTTCAAATGTGCATGGACCATTCTTAAAGATAGACCACATCCTATGTTTCTCAAACTAACAACTATCTTTCTCAAACTATTCCACAAAATTCAAGAAAAGAAAAGACTTCCAGACTCTTTTCACAAGGCCAGTATTATCCTAATTATAAAACCAACTAAAAACACAAAAAAGAAAAAAAAATTACAGGCCAATATCTCTGATGAACAGAGATGCTAAAAACCTCAACAGAATATTAGCAAACTGAATCCGGCAACATATCAAAAAGATCATACACCACAATCAAGTGGAATTTATTCCAAGTATGTAAGAACAGTATAATATTCACAAATCAATCATTGTGATACATCACTTAAGAAAAATGAAAGACAAAAATCACATGATCATATTAATAAATGCAGAAAAATCTTTTGATAAAATCTGGTACCCACTTATGATAAAAAAAACTCCCAGCAAAGTGATATTAGAGGGAGCATACACCAATGTGATAAAGGCCATATATGAAAAACCTACTGCTAACATCATATTCAATGGGCAAAACTAAATCATTTTCCTTAATATCAGGAACAAGATGGGTGACCACTTTTATTCAACAGAGTTTCAGAAGTCCTAGCCGCAGTTATCAGATAGGAAGAAGAAACAAAAGTCATCCAGATTGGAAAGGATGAAGTAAAACTCATTATTCACAGACAACATGATATTGTGCATAGACAACCCAATAGCAAGACACAAAGTTGATATTCAGAAATTGATGGCATTTTTATACACCAATAATGAACTATCAGAAAGAAAAACTAGAAAAAATTCCATTTACTATTGCAACAAAGAAATTAAAAATAAAGTACCTAGGAATAAATTTAATCAAGGAGGTAAAAGACCTGTATTCAAAAAACTTTAGTCCTCTAAACAAAGAAATTGAGGAAGGTGAAAATATGTGGAAAGATATGCCTTGTTAATGGATTGGGAGAATTAACATTAAAATGCTCATAATGCCCAAAGCAATCTATATATTCAATGCAATTCCTGTGAAGATATCAATGGCGTATTTCATAGAACTAAAAGAAATACTCCAAAAATTTATACAGAACATAAAAAGACCCCTAATAGCCCAAGCAATCTTAATAACAAAATTGAAGGGATCATGATACATGGTATCAAATTATACTACCAGGCCACCGTAATCAAAACAGTCTGGTACTGGCATAGTAACAGGCACATAGATCAATGGAACAGAATAGAGATCCCAGAAATAAAACTACATCTTTATGGTCTATTAATATTTGACAAAGAAGGCACAAGCATACAATAAAATAAAGACAGTCTAATAAATAGTGTTGGGAAAACTGGACTGGTATATGCAAAAAAAAATTAAACTAGGCCACAATCTTACACTGTACACCACAATAAATGCAAAATGGATAAAAGCCTTCAATATAAGTCATGATATCTTAAATATTCTACAGAAAAACATAGTTGTAAAATTCCAAATATCCCACATAGCAATATTTGTGCCAATATATCTCCTAGGGCATGGGATATAAAGAAAAGAATAAACAAAAAGGACTGCAATCAAATTAAAAAGCTTCTGCATGGCTAAAGGAACCATCATCAAAATGAAAAGGGAACCCATTGTATGGGAGAATATATTTCTTGTCCAATGATACATTGGACAAGGGTTTAATCTCCAAAATATATAATGAACATGTATGACTCAACACCAAGAAGACAAACAATCCAATTTAAAAATGATCAAGGAAACTGTTCTCCAAGGCGGACATATAGATAGCCCATAGACATATGAAAAAATGCTCAACATCATTAGCCATCAGAGAGATGCAAATTAAAACCACAATGAGGTATCACCTCACACCCGCCAAATGGCCTTCATTAATAAATCAACAAATAACAAGTACTGGCAAAGATGTGGGGAAAAGGGGAGCGAGCCCTGGTGTACTATTGGTGGGAATACAGATTGGTGCAGCCACTATGAAAAACAGTATGGTGTTTCCTCAAAAAAAAATACAAATTGCCTTTTGACCCAGTCATTCTGCTGTTGGAATGTACCCTAAGAATCTTGAAACACTAATTAAAATGAGTTTATGTGCTTCTATGTTCATAGCAGTACTATTTACAATAGCCAAGATCTGGAAATGGCCTGATTGCCCATCAGCAGCTGTGTGGATAAAACAACTGCAGTACATTTACACAATGGAATAATCACAGCTGAAAGAAAGAAGGAATTTCTACCTTTGCAACAGTGTGGATAGAACTGGAGACTATAATGCTAAGTGAAATGAGCCAGTCAGTGAAAGACAAATACCATATGATCTCACTTATAAGATGAATCTAATAAACAAAATAAACTAATGAGCAAAATAGAACCAGAGGCACAGAATCATGAAACAGACAGTTATAAAAGAGGAGGAGGTGACTGACTGAAAAAAGGTGAAGTGATTAGTCAAAGAACATATATGAAAGACCTATGAACATGGACAATGATGTGGGAAATAGCTTTGGGAGTGGGGGACAGGCTGGGTGGAGGGGGGCAAAGGGCTAAAAACTGGGGCACTGTAATAGTATAAACAATAAAATATTTTTAAATAATAAATAAATAAATACTTTAGGCTGAATAGGCCTGAATTTTTTTCTTCTTAAAAGATCTCAGGGACATAGCATTAGATGTTGTGGTATGCGCATATCATTGACCAACCAGTGGCTCTCATTTATTTTATTTATTTAGATACTTTTGTTTCATTTCAATAAATGTCAAGCTCTCATGTTTTCATATTGGGAGCTAGTTACATTACTAAAATATAATAAATGATTACTAAATACAAAAGCCAGGTACCCCTACCATAACTCACTATATTTATAGACCAGTAATATTTATCCAGTCCTAATTCCCAGCTGCTCAGAGGGGCTGCAACTCAAGAGTAGAGTCACATGAATGCTATAAGAAAAACCCGAGGCAGACTTACCTGAAGACAGTCATTCTCAATAGTGTGGCTAGGGCACAATGGATCCATGTGACCATACCTCATGCAGTGCGTTGGAAGTGGCTTCTTACTATTAATAAATTCTGCAAATTTATTTTTGAAGGAATCTTAACTGGCTAAGGGTAGTTCTCTAACAAAGCCTAAAAGGCAGGTAATACAAGTTAGTTAACTAGATTCACCTGTCAGTGCCTAAGCACACAGTGACACTGTGATAAAGGTAGAGACATAGCTTCCTGCAGGAGTTCTAGCTGCCATTATTTGGTCCTAGTTTATTGTTGCGATG
Source organism: Sturnira hondurensis (assembly GCF_014824575.4). NCBI lineage: Eukaryota > Metazoa > Chordata > Mammalia > Chiroptera > Phyllostomidae > Sturnira > Sturnira hondurensis. Next base: position 15,074,171 of record NW_028075471.1, read on the forward strand.
AAGCATTAGGGAGCCTGTTTGGCCCAATTATTCCACCTTTTCTTTTTTAGGAAAACTAGAGATTCATAAATCTCCAAATGTTATATATTTATAACCCTTTGAATTTTTGTTAAAAGCTATGGCTGAAGACTCCTCTGATTACAAGACACAAGTTTGAAACCTGACCCTAAAATTACATGATTCTCATGGACTTTATTCTCACATGCTCCCTCTGTAGTAGAAAAAGTGGTGGAGATGGAATCAGTTTGCAGTTCATTGTACATAATCTGCAGCCTATCTTACTTTTGCTGCTGAGAATACTGTAAGTACAGAAATAGACATCAGTTATCCTTGATTGAGGGCATGCAAGGGTGCGATAAGGTGTCAACCACTGTACTCCAATAGAGTAAATGGATTACACTTCCATAGATTCCAACGTTGAGGTCACCAATCTAGTGTGAGAGAAAAATTTAGGGACCAGAAGAAAGCAGATCCCACAGCCAATACTGAAAGACTTGAGGAGCTTGTACATTTAGTTAAAAGAATTCTGGGTCCTGGCTGCCCAGTGGAAAATGGCCTCTTCTCCCACCTTCCACACACACCCGTCCACATTGTGAATTCTTAACTTCTTTGTCTCTTGCCCTGTATCCTCTTCAAGATAGACTGAGAAGCTCCCATAGTTTTTCATCCCTCTCACCCTGTCATTTACCTCACCACTGTCACATTTCCCCTTTTTCCTTTCACATTTCAGGACTAAAAAAAACCCGTATATACTGAAAAAGAGCTCTACAATTATAATCCAAAAGAGCTCCCCCACAAAATTTGAGTCTTTGCTCTTCACTTGTAACCTCTCCCTCAAAGAGTTTTCAGGTCTGTAAGACGAAGATTGTTATACAGAATTTAAAGGTGACAGGAGAACTAGGAAAACAGAAAAGAAAATGAAAGTGTTTTTTTTTAATATAAAGCAGTAGTTAAGCTATTATTATTATTGTTATTATTATATTTTCAGACTACTCCTGTGTATCACCTAAAAGCTTCATGTATCTGTGCTAGCTTCACTCAGGCCAAACAAAAAATTAAAAAGCCAAAATATCATTTTATAGTCTCTTTTTGGAAAGCTCAAAGACTAGACAAATACTTTCTCAACTCTGTAGAAGTCCCCATTTGCCATTGCTAATATTTTTAAACCACTGGCAAAATGCCAGTATAATCCACACTTGAGCAAATGCCATTGACACAAGCAAGTAATTGCATGCTGGAGAAGATACCTTGCTGGTGTCCACAATGTTTATTTGTAACTTGAATTGCTAATAGGCTGAGCCATCTGGTGTGCAAGAAAATTTTCAGCAACTACACACAATTTCATCACCAGGCTACACTTTCTCCACACCCAACCCTCTTGTCATCCAGGCTAATCATCCAAGGAAACTCACAGGTAACCCTATCACTGCAGAGTTGTGACCTTTCATGCCTGGTTTTACAACCAACTCACTGGTAATGTGACTAAGTATAGTTGTAGTTGTTAAAAAACCAGGAGTCTAAAGTCTATACTGGTGACCTTGAAGTCAGCCTAGGGCAAGATTCCAGAGTAAATGGTTTAAGAAATTTTTGTGAACATTGAAGGAAACAGTAGTCACCAAGAATCAGCTTGGGTTCACTGAGGAAAAAAAAATCATACTTGGACACCTTTTTTCATTAGCCTCACTATTTTCTTTAACTAGTCTGAAGGATTTTAAAAAGATGATGAATATGTCTAGATTTTAGCAATGTGTGAGTTCAGGCCAAAGATTAGCAAACTATGGGCCTTAACTAAATCTGATCAGTAGCTTGTTTTTGTAAATGAATAAAGTTTTATTATAACTCAGTCACTTGTTTACATGTGGGCCACAGCTGCTTTTGCACTATAACAGTTCAATGGCTGCAACAGAAATCTAATGGCTCAGAAAGACTACATCATTTTTCTTTGCCCTTTATACAGTTTGCCAACCCCTAGTCCATTATGGAGAAGGCTGAACGATATTTAAAAGTTGTGAGTTGTTTGCAGCCAAGAGCAATTTAAACTGCCAGATCAGACATGCAGATGTCCCTTAAATGCTCCAGAAGCATTTGTCATCAGCCAAGATAGGTCTTCCTTCCCAATTTCAGCAGCATCTGCATCTGCAAAGTACAAAATTTTGGCCACACCTGGAGCAAGCCTGCTCCATTGCTAATCAGTCAGGTTAAGCAACACTGGCATGCAGCTGGAACTGACTCGGTCTCAGGAATTTTAGAATAAACACCAACATTTCCTCATGGAGGCTGGCCAAAAGACTTTAGGGATGCTCAGGCAGGAATAACTATAACTGCAAGAATAAGCCAGCTGGAAGTTTGCTAACAAAGAAATAGATAGAAAACAAAATAGGTCAACAACAAAGGGCTGAGGGCAGAAATTGGTTCAAATTGTAACATAGAGCAAGCCACTGAGTATTTTAGCCAGGAGGTCTCCACAACATAGATGCCATCCAAAACTATACCAGATTTTAAAAGACAATAACATGTATGGGTAGTGAGATAGTCAACAAATGAAAATTCATCTAGAGAAAAAAATTCTCAACTATATTTTACATTTCATTTTTTAAGGTGCTACTTATGATCTCAACTTCTCGATAGTCTTTAGACAGACACTCCAGGAATGTTTAAATAAAAGATCATTAAACACTCTCTTGCTTTGTTGCAAGTTTGGTTTCATTCTGTGACAGAAAATTGTTAAATGGGAACAGCCAGCACCAACTGAAAGTTTCCATATCCTTTGGTAATTCATTAGTTGTTGCAGGAAATTTATCAGAAGTCTGACAGCAGACTGCAGACCACTGACCCAAATACCCTAAGGATCTGAGCAGTACCTACATAGATATAAAAGCTGCCAAAAATGTGTGGCCTATTTGAAGGGACATTAGCTCCATAAGGTAATACCACTCCTAATACAGTGGTTACCAACTCTGAAATGTCCAATGCCCTCTTTGGGGGTCACCTTACCCTTCTGAAACAAAATTAATAGGTAGTATAACCTCTCTGTGTAATTCCAAAATATAAACAAAATTCACAAATGAAATGAAATGAAATACAATAGAAGTGCTGGCACACAATGTCAGAAGATATAATGATATACTTAAAGGCTTGAGCATACTTATAATGCCTAAGTTTAGATGTAAGAGAAGAGAAATTTAGCCAAACGCTGTTGTCAAGTGGTATTTTAGAGGACGGAATGAGTAAAAGGATAGACATGTATATATAAAACCAAGGATGCAACATCTGTAAATAAAAACCTAAGCATAAGCATATTGCTGACTCAAATCCACAATCATAAGCATATTGCTGACTCAAATCCACAATCATATTCCTATTGGTCATGTGATTTGCCTAAAGTGGTGACAAATTCTTGGTAAAATTTAGAACAAAATAAAATAGGACAATCTTTTCCCTATTCACATGACAGTTGCACTCCTGAGTAATATTAGTATATATCAAAATCATACCAGCACAAGTGTCCATCAATTGATGAATGGATGAAACAAAGTATACTTTGTTCACGCAATAGGTTATTCTATCTTTATTCATATAAAGAAATGAAATACTGATACATGCTACAATGTTGATGAATTTGAAGACATCATGCTGAGTGATAGAAACCAAACAGAAAATGTTACTTACATATTGTGACTCATTTATATGAAATGTCTAAAATGGGTAAATCTATAGAGACAGAAATTGAGTAAATTTACAGGGGCTCCAGAGAAAAGGAAGTAGGGAGTGACTGGTAATTAACTATTCGGGGTTAATTAAAATGGTCTGGACTTAGATAGATGCGATGGTTGTACAACCTTGTAAATATGCTAAAACCCATTGACTTCCATACCACTTTAAAAGGGTGAATTTTGTGGAATGTTAATTATACTCCAACTAAAAAACAAAATGCAAAAATTAATTTTGTATCTGTTTATTTCAAGGCTCAGATCATTTTAAACAGGTTTTTCTGTTACATTAATATTCAGTACTTCATCAGTAATTCATTTGGTTAATAATTCTCCCTTAAGCATAAATATCTTATGCCCTTCATAATATACAGGGGTTGTGAGCTGAGCTAGTGGCAGCCCATAACCCCTGTAACAACCAAAGAATCACTGCACAAATTTTCACATGATCCTTAAGAGTACAGTATTTCCCTTATTGAGAACCACAGTTGTAATTGCATCCAAAAATAATCTAAATATAAACATTTTGCATTACAACTTTATGGATTTCCAAACTGACAATTAGCTCCCACACACACCAATTCAAGAAAATTCAAGCTCTATTAGTCCATTCTTTCCCCTGCCTCTCCCACCTAGCCCACCCAACTTTTTCAATGGATTTCATCGATTACACCATTGCAGTTGTTCCACTCTTTCTCCCTTTTATTCCCCTTCACTCTGTAACACCCCTCTCACCAGCATACCTAAATTCATATTCGTGGGTCATACATATAAGTTCTTTGGCTTCTCCATTTCCTATACTGCTCCTATGAGTTGTTTCCACTTGTGGGATGGGATTTTGATAAAACAATTATTTAGCTTAAATATTGACTATACGACTCCAGAGAGAAGAGAAGACATTTTATTTTAAAATACCGTTCTCTTCTTAAACACCATAGAGAATTTTTAAATACCATAGTATAATTAGAGACATGCCCTGTATTTCCCAGTAATAATAATTCTGTTTGTTTTTCTATTTATTTACACATTCATTGGTTTTTTCTTGTATGTGCCCTGACTGGAGATCAAACCTGCAACCTTGGCATATCAAAACAATGCTTTCACCAACTGAGTTACAAGGCCAGGTCTAAGTCTTATTATTAAATTAACATTAATATAAGTAATATTAATATTAATATTAATATCATTCATTATTCCTATTACAGTCTTGAGAACAATCTCTAGTCACTTGAGAACACAAATGTGGCATCGTATCAACAGTGCTACCTCTTCCCACAGAGCATTTTTATGGTATGAGCAGACATGGTATATTTTCTCTTGATTAGAACCACAGTTCATGAAGCTCACCAAAAAGTTCATTCCCCAGAATGGAGGAAGTTTGTGAAGGTGGTGCAGAGTAAATACCTTATAAAGAACAAATCTTATTTTAACAAGCTCTTTTTGGTTGAGCAGAGGTAGAAGGTAAAGATAAAAAGGAGTTTAAAAAGTTTTTCTCAGGTTAGACTAGCTTTTCCTGGGAGAGGATTAAGCCCATGTAGGTATCTTAACCACTGTCAAGCATTTTGCTGTAACCCAATAAGTTAGTTTTTTTCCTGCAGAATGGAAAATAAAATAAATACAATATCTTAAGCAAGTTCCAAGTAGATAGCTGCAATTGTAGTGTTTAAAATGCCCTAATACTCTTCAGCCATTAGCTGTTTTCATCTACCACAGCTCCTATTACAATATGATTTAATAAAAAGCTGGAAAGAAGTGGGAATTTGCTGAAAAGTATTTTGTTCTTTGAATAAGGTAATGACATTTGCATAACAAGATGAAACAAAAAGGTTCTTTTAATGACTCTTTAAAGAAACTATTGAAAAAAATGACTGTGACTCAAATATAATATAAAGGAAAAGGTATTTCAGTAAAAGAATAGCACACCTGTGCGTGTTGTTCCCTATTCCTGAAGCCACATCACCTAATAGATAGGCAGGGACCTCTGGGGCTATGTGATATAGGTGGGTTCCACAATATGAAACATCTGAATGAAAAGCTAAAAGTGAAATCAGCCAGGTTTTAACAGGTTTAGATACACAAGTTTCTTATGCCAAATAGGTAAATCATGGGTTACCAATTTTTTTTTCTGTAAAGGGCAAGAAAGTGTTTATTTTACACTTGCAGGCAACTACTGAACTCTCTCATCACAACATGAAAGAACACATAGGTGATACATAAACAAAGGCACAGGGCTGTACTCAAATAGAATGGACTTACAAAATTATTTACAAAAAGAATCAGTAGGCCAGATTTGGTGTGTGAGCCATAGGTTACAGGCCTCTGATATAGATGAAGACAGATTACCTTGCTCTCATGTTAGAAGCTGGCATGTAGTTGCAGGTGTGAGAGGAATTGTGGAGATTATAGAATAATTTTCTTAAAAAATGGTTCTAGTATGAGATCAAAGTTCAAATTTCTAAAGAGCAAAAACTCTTAGTTACATAAAAACACAGGTGTATAAACATGTTTGAAAGTGCTAACTTTAAATAAACTTTCATGTTTGAAAGTTACTGAGTAAGTAGAAAGAACCTGCCTTCCAATGTAAAAGGTCCCTGTTATCAGTTTTACCTGATTGTCACCAGCTAGAAATGCCCAGTAACTCCTCCTCTGATGGTTCAGTGAAATCTCTGTTTTTAAACAGTGAAAAATAATTGAAAAATTTTAAGACAACACACAGACAAAACAAAACAAACCTTGGGACATCCATAAAGTATTAGTAGGCATATAGATTCCTAGTAAATAAAGTGTGAGCATAAATAGGTTTACCATTTTTTTGTATATAAAAAGACATGCAGGCCCTGGCTGGTGTAGCTCAGTGGATTGATCACGGGCTGCGAACCAAAGTGTCTCTGGTTTGATTTCCAGTCAGGGCACATGCCTGGGTTGTGGCACAGGTCCCTAGTGAAGGGCAGGCGAGAGGCAACCACACATTGATGTTTCTCTCCCTTTCTTTCTCCTTTCCTTCCTCCCTCTCTAAAAATAAATAATTTTTTAAATATGTAAAAAAAAAATAAGACATGCAGGCCTTGGCTGGCGTGGCTCAGTTGGCTGGAGCATCATTCAGCAGCCTAAGGGTTGCAGGTTATATTCCCTATCAGGGCACATGCCTGGGATGAAGTTTCAGTTCCTAGTCAGGGAACGTTCGAGAGGCAACTCATCAATGCTTCTCTCTCACATTAAGTCTCTCCCTCCCTCCCTCTCTCTGAAAAAAAGAAGAAAGAAAAAGAAGAAAATATATCCTTAGGCCCTGACTGATATAGCTCACTGGATTGGGCATCATCCCATAAAGCAAAAGTTTACTGGTTTGATTCCCAATGAGGGCATATGCCTGGGTTGTGGGTTCAATCCCTAGTTGATGTATGTGGGAGAGGCAACCAGTGTTTCTCACACACAAGTCAGCGTTTCTCTCCCTCTCTTTCTCCCTCCCTTCCCTCTTCCCCTCTCTCTAAAAATGAATAAATAAACTCTTTTTAAAATGTTCTTGGGTGAAGATAAAAAAGAAAAGGAAAAAACATGCAGGTTATAATTATAACAATAGCTTTATCGAGTCTGTTTCAAGTACTCATCACCGTAAACCTACTTTCGACCCACCCTGTATTATATTGGAAAGAAAGATAGGGAATGAGGGAAGGAGAGAACAATGGAGGCAGAAGCCAAGAGGGGGAGAAAATGAAACAGGCAAAGGCAGAAAAAGTCAAAAATACAAATGGTCAAACCTACCTTAAACCACCAGTTTTCAAATTCTGGGCAAGAGGTTACATCCTGTCATTCATATTTGGCAACAGCACTCTTATGATGACGTGGTGTGCCTTAGGAGAAAGATGGTTTATATTCATTTAATGAAAATGGCATATGCTATTTTAAACCTAATAAAAATGAAATAAAATGAAGAACAAGACCCTGGTGGGTGAAATGTTGATTTTCATTCCTGATCTCCCTACCCCTCAATTCCACTCCACCCATTTGTTGGACACAGTTATAATCCCTAATCCTTCCCACAAGTACCAGGTGACCCACACCTTAGATCAAGTGTTGGCAAACTACAGCCCACTGACTGCTTTTTATGGCCCTGAGCTAAAAAAAAATTTTTTTTTACATATTTAAATGGTTGAGCTCTGGCCAGTGAGGCTCAGTTGGTTGGAATGTGGTCCTGCAGGCAAAAAGCTTGCTGGTTCCATCCCTGTACCATACCTAGGTTGTAGATTTGATCCCAAGCAAAACATATGGAAAGGGCAACTGATCGATGTTTCTCACATCCATGTTTCTTTTTAAAAATTATTTAATTGTTGTTTAAGTACAGTTTTCTGTCTTTTATTCCCATCCCAGCTCCCCCCCAGTGCTCCCCACTTCCCTCCCATTTCCAACCCCCTTAGTTGTTCTTTCTCTCTCTCTCTCCCCTCTCCTTCCCTCCCTCTTCCTCTCTCTCTCTGAAATTGAAATGAAAAAAAATGCCCTCAGGTGACAGAAAAATAAACAATAAATGGTTGGAAAAAAGATTTTTTGTCATTTTTATACAATCTTTGTTGGATTTTTTCCATTACCATTCAATTCCCTTCTACCCCACTCCACCTGGCAAATCACTACACTATTGTCCTTGTCCATGAGTCCTTTTTCCTTTGTGCTGAAGTACTCTACACCCTCACCTCCCACCACACTAGCTGTCATCCCTCTCTCCATCTATGAGTCTGTCCCCATTTTACTTGTTAGTTCAGATTATGTATTGATTCTATATATGAGTGAAATCATACTGCATTTTTCTTTCTCTGACTGGCTTATTTCACCTAGCATGATGTTCTCCAGGTCCATCCATGCTATTGCAAGGGGTAAATTTTTCTCTTTTTTTTTGTGGCGAAATAGTATTCCATTGTGTGAATGTCCCATAGCTGTTTTATCCACTTATCTACTACTGATGGATACAGGCTAGTTTTGTATCTTGATGATTGTAAATAACACTGCAATGAATACAGTAGTGCTTATGTTCTTTCAAAGTAGTGTTTTGGGTTTCTTTGATATATTCCCAAAAGTGGGATAGCTGGGTCAAAATGCAAATACATTTTTAATTTTTTGAGGTATCTACATAGTGCTTTCCATAATGGATGCACCAATCTGAATTCCCACCAATAGTGTGAAAGAGTTCGCCTTTCTCCACATCCTCACCAGCACTTTTTACAAAAATTTATTGATGAAAGTCATTCTAATAAGAGATGGCATCCAATTGTGGTTTTAATTTGGATTTCTCTGATGAATAGTGACACTGGGCATCTTTCATATGTCTATTGGCTATTTGTATATCTTCTTTGAAGAAGTGTCTATTCAAATCATTTGTCCATTTTTTAATTAGTTTGTTTGTTCTTTGGCTGTTGAGTTTGTATCTTCTTTATAATTTTTGGATATTAATACCTTATTGGATGTATAAGCAAATATGTTCTCCCAATCTGTGGGTTGCCTTTTTATTTTGTTCATGGTTTTTTTTTGCTGTGCAAAAACTTTTTGGTTTAATATAGTCCCATTTGTTTATTTTTTTCTTTTTGTTTCTCTTGCCTTGGGAGATACACCTGATAGAAAATTGCTACAAGCAATGTGCAAGATTTTGCTGCCTGGTTTCTTCTAGGATTTTTGTGATTTCATGTCTAACATTCAAGTCTTTGATCCATTTTGAATTTATTCTTTTGTGTGGTATAAGAAGGTGGTCTAGTTTCATTTCTCTGTACATATCTGCCCGACTTTCCCAACACCATTTATTTAATTAAATATCTTTAGCCCAATTTATGTGGTTGCTTTCTCTGTCAAATATTATTTGACTATAAAGGTGTGGGTTTATTTCTGGGCTCAGTATTCTGTCCCATTGATCTATGTGTCTGTTTCTGGTTTTATGCCAGTATCATGTTCTTTTGATTAGTATGGTTTTATAGTATAGTTTGATATTAGGTAGCATGATTCCTCCGACTTCGTTCTTCCTTCTCGAGACAACTATTGCTATTGTGGTCTTTTCTTGTTCCATATAAATTTTTGAAATATGTGTTCTTGTTCTGTGAGATGCATCATTGGAATCTCAATAAGAATTACATTGAATCTATAAATTGTTTGGGGTAATAGGGACATTTTAATAATGTTAATTCTTTCTATCCATGAACATAGTATGTGCTTCCACTTATTTGTATATTTTTCTATTTATTTCTGTAGTATCTTATAATTTTTTTTAAGTACAGGTTTTTTACATTCTTGGTTAGGTTTATTCCCAGGTATTTTATTCTCTTCATAGCAATTGAGAATTATATTGTTTCTTAATTTCCCTTTCATGGGTTCATTACTGACATATAAAAATGCAACTGAATTTTGGATATGAATTTTGTATCCTGCTACTTTGCTGAATTAATGTATCATTTCTAGTAGTTTATTTGTGTGTGTGTTTAATCATATTTGTTTTCTTCTTCTTTTTAAAATATACTTTATTGATTATGCTATTACAGTTGTCACATTTTCCCCCTTCACTCCCCTCCACCCTGCATACCCTCCCCCATCCACATTCCCCCTCTTTAGTTCATGTCCATGTGTCATACTTATAAGTTCTTTAACTTCTACATTTCTAGTAGAAGAACTTAAAAGTTCCTTAACTACATTTCTAGTAGTTTCGTGGTAAAACCTTTGGGGTTCTCTATAGACAGAATCTGCAAATAATGACAGTCTTACTTCTTCCTTTCCAATTTGGACGGTTTTTATTTTTTCTTGTCTGATTGCTGTAGTTAAGACTTCCAGTGCTCTGTTGAATAAGAGAGGTGAAAGCAGGTATCCCTCTCTTGTTCCCAATCTTAATGGAAATGCTTGTAGTTTTTGCCTGTTGATTATGATGCTGGTAGTAGGGTTGTAATATATGGCCTTTGTTATGTGTAGGTATGTTTTTTCCAATCCCACTTTACTGAGAGTTTTTATCAGAAACCAGTGCTTGATTTTATGAAATGCTTTTTCTGCATCTATTGCTATGATCATGTGGTTTTCATCCTTCATTTTTTATGTGGTGTATCAAATTTATTGATATGCAGATGTTTTACTAAACTTGCATTCCCAGAATAAATCCCACTTGATTATGGTCTACAATCTTTTTGATGCATTCCTGTATTCAGTTTGCTAATATTTTGTTGAGGGTTTTAATGTCTATGTTCCCCAGGGATATTGGCCTATAATTTTCTTTCTTTGTTGTGTCTTTATCTGGCTTTGGAATTAGGATAATGCTGGCCTCAGGAAATGTGTTTAGTAGTCTACCTTCCTCCTGAATTTTACATAATAGTTTGAGAAGAAGTGTTAGTCTTCCCAGAATACTTTGTAAAATTCACCTGTGAAGATATCTGGCCCAGGTGATTGTTGTGAACTTTTTGATTTCTCGTTTGTTGTGAACTTTTTGATTTCTTCTTCAATATCTTTAGGTACAATCTGTCTATTCAGATTCTCTGATTTTTCCTGATTTATTTTGGAAGATTGCTTGTTTCTTGGAATTTATCTATTTTATCCAGTTTGTTTCATTTGTTGGCATACAATTGTTCATAACATTTTCTTAAAATCCTTTGTATTTCTTCAGTGTCAGTTGTTATTTCTCCTCTTTTATTTCTGATTTCATTTATGTGTCCTTTTTCTTTTTTTCTTGATGAGTCTGGTTAAAGGTTTGTCAATCTTATTTATCTTTACAGAGAACCAGCTTGGTTTTGTTGAACTTTTGTATGTTTTTTAGATTCTATTTTATTTATCTGCTCTGTTCTTTATTATTGCTTTCCTTTAACTCACTTTGGCCTTGGTTTACTGTTCTTCAAGTTCTTTCAAGTGTGAACTCAAATTGCTTATTTAATCATTTTCTTGTTTTATGAGATAGGCCTGTAATGCTTTGAATTTCCCTCTTAAGTTTGCTTCCCCAGTGTCGCACAGATTTTTGGATTACTATGTCCTCATTTCTATTTGTTTCAAAGTATGTTTTAATATCTTCTTTGATATCATTGTTGATCTATTCATTGTTTAATAACATATTATATAGCTTCCATGTCTGTGTGTTTTTCACTTTTTTCTTATGACTGATTTCTATTTTCATAGCATTGTGGTCAGAGAAGATACTTAATATGATTTCAAACTTTTTAAATTTATTGAGACTTGTTTAGTGTCCTAACACGTGATCTCTCCTAGAAAAGGTTCCATGTGCACTTGAAAAGTATGTATACTCTGCTGCTTTAGGGTTAAGTGCTCCGGAGATCAATTAAATCCATTTTATCTATAGTGCCATTTAAGACCACTGTCCCCTTGTTGATTTCTGTCTGGAAGATCTATCCAGTGAAGTCAATGAGGTGTTAAAATCCGTGACTATAACTGTATTTCCATCTGTCTCTCTTTTTATGTCCATTAAAATTTGCTTCATATATTTTTGATCCCATGTGGGATGCACAAATGTTTACTAGGGTGATATCCTCCTTTTTAATCATCCCCTTTAACATTAGGTAGTGTCCTTCTTTGTCTTGTACCAGAGCCTTGGATTTAAAGTCTATTTTGTTGGATATAAGAACCACTATCTCAACATTTTTCCCTTCCATTTGCATGAAATAGTTTTTCCTATCCCTTTAGATTTAGTCTGTGTGTATCTTTCTAACAGATATGTGTCTCCTTGAGGCAGCATGTATACATGGGTCTTGTTTTCTTATCCATACCACTCCCCTATGTCTTTTGGTTGGACCATTTAAGCCATTTACAATTAAGGTGATCATTAATAGATATACATTTAATGCCATATTATTGTTAGAATATTTTCCTCCATTTTTTCTTTCTGTTTTTCTTCTTCTTCTTAAAAAAGCCCTTTAACATTTATTGCAGTATCATTTGGTATTAACACACTCTTTTGGTTTTTTCTTGTATGGAAAATTTCTATTTCTCCTTCAATTTTAAGTAATAGCCTTGCTGGATAAATTAGCCTTGGTTGTACATCCTTGCTTTTCATCACCTTGAATATTTCATGTCACTCTCTTCTGGCCTTACATGTTTCAGTTGAGAAATCAAATGACAGTTTAATCGGTGCTCTCATGTATGTAACTATGTGCTTTTATGTTTTGGCTTTTAGGATTCTCTCCTTTTCTTTAAGCCTTGTCATTTGCATTATGATATATCTCAGTATAGGCTTCTTTGGGTCCAAATTGCTTGAGACTCTCTAAGCTTCCTGGACTTGTGTTTCTTTTTTCTTCACAAGATTAGGGAAGTTTCCACTCATTATTTCTTCAAATAGGTTTTCAATCCCTTGCTCTCTTCTTCTGATATTCCTATGATGTGGATTTTGTTACACTTCATGTTACCTAAAATGTTTCTTTAGCTCTCCTCATTTTTTAAAATTTTTTTGTTTTGCTACTCTGCCTTGGTATTATTTTCTACCTTCTCTTTCAAATCACCAATTTGATCCTCTGCTTCATCTAACTTATTATGTATTTCACACTTTCCAGCATATCATTAATTTCAGATATTCCATTGTTTATCTCCGACTGAACATTTTTAAGATTTCTATGTCTTTCTGCTGTTGATTTTTCTCTAAACTCTCTATCTGATAAATTGCTTGATTCCATCTCAACTGGTTCTACTTCTGGAGAATTTTCTTGTCCTTTCATTTGGGATATGTTTCTTTGTCTTCTAATTTTTGACTGCTTCTTTGTATTGTCCACTTTAGTTGTTAAACTGATCAGAGATGTAGCTCCAAGCTGTAATCAGCCAACTGGCTTAAACATCACAGGTGAGTGGCTGAGTTATTCCTTTATTGGGGCTATTATTTCCCCCCAGATTGGTGCCACTTGGAGAAGAGTGCTCTGCCTAAGAAAGATGACTTCTGCACTATAGGGAATGATTCAGCACAAGGGTTCTCATGGCTGTTCCTTTAGTTATCTCCCCACAGCAACTATTCCTGGACTCTCCTCAGGCATCTCTAGTCCACTCTGCCCTCCCTCTGCTGGATCCTACATAAGTGGCTGCAAATAAAATTTTGTACTTTGACCCTTTAAGAGGCTCTCTGCATCTACAGCCATATCTCCCTGGAAGACAGAAACCCTGCTGCTTTCCAGCTCTGGTGCTGTAGACTGCAGAGCCAAGCTTGAAGTTTTGACCCCACACTTCTCAGGGTGAATACCCTGTCCACTAAAATATCCCTCTGGAACTTTGGCTGCTGCATGTGGGAGTCTAGCTAGCCCTTTGGTATACTGCCTCTATACTTCCTACCACTGTCATTGTGGTGAAGTGGTTTCTTCTGCCTGTCCTTGGTTATAAGCAGAAAAAAATGTAAAGAATAGTGTTAGTGACATATCAAAATTATAAAAATTAAAATTATATGAATAAGTGTTTAGTTGAACCCAGCCATATGCTTTCATTTACATATATAGCCTGTGGTTACTTTCACACTTCAGCAGCAGTTTGGAAAAATTGCTACATAAACTGTGTGGCCTGCAAAGCTTCGACCCTTTACACAAAGCCTTTGCCCACCAATGTCTTAAATGTTGTAGACTCTTTTATTTGCAAAGACTAACAAATATAATGAACACCTTCAAAATCTCAGTAGGTAACCCAACAAATGTATATGCCACTCTCATGTCATAGTCTCTGTCCCAGAGGCACTGAGAATTTTTTCTGTGCCTTGGACTTTTTGGGGGCAGTGTGACAAAATTTTTCACTACTTTTCAGGATAATAATTTTAAAATGCATACAATGAAATACACTGAATTTAAAGAAAGGTATATTAAAATTCAAGATATTTGAAACTGTGAGATAGTAATGTATGTACCTCTTTGTTAAATCCTTAAATAACAAAATCTAACAAAATTTTAGGCTCTGTTAAAGGCTTAAATAACAAAAGCCTTTAATAACTGTCATAATTTTAAAGGAGTGTTAAGTATACAAATTTTTGAAATATGTGCAACAACTACAAAGTGACTTGAAATATCTAAGTCATAGGTAATGCATAAATTATTTTGGGTATTTTCCTATATTTATAATACAGGGCAATTTTAAATTTAAGTTAGTGTTTCATGAAAATATAAATGTAAGGTTTTTCTAACATAGCTCATGGACTCCTTGAATTTTATCCACAGAGCAGAGCATGGGTTCATGGACTTGAGAGCCTCTATCATTTCTTGGCCCATGGAACCTTCCATTTGAACCTCTCCATTTACCAGAAGGCAGAGCAAGCCCAAAGATCTGTTCTGGAGGTGTTAAGAAAAGCAATACAAAATCCACCAGCCCACATTCCATTAAGCAAAGCTGTTTATGTGCCCATCTAACTTCAAAGGAGGCTGGGAAATGAAGCTCAGTACTGTGCCAGGAAGGAGCTAAAACTCACTTGGTTAACCCCAGCTGGTCTCCACCACAGCCTCCTCTCCAGGGCACTGCACAGAATACCTTTGGAAGCCATATTCATCAGCTTGGGCTACCATGAAAAAAACACCACAGATGAAGAAACTTAAATGAGAAAATTTATTTTCTCACAGTTCTGGAGGCTGGAAGTCCAAGATCAATGTGCTGCTGATTCCTTCCTGGTAAGAGCATGCCTCCTACCTTGTAGTTAGCCACCTCCTTATTGTGCCCTCACATGGTAAGAGAGAGAATGAGCTCTCTGGTATCATTTCTCAAAAGGAAACAAATCCTATAGGACCAGGGACCCAATGTCATGGCTTTATATAAATGTAATTACCACTTATAGTCCCTATCTCTAAAGAGAGTCCTTTAACAAGTGAAATTTGGAAGAATGCCATTATCCATAGTAACAGCCATGATAAGTTCTTCTCTGAGACTGAAACAAAAAATAATGTTTTGTTCAGAGTTTTCTTGACTGCTTGATCCCAATATGGTAAACAACTCCACATTTTTCCATTTTTGTGTATTATCCTAAAGCAACAGAGAATTACATTAATTGATTTGTCTTATTAATTCAGTAAGTTTCTTCCAAGATAAAATGTTTAGCTTCTTTTGGGTCCTTTTTTATTATTGGAAGAAAGCTTCAGGGAGGGAGGACATGTGGCTTCAAGGCTCAAACCACCCTGCTATTTTTCACAGTCACTGAAAATTTTTATGCGCTGGTGAAGATTTGCCACATTCAGAATTACTACAAACTGTTAGTTTCTCATTATATTATAATTTAATTCACACTGTTTAGCAAAATAAGAAAATATTGGGTAGTTCACATATTGTAGTAGAATATTTGCTCATTTATAGTCAATACTGTGTTTTAGCATTTATTTTATTTTTAATTGTTGTTCAAGTACAGTTGTCTCCATTTCCTCCCACCACTCTGCCAACCACATCTGCTTCAAATATAGTAAATTTGATAGTTTCAATTAAAGCCAAAGGAAATTCTCATGTGGCAATGCTAACTACAGTCTAAAGCAGTAAAATATGCACTTCAGTCAAATATTTTTTTTAAAAAATAAAATAGGCAAATCAACTGAGTAGAAAGTAAAAATTTTCAAGAATCCAAGATGACAGCAGGGTAGGTAGCAGCCAGGAAATAACTTCCTCATAGGACCAAATTGGAGTTACAAATAAATTATAGAACAATAATCCTAAATAACCAACTGAACACTAGCTAGAGATAAGCCCAATAAGCAAGGAGTTACAAAAAAAAACAAACAAAAAAAACCCCACCACAACAAGACTGCTAGGGAATGAGGAGGCACAAGAGAGATGGCCGGGCTCCCATAGGCAGCAGCTGAAATGCTGCAGGGATATTTCAGCAATGGAAATTTACTCCTGAAAAGTGTGGTGGGCTCTAACCTCAGGCTGGGCTCCCCAGGCTAGAGCACCAGAATCAGGAAAGAAACCCAAATGTCTGGCTGTGGAAAGCAGCGAGTGTTTCTGTGTGCCAGGAATAGATGGCTAGAAATGCAGAAGGACTCTTAAAGGGCCAACACACAAAATTTCATTTGCAGCCACTTACCCTGAACTCTGCCAGGGAGGGAGGACAGAGTAGATTAGAGCACATGAGAAGTCTGGGGATAGTGGCTCTGGGGAGGGAATTGAAGAACCAGTGGCCAGGATTTCTGTGCTCACTCATTCCCCATATTGTAGCAGCCATCTTTCTCAGGCAGAACCTTCTCTTCATGTGACATCAGCCTGGAGGAAGCCATAGCCCACCTGCTCCAGAATTCTCTCTCACCCCACCCTGTGGAGCAGCTACTTCAGGCTCCTGAGGAGTACAGATGGAGGCACTTTCACTGAATAAGACTAACAGAAAACCTACAGGAAAAGATGGATGTCTGGGAGCTTTGAGAATTTATCTGACCCTACCTTGGGTCCAGTGCTGACAGAAGCTGACTCTTGTACAGCTGTTAAAGGCCCAGTAGAGGGAAACAAGGTGTGAGTTGCTGATAGATCTAAATATGTTGCCCAGGACCAGTTACAGGCAGCATCTGACATAAGACTGAAACAGAGTCTTTGCAGATCTACCTAATACATGGAAACAATCATAAAGAGGCAGCCAAAAGGTGGAGACAAAAAATAGTCCTCAAATAAAAGAACAAGAGAATTCTGCAGAAGAAAATCTAAAGAAAATGGAGGCAAGTGATTTCCGATATATAGAGTTCAAAGTAATTAGTATAGGATGCTCAATACCAAAAAAATGTAGAAATAATAAAAAGAACCAGACAAAAATAAAGAATGCAATATCTTAAATAAATATTACACTGGAAGGAATAAAGAGTAGGTCAGATGAAGCAGAGGATCAAATCAACAATTTGGAAGACAAGGTAAGACTGGAAGACTGGGGCAGAGCAGCAAAAAGAAAAAAAGAATATTTTTAAAATAAGGAGTGCTTAAAAAACTTTTAGGAAAATGTGAAACATAACAACATTCTCATTATGGGGACATCACAAAGATAAGAGAGTGAGAAAAGGATTGAGGACCTATTTGAATAAATAATGACAGAAAACTTCTCTAACCTAATGAAGGAAAAAGATACACAAGTTGAAGAAGCACAGAGAGTTCCAAATAAAATGGATACAAAGAGGCCCACACCAAGACACATCATAATTAGCAAAGCTTAAAGACAAAGCTCAAAGCTTAAAGACAAAGCTTAAAGACAAGGAAAGAATCTTAAAAACCATAAAAGAAAAAGCCGTACTTACCTATAAGGGAACTGTACTTGAACTTTAATCTGATTTCTCAACCGAATCATTTCAGGCCAGAAGAATTGGCATAAAGTATTCAAGGTGATAAAATGTAAGGATCTACAACCAAGACTACTTGATCTGGCAAGACTATCATTTAAAATTGAAGTTGAAATAAGAAGCTTCCTAGATATGATAATGCTAAGTGAATTTATTACCACCAAACAAGTATTGCAACAAATGTTAAAGGGCTTGCCTAAAGAAGAGGAAGAATGAGGAGGAGGAGGAGGAGAAATAGAAAATTAGTTTAAAAATAAAATGGCAATAAATATGTACCTATCAATAATCACTTTAGCCCTGGCTGGTGTAGCTCAGTGGATTGAGCGCGGGCCTGCGAACAACACGATCGAGGTTGGATTCCCAGCTGGGGCACATGCCTAGGTTGCAGGCCAGTTCCCAGTTCCTGGCGGGGGACACACGAGAGGCAACCATACATTGATATTTCTCTCTCTCTCTCTCTCTCTCTCTCTCTCTCTCTCTCTCTCCTTCCCTTCCCCTCTAAGATAAATAAATAAAAAAATATTTTAAAAAATCACTTTAAATGTAAATATCTTAAATGCTCCAATCTAAAGATATAAGGTGGCTGAATGAATAAGAAAACAAGATCTATATATGTACTGTCTCCAAGAGACACACCTCAGAATAAAAGATGCACACAGATTAAAAGTAAAGAAATTTTTAAAAAAAAGATATTTTATGCAAATGGGAAGAAAAACCTCATGTAATAACACTATGTCAGAAAAAAAAAGCTTTAAAACCAAAACCAGAGTAGGAGACAAAGAAGAATACTACATAATAGTAAAGGGAACAATCCAACAAGAAGTATAACCATAAGAAACATTTATGCACCCAAATTAAACATGTAAAGTAAATCTTGATAGACATAGAGGGAGAGATTGACAGAAATAGCCATAGTAGAGAAAATTAATACTCCATTGACTTCAATGGATAGATTTTCTAGACAGACAATCAACAAGAAAACAACAACTTTAAATGATACACTAGATCAAATAGATATAATTGATATCTGCAGAGTATTTCAACCCAAATCAGCAGAATATGCATTCTTTTTTTTCTTTTTTTAAAATTATTTTTCAAGTACAGTTTTCTGTCTATTACTTCCATCCCATCCCACCCCTGTACTCCCCCCCTCCCTCCCATTTCCACCCTTCTCAGTTGTTTTCCATGTATCCTTTATATATGTTCCTCTAAATCCCTCCCCTATTTCCCCTGAAATTCCCTCCCCTCTCCTCTCTGGTCACTGTCAGCCTGTTCTCTATTTCAGTGTCTTTGGTTATATTTTGCTTGCTTGTTTGTTTTGTTGTTTAGCTTCCTGGTAAAGGTGAGATTGTATGGTATTTCACCTGGCTTATTTCACTCAGCATAATGCTTTCTAGTTCCATTCATGATGTTGCAAAAGGTAGGAGCTCCTTCTTTCTTTCTGCAGCATAAATTCCATTGTGTATATGTACCATAGTTTTTTGATTCATTCATTTACTGACGGGCACCTAGGTTGTTCTTTTAAAATTCACATGGAATGTTTTTGAGGAAAGACCACATGTTAGAACACAAAACATGTCTCGATAAATTTAAGAAGTTGGGAATTATATCAACCGTTTACATTACCATAATGCTATGAAAATAAAAATCAATCATAAGAAAAATGAAAAATATACAAAGATATGGAAGCCAATAACGTTAATAAACAATGAATAGGTCAACAATGAGATCAAAGAAGAAAACAAAAGACACCTGAAACAAATGAAAATGAGAACACAGCAGCTCAAAATATGTGGACAAAATATGAGGACAGCAATACTAAAATGGAAATTTATAACATTACAAGCCTACCTCAAGAAACAAGAAAAAAACTAAAAAAAAACCCTTCACTTTATGCTTAAAGAAATTTGAGAAAGAACAATAAAGAAAGCCCAAAGTGAGTGGAAAAAAGAAATAGTAAAATCAGAGCAGGTAAATGAAATAGAGCCTACAAAACAATACAAGAGATCAATGAATCCAAGAACTGATTCTGTGTAAAGATAAACAAGATTGACAAAACTTTAACCAGACACATTAAAAAAAAAAAGAGGGAGGACACAAAAAAATAAAATCAGAAATGAAAGAGGAGAAATAACAACTGACACAAAAGAAATTCAAAGGACTTTAAGAAATACTACAAAAAAACTATATGCCAATATATTGGGTAACATTGAATGCAGTGGATAAATTTCTAGAAACATGCAGTCTTCCAAAACTAAATCAGGAAGAATCAAAGAATCTAAATAGATAGATTACACCTAGTGAAGTTGAAACAATAATCAAAAAATTCTGAACAAACAAAACCCTGGCCCAGATAGGTTCACAGATAAATTTTATCAAACATTTTCATAAGAGCTAATACCTTTCCTTTTCAAACTATTTCAAAAAATGAAGAAAAGAGAAGACTCCTGACCTAATTTTATGAGGCAAGCATTACCCTAACTCGAAAACCAAAAAGACTCTACAAAGAAAGAAAATTATAGACCAATATTCCTAATGAACATAGATGCTAAAATACTCAACAAAATACTAGCAAACTGAATACAGCAATACATAAAAAATATCACACATCATGATCAAGTGTGATTTATTCTGGGGATGCAAGGCGGTGCATTTGCAAATTAATATGTGTGATATATCACATAAACAAAATGAAGGATAAAACTGCATAATCATGGCAGTAGATGCAGAAAAAGCATTTGATAAAGTTTAGCACCAATTTATGATAAAAGCTCTCAGCAAAGTGGCAACAGAAGAAACATACCTAAACATAAAAATGGCCATATGTGACAAATCCATTGCCAGTATCATATTCAAGGGCAAAAACTACAAACATTCTCCATAAGATGGGGAACATGACAGGGATGTCTGCTTTCACCTCTCTTATTCAACATAGCACTGGAAGTTCTAGACAGAGCAATCAGACAAGAAGAAGAAATAAAAGGCTACCAAATTGGAAAGCAAGAAGTAAAACTGTCATTATTTGCAAATAAAATGGTACTGTACATAGATAACTAACCCTAAAGTTTCCCCCAAGGAACTACCAGAACTAATAAATGAATTCAGTAAAGTAGCAGGGCACAAAATTAGTATCCAGAAATAAGTTGCATTTTTATATGCCAATAACTAACTAAGAGGAAGGGAAATTAAGAAAACAATGTCATTCACAACTGCTTCAAAAAGAATAAAATACCTAGGAATAAATCTAACCAAGGATGGAAGAGAGCTATACTCAAAAAAATATAAGACACTGAAGAAAGAAATAGAAGATACAAATAAGTGAAAGCACAAACTGTGTTCATGAAAGGAAGAATTAACATCATTAAAATGTCCATACTACCCAAAGCAATCTACAGATTCAATTCCTATCAAAATACCAATGACGTATTTTACAGACTAAAACAAATATTTCAAAAATTTATGTGGAACCACAAATTGCCCTGAATAGCAATAGTGAACTTGAGAAAGAACAGTTTGAGGAATCACATTATCTAATATAAAACTATACTCTAAGGCCATAGTAGTCAAAACAACATGGTACTGGCATAAAAAGACATGTAGTTCAATGGACAAGAAGAGAGAGCCCAGAAATAAATCCATGCCTTTACAGTCAATATTTACAGGAGAAGCAAGTACATAAAATGGGTTAAGATAGTTTATTCAATAAATGGTGCTGGGAAAATTGGACAGAAATGTGCACAAAATGAAACACTATGTTCTTATACTGCACATGAGAATAAACTCTAAGTGGATTAAAAACTTAAATGTTAGACCCAACACCATAAAAATTCTAGAAGAAAACATAGGCAGTAATATCTCAGACATTGCTCATAGCAATACTTAATCTATCTCCTTGGGTATGAGAAAAAATGAAA
This sequence comes from Sturnira hondurensis, assembly GCF_014824575.4. Lineage (NCBI taxonomy): Eukaryota > Metazoa > Chordata > Mammalia > Chiroptera > Phyllostomidae > Sturnira > Sturnira hondurensis. The sequence continues at coordinate 15,095,993 of NW_028075471.1, forward strand.
AAATAAACAAATGGGATTACATCAAACTATAAGGTTTTGCACAGCAAAGGAGACCATCAACAAATTGAAAAGACAACCCCTGAATGAGAGAACATATTTACTGATACATCTGAAAAGAGGTTAATATCCAAAATTTTAAAGAAATTATAAAACTCAACACCAAAGAAATGATCAATCCAATTTAAAAATGGGCAAAGGACCTGAAGACTCTCCTCCAAAGTGGACATACATTATAACCAATTAAGCACATGGAAAAATGTCAACTTCTCTAATCATTAGAGAAATGCACATTGAAACCATGATGAGATATCATCTCACAACTGTCAGAATGGCTATCATCAATAAATCAACAAACGATAAGTTCTGCTGAGGCTGTGGAGAAAGGGGAACCCTTTTGCACTGTTGGTGGGAATAAAGTTTGTGGTATGGCCACTGTGGAAAGCAGTATGGACATACCTTATAAAATAAAAATGGAAGTGCCTTATGACCCAGTGATTCTACTTCTGGAAGTGTATCTGTAGAAACACAAAATACTAATTTGAAAGAATATATGCATCCTTGTGCTCACTGCAGTATTATTTACAACTGCCAAGATTTGGAAGTAGCCCAAGTGTCCATCAATAGATGAATGGATAAAACAGCTATGGATCATTTGTACTATGGAATACTATTCAACCACAATAAAGATTGTACCCTTTTTGAGAGCATAGATTGACCTGGAGAACCTTCTTCTAAGTGAAATAAGGCAGTCAGAGAAAGACAAATAGCATATGATTTGATATGTGGAATCTAATGAGCAAAACTAACTAGCAAGCGAAATATAGACAGACATACATAGAGAGCAGTTGGCAGCTGCTCTCTATGTGGGGCTGGGGAGGTAGTTAGGGAGAGGAGAGATTGAGCAAAAATGAAAAAAGACTCATGGATGTGGATAACAGTGTTGTGATTGCAGGGAGGAGGGTGATGGGTGAAAGTGGAAAATGGCATGAGGGAAATAAATTGTAATAAAAATATATAATTAAATTAAATATATAGTCAATACCTTGTGGCCTCATTGCATACCCAAATTCACTGCATCCTTTTGCAAGTGCCACTGGAGGGAGAGACGAATCATCTTCCCTAATTTTTACAAGCCTCCTTCTAGCTGGCTTTTCCTCAGGTTCACCAAGCATCCACATACCTGGAAACCCAGACTTCAGCCTTCCTGTTTTCTATCATAACTGCCTTAAAAGCAGAGTGAGAACAGATGTGAATTTTTGTACAGATATTTTACAATTAAATTAAAGTCATATTTTCTTTTGTTCCCCCAAACTTTTCTATTAATCCAGTGAACAAATATTAATTTTTTGTTTCCATTCACTGTGCTAGACACAGGAACACTGCAGTGGAAGGAAAAACAGTAAACAAGAGTCAGTACACTGTGGTCAATGCTATGAAGATGACAAACATGATGAGCTTAGTGAGGCAAGTAGGAACAGATCGATTAAGGAAGCCCTCTCTAAGCAGGTGATATTTGACCTAAGACCTAGAACATGAGAATTAGTCAGATTTTTTTTCATTTTTTCATTTTTTCCATCTTGTAAATTTTCATTTCTAATGAAATAAACATCAATCTTGAACAACAATAAAAAATTTTTTAAAAAAATATTATATCTTTTAAAGAAAGCTTTTGGGGGATACTTTTTTTTCCTAGAGTAAAACTGCCGTGAGACCAAATAGTCAAAAAAACAACTGTAGTTTATCCCAAACCATGATTGGTCTATATCTTGTTCCAACCTCAAATGCACCATTGTGATGAAATTACATACCATTCCTATATAAGCTCCTAACTAGGCTGAGGTTTTTGTCTGTTATTATAGCCCAGGAAGCTGATTTGTGGTAACATGTTGAATTTGGACAAGTTTGTTTATTTTCTTGTGTATTTTTCATTTTGTTTCTTTTTTTTTCCATTTTGGTGTGTTTTCTTTTACTTTGTTTTTTTAGTTTGTTTAGTTTTTTCATTAATTTAATTTTGTCTTTTTAATTTGTTTCTCAATTTTTCTTTTTTATTTCTTTTTTCAACTTTTTTGTTTTTATCTACTTTGTTACTTTTATATTTTGGGGTTTTTTGAAAAAAATGTTGTTTTTATTTTCAAGTCACCATATCTAACAACTTTGTAGCCATCTCTGCCAACAAGGAATACTATATTGTCAAGCACATACTTCTGAACACATTGGTAAGGGGTCCTTTGCTGAGGTGAGGTCGGCCCAGCACATTTTGACTGGCACAGAGATGGCTGTGAAAATCATGAGAGAAGTGGGGCTTCTCTGAAGTTTTTCAAGTTCACTGTCTTAAAATCTTGAATCAATCCATCACCAAGGTATTTGAAATGATTAGCACCCAGAACCAACATTTTCTCCTCATGGAACATGTGAGCAGAGAGCACTTATTTGACTATCTTGAGAACTATTGCTGCAGGATTGAGGAGGGAGTCCAAGCCATGTCTCTGCAACTGATAGGAGCAGTACAACACTGTCACCAGAGGAGAATCATGCACCAGGACCCATAGTCAGAGAGCATACCTCTCTATGGTGAGCTAAATGTTAAACTAAAACAGACTTTGGCTTCAGTACAGAATTTTAAGACCATAAACTGTACACCTTTTGTGGCACCATCTCTATCGCCCACACAACTTGGAGCGATAGACAACTCTATGACAGCCCAAAGGTTGATGTTTGGAGCCAGGGGCAATTCTTGGGATGGGGAAACTGCCATTTGTGGGGAAGAACTTTGAGGAACTGAAGCAGCATATATTGAATGGTCAATTCCATGTACCACACTTTATGCCTCTAGAATGTGAAAAACTGTTTAAAAATTAATGACTGTGTACCTCAGCAAAAGAGCAACCCTGAATGGTATGATGAAACATCTATGGGTTAATATTGGCCAGGAGGAAGAACTGGGATGACATTTATACCCACATAACAGAAATAATGAAGAACCTTAAATTTAAGCAACATAAGATACAGGAGTCAGTAACAAAAAGACAATATAACAATATTATGGGCACATATCTGATCCTATACACCATAGAAAACAAGATGAAGGGCCACACCCTCAAAGTAAGGCCTGGCCCCTCTCTTGACTCCACAGCAGTCTTTCCACACCCCAAGAAGTTTAGGCATCAGGGTAGAAAACCAGTAAGTCCGCAAATCCTTCAGCCAACCTGAAATCAAGGATGCCCAGTCCCCCACCAAGCACAGAAACAAGATGATCATCATTCCCTCAGCCAGCCTGGATTCAAGGATAACCATTCCTCCAGCCAGCCTAAAGTCAAGGACTACCACTCCCTTATCCTGTCTGAAGTCCAGGATGGCCACCCTCAGCCCAGCCCTCCAGCAAGGGCTTGGGGGCTCCTCTACACCCAGAAGTGGTGGTGGAGCTCAAGTGGGAACGTTAATGAAAACTACCTCAAAGATCACCAGCCTGATGGTGGAACTCCAGCCTGTCCCTCTGGCCTCAGTCAGGACCAGCCTGGGGTAAGTAGGAGGATCTTCAGGTTTTTCTTAAAATATATATGTTATAGGCTGCCCACTAACAAGCAGCATCTCAAAAGGATAGGAGCCAAGCCAATATCATTCTTTATTTCACATTATCTTGTTCTTTTAAAAAATATTTCATTGTTATATTATTATAGTTATCAAGCCAATATAATTTTTAAAATGTGGATGGCCAAGACAGGGCCACAGTCAAAAATGTTGTGGAGATCAAGCCACACGTCTTGCGTTTTAAAAGCTGAACCTGAAAGGTGCTGAGCTCCCCAGGGGGGTGGCCACATGATTTGGCAGATGAGCCCGAGGCTGGACACAAACAGCTGCAGGTGAGATCATTGCCAGAAACACACATTGTATATGTAGGAGAGAGGACTTGGTCCAGCGAACAATGGAGGTTTGCAAACTGCTGCAAAATTCTCTGCATAGGATTCACATCAGGAAGGGATCCACCATCTCCTGGCCTTCAGAAGCATCTTATCCAAAATATCTGCTGAGTTTGGAGGACAGCCTAGAGCCCCCTGGCCATCAGGAAGAAAGGTTGCCTTTGTTGTAGTCCACCTCCCTGCCCTGACCTGAATGAAACTTCAGAGACTGAACTGTTTTTCCTGGAGCCTTTCTCCCCCTCCCCTGTTCTTTGCTCCCATGTTTCCAGAGTTCTTATTAAAGTGCTGTTTGATTCTCCCAAATTTTGTAATAAATTTGATGCTCTAAAAAAAAAAGAAAGTAAGTAAAAATTGAGTGAATCTAGTATTTAATTATTACATTGTATACCTTAAACATACATAATGTTATATGTCAATNAGGACAGCCTAGAGCCCCCTGGCCATCAGGAAGAAAGGTTGCCTTTGTTGTAGTCCACCTCCCTGCCCTGACCTGAATGAAACTTCAGAGACTGAACTGTTTTTCCTGGAGCCTTTCTCCCCCTCCCCTGTTCTTTGCTCCCATGTTTCCGGAGTTCTTATTAAAGTGCTGTTTGATTCTCCCAAATTTTGTAATAAATTTGATGGTCTAAAAAAAAAGAAAGTAAGTAAAAATGGAGTGAATCTAGTATTTAATTATTACATTGTATACCTTAAACATACATAATGTTATATGTCAATTATACCTCAGTAAAGCAGGAGGAAAAATTTAGATATTTAACAGACTACTTAATTTCCATATGACAGGAATTAAAATAAATCTTCATAGTGACTTTTATAGGGCTTCCCAGGCTTATATTGTCACTTTTCTTTTTCTCAAAGTCCTTTTGTAGAGCACCACAACAGTCCAGATGGGTGCCTAAATATATACTTCTAATGAGATTTATAATGATGATGATAAATATGCTATTTTTTGAGACCACATGGGATAGTTACTAAAGCATGGTAACGAGGTGTTTTAAACAATTATTAGCAATTTAGACACTAATCTCAAGGACAATTAAAATTTACATTAAATATATAAATATATTTATAACATTTATATAAATATATTATATATAATATATATAATTTCATAGAAAAAGAAAAGACAGTCTCCTGTCTCCACAAGGACATGAATGTGCATTTGTTTCTTTTGCATCTTACAAAGACATCATTGCACAATAGGTTTTCGTAAAATCCAAGAAGTCTCAAAGTGCTTATTCTATAAATGTTTGATATATTGAGACTAAAAAGGAGGTCACACCTAGACAAGTGGGTTTCATATGACAAATATTCATGGCCCAATGCCAACTTAAGCCTGCAACAAAACATGGAAGTAATTAAATATTATTCTAAGCTTTCCCTTGTATATCATCCCAAAACTAGATGCAAATAAAAAATTAGTACAGTAGGTAAGTATTGTTTTATCATAAAGAATTGACTTTTAACAGGTTTTTTAGTACTAATGTAATGAGAACTGATAATGATGAAAAATTTAAAGTCAATAACTTGGGTTGTGAATCTTGTGTGATCTTTTTTAGTATATGTTCTGTTAGCCCTAGAACTTCAGCACCTACTTCCTTGCTTCTACACAAAACATAGCAAAAGGACTGAAAACACATGAATCCAGTCATTCGTTTGCTTATTTGAACATGTACATATTTATAGTTTATTTAAATGAATTTTATTCATTTAAAATTTGTTATTTTAAAATTTATTCACCAATTATTTCCTTAATACCACTATGTACAAGGCTTTTGCTCATTCATTTATTTTTTTTATTTTTTTATTTTTTTATTTTTTTAAAGATTTTATTTAGTTATCTTTAGAGGGACAGGGAAGGAGAGAAAGAGAGAAATATCAATGTATGGTTGCCTCTCGTGAGTCCCCTGCTGGGAACTGGCCTGCAACCCAGGCATGTGCCCTGACTGGGAATCAAACTGTGGTCATGTGGTTCGTAGGCCCACACTCAATCCACTGAGCTACACCAGCAGGTGCTCATTCATTTATTTTTATTATTTTAAATTATATTGTGTTTATGTTATTAAAGTTTTCCCTACTTTTTCTCCATTGATTTATTTTATCACACATTTTCACCCATATATTTCAAAAATACGTTCTCTGAAAAATACAATTCAAATAATAGAGAGCATATAAAAAAACTAAAAACTAAAGTCTCCCCTCTTTCCAATGCCACTGCCTTCACCTTAACTAACCAAACCCTATATGAGAAGTTAATTACCAGATTTTATTTTTGTACATTCAATAAGCTAAGATTGCAAAGATTGTTTAAAAACAAAACATGGAGAATTTGCAACAAAAACTGTTATGTGATTTGCAAAGCCTGGTCTCAACCTTTACAGAAAATTGTATTTGACCACTGGCATACACTTCTAAACCTTTTTCTAGCTATGTATCTGTATATGTACATATATAAATATACAAATAGACAAAGAGAAATATACAGTTTTATTTTTTATTTGTTTATAGAAATAAAGTTATATCTGTTCATTGCTCTATGACTTGATTTTTATAACATTGGGGTTACATTGGTTAATAAATCATATGAGTTTGAAGTGTAGAATTTTACAACACAGCACCTATGTATTGCACTGTGTACTCACTATCCAAAGTTTGGTCTCCTTTCATCACTGTATATTTGATCATCTTTACTTTTTCATTGTCCCCTCACTTTTCCCTGTGATAACTACCTTTCTGTTGCCTGTGTCTATGTTTGTTCTGTTTGTTAGTTTGTTGTTTTCTATTTTACATCTTGCAAATGAGTGAGATCATATGGTTCTTGTCCTTCCTTATCGTATGTATTTCTCTAAATGTAGAGCATCAATGTTGTTGCAAATGGCATTACTTCATCCTTTCTTATGGCTTAGTAGTATTCTATTGTATATAAGTACCAAATTTTCTTTATCAAATCATTCATCAAAGGACACTGGTTGTATTGATGTCTTGACTATGGCCTATATTACACTGAGGTACTTTACTTGTATACCCATTTTTTGAGTTTTATCATTGTAAATGTATGTTGTATCTTGTCAGATGCTTTTTCTGATTTATTAATATGTTCATATGATTTTTATGCCTTATTTTGTGAATGTGGTATACCACATTATCAATTTGCCTTTGTTGAACCATTGTAGTGTCCTTGGGATTAACCCCACTTGATTATGATGCATTATCTTTTTAATGTATTATTGTATTTAATTTGCTAGTATTTTGATTAAAAATTTTGCAGTTGTATTCATCAGAGAAATTGATCTGTACTTTTATTATTATTTGGGGGGGGCTCCACCCACAGGGCTTCCCCGGCCACCATAGACAAGAATAAGTCTACCAAGACATTATCTGCTTGGAGAGGAAAGGTGGCTGATCTCTCAAAGGAGAAGCAGCAAGAGCCTTTTCTTCAATGGGCTTTTATTGGGTTCATTTTTCACAGGAATACAGATAAAAGCTCTTTAATCATTGTCAGGCAATAGGGCAATCATTGTCAATGCATTGCCAGGCATTGTCAAATAATAGATAGCATACAAAGAACTATGAGGGCTTAATCTGAGTCAGGGTCTGTTAGATAAAGGGCTACAAAACTTTGGGGAACAAACTCACTTCCTGCTTGGATCCTTGTTATTTAATTGAGAGCATTCTAAACAAAGCAGGTTTCACAAAATTTTACATATTCTCTCTTAGGCCTGATCACCCTAGAGAACCTGCCCTTTCCAGCACAGGGCTGCACCCACCACCAGCATTAAGGCTCAAGGCAGGCAGGGGAAGTAAGACAGCCAAGAGATTAAGAGACTTCTCACAGACAGAATGAGGACTCAGGCTATGTCAAAGCCAAGGGGCAAGGGTTCATCACCCCCTTTTGCCATAGTCCCCAAGTCCTTCCCTGGAGCCTCTCCATGATAGTTCTTGTCTTAGGTCATTCCTCCCTTGAGGAATCTTACCCATTATTGGCTAACTGATCAAACACTGGGGGCCAGGCAGAGTGAAGAAAAAGGAGCAGAAGCGGTGCCACTGCCAAGGAGATAAGGTTTGTCTCCTTAGAGGCTTATGGTCTGAAGGTCACTCACTCAGCCTTAGCCATGGGGGTTTTACAGCTTCTGAAACCAGGCAGGGCGGTTCCCAACATCTTTTGTCTTGTTCCTGTCAAGTTTTGGTATCAGAGCAATGTTAGCCTCATAAAAATGAGTTAGAAAGTATTGACTCTGTAAATTTTTGGGGAAGTGCTTGAGAAAGATAGGTATTGAGTCTGAGTATTTGGTAGAATTTACAGTAAGTCATCTTGTCTTGGATTTTTACTTTTGAGGAAGTTTATATTGACTACTTCAATTTTGCTACTGTTCATAAATCTATTTAGATTTTCAAGATCTTTATGATTCATTCTAGGAAGGTTACATATGTCTAATAACTACAGTTTATTCCAGGTTGTTAAATATGTTGGCATACAGCCTTTCATAGCACTCTTGTATAGTTCTCTGCATTTTTGTGGTGTTTATAAAAATTTCCAATTGATTTATGTTTATTTGAGTCTTTTATCTCTGTTCTTACTGAATCTAGCAAGTAGTTTGCCAATTTTTAATCTTTTCAAAACACCAGCTCTTTGTTGCATTAATTTTTCTATTATTTTTGTTCTCTACTTTGTTCTAATTTCTTTGTTCTAAGAAATTTTTTTCTAATTTTTATTATTTCCTCCTTTCTACTGATTTTGGCCTTTGTTTCCTCTTTTTTTCTAGTTCTTTAAGATGAAATCTTCAATTATTCATTTGAGATTCTTTTTGTTTCTAGAGGTAGGCATATAATGCTAAAAACTGCCCCCTTAATACTGCTTTAAATATATCCAAAAAATTTTGATGTTATATTGTCATTCTCTTTTCTCTATGTATCTTTTTTATCTCCTCTTCTGTTTCTTGTTTGACCCCTTTGTAGTTTAGTAGTATGTTGTTTAATCTCCACTTATTTGTGGTTTACACTGCTTTCTTTTTGTAGTTGATTGCCAATTTCAAACCATGTGGTTGAAGAATATATTTGGTATAATTTCAATCTTAAATTNTGGTGTTTATAAAAATTTCCAATTGATTTATGTTTATTTGAGTCTTTTATCTCTGTTCTTACTGAATCTAGCAAGTAGTTTGCCAATTTTTAATCTTTTCAAAACACCAGCTCTTTGTTGCATTAATTTTTCTATTATTTTTGTTCTCTACTTTGTTCTAATTTCTTTGTTCTAAGAAATTTTTTTCTAATTTTTATTATTTCCTCCTTTCTACTGATTTTGGCCTTTGTTTGCTCTTTTTTTCTAGTTCTTTAAGATGAAATCTTCAATTATTCATTTGAGATTCTTTTTATTTCTAGAGGTAGGCATATAATGCTAAAAACTGCCCTCTTAATACTGCTTTAAACATATCCAAAAAATTTTGATGTTATACTGTCATTCTCTTTTCTCTATGTATCTTTTTTATCTCCTCTTTTGTTTCTTGTTTGACCCCTTTGTAGTTTAGTAGTATGTTGTTTAATCTCCACATATTTGTGGTTTACACTGCTTTCTTTTTGTAGTTGATTGCCAATTTCAAACCATGTGGTTGAAGAATATATTTGGTATAATTTCAATCTTAAATTTGTTTATTTAAGACATATGCCCTGTCTTTGAGAATGTGTCATGTACATTATACAAGAATGTTTATTCTGGTGTTCTGAGACAAAAAGCTCTGTGAATAAAGATTATGTCTATTTAATCTAACATGTCACTTAAGGCTGATATTTTCTTACTGACTTTCTGTTTGTATGATCTATCTATCGCTTTCAATGAGGTCTTTGAGTACCCTACTGTGAAGGTATTTTTGTCAGTTTCTCCCTGTAGATCTGTTAGTAGTTGCTGTATATTTGTGCTCTTATGTTGGGTAGATGTATATCAATAAGGGTTAGCTTTATGTATTGTCCCATTTATCATTATAAAATATCCATTTTTGTCTCTTGTTACTTTTTTACCTTGAAATCTGTTATCTGATATAAGTATAGCTACACTTATTTTTTCCTGAAATGATTTGCTCAAAGAATCATTTTCCACCCTTTCACTTTGAATCTACCTTTGTCTTTGCAGCTGAGATGTGTTTCCTGAAAACAGCATATAGTTGGGTCTTGTTTTCAAATCTGTGGTGCTACTCTGTGCCTTTTAGGTGGATTTGGTCCATTTATATTTAGAATGATGATTGATATATGAGGATTTCCTATAGTAATTTTATTTTTTTCCAGTTGCTCTGCATCTCCATTGTTTCTTTTCCTTTGTGTCTCTGTCTGTTATTTTAGTTTACTGGTATTTTATATTTCTTCCCTTTTTTCCTTTTTTATGTTATGTGTCTCAGTTCTAGATTTTTGGGTTTTGGTTAACATTATCTTTATGAAAAAAATGTCATATTTACAATAGCCTTTTTTCTACTGATTTCATCTTATCTTCATTCACCTGTGCAAGTTTGGTCTTTCCTTGTTCCCTTCTTATGATTTTCTTGTCACAAATTATCTCTCTCCATGCTGTATGTTCATTTCCAAATTGTAGTAGCTATTATCTTTTTTAAATGCCTTTAGCCCCTTTGATCTTTATATAATATATATGTGTTTAATACCCTATTTTGAGCAAGAGTTGCAATTTCTTACTTTTGCCTGTCTGTTAGTCATCTTACTTATGGTTTTGTATCCTTCTTGTCTTTTTGTTTCAAGTAGAAGAGCACCTTTCAGCATCTGTTGTATTACAAGTCTTGTGGTGGTAAATTCCTTCAGCTTCTATATGTCTGGAAAGACCTTTCTTTCTCCATATCAAAAGGATAACTTTGCTGGCTACATTATTCTTGGCTGGTGATTTCTTTCTTTTAATAATATGAATAATTTATTCCACTTTTCCCTATCTTGTAGGGTTTCTGCTGAAGTATCTGATGAAGAAAAAAATGTCTGTTGTGTAAGCCACCCAGTCTATGATAATGTGCTATAGCCTGAACTATTTATGACAGCGTATTAAGAAATGGATCCTATGAAAAGCCAGAGGAGAGAAAAAGTGCTTGTAAGACTCTGGCACACTTATCAATAGGTAATTTCCTCCCATTCCAACGTGATGAAAATATGTTAAAAGAGAAAGAATCTTCAGATCTCAGGGAAGGGGCATGGTCAGCCTGGACAATAAAATTTAATATCTGAGACCACATCATATATGGGGTAAACACCTAAGGCAGGGTTTGTTAGTTATTTCAAGTTGAAGGCTGTGTTCTCATGATGGCTTCTTATCAATTAGGGTAGGCCCTTTGTAAAACTAGTCAAACTGAGGGAATGAAATAATGTTTCTTTTTGAAAATGTTCTAAGAGAGGGAGCAGCCATGTGAGCAACTTTTTTAATAGAAAAATAGAGTCTGAGTCTAGGCCAAAGAACAAGGATGTTTCGAGAAAGTCGGGCTTTTTTGGCAGCAAGTTCCAAATGGGTAAGAGCACAGCCTAAGGGCCCAAGCAACTGAAATCATAGCCAGCTCCTGGCTAGCCCCCAAGTGTTAATTTTCAACAGATTGGGACAGCTCTGCTTGTCACTCAGGAATCTACTTTTTGGGGGAGCTGACTTCCTCAGCTCTCAGTGGAGGCCAGCATCCCTCTTCTCCAACTGAAGGAGTATTGCTTTTCTTTCTCTTTACAAATTCCAGAATGTTGAGGTGTGTTTTACTGTACTGAAATGCCTTCTCTGAGGTGTGGTCTCAGGGACAAGTTCTAAGCCAAAAGTGTCAAGAACACTGGGGTGATCTAAAACCCAGATGTTTCTGTGAATTTTTTTAAAAAGGGGTTTTATCTACCTTTAAAACAATAGTAATAGTAAAAGCCTAAAATATTAGGCTTTGTGTATGCTAAGGCATATTAGATCACTCTCCCTTCAATTCAATGAAAGCCCCAGTGAGAGGTCGGAAGATAATTAGTTCAATTGTTATTTAATTCCTCTTTCCAACAAAGAGGAGAAGCCCAAGATATATTTCAACCTTTGGGAAGAAAAAAGCTAATAATTTTATATATAGTAACCTTAGTAATACCATTATATTAATTAGATTATTTTGGTTACATATGGCAGAAAAATGACTAGAACTAGAATGTATTGACTCACCTAACTGGAAGTCCAGGAGTGGACACAAGCATAGAAGGTATTTACATTTTGAGCATTCCAAATTTTAGGGGTTCAGATAATAGTGAGTTGCCTTTCTTTGTCCATTTTTAGTTCTACTTCCTTATGTGTTGGCCTCATTTTCATTTTTCCTGCCATATAATTGGGTAGATGATAGTTAACCTTACCATGTATACATCAGTCTTTACTCCTTTCAAATTTAAGCAGATGTATTTTCTCCACAGTTCTAAAAGAGATCTCCAGGGCTAACTGTGATTTGCCTGTTTGAGTTGAGTATCCATCCCCAGTCACTGCAGCCAGAAAAAAGGGTACATCAGCCAGAAGTGATTACATGCTCATAGTTGTGTTTGGGGAGTAGAGACAGCCATGTGCAAAGTCATGTGGGAAATAGGAGGAATGATCTCCAAAAAGCATAAAATTAAGTTGACAAAAATTTATGTTTTTTTCAGAAACATATCTTCTTAGATTATCAATATTAAAATACCCACATTTTAATGTTTCTAAATTTTGTATGCACATATTTCATGAGGAAACATCACTTTTTAAAAGATAACCCTCTTTACTTTTTTTCCCTCTTAAATTTTTACTGATGTATCTCCTTCATAAGAGTACAGCTTAATAGCCCTGGCTGGTGTAGCTCAGTGGATTGAGTGTGGGCCTGTGAACCAGAGGATCACAGTTCGATTCCCAGTCAGGGCACATGCCTGGGTTTCAGGCCAGTTCCCATCAGGGGACACACGAGAGGCAACCATACATTGATATTTCTCTCCCTCTCTCCTTCCCTTCCCCTCTAAAGATAAATAAAAGAACTTAATTCTTTTATTTTAATAAAAGAATGTTAATTCTAGATGTTAATTCTTCCAATCTATGAACTTGGTATATGCTTCTTTTTTTTATTTAACTTTTGTTCAAGTACAGTTTTCTTTCTTGTATTCCCAGCCCTGCCCCCCCCCAGTGCTCCCCACCTCCCTCCCATCTCCGCCCCGCACCTTAGTTATTGTCCATGTGTTATTTTAAAAAATAAAAAATAAAAGAATGTCCCTAAAAGTAAATGAACACTAGGTTTAAATCTTCAATTAAAAAAAAAGTACAGCTTAATAAATTATGTGGCAGTATTTCATTTCTTATTATAAAGTTGAGAAGTGATTTTTTTTTTGGTTCAAAAACAGCTATATAGCCTAAAAGAGACAATGTTTTGGTAGAACTATGTGGAGAAAATCTCTAAGAAGCTTGGGCTAAAGGGAGATGGAAGTAGAAACTAAAGGTCTGCAGCTCATGAACCGTCAAATCTTGAAGGATAGTAGGTCCTGTAACTTATTTAGCTTGGTTTTCCACCAGCTGAATTTAACTTTGTGTTATCTCATGCATAAGAGTAAAATCTTTGTCACCAAATATTTATTGAGATAAATTGAAAATCAATGGCTTAAAAAGAGAGAAGCTCCAGCTTGCTACCTGATTTTCCACAAGTAAAGTGAGAGATATTACCAAGAATAAGTCTCTACCCCAGAGTCACCAGTTTATCTATCTGGGGTACACCCAGGCCTTTTACTGCACAAGGAAATCAGGGACTCTTTTTAACTGTTAGACTAGGTATTAACTTCTCACCACAATGTTGTCTGTAAGGTTTGTCTGGAAAAAGTCCAGCCATTTTTAACATAATGAGAATGGTTTGCATGAAATAGATGTAGCCTGACAGCCAAGGAGAGTGCACTGGAATGCTCATGCATGAGCAATGGTGACTTCACTATACTAGTCGGTGAGGATGGTAAACACCACTGAGTGAGCATGTGTACTTTGTGGCTGTCCTATTCAAAATGACTGAGTGAGTAGAGAAAATGTATGTATGTATGGTATATGTCTGTATGGTGTATGGTGTATTGTCTGATGTATGGTGTGATTGGTGGTCTAGTTTCATTTTCTTGCATGTATCAGTCCAGTTCTTCCAGCACCACTTATGGAAGTGACTGTTTTTACTCCATGTATGCTCATGCCCTTTGTTGAGTATTAATTGACCATAGACAAATGAATTTAATTCTGGGATCTCTACTCTGTTTCATTCATCTATGTGTCTGTTTTTATGCCAATACCAAACTGTCTTTATTACAGTGTTCTTATAATACAGTTTGATATCAGGTATTGTGATCCCTCCAACTTTGTTCTTTTTCAGGGTTGTAGGATTACAGGCTATTTGGAGTCTTTTTGGTTCCATATAAATTTTTCAAGTATTTGTTCTAGATCTGTGAATTATACCATTAGTATTTAATAGGAATAGCACTGAATCTATAAATTGCCTTGGGCAGTATGCATATTTTAATGATGTTAATTCTTCCAATCTATGAACTTGGTATATGCTTCTTTTTTTTATTTAACTTTTGTTCAAGTACAGTTTTCTTTCTTGTATTCCCAGCCCTGCCCCCCCCCCAGTGCTCCCCACCTCCCTCCCATCTCCGCCCCGCACCTTAGTTATTGTCCATGTGTTCTTCATACTTATTCATGTGAGTCCATCCCCTTTTCCCCTGTGATTCTCTCCCCTCTACCCTCTGGACCCTGTCAGCACGTTCTGCATTTCAGTGTCTTTGGTTACATTTTGCTTGCTTGTTTGTTTTGTTGTTTAGATTCCTGTTAAAGGTGATATCATATGGTATTTGTCTTTCACTGCATGGCTTATTTCGCTCAGCATAATGCTTTCCAGTTCCATTCATGATGTTGCAAAGGGTAGGAGCTCCTTCTTCCTTTCTGCAGCATAGAATTCCATTGTGTAAATGTACCATAGTTTTTTGATCCAGTCATTGACTGATGGGCATTTAGGTTGCTTCCAACTCTTGGCTATTGTAAATTGTGCTGCTATGAACATCGGGGTGCATAGGTTCTTTTGGATTGGTGTTTCAGGGTTCTTAGGATATACTCCTAGCAGTGGAATTGCTGGGTCAAAAGGCATGTCCATTTTTAGTTTTCTTAGAAAATTCCATACTGCTTTCCATAGTGGTTGTACCAGTCTGCATTCCCACCAACAGTGAACTAGAGTCCCCTTTTCCCCACAACCTCTCCAACACTTGTTGTTTGTTTCTTTGTTCATGGTAGCCATTCTGACTGGTGTTAAGTGGTATCTCATTGTGGTTTTGATCTGCATCTCTCTGATAGCTAATGATATCGAGCATCTTTTCATGTGTCTCTGGATCCTCTGTATGTCCTCCTTGGCGAAGTGTCTGTTCAAGTCCTTTGCCCATTTTTTAATTGGGTTGCTCGGCTTCTTTGAGTAGAGTCATGTGAGTTCTTTGTATATTTTGGAGATTAAACCTTTGTCTGAGGTATCATTGGCAAATATGTTTTCCCAAAGTGTTGCTTCTCTTTTTATCTTGATACTGTTTTCCTTGGCCATGCAGAAGCTTTTAAGTTTGATGAGATCCCATTCGTTTATTCTTTCCGTTATGTTCCTTGCTCTAGGGGACATATCAGTAAAAATATTGCTGCGTGGAATATCTGAGATTTTCCTGCCAATGCTCTCCTCTAGGGCTTTAATGGTTTCCCAGCTTATATTTAAGTCTTTTATCCACCTTGAATTTGTTTTGGTGTATGGTGTAAGTTGGTGCTCGAGTTTCATTTTTTTGCATGTGGCTGTCCAGTTCTCCCAACACCATTTGTTGAAGAGGCTATCTTTACTCCATTTTATGTTACTGCCCCCTTTGTCGAATATTAATTGACTGTAGAGATTTGGGTTTACTTCTGAGCTCTCTGTTCTACTCCATTGGTCTATGTGCCTGTTTTTATGCCAGTACCAGGCTGTTTTGATTACAGTGGACTTGTAATATAGTTTGATATCAGGTATTGTAATCCCTCCTACTTTGTTCTTCTTTCTCAAAATTGCAGCTGCTATTCAAAATCATGGAGACTGAATGGTATGCTATTAAACAACGAATGCTTCTTTTTGTATATTCCTCAATTTCCTTCTTCAGACCACCCCACTCCAGCCAAACCCATGTCAAGCCATTGTGGTCAGAAAATTGTTTCTATGATTTCAATTATTTTGAATTTGTTGAGGCTTGTTTTGCATCATATCATGTGGTCTATCTCTGAAAATGACCCATTTCATTGAAAAGAATGTGTTTTTTGCTCCTTTGGGGTGAAGTATTCTGAAAATATCAATTAAGTTAATTTCTCCTGGTATACAATATCCTTGTTGAGTTTTTGTCTGGAAGATATATTCATTGTTGACAGTTGGGTATTAAAATCCCCGATAATGACTGTATTACTATCAATCTCCTGCTTAAAGTTGTCCAAGATTTTCCTCATATGTTTAGGTGCTCCTATGTTGAGTGCATATATGTTTACAAGGGCTATATACTCTTTTTAGACCACTTCCTTAAGTATTATATTGTGACCCTCTTTATCTTTTTCTCTGACTTTTGTTTTGAAGTTTATTTTGTCTGATATAACTAGTGCTACCCCAGCTTTTTTTTCAGTGCATTTGCTTAAAGTATTTTTTCCAACCCTTCACTTTCAGTCTGTAGATCTTTTGATCTGAAGTGGGTATCTTGTAGGCAGCATATGTGCAGGTCATGTTTTCTCATCCATTTAGCTACCCTATGCCTTTTGATTGGAGCATTTACTGTATTTACATTTAAGGTTAGTATTGATAGGTACTTGTTCATTGCCATTTTTCCCCTTACCTGTTTTCCTTGGGAGAGTATTTCTAAATGAAGCACACCAGAAGGCACCAGGTCAGTCAGCTCTTTCCCTTCCCCTGACTAGTATAGAAGCCACAGGGAACCTCATTTCCTGACACTGGCAGATTCCCCATCGACCGCATGGCCCCTGAACCCTTCCCACACAGAAAATGGCAGTTCTGGCTGAACTAGGAATGGAAACCTGCTGTACTTATCTGCATTTCACAAAGGATGGTACTTTTAAGAGTTGGAAAAAAGATTTCTGGTGCATTATTGAACTGGCAGAGGGTGGAAGGGCTGTTTGTCTTTGGGTATTTTAAAGGGAGTGGGGCCCTGAGGCAGAAATCTACCAATATTCCAAAACTATATAACCTTCAAATAACACCTTTCCTTTTCACCAAACTCCTGTCTTCAGCGTTATGCTTCTAGGAAGTGAGCAATAGAAATTCACTGACTGTTCTGGAACAAAATGAGTCTGTCTGGTAACAATATAATTCAGATTGTTTGAGAGTCTTTCTCGATATCCTGTCTTACCCATTCCACACTAGAAAAGATTCTAAGGCACTATCACAATACCTTCTATACCCAGCAAGGCAGACATTATCTCTGATTCATTCTACAAAAGTGCAAGCTGGATGCAGATTATATTTCTGTCTCATAATGAGAAATAGCAGTCACTGTAACCAGTACCAGTTAACAGAGCACTTAGTTCTTCCCAACAGATTTAATTGGCTGTATTTCTAGAGTGCCAATATCAGCAGTGCCATGAGTGCCATGGTGGTTTATCAATGCTGTTATTTCATCTGCCAAACTTGAAGAGGGCATAAACTTACAGTAGTAAAAATACCTGTGTTAAATAGTACCTAGCATATATGACTGAGAGGTTAAAGAATGAGCTAATAGAGATACAGTTATACTGGATTCTGGCTCTTGTATGGATCTAGAAGGAATCTAATTGAATAGACAGAATTAGGATTCTTTGTGGAATTCTAATTTTGTTTTTAAGGACCCAAGGACTTTATCAAAAGATGGTTTTACTTTTTCATGAGATTGCTCTGCAGGTACAGAAATGAAAAATTGAACAGTATGTAAAACAATAACCCTTGAGAGGAGAAAGATTTGGGCTTGAATTCTTTCTCCCCTCCTTGCTAGATGGGTAAACTTGAACATGTCTCTTAACCTTTCCAAGTATGTATGTTCCATTCTGTACATTAAAGGTAATAGGTTATAGGGTTGTTGAGATTATCAAATTAGGTAACCTTTGGAAAACAATTAGAATAGTGTGTGGCACAAAGTAAGCACCCCAATCACCATCATTTGTAAACTTCAAGGCACTTTACATTATTTCTCTCAAACCAATCTCCATTCCTGTACTCTTTATCAACAGAGGAACCATCCTTGTAAATACCCAAATTCACCATGGCCTTCACTTTCTTACAGATTGCTCCTGGCTTCCTAATAAAGCAGGTAAAGTTGAAAATTCTTAAGATCTACACAGGGCATTGACAATCTATTCCTCTCCTGCCCCTTCAGCCTCATATTTGGCTTCTTCTCACCCTGCGTATTTTACTACAGCCATAGCTATGTATTTACTGTATGTCACCTGCTATGATGTGATATCTTGCATATACTCTTTTCTTTGCCTAGAAAGTTCCTATGGAGACCTCAGGGCTTTGGTCAAGAATCAGCCTATTAGCTCGTATTTGTTAAATGCCTGTTGCATGCCAGCATTAAATGATCAACAACTTTATGATATATTACTATTATCAGGTATAAGAAGGAATCTGACTTGGCAAAATGGAGTTTGGCCAAGTGATACACCTGCAAGGATGCATGTACAGGGAGGGGCAGTGGGAATTCAAATCAGGGCATTCTGACTCCAGTGTAGCTGTATCAGTTTTCTATTGCTGTTCTAACATGTTACCACACATTTAGTAGCTTAAAATAACACCAACTTATTGCCTGACAGTTCTGGAAGTCAGAAGTCCAAAATCAAAGTGTCAGCAGGGCTACATTTATTCTGGAGGCTCTAGGGGAAAACTGCTTCCTTGAGGTTTCCAGCTTCCAGAGAACACCTGCATTCCTTGGCTCTTGACTTTCTGGCTCCTCCCTCATCTTCAAAGCCAGCAGCATTGCATCTTCAAATCTCAGTCTGCCTCTCCCACCGCCTCTCTCTCTCTCTCTCTCTGACTCTGCTTCCCTAGTTATATCTCCATCTCTGACTTCAATGTTCTTGCCTCCCTTTTATAATGGCCCTTGTTATTACATGTGGCTCACCTGGTCGATCCAAGATAATCTCCTAATTTCAACTCTTAATTTAATTACATATATAAATTTCTTTTGCCATGTAAAAAAAAGCATTCACAGTTTCCAAATATTAAGATATGAACATCTTTCAGGAGTCTACATTAGTGATCTTAAGTTGCATATTATTTTATCAACTTTCTCTAAGAAAATTGCCTTTTTTTAACTTACCCATGAACATTTCCATGGACAGAGAGCTACTCATTTTGAGGAGTTCTCATAACCTTCTGTTTATATTTCTCCTTTTGCACCTATCATATTTCATTGAAATTAGCTCTTTACCTTTCTGACTCCTCCAATTTAATAAGAGCTTCTTAAGGGCAAGGTTTCTTCTCTAGCACTCATTGCAGAACCATGTATGTAGTAGGCATTCAGTGAAAGAGTTTGGTGGATGGATGAGAGAGTGAAATGTTTGAAAGCTATCACTGATACCTTTATTTGAAGTTGATGGTATACATGTCCATTTTATATGACTACATTAATGTGGCTAAAACGTTTCCAAGTTTTTAATATAGCAAAAGCAAACACTGTTCTGCAGGAGGTAAGGATACCTGAAGTCCATAAAGCCTCTTCTTTCAATGCTTGATTTCTCAGTCATGCAACACTAGAGGGCAATCTACTAAATGGCAGGTTTCAGGGACATCAAAGTAAGTTATATTCTTGCCACTGAGGAACTGAATGTCTTAAGAGCAGATATAAATGAACCCAATAATTGACTGGTGGTAGCAATACTGTTCTCATATCTTAAAAAGCCATGCATCAGTCTTACTGAAATCCAAGGAGCTCTTTGCAAAAACCTGCTTCTGTAAAAAGTGGGGAGAGGACATGGATTGTTAGTGTCTGAAGAGGCAGTGACACTTAGAGGTTAAGGGCACTCAAATAGAAAACCAGAGATTTGGGATTAAGACCTGTCTCTCCCACCTGAAGGTCATGTGGTTTTCTTTAAATGACCTGACTTAGTCTTCTCAAGTCCTTTCCACCTTATTAGAAGGAAATGACATCAGTATCTCAAAAAGATCTCTGGACTCCCATGTTCATTTGAGCTAAGATATGAAAATAACCTTAATGTCCATTGACAGATAAATGGATAAAATGTGACATGTGTATCTCACATGCAAATGCAGAAATATTATTCAGCCTTACAGAAGAAGGCAATCCTGACATTTATGACAAGGTGAATGAACATGGAAAGCATTATGCTAAATAAAATAAGCCAGGCACAGGAAGACAAATACTATATGATGTCACTTGTGGGTGGAATCTAAAAGCCAAACTCATAGAACCATAGAGTACAATGGTGGTTACCAGGGGTTGGGGGGAGGAACAAATGGGGAGATGTTGGTTAACGCCTACAAAGTTTAAATTATGTGTAATAAATAAGTTCTGGAGATCTAAAGAACAACAGCACGACTAGAATTCACAATATTATGTTGCATACTTGCAATTTATTAGTAGAGTAAATGTTAGGAAGAAGGAAGAGGAGGAGAAGAAGGAGAAGAAAAAGTAGAAGAAGAAGGAGAAGTGGATGGGAAAGAGAAGGTGAAGAGGGGGAAAACGAGAAACTCTGTGAGGAAATGGATAGCCTTGTTAGCTTCATGGTAGTAATTATTATACAATGTCTGTATATATACAAAACACCAAGTTATAGACCTTAAATATGTATAATTCTTATTTCTCAATTATATCTTAGTAAACTAGGATATAATTTTTAATTGATTTCATAAACAAATACCAATTATTTTTACTATGAGGAGGAAAACCAAAATTATCTCAATTGAGGTTATTATTCTCACATTATACAGGGTCTGACATAACTGACACCTCTCTTACTACAAAATCTTTTATTGCAAAATCATAAGCATGTAATTCTGTAACATAACAATATCACACTCAAGCACATTGTATGGCATTTTAGGTGAAATGTTCAAATTAAACCTGTAAATTATTACAACCATATACTCTACCACCCATACTCAAGCAGATATTACTTATATTACCTCTAATATAGATAACATATTTGAATCTAAATCTATATTGAGCATCAACCTGTGAAACAAAAGGTTGCTGGTTTGATTCACAGTCAGGGCACATATCTGGGTCATGGACTTGGTCCCCAGTTAGGTGTGTGTGAGAGGTGACCAACTGATGTTTCTTTCTCGCATTAATTTTTCTCTCCTCTTACTCCTTCCCTCCCCTTTTTCTAAAAAGAAATACAATCTTTAAAAAAAATTTCAAAATGAGTTCTCACAAGGAATACACATTTGCCTCTTGTTAAACAGCTTCTGGAAATCTGCTGGGCGACTTTGCATAGTGGCTTCACTTTACGGAAGCAGATATGCATGGGTTCACATGTCATGGATGATGGAGGGACTGCAAGGATTTGGTGACTTGTCTCTGAGAACTTTCATTATATTATTTAACTCTTTATGTACTACTAAAATCCAACATTTTATGCATTTTTTTCTGAATGCAGTACCTTACTACTGCCCTATATAAATATAGGTGTGTGTGTATATGATACATTAGTCTCTAATATAGATAACATATTTGAATCTAAATCTATATTGCTGATACCTACAATTTAGGAATTCTATATGACCCAAATATTTACCAGATTTTGTGTTGAATCAATATCAGTAGAAAATAAATTCCAGCTTCCCAGTTGCTTTATCTAGTCCTTGTTGAGTCATATGGTAAGAAAACAGGTTTAAGAAAAAGGACATTTGTTGGCTCACATTATTAGAATGTTCATGGGATTACTTCAGTTCCAGCACGATTCAAAGGTTCAAACTGAGTCAAATAAGCTCCCAGTTTCTTTTTTTCTTTTTTAAAAGATTTTATTTATTTATCTCTAGAGGGGAAAGGAAGGAGAAAGGGAGAGAAATATCAATGTATGGTTGCCGGGAACTGGGAACTGGCCTGCAACCCAGGCATGTGCCCTGACTGGGAATCGAACTGTGATCCTGTGGTTCACAGGCCTGTGCTCAATCCACTGAGCTACATCAGCCAGGGCCCAGTTTCTTAACAATCCTAGTAGGGAGACTAACCTAATTCTGTGGCTGGTAGAAAATCTGCGGGTGCCACAAGCATATCCCTCTTGGATCTTATTTCAGTGCAGCAAGTCTGACTTCCAAATCCTGGCACCTGTACCTCTTTGCCTGAGGTCCACTCTGCTAGTTCTTGTCATGGGTCATAGTGACTGAGACAAACCTCCAGGAGCAGCCTTCCACCATGACTGATGGGGCTGGTATGCACTCCCTGGTGGGCTAATCTGAGAATTCTCTTCTGTTGGCACTTAGACACCCCTCGAGGATAAGTATCCAATTCATAGTTGTATCTTGCTTGATAACATCAACCAGTATTTCCTGGGATCAAGTCTCAAAAAACATTTATACTCAAATCTTTGTCTGTGACTATGCTCCTGAGGGATTTTTTCTGATTGAACACATCATGGACCTATTCCAAATTGGACAAGTTGAAACCACTAACCCTGCACCAGTTATTGTGGTTAGGGGGATAGGTGTGTTCACTGGCTATATTTGGATCACATTCCCTAACCATGGGGCCAAGAATCCATCCCAATTAAAAGCATGTGAACTGAGGGTGGGGCAATGATGAGTCTCAAAAGACATTAAGGGAAATGAAGCCCAGAAAACAAACGCAACAATGTCCACTGTTACCTATGTCTGTAATATCCACCAGGCAAATAATTTGTATGCCCATATTTTAGCCCCCAGGTGCCATGTCTAATGGCCTGATTGACTTTCTTATGTGCAGATAAGGTAGACTAAAGGTTGGTTAATTTATGGACTTCTGGCTAAATACAGCTGCTGATTGTTTTTGTAAATAAAGTTTTACAGGAACCCATCCATACTCTTGTTTATGTAAAGGGGTGAGCAAAAGTAGGTTTATAGTTGTGAGAACACAAAACATAGGGTTTATTCTTGTATTATTATTTGTTTCTTAATTATTATATTATTATTAACCTACTTTTGCCCTCCCCTGTATTGTCTGTGGCTGTTTTCATGCTCTAGTGTTGGAGTTAAGTAGCTGTAACAAAGATCTTATTACTTGGAAGGCCTAAAATATTTACTCTTTGACCTGCTATGGTCTCAATGTTTGTATACTTCCAGAATTCATATGTTGAAATCCTAAGCCCATTAAAAAAGAGGCTCCACAGAGCTCCCTAACCCCTTCTACTATGTGGTGATAACAAAGACAAGTCTGGAATCCAAAAGAGAGTCCTCATCATAACCCAACTACACTGGCACACTTATCTTGGACTTCCAGCCCCCAGAATTGTGAGAGATAAATTTCTGTTGCTTATACACCACCCAGTCTATGGTATTTTGTTAGAGCAGCTCTCACTGGCTTAAACATTACGTTTGCAAAAAAAACATTGTCAACCTTTGAAATACACAGTAATCACTTTATCTCCTAGGACCAAGGAAGCACCTGGAGAATTGTTTTACTCAAGTCTTTACTCTCCTTTTCCATTTCTCCAGGTATAATCTGAGGAGTATACTTGAACAAATGGCAATTAGTTTATCAGACGAACCTGTCATAATTTCTTAAGCAAGGACTATGCATTAAATCATACAACCTTCCAGTAAATCTTTTTAGTAACTCAGTACTCATTGTACAGCCAATGGAATACATATAACATAAAGTACAACCTGAGTACTCCTAAACACAGTTGTTACAAATATGATTAATTCACTGAAATTGCCCATAAGTGATTGTGGGTTATGTACCTATGAAGACACCTTTAGGTGTGCAAAAATAAATTTATTTCTATGAAACTGTTTGATTTTCTGACTCAAAAACTCCCCAGAGAGAAAAGTTAATCTAGTCCTTTTTAGGATTTCATCAATCCAGCCCAAAGATTTTTATTTGCTACTTCTGAGTAAAAACTCAGTTTCATTACACCATCTTAAAGTTGGCTCTTTTCCCCTAATGCATTCCTGATTCTAAGTGTCCCGGAGCTAATTAAAACAATTGCTGTAAGATTCTACTGAAGAGGCAATCATGATCTTGGTCTTGCTCTATCTTGGTACTTTATTCTTTTACAACATGCAAAAATTGTCTTGCCTCACTTACTTAGCAGCATCGAATCTTCAAATCAACTTCCCTATCCCTCTCCCTGTCTCTCTTCCTCTACCCCTGGCTTTCTCTTTTTCCACAAACTCCTTCCTTCACTTCAACTTCATGGCTTACTGGTCATTGGCTTCTAGTTAGCTACTCTGTCCCCTAGGATGTTCAAGGTTTTGTCCTACTTTGGACTGTTATTCCTCAGGTTATTCTCTGTCCTTCACAGGTGTCTCTATGCTCATTCAGATTATGCTGCCTAAACTAAGTCCTTTGAGATATAGCCTATGGGTCTGATTGTTGCTTTTCATCTTTTAGAGGTTCACATCTTAGTCAACCCTTTGCGACTACTAATGAGCCAAGTTTGAGACAGAGCTGGCAGGGTGCCAATACTCTCTACTCCAAGAGTCCCAAATTAAAATAAATTATGAGTTGGTTTCCCCTTTTCATCACCAGGGAGAGGAGAAAGAAGAAGTGGGCCCTGGCTGGTGTAGCTCAGTAGATTGAGCATAGCCCTGTGAGCCAAAGGGTTTCCAGTTAGATTCCCAGTCAAAGCACATGCCTGGGTTGTGGGACAGGTCCCCAGTTGGGGGCATGTGAGAAGCAACCATACATTAATGTTTTTCTCTCTCTCTTTCTCCTTCCCTTTCTATCTCTCCAAAAATGAATAACTAAAATCTTTTAAAAAAGAAGTGGCCTCTGGATACCTTTTCTTTCTTCATATCCAAATTATTTTTTTTATTCTTGACATTACAGATATCCTCCATTTCTCCCTACCTTTGCACCCCTCCCCCACTCCTACCCTCCACCTTAGCCTTCTCCACATTGTTGTTTGTGTTTATGGGCCATGCATATATGCATATATTTTCTTTGCCTTATGCCTTCAAGTCCTCCCAACCCCTCCACTCTGAGATTTGTCAGTCTGTTCCATGTATCCATGCCTCCAGTTTTATTTCTTTTTTCTGTATGCTGCTTAGAGGATCTTTAAAGAATATGAGGGCAGAACAAAAACATCTTTTATTGCACATTCTTCCAATTGGAGGCTAAGGATGACATCTCTGCCCGTAGTGAACTGTCTCTACTGTAATGGGTTTTCAACTATTTGTCTGCCAAGATGGGCTGTCAGCAACAGCATTGGGGGTTAGTAAGTAATACTTAAGTTAACAGTTTAAAATATTCTGATATTGAGTAATGAATTGTTTTTGATATCCAGAGAAGGCAGCAGATTGCCCTAAATTAAAATTACACATAGTCAGGACTTCCAGTCGAGATGGAGGCATAGGTAGATACACTGTACCTCCTCACACAACCAAAAGAAGAACAGCAATAGATTTAAAAACAAAAGGCAACCAGAACTGACAGAAAACTGAACTATATGGAAGTCACAAGGAGTTAGGGAAAAAACATTCATCCAGACCTGTAGGAGGGGGTGGAGATTGGCAACCAGGCAGAGAGGACTACTGGTAAGGTGGTGGCTGTCAGAATGGGCAATCCCACATTTGCTTGCAGATAAGCCAGGAGTAACAACGGGGGAGCAAGACACACCAAGCAACCCAGCATCCCAATGGAGGGAAATAAAGCCTCACAACCTCAGGCTGAAAAAACCTGTAGGTGTTGAGGTGGCAGGAAAAATTTCCAGTCTCACTGAAGAGTTCTTGGAGAGGCCCACAGGATCTTAGAATGTACACAAACCCACCCACCTTGGAATCAGCACCAGAAGGGCCCACATTGCTTGGGGTAGTGGTGGAAATGACTGAAAGCTGGCAGAGAGATGAACAAGCAACATTATTCCTTCTTGGATCCTTCTACCACATACAGTGCCAAAACACAGCCATGTGGGTTGCCCTGCCCTGGTGAATATCTAAGGCTCTTCCCTCTACTATGTAACAGGAACACTGAGAAAAAAAATGGCTGAAATGAAAAAACAGGTCAAAGCTCCAGAAAAAAATACAACTTGAGTGATGAAGAGATAGCTGACCTATCAAATGCATAGTTCAAAACACTAGTGATAAGGATGCTCACAGAAATGGTTAAGTATGGCTGCAAAAGAAAGAAAAAAGTGAAGGCTATGAAAAGTGAAATAAAGGGATATGCACAGGGAACCAACAGTGATGGGAAGGAAACTGGGCCTCAAATCAACAATTTGGAGCAGAAGGAAGAAATAAACATTCAACCAGAACAGAATGAAGAAAGAAGAATTTAAAAAATGAAGAGAGGTTTAGGAACCTCTAGGACAACTTCAAAGGTTCCAACATCCAAATCATATGGGTGCAAGAAAAAGAAGAGGAAGAGCAACACATTGAAAATGTACTTGAAAATGTAATGAAGGAGAACTTCACCAATCTGGCAAAGGAAATAGACTTCCAGGAAGTCCAGGAAGCTCAGGGAGTCCAAAAGAAACTGGACCCAAGGAGGAACATATCTAGAGACATTATAATTACATTATTCAAGATTAAAGATAAGAAGAGAATCTTAAAAGCTGCAAGAGAAAAGGAGAGAGTTACCTATGAAGGAGTTCCCATAAGACTGTCAGCTGATTTCTCAAAAGACACCTTACAGGAGAGAAGGGGTTGGAAAGTATTCTAAGTCACTAAAGGCAAGTACCTACACCAAAGACTGCTCTATCCAGCAAAGTTATCATTTAGAAGGGCAGATAAAGTGCTTCCCAGATAAGGTCAAATTAAAGGAGCTCATCATCAGCAAGCCCTTATTATATGAAATGTTAAAGGGACTTATCTAAAAAAAAGATCTAAAATATGAACAGTAAAATGACAACAAACTCACGACTATTAACAATTTAACCTAAAAAACATGAAAACAAAAACAAATTAAGCAAACAACTAGAAAAGGAGCAAAGTCACAGAAATGGAGACCACATGGAAGGGTATCAGCAGGGAAGGGAAGTGGGGAATGGGGGAAAATGTACAGGGAATAAGAAGCATAAATAGTAGGTAGAAGATAGACAGGGGGAGGTTAAGAATGGTGTAGGAAATGTAGAAGCCAAAGAACTTATGTGTATGATCCATGGCTATGAACTAAAGGGGGAGTGCAGTTGGAAGAGTGTGTGTAGGGTGGAGGGGAATAGAGGTGGGAATATGAGACAACTATGATAGCATAATCAATAAAATATACTAAAAACATTACACATGGTTAGTATTTCTTGGGGCAAAGAACCTGCTAAGACCTTATACTAAACTCTTCATAAATGATATCTCACAAATCCCTATGGGAGAAGAATGATCATAATTACAAATTTTAAGGAGAGAAGTTTCATTTTAATTAATTTTTCTCTGGCATTTATTGCATTAAATAAAATAATGAATGTCAACCAGATCTATAAAAATTATATTTATATCTTAATAAATAGCTAAAATAGATTATTCATGAAAAAATACAGGGTTCAGCAGAAGTAATATCTGCTTGAGTATGGGTGGTAGAGTATATGGTTGTAATAATTTACAGGTTTAATTTGAACATTTCACCTAAAATGCCATACAATGTGCTTGAGTGTGATATTGTTATGTTACAGAATTACATGCTTATGATTTTGCAATAAAAGATTTTGTAGTAAGAGAGGTGTCAGTTATGTCAGACCCTGTATAATGTGAGAATAATAACCTCAATTGAGATAATTTTGGTTTTCCTCCTCATAGTAAAAATAATTGGTATTTGTTTATGAAATCAATTAAAAAATTATATCCTAGTTTACTAAGATATAATTGAGAAATAAGAATTATACATATTTAAGGTCTATAACTTGGTGTTTTGTATATATACAGACATTGTATAATAATTACTACCATGAAGCTAACAAGGCTATCCATTTCCTCACAGAGTTTCTCGTTTTCCCCCTCTTCACCTTCTCTTTCCCATCCACTTCTCCTTCTTCTTCTACTTTTTCTTCTCCTTCTTCTCCTCCTCTTCCTTCTTCCTAACATTTACTCTACTAATAAATTGCAAGTATGCAACATAATATTGTGAATTCTAGTCGTGCTGTTGTTCTTTAGATCTCCAGAACTTATTTATTACACATAATTTAAACTTTGTAGGCGTTAACCAACATCTCCCCATTTGTTCCTCCCCCCAACCCCTGGTAACCACCATTGTACTCTATGGTTCTATGAGTTTGGCTTTTAGATTCCACCCACAAGTGACATCATATAGTATTTGTCTTCCTGTGCCTGGCTTATTTTATTTAGCATAATGCTTTCCATGTTCATTCACCTTGTCATAAATGTCAGGATTGCCTTCTTCTGTAAGGCTGAATAATATTTCTGCATTTGCATGTGAGATACACATGTCACATTTTATCCATTTATCTGTCAATGGACATTAAGGTTATTTTCATATCTTAGCTCAAATGAACACGGGATCACGGGACACGGGAACACGGGAACACGGGATCCAGAGATCTTTTTGAGATACTGATGTCATTTCCTTCTAATAAGGTGGAAAGGACTTGAGAAGACTAAGTCAGGTCATTTAAAGAAAACCACATGACCTTCATGTGGGAGAGACGGGTCTTAATCCCAAATCTCTGGTTTTCTATTTGAGTGCCCTTAACCTCTAAGTGTCACTGCCTCTTCAGACACTAACAATCCATGTCCTCTCCCCGCTTTTTACAGAAGCAGGTTTTTGCAAAGAGCTCCTTGGATTTCAGTAAGACTGATGCATGGCTTTTTAAGATATGAGAACAGTATTGCTACCACCAGTCAATTATTGGGTTCATTTATATCTGCTCTTAAGACATTCAGTTCCTCAGTGGCAAGAATATAACTTACTTTGATGTCCCTGAAACCTGCCATTCAGTAGATTGCCCTCTAGTGTTGCATGACTGAGAAATCAAGCATTGAAAGAAGAGGCTTTATGGACTTCAGGCATCCTTACCTCCTGCAGAACAGTGTTTGCTTTTGCTATATTAAAAACTTGGAAACGTTTTAGCCACATTAATGTAGTCATATAAAATGGACATGTATACCATCAACTTCAAATAAAGGTATCAGTGATAGCTTTCAAACATTTCACTCTCTCATCCATCCACCAAACTCTTTCACTGAATGCCTACTACATACATGGTTCTGCAATGAGTGCTAGAGAAGAAACCTTGCCCTTAAGAAGCTCTTATTAAATTGGAGGAGTCAGAAAGGTAAAGAGCTAATTTCAATGAAATATGATAGGTGCAAAAGGAGAAATATAAACAGAAGGTTATGAGAACTCCTCAAAATGAGTAGCTCTCTGTCCATGGAAATGTTCATGGGTAAGTTAAAAAAAGGCAATTTTCTTAGAGAAAGTTGATAAAATAATATGCAACTTAAGATCACTAATGTAGACTCCTGAAAGATGTTCATATCTTAATATTTGGAAACTGCGAATACTTTTTTTTACATGGCAAAAGAAATTTATATATGTAATTAAATTAAGAGTTGAAATTAGGAGATTATCTTGGATCGACCAGGTGAGCCACATGTAATAACAAGGGCCATTATAAAAGGGAGGCAAGAACATTGAAGTCAGAGATGGAGATATAACTAGGGAAGCAGAGTCAGAGAGAGAGAGAGAGAGAGGCGGTGGGAGAGGCAGACTGAGATTTGAAGATGCAATGCTGCTGGCTTTGAAGATGGGGGAGGAGCCAGAAAGTCAAGAGCCAAGGAATTATCTAATATTAGAGATTAATGTATCATTAATCTCTAATATAGAGCCACAGCAATGCTAGGTGAGAACTGATTATTGACCACAATCTCTGTGATTGAGGTTTATCTCTCTTTTGTATTCTTTTCACTGCAGTTTGCTGAATGGAATTAAATGATTAGAATTAGGTAGCCCAGACAAACAGAAGAGGATTAGAAGATAATAAGATCAGGAAAACCCAATGTAGTCATTTCAGGGAAAGTCAGAGAGCTGGGGAGTAAACAAAGGATGACATTTGTGCTATGAGAGTAGAAGAAGGGTCAAAAAAAGATCAAAGAAAAATTTAAAAATGTCTAAAGAATACACTTTTTCTTTTGTGTGTTCTCTGTGGTAATGGAATATATCTTTATATATTTTTGTTCAGGCTGCTATTTTATTTAATTGCATGCTGATCCACACTTACGTGGGTAAGTTTAATTAAGTATATGAAGCCCTACTGAATCTGTGACCATGTGGCTCAAACTATGGTATCTTATTCAGGAGGCAAAATTCAGCAGTCTAAAAGTATATGAAGATGGATTCCATTCACTCACTCAACATTTCTACTGGACATCTGTTGTAGACCGCTCTGCCTGGTTGTAGGAATTGTAACTCTCTACCCCTTGTGGCTAAGTGCAAGCCACTACCTCTGGAATGTGAGCCGCAGGAGACAAAGCTTGTCTCTGGTAGCAAACACTTCCTCAGTTTCCTCTGCCTGCCCTCAAAGCTTGGTCGGAACTCAATGACGGGTAAGACCCCTCACAGTGAGGGGCAACCTAAGCCAGACTTGAGCAAGCACAAGTGCTGAAATATTTTACTAGAACTTGTACACCACCTTGCAAGAGAAAATGTTTTAGCATTAGTTACTTGTCAGTCTCAGCACTTGTCATGAGCTCTGGAACAAATTAACAACGAGTACCAAGGTACCTCTGTATTTCCTTCCCTTTTCTGTCCAAAAGCTTGAAATTCCTAAATTCTTTCCTCTGCCTATAGTCCAACACCCACCCTCACCTTCTGCACATCCAGCCATCTCTCTTCCCTGTGGTTTCATTGTGGAAATTCATGGAGAATCTCACCAAGTCCTATTCCCCCACCTGTGCCCCTCTGGGCCTGCTGTTCCTTGTCCTTCACCAGACCCGCATCTGCAGGTCTCTTGAATGGGGAAAGGCAAGGAGTAGATTAAAGAGAGGAGAGATTAAGAGAAATTTGGGCTAGAAATTTGGGCTGGAATTACCATATTTTGTGTATAATGCACCCCCAAGTTTTTGTGCTCAGTATACACAAAGTTATATCCATGGTATGTAATCATTATACCCATGTATAATATACATCCTATTGTTCTCTCAAAAATTTGGGCAAACAAGTGCACATTAAACACAGCAAAATACAGATATATATGTAAATTCATAAGTGGATACTGTTTATTATTTAAAGGTTCATTTTATAGTATCATAGAATTTTAGGATTTTAGCACTTCTGAAAGTTTAAGGATCATCTTGTCCCACCCTATCTTTTATAAATGAAGAAACCAAAATCAATAGTCATGGACTAACTTGTCTGAGCTTTTCCTTTTCTCAGCAATTTATTCCTCTATTAATCACTGTATCAATATAATGTTGTAGAGAGGTACGTCTGTCTAATCAGTGTAATTTATGGATCATCTGCATGTAGCATTATGAGAAGTGCTTTAGATTTACCATTTTATTGAATACTCACAACTCTATGAAGTAGTTAAGTTAGCCCAGTTTCACAAGTGAGTATCTAGGGGGCTCAGAGAGGTTAAGTTAACCCTGGGTTAGCCAGCTAGAAGATGACCCAACCAAAACTAGAAACTTGTCTAAGTCCAAGCCTTGTTTCTGAGCATAGCTGCCTCTCAGTCATAAATCATTGCACATGTTGCGTGAGGGTGAGGGTTAAGGAGAATTCATTTATTCACATTAAAAGATCATTTGTTCTCTCTGAATCTGTTTCAGTCTGCTAAGAACACATTTGGGTGTCCCAGAGATTAAGCTACTATCATAATAACCTCTAACTTTCTCTGGATGATATGGCTTTGTCTTCATTAATAATTTTATTCTTTTGTTTTCAAAAATTTGCATGTTCTGTAGGTGAGTAATATTGAGAGAAAGATAGATAAAATATCCATCCGATGCTAATGGAAGAATATGAGAGCTCTATTAGCTAAAAGTATTATAATGACATGAAAATCAATTATAAACATAAATTTGACATGAATTAATGTTAAGAGCTTGTGACAACCAAACATAAGGAAGTAATTACTGCCTACTCTTAACTCAATATTGTTAATCAAGAGAA
Organism: Sturnira hondurensis; assembly: GCF_014824575.4. Classification (NCBI taxonomy): domain Eukaryota; kingdom Metazoa; phylum Chordata; class Mammalia; order Chiroptera; family Phyllostomidae; genus Sturnira; species Sturnira hondurensis. The sequence continues at coordinate 15,128,116 of NW_028075471.1, forward strand.
AGCACAGGCATGCCATGTCTCTCCTGCCATGTAAGGTGCTGTATTTCCCAGACATACAATTTCTCCAGAATGAATTCTAAAACATTATCCTACACATGAGAATTCTAAAGAATTCTTACTCATGCACACTAAAAATTTTGCTAAAAAGGAAAGAAGAAGTAATAGAGCTATCCAGAGACACAAATTTTTATTTTTAATTTAACAGATGCTAAATTCACATTGTCATTCATTGCTCCTTCTGCCTTATGCATTCTACTTTAAAAGTACTTCCTCTTCAAAAAAACAGTGAGAAAGAGAGAGAGGAACACAGTTACAAAGAGAGTAAAATGGTAATGAATAAGTACCTATTGATAATAACATCAAACGTATATGGATTAAATGTTCCAATCAAAAGACATGGGTAGCTGAATGGATAAGGAAACATACACCACTTCTATAAGAGACCCACATCAGAACAAAAGGCCTACACAGAGTGAAAGTGAAGGGTTAGAAAAAAATATTCCAAGCAAATAGAGAGGGGAAAAAAAGCCAGATAGGAATACTTATATCTGACAAAATAGACTTCAAAACAAAGGCCATAAAAAGAGACCCAGAAAGATACTTCATAATACTCAAGGGAAGAATCCACCAAGAAGACATAAACATTGTAAATATATATGCACCCAACATAGGAGCACCAAAGAAATTCTTGTAGACATCAAGAAAGATACAGACAGCAATGCAAACATAGTAGGGGATTTTAACACCTTACTGTCAACAATAGATAGGTCTTCCAACAAAATATCAACAATAATATTGTGGAACTGAACAAAGCATTATATCAAGTGGACTTAAATTATGTATGTATATATGTATATTCTTTATGTGTGTGTGTATATATATATATATATATATATATATATACACACACACATAAAGATAGACTAAATGATGGGACACAAAACAAGCCTCAACAATTTAAAGAAAATTAAAATTACATCAAGTATTAGCCCTGGCTGGCGTAGCTCAGTGGATTGNACTTATATCTGACAAAATAGACTTCAAAACAAAGGCCATAAAAAGAGACCCAGAAAGATACTTCATAATACTCAAGGGAAGAATCCACCAAGAAGACATAAACATTGTAAATATATATGCACCCAACATAGGAGCACCAAAGAAATTCTTGTAGACATCAAGAAAGATACAGACAGCAATGCAAATATAGTAGGGGATTTTAACACCTTACTGTCAACAATAGATAGGTCTTCCAACAAAATATCAATAATATTGTGGAACTGAACAAAGCATTATATCAAGTGGACTTAAATTATGTATGTATATATGTATATTCTTTATGTGTGTGTGTGTATATATATATACACACACACATAAAGATAGACTACATGATGGGACACAAAACAAGCCTCAACAATTTAAAGAAAATTAAAATTACATCAAGTATTAGCCCTGGCTGGCATAGCTCAGTGGATTGAGCGCGGGCCTGCGAACCAGACAATCGCGGTTCGATTCCCAGTCAGGGCACATACCTGGGTTGCAGGCTGGTTCCTTGCAGGCTAACTACAAGCAGGGGGCGCACAAAAGGCAACCATACATTGATGTTTCTCTCCCTCTCTCCTTCCCCTCTAAAGATAAATAAATTAAAAAAAAATACATCAAGTATTTTTTTAGAACACAAGGGCTTGAAACTAGAAAATGACACCAAGGAAAAAATCATAAATATTCAAACTCATGGAGACTGACTACCATGCTATTAAACAATGAATGGGTAAAGAATGAAATCAAGAAATAGATCAAAAAGTTTCTAGAAACAGATGAAAATGAACACACAACAGTGCAAGACCTATGGGCCACAGGAAATGTAGTCCTAAAAGGGGAGTTGATAGCAATGCAGGCCTACTTAAAAAAGATAGAAACATTTCAGATAAACAACCTAACCCTAATTTACAAGAGTTGGAGAAAAAAAACAAAGAAGCCCAGAGTGAGTAGAAAGAAGGAAATAATCAAGAGCAGAGCAGAATTAAATGACATGGAGACTAAAAGAAAAATTCAAATGATCAATGAATCCAGGAGCTTGTTCTTTGAAAAGTAAACAAAATTGACAAGACTTTAAGCAGACTCATCAAGAAAAAAAAAGAGGACTGAAATAAATAAAATCGGAAATGAAAGAGGAGAAATTACAGCTTACATCACAGAAATACAAATGATTATACAAAATTACTATGGAAAAGTATATGTCAAGAAACTTGAAAACCTGGTTAAAATGGACATATTTTTAGAAAAATATAATCTTCCAAAACTGAAACAAGAAGAAGCAGAAAGCCTGAACAGGCTGATAACAGCTAGTGATATTGAAGCAGTAATCAAAAAACTCCCAGCAGATGAAAGCCCTGGATTGCATGGTTCCACAGGAGAATTTCACAAAATATTTAAAGAGCTAACTAACCCTTATACTTCTCAGACTATACCAATAAATTCAAGAAGAGGAAAGACTACCAAATTCTTTTTATGAGACTAGCATCATCCTAATCCAAAACCAGACAAAGAAACAAAAAAGAAAATTATAGGCCAATATCACTGATGAACCCAGATGCTAAAATCCACAACAAAGTTCTGGCAAACTGCATCCAGCAATACATCAAAAAGGTTAAACATATTGATCAAATGGGATTCATCCCACAGATGCAAGGATGATACAATATCCACAAATCAATAAACATTATACATCATATACACAGCAGGAAACACAAAATTCACATGATCGTATCAATAAATGCAGAAAAAGCATTTGATAAGATGTAGCACCCATTTATGTTAAAAACACCAATCAAAGTGGGAATAGAGGAAGCATACCTCAATATAATAAAGACTATATATGTAAAACCTACAGTCAACATCATACTCAATAAATGAAAACTAAAACTTTCCCACTAAGATCAGGAATAAGAGAAAGATGTCCACTCTCACCACTTCTATTCAACATAGAATTGGAAGTCTTAGTCACATTGTTAGGACAAGATGAAGAAATTAAACGCATACAAATTGAAAAGGAGGAAGCAAAACTGTTATTGTTTGCAACTGTCTGTGTACATGATAGTGTACACAAAAAATCCTATAAATTCCCCTCCAAAAAAACTGCTTTACCTAATAAGTGAATTTGGCAAAACAGCAGGACTCAAAGCCAATATTCAGAAATCAAAGGCATTACTGTACAACAACAATAAAATATCAGAATCACAAATCCAAAAAAAATCCATTTGATATAGCAACAAGAAAAATAAAGTACCTAGAAATAAGCCTAGCCAAGCAGGTAAAAGACCTTTACTCAGAAAACTGCACAATACTGAAGAAAGAAATTAAGGAAGACAAAAACAAATAGAAACATGTACCATGTTCATGGATTGGAAGAGTTAACATCATCAAAATGTCCATACTATCCAAAACAATTTATAGATTCATTGTAATCCCTATTGAAGTACCAATGACATATTTCACAAATATAGAACAAACATTTCAGAAATTTATATGTAACAATATACAGCACCAAATAGCTGTAGCAATTTTGAGAAAGAAGAACAAAGTAGGAGGGATCACAATACCTGATATCAAACTGTATTCAAGGCCACTGTAATCAAAAGAGCCTGGTACTGTCATAAAAACAAGCACAAAGACCAAAGAAACAAAACAGAGAGCCCAGAAATAAACCCAAGTCTCTATGGTCAATTAATATTTGACAAAGTTGGAAGAACCACTAAATAGAGTAAAAATAGCCTTGTCAACAAATGGTGTCGGGGAGCTGGACAGCAACATTCAAAAAAACAAAACTTGATCACCAATTTACACAGTACGCAAAAAATAATTCAAGGTGGATAAAAGACTTAAATATAAGTCATGACACCATAAAAGTCCTAGAGGAAAACATCGAAAGGAAAATCTCATACATTCCACGCAGCGACATCTTCACTGATATGTCCCCTAAAGCAAAGAACATAAAAAAATGAATAAACAAATGGTACCTCATCAAATTAGAAAGCTTCTGCATGGCTAAAGAAAACAGTATTAAAATGAGAATAGAACCAACTATATGCAAAAACATATCTGCCAATGATACTTTGGACAAGGGTTCAGTCTCCAAAATATATAAAGAACTCACACAACTCCATGCTAGGAAGACAAACAACCCAATTAAAAAGTGAGCAAAAGACTTGAACAGACACTTCCCCAAGGAGGACATACAGAGGGCCCAGAGATATATGAAAGGATGCTAAGTATCTCTAGCCATCGAGAGATGCAAATTAAAACTTCAGTGAGGTACTACTTTACACTGATCAGAATGGCCATCATAATGAAATCAACAAATAACAAGTGCTGACCAGGTTTTGGAGAAAAGGGAACCCTAGTACACTGTTGGTGGGAATGCAGACTGATGCAACCACTGTGGAAAACAGCATGGAATTTCCTCAGAAAAGTAAAAATGGAACTGGATGGCCTTTTCACCTGGTAATTCTATTGCTGGGATTATACCCCAATAATCCTTTAGCACTAATTCAAAAGAATCTATGCACCCCAATATTTATAGCAGCACAATTTACAATAGCCAAGTGCTGGAACCAACCTAGGTGCCCATCAGTAAATGAATGGATCAAAAAATTGTAGTACATTTACACAATGGAATCCTATGCAGCGGAAAGAATTGGTTTCTACTCTTCACAACAACATGGATGGAACTGGAAAGCATTATGCTAAGTTAAGTAAGCCAGGTGGTGAAAGACAAATACCATATGATCTCACCTGTAAGTGGAACACAATCAACAAAACAAACAAGCAAGCAAAATATAACCAGAGACATTGAAGTTAAGAACAAAGTGACAGTAACCAGTGGGGAGGAGGGAAGGAATAATGGGGGTGGGAAGAGGAGGGGTCATCAAAGAATATGTATAAATGACCAATGGACAAAGCTAAAGGGAGTAAGATTAGAGGGAGAGGGAGGGGGAACTGGTGGTGGGAAAATGGAGGCAACTGTATCTAAACAATTAAAATTTATTAAAAAAATAAATTAAAAACACTTCCTCTTTTTCCTTCCACCTTTCCTAATTTTTTACTCAAGTTTGGATATAGAGTCAAGATGCCCCACTGTAACTTCTGAAAATAGACCAGAGTTTCTCATCCTGAACAAACACCATTGACCATTTCAACCAGATAACTCTTTACTGGATGTGAGTGTCTGTGTGTGAACGGAACTGTCCTGTGCATTACAAGTTGTTTAGCAGTTTCCCTGGGTTCTGCTCTACATGCCACTTGTGCTTTTCCCCGATCATGATAATAAAAAATGGAAAATTATTAAAAACACACATACAAAATCAATGATGGTAGAATATCAAAGGGACCAGGAGTCACTAAAGAGCTCTCAATGGCCAGACTGCAACAATTAAAGAAACAAAATTAAGTAGCATTGGGCTATAATCCAAAGTATAAAATAAATATTCCTGAGTTCAAGTGAATATGAATAAATAATTGAACAATTAAATAAATGGGGACTATAGACACATCTCCTCTGCAGAAGAATGCCAAATAATTTCAGCCCTCAAGGAGGTTTTATAAGTCTCCACTCTTTAAGTATGGGTTGAGCATAGTGACTTCTCTCCAAAGAATATGGTATGGAAAAGAGACATAAAAAGTGTTACTTTGCAGTGGAGAAACTTGACAAACACTACTCAGCCAGGTTATCAAGGTCAGTATCAACAGTGTTAAGTCATGTTGACAGCATGTAACCTTGATATAATGTAATGAGAGTAACACTTTTTTTCTTTTTTTTAATTTTAATTTTTATTTAATTCTTGTTCAAGTACAGTTTTCTGTCTTATATTCCCAGCCCTGCTCCCCCAGTGCTCCCCACCTCCCTCCCATTTCCACCCCCCCACCTTAGTTATTGTCCATGTGTCCTTTATACTTGTTCATGTGAGTCCTTCCCCTTTTCCCCTATGATTCTCTCCCCTCTACCCTCTGGACCCTGTCAGACTGTTCCTTATTTGAGTGTCATTGGTCATATTCTGCTTGCTTGTTTGTTTTGTTGTTTAGATTCCTGTTAACGGTGATATCATATGGTATTTGTCTTTCACCGCCTGGCTTATTTCACTCAGCATAATGCTTTCCAGTTCCATCCATGATGTTGCAAAAGGTAGGAGTTCCTTCTTCCTTTCTGCAGCATAGAATTCCATTGTGTAAATGTACCATAGCTTTTTGATCCAGTCATTGACCGATGGGCATCTAGGTTGCTTCCAACTCTTGGCTATCGTAAATTGTGCTGCTATGAACATTGGGGTGCATAGGTTCTTTTGGATTGGTGTTTCAGGGTTCTTAGGATATGCTCCTAATAGTGGAATTGCTGGGTCAAAAGGCACATTCATTTTTAGTTTTCTTAGAAAATTCTATACTGTTTTCCATAGTGGTTGTACCAGTCTACTTTTTTAATCTTGCTTCCAAAACCCACTACCCCAGACTAATCATAAGAAAAACATAGACAAACCCAGCCATGGCTCATGTAGCTCAGTGCTTTGAGTGCAGGCTGCAAACCAGAGGGTCACCGGTTCTATTCCCAGTCAGGGCACATGCGTGGGTTGCAGGCCAGATCCCCAGTAGAGTCACGTGAGAGACAACCACACACCGACATTTCTCTCCCTCTCTTTCTCCCTCCTTTCCCCTCTCTCTAAAAATAAATAAATAAAACCTTTAAAATACCTAGACAAACCCAAATGTAGGAATACTCTACCAAAAATGTAACCAGGACTCCTCAAAACTCTGGGGGCCCTTAAAAACAAGGAAAGTGTGAGAACTGCCACAGCCAAGGAGGGCCTAAAGTGATAGGTGACTAAAAGTGACATGTTTTCCTAAATGGGATCCTGGGACAGAAAAGTAACATCAGATTTAACATTAAGTCTAATTAACATTAAAACTAAGAAAATCTTCAGTATATAATTTATTTTTTTAAAAGTTATTTATTTCTTTAGAGAGAAAGGAAGGAAAGGAGAAAGAGAGGGAGAGAAACATCAATATGTAGCCCTCATGTGTCCCCAACTGGAGACCTGGCCCACAACCCAAACATGTGCCCTGACTTGGAATTGAACCGGCGACCCTTCGGTTTGCAGTCCTGTGCTCAATCCACTGAGCTACACCATCCAGGGCCTAAAGTATATAATTTAATAATAATATGTTAATATTGGTTCATTAATTGTTACAAATGTACCATATTAATTATTAACATAAGAGATGTTATTAATAGAAAAAAGTGGAACCGAGATATATGGGAATTCTTATACTATCTTCAAAACTGTCTTGTAAATATAAAACTAATCTAAAATAAAAAAACTAATTTACAAAAGTGTCTCTGAATATTGTCCAATGTCCCCTAGGAAGCAAAATTGTCCCCAGCTGAGAGCCATTGCTGTAAAGTATCTGGATTCAAGTCCTACCTCTACAACTTTTTACCTATGTGACCTTGGGGAATTTTTTCAGTATCCCTGAGCCTCTAGAAAATGGGCATTATAATAATAATCTACCTCAGAAGACTGATGCATACACTGACACTTTATAAGCACATGATAAATGTCGACAGTAATAACTGTAACTGCCACCGTTATTATTATCATCAATTTACCTTGCCTGAGTGGTGGGCTACTGACACATTTCTCTCTGTTCCTAACCCATCAGGCTCCAGAAAAAAAATTATCTTAAGGGCAATCTGGGTTCAGACAAATTTTTATTACTACCTTGAGGAATAGAATGTGCCTTTCAGAAAATGACAAACTGTGCCCTGAACCTGCAGCTTTTCTCAGCAAAATCCCAACAGTGATGGACAGTGGATTTTCCTACCCTAACACTGAGCCAGCCTAGCAGCCCCCCTCAAATTTACTTTGTTTAGATTCATTTGTTGAATTCCAGGATGAAACAGGCAGCATGGGGGCAGAAGTGGAAAAGAAGCCATCTGTCTAAGGGGAAATAGCATGGGGGAGTGAGAACACTCCCAAAGATCATTTGACTAGTCTATATTGGTTGGAGCTTTTTAGTCATCTAATTCCCCACATTAAAACTACTCAGATATAAAGGAAAAGGCAGAAACCAGTACAATAACAGTGTTAAAGGACACCAATTAAAGCAGGCCAAAGGCTGCCACAAAGCCCCTCATTGTAACTGAGGCTAAAATGAAAAGTTCAGTGCCAGGCAGCCATGGGTACATTTTTATATGCATCAGTCTTCTAAGGTAAATTATTATTATTATCCCCATTTTCCAGAGTCTCAGGGGTATTGAGAAATTTTCCCAAGGTCACACAGCTTTCCATTTACATGTTGATTTAGAGAAGGATGATCTTTGAAGTCAAGTTGACTTGGATTCAAATTCCTCCACACCACTTTCCAGCTGGGCAACAGTGGGCCAGGCTCTCCTACCTCTCTGAGACTCTAAAATGGGGGTGGTTGTGAGGAATATTTGAGAGGATTTTTATAGAACGCCAAAAGGACCAGAGTGGTCAGGGAAAAGATGATGATCCTGGACGGGCCGATCCTGAAGAATGATACAAGAACTACATGCTGTGTCTCCTGAAAGATTCTTAGTTCCCTCCAACCAGGAAACAGCAGGACATCTTATCACCTTTGACTTGAGGTAAGGAGAGGTTGATGTTGTAGTATGGAATCTGTCCCATCACCCTGCTGTGTTCTATTAGGGAGAAATCATTGAAAAGGCCAAGTGGTAGAAATAGTTCAGTCCAAGTAGTCTTCATGGGAAGGAGACAATGAAGAGCAGGGTAACTTCAAAAGAGGGTTTGGGGTAAAATATAGTTTCCCCAAAGGGGGAAGCTCAAAGAGGGACAGGTATGTAACCCCTGGAGGATCAGATATATGTTGTTACATTATTTAATCTTCAGTTTCTTAACCTCAACACTTCTCTTGGACCTTGACCTCTGAAATTATGATTGGAGCCAATTTTCCAGGATTTGACTTCATTAACTCAAGCTATAATTAAGTGTTTACTATGTGCCTAGGCCCTGGAGACAGTGGTAGAAACAAGAATGAACAATGATTGAATTATGCCTTACATGATATGCCCTGTGAAATATGGAAGCCAGAAACTACTACATAGTGTTAACCTAACAGCATTAAACTACTCCTCAAAGCAGTTTAGCTCTAATTAAGAAAGAAAACAGGTGTTTCTAGTTCCTACCTCTCACACATCCTACATCTGCCAATGCCTTCTATGGGCTTGTGTCAGGAGACCCTCGGGGAAGAATCAACTGTTGGGTTTGTCAATCACCTCTGGAATAAGGATCAGCAGTATAAATAGAGAGGTGTTGTATGAAGGTAAATTTCTAGCTATGTCCTGCACCAGCCCATAACTGGCAGCAGGGAGCAACAGTGATAATTTGTACCAAAGCTGTGGGAGTTACTCAGCTGTATTAAACTATTAGGAATAAGAATGAAAGTTGAAATAGATAGTATCCATATGAGGTGGGCTGCTCAAAATGTGTTCACTGGGATTGTTAAATTCGATATAAATGACAAGTTTAGATGAGATCCATCACTTTAATCCAAGCAGATTAACGTTCAGGTGCCCACCACAGGATATTACTGCATGCTTCATTAGATTATACTTCTGACCCAAAACAATAACTGTTAAATTTCAAACTACATCTGTGTCTCAGAAATCATGCTGCAGAGATACCTTACCTTGGGATGAGTAGCTAAATGGGAATTGATTGGTCATCTCCTAAAACTCCCTAGAGCTAAGAGTTTACAAATTGACACTTGGAAGACATTCTGAATTCTGCAGTGGTTTGAAGTTAGTTAGATACTTGTACAGTTCTGTGTCTGGCCAAAATCTCTGCAGCCTTTTAAAATATTTCATTGGAACCACACTCACAAATATGATACTGCCTTCACTAGAGAAGACTGTTTACATTAAAATTATGTCTGCCTTGTGACCCCATGGCCAAATTTGTCATCAGCTAACTTCGGCCAAAATTCGTTTTTACCAGTACCATTTTGAGGTCATGAAATTTAACCCAGTCAGTAAGAATATAACCACGCATTTTCAGCCCTTTCAATTCTGTGTTTGCACTTCATCTTTCTCTGCCTTACTCTTATAGGCTGGGCTGTTATGTTCCTTGATCAATCTTGTGCTTTTTTAAAGTGACAACATGTTACCCAAACATTATTTCTCATCTCCCTAACCCTCCAAGGTATAATCTATTTTCCAGACAAAAGAAATGTTTTTATGATTACAACCAGCATTCAGCTTTTGCTTCAGGAGATGAATTCATTCATTCATTTAACGAAATTAATTGAGTACCTACTATATGTCAGGCATTATTTTAGAGCCTTGGGATGCAGCAAAAATACTAAAGGAATCTGAAACTCACATACTCCCAGGAATGATAAACAATAAACAAGTAAATAAAACACCTAATTTTAGATATTGAATAAGAGTGAGGTGAGGAAATAAAACATACAATTAGACAAGGTACCACTGAATGCCTTTAAGAGGAGGCATTTTGTGCAAAGATGTGAAAAGATTTAGAGAAAGAATATGCCAGACAGATGACAGCAAATGCAAGCCTCTTGGTCAGGAACAGGCTTGGTTGGATAGAAAAACAAGAGCCCAAAGCAAAACATGCAAGGACTCAGAGGTAGGCAGCAGCCAGATCATGTGGAACCACCTCTACCCTGTTTAGGAGTGAGGGATTGTGGGTTTCATTCTCTGAGTACGTAGAAAACATGATAAGGCTTTAGTAGGAGAAGGATATTGATGCAGACACTTGCTCACAGTGTCCGTGGTGTTATAAATGAGATATGAAACAAATTCACACGGACTACTGAGTCCTGTAGAGGAAAACAGACGGCACGGCCACCCTCTCAAGGGGAAAGCGCCTGGTGCCCTTGCCTAGACAGGCTTTTATTGGGTTTAATTTGCACAGGAAAGCTGGTAAAGCTCATTAATCATTGTCAGGCAGTAAGGATCAAACAATAGATAGCATACAAAGAACTACGAGGTCTTATTCTGAGTCAGGGTCTGTTAGCTAAAGGGCTACAAAACTTTGGGAAATAAACTCATTTCCTGCTCAGACCCTCATCATTTAATTGAGAGCATTCTTAGCAAGGCAGGTGTCACAGGATTTTACATACTCTTTCTCTGGCATGACCACCTGGGGAACTCGCCCTTTCCAACACAGGGCTGCACCACCCTCTGTCATTGTTTCAGGCTTAAGTCAGGCAGGGGAAGTAAGGCAGCCAAGAGATTAGGAGAAGTGTTGCAGGCACAATGAGGACTCAGGCTTTGTGAAAGCTGAGGTGCAAGTGTCCATCACCCCTTTCTCCATAGCCCCTCATGTCCTTCCCTGGGCCTCCCCGTGATCATTCCTGTCTTAGATCATTCCTCCCTTGAAGAATCTTAACTGTCATTGGCTAACTCATCAAGCACTGGGGGCCAGTTATGGATGAAATAAAAGGAGCAGAAGTGGCACTCCTGCCAGGGAGATAAGCTTTGTCTCCTTAGTGGCTTCTGGTCTGAAGATCGCTCACTCTGCCTTAGCCATGGTGGGGTTACAGCTCCTGAAACCAGGCAGAGCGGTCCCCAATAGGATATAACCAGGTTTAACCTTTCCAAAGGGTCAATTTTGGCTGATTTGTAGTAAAGAGATCTACAGTCTTTTGCTTAACATATAATAGCTTAGTGGGATAGGTTTTGGTGATTCAGTAATTCTGAGTTTACATCCCAGCTCTACCATTCACTACCTTATGTTGAACAAATTATTTAATTTCTTGCTTTATACCTTTAATGGGAAAATGGCCATAACAATAAGATCATATACATGCAGAGTAAATCCACAACATACGGTAATCATTATTTATTTATTAACTAATTTATTCATCTATTCAACAAATATGTTTTAAGCCACTGATATTCTGCCCCTTCAAAGTCCTGCATGTAGCAATTCTTTATTGCCTGTGTATTATTCTTTATTGTTTTTAGAGCATTTGATTTCTTTTTAATTTTTTTCTTTTTTCTTGAAGTTTTACAGTTGTTCTAATTATTACCCTTTGGCCATCTCCACCCACCTTGACCCCCCCTTCCACAGTCAATCCCAACCTCATTGTCTATGTCTATGGGTCCTTCATGTATGTTCCTTCATAATCCCTTCACCATTTTCCAAACAGTGACCCTCACCAGCCTCTCCTCTTACCACTGACAGTCTATTATAGGATTCTATGCCTCTGGTTCTATTTTCCTAATTAGTTTATTTTGTTCATTAGATTTCTCTTATATGTGAGATTATATGCCATTCATCTCACCAACTGGCTTATTTCACATGGCATGTTGGTCTCCAGTTCCATCCATGTTGTTGCAAAATGTATTCCTTCTTCTTCACTGTTCTGTAGTATTCCATTATGTAAATGTATCAGTTTTTTTCACTTTTTTGTTGTTGTTCAAATACAGTTGTCTCAATTTTTCCCCCACCTCTCCATCCCACCCCAGCCGTCTCCACTTCCCACCCTGGTTCCTACCCTCCTTTGGATTTGTCCATGTGTCCATTACACAGGTACAAGACAACCCTTCCCCCTTTTTCTACCTTTAACCCTTCCCACCTCCCTTCTAGTTACTGTCAGTTTGTTCTTAATTTCAATGTCTCTGGTTATATTTTGCTCGCTTGTTTGTTTTGTTGATTAGATTCCACTTATAGGTTAGACCATATGGTATCACAGTTTTTTTATCCACTCATCTACTGGCAGGCACTTAGGTGTTTTCCAAATCTTGGCTAGTCTAAATAATGCTGCTATGAACATAAGGGTGCATAGGCTCTTTTGAGTTGGTATTTCAGGATTCTCGGGATATATTACCAGCGGTGGAATTGCTAGGTCAAAAGGTAGTTCTATTTTTAATTTTTTGAGGAAATTCCATGCTGTTTTCCACAGTGGCTGCACCAAACTGCATTCCCACCAACAGTGCACTAGGGTTCCCTTTTCTCCACAATGCCCCCCACACTTGTTTGTGGATATATTAGTGATAGCTATTTTGACAGATGTGAAGTGGTATCTCATTGTGGTTTTAATTTGCATCTCTCTGATGGCTAATGATGTTGAACATTTTCTCATATATCTATGGGCTATCTGTATTTACTACTTGGAGAAGTATCCATTCAGGTCCTTTGCCCATTTTAAAATTGAATTGTTTGTCTTCCTTGTGTTGAGTCATATGAGCTATTTTTATATTTTGGAGATCAAACCCTTGTCTGATGTATAATTGGCAAATATGTTCTCCCACACACTGGGTGCCCTTTCTATTTTGATGATGGTTTCTTTAGCCATGCAGAAATTTTTTAACATGATGTAGTCCCATTTTTTTCCTTTTATTTTCTTTGCCCTGGGAGAGATATTGGCAAAAATATTACTACATGAGATATTTGAAATTTCACTGCCTGTGTTTTCTGCTAGGATTTTTATGCTATCACAACTTATATTTAAGTCTTTTATCTATTTTCAGTTTATTCTGTATCACAGTGCGAGTTAGTGGCCTAGTTTCATTTTTTTGCATATACCAATCCGGTTCTCTCAGCACCATTTATTAAAGATACTATTTTTACTCTGTTGTAGGCTTATGCCCACTTTGTCAAATATTAATTGGCCATAAAGACATGGGTTTATTTCTGGCCTCTCTAATCTGTTCCATTGATCTGCGTGTTTGTTCTTATGCCAATACCAGACTGGATAGATTACATTGGTCTTTTAATATAGCTTGATATCAGGCATTGTGATCTCCAACTTTGTTCTTTTTTCCCAAGATTGCTGAGGTTATTCAAAGTCTTTTTTGTTTCCATATAAATTTTTGTAGCATTTGTTCTAGGTCTCAGAATTATGCCATTGTTATTTTAATAGGAATTGTATTGAATCTATAGATTGCTTTGGGTATTATGGACATTTTAATGATGTTAATTCTTCCAGTCCATGAACTTGATATATGCTTCTATTTATTTGTATCCTCCTTAATTTCTTTCTTCAGTGTCCTAAAGTTTTCTGAGTAGAGGTCTTTTACCTCCTTGATTAAATTGATTCCTAGGTACTTCATTTTTCTTTTTGTTGCTAAAGTAAATGAGATTTTTTTGTTAGTTTCTCTTTCTGGTAGTTCATTGTTAATGTACAAAAAAATGCCATCAATTTCTAAATATTGACTTTGTATCCCACTATTTTGCCAAATTCACTTCTTAGGTGAAGTACTTTTTGGTGGATGCCAGGGTTATCTATGCACACTATCATGTTGTCTTCAAATAATAATGGTTTTACATCCTCCTTACCAAGTTGGATGCCTTTTATTTCTTCTTGTCTGATCTCTGTGGTTAGAACTTCCAGTACTACGTTGAATAAAAGTGGTGAAAGCGGACACCCTTGTCTTATTCCTGATCTTAAGGGAAGCACATTTAGTTTTTGTCCATTGAGCTGGCTGTATGTTTTTCATATATGGCCTTTATTATATTGAGGTATGCTCCCTCTCTTCCTACTTTGCTGAGTGTTTTTATCATAAATGGGTGCTGGATTTTATCAAAAGCTTTTGCAGTGTCTATTGATATGATCATGTGATTTTTGTCCTTTTTTTATATGATGTATTGTGTTTTTCGATTTGTGAATATTATACCATCTTTGCATCCCTGGATAAACCTCACTTGATTGTGGTGTATGATATTTTAAATGTATTTCTGGATCCAGTTTGCCAATATTTTGTTGAGTATTTTAGCATCTATGTTCAGAGACATTGGCCTGTAATTTTCTTTCTTTGTTGTGTCTTTACCTGATTCTGGATTTAGGATATCACTGGCTTTGTATAAAGAGTTTTGGAGTCTTCCCTCTTTTTGAATTTTTTGGAATTGTTTGAGTGAGATGGGTGTTAGTTCTTCTTTGAATGTTTCGTAAAATTCACCTGTGAAGACATTTGGTCCTCGATTTTTGTGTGTTGGGAGTTTTTTTATTACTGCTTCAATTTTTCTGGTTGTTATTGGTCTATTTAGCTTTTCTGCTTCTTCCTGAATCTGTCTTTGGAACATTGTATGTTTCTAGATATTTATTCTTTTCCTTTAGGTGGTCCAGTTTTTTGGCATATAAAAGTTCATGGTAATTTCTTGCAATCTTTTATATTTCTGTGGTGCCAGTCATTCTTTCTCTTTCATTTCTAATTTTATCTATTTTGATCTTCCCTTTTTTCTTGATAAATCTAATTAATGATTTATCAATTTTGCTTATCTTTTCAAAGAAGCAGCTCCTGGATTCACTGATTTTTTGAATTGTTTTTGTCATTATATCATTTAATTCTGTTCTGATCTTGATTATGTTCTTTCTTCTACTCACACTGGTCTTTGTTTATTGGTGTTCCTCATGTATTTTTAGATGCAAGAGGTAACCAATTGAGCATTTTATTTTTATAATAACTTTTTAATATAATGTAGTTTCAAATTTGGTATTCTTTATATATTTTTGTGTTCCCTCAAATCTCAAAGCTCTGCTGAGAATCAGAACATTCCATACATAAGCACATGGGTCCTAGATTCTCATTCTCTGGGCAAATTCTGGGTTTCTCTCCCTACAGCATTTAAAGAAAAGGATTTAGTGTCAAAACTTAGTAATTCACAACCTTTAAATTATCAGAAATCTTGGCAACACATCAAAGCAATTAAGAGATTCAAAGCAACAATAGATAAGTCTCTATTAACTACAGCACAACTTTATTAAAATAGGATAATGCTTCATAGTATCTACTAAAATAAGATTATTTTATCTTTTGTGTTGATTGTACTTAAACCCAATACAGATTGTTTTAGAAGTACAATTTACTTTGCTAAATTCCCAAGGTATCCACAGGGCAAAGTTCTTGAGTTTTCCAAGAAACCCAAGCTTTTTCTTGATGCTGACTTGATATCATGACTAGCCTCTTCTCACTGTTAGCAGATTCTCTCTACTCTATAGGGCTTTCTCTAAGACTCAGTCAGTACATCCTTGTATCTGACAGAAATCATTATAATAATATATTCCCCCACTTGCAGCAAAAATTAATTGTACACATTGTTCAAAATTTCAAGGGGAACACAGGAAGGATCCATGGCACTCTAATATTATTATGACATTCCTTTTGAGAACCACTGAAATAAGGAATGTCACTGACTCTTCACTTTTATTTCCAACAGCAGTAATTGCTTCTGAAACAAAACCACTGAGGCTGTGTGATGTCAGTGCACAAAACTCCTCACCTAGCATTTGATCAAAATTTTGATAAGTTTAAGAAACCTCTGAGAGTTGCTGAGATCTGTGCATGTCCTAAGTGATTTTATCCAAACAAGTCTGTGACTTACAAGATTTCCCAGAATGATACCTCTTACAAATTCAGACTACAAAAACACATTCTGAAGCCTTACGCTCAGAGCATGACTAAACAAAGTATGAGGTGAGAGATCTTATGAACAGAACTTCCAGACGTCACTTTTTTCTTCGAGTGAAACCATGATGGCCTGTTTAACAAACATTTCCTGAAGTGACCATGAGACAAATACGGAAAATAACAGTGCAAAGCAGAAGTCAGAAGCAGCCACATTGAACTGAGCCTCTGTATTTTAATATCTATTTTGTTCTATTTTCAGACAATATCATTTAAAAGTATCATTTGAGTATTCCTTTTTCTCCAGTCATCTTGAGAATTTAATACAACATGTTGAGATGTCTTCTTTTGTCCATCTCTAGGATATACTTCCTGAGCATTGTTTTAGTAATAGTAACAAGAAAATCACTTATTGAGAAATTATTATAACAAGTGTTTTACCTGCATTATCTTATTATTTCTTCTCAACAATCCTGTAAATAGATGCCATTATTAGACCTCTTTAATCAGTACAGAAACTGAGTCATGGAGAGGTTGACTAACTTGCCTCAACTCATCAGTGTTCTGTTTTAGAAGTAAGGTTTAGATCACTGAGACTAAACAGGGTTGAATTTTCCAATTTGTTGAATGAAACTTTATCTCAAGTTCACCTACATTTCATACGTCAGCTCTGGGGAAATCAATCATGGCCACCAGAGTCCAGATCTGGCAATAAAACTAAAACCTAATGGAAAAAATCAAGTCACTGCCTTGGAAAAGTGTCCTTTCTTAGCAGCCTACAAGACAACTTAACTCACCAAGCAGAGTTTGGTCCTTTTGGCTTCCAAAACCTTTTCTACCATGGTGTATCTTCACTGCCTCACCTGTGATGGTAGAAATTATTAATCACAATTCTTTAACCAAATGTATTAGAATTCTATAGCAATGCTCTTGTCATAACCTCACGATAGTTGGAATGCATTTCCAAGCCTTTGGCTTTGTGCTTGGCTATTGGACATGTTGGTAAGATAGGCCATTAATGATGATAGAAGCATGAATTTGAACTGTGTTTTCATGGCTTGGCCTTCCATTTTGCATAAAAAGCATGTGCTCCAGGTAGCTTCTGCCCTTGACTTGTGCTTGGCCATTGGACCTGTTTGTACAATATGCTATTAGTGATGATAGAACTTGACCTGTACTTTCATGGCCCACCTGAATGAAAAAAGTATGTTCCAGTTAGCTCCTGCCTTTCAGACTGGCCACAGAGCAAACTGAACCAAATCCCAAGCCTATATAACCAAGCCTCACTGACCCACAGTTGAAGGCAGAGCTACCCAGATGACCACAGTCTAAATCAGCTGAGCCACTGACCCCGGTACATAGAAATAAGTGATTGTTATTTTAAATCACTGAGCTTGGGGGTAATATGTTATATGGCACAATTACATTCATAGCTGACTAATAATACTACAAACATAAACCACAGGTTCTTTTTCAGTTTCCCTGAAAATTCTTAGGCAGTGTCTCAGTATTCTCCTACTGAACTTGCTGGATCACCTAAGCACAGTATGAAAAAGAATTCTGCCACTAGAGTCCAAGTCCTGTGCTGTCTACCCAATATTGTAAAGTGTGGAGTCATTGTTTGCTTTAAAGAGAAAATCAAAGTATTAAAATCAGTGTGCTAAAATAGAAATTATGATTCATCAAAAATACCCTTGACAAACTTGCAAGTTATTGCCAAAGCTCAGATACATAATTTTTTGTACACAATTCTGTAATTATAGGTTTGCCAAAGTTAAAGAATGCCTGAAGGAAGAAACAAAAGTCTTTTTTAAAATATATTTTCTTGATTATGCCATTACAGTTGTCTCATTCTCCCTTCACTCCCCTCCACCCTGAACACCCCTCCCCCACCATTCCCCACTTTTGTTCATGTCTATGTGTCACGAGTTCTTTAGAGTCTGTATTTCCCACAGTATTCCTGCCCTCCCCCTGTCTATTTTCTACCTACTGTCTATGCTAACTTATTCTCTGTACCTTCTCCCCCCTTCTCCTCCTCCCACTCCCCTGTTGATAACCTTCCATGTGATCTTCATTTCTATGGTTCCACTCCTGATCTAGCTGTCCTCTTAGTTTGCTTTTGTTTTAGGTGTGGTTGTTAATAACTGTGAGTTTGCTGTCCTTTCACTGTTCATATTTTTTTATCTTCTTTTTCTTAGATAAGTCCCTTTAGCATTTCATATAATAAGGTCTTGGTTATGATGAACTCCTTGAACTTGACCTTATCTGAGAAGCACTTTATCTGCCCTTCCATTCTAAATGAAAGCTTTGCTGGATAGAGCAATCTTGGATGTAGGTCTTTGGATTTCATGAGTTGGAATACTTCTTTCTAGCCCCTTCTTGCCTGTAAGGTCTCTTTTGAGAAATCAGCTGACAGTCTGATGGGCACTCCTTTGTAGGTGATTGTCCCCTTATCTCTTGATGCTTCTAGGATTCTCTCCATTTTCATCGTGGCTAATGTAATTATGATGTGCCTTGGTGTGTTCCTTCTTGGGTCCAACTTCTTTGGGACTCTCTGAGCTTCCTGGATTTCCTGGAAGTCTATTTCCTTTGCCAGACTGGGGAAGTTTTCCTTTATTATTTGTTCAAATAACTTTTCCACTTGTTGCTCTTCCTCTTCTTTTTCTGATACCCCTATAATTTGGATGTTGGAACGTTTAAAGATGTCCTGGAAGTTCCTAAGCCTCTTCTCATTTTTTTGAATTCTTGTTTCTTCATTCTTTTCTGTTTGGTCATTTTTTTCTTCCTTTTGTTCCACTCAATTTTTATTCCCAGTTTTCTTCCCATCACTATTGGTTTCCTGTTCATTTCCCTTCATTTCACTTAGTTTAGCCTTCATTTGTTCCTCTAATTTGTGACTAAAGTCAACCTTCTGTGAGCGTCCTGATCACCAGTATTTTGAACTGTACATCTGATAGGTTGGCTATCTCTTGGTCATTTAGAAATATTGGTTCTGGGGCTTTGAGCTCTTCTTCTTGAGCCATAATATTTTGGACCTGTTTGCACCTGTTAGGTGTGAGGGGCAGAGCCATAGGTGTTCACCAGGGCAGGGCAACCCAGTTGCTGGGTTGTGATGCTGTATGTGGGAGCAGAGTCAGAGAGGGGCAATGGCATTTGTTCTGCTCTCTCTCTCTTGATTTTCGATCCCCTCTGCTGCTTCCCAAAAGCAAATTGGGCCCTTCTGGTGCTGGTTCCCAGTGTGTGGGCTTGTGCACCCTCTAGGACCCTATGGGTCTCTCCAATGAACTCTCTGTGAACCTGGGAGCCTCTCCCGGAACCTCAACCCCCAAAAGTTTTTCCAGTTGGTACTTTTAGGCTTTAATTCTCATCTCTGGGAAAGACTGTTGCACAGTCTTTAATTCTCATCTCTGAGAAAGACTGTTGCACAGTCTTTCTCACTGTCCATTTTTTTCACCTGGTTTACCGGTCTGGATGAATGGTTCATTGTTGTTGGACTTCCATACAGTTCAATTTTCTGTCTGTTTTGGTTGCATTTTTGTTACTAAATCTTTGTTGTCTTTAAACTTGGTTGTGCGAGGAGGTACAGTGTTTCCACCTATGCCTCCATCTTGGCCGGAAGTCCTCTTGAGAACTTCTTGATACTCCGTAGCACAGGTGGCAAACACAAGGCCCGTGGGCTGAACCTGGCCCTCCACCTTGTTTTATACAGCCTGGCACCTTATTTCTACCCAGCAGCATTGCTGAGCTTCTTTCCCCTAAAGAGTAATTACATTTATACAGTCCTAAAATTACATTTGGCCCTTTGAAGGCAACCACAAGGCTGATGTGGCCCCTGGTGAAAATGAGTTTGACACCCCTGCTCTATAGAGTGGTGAAGTGGAAAGACCCTGAGCTGTAGGCTAAGATGGACTTGGGTTTGAATCCCAGTTCTATATCACTCTAGTTACATAACTTTGAGTAAATCACTAAACCTCTCATTACCCCCATTTCCTCATCTGTGAAAATCTCACATGGTTTTGGAAGCAATAAGCAAGTTCATGTATATCATGAAACTTCCATAGTACCTGACACATAGTAGGCCCTCAATTAAATGGTATTGTTTTTACTGGTGTTGCTATAATGGGGTATAGGCTGAGAGCACTCAGGGCCCTTCACAAACCTAGCTTGGGGGCTGCAAAAAGCAGCAGCACAGGGATTGAGAATTATTTTTGCATATCAATAACAGCAGGAAGATAGGCATGACTGTGAACTGTGATGTAGCGGGGAGGCAGCTCCCTCCACCCCCTCCGAGTCAAAGTACTTGTGCAAGATTGGAAATGGTTTGTTCCACTGTGTTGGGCCATACCTGCTCAGACTAACTATGGCAGCCAAGAAAGGCAGAGAATACAGGAATGCTAGCTGGTGCAGCTGATTGTGGGACCAGTTGTAAATGGGGTTATCAAGAAGGTTTCAGGCTGGGAGTTAAACAAAAAGGCAGGCCGCCATGTGGGACAATGTGAGACCATGTGGGAAGAAGAGGGGTGAAAGGACTCTTAATGGTGGGCCACCAAAAAGGGGAGGAGGTGCCACGTGGTTTTGGATTAAGAACTGGAGATCACAGTGACCCAGCTGACGGTGCTGGGTACCTCAGGTGACTGCTCAGCTGAGCAGAGATTACTGGGAGGACCAGGGAGAAGTGAGCTACAGACTTGTTTTTTTCTTCTGGAGGGCAGTGCTCCTGACTGGCATGCTCTGAGACTGGCCTGACTGAACAAAGGGGGGTGGGCTGGACTGTGTGTGTGGGTGCATCTTTGTTTCTAAAGGAAGTCAAATTTAATGGTAGAATTCTGCCATTATTCTAAACCTATATAACTTTTAATTAAAATAGTTCCATTCCTCTTTACCAAACTCTGGCATTGAGGGCCATAGTTCCTAACATGGCGATGGGCAAAGAAAAACCATTGTACAGAAAGACCCTAAAGGGGGAGGGGGTTGTTTCTATAACATTGCTCCTATTTTTGTTACTGTTCTTACTAATAAAATATCTGGCCCATATCACTTCCTGAGAAAATATTACTTCTAATTTATTATGCCTCTTTACACAGCATCTTTCCCTTCTTTTATTTCCAGTCCATTTCTTGAGGCCACCAGCAAGTTTCTTAGTGCAATATAGAACTAGTGAATATTGCAACCAGAGTGTCTACTTAGCCTACCTTTATTCTACCTTTCCCACTGGCCTGCATTCTAGATGGATGAACTGGAGCAGAAATAAACAGGCAATGTTTTTTCTTTATATCACATACCTAAGGAATTTTTTTTAGTCCTTTGGGAACATTGAAATCTACCTTAAACTCAAAGTAACCCTCAGTGAGAGAAATAATTCATGGGAAACATGGGAATTCTACTGATCATCAAATCAAAGCAAACTATAGCTGGTATCCCCAAAATTTCTTTCAAGAATGGGAAAGCAGCCCTGGCAGGTATAGTTCAGTGGATTGAGCATGGGCCTGCAAACTACATGATCGCAGTTCTATTCCCAGTCAGGGCACATTTCTGGGTTGCAGGCCAGTTCCCAGCAGGGGACTCACGAGAGGCAACCATACATTGATGTTTCTCTCCTTCTCTCCTTCCATTCCCCTCTGAAGATAAATAAACAAACTCTTTTAAAAAAGAAAAGAATAGGAAAGCAAAAGTTGGAAAGCTAGAGGGGTGGGATGGTGGTGGGCATCAAAGTGAACCACCACCCTGGAATTTATATAACGCTGGCAAGTTGAAATCAAACCATCATTTCATAGAAATTCCAACCTACGACAACAGAGTCAACTTTTCATATTTTAAACAATTTGTCATTCTCATATAAAACTTGCAAGTCCATATTAGGTGGCTGTTGCATAAAAATTGGAAGTATTAAAAATGATGAATAAAGTTACCTTAAAGGGAAGTCTGAGCCAATGCTAGATTTTTTATTCTGTTTATCTTGTAGGCATGCTAAGAATAGATTTCTGGCTTTTAAATACGGCCTTATGGTTTGGCTGGTTATACACAAGTGGTTATTTGGGACTCCCTCTGAGTTTCTGGCTTTCTGATGGGAAGTTCAGTAGCTCATTAAATGGCATTCCCACTCATTTTTTCTAGCCATACTTTCTGCTGTTGTAATGTATGCTGTGGAATTTTGAGATAAATAAATAAATCATTTTAATAAATAATGCTGGATGAAGAGCCATGCTCAGCCCAGAACACAAGAAAGCTTTGTTTTTTTTAAACATAAATTGAGTTTGTAATAGGTATATGAACAATTGTTGAAACAGTACTATATAGTTTCCAAATTTCTTTACATACCCAATCTCATTTAATTTTCACAAGATAGAAAAGTATTCATCCATTGAAAAAATATCTTTTAGTTCTTACTAAGTTCCAGGCATTGTGCTAAAATACCAGGTCTGCAGTTCTAGATAGCATCATTTATTTCTGTTTTTAGATGAGGAACCAGGTTTCAGGAACACTGGGTGACTTTGTCAAGGTCACAAATTAGTGAACAGATGTATCAGGCCCTCTGATTCTAAACCCCTTGTTGATTTCCACAGAAGAAATTTATAGCTGAGTAGGGTTTTGGAATTTATACAATTCAATGTTTTAATTTTGTACATGAGAAAAAAATAAGAATTCTGCCCAAGGTTACAGTTTAAAAATAGTTGAATGGGAATGAGAATCCAAGTTCCCCAACACCTAGTGTGTTCTTCTTTAGGTCATTTCATTTAGAAATGACCTAAAAATATACAATAAAGATTTATTGTATATTTTTAGGTCATTTCTAAAACACATGCTTTTCACTGGAGGATGTACTCTAAAATTCTTTCTCCAACTCACATTTCCTCAGAAGAGCTAATCTGAGAATATAAAGGAAAATAGAAAATTGATGATAAATAAGAATAATGATAAATATTTATAGGAAGTACCATTTACTAATACCCAATGTAGTTGTTAACAACTAATAAATTTGCTCCACCCATGGGTTTATGTAAAAGGATTTCCATGCTGATGAGTATTTACAAGCTCTGAATAAAGTGTGAGGCACACAAAACCATTTAATCAACATTTTAGGGGAGGAAAGAAGAAGGGAAGGAAGGAAAGAAGGGAGGGAGGAAGGTAGTGGGGAGAGAGAGAGGGAGGAAGGGAGGAAAGAATGTATTGAGGGGAAGAGGAGCTAGGAATTTTTGTCTGTTTCATGTACTTCTGTTTTACTTAGTGCCCAGCATATAAGATATATTAGTAAATAATTATCAAATTAATTAATTAAACATTCTGGCCACACTTGTGTCCAACTTGACTTGTAGCGCTTTAATCAGTGTTGAAACTTCTTGATGATGAACATGACGACTCCTACCGGTCCTCTGCCTTGCCTCTTGCATCTTTCCTGTCTGTAGTCAGAATTGGCTTCTTTTTATTATTATTATTATATTTTATTTTACTGTTGCTCAAGTACAGTGTTCTGCATTTTCCTCCCACCACTCCACCCACCCAAACCATCCCACCTCCCTCCCCTAATCCCAACCCCCACCTTCGTTTTGTCCATGTGTCCTTTATAGTTGTTCCTGAAAACTCTTCCTCCTTTCCCCCCATTATCCCTTCCCATCTACTCTCTGGTTACTGTCAGATTGTTCTTAATTTCAATGTCTCTGGTTGTATTTTGCTTGTTTTTTTCTTTTGTTGATTAAGTTCCACTTAAAGGTGAGATCATATAGTATTTGTTTTTCACCACCCGGCTTATTTCACTTAGCATAATGCTCTCCAGCTCCATCCATACCGTCACAAAGAATAGGAGCTCCTTCTTTCTCTCTACTGCATAGTATTCCATTAAGTAAATGTACCATAGCTATTTCATCCGTTCATTTACTGATAGGTACTTAGGTTGTTTCTAGCACTTGGCTATTGTAAATTGTGTTGCTATAAACATTGGGGTGCATAGGTTCTTATGGATTGGTGTTTCATGGTTCTTAGGATATAATTCCAGCAGTGGAATTGCCTGGTCAGAAGGTAGTTTCATTTTTAGTTTCCTGAGGAAATTCCATACTGTTTTCCACAGGGATTGCACCAGGATGCATTCCAATCAACAGTGCATTAGGGTTCCCCTTTCTCCACATCCTCTCCAACACTTGTTGTTTGTTGTTTTGTTTATGATGGTCATTGTGACCATTGTGAAGTGGTATCTCATTGTGCATTTTCTTATGGCTAGTGATGTTGAGCATCCTTTTACATATATCTTGGCCCTCTGTGTGTCCTCCCTGGAAAATTTTCTGTTCAGGTCTTTTGCCCATTTTTTAACTTCATTTTTGTCTTCCTGGAATGGTTGTGTGAATTCTTTATATATTTCAGAGTCAGCTTCTTAAAGTGCAGAATGGACATGTGCTTTCCCACTGCATTTAGAAGAAAGTGAAGACTCAGGAAAGGTCTTACAGGGTGCTGTCATGCCAGCTGCCTCTGCCTATTTATCCAGCCTCACATTGCTGTTCTCTCCTCCCTCACAGCCTTCAGGGTCCAGTGACCTGCTTCAGCTGTTGGATGTTTCAAGTGTGTTCCTACCTCAGGTCTTCAGTGAGTCCCATCCTTTCTTCCTGGGCTGCTTCATCTCTTTACATAAAAAACCTCTCATCCTGTGAGAAATAAATGTCCTGCCTTCAAATTAGGTCTCTGTGACCCCATTCTCAATTAGGTTCCCCTTTTTTCTTCCTTAGAGCCCATCTACCATTCATGGCACACGTGAATTTGCCATCACATGTTTATTTGTGTAATTGGTTATTTAATAAGGTCAATTCAAGGATGAACTATATGTATTGTTTTCACCATAATGGCCTAGCACATAATAGTGGCTTAATAAGTATCTATTAAATGAATACATTAAAGACCTACTAAATTCTTTAAAACCTTGTGGAATTATGTTAGTTTTGTACTGCACTAGATCTCTGGAAAGTAGGCACTTGTCTTATTTAACTTTGTTACTCTGACAGGGTCCCTGATACAAAGTAATTGTTCAGTAACATTTATAAAAGAACTATCCTGTAAAGGAATAAAATTCAGTACTATTACTGACACCAAAGAACAGGTACTCAACAGAAGCTGCTAACATTATTCCAAGAGGAATAATTCTATATCTCCCTGCCTGCCTTATTAGGCAGGCTAATGTGCCTCTGTAGCTTTGCTGAGTTTCTATTTGTGTTTAAAGCTGTGTTTGTGAATGTTATTTTAATATATAGTTGTCATCACTTTGAAAAAGCTCTTATCAGCCCCTGCACAGGAGTCTCTGAAAATATCAGTAACCTAACTGATAATGGCTTCCATGGAGACTAGATGTCTTAAGAAATTTAAACATAAATCAAGAAAAAAAATTAAAATGGCAGTGACACTATTCTGGCCACCAGCTATATCCTCTGGATAGTAAGTACTTCACTACTGCAGTTTTAAATATAGAAAATTAAGTGGATGGTGGAATACCAGAATAGTGGTAACAACCTAAGCTATCAATGTAGTACTCCCACCAGGAGGTCCTCCCTGCCTTACCTATTATCCTTCCCCAAAAAGAAATTAAGGGAGTTGCACATACAGGAGATAGAAGTGGAAGAAACACCAAGTGACCATCAGGTAGATTTGTGCCTGTTACCCCGGCAATCTCTGGTGAGCCAAGCCAAAACCTATGGCCATCCTCTGTGTGTGGGCCACAGAGCAGTAGCTTCTGCACTGCCTGAGAGCCTGTGAGAAATGCAGAATTTCTTGTCCTCCAAAAGAATCTACTGAGTGAGAATATACATTTTAACAGATCTATTATGTCTAATGAAACACATGTGCCACCAGCTCCCCTTAGTCAACATCCTTAAGAAAGAAGCCAGAAGGTTGGCAGAACTTGGGATTTTTCTCTTCCTGTATGGCATGGCCCTTATCATGAGAGTCTCAATTCCAGGCCAATTCAGAGAGAAGGGCTTTCATAAGGATATTGTAAAGCCAAAATGGTAAGTAATAGACTCATACCCACTAATTCCTTTAGCCAAAGACTGTAAATGCTGTGTTTCTATGACAACAAAAAGAAGTTGTCACTTAATATTTTGGAATATGAAAATAAACTCCTAGAACCCAAAAATAAAAATTTAAAAATATAAATTTTTAGGAAACTTATTTCAATTCACCTTTCATACCTATACTCACACTTACCATGGGCTGTAATGATCCCCTGAACTGAAAGTATGAACAAAAGATAAACTCAAACCCAGCATCTGGGAGGGAAAATAATAAAATGTATTATGGCATTATCTGACTAGCAAAAGGGACATAGTTTTATAGACATGAGACAGATGTTAAGGGAAATTCTAGGGTAAGAATCTACTTTAATTCAAAGTTTGTTTTAACATTAAACTTTTTTAGGAGTTTGATGTTGTACTCAATGCTATTATGTATATAACTTCTTAATTTGCAGTTACCCCATCAACTAGTAAATTTGTTCTAAAGTATCCAGAATCTGACAATAAAATGAGTATTTCCTTTTCTCAGGGAGAGTAACAAAAGAGGTGGTAAAGAGAGCTGGTGAGCTCTGTCTCATATGCAGGGCCATACTCACACAGCAGGCTTAAAAGGAAAAATGTATCCCAAAGGGCGCCACAGGGGTGTGTGTGTGTATGTGTGTTAGTGTGTTCACCTACATGTGAAAACGAACAATTACACAGAGTCCGCGTGATAGAGGAATGTCTATTGATATCAGACCCCTGGTAAAGACTTCAGCAGCAGCATCACAATTTTCAATCTTTCCCAAGCAGAGGGGAATATCACACCTTCTAATCTCCTCAGAGTAGTAAATCTGTATCATTTCCCAAACATATTTTTTTATTCCCACCTGAGTGAGGAGCTGCCCCAGAAAGCATTTCTTCTCCCTCCTGGATCTTTACACATAAATACATAAATTCCAATTATCCTAACTAGTATAGTTTCATCTTCTATTAAGGTTTTCAAGGCAGGATCTTAAATACTCTCTTGGAACCTTAAATACTCATTTGGAACCTTAAATACTGACTTGAGGGGAAGTAGCCACATTAAACAGGGAGTTATTTACTCCTCTCAGTTTACCTGTGAGAGATTTAAAGCCTAAAAAAGAAAAAAGAATATTTGTAATTTTAATCTCATAGTTATTGCTAATGCATAGGCAACTTAAGGGATAAAACAATGAGAGGAGGTTAAGATGGTGACAGAGTAGCATGGAGGGAACCCAGCTCCCGTGCGTCTGGTAGAAAATCCAGGTAGATCTACTGAAAAACAGCATAATCAACCAACAAGTCCCCAACATTTATGAAAATAAGAGACCAGAGAGTGTGACAGAGGAACCAGACAGCTGCAAGTTGTCGAGGATTGCAGAAGGCGAATGAGGACAAAATCAGCTGTGCGCCTGCGGCCTGCTAGGCTGCGGGCTGCACTTGCAGCACGCCCACGGCGGGCGACCTCCAGTGGAGCATGGAAGCTGAGAACACCAAGATACCTGCAGGAGACTGCACCGCTGAATTTCACAGGTATCCTACCACAAAAGTTCACACCATAAACCCAGGGAACCAGAACAGATCAATTTAAGAAGCGGAAGACAACAAGAAGAGTATCACAAACAATGGGAAGACAAAGAAACAATCCCCAAATGAAACAAAAGGAGGAAGCCTCAGAAAGAATATTAGATGAAATAGAGGCAAGTCAACTATCAGATGTGGAATTCAAAGCACTGGTTATTAGGAAACTCAAAGAGCTTACAACGAGCTACCAGAAACTACAGGGAAGCTACAATGAACTCTCTGCAACTATACCAACATGAAAAAGGAAATAGAAACCATCAGTAAAGGCCAAGAGGAAATGAAGAATACAATTTCTGAACTGAAGAACACAGTAGAAGGTATGAAGAATAGAATCGATATGGCGGAAGATCGCATAAGTGAGATTGAAGATAGGATAGAAAGAATCTCACAGATGGACCAAGTGAGGGAAAAGAGAATCAGAAAAAATGAGGAGAATTTAAGAGAAATGCAAGACAACATGAAACGTAATAATATCCGAATAATAGGAATACCAGAAGGAGAGGAAGAGGAACAAGAGATAGAAAACCTACTTGAAAGAGTAATAACGGAAAATTTTCCTAAGTTGAGGAGAGATAAAGTCACACAGATCCAGGAATCACAGAGAGTCCCAATCAGGTGGAACCCAAGGAGGCCTACTGCAAGACACATCATCATTAAAATGGCAAACTTCCAGGACAAAGAGAAAATCCTAAAGGCAGCAAGGGAGAAAAAGGAAATAACATACAAGGGGGTCCCAATAAGGTTGTCTACTGACTTCTCAATGGAAACGTTCCAAGCAAGAAGAGGATGGCAAGAAATATTCCAAGTAATGAGAAACAGAGGCCTACAACCAAGGTTACTGTACCCAGCTAGGCTCTCAATCAAGATAGAAGGCCAAATAAAGAGCTTCCAAGACAAAAGAAGTCTAAAAGAATATGCTTCCACCAAACCAGCTCTACAAGAATTACTAAAAGGGCTGCTTTAAGGAAAGAAAGGAAAAGAGAGAGACGAAGAGGAATAGAGGTACATAAGTGGCAATGAATAAGTACCTTTCAATAATAACCTTAAATGTAAATGGATTAAATGCACCAATTAAAAGACACAGAATAGCCGAATGGATAAGAAAGCATGACCCACACATATGCTGCCTACAAGAGACCCACCTCAGGTCAAAAGACCACCACAGACTAAAAGTGTAAGGATGGAAACAAATTTTCCAAGCAAATGGACAAGAAAAAAGACCTGGGGTAGCAACTGTCATATCAGACAAATTGGACCTCAAAAACAGGGCCATAAAGAGAGACCCAGAAGGTCATTTCATATTACTCAAGGGAAGAATCCACCAAGAAGACATTAACATCATAAATATATATGCACCCAACTCAGGAGCACCCAAATATATAAAGAAAATCCTAGAGGACCTCAAGAAAGATATTGACAACCACACAATTATAGTAGGGGATCTTAACACCCCACTGTCAAAAATGGACAGATCTTCCAAACAAAATATCAACAAAGATATTGCAGCATTAAACGACACTCTAGATGAAATGGACCTAACTGATATATATAGAGCCCTTCATCCCAAAGAAGCTAAATACACATTCTTTTCAAATGCACATGGAACATTTTCCAAGATAGACCACATGATAGCACACAAAACGAGACTCAACAAATTTAGGAAAATAGAAATCATACCAAGCATTTTCTCTGATCACAAGGGACTGAAATTGGAAACTAACCCCACAGGAAAAAACCCCAAACACCCAAAATCATGGAGACTGAATGGTATGCTATTAAACAACGAATGGGACAAGATAGCAATCAGGGAAGAAATCAACAAGTTTCTGGAAACAAATGAAAATGAACTCACAACAACCCAAAACTTATGGGACACGGCCAAGGCAGTCCTGAGAGGGAAGTTCATAGCAATACAGGCTTACCTAAAGAAAATAGAAACATTTCAAATGAATAACATAACCCGACGCCTACAAGAACTCGAGGAACAACAACAAAGACAGCCCAGAGCAAGTAGAAGGAAGGAAATAACCAAGATCAGAGCAGAATTAAACGAGATAGAGACTAAAAGCACAATCCTAAGGATCAATGAATCCAGGAGCTTGTTCTTTGCAAAGATAAACAAAATAGATAAACATTTAAGTAGGCTCATCAAGAAAAAAAGAGAGGAGCCAAATAAACACAATCAGAAATGAAAGAGGAGAGATTAAAACTGATACAGAAATGGAAGGGATTGTAAGGAATAACTATGGAGAGTTATATGCCAAGAAATTTGAAAACCTAGGTGAAATGGACAAATTTCTAGAAAAATATAATCTTCCAAAACTCAATGAAAAAGAAAGAGAAAACCTGAACAGGCCAATAACAGCAAACGAAATTGAAGAAGTAATCAAAAAACTCCCATCACAAAAAAGCCCCGGACCAGATGGTTTCACAGGAGAATTCTACAAAGCTTTTAAGGAAGAGCTAACCCCCATTTTTCACAGATTATCCCAAAAAATCCTAAAGGAGAAAAAACTCCCCAACTCTTTTTATGAATCCAGCATCATCCTAATTCCAAAACCAGATAGAGACACAACAAAGAAAGAAAACTTCGGGCCAATATCACTGATGAACACAGACACTAAAATCCTCAACAAAATATTGGCAAATCGCATCCAACAATACATCAAAAAGATCATACACCACTACCAAGTGGGATTCATCCCAGGGATGCAAGGATGGTTCAATATTCATAAATCATAAATGTAATACACCACATAAACAAAAGCAAACGCAAAAACCACATGATCATATCAAAAGACACGGAAAAAGCTTTTGATATGGTACAACACCCATTGTGATAAAAACACTCAGCAAAGTGGGAATAGAGGGAGCATTCCTCAATATAATGAAGGCCATATATGAAAGGCCTACAGCTAACATCATACTCAATGGGCAAAAACTAAAAGCATTTCCACTAAGATCAGGAACAAAACAAGGTGGTCCACTTTCACCACTTTTATTCAATATAGTATTGGAAGTTCTAGCCACAGCGATCAGACAAGAAAAGGAAATAAAAGGCATCCAAATTGGAAAAGAGGAAACAAAACTGTCACTGTTTGCAGATGACATGATAGTGTACACAGAAAATTCTATAGACTCCACACAAAAACTGCTCCACCTAATAAATGAATCTGGGAAAACATCAAAATATAAAGTCAGTATCCAGAAATCAAAGGCATTTTTGTATACCAACAATGAAACAGCAGAAGCAGAAATCAAGAAAAAAATCCCATTTGATATAGCAAAAGCAAAAATAAAATATTTGGGAATAAACCTAACCAAGGAGGTAAAAGACCTATATGCAGAAAACTACACAACACTGAGGAAAGAAATCAAGGAAGACACAAACAAATGGAAACATATACCGTGTTCATGGATTGGAAGAATTAACATCAAAATGTCCATACTACCCAAAGCAATTTACAGATTTAATGCAATACCTATTAAAGTGCCAATGACATATTTCACAGACATAAAACAAACACTTCAAAAATTTATATGGAACCATAAAAGACCCCGAATGGCAGCTGAAATTTTGAGAAAGAAGAACAAAGGGATCACAATACCTGATATCAAACTGTATTACAAGGCCACTGTAATCAAAACAGCCTGGTACTGGCATAAAAACAGGCACATAGACCAATGGAATAGAACAGAGAGCCCAGAAATAAACCTAAATCTCTACAGTCAATTAATATTCGACAAAGGGAGCAATAACATAAAATGGAGTAAAGATAACCTTTTCAACAAATGGTGTTGGGAGAACTGGACAGCCACATGCAAAAAAATGAAACTCGAGCACCAACTTACACCATACAGCAAAATAAATTCAAGGTGGATAAAAGACTTAAATATAAGCTGGGAAACCATTAAAGCCCTAGAGGAGAGCATTGGCAGGAAAATCTCAGATATTCCATGCAGCAATATTTTTACTGATATGTCCCCTAGAGCAAGGGACATAAAGGAACAAATAAACAAATGGGATCTCATCAAACTTAAAAGCTTCTGGGTGTCCAAGGAAAATAGTATCAAGATTAAAAGAGAAGCAACACTTTGGGAAAACATATTTGCCAATGATACCTCAGACAAAGGTTTAATCTCCAAAATAAACAAAGAACTCACACAACTCCACTCAAAGAAGATGAGCAACCCAATTATAAAATGGGCAAAGGACTTGAACAGACACTTCGCCAAGGAGGACATACAGAGGATCCAGAGACACATGAAAAAATTCTCGATATCACTAGCTATCAGAGAGATGCAAATTAAAACCACAATGAGATACCACTTTACACCAGTCAGAATGGCTACCATAAACAAAGAAACAAACAAGTGTTGGAGAGGTTGTGGGGAAAGGGGGACTCCAGTTCACTGTTGGTGGGGTTGCAGACTGGTACAACCACTATGGAAAACAGTGTGAAGTTTTCTAACAAAACTAAAAATGGACGTGCCTTTTGACCTAACAATTCCACTGTTAGGAGTATATCCTAAGAACTCTGAAGCACCAATCCAAAAGAACCTATGCACCCCAATGTTTATAGCAGCCCAATTTTCCATAGCCAAGAGTTGGAAGCAACCTAAATGCCCATCAGTCAATGACCAGATCAAAAAACTATGGTACATTTACACAATGGAATTCTGTGCTGCAGAAAGGAAGAAGGAGCTCCTACCCTTTGCAACGTCATGAATGGAACTGGAAAGCATTATGCTGAGCGAAATAAGCCATGCAGTGAAAGACAAATACCATATGATATCACCTTTAACAGGAATCTAAACAACAAAACAAACAAGCAGGCAAAATGTAACCAAAGACACTGAAATACAGAACGTGCTGACAGGGTTCAGAGGGGAGAGGGGAGAGAATCACAGGGGAAAAGGGGAAGGACTCACATGAACAAGTATAAAGGACACATGGACAATAACTAAGGTGGAGGGCGGAGATGGGAGGCAGGTGAGGAGCACTGGTGGGCGCAGGGCTGGGAATACAAGAAAGAAAACTGTACTTGAACAAGAGTTAATTTTTAAAAAAAAAAGAAATGAAACAATGACCTATTTGAAAGAATTTAATTTTGTGATCAATTTCAATGCTGTCTGCTCACACAGTTATCATTGCCTAATGGACTGGTCAGTTCACACTAGTGTTTGTGGGGTCATTATTGTCATAACAATCTTAAATTTTAAAAAATATGGGATTTTGTTACTTAGCAAAAAAAGTTAAATTATGTTTATACAGCGATCAAACATAATATATTATTATATTATTTCCAGAATCACCTTCCAAAATAGGAAAGAAATATGACTAATTTTTTTCACATGAAGAAACTAAGGTTAGTGAGTAAGATTAAGTTATTGACTAGGTTATAATCCAGATATAGATTTATAATCCAGATCTCCTGACCCTTATGCCTATGTTTTTTCTCTTCCACAAAGTCATGGCATTGGCTGCAAGAAGAAGACATGTCTCTACACTCCATAACCTGTATTGACATGAACCATGGCAGCCAAGGCATAGCTCAATGAATATGATGCTCTGAGATGGGTGAAAAAACAGCTTTGTAAATTATCTTTCGTATTGTACCTGTAACTCTTTAGTAACAAGTGGAACAATTTTTTAAATATTTTTTATTTTTTAATTATTTTATTGCTGTTTAATTACAGTTGTCTGCATTTGCACTTCACCACCCCCCTCTACCCCAGCAAAACCCATCTCCCTCCCTTGCTTCCACACCCTCCCTTGGGTTTCTCCATGTGTCATTTATAGTAGTTCCTAAAAACCCTTCCCCCCATTATCTCCTCCCACCTCCCCTCTGGTTACTTTCACATTGTTCTTAATTTCAATGTTTCCGGTTATATTTTGCTTGAAATTTCCTTTGTCGATTAGGTTCCCATTAAAGGCGAGATTATATGATACTTGTCCCTCACCACCTGGCTTATTTCACTTACCACAATGTTCTCAAGATCCATCCATGCTATATCACAAAGGGTAGGAGCTCCTTCTTAATCTCTGCTGTATAATATTCCATTGTATAAATGTACCACAGTTTTTGGATCCACTCATTTACTGATGGGCACTTAGGTTGCTTCCAGCAGTTGGCTATTGCAAATTGTACTGCTATAAATGTTAGAGTGCAGAGATTCTTTTGTATTGGGTTCAGGGTTCTTCGGGTACAATCCTAGCAGTGCAATTGCTGTGTCAAAAGGCAGTTCCATTTTCAGTTTTCTGAGGAAATTCTATACTGTTTTCCACAGGGGCTGCACCAGGCTGCATTCCCACCAACAGTGCACTAGGGTTCTATTTTCTCCACACACTCTGCAACCCTTGCTTGTTGAATTGCTCATGATGATCATTCTGACTGGTATGAAGTGGTATATCACTGTGGTTTTAATTTGCATCTCTCTGAGGGCTAATGATGCTGAGCATTTTTTCCCGTGCCTCTGGGCCCTCTGTATGTCCTCCTTGGAGAAGTGTCTGTTCAAGCCTTTTGCCCATTTTTAACTAGGTTGTATGTCTTCCTGGAGTGGAGTTGTGTGAGTTCTTTACATATTTTGGAGATCAAACCCTTTTCCAAGGTATCATTGGGAAATATGTTTTCACATATACTTGGTTCTCTTTTCATTTCACTGCCGTTTTCTTTCTTATTTTTTTGTTTAATCTTTTTTTAATTTTTATTTAGTTCTTGTTCAAGTACAGTTTTCTGTCTTATATTCCCAGCTCTGCCCCCCAGTGCTCCCCACCTCCCTCCCATTTCCGCCCCCCACCTTAGTTATTGTCCATGTGTCCTTTATACTTGTTCATATGAGTCCATCCCCTTTTTCCCTATGATTCTCTCCCCTCTCCCTTCTGAACCCTGTCAGCCTGTTCTGTATTTGAGTGTCATTGGTCATTTTATTTATTTTAGTTGTTGTTCAAGTACAGTTTTCTATCTTTTACTCCCATCCCAGCTCACACATCCCCCCCCCCAGTGCTCCCCACCTCCCTCCCGTTTTCACCCCCCTTAGTTTTTGTCCATGCGTCTTTTATACTTGTTCCTATAAACCCTTCTTCCCCTTTCCCCCTGAAATTCCGTCCCCTCTCCCCTCTGGTCCCTATCAACCTGTTCTTTATTTCAGTGTTTTTGGTTATATTTTGGTTGCTTGTTTGTTTTGTTGTTTAGGTTCCTGTTAAAGGTGAGAACATATGGTGTTCATCTTTCACGGCCTGGCATATTTCATTCAGCATAATGCTTTCCAGTTCCATCCATGCTGTTGCAAAGGGTAGAAGCTCCTTCTTTTTTTCTGCAGCATAAAATTCCATCGTGTAAATTACCATAATTTTTTTAACCGTTCATTTACTGATGGGCACCTAGGTTGCTTCCAACTCTTGGCTATCATAAATTGTGCTGCTATGAACATCGGGGTGCATAGGTTCTTTTGGATTGGTGCTTCAGGGTTCTTAGGGTATAATTCTAGCAGTGGAATTGCTGGATGAAAAGAGAGATCCATTTTTAGTTTTATTAGAAAATTGTATATTGTTTTTCACCACAAAAATACAAAGGATTGTAAGAAATTACTATGAGGAACTGTATGCCAAGAAGTTTGAAAACCTAGGTGAAATTAACACATTTCTAAAAAACTATGATTTTTCATTGCTGTTTTTTTTATCCATAAAGAAACTTTCTAGTTTGATGAGGTCCCATTAGTTTATTCATTCCTTTATGTCACTTGCCTTAGGGTACATATCAGTGAAAATATTGTGTGGAATGTCTGAGATATTCCTACTGAAGTTTTCCTCTAGAACTTTTATGGTGTCACAACTTACATCTAAGTCTTTTATCCACCTTGAATTTATTGTGTGTATGATGTAAGTTGGTGATTGAGTTTCTTTTCTTTTCTTTTTTTTTTCTTTTTTTTGCATGGAGCTGTCCAGACTCTCCAACACCATATATTAAAGAGTCTATATTTACTGCATTTTATGTTTCTTCTCCCTTTGTCAAATATTAATTGACCATAGAGAGTTGGCTTTATTCCTAGGATCTCTGTTCTGTTTCATTGGTCTACATATATATTTTTATGCCACTACTAGGCTGTCTTGATTACAGTGGCCTTGTAATATGTTTGATATCAGGTATTGTGATCCTTCCTATTTTGTTCTTCTTTCTCAAACTGCTAATGCTATTCAGTGTTGTTTATTGTTCCATATAAATTTCTGAAATGTTTGTTCTATATTTGTAAAATATGTCATTGGTACTTAAATAAGGTTTGCAATGAATCTATAAATTGCTTTGGGTAGTATGGACATTTTGATGACATTAATTCTTCCAATCCATGAGCATGGTACATTCTTCCATTTGTTTGTGTCTTCCTTGATTTCTTTCCTCAGTGTTGTGTAGTTTTCTGATTACAGGTCTTTTACCTCTTTGGTTAGGTTATTCCTAGGTACTTTATTTTTCTTTTTGCTATGTCAAATGGGATTTGTTTCCTGATTTCTTTTTTTTTTTTAATTTTGTCTTTTCATTTATTTTTTTTTATTTTTATTTTTAATATAATTTTTATTTAATTCTTGTTCAAGTACAGGTTTCTGTCTTATAATCCCAACCCTGCCCGCCCCCCACCCCATGCTCCCCGCCTCCCTCCCCTTTCCACCCCCCACCCTTAGTTATTGTCCATGTGTCTTTTATACTTGTTCATGTGAGTCCATTCCCTTTTCCCCTATGATTCTCTCCCCTCTCCCCTCTGGGCCCTGACAGCCTGTTCCATATTTGAGTGTCATTGGTTGTATTTTGCTTGCTTGTTTGGTTTGTTTAGATTCCTGTTAATGGTGAGATCATATGATATTTGTCTTTCACCGCCTGGCTTATTTCGCTCAGCATAATGCTTTCCAGTTCCATCCATGATGTTGCAAAGGGTATTTCTCATATTTCATTGTTGGTATACAATAATGCCTTTGATTTCTGGATATTGACTTTGTATCCCACTTTTTGCCAAATTCACTTATTAGGTTGAGTAGTTTATTTATGGAATCTATAGAATTTCTTATGTACACTATCATGTCAACTGAAAACCAAAACAATTTTCTTTAGTCTTTCCCAATTTTGATGTCTTGTATATCTTTTTCCTGTCTGATTGCTGTGCCTAGGACTTCCAATACTATGTAGAATACTGGTGGTCAAAGCAGGCATCCTTGTCTTGGTTCTGATCTTAGTGAGAAAGCTCTAAGTTTTTGCTGATTGAGTATGATGCTGGAAGTAGGTTTCTTATATATGGCCTTTATTATGTTGAGGAATGCTTCCTCCATTCACACTTTTCTAAGTGTTTTTGCCATCAGTGGGTGCTGTACCTTATCAAATAATTTTCCCCATTTATTGAGATGATCATATAATTTCTGTCTTTTATTTTGTTTTTGTGATTTATTATGTTCATTGATTTGCAAATATTGTCCTGCATGCCTACATGAATCCCACTTGATCCTGGTGTATATTTTTAACATATTGCTGGATATGATTTGTGCATATTTTGTTGAGGATTTTACTGTCTATGTTCATCAACAATATGGGCCTGAAGATTTCTTTGTTGTATCTTCATCTGGTTTTGGGGTTAGGATGATGCTGGCCTCATAAAAACAATTTGGAATCTCCGTCTTTTTGAATTTTGGGGAATAGTCTGTAAAGGATAGGGGTTAGCTCTTCCTTAAATGCTTTGTAAAATTATCCTGTGAAACCATCTGGTCCAGAGCTTTGTGTGTCCTAAGCTTATTGATTATTATTTCAATTTCATCAGCTGTTATTGGTCTTTTCAGGTTTTCTGCTTCTTCTTTGTTCAGTTTTGGGAGATTATATGTTTCTAGAAATTTGTCCATTTCACCTAGGTTTTCACATTTCTTAGCATAATTTTCTTCACACTTATTTCTTACAATCCTTTGTATTTCCATGGTGTCAGGTGTAACCATTACTCTTTCATCTCTGATTGTGTTTATTTGGGACCTCTGTCTTCTTTTCTTAATGAGCCTGCTTAAAAGGCTGATCAATTTTGTATATCCTTTCAGAGAACTAGCTCCTGGATTCATTGATCCTTAGAATTGTGTTTTAGTCTCTATGCCATTTAGTTCTACTCTGATCTTGTTTATTTCCTTCCTTCTACTTGCTGTGGGCTGTTTTTTTTGTTGTTGTTGTTCCTCAAGTTCTTGTAGATGTAGTATTAGGTTGTTTATTTGAAGTGTTTCTATCTTTTTTAGGTAGGCCTGTATTGCTATGAATTTTCCTCTCAGGACTGCCTTTGCTGCGTCCCATAAGTTTTGGATCATTGTGAGTTCATTTTTATTTATTCCCAGATACTTTCTGATTTTTTTCTAATCTCATTCTTTATGCATTCATTGTTTAATAGTGCACTATTGAATCTCCATTAGTTTGAGTGTTTTGGGTTTCTTTCCTTGAGGTTGGTTTCTAGTTTCAGTACTTCATGGTCAGAGAAAATGCTTGATATGATTTCAATTCTCTTGAATTCATTGAGTCTTGTTTTGTGTCCTATCATATGGTTTATCTTTGAAAATGTTCCATGTGCATTTGAAAAGAATGTGTTTAGCTTCTTTGGGATAAAGGGGCTCTCTCTATATATCAGTTAAGTCCATTTGATCTAGGGGGCATTGTTCAATGTCACAATATCTTTGTTGATATTTTGTTTGAAAGATCTGTCCATTTTTGACAGTGGGGTGTTAAAATCCCCTACTATAATTGTGTTGCTATCAATACCTTTCTTGAAGTCCTCCAAGATTTTCTGTATGTATTTGGGTGCTCCTATGTTGGGTGCATATATATTTATAGTGTTTATGTATTCTTGATGGATTCTTTCACTGAGTATTATGAAGTGACCTTCTGGGTCTCTATTTATGTCCCTTGTTTTGAAGTCTATTTTATCTGGTGTGCATATTGCTACCTCAACCTTTTTTTCTTGCTCATTTGCTGGGAATATTTGGTTTTAGCCTTTCGCTTTCAGTCCATGTAGGTCTTTTGTTGTGTAGTGTGTCCTTTGTAGGCAGCATATGTGTGGTCATGTTTTCTTATCCATTCAGTTATCCTCTGTCTTTTGATTGGAGCATTTATTCCATTTACATTTAAGGTTATTTATAAGTATAAGTCATTGCCATTTTTTCATACCTGTGTTCCTATCTCTCTTGCTGTATTTTTTTCTGTTCTTAAAACAGACCCTTTAGCATCTCTTGCAGAGCTGTTTTGGAGGAGCTGTTTTTGAGGCTCCTTTTGTCTGAGAAACTCCTTATTTGGCTTTCCACTTTAATTGAGAGTTTTGCTGGATAAAGTAGTCTTGGTTGCAGGCATTTGGTTTTCATTGCTTGGAGTACTCCTTGCCATTCTCTTCGCTTGGAACATTTCCACTGAGAATTCAGCAGCTAGCCTTATTGGGGCTCATTT
Source organism: Sturnira hondurensis (assembly GCF_014824575.4). Taxonomy (NCBI): domain Eukaryota; kingdom Metazoa; phylum Chordata; class Mammalia; order Chiroptera; family Phyllostomidae; genus Sturnira; species Sturnira hondurensis. Next base: position 15,167,535 of record NW_028075471.1, read on the forward strand.
GTATGTTACTTCTTGTTTTTCCCTTGCTGCCTTTAAGATTCTCTCTTTGTCTGGAAGTTTTGCCATTTTTACTATGATGTGTCTTGAAGTGGGCCTCATTGGGTTTCCCTTGATTGGAACTTTCTGGGTTTCCTGGATTTGTATGACTTTTTCTCTCATCAAATTGGGGCAGTTTTTCATCATTTCTTCTTCAAACAGGTTTTCTACCCCTTCCTCTTCTTCTTCTCCTTCTGGTGTCCCAAAATATACAAATATTATTACATTTCATGTTGACCTGAGTTTCCCTTAACCCCTCTTCATTCTTTCTGAGTGTCTTTCCATTTTCTTGGTCTTTCTCGGTGTTTTTTTCTACCTTGTTCTCATGGTCACTGATTCGATCCTCTGCTTCATCTAGCCTGCTTTTGATTTCTTCCACAGTGTTCTTCAATTCAGCAATTGTATTATTCATTTTCTCTTTGCCCTTATTGATAGTTTTTATTTCCTTTTTCATGCTAATATAGTTTTCAGTGAGTTCATTATAGGTTCCCTGTAATTTTTGATAATTTCTATGAGGTCATTGAGCTTCCTTATCATCATTGCTTTGAACTCAGTAGCTGATAGTTGAGTTGCCTCTATTTCATTTAGGATTCTTTCTGAGGCTTCCTCTTTTCCTTTCATTTGGGGATTGTTTCTTTGTCTTCCCATTGTTTGTGAGACTCTTCTTGTTACCCTTTGCTCTTAAATAGATCTCTTCTGAGTCCCTGGGTTTATGGTGTGAAATTCTGTGGTAGAAGACCTTTGAGATTCAGTAGTGCAGTCTCCTTTATCTCCGGAGCTTGCTGGTCTTGGGCTGTCATGTATTTTTTGGCTCTCTGTATGTCTTTGGGTTTTGATTGTTGTTGGGTATATCTTTGGTTGGTCCTTCCCTCCAGCTGGTTAACTGAGGGTCTCTCTGTCTACCATGTCTTGTATTGTGTTGTGAGGGTGTGGATAGGTTGTGTTGCAACTGGTTCTTCTGTCTGTATGATGTTTTGAGGCTTCTCTATCACTATTGTTCAATTGTTTGTTCCAGGTAATTTCTTCACTGTTTAGTTGAAGTTCCAGATTGTTCCCAGGCAATGGTTAGTGTGGCTTCAGCTCCGTCCTTCACCTTCTTCTGTTGTTATCTGTTGGTGGTTCCTTTGTTGGTGGTTTTCCTCTTTCAGCGGTTATACTGGTGTTCACAGATCCCACCTACTCTTTTATGTGATCAGTTGGAGGGGGAAGGCAAAATGAATTAAGACAGAGGGAGTGTAGTCTATAGTATTTAAAGTACCAAACTATAGAGAATAGATAAGAGATCCTTTGTATATTTATACTGTTAACTATAATACTACACACTTTTTCAAAAGGGTGATAAAAAGATAAGACTTTTCTTAGGGGGGAAGGATTGTGAGTTGGATCTAGAAAGCAGTGAGTTTATGGGAGGTCAGATTATGAGATATAAGAAGAGTAAAGGATAGAAAATAGGTGTAGTGTGCAAGAGAATAAAGTTAACCATAACAGTAATAAAGTTCTGGAAGACAGTGAAGTGTGCTAAGATCAGGGAGGGGTGCTGTGTAGTATCTACAGTTGTATGGTATGGAACAACAATTATTTACAATAGTAATGGAGCAAAAATCATGTGACAGAATTTATATGATCTGAATAACAAGAGCGGGAAGTATACAACCTAAAGTAGTGCACTATTGGAACACAAGTGAAGTGAAAGACGGAAAATTAAAAATACACTATGAAAGAGAGAACAACAAAAAAACAGTCAAACAGTGCAATTTAACAAACCAAAGAAACTAACCAGAAAAAAAGAGAAATAAAAAATACTAATAAAATAAAAAATGTAAAAATAATGAAAATAATAATAATAATACAAATATACAATAACTTGCAAGATCTCTGGAATAGCAAAGTAAAATTTGTCTCATTGTCTCTGTTGCTGGGTTGACACCTCTTTGGGTCTAACTCTGGTCCTTTCACTGCTTCAGGTTTTATTCTCTCACTTTTGGGGGAAAGAAAAAAGAAAATAGTAAGAAAAAGCCTCCTGCTGGCTTTAAACTGGCCAAGCCAGTTCTGCTGGTCTTCTTGGCTGTAGCTGGCTGAGGGGAGATTGATTTCTCTTTCCTCCCTTCCTGTGGTTTTGTGAAGATGGGGGCCAGGCCTGAGCCACACACTCTTGGCTGTTGCGCAGTGTCCAGCTCAGTTGCTCAGTTCTCGCTGGGGCCCCCATACCCTTCTGCACCCAGCCTATGCCTTTAGTCTACCAGTTGTTCTGTCCTTGAGGTGCACCAATTATAGGCAACACACACACCACCTTCTCACTCTTTGCTGTCTTAGATGGTAGGGACTCTTAGAGTCTCTTCAGGGTGATTCGGCTCCCCCACTGAGTTAAGTCTTTCTGGGAATTGCTGGACCCCCGAGTCCTTCTGCTGTCCTCTGCAGGGGTGTCACTGCCTTACTTTCAGCATGCCAGTCAGCCCTGCAGAGCAGGGGAGCTGCCAAGGCTTCAGGGTGTCAGGTGCTGCTGCACCAGGGGCTGCAGGCATGAGCTTGTGGCCTCCGCTGCTGGGGTGAGATAGGCAGCAGCTGAATCATGGTCAGGCACACATAGAGCTTCCCTACCCTGGAGAATAGGCCATCTCTGGGGCTTCGGGTATGACCCCGGGCCTCCACTGTTGCATCCATAGCACAGTCGCAGGCGGCAGTGTCGGGCATGTGCTGGCCTCTGCTGCTACAGTGGCAGCCAAGACAGGGTAGGGAGGCGGCTGTGTCAATGGTGCACCACTGGGGTCGCAGGCATAGTTGGGTGCCGTCCACCCCTGCGACCAGGAATAGCGACGCAGCTGCAGTCCTGGCAGCAGAGGTGGGCCCATCGCTGAGGCTGCAGAGGCTGCCTGAGACAGTTTTCAAAAGGGCATACACAGTTGTCAAAAGGGATGAAGCCCATGGCTCACCCATGGCCAGGTTCTTAGTAGGCCTGACTGATCTCCAAGGTGTTGATCCAGGATTCAGTAATGCTCAGCAGGCAGTTTTGACTCCTATTTGTTATTAAGTATAGGGTTGTGATCTACTTTCATACATTTATTTTATAGCCACATTCAAGGTATATACTGCACATCATAGCAATGAATCAGGAACAAACCTGACTCCCAGTGAAGTGTATAAAGAAATAAGTATCTAATTTCCTGAGTATATATAGGGTGGGTTTAAAGAAAAACAGGGCATTTATCTAAGTTTTGAAAAATATGTATCATTCAGATTCAAGACTGAAGCATAACATGTGAAAGAGCAATGTCCACACAAAGGCATGGAGAGAAGATATCTGTTGAGCAGTGGTATTCAGCTGGAGAGTTAAATAAAGTATAACACATAATCAGAGAAGTGTAAGAGTTGAATTAATCCCTAACCTTTTTTGAAACTTTGAGATTTCCAGTAATGGCATTATTGGAAAATCAGTTTTACAACATGCTAATTTCTGTGCAATGTTTCAATACTTTGAGGTGCTATGAATTTAATCCTCTCATGTTGTCAGCAAAGCAGTGGAGTGTAGTGACAATGACTTGGGAAGAGAAAGCACCAGGTTCACATTATGGCTCTGCCATTTCCAATGGTTTGACTCTGAACAAGTTATCTAAATGTACTACAAATGTTTTCCTCCTGGTAAAAAACAATATTATATTAGTTTATTCAAGTTATATTAACCCGATACTTATTGATACATTGGGATAATATTACCTGTCTGAGAATTACACTAGATAATGTGCTTAATGCACCGTGCCCACACATTGCCGATATACAATATATGTAAGTGTCTATATTTCCTTGGATTCAGAAAAACCCTACTATCTATGCCCTAGGACTTGATAGATTGGAATTTTCCCTTTGCATACTACATCTTTAATAATTTTATACATCCTCATTTGTATTAGTTCAAAATGACTTTTGTTTACAATGTGTGTTCTCTTTAGTTTATCACTTTAGTTTATGGGATTCAAGTGTTCCTTAATCCCAATATATAAGAAAGCCTGTACAAGGAAAATATAAAGATGAAAGTGATATCTCAGATCCTCCTCACTTATCACACACACCCTGACCCAAGACAGAAGTCCTGCACAGTAGGCATGGCTCTCAGGTTCCTTCCCATAGTGTTTGGTTTGGCTAATGGAAAATGCTATGTTAATTGCACTTTCTGAAACACTTGAGTCCTTGTGTTTTCCATCCAGTTAGAGACAGAAATAAAGCACTGGTTCTTAGATCATTGCTTTTAATGGTTGGTTAGAGTGGCAAAGATGTAACCACAATCTCTTCCAAAGCTCAGAACTATTAAGATGTTTCTTTGTACTTCCTTTTATAAAAAAAAAAAGACCAGCTTTCCTATGTCCCTCCTCAAGGCAATTTACCAGAATGGGGAGAGGACATATCTTTCACTGGACTTCTTTTTCTTTTTTTAAATATATTTTATTTATTATGCTGTTACAGTTGTCCCATTCCCCTCCACCTTTATTCCTCTCTACCCTGTGCACACCCTCCCACCCACATTCCCCAAATTTTAGTCCATGTCCATGGGTCATACATTTAAGTTTTTGTCTTTTACACTTTCTATTCTTAACTTCTTCCTATCTATTTTCTAGCTACCACTTATGCTACTTATTCTCTGTACTTTCTTTTCCTATCTCCTCCTCCCACTCCCCCACTGGTAACCCTCCATGTGATCTCTATTTCTGTTATTCTGTTCCTGTTCTAGATGTTTGCTTACTTTGTTTTGGTTTTATTTTTAGGTTCAGTTGTTGAAAGTTGTGAGTTTGTTGTCATTTTACTGTTCATATTGTTTATCTTCTTTTTCTTAGATAAGTCCCATTAACATTTCATGTAATAAGGGCCAGGTGATAATGAACTCCTTTAACTTGACCTTATCTGGGAAGCACTTTATCTGCCTTTCTATTATAAATGATGAGTTTGAGGGATAGAGTAATCTTGAATGTAGGTCCTTATCTTTTCTGATTTCCAATACTTCTTTCTAGCCCCATCTTGCCTGCAAGGTTTCTGTTGAGAAATCAGCTGAGAGTCTTATGGGAACTCTTTTGTAGGTAACGCTCTCCTTTTCTCTTGCTGCTTTTAAGGTTTTCTACTTATCTTGGAACCTAGGACTTCTGGCCAAGATGGAGGTATAGCTAGACACACTGTGCCTCCTTACACAACCAAAAGAAGTACAACAACAAATTTAAAAACAAAGAACAACCAGAACTGACAGAAAATTGAACTGCATGGAAGTCTGACAACTAAGGAGTTAGAAAAGTAACAGTCATCCAGACCAGTAGAAAAGCAGAGACAGGCAGTCAAGTGGAGAGGGCTTGTGGCAAAGTGATGGATGGGGGACTGGGCAGTCCAACATCCGTGTGCAGATAAACCAGGAGGAAGAACTGGGGAGTGAGACAGACCAAGCAACCCAGGGCCCCAGCACAGAGAAATAAAGCCTCAAACCTCTGATTGAAAACACCTGTGGGGGTTGATACAGCAGTGGGAGAAACTCCCAGCCTCACAGAAGAGTTCACTGGAGAGACCCACAAGGTCCTAGAATGTACACAAACCCACCCACCCAGGAATCAGCACCAGAAGGGCCCGATTTGCTATGGGTAATGGGGGAAGTGACTGAAAACCAGCAGAGAATGGAGCAAGAGGCATTGTTCCCTCTTGAACCCCTCCTGTACATACAGTGTCACAACACAGCAGTGTATTGTCCTGCCTTGGTGAACTCCTAAGACTCTGCCCCTTACTACGTAGTAGGCATGCCCCCCCCAAAAAAATGGCCCAAATGAAAGAATATATCAAAGCTCCAGAAAAAATACAGCTAAGAGACAAAGAGATAGCCAATATATCAGATGTCCAGTTCAAAAACACTGGTAGTCAGGATGCTCACAGAATTGGTTGAATATGGTCACAAATTAGATGAACAAATGAAGGCTATGCTAAGTGAAATAAAGGAAAATGTACAGGAAACCAACAGTGACAGGAAGGAAACCAGGACTCAAATCAATGGTGTGGACCAGAAGGAAGAAAGAACCATTGAACCAGAACAGAATGAAGAAATGAGAATTTTAAAAAAATTAGTAGAGACTTAGGAACCTCCAGGACTCCTTTAAATGTTCCAGCATCTGAATCACTGGGATACCAGGAGAAGAGGAAGACCAAGAAATTGAAAACTTATTTGAACAAATAATGAAGGAGAACTTCCCCAATCTGGTGAAGAAAATAGACTTCCAGGAAGTCAGGGAACCACAGGGACTCCCAAAGAATGAGAACTCTCCGACAAAGAAGCAGGAACACACCAAGGCACATCATAATTACATTAGCCAAGATTAAAGATAAGGAGAGAACATTAAAAGCAGCAAGAGAAAAGGAGAGAGTTACCTACACAAGTGTCTGTAAGACTTTCAGTTGATTTCCTAAAAGAAACCTTGTAGGCAAGAAGGGGCTGGAAAGAAGTATTTGAAATCAAGAAAGGCAAGGAAGTGCATCCAAGATTGCTCTATCCAATGAAGCTTTCATGTAGAATGGAAGGGCAGATAAAGTGCTTCCCAGATAAGGTCAAGTTCAAGGAGTTCATCATCACCCAGCCCTTATTACATGAAATGTTAATGAGACTTATCTAAGAAAAAGAAGATAAAAAATATGAACAGTAAAATGACAACAAACTCACAGCTATTAGCAACCAAACCTAGAACAAAAATGATCTAGGCAAACAGCTAGAGCAGGAACAGAATCACAGAAATGGAGATCACATAGAGGGTTATCAGTGGGGGAATGGGTGGGGAGAAAGGGGGTAAAGGTAGAGAGAATAAGTAACATAAACAGTAGGTAAAAAATAGACAGAGGTAGGTTAAGAATAGTATAGGAAATGTAGAGGCCAAAGAACTTATATATATGACACAAGGACATGAAATAAAGGGGGAGAATATGGGGGGAGAATAAAGAGGGAGAATATGGGTGTGTAGGGTGGAGGGAAATGAAGGTGGGGAATGGGACAACTGTAATAGCATAATCAATAAAAAACATTTAAAAAAGGTTCTCTTCTTATCTTTTATTTTGGCTAATGTAGTTATGATTTGCCTTGGTGTGTTCCTCCTTGGGTCCAACTTCTTTAGGACTTTGTGAGCTTCCTGGACTTCTTGGAAGTCTATTTCCTTTGCCAGACTGAGGAAGTTCTCCTTCATTATTTGTTCAAATAAGTTTTCAATTTCTTGTTCTTCCTCTTCTCCTTCTGGTGCCCCTATGATTGGGATGCTGTAACATTTAAAAATGTTCTGGAGGTTTCTAAGCCTATCCTCATTTTTTTGAATTCTTTTTTTTTTTTCCATTCTGTTCTGGTTCAATGTTTCCTTCTTCTTTCTGTTCCACACTGTTGACTTGAGTCCTGGTTTTCTTCCTGTCACTGTTGGTTCCCTGTAGATTTTTCTTTATTTCACATAATGCAACCTTCATTGCTGCCTGGGTCTTTTTCATGCTGTTGAAGTACCCACTGAGTTCCCGGAGCATCTTGATTACCAGTGTTTTGAACTGTGTATCTGATAGGTTGGCTATCTGTTCATTGTTTAGTTGTATTTTTTCTGGAGCTTTGTTCTTTTATTTGGGTCATTTTTTGTTTGTCTGGGCATGCCTGTTATGTAGTAAGGGGCAGAGCCTTAGATGTTCACTAGGGCAGGGCAACCCATGTCACTGTGTTGTGACACTGTATGTGGGGAAGGGGTTCAAGAAGGAACAATGACTCTTGCTCCACTCTCTGCTGGTTTCCAGTCATTTGTCCCATTACCCACAAGCAAATTGGGCCCTTCTGGTCCTGATTCCTGGGTGGGTGGGTTTGTAGACATTCTAGAACCCTGTGGGTCTCTCCAGTGAACTCTCCTGTGAAGCTGGGAGTTTCTCACGCTGCTGCCTTAACCCCCTAGGGTTTTTTCAGTCGAAGGTTTTGAGGCTTTATTTCCCCATGCTGGAACCCTGGGTTGCTTGGTCTGTCTCGCTCCTCAGTTGTTCCTCCCGGTACATCTGCACATGAATGTGGTACCACCCAGTCTTCATGCTACTGCCTCACCTGGTCCACCATTGGATGCCTTACCACAAGTCCTCTCCACTTGGCTGCCTGTCTGTCCCCCTCCTACAGGTCTGGATAAATGTTTCCTTTTCAACTCCTTGGTTATCAGACTTCCATACAGTTCAATTTTCTGTCAGTTCTGGTTGGTTTTTTGTTTTTATTTTTTTAATATTTTATTTATTTATTTTTAGAGAGAGGGGAAGGGGAGGAGAAAGAGAGGGAGAGAAACATTAATGCGTGATTGCCTCTCATGTGACCCTCAGTGGGGACCTGGCCTGCAACCCAGGCATGTGCCCTGATTGGGAATCAAATCAGCAACCCTTTGGTTCCCAGCCCGCGCTCAATCCAGTGAGCCACACCAGCGAGGGCTGGTTTTTGTTCTCAAATTTGTTGTTGTTCTTCATTTGGTTGTGCTAGGAGGTACAGTTTGTTTACCTATGCCCCCATCTTGGCCAGAAGTCCTGGATTTCTTCTTCTTAAGACTCAGGCAGCAGACAGGGAAAATACTAATATATCAACCTCTGTATTTTCACTAAGACATTTAATTAATTACAAAATTTATCTGGCTGTTTAACCTGACCAGCACAAAGTTGTAGACTGATTTGCAATATTGAGCTAAAACAAACTTGCTACCTCTACACTGCACGTTAGCAGCAAGTGGATTTATTTGTCAACCTGTCAAGGTTAGATAAGCACAGACGACCAGAGGAATTACCTCCTACACACATTTCACCTATCTGAAGACTTACATTTCTTTCATGTGAGTTCTGTGTAGACAGGCCTTGTCCTAAGCTGGAGCAACAGGACTGATTGCCAAGGCACATTTCTTTGTTCATGAAATCACCCACCATGTGGCACAAATGGCCACTCTAACATTCACTTAACGAATACTTGTTGCATGCCTTCTCCATGCTAGGCACCGTTTTAGGATAAAACAATAAACAAAAATATTTTTTAAATCTCTTTATTGGGGGATTTTACAGCCTAGCTAGCAAGATCTTTGTTATTATTCAATATATCAATGTCCATTATTATATTGGATAATAATGAACAAGAAATTAAATAAACAAAGCAGTAAATGAAAGTGAGACATGTTGGGGAATAAGGCAGGCGGTTTCATTTTTATATACAGTGGTGGCCATGGAAGGCCAAACAGAGGGAAGCATATGAATATAAATGTCAAGGAAGTAGAGAATGAATCATGCAGATATCTAAGGGGAGAGCAATAAGGTGGAGGAGTTAGGAAGTTCAAAGTTCCTGTGGGAGGAGCCAGCTTGGTGATTTTGAGAAATAGAGAGAGGGCTGTGTAGCTGGAGAAGAAAGACCGAGTTATAGAATAAGAGAAGACAGATGAGGATAGAGTTGCAGTTCAGGATCAGACCATGTAGGGCTTTGAAAATTATCAAAGGTAGTTTAAGTTCATCTTTGGCTGAGGTGGGAGCAAGGAAGTGACATGAGAGGGCTTACAGTTTAACAGTTTGACTCTGGCTCCTGTGTGTCCATTTAACACTTAGGGAGCATATACCTGAGTATCAGGCTTGGAGCCAGGTATTGAGAACCCAAAATTGACTGAAATCTGGTCCCTTCTTTCAGTTCACAGACTCTGCAGTAGCTATTTTTACAGGTTGCTGTGAAAATGAGTAAATTTCTTATTTAATTCATTCCATGGGCAAGGACCATGGGTTATAAACAAGGCTGTAATTTTATTCCACTGCTGAGTGCTTCTACCATTTCTATATATTATCACCTTGTGTTTGCTTGGTGGCAAACATGTTTTTCACAGTCTTATTCATTACTTTCCCTAATCTGACCAATAACTTCTCTGTTAGGGCTGGACCAGGACTGGTATATATTCAACTAAAATTGTACCATAACAAGATACATTTAATCAGATTTCCAAAATTCTGTTTCTCTTTAAAGAAAAATGCAAATTATCCAAAGGAGACTTATCACTACTTGCAACTATACATTGCTTTATTGAGAAGGGAGCACATAAAAATAGCAAAAATTACTTCCTTTACCCCCTCCCCTCCAATTGTCAGTTAAATCATTGTACATGAGGTCTGATGCAAAACAAATGTTCTCAATCTAATCTGGGGGTAAATTATCTGGCATAAGAGCCAAAAAAAAAAAACAGCCTCTCTAATAACTTCCAGGACATGAAGTCATTTCTTATTGTTAGTGTGTCTATATAGTTTGCAAATTCCCTTCCACCAAAAAGAGAAAAGGAGGGAGTTCGCACATGATATATTAGTCAGACTTTGTTGCACAGCAAGCTACCATAATGTCTTGGTGACACACAAGAATCAGCATTACCTCTTGTTCAAGTTTTGGTAGATCAGTTGGTGTCATTTTATTCAGGCTGTGGGTTGGACTCACTCCTGGAGAATGGGGCACATTCTTGTCATCAGAAACTCTCAAAGCATAATGAGTTGAATGTGACCCCAAAAATGACATATGCATGACCTAACCACTTACCTATAAGTGTGGATTTATTTAGAAAAAGAGTCTTTGCTGATATAATTAAGGAGTTTGGGGTGAGGTCATGATTTGTAATCCAGAAGGGGCTTATATCCAGTGACCAAGAGTCCTTATAATTATGATACAGAAGAGGAGAAGACAAGTAGAGGAAAAGGCGATGTGCAGGGTGATGCAGCTGCAAGTCAAGGAACACCCAGGGCCATAAGACTGGACAGGCAGAAATCATTCTTCCTTAGAGAGTGGAGAGAGAGGCCAGCATTGCCAACACCTTGATTTCAGACTTCTGGCCTCTAGAACAGGAAAAGAAAAAAAATTATTTTGTTTTAAGCCACTCAGTTTGTGGTAATTTGTTACAGCAACCACAAAAAAACAAATCATACAGTGATAACTAGAAACATACAGAATCTTACAGTATAGGCTGAGAATTCACATATCATCATATCTACCCACCTTACATCAGCCAAAGCAAGTCACCAGGTCAAACCCAAATTCACAGGGCTTAAAAATACCCTGTGGTATTTCCAATGGAGGTCAGAAAAAAAGTGAAAGGAGGTGATTTCTTGCTGAAAAAATTTCAATATATCGCCCTTTGTTTTTTGTTGCTTTGCTAGCATTTGCACACTAGAATGCAGAGTTACAATTCTTCTAAATCCAGAATTTCAAGAGACAACTCAGCACTTACCTGTGGATTATCAGACATAGCAAAATGTGTTCCGGGATAAAAAAGGACTACAGATTACTCATAGAAAATACACTGGATATAAGATAGGTCCTCAAGGAGGAGATGGTAGAGATCTCTAAGACTCCCATCACTATGCAGGTTTCCAACACTTTAGATAGAAAAGATATGCCATATAAATGCATCTCTTTATTATTACCTATATAGTTTGCACTAAAACCCGATGGTCTCTGGTCCAGGTGAGCTAGGTTGAGATACACTGAGAGGCCTGCTTTTTACCTCTTTGCTTTCACCATGTCTTTTTTAGAATGAGCCTTGGACCACTTTTATAAGAATTTCTTAGTGTGCTTATTACAAATACAGATTCTTGGATCTCACCTCTTATTCACTGTGTCAGAATCTCAGAATTTCAGCACAGGTGGCAGAGAATTTTGATCCCCAGTAAACTGTAAGCAGCACTGTTGCTTCTCCACTTATACAAAATTGCACACTTGGCCACCACCCATCAGCAGCTGTGAACAGTCCTCTTCCCTCTGGGTACATGGAAGAATTGTCCTGAGCCATCATGGCAGAAAACTTCTTTGAACTTTAGTGCTTTCTTTCTAAGGTTCATAAATATTTCGTCTTCTATTTCATAATACATTTGATCCAATGAAGATGAATATTATCCCCTGGTCTTTTAGTTCAATCAACAATTCTTTGCTATGTTGAATCACAGCTTTGTGCCTCTCTTCCCGGGCCATTCTTCAAAGGCCTCATTTGTCTTCACTTTGATAAGATGGGGTGGGAGATGGAAGGGTTTTATCATATCGTCTTTTCTACATAAATCTAGATATGTTTGTCCTGAAAGTATTTGGCATTCGCAACCCTAGTCAACCCTTTTATGGGATCTTAGATGAAAAGACTTTGGTCTAAAGCAGCAGTATCCAACCCATGGCCCATGGGCTGCATGCATCCCAGGATGGCTATGAACGTGGTGCAAGACAAAATTGTAAATTGGCCTAAAACCATTTTTTCTCATCATTACTCACAAGTGTTTGTGTATTTAATATGTGGCTCAAGACAACTCTTCTTCCAGTGTGGTCCAGAGATGCCAAAATATTGGGCACCCTTGTCTAAAGCTTGCATCATAGTATATAAATGATTTGTTTGTTTAATAGAAATAATAAAAGTGGCAACAACTAACCTTTTTTTTTTTGAGCACGTGCCACATGCCAAGCCCTAGGCTAATCTTCCTATCTGCCTTATGTCATTTTACTCTTTTTATAGCCCTGAGGATCGAATATTATTATTGGCCCCACTTTGCAGCTGAGAAACATGGGCTTCTCAGAGATTATCTATTCAATAGCTGACCCTAGCTCAGTAATTTCAGATATCATTCTCTCAGGCCACATGCTCATTTTGCTCAGCCTTCCCAGGATTCCCTTGCTGAGGGCCAAGGTAAAATTACCTGGCTTATTGTCAGACCATGAAGATCACCTGAAATTTCTCGCTGGGAAGAGGACATTCTGGAAACATTATAATAAGACTCATCAGCTTTGTCCTTGGGCATCCCACTACTTTATCTTACCTATACATTACTTATATGAGCATTTTTCACACATTATTTATACCTTCATTATACTGACACAAACCTGTGTCCCTGGAGTCCAGTGGAACAGTCTAACAGTATATAACATGGTGGTGGTGATAAAACAATGAGGGAAATTAAGTAGAATGAGAAGAGTGATGAGGTACATAAACTGTAATTTAAAATATATATATAAATACTTTTTGAAAAGGAAATGGTGGTGTTGATAATGTTATTTTAAATAAGGAGTCAGGGAAGGACTCCTGATAAAGGCACATTTGAACAGAGGCATGAAGGAAGTACGGAGAGAGCCATCAGAATAACCAGGGACAAAGTTTCTACAGCCAGTTCAAAGAGGAAACAGCCAGTTCAAAGAGAAACAAAGAGATCAGAGTGGGGCTCTTCAGTGGAACCATCAGCAAGAGTGACAGATATAGCAGGTGAAGTCTGTGGAGATGGAGAAGGTAGGGAAATGGGGAAAGGAAGGACTGATCACAGAGGGTCCTGTATAGACCATGGCAGGAAGTCTAGGTTCCATTCTATGATAGACAGTGGGGAGTATAGAGCAGAGAGAGAGAGATGCTTTAACAAGCCTTGGACAAGACCACTGAGGTTATAGTACAGAGAAGAAATGACAGAGTGCAGATGAAAACAGAATTCAGGAAGAACAGGGAGTTAAACTTTTTGTGTCCCTTCAGCTTCTGTGCTTACCTCAGATAAAGGTTTTTGAATACTTGCAAAATACATAGGATTACAAAGGAAACAGATCTATGAAATGAAGCCAACCAAATATTAAAACTACCATTAGGGAATATATTCTCTTTTTAAAAAAATATTTTATTTATCTTTAGAGGGGAAAGGAAGGAGAGAGGAAGAGAAACATCAATGTATGGTTGTTTCTCGTGCATCCCCTGCTGGGAACTGGCCCCTGCCAGGAACTGGCCTGCAACCCAGGCATGTGACCTGACTGGGAATCGAACCGCGATCATCTGGTTCACAGGCCCGCACTCAATCCACTGAGCTACACCAGCCAGGGCTTGGAATATATGTCTCTTTATGAAGACACTAAATACCTGAATGTAGTGGTTATGCACTCTAATTTCAACTATGTGATGAACACAAAGACTATTTCAAGATATTTTTAACATCTGTAGTATGTGAAGAGTTCTATGACTTAAAACAAGCCACAGATTCTTCCTGGAGTGTTGTGGTTTGCTATATACAAACATAATTAAAGGAAATGCTCAAGTTCAATTAAAGGTTAGTGAAAATGAAGATGTCTATTTTTTCATCAAAGTTTGTAGATCCTCCTTCCACCCCCGATTTCTATGCATCCACCCAGGTTAAGAATCCATTAGTTTGCCTTCTATTGCATTATTCCAGGTAGATGATTGTGGTAACTTTAATGGGATTAGGGGCACAATGAGAAAAACTCAAGTAATTCTAATGTAATACAGCTACTTTTTAAACCCAAAATCCCAAGGCATCTTTAAATTAATGAACTAGGCCTTTGTTCTAAAAAGACAGAGAAAAACATATATGTATATGTAGATAAAGTCTAGTGAGCTAACTAAGCACTGGGTTAATATCTTGATCTTCTCCCTATCTCCACAGGGCCTAGAACAGCTGTGAAACTGATTTGAAGTAGAATTTAGACCTTGCTTCCAGTCCTGGTTATGTAACTTTTTGTGTGTCATGTAACTTTTTTTAAAGTTGTTTTCCCCTCCAATAAAATGGAAGTAGTTGAGTATATCCTTAGAGAATACTGGTACATAGATAGCAACAAAGGTTAATTGTATTTTGGCCAAGACAGGTTTAAAAGAAAGAAGGATGCTGCAGTTGACTAGCTCTGTCTGTCATGGCCATGAGCGCTGCATTTTCCCTAATGACAGGGTGTAGGGTGTTGAGAAAGGGAGATGTTAGTACATGTTGCTTAAAGAGAATTTCGGGGGTAGATTTGACTCTGACAGATGACAATAATCCTTATAAATATACAAAGGCTGATATGAGAGTGAGCTTGCTCAGGATTTTATTTGTCCATTCACCTTATCTTAAATCTTACATAAAACATATTGTATAATTCTCCTTTATAATAAATTATCTTGGTTTTATTTTGAGAAAATGTATGCTTATTCCAATTTCTTTTGTCTCCAAACATTGTGTGCATGGGAATTTAAATGTGACTGTGGAAAGGACAATTTTCTTTGCTCTCTACTGAGACATTGGTAATTTTTGTTATAAAATGTCATTCTCATCAAGTTTGCACTTATTATAATTTAAAATGGTCAAGAGATCCACACTCAGGGAGGAAAAAGAAGGTCACAATCTATTGGAAAGGATGTTAGGCCCTTAAAAATAGTATTGCTGCCAGACATTACTACTGTTGTTTATAAAGAATTCATCAATTACATGGCTTTGAATAGGACTATCAAACCCCACTAGAAGAGGTAGCAAATTATTCTTCAACACAATCATTTGTTTTTATCCATGAAAAATAGTGTCCATCAATACCATGGCAAATAAGAACTGAAATTACAACCAGGTAATCTGCTAGAAGAGTTTTGCAGATCAAAATCTGTGGACTACTTTGTAAAATTATCTCTCTTATGTCACCACTGCATGGAGTCGTTGCCCTTGTTAATTTTATTAATTAGTAGGTTACCAGACAAGCTCAGAAGTGGCTCTGAAATTCTGCATCAGACTTAATGAAACAGTATAGCAGCCCTGGCCAGTGTGGCTCATTTGATTGGATCATCATTCCATAATTGAAAAGTTGTGGGTTTGACCCCTAGTGTGGGCATGTATGATCTTTAGTTTGGGTGTATAAGGGAGCAAACCATTGAATGCTCCTCTAGCTCATTGATGTTTCTCTCTCTCCCTTCCTCTCTCTCCTTATTTCTCTCTGCAAACAATGGAAGAATGTCCTCAGTTGAGGATTTAAAAAAAATGTTTTAGCAAAAGACTAACAAAAACATAGTTGAATCAGAGTGCATAGAAAGTTAACTATTAACTCTATGAGAAAAGCATTTCTTTTAGCACAGTTGTTTTGGTGTATGAATCTGTTTTCTTGCCTGGCCATTATAGAAATTTATATGTAATTACAGATGATAGGTAGATAAGACAGGAAAAGGAAGGAAGGAAGGAAGGAAGGAAGGAAGGAAGGAAGGAAGGAAGGAAGGAATCCATCTCAGGGATTTTTTTGCATATTATGCTTTATTTCTTTTAATATATTTTATTGATTATGCTATTACAATTGTCCCATTTCCACCCTATATTCCCCTCCACCCTGTACCTTCCCACCCACCCACTTCCCTCCCTTTAGTTCAAGTCCATGGGTCATACATATAAGTTATTTAGCTTCTCCATTTCCTACACTATTCTTAACCTCCCCCTGTCTATTTTCTACCTACCATTTAGGCTACATATTCTCTGTACCTTTTCCCCATCTCTCCCTGTCTCACTCCCCTACTAATAACCCTCCATGTGATCTCCATTTCTGTGATTTTGTTCCTGTTCTAGTTGTTTGCTTAGGTTTTTTTTTTTTGGAGGGGGGGTAGGTTTGGTTGTTAATAACTGTGAGTTTGTTGTCATTTTACTGTTCACATTTTCTCCTTTTTTTTAGATAAGTTCCTTTAATATTTCAAATAATAAGGGCTGGGTGATGATGAACTCTTTAACTTGACCTTATCTGGGAAGCACTTTATCTGCCCTTGCATTCAAAATAATAGCTTTGCTGGATAGAGTAATCTTGGATGTAGGTACTTCTTTCTTGACTTTAAACACTTCCTTCCAGCCCCATCTTGCCTTCAAGGTTTCTTTTGAGAAATCAGCTGACAGTCTTATGGGAACTCCTTTGTAGATAACAGTCTCCTTTTCTCTTGCTGCTTTAATATTTTCTCCTTATCTTTAATCTTGGGTAGTGTAATTATGATGTGCCTTGGTGTGTGCTTCCTTGGGTCCAATTTTTCAGACTTTCTGAGCTTCCTGGACTTACTAGAAGTCTATTCCTTTTGGTGCCAGATTGGAGAAGTCTTCCTTCATTATTTTTTCAAATAAGTTTTCAATTTCCTGGTCTTCCTCTTCTCCTTCTGGCACCCCTATCATTCAGAGTTGGAATATTTAAAGTTCTTCCTGAGGTTCCTAAGCCTCTCCTCATTCTTTTGAGTTCTTGTTTCTTCATTCTGTTCTAGTTGAATGTTTCTTTCTTAATTCTGATCCAAACTGTTGATTTGAGTACTGGTTTCCTTCCTGTCACTGTTAGTGCCCTTTACATTTTCCTTTATCTCATTTTTCTTTTTTCTAAAAAGATTTTATTTATTTATCTTTAGAGGGGAAGGGAAGGAGAGAGGGAGAAAAATATCAATGTACAGTTGCCTCTTGTGAGTCCCCTGCTGGGAACTGGCCTGCAACCCAGGCATGTGCCCTGACTGGGAATCGAACTGCAATCATGTGGTTCGCAGGCCCACACTCATCCACTGAGCTACACCAGCTAGGGCCTTTTATCTCATTTTTCATAGCCTTTATGTTTTCCTCTAGTTTGCCACCATATTCAGCCAGTTCTGTGAGCACCCCGATTACCAGTGTTTTGAACTGTGCCTCTGATAGATTGGCTCTCTCTTTGTTGTTTAGTTGTATTTTTTCAGGAGGTTTGACCTGTTTTTTTCATTTTTGTCATTTTGTGTTGTTTGTTTGTCTGGGTGCACTTGTTATGTGGTAAGTGGTGGAGCCTTAAGTTTTCACTAGGGCAGGCATCCCACGCCTCTGTGTTATGATGCTGTATTTGGGGCAGGGGTCCCAGAAAGAACAGTGTCACTTGCTCTGCTCTCTGCCAGCTTTCAGTCACTTCTCCCACTACCCACAATCAAATTTGACCCTTCTGGTGCTGATTCTTGTGTGGGTGGGTTTGTGTACATTCTAGGACCTTATGGGTCTCTCCAACGAACTCTCCTGTGCCTCAACTCTGACAGGTTTTTTCAATCAGAGGTTTTAAGGCTTTATTTCCCCACACTGGAACCTTGGGTTTCTTGGTCTGTCTTGCTCCCCAGTTGTTCCTCCCGGTTTTTCTGCATGTGAATGAGGGATTGCCCTGTCCACCAGCCACTACCTGACCCAGTCCTCCAGCTGCTGCCTTGCCACAAGTCTTCACCTAGCTTGCCCATCTCCACCCCTCCTACCAGCCTGGATGAATGTTTCTTCTTAAACTCCTTGGTTGCCGGACGCCTATTCAGTTTAATTTTCTATAAGTTCTCATTGCTTTTTGTTTATAAATTTGTTGTGGTCTTTCTTTTGATTGTGTGAGGAGACACAATGTCTCTATCTATGCCTCCATCTTGGCCAGAAGTCCCTTATCAGGGATTTAAGCCAACTTATGTTTATATTTCACTCTCTAGAGACTCCTAATAAATATACCCCCCACCATCAAGTAGTTCAGGATTTCACCTGAGTGAAATTGCCTATGTTCATAGTTCAGTTTTTCCAGCCAAACAGAGACTGTGTAGCTGCTGTTCAACAGCTGCTGGACCAGCCCAGGGCTGACTAGTTAGGCATGTGTCTTGAGGTCCAAGCTGCAACCACCACTGTCATTTGCAGAAGAGACTCACCACAGCCACTGTCTCAGTGCTAGTGGCAAAGCAGTTTCACTATCAGTCAGATAATGTCCTTCCTGAGACTATTAAAGCCAAACCATTCTATTCTGATAGACAAGAAAAATTATCCCTCCTTCCATGAGCTACTAAGAGAGGGATGCAGGAATAACTAAACTGTATCCAGTTACAAAGGTTCCAACTGTTACTTGCTGCCTGAAGTCCCCCAAACATGAAACAATAGGGGCTTCTTTTCTCCCTTCAACCCCAACCATATTCTATTCCAGAAGGCCAGGACAACACTTTTACTGAAAAGGCATTTGAGAGGTTTTCTTCGTCAGGGAAGTAAAAGACACAGATAACAATATTAAATAATGAAAACAAGGGAAGCTGAAGTGGAAGGTCCAAATGGCATGCTGTCATGATTCATGATAATTATGGCACCACAACATTTAGAAAGGACAGTCAGTAATGAGAGGTTTTATTTTAGTCACAAATTTTTCCTGATATGAAAAATGAAACTTTCTTTTGATACTTAACTGCCAAATAAACTTTAAAAAACATACCTATAAACATAATGAATCACTTGGACAATGACCAGCCTATAAAATGAAGAAGAGTTCATATATTTTGGAACCAGTGGTATTTGGGAAGATGGTTCACATACCAGGCTAGACTTTTTGTATCTGCAGTCAATGTCTACCTTTTTGTGAGCAAACATCCTTCTCCATGAATTACATAAGGTGAATCCTACTGTGTTCTTTTGGCAATATTTCTGACATAGGTACATCTTTTATTAATTTTTCTACATTTCAAGTCAGAATATATGTCCTGAGTGAGTGACTATCATTTGAAAAGGTCTAGACTGGAAGAAGAAAAGAATTTACAGATGGTTAAGACCAAGATGCCTCAGTTTCTGTCTGCTCAAATAACTCCAACAACATTATTACCCTGTCACCTCTATATACCAGTAGGAATGCAAAGACACATCTAAAATGCTACTTTTTTAAATGAAAATCTAAAGTAGATTTGTAATTACATATGCTCTCTTCCTTTAATGCTGACTAGTCTTGTAATCACAAACCTGTAAGGAGTCTGCCATGTGTGTGGAAACCAGAAACTGCAGTTTCTCAGTCCACTGATTCCTATCTATCTATCCATCTATCTACCTCTCTATATTGCTTTCTGCTTTTTCTAGGGCTTCCTCTAAAGGCTTTATATGAAGCTAACTGTGTTCCTTCCTCCAAGTTAGATTGAAAACATAGGACTAAGACAACCTATCAATCTGTCTCGTGAAATGTAAGTGTTCTGAGTTCAAGAAAAACAACTACAAACATATTAGACACAAACAATGTCTCATTTTTAAATCTGATGGCTGAAACTAGGCTGGGTGTCCACTTCTGATCCAATCACCTCATCTAGATGGGTGACAAGACAAAATACTAACATTGTCTTTAACAATCGAGTTATATGGGAAGTAATTCAGAATCACAGATGGTAGCTTTTAACAAACTGTTTTGTCATTCCAAATTCAAACCCAAGTTCCCCTCTTTTCTTGGCTGTACTCCCTTGCCACGATTAGCTGATTACAGTTGTGAGCCTGCCCTCCAAACCCTAGCTTCCAGAAAGTTTGTTTCCCTTTAAGCGGAGCTCAGCCAACAGTTGTTCTTTCCAATGCAGATTTTATGCATGCAGGCCCTGGAACTTAGAAGGAATCCGTAAATCCCATTAAATAACACAGTTCCTTAGCAGGACTATCTCTTGGGAAGAGATGTCTTCTATTGAAATGCCATGTTATGACAATCACGACAGACTTAAAGGGGATCTGTTCTCATTCATGGTATTACTTAAATTTAAGTTAGGCGGAATGTGTGCAGGCATTCAAAGAAAAGCTCCTTGGGGCCCCTGTCCTATTATCTTTGTCAATAAATCTGAATTATGACTGTCTTCTCTTAAGGATGATAAATCCTTTTTCCACACTGGCTACATCATGCAATGTATGTAATACATGATTCCTGACCAGAAAAGGCAGTTGGCCTGCATGCATTAAACACTAGTTTGCAGTTTTATTTCTTCTTTCTTCTTTACTAGGTCCAAGTTGGCTTGAAGTAATACCTGAACCTTAATTTCTCACAAATGCTACAAGAGTCTCTCCTGCTTTTAGTTTAGCCTTCACCAGAGGGAAGAATCCTGAGAAGACTTTAATACTCAACACCTGCCCCAAACTCGATTCATAGTCCACTTTTCTTTGAGGGCAAAAGCTCAACTTGCATGTGATCATTATTGGTTATCATTAGAGATGTGATATGAAAAATGGGCTCTTCAGTCCGATTCAGTGCACCTTATCAATCTTTAATGGTAAGGTAAATCAACCTTCTTATTTGCTATTCAAGAAAAATAGATGCAGGATTTAATTGGTTCCAAGTCATTAGGACTCAGTTTCTCTCTGTCTCTTCGTACTGCTTTCCTAGTGGGAAGCCTTGTGAAGGTGCCTGGCAGCTGCTGTACCCCACACTTCCAGCTTCACACCAGAAGAAAGCAAGATCCAGTTTCCAGTGATCCAACAAATATCCCAGAATTTCTACCAGCTTAGTTTCAGCCACTGAAGTCAAGAGAACAAGATGCTCTGCTGGACCAAACCTAGTTTGTAGGTCTACACTTAGAACCAGGGGTAAGGTTCTAAGAGTAGACCTACTCTTAGACCTACTCTTACCCCTGGACTTCCCAGGGTAAGTCCACCCCTACTGGAACAACAGGGAATGATGTAAAAGCTGAGGTAATTCTCTAAAAGACAATGAGGATGCTGCCATGAAAAGAAAGGGGAGTATATTACATAACATAAACACTACGTCCACTTATAATCAATATTAGTCATTTTAGGCAGCCATAACAGAATATCACAGATTGTCTGGCATAAACAACAGGAATGTATTTTTGTTTTCTAATAATTCCAGAGGCTAGAAGTCTAAGATCAAGGTGCTGGTAGGGTTGGCCTCAGGTGAGGCCTTTCCTCCTGACTTGCAGAAGGCCACTTTCTCCTTGTGTCCTCATATGGCCTTTCTCCTGAGCTCACACACACCTGGTGTGTCTTCCTCTTCTTATAAGGGAACCAGTCCCTTTGGATTAGAGCCCCACCCTTATGACTACATTTTATCTTAATTATTCTCTTAAAGACCTTGTCTTTAAATACAGCAACATAAAAGTTAGAGCATCAACATTTGAGATTTAAAGGGGACACAACTCCATCTATAATATAATCTAAATGAAATGAATAGGTAAGAAAATCAAGATCATCTCATTAAAAAACAAGTGTGAGACTGGAGGTTGGTATAATTACTCCTAAAACAATGTTTTATTTGCTTTATTACCTTTTGGTCTTCCTCTGTAAATCTTTGTCAAGCTTATTCTTTGGAATTAGGAAGAAGCTGTCTAAGTGAAGAGTTTAGTGTATAAAACTAGCTTAGCCCAATATCGACCCAGGAGCTATTCTATGCACTGTAGGATGTTTAGCAGCAATACTAACCTCTACTCACTAGATGCCAGTAGCAATCTTTCACCCCACACACCTGCCTCGGATTAGACAGTTAAAAATGTCTCCAAATATCGTCAAATGTCTCCTGAGAGGCAAAATCACTCCTGGTTCAGAATCACCGACCTAGTTCAACATGTTTGAGTGGCCTATCTTTCCCTGAGTTTCTACCAAAAGCCATTCAGAATGCTGTAGCTCTGGCTCCTTAACCTTCGAAGCATCACTATAAAGAATCACTGTACATAAGAATTAATGAGATTCTCAGTGCCCACCTCCAAAGACTATAATTAAGTCATCATGTAACAGGGCACAGCCAGGAGGGGGGCCCCAGAAAAGAATTTGGAATGGGGTCCAGAGCTCAGGGTGTCCAGGAAATATTAAGATGTCCTCATCCCCCCCAGGGGGAAGGGACAAATGGAGCAGGGCCATTGAGAGCTGTTTTGCATAGCAACAGTTTCACAGCTAACCTCTGGAATGGTCGTTTAATGTATCTATAACCTTTAACTGGTTTCATAGATATGTTAAATAGCTGGGGCCATGCTTTGAGCCAGGGAGAAGGGAGTGGCTTCTAGTAACTGGGATGTAACTGGGGGCTGATCCTCTGAGTTACAGCGCCTGCGTGAGAGCTTGGAGTTGATTAGCACCACGCCATGGAGCCCTGCCCAGACTAACGATGGCAGCCCTGTAAACTTGTAATAATACAGAAATACGGACACGTGTAACTGATTGTGGGAGGAGTCGGAAATGGGGCTGCAAAAGAAGATAGGTGCAGGGATTTAAACCCAGAGGCCACAGCCATTAGAAAGAGAGCTATGTGGCTTTAGCAGAGTGAGGACCCCCTCTTGCCCAGGTGAAAGGAGAGATCCATGCAGTTTCAGCACAGTAAGGGTCCCCTCTTGACCAGGTGAAAGAGAGACCCATGTGGTTTTGGCAGAGTGCAGACCCCCTCTTTCCCAGGTGAAAGGGAAAACCATGCAGCTTTGCCAGAATGGAGATCCCTGTGGCCAGGTGAAGAAGAAAGATGCACTTTTGGTGGAGTGCGGATGCCTGCAGCTTTGGTAAAAGAGGGGGCCCCCGTGGCTTTGGGGCACTCCCTTTGGTCGAGTGGCCTGGAAAGCAGGAGAGACTTTGACTGGAACTCGGTACAAAGAACTCTTGACAGTGGAAGGTGCCGCATGACTTTGGATTAATTGGAGATCCTGCCTGGACAGTCAACACAGCTGATGATGCCCGTGGCCTGGAAAAATGGACGTGTGCTCTTTTCCTGATTTACGGTACCTGGAGTTGGGACAGTGGGAGAAGGGAGTGCTGTGTGTGTGTGTGTGTGTGTGTGTGTGTGTGTAAGTGTATACTCTAAAGGACTTTGATATTTTAAGGAAGGTGTTAGGCCTAAATAGCATTAAATAAACATTTTGTTTCCTTTTCACAAATCTCTGGCATTGAGAGATGTCTTTCCAATTGGTGGCGGACAGAAGAGCCCAGTAGGTATTAGTATACCATCCTTGGGAGGGGCCCCTGTTGTTCTGTAGCAGTTTTTGGCATCCCTCGGTGGGCCAAGTATTGCCCCCCCACCGACCCTGTTAGGTAACAATAATGTTTGGAGCTAATAAATTTGCATTTTTATAAGTACTTTGAAACACAGTTGTATAGAGTTGTAGTAGTCATTTTGCCACTTGTTCCTTCATTTGAGATGTATTTAGTGAGCATGTACTAGGCCAAGAATTGTTCTAAAACCTAGAATATAAATTTCACTTTCTTAGAGAGCTTTCATTCTAGTGGAGGAGATAGGCAATAAACACAATACACAAGTAAATTATACACCATAATAAAATGTGGTAAGTGACATGGGGTAAATGGTAGAGTAGTAAAGTCCAGTAAGTGGCAATAAAGTACATTTGTAAGTAGAGTTGACAGGAAGACCCCAGTGGGAGAGTGACACTTGACCAGGCTTCTGGAGGATTTGAGGAAGTATGCCAGCATGTAAATGAGGGAAGTGTGTATCGGAAAAAGAATAGTCAGTTCAAAAGTCCTGAGGTAGGTGTGTGACTGACTTATTCAAGGAGATGACATGGCTGAGGCAAGAGGAAAAAGGAAGAGTAGGGGAAGTTGAGGGTCAAGAATTACTTGGAGGTGGGAGGGATTTTACACAGAACCTTGTATAAAATTATAAGACTTCATACAGTGAGAAGCCTTAAACATATTTTGAAAAGAAGTGTGACATAATCTGATTTATAGTCTTATTGGTGGGTTTAAAATACTGCATAGGAGGCAAAGATGATAAAAGGAAGACTACTAGAGGTATTAGATGAGCTACTAGGAAGTCAGTAGCAGTTGTTGAGAATGCTTTCAGTGCAGTGACCTGGATGAAAGGCTGGAAAAACTGGTTGGATGGGTTAAGAGTGGAAATGAAGTCATTAGCATAAACAATTAGAGGGGGTTTTCTAAAGGAGGGCAGAAAAAATTGGAGCTATAGGAGGGTAGAAACATGGAATTAAGAGACATGAGTTGTTTTACACAGCTGGGAAGAATGTAGTAGAGAAGAATTGATGACAAAAAGAGATAGATAAATTGCAGGTGCAACATTTTTGAGCAGGGGAGAAAGCATGAGCTCTTTTTTAAAAATTTATTTAATTATTTTTCAAGTACAGTTTTCTGTCTGTTACTCCCATCCCACCCCACCCCCCCGTGCTCCCCCCTCCCATTTCCACCCTTCTTAGTTGTTGTCCATGTACCCTTTATATTTGTTCCTCTAAATCCCTCCCCTATTTCCCCTGAAATTCCCTCCCCTCTCCCCTCTGGTCGCTGTCCCCCTGTTCTCTATTTCAGTGTCTTTGGTTATATTTTGCTTGCTTGTTTGTTTTGTTGTTTAGCTTCCTGTTAAAGATGAGATCATATGGTATTTGTCCTTCAGCACCTGGCTTATTTCACTCAGCATAATGCTTTCCAGTTCCATCCATGCTGTTGCAAAAGGTAGGAGCTCCTTCTTTCTCTCTGCTGCATAGAATTCCATTGTGTATATGTACCATAGTTTTTTGATCCATTCATTTATTGATGGGCACCTAGGTTGCTTCCAACTCTTGGCTATTGTAAATTGTGCAAAGCATGAGCTCTTTTGTACAAGGGATGGTCTTGCCTTTGGAGAGAAGGATGACAATTGACCTACAGTGACAAGCAGAAAGATGTTGCATATGAAAAAGCAAGCTGATTTGAAGGGGGAAGGTGAAAGTTCTCTTGTTATTGCATTAATTTCTCAGAGAAAAAAACAGCAAGATCATCAGCTAAGATGAGCAAAATGAGATGTTATCATTTTAAGAACAAAGTTTTTGTAAGGAGGCAACTGAGAGACTGAATCAATGTGTTAAACCATGCCAGCTTAGCATGACTTAACACCATAAAATGGCTCAAAGAATTAGAAAGTGATCAAGTTGCTTTTTCCTGTATTGTGTTCAGAGGAGGTGGGGGAACAGGATAAAGTCTCCAGCACTGGTCATTCTTCTGAGGAATGAGTTCAAGACAGACCAAGGAATTCATTGAGTCTTGACAGACTTAGAGAATGGTGGAGAGGACAAACCCTGGCAGGCAGAATTGAAATTGGGAGGCATCTGAGAAAAATGTTGTGCCGTACTATCTGATCTAAGTTTGATATCACCTTCAGCTAGGTCTTAATCCTCTGGTGAATATGTTTTTCCTTTTTGCCCTCGTACATTCAGGATTTTCTGGGGGTAAAACTGTGAGAAAGTACAAGCATATCTTGTGTAAGTTTTGGTTTAGGTTCCAGACCACTGTAATACAATAAATATTGTATAATCTTTTTGCTGGTGAATAGTCTTGCCTTCAATTTGTAAACATAATACCTGCAAAACATAATCAAATGAAGCACGATCAAATGAGGTCTGCCCACATTTAAAAGGCTTTGAACCTCTTTGGAGAACAGCTGCTGTAAATCATCAAGTGGTGTTGCAGCATTAACACCAGCAGGGTTGGAGAAACGTGTCTTTTTTAAAAATGATTTTATTGTTGTTCAAGTACAGTTGTCTGCATTTACCCCCCACCCCAGCTATCCCCCACCTCCCTCCCCTGCTTCCACTGCCCCCCTTGGTTTTATCCAAGTGTCCTTTATAGTTGTTCCTAAAAACCATTGCCCCCTTCCCCCCTTTATTCTCTCCCACCTCTCCTCTGGTTACTGTCAGTTTGTTCTTAATTTCAACATTTCAACATCTCTGGTTCTATTTTGCTTGCTTGTTTGTTTTGTTGATTAGGTTTGCACTTAAAGGTGACATCATATGGCATTTGTTCCTCACTGCCTGGCTTATTTCACTATGCAGCAGAAAGAAAGAAGGAGCTTCTACCCTTTGTGACAATAGAGATGGAACTGGAGAAATGTGCCTTTTAAAGGGAGGATGCTTGTAATCTAGTTCTCAATATGTGTTGAATAATAGATAAGTGACTATCACTTCAGCATATAAAATGAGATAGAAGTGCATTTTTTCAAAGTTATAATTTTCAGAATAGGACTGAGGCAGCAGCTTCTTCCCACCCTTGCACAACTGAAGGCCTGATAGGATCAATTAAGCTCATTTGTTGACTCATCCTATTAAAATGTGTCTAAGCCACCAGGAAAAGATGAGTCCAAAATGCATCCTACTTAAAGAGAAAATTGGTGGATGAAAATAGATCAGCAAACCAAATTGGATCTAAGAGGAACAACTAGAGATGGTAAGGACTTAATTTGAAAATCATATAAATCATTTGGCACCATAGAACACTGAGTTCATTCCCTACTTAGAACACATTGAATGTACACCTATGTTTACAGTAGTTCCTCCTGAACAACAACTAGGGTCTAATGGAACAGGTTCTCAGGAAAAAAAGAAGAAGAAAACAAGAGAGAGATACCACATAGAGAAGGCTGAGGGTGAGAGAGCTCTCTAGGATCTGAGGAACTTCTCTAGAACCAGATGCCATGGTGAGTGCCATTGTTCACATTTCCCTGGCATTTGGATAACAGGCAGAAATTCTATCCACATTCTCTGGCTGACCTGCTGGGACACCATAGTATATTCCTCCCAGCCAACCCTCTCAGAGCTAGATCAGCAGGAGCAGGAGGGTATCAGAGCACATACACTTGGAGCCCCTCCCCCTGGAGACTGATCCAATGCCTACAAAAGGGTACTGCTGCGCGGATCCACTGGGTTGCACCTGAGTGCAAGGCTCCCCTACCTGGAGAGAGTGGAACTAGCAAAATGCTGTTGTAACCTCACTTAGAGCTGCCCACCCACAGAAAGTGTGAAACTAGTAAGGTGCTCCAACACTTGCCCTCAGGTTGGCCCCTCCCAGACTCAGCTCAGACAACAAATTAAAGCAACAGGACACCGCATACTGATCAGAGCATCTTGAGCCAGGTCAGAATGATGAGGAAGCATGCGCCCTGAAGACTGTGCTGCCCAGAAGCCACTCTTCTGCCCAGAGGGCACTGCAGAAAATGGACATACCCACCTTGACTACAGCAGCCTGCCAAAACCATCCAGTACCATCTTTTTTCAAAATTGGAAGAGATAACTATTTTTTCTAATCCATAGGAATAAATACGAAAAGTTAACAAGTGGGAGAAAGAAGAACCAAATGAGGGAATAGGGAAAAACTCAGACACAAACTCTAATGAAACAGATATAGGTAATTTGTCAGATAAGGAATACAAAGAAACAACCATAAAGATATTTTCCAAACTTGAGAGTAGAATAGAGAAACTCAGAGAGACTTTGGGAGAAATATAATAAACAACCAATCAGAGATGAAGGACAAAATAACTGAAATGAAGATTATATTAGAAGGAATTGACAGCAAGTTGGTTAATACATAAAAACTGGCCACAAACTGACTTGTGGCCAAGATGAAGGTGTAGGTAGACACACTGCCTCCTTGTACAACCAAGATAAGGACAACAATTTAAAAAAAAAAAAAACACCAACACAAAATTGAACTGTATGGAAGTCCGACAACCAAGGAGTTAAAGTAGACTCATTCATCCAGACCAATAGGAGGGTCAGAGTCAGGGACCCAGGACAGAGAGGGCTCTCTGCAGAGTGGCTGGCATACCCCAGGCACACAAGGCGTCAGGGGGCAGACCCTGGACACGCAATATGGAAGCTGGTAGACCCAATGAGTCGGTGAATTGTGGAGGGGCGCTGCACGCAAGGTGGCTTGTGGCCGGATGGTCTCACATTCATGCTCAGATAAATGAGGCAAAACTAGGGAATGAGACAGACTGCAAACCCAGGGTCCCAGTGCAGGGAAGTAAAGCCTCAAAACACTGACTAAAAACACCTGTGAGGGTTGAGGTGCCAGGAGAGATACCCAGCCTCACAGGAGAGTTTATTGGAGAGACCCACAGGGCCGTAGAATGTACACAAGCCCACCCACACAGAAATTAGCACCAGAAGGACCAGGTTTGCTTGGGGGAAACAGTGGAAGGGACTGAAATCCACAGAGAGCAGAGCAAGTCTTATTGTTCCCTCTAGGACCCCTCCCCCACAAACCTCACAGGAACATGGGCTTGTCCCGCCCTGGTGAACAACTAGGGCTCTGCCCCTCACTATGTAACAGGTGTGTCAAGACAAAAAAAATGGCCCAAATGAAAGAACAGATCAAAACTCCAGAAAAATACAACTAAGCAACGAAGAGATAACCAACCTATCAGATGCACAGTTCAAAGTAAGGCAGGAGACAACATAGGAAGAACTCTGAGACTGCAATACTGTTTCTGGCCAGCATTAAGCAACCTGGTTGCCATGAAATGTCTCTTACCAATTAGGTAGAATAAATAGTAAACAGAGGTAGGGAGGAGGAAGGAGACAAGTCTCACATGCTAACTCAGCAGTCCTGAGCCTGGTCTGATAATATTGGCACGTGTTCCAAAATCACAAGAAACACTATGTTAGCAAGAAAGAAGAGAAGTCATTGAAATTCTATGTAACATTTCCACTTTCTGGGAAAGAAACCCTTGAAACTATTCTTTCATCATAAGGCCTGAATGTGGGAGAGGGTCCCCGGGACTCAAAGAAAGAGCCCATAAAACAACTTTGGTTAATAGCCTACTTCTGGTCACTATCTGTTTTATGAGGGAGTCCCTGATGCTTACAGAAAGAGCCCATAAATAACTTTGAAAAGTGTCCCAATTTTAATTAACTGCCTCCTGTCATGTATTGTTTTACAAAAAGATGGGGTCTGGAGCAAGATAAGAATTTGGGCTAACACCCCCACACATACCTAAGTTTTAGTGGTCACATTCCTCCAGGAAAGCTGGCACTGCATTTACCCGTTAATCAATGTGTAACCCTCCTATCCCATCAACTATATAAGTCCTGAGAACAAAGGACTCACTCTCTGTCACTCAGGGTCTTGGGTGCTCTTAGCTCTTTGGCCAATAAGAAAACTAAAAATGGACGTGCCTTTTGACCCAGCAATTCCACTCTTGGGAGTATATCCTAAGAACCCTGAAACACCAATCCAAAAGAACCTATGCACCCCCATGTTCATAGCAGCACAATTTATAATAGCCAACTGCTAGAAACAACCTAAGTACCTATCAGTAAATGAACAGATGAAAAAGCTATGGTACATTTACTTAATGGAGTACTATGCAGTAGAGAGAAAGAAGGAGCTCCTATTCTTTGTGACGGTATGGATGGAGCTGGAGAGCATTATGCTAAGTGAAATAAGCCAGGAGGTGAAAAACAAATACCATATGATTTCACCCTTAAGAGGAACCTAAACAACAAAACAAACAAGCAAGCAAAATATGACCAAAGACACTAAAATACAGAACAGGCTGACAGGGACCAGAGGGGAGAGGGGAAAGAATTTCAGGGGAAAAGGGGAAGGATGCACAGGAACAAGTATAAAGGACATATACACAAAAACTAAGGCTGGGAGGAGGAAATGGGAGGGATGTGGGGAGCACTGGGGGGGTGAGCTGGAAAGGGAGTAAAAGACAGAAAACTGTACTTGAACAATAATTAAGTTTAAAAAAGAAGTTATGAAAAAATAATGTAGCAGGATACAAAATTAACATATAGAAATCCATTGCACATCTATAATAATACAAGAGAAATTAAGAAAACAACCCCTCCTACAATGTCATCAAAAGAATAAATACCTAGGAATAAATTCAACCAAGGGGGTAAAAGACCTGTAGTCTAAAATCAATAAGAGACTAACATAATTTGAAGAGAACACAAATAAATGGGAGAATATATCATTATCATGGATTGGAAGGATTAATGTCATTAAAATGACCATACTATCCAAAGCAATCTACAGATTCAATGCAATCCCTATTAAAATGCCAATGGCATTCTTCTCAAAACCAGAAGAAATAGTTCTAAAATTTATATGAAACCTCAAAAGACCACAAAAAGCCAAAGCAATCTTGAGAAAGAAGAGGAAAGGTGGAGGCATTATGCTCCCACCTTTATTCTACAGAGCTATATAACCAAAACAGCATGGTCGTGGCACAAAAACAAACACATACATCAATGGAACAGAATAGAAAGTCCAGAATAAATTTTCCCTTATATGGTCAATTAGTCTATGAACACAAGGATACACAATGGAGAAATAACAATTCTTCAACAAGTGATTTGGGAAAATGGAAAAAATACATGCAAAAAAGCTGAAAGTATACCACTTGCATCATATACAAAAATAAACTCAAAATAAATTAAAGATTTAAATGTAAGACTTGAAACTATAAAACTTCTAGAAGAAAGCATAGGTAGCAAACTATTTAACATCAGTCTTAGTAATATTTTTTGGGGATGCATCCCTTTAAGTAAGAGAAACAAAAGCAAAGAAATGGCACTTTATAAAACTATACAGCTTCTGTATAGTGAAAAGAATTATCAACAAAATGAAAAGGCAACCTAATTAATGACAGACTATATTCACAAATGATATTATGATAAGGAGTTGATATCCAAAATATATAGGGAACAAGAAATTAACAATCAAAAACTGGGCAGAGCACATTGAGCTGCTTCTCCAGGAAAACATACACATGGACAACAGCCACTAATCACCAGGGAAATTCAGATTAAAACCACAGTGGCATACTACCACACACCACTCAGAATGGCTGTTACCAAAAATTCAACAAACAAATGTTGACAATGGTATGGAGAAGGGAAAAGGGACTATAAATTTATTCAGCCATTGTGGAAAATAGTAATGAGATTCTTTAAAACAGATCTATTATATGACTCACCAATTCTACTTCTGTGTATTTCTTTAAAGAAAACAAAAATAGTAATGTGAAAAGATATATGCACCCCTATGTTCACTGCAGCATTGTTTACCATAGCCAGATATGGACACAACCTAAAGGTCTATTCATAGATAAATGGATAAAGAAGAGGTGGTACAAAGAAAAATTACTCAGCCACAAAAAAGAATGAAATCTTGCCAATTGCCACAACAGGGATTATTCTAAGTTAAATAAATCAGACAAAGACAAACACTGCATGTTTTTACTATATGTTTCACTGCATGTTATTCTATATGTAGAATATTTTAAAATCAAAATGATCAAAACAATGTGCATCCTTATTTTCCTCTAAAAATTTTGGGCAAAAAAGTGCACATTATTTTCTTTTCTTTTTAATTATTTTTCAAGTACAGTTTTCTGTCTATTACTCCCATCCCATGCCACTCCCGTGCTCCCCCTCTCCCTCCCATTTCCACCCTTCTCAGTTGTCGTCCATGTATCCTTTATATAGTTCCTCTAAATCCCTCCCCTATTTCTCCTGAAATTCCCTCCCTTCTGGTCACTGTCAGCCTGTTCTCTATTTCAGTGTCTTTGGTTATATTTTGCTTGCTTGTTTGTTTTATTGTTTAGCTTCCTGTAAAAAATATCTTGTACCTGTTCATGTGTTTTGTAATTATTTGTTTCATAAAATTTCTTCTACCATAATATGTTTAACAATATATGCTAAAATTCCTTTATAATACAAAAAACAAGCATCTAAATATAAATAAATAAAACATTGAATTAAAAGATTTAAAAAATGAACAAAACAAAAACAGACTCATAAACCAAGAAGAAATGGATGGTTCACAGAGGTGAAGAAAGTAGAAGGGTGAGTGAAAATGTACAGGAGAAAATAGTCACTTTGCATAGTGACTGATGGTTATTAGACTTCATGTAGTAGTCACATAGTAAAATACATATCTTTTGAATTACTATGTTGTATACCTAAAACTAATATTGCATACCCATTATAATTTAAAAACAAACTTAACAAAGTTATGGTAAAAGGGGGGTGACCATATCTTTCTATGTGTTCACTTACATGCTTTTTTAAAAGTGTTTTTCTTTTTTTAAAATATATTTTATTGATTATACCATTACAGTTGTTCTATTCCCCCCTTTCATTCCCCTCCACCCGCACACTCCCTCCCCCACCATTCTCCCCCCCCCTTAGTTTATAACCACGTGTCTCAAGTTCTTTAGATTCTATATTTCCCCCACTATTCTTGCCCTCCCCCCATCTATTTTCTACCTACCATCTATGCTATTTTCTGTGCCTTCTCCCCCCTTTTCCCCCTCCCACCCCCCTGTTTCTAACCCTCCATGTGTTCTTTATTTCTATGGTTCCACTCCTGATCTAGCTGTCCTCTTGGTTTGCTTTTGTTTTAGGTGTGGTTGTTAATAACTGTGTGTTTGCTGTCCTTTCACTGTTAATATTTTTCATCTTCTTTTTCTTATATAAGTCCCTTTAGCATTTCATATAATAAGGGCTTGGTGATGATGAACTCCTTGAACTTGACCTTATCTTACCTCACACCTTATATCATGTGTCCAAATAAGCATTTTTTCCTTCAAAACAGTTGCCTTTGAATCTTAGCTCTTATTCTTGTGACATTCACATGACCTGCAGTTATAACATACAGGGCATCCTTTTGCACCTCTCAGCACTTACTACATTCCCTTCAAGAGGGAATTAGACTTTAACAAGAAGACACCAGTTATTCAGAATCAAAGCTAAAAAAATAGCATGGCTGATCAGATAGGAATTTTTTTTAAGAAACTGGATTTTCTAATACAGTATGTAAGTTAAATTTACAGTTTGCAAAATGTAGATGAAAATCATGATTAGAATATAATTGTAGCCTTCCTACATCTAGACTTCCCCCTAATTTGAAATAGCTTTATCATTTTTCTGCTTATTATTTAAAATCCATACAGATATAATTAAAGAGCAAGTTTAATCTCACTGCCAAGAGGTACCTATAATTTATCATTTATATATTTTTTACATCACTTACAATTTTCCTTGCTCATATTAAATTAGAAATGAAGAATTTTCTTTTGTAAATGGGATTATTAGAATAATTTCTCTTTCAATTTACATAAAATGATTATTGAGTAAAATGTTGAACTAGACATAATTTTTCTAAATGTATATGTTTAGTTTTCACTTAACATCATTTTATAATATCCTCATGACTTTGCATATACTTCTAAATGCCTGCATAGTATTTCATCATATCTTTCATATGGTAGTTTAATCTACCATAATTTTTTAAATAAATAATTTTCATGTTGAACACTTACACTATTTGTGTTTTTATTAAATAGACAACTCTACAATAAACTGTGTATCTAGATAACTCTGCAATGAACTATGTATCTATATCACTACAAATTTGCACAGACTTGATTACTCCTTTATGATATATTCCTTGAAGTATTCTTCTTAGTTAAAGGAGTAAAAACCTGGTACAGTGTTTATTTCTTTTTAAAATATATTTTATTTTTCAACTGCAGTTGGCATATAATATTAGTTTCATGTGTCCAACACAGTGATTAGACATTTGTATAACTTACAAAGTGATCATGCCCATAAATCTAGTATTCATCTGATACCACACATAGTTAATTATAATATTATTGAGTATATTCCCTATGTTGTAGTTTACATCCCCATCACGATTTTGCAAGTACCAATTTGTAGTTCTTAATCCCTTTCTCCTTTTGGCCCACCTCCTCTACCCTCCTCCCATCTGGCAACTGTCATAATATATTCTGTATCTATGACTTTGTTCCTGTTTTATTTATTTTGGTTTTTTAGACTCCACATATATGTGAAATTATATAGTATTTTTCTTCTGTCTAACTTATTTTTCTTAACCTAATGCCCTCTAGGTCCATTCATGTTATTGCAGTGGAAAGCTTTTATTTTTTTAATATTTTATTTATTTATTTTAGAGAAGGGAAAGGAGGGAGAAAGAGAAAGAAATATTAATGTATGGTTGCCCCTAGTGCACCCCCTACTACGGACTTGGGCTGTGACCCAGACACATGCCCTGACTGGAAATTGAACCAGTGACCCTTTGGTTTGTAGGTCCGCACTCAATCCACTGAGCTCCGCCAGTGAGGGAGGCAAGATTTCATTTTTATGGCTAAATAATATTTCATTGTCTATATGTACCACTTCTTCTTTATCCATTTACCTATTTATGGACACTTAGGTTGCTTTCATATCTTGGCTATTATAGATAATGCTCCAATGAGCATATGAAGGCATGTGTGTTTTTGAATGACTGTTTTTGGTTTCTTCAGATAAATATCCGGTTTGAATGACTGTTTTTGGTTTCTTCAGATAAATATCCAGAGGTGGAACTTTTGAATCTTTCTTTGACTTTTGTTATGGACTTTGTTTTAAAGTCTATTTTATCTGTATAAGTATCGCTACCCCAGAATTTTGTCTATTTGTTTGTTTCCATTTGTATGAAATATCTTTTTCCATTTCTTTACCCTCAGTCTGTGTGTGTCTTTTGGGCTGAAGTGGGATTCTTGTACACAGCATATTTATGTGTCTTTTCTTACCCATTCAGCTGCCCTATATATTTTTATTAGAGCATTTAATCAATGTACACTTAAAGGGATTATTGATAGATACATATCAATACATTTTATTATTCATATTTATGTCCTTTTTCCTTCTTAAAAAAAGTCCTTTTAGTATTTCTTGTTATACAGTATGGTGGTGGTAAACTGCTTTAGCTTTTTCTTGTCTAGGAAGCTATTTATCTGTCCCTCAATTCTAAATGATAGCTTTGCTGGATAAAGTAGTTTTGGTTGTAGCTTTTTGCTTTTCATCCTTTTGAATATTTCCTGTCAGTCCTGTCTTTTGAGAAATGAGCTGAAAGTTTTATGGGAAGTTCCTTGTAGTTAATTAACTGCTTTTCTCTTGCTGCTCTCTTTGTCTTAAACTATTGCCAGTTTTATTATGATGTGTCTCGGTGTGAACCACTTTGGGTTCATCTTCTTTGGGACTCTTGGGGCTTCTTGGGCTTTTATGTTTTTTCTTCTCCAAGTTGAGGAAGATTTTCATCATTATTTCTTCAAATATGTTTTCAATTCCTTGCTCTCTCTCTTTTCTTTTCGGTACCCTTATGATGTGAATGTTGGCACACAGGATATTGTTGAAAAGGCCCCCTAAAGTACCCTCATTTGGGGGAAATTTTTTTTTACTGTTCTAATTGGGTAGTTTGTGCTGCCTTATCTTCCAAATCACTGATTCAGTCCTCTGCTTCATCTAATCTACTGTTTTTGTATTCTTTATTTCTGACTAGTTCTTTTTTATGTTTTCTATCTTTTTGTTGAATTTCTCAGTGAGGTCATTGAGCATTGTTACAACCAGTAACAATGGTTTTGAATCCTGCATTTTATTTGTCTATGTTTTGTTTAGCTCTTTTTTCTGGAGCTTTGTTGTTGTTTTTTATTTGGGATATTGGTTTTGTTTTGTTTGTTTTTTTGGCTGCCTCCCTGTGTTTGTTGCTATGTAGTAGGTAAAGCTGCTGTGTCTCCCAATCCAGGTGGAGTGATCTTATGCAGTAGGTGTCCTGTGGGGGGCAGTGGCACAGTCTCCCTCATCACCTGAGCTGGGTGCTCCAGGTGTGTCCCTTGTGTGGGTTGTGTGTGTCTCCATGTTCCAGTTGAACTTTGATTGCTGTTGGCACCTCAATGGGAAGGACTGACCCTCAGGCTGATTGGATGTGAGTACTGTGGGTGACTACAATGGAGGAGTCATTGTGCAAAGGCTGACCCTAAGGAGCAAAATGTTCTTTAGTGGGGCTCTGGTGCCTCCTGAGTGTATTGTTTGGGGAGATGGTTGTTTGGTTCTCTGGTTTGGATAAAGCTGGCCACTGGTTGTGTTGGTTCTGGAGCCTTTGGGGGGCTCTGGTACCTTTGGGGGGCTCTGGTGCAGGCCAAAGTCAGTATCCGTGCCCTGCCTGGGGACACATGATATGGGATACAAAGTAATCTGCAGAAAGGTGCCAATAGTGGTGTGCTTACAGGTGCCTGGGAGAGGCTAAGGTGCAAATTGATGCTTGCTGCCACTACTGCCAGGCTTGGTGCTATGCAAGAGGTACAAGATGCTGCCTCTTTGGCATTTGTGAACCTTTGAGAGATTTTAAGAAAATCCACAACATGAGCCAAGACAAGTCTTTTATATGTAGAAGCCGCTGGAAGAATTTAGGTGAGCCCAAATGTTGAATGGAGTAGGGTCTCGGGGAATCACCAGGTTGGGCAAACAGTGTTAGCCAAGTTGAGGGAGACTCATATATGGCACCCGCTTCCTGCAGGGGGTGGGGAGGGAGGCTCAGCAAAAGAACAAAGCCCTCTACCAGCACTCTTGTCTGGGAGAAAACTTCCCCTCCAGTGAAACTCCCCTCTGCATGAAGTCAGACAATTCAGTTTCTCCCTGTATGTTCCAGGTGCCTTTCAAGTTGCTACCCCCACACTGGACTTCAGAGCAAGTGATTCTTAGTAAGTTTTTGCATGGGCCCTTTTACAGGAATGCTTGGGACATCAGAAGCATTCTGTCTCACTCAGTCACAATGCCTAATGGTTTTCACAATCAGAAGTTATGGGGACTTTTCTTCTTATAACTAGCCCTGGGCTGTGGAGCCTGGTGTGGATTTGGGACCCCTTGCTTCTCATGGGGGACTGCCTCGGCCAAGATATCCTTCTTGATTTTTAACTACCACACATGCATATAGAGCCAACCTCTTCCACATCTCCACTCTTCTTACCAATCTCAAGCTGGCTTCTTCTGTATATCTTTGTTATATATAGGAGGGCTTCTGTTCAGCTAGACTTTGGGTGGTTCTCAGTGATGGTTATTCTTTAGTATAGTTGTAATTTTCATGTGATTGTAGGAGTAGGAGAACAAATGTTTACCTACTCTGCCATCTTGACCAGAAGGCCCATGACATCTTTTTAGTGGCTGTGCAACAATGTGTTGTAAGAGATTTTGCAATTTATTTAACCAGGCCACTCCTGATGGACTTTTTCTGCTGTTACAAATAACATTAAGAGGAATTTTGCTGTCATTCACAATTATGTTATTTACAAACAGGCTTCATCTTACTCTCTAATCCTCCCTAGGGCTTTCTTCTTGAAGGCACATGTTTTCAAACAATGTCTATACTATGGGGGCCCCATAGTCATCATTAATTAAAACTCAAAGTTTAAATAAAACAATGGTGCTTTATGACCATCCTTGGTGTGGACACTGGGGATCCTCATCTCAATGCTGTTCTATTTGTCAAGAGAAGGCAAATTTAATTATCACCTGTTGGCTTGAGTAACAGCTCTAGCCAGCTGTCCCCATGTGAACCCAGAAGACACAATTTTATTCTCAGTTATATGTCACCATATAATGCCATGCTTCTCTGGGCTCACATAATACAGTGGCACAGTTAGTCTGCGAAGGAATAGTGGGAATTGCTTATACATTATCTGATTATTTTCTGCATCCAGTAAACAAGATGATGAAGTTTCAGGAAGGTGAGGCCATGATGTACAGCAGCACACTATTGAAATGAAGATTCAGAAATACACTCTGAGTGGACTACCTGGGACCATTTTTAACTGCATTCAGTGAGCATATTAGTCAAATTCTAAGCCTCAGTTCTGGAGAATGGAGTTATAACACCTACCTCACAGGACTGTTTAAAGTCCATGGAACCTAATGAGTTCTCAATGCAGGTTTTATATTTTCAGCTATAGTGGGAGAATAGTAGAAATACAGTAGATTTGTTACTATTCTTGTAGATGTTACTATTGCATCTGTACTTATTGTGTCTGTGTAGTAAAACAGTTATAGAGTAGAAGTTTGCAGTGCTAGGGGTAGTTCTTGTGGTAGCGGTGGGTGTTGTTTTTATAGTATTGTTGATATTACAGTTGCTGCTGATGTTGCTACATTAGGAACTGCTGTGGTGGTCGAATTGGAACAGAACTCAAGCTAGATCCTTATTGAGTATTTTTTTCATTTTAACTATCTTACTAAAGTAATAAAGTACCCAACTCATAATTTTTTAAAGATTTTATTTATTTTTAGAGAGAGGGGAAGGGAGGGAGAAAGAGAGGGAGAGAAACAGCAAAGCATGGTTGCCTCTCATGTGGCCCTCATTGGGCACCTGGCCTGCAACCCAGGCATGTGTTCTGACTGGGACTTGAACCAGCATCCCTTTGGTTGGCAGCCCACATTCAATCCACTGAGCTATACCAGCCAGGGCCCAGCTCATTATTTT
Organism: Sturnira hondurensis; assembly: GCF_014824575.4. Lineage (NCBI taxonomy): Eukaryota > Metazoa > Chordata > Mammalia > Chiroptera > Phyllostomidae > Sturnira > Sturnira hondurensis. The sequence goes on from NW_028075471.1 coordinate 15,206,076, forward strand.
GAACACCAAGTAAAAGGCATAATTCTGCTTTAGAGACATATATCCCTCTGTGCTTCCATGAGGATACTAATCCTAATTTTTTCCTATGAAGAAAGTACAAAGTCACACTCACTTGTATTTCAAATCACAGCCTTGGTTGTCAATTTCCCCTAACCTCAGGGAATGTCTGATGTTAGGGATAAGCTATAGGGGTGGCCAAATGTTTATAAACTGAAGTGAAAACAGAGATTATTACACTACTTCTATTTCATTTTTCTATTTGCTTTCTTGATAAAGTGATTTCCTTTTGCAAAATGTGTGTGGCTTTAAGTTTTTAAAGAAGAGGGAGGAGAAGAAAATGTGTGCATATACAGGCAATCAATTATAATTCTCATGAATATAACAAGTGGATCAAATCTGAGGTTACATTTTCAAGACTTATATATGTATTTATTCATTGACTCTCCACTGACTTAATAGGAATCACACTGATAAATTATGACACATAACTTTTTTAATTAAGGGCCAGATATCCACTTGGGATGTTCAAAATCAAATTAATATTTTTATGACCATGCTTAGATAACCATTCTGAAGGAGAAAAATAATTATCTAAGCTTACAAGAAGGTTTGAAGAATTACCATACAACCCTTTTCTCTGGGAAATTTAAATCTGAGTTTTCCTGATTTATCTGCAGTGATTCAACATTCAAAATAGTTTCATGCAATAGCACCAATGTTTGTTCAATTCTTAAGTGCCACATATTGTGCTAGGTTTTTTTTTCTTATGCTGTTGCATCAATCTAGGATAGTTGCTCTTTTTGTTTTTATTGTTGCCCAAGTATAGTTGTCTTCATATTTACCCCACCATACCCCCCTGCCCTACCCATTCCCACCTCTCACCATCAGATCTACCCCCTTTATCTTTGTCCATGTGTCCTTTATATACCATATTTTTCAGACTATAAGACACACCTTTTTCCCAAAAGTTGGGAGGAAAAAGGGAAGTGCATTTTATAGTCCAAATGTAGTTTACCTGGCTCACTGAGGCAGGGGGGAGCAGGGGGGACAGCAGCCTGTGTTATTTATGTTATAAAATATTTGACCACATTTTTTGCTTCAAAATTTTTTTCTTATTTTCCTCCTCTAAAACATAGGCACATCTTATGGTCCAAAAAATTCGGTATGCTCCTTCATGGCCTTCCCCTATTATTCCTCTCCGCCATCCTTTCTAGTAACTGTCAGTATGTTCTTTATTTCAATATCTCTGGATGTATTTTGCTTGCTTCTTTGTTCTGTTGATTAGGTTCCAATTATAGGTGACATCATATGGTATTTCTCTTTAACTGCCTGGCTTATTTCACTTTAGCATAATGCTCTCCAGTTCCATTCATGCCATCTCAAAGGGTGGGAGCTCCTTTCTTTATGCTGCATAATATTCCATTGTATAAATGTAATGCAGTTTTCTGATCCACTAGTTTACTGATGGACATTTAGGTTGCTTCCAGCACTTGACTATTCTAAGTTGTGCTGCTATGAACACAGGGGTGCATATGTTCTTTTGGATTGGTGTTTTAGGATCCTTAAGATATAATTCCAACAATGGTATTGCTGGGTCAAAAGGCAGTTCCATTTTAGTTTTCTGAGAAAATTTCATACTGTTTTCCATAGTGGCTGCACCAGGCTGTGTTCCTACCAACAGTGCACTAGGGTTACCTTTTCTCCACAACCTCTCCAACACTTGTTGTTAGTTGTTTTGTTTATGATAGCCATTCTGGCCAATGTGAAGTGGAATCTCATTGTGGTTTTAATTTTCATCTCTCTGATGGCTAGTGATGCTGAGCATCTTTTCATATGTCTCTGGGCCCTTTTCTATGTCCTCCTTGGAGAAGTGTCTGTTCAAGTCCTGTGTCCATTTTTTTTTAAATTGGGCTATTTGTCTTCTTAGAGTGGAGTCATGTTAGTTATTTATATATGTTGGACATCAAACCCTTGTCCAAAGTACCATTGGCCAATATGTTTTTCCATATAGTAGGTTCTCTTTTTATTTTAACACTGTTTTCTTTAGCTGTGCAGAAGCTTTTTATTTTCCTGAGATCCCATTTGTTTATTCTTTCATTTATGTAACTTGTAGGGCAGAGGTGTCAAACTCTTTCACTGGGGGCCACATCAACCTCACAATTGCCTTCAGAGGTCCAAAAATAATTTTAGGACTGTATAAATGTAACTACTCCTTAACTAGGGGCAATGAGCTCAGCACTGCCACTGCATAAAACAAGGTGGAAGACTGACTTCACCAGTGGGCCTTGTGTTTATTACCTGTGCTCTAGGGGGCATATCAGTGAAAACATTGCTGCATGGAATATCTGGGATTCTCCTGCCTATGTTCTCTTCTAGAACTTTCATGGTGTCACGACTTATATTTATGTCTTTACCCACCTTGAAATTATTTTTGTGTATAGTGTAAGTTGCTGATCAAGTTTCATTTTTTTTTGCATTTAGCTGTACATATCCCCAACACCATTAGTTGAAGAGTCTATTAACACATTATATAAACAAAAGGAAAGACAAAAATCACATGATCATATCAATAGATGCAGAAAAAGCATTTAATAAGGTACAACACCCATTTATGATGAAAACACTCAGCAAAGTGGGAGTAGAGGAAGCATTCTTCAACATGCTAATGGCCATATATGAGAAACCTCCAGCCAATATCATACTCAACAGGCAAAAACTAAAAGCTTTTACTAAGATCAGGAATGAGACAAGGATGTCCACTTTTACCATGTCTACCCAATATAGTATTAGAAGTCCTAACCACAGGAATCAGAAAAGAAAAAGAAATAAAAGGTGTCCAAATTGGAAAGGGGAAGTTAAACTGTCATTGTTTGCAGATGATATGATAGTGTACATGGAAAACCCTATAGACTCCACCAAAAAACTACTCGACCTAATAAGTGAATTTGGCAAAACAGCAGAATACATAGTCAATATTCAGAAACCAAAGGCATTTTCATATACCAACAATAAAATATCAGAATCAGAAATCAGGAATTCACATTTGCTATACCAACAAGAAAAATAAAGCACCTCAGAATAAACCTTACCAAAGAGATAAAAGACCTGTACTCTGAAGAAAACACTGAAGAAAGAAATTAAGGAAGACGCAAATAAATGGAAGCATATACCTTGTTCATGGAGTGGAAGAATTAACATAATTAAAATATCCATATTACCCAAAGCAATTCATAGATTCAATCCAATCCCTATTAAAATACCAATGACTTATTTCACAGATATAGAACAAACATTTCTAAAATTTATTTGGACCCATAAACCTGAATAGCCCCAGAAATTTTGAGAAAGAAAAACAAGGTAGGAGGGATCACAACACCTGGTATAAAACTATATTACAAGGCCACTGTAATCAAAACAGTATGGTACAGATACATATTACATTTATTGATTTACAAATGGTGTACCATCTTTGCATGTCTGAGATAAATCCTAATTGATCATGGTGTATAATCTTTTTAATGTATTGTTCAATGCAGCCTGCAAAAATTTGTTAAGGATTTTAGCATCTATGTTCATCAGCAATATTGGCCTGTAGTTTTCTTTCTTTGTTGTATAAAGAAAGATATTCTCATATCTGGTTTTGGGATTTAGATGATAATGAAAAAAAAGAACAGACACATAGAACAATGGAAGAGAATAGAACTTTCAGAAATAAACCCAAGTCGCTGTGGTCAATTAATATTCTACAAAGAAGGCAGAAGCATATAATAGGATAGTTGTTTTAACCTGTGAATGATTTGCCTCCCAGGAAGTATGGGGTAATGTCTGGTGACATTTTTGGTCGTCACAACTGGAGGGAGGGCTACTGGCATTTAAGGGTGTAATTCAGGGATGCTCCTAACAGCCTATTATACTCAAGACAGCCCTCACTACAAGAATTATGTGACCCAAAATGGCAGTACCACCAAGGTTGAGAGCTCTGATTTGGATTAGTATTCCTGTTTCACTCAACTGTTCATTCCTTCAATCATTCATCAAATATATAAAGAACTATTATGTGGCACACTCTGTGCTAGCCACTGAGGATATCCAAAAGAGTAAGGTACTGACTTTGGAGGAAGAAATTTTGAATATATGCACTGTTTTCAACAGGTAGATCAGGCATCATTAATGTTGTAAATCTGGATCATTTCCAAACTGCAGGTTCCTGAGGGCACATTCTGCAGCTCCTTAACTGTTAGAATCTCTCAGGATAAGACACAAGAAACTACATTCACATTTTCCCATTTTAAAATTTAAATAAATATCTTTTGAAAATGCTACATATGTATTGCATGCCATGTAAATATTTTGATGATATAATGAAATGTAAACGATGATATAAAATATTTGAAAATTTAAAAATAAATGAATGTACAAAACCTAATTGACCTTCATTCCACTAAGCTTCCTAGATGTTAAATCACTTAACATCTATAGCAACCCTTTTTCGTAAATGTCACTCATATGAATACAGATAAGAAGTACTGATATTCAGTAATAAGGAACTGGCATCCAGAAAAGCTGAGGACCTAGCACAAGGTCACATGGCTAGGATGTGGCAGAGTTAGGACTCAAACCCCATAGAGATTGCAGTATTCACACTTCCCACCATAAATTTGTCCCACCAAACTCACCTGGTCCTACCCCTTCTCTCCTCAATCCATTTGTCCAATTAATTAGAGGCTCCCACCCAAGCCCTGTGCTAGCTATGTTAGATGAACTAGGGTTGGGATCTTTACCTGAATAATAGATTTCTAATTAATTTATCATAAGTTAAGATAAATTAATATTCTGAGAATAAATTGCTACTATTTGCAATTCCCAACTATTTTCTTAAGAGGATATAATCCAGAGAAAAGTTCAAACCTGGTTCTGCATCTGATAAGGTACATAAATGACTAAGAGTACCCCAAACTATACTTATAGTACATTCCCTCGATGATTCTAGTACTCACAAATTTTAGGGCTCACTTTTATAGGAGGAGGGAGTAACATGTAGCCAGGTAAACTAAGGTACAACCAGAGAAATTTGAAAGTAGGTAGATAAATTAAATGTTTATTTAAATTTATTGAGCTTTCAAAGGTCAATTCCTTTTACCCCATGAAACATTTTCAGTTGCCCTAGAATGCAATGATATAAAATATTCATAAAACATGCCTCTTTTCTTATTATTTCTAAGATTTTTCCTTTTCTATCTAGATGAAATATTTTCAGGATCATAGTTTGGTACCCTTAGGGTGAGTAGGCTATTCTCCTGAAGGCTCAGTCAGCCAATAATTATAGGCTAAGTTTAAAAGTTAAAATTAATACTAATTTTAACTATTGAGTAAAATAAGGTGTCTGTTTCTGTCAAGGTACAGGCAGAAGAAAATAAAGATAAAATCTCACTGAAATAAAAAAAAATGGTTTCTAAGCACTAAGATAAGTAGTAGGTTAGTGTCTATCTAAAACAGGAGCCCGCATGGCCCAATCCCTTTACAGCAATTAGCCTAGCTCAGTACTTAAGATATCCTTTTACTAGGGTGGATATTTCTCCTTTTAACAGTTTCCTAAAGCAAAATTAGCATAATCAATTACCATTTTCTTTAACAGGAAAATTATTACCAAGCCATCAATGTTGTTCTCATCTGCCATGGTGAAGATCCCAGCTGCTAGAGTTCCCCCCCTCTGTCACTATAATCTATGGTTGAATTGTGAACTTGAACCCAGTATAATTTTATTATCCAATGGGTAATTTTATTACCCAATAAATTTAATTTAAAACATTTAAATAAATATGTTTTTAAAGGTTTTAAAAAAACAATGAACTTTCCTGCGCTGTTCCAGAGAAGCAGAGGAGATAAATTAGGGCCTGCCCAAGTAACTCTGGTGGTCAGTTTTTTTGTGAAAATCAATTTCTAAGAATTGGCTCTGGTGCTCAAAATGGTTCCTGAACCTCCAGAGCTTCCTTTCCCTAATCTTCCACATTGGGTGATATGGGAGCTGGTGATACAGTCTCTTCTTTACTCACCTTTAATTGAGTCATTGGTGGTGAAGTTAACATAGAGTGGAGCATTAGATATTGGCAACAGCTAAAGTTGACTGAAGCCCTTGAAAGCTTTGCTAACTTTACAATCAACATAGAAACTAAAGAGGTGTCATGAGTTTAAGGTCAAGGAAGAGAGAACATGGGGGAGTACATCCACATCCTGAGACCTTGCTCCATAATCACTTGGGACTTATAAGAGATTGCCCTGAATACATGTCCAGGTACTAGTGTACAAGTAGGGGTGAACACTACACCCCGGGCCTCCAGGACAGCTAATGCCAAAGCTCATGTTTGGATATATGTGCTTTTGTCATTTTAGCAGTCTTCAGGGCCTATGTCAGATAGGAGATAGTGTGGATATCAACATGATCATCTGCCGACATACAGAACAATCTTTGTCAGAAAAACACCTTGTGCTGAAAGAGTTGTGCAGGTCCTTGTGGCCCCTACCTGTCTGGTTAAAGCTCTGACAGAAGAGAAAACGACTGAGTTGTTTGTAGTCACTATGATTTATACAGACCAATTTCACCTTGATAGATCAATTTTGTTTTTCACACAAACACTTAAAATAGGTAATTAGGCAATGATGGTTCTATCTGATCCATACAGGGATATAATTCACTCAGTGCAGCCCTAAAATGAATTTTGGAAAGCTGAATATAAATGCAAGTGATATCAGAAAAGGACATGTACATCACAAGAGAAAAATTTTGTCACTGTGTATGACAGATGCTCACTAGACATTGTGGTGGCTATTTCACTACATATAGGCATACATACCAAATCACTATGTTGTACACCTGAAATTAATACAATGTTATATGTCAATTATACTGTATTTGGAAAATATAACATTTTGCAATGCTTTAATTTTTACCTATTGCATAAACAATCCCAAATCAATTCTCAAACTATATTAAAAGAACTCCTTCTGACACCATCAACGAAGCCTTCCCCTCCCATCATAGTGCACATATATAAGATTTGAGCACAAAATGTGAAAAGTCAATGCAAGTTAAAGAATTGTGGGTTTGGTACACATGCAAATAAGGAATGAAACCAATCACCAAATTCCACTTTATGAAACGCCTACAGCTATAGTTTTCAAAACTGATGAAATGTTCAGACACTAATACACTTTTTCTCATAGTAATGAGGTAAAAAATGGGAAGGAATACAAAAGGATTTTATTGCAAATTTTTTTCCAGAAGTTTGGTCAGGCTCAGAAATGTTTTGTTAAAAGGTATACAGATAGAGCCCATAATTTGGAAAAAGGTAGATAATTTTCCAAAGCAAATATTATATACCACTATTTCCCTTCCTTGTCTACCATAGCACCCAGACACCAACATTTTTTTCAATATGTGGCTGGTCAGTATAATAAGAATGACAAACAGAAAATCACTCCATTTGGTATTTTGTTATTGCTAGTAAGTAGTGTTCAGAATGATTCTTTAGGTAGCTAAAATAAATGTGAACTTGGGTGAAAAATTTAGAAGACATGCATGATATGTCATGCAAAGCCACAAGAGAGACATGGACTTGGACCTTGTTTGGAGCTTCCCACAGGGGAAGAGGTTTTGCTAGAAATGTGATAGTACTAAGAGAAAATGTTGTCCTTTAAGGCAAACTCTGGGCTTTGTTGACAAATGTTTATGTCAATTTTCCAAGAATTGCCCAGATGTGTGTGTTGCTCTATTGGGTAAAAACCTTGCTTGAACCTATCAGACAGATACACACATTTTCTTGAGATTTCTTCTAAGCAGTTGAGAGCTCAAGCTGAGGTAACTAAGCCACAGGAGAAGGGCTTAACAGTGGCTCCTGGTCTTTGAAAGCAGCAAGGAGAATTGAAGTAACCATTTCTCTCACCCTTATAGGAAAATTCCCTCATTTCATCTTTGACCTCCCAATATTTCTCAGTTTTACCACATTTCCTGATTTGCTGTTTATTCTCATGAGGTTCCAAGTAAGCACTAAATAACTGTCACAGGAGAAGAGATAAAACCTTGAAAATTATCAACCCTGGCTAAGCTATAAGAATGGTATTTCTGAATAAAATGTATGAAACATGTATACAGATGGAACATTACTTTTTATGCATCAAGATGTCAACAAAATCAGGATCAAGTAAAAGGAAATCTCTGAAATAACAGTATTTGTGATTTATTCTCTGCTCCTGTATTTCAAGCTAATTATCTTTGTCTGAGATGAAAAATGAAAAAGACTTAATCTGTTTTTGAAGTTCAATGCTATCAAATTAGGGAGAATATATATGTAGCTTCTTACTGATGGAACTAGGATCCAGCAATTATTTAAAAATTAATAGCAACAGCCTTTGTAATGTTTCACTTTTTGACACACTTCACCATTTACTGATTCTTTAGAGGCTTATATTTGTTCTAACAGACCCAGCTTTACCTGCCAGTGAACTAGTTACCTCAGTTTAAGATCAAGAAAGAAAAAATGAGACTTCATTTTAATGGTGTCATTTTTAGGTTAAATGTGTAATATATGCAAAATGTCTTACATATGTCAATGATTATCAAGGCATTAAATGGTAGTGGCTAAAAGCTGAGCTCTGGAATAATTTAAACATGGGAAATAATAGAAGCTCTGTGCTTGCATTTACTATTTGAGCAAGTTTTTTATCTCCTCCAGCCTTTTTTTCTGATTAATAAATTTGAAACAAAAAAACTTTTCTCATTGGGTTGTTACAGGTAAAAGTGAAGTGCCTTGTGTGCAAATGAGCAAGTGTGTGTTAGTACTGTTCCCTACTTCAAGAATATTTTCCTCCTGACAAGTAAGGAGAGGGAGGCTAAATGACTGACCACCCAACTTTCAGACTTGGTAGTGTTTAGTAGTATCTATTCATTCAATATGTACCTAAAAAGTAAGAGTCATCTGCTTTGCTGACGAAAACAAGGAAAAGCAAAGAGACTGAGTATATGGCTGCCCATGGCCCCACAGCTATTCTGTGCCAAAGAGGGATTTGAACTAAAGTTGCTGGAAACCAACCCCAGGCTCTCACCCAGGACTAGGCACTGATGTATGTGTTCAAAGGCTCTTTCTGTGGTCTCTAGAAAGTGGGTAGTGAAGATAAATTGAGGAAACCAGGGCCCCAAGAGGCTATTTAACTTCTACAGGGCCACCTGGTAACAACACCAAAATTGAGACTAGGCTTTTGATTCTTGCCTGTGGGAGTCTCAAGTCTCCCAGGTCAGGTGAAGCTTGGAACTTTGCAGGACTTTTGAGGTCCACATACCTCAAAATAAGTGTCTTGTCTCAATTATGTAAGTCTACTCCTGCATTTCATTGTCATTCACAAAATAGGAATGATCCTTACTCATTAAAGTGAAGCCATGCTTTTCCAAGTGATGCTCCCCACTACATGAACTCAACTTAATAGTTCTTTGTATTTTTTTATTTTTTTATTGTTATTCAATTACAGTTGTTCCCATGTCTCTCCCATTGCCTCCAAGGCCCTGCCTAGTCCCCCTTACTCCCATTTAATTCTCCCCTTTGTTGTCCTTGTCCATGGGTCCTTTACATACATGTTCCCTCACTTGACCATTCCCCTTCTTTATTCCATTATCTCCCTCCTGCTTCTCTCTGGTCACTATCAATTTATTCTTTATTTCCATGTCTCGGGTTCTTTTTTGCTGTTCTGTTTGTTTTGTTGATTAGGTTCCACTTACAGGTGATATCACATATTATTTGTCTTTCACTGCCTGGCTTATTTCACATAATATTCTCCAGTTCCATCCATGCTGTCACAAAAAGTAGGAATTTCTTCTTTCTTTGTGCTGTGTAGTATTCCATTGTATTAATGTACCACAGTCTTTTGATCCACTCATCTACTGATCAACAATGAGGCTGTTTCCAGAACTTGGCTATTATAAATAGCACTACTATTTGGGGACATTGGGGTGCATAAGTTCTTTTGAATTAATGTTTTAGGATTCTTAGGGTATATTCCCAGCAGTGGAATCACTGGATCAAAAGGCAGTTCCATTCTGAGTTATTCTGAGGAAATTCCACACTGTTTTCCACAGTGGCTGTACCAGTCTGCATTCCCATGAACAGTGCTCTAGGGTTCCCTTTTGTGCACATCCTCACCAGCACTTGTTTACTGACTTGTCTATGATGGCCATTCTGACCAGTGTGAACTGGTGTCTCATTGTGGTTTTAATTTGCATCTCTTGAGGGCTAGTAGTGATGAGCTTCTTTTCATATGCTTGTGGGCCCTCTGTATGTCCTCCTTGGAGAAGTCTGTTCAGGTTCTTTGTCCATTTTTTAATTGGATTATTGGTCTTCCTAGTGTTGAGTCATATGAGTTATTTATATATTTTGGAGACCAAACTCTTATTTGAGTTATCATTTGCAAGTATATTTTCCCATACAGTTGATTTTCTTTTCATTTTGCTGATGTTTTCTTTAGCTGTGTAGAAGCTTTTCAACTCGATGAAGTCCCATTTGTTTATTCTTTCCTTCATATCCTTGCTCTAGGGAACTCATAGGTGAAAATATTGCTGTGTGGGATATCTAACATTTTCCTACCTATGTTTTTCTCTAGGACTTTTATGGTGTCATGACTTATATTTGTCTTTTATCCATCTTGACTTTGTTTTTGTTTATGGTGTAAGTTGATGGTTGGGTTTCATTTTTTTGCATGTACTTGTCCAGGTCCCCCAACACCATTTGTTGAACAGGCTATTTTTACTCCATTTTGTGCTCCTACCCCATTTGTCAAATATTAATTAACCATAGAGTCATGGGCTTATTTCTGGTCTTTCTGTTCTGTTTCATTGACCTATGTGTCTGTTCTTATGCCAGTAACAGACTGTTTTGATTACAATGACCTTGAAATATAGTTTGATATCAAATATTGTGATGCCTCCTGCTTTGTTCTTTTTTCTGAAAATTGCTGCAGCTATTTGGGGTCATTTACATTCCATATAAATTTTTGAAATGTTTGTTTTATATATGTGAAATATGTCATTGGTACTTTAATAAGTATTGCATTGAATCTATACATTGCTTTGGGTAATATGGACATTTTGATTATGTTAATTCTTTCAGTCCATGAATAGGATATATGCTTTCACTTATTTGCATCCTCCTTAATTTCTTTCTTCAGTGTTGTGTAGTTATCAGAGTACAGGTCTTTCATCTTCTTGGTAAGATTTATTCCAAGGTACTTTATTCTTCTTGTTGCTATATGAAATGTGAATTTTTCCTGATTTCTGATTCTGCTGTTTCATTGTTAGTATACAAAAATGCCTTTGATTTCTTTTTTCTCCTCTTTTGTTCTTTTCTTTTTTATTTAATTATTGTTTAAGTACAGTTTTCTGTCTTTTGATCACTGAATATCAACTTTGTATCTGACCGTTTTGACAAATTCACTTATTAGGTTGAGTAGTTTTTTGGTTGATTCTATGGGGTTTTCTATGTATGCTATCATGTCATCTGCAAACAATGACAACTTTGCTTCCTCCTTTTGAATTTGGAGGCCTTTTTTTTTCTTTTTCCTTATCTGATCACTGTGGCTAGGACTTCCAATACTATATTGAATAGGACTGGTGAAAGCAGATGCCCTTGTCTTATTCCTAATCTCAGGGGGAAAGCTTTTGGTTTTTGCTCATTGAGTAAGATGTTTTTAAACAACTGCTTTGAAGTAAATTTACACACAATACATGTATTTTAAGTGTGTACTTTGATTATATTTGACAACTGCAAATATAATCCCATGTAACCACCGCAATATAGATCAAACTATCACTTTTTACCTCAAAATGTTCCTCTGTGCCTTTTTGCAGTCAATCTCCACCACTGCAAGCAAATATTTACCAGCTTTCTGTCATCATTATATTTACCTTCTCAAGAATTTCATACAAAGAAATTTGTATGTAATATCAAGTGTTATCAAAAATATAGAGCAATTAGAATTCTGAATTATTCATGACTGAAGGTGAAATAGTAAAATCACTTGGGAACAATTTAGCAGTATATACCTAAAGATAATTATAGACATACTACAGGGTGGGCAAAGCGGGTTTATAGTTATTTGTTTGGAAAGTAATACAATAACTAATCAATAATAATACAAGAATAAACTGTTTTTGCATACTCACAACTATAAACGTACATATGCCCCACCTCTTCTATAATAGAGCAATTCAATTTCTAGTGTTTTGCCAAAGAAAAATGAGAACATATGGTCACACAAACACTTATACATTAATATTTACAGTAGCTTTTTTCACTATTACCCCAAAACTTCAAATTAAGACAAATGTGTAACAGCAGAACAATGGGTCCAAAATTGTGGGATAGATGGATGGATGTATAAACAGACATACAAACAGAGTGAAGTATTACTCAGTAGCAAAAAAGTACTATCAACACATGGCTGCCCTGTGTAGGACTGTCACATTGTACTAAATAAAGGAATCTAGACTAAAGAAGTGCATTCTACTGAAACTGACTGAATTTATTGATCTATTTAATGAGAATATCTTAAAGTTCTGAGACTTCTAATTCAGAAACCTGGTTTCTTTCTAATTATGTTGATATTTCTTTCTTTCTAATTATTTCTTTCTTTCTTCCATATCTTTCTAATTATGTTGATATTCTTTATTTTCTCTCCGGAAAGTTTATTGTTTTCATATCTTGTATACAAATGTAGTACAAATTTAATAAACATATTTCTATGTATTTTGTGGTAATCTGAAGCTACAGTACATGGTATTTTTAAATTTTATTTTCAATTATTTATAGTTATGATATTATAATACAATTAATTTTTGTACATTGACCTTGGATTTTGTGACCTTGTTAAATTTACTTGGTAGTTCTTGGAGTTTTTATTTGGATTCCTTAGTATTTTCTGCATACTCAATCATGTAATTTGCTAATATATATTTCACTTTTTCCTTTTTTCCAGTATCTATTACCTTTATCCTACTTTCCAGATTTACTGTACTGGTTAGGACCTCCACTGCATTGTTTAATATAGAATGATGTGAGGAGATATCGTTTTCTGTTTTCAAATTTAGGAGGAGAGCATTGAGTCTCTCACCTCTAGATAAGACGATTGATTGGGGTGGGGGTAATTTTTATGTTTCTAATATTTTATATATGCTAACTTTATGTATAAAAATGTATCATTTTAACAATGTGCATAATTCAGAAGCATTAAGCATTTTATAATGTTGTATAATCATCACTATTTTCTAAATGCAGGACTATTCATCATCCCAAACAAACTTTGTACCCATCAAATGATAATTCTTCATTTCCTCCTCCATGCATACTCTAGTATCCTCTATTCTATTTTCTACCTCCTTGAATTTGCTTATCTTAAGCAACTGACATAAGTGAAATCATCCAATATTTGTCCCTTTGTGTCCAGTTTATCTCACTTAGCATAATGTTTTCAAGGTTCATCTGTATGTAAGAATTTCATTTCTTTTTATGACTGGAACATTCCATTGTATGTATATTCCACATTTTGTTTATCCATCCACCCACTTTTGGACATTTGGGTTGTCAACATCTCTTGGCTATTGAGAAAAAACTATTAACATGATGTATAACTAGCTATTCAAGTCTCTATTTTCAATTATTTGGGGTATATGGGAGAGAATTGCTAGATCATTTGATAATTTTATGGTAATAGAATAGAATGTTTTATTTGTGATGAACCACCAGACTATTTTCTATAGCAGCTACACAATTTTACATTCCTACCAGCAATGCAAATGATTCAAATTTCTCCACATGGTCACCAACACTTGTTTTCTGATTTTTGAATAACAGCTATCCTAATATGTATGAAGTTGTATCTCATTATATTTTTTATTGAAATCCCTTAATAGTCAATGATGTTGGGCATATTTTATGGGCATATGGGCCATTAGCCTATCTTCTTTGGAGATATATCTAATAAAGTTCTTTGTCATCTATGAACCGGGTTGTTTGTATTTTCATTGCTGAGCTATAGGAGTAGCTTGTATATTCTGAATATTAATACATTATCAGATATGATTTGCAAGCATTTTATTCCATTTTATTGCCTTTTCAGTCCCTTGAATAGTGTCCTTTGATCCACAGTGTTTCACTTTTATAAAGTCCAATTTATCTATTTGTTCTTTTTTGCTATTTATCTATTTGTACTTTTGCTTTTTTAGCCAAAAAATCAATCCATGACAAATCTAATGTTATGAAAATTTTCCCCTGTATTTTCTTCTAAGAGTTTCATAGTTTTAGTTATTATGTTTAGTGCTTTGATACATTTTGAGTTAATTTTGTATACAATAGAAGGTAAAGGTCCAACTTCATTCTTTTGTGTGTGGATGTCTAGTTTTCTAGCATCACCTATTGAAAAGACTTTTTTTCTCCATTGAATTGCATTGATATTATTGTCAAAAATCAATTGACCATGCATGTGAGGATATAATTATGGCTTCTTTTTTCTATTCCATTGGTCTTGTCTGTTGTTAAGCCAGCATCATGCTGTTTTGATGACCATAGCTTTGTAGTAAGTTTTGAAATCAGGAAATGTGAGTCCTCTCACTCTTCTTTTTCAAGATTATTTTGCCTGTTTGGATTCTCTTTAGATTTCACAAGAATTTTAGGATGGGTTTTTCTTTTTCAAAGTTAAAACAATACACCATTATTGTGATTTTAATAGGGATTGCATCAAACTGGTAAAGTACTTTGGGTAGAATCATCTTAGCAATATTAAGTCTTCTAAACCATGATGTCTTTTTCACTTATTAATGTCTTCTTTAATTCCTTTCAGTAATGTTTGTAGTTTTAGTGTACAAAGTTTTCATCCTTTTGGTGTCAAATTTATTCCTAAGTATTTTATTCTCTTTGGTGCTATCATAAAGTAATTGTTAATATCCTACATGGGTTGTTTATTGCTAGTGTAGAGAAATACAGCCAATTTTGTGTGTTGACTTTGTTGTGTGCTGCAAATTTGCAGAATGTATTTATTAGGTCCAACAGGGGTTTGTGTGTGTGTGTGTCCTTGGGGTTTCCTATGTACAAAATTATGTCACCTGAGAGCAGAGATATAATTTTTTTCTTTTCTATTTGGATGGCTTTTCTTTTTTGTGCATAATTACTCTGCCTAGAACTTCTTGTACCATGCTCAAAAGAAATGACAAAATCAGACATCCTTGTTTCATTCCTGATCTTGGAGGAAAAGCTGTGAGATTTTCTATTACCGGAAATTAGAGTTGCTAGTAGTTTTTCTATTCTGGAGTGGCATTGTTTCAGTGACATCTGGTCATTTCATTTCCTTCTTCTCATAGTTTATCAGAATTTTTATTATTATGCTAGTTTCAGAAGACATGTTGCATTTACTTTTTTGTGTCCCATATGTTCATTCTAGTCCTTTCATAATATTTGTATTTCCTGAATGACTATAACTGAAGACTGTAACTGTTTTCTTGATGCTAAATGTAATAACTCTTAAATATTTTTAAATGATGAAAAAATTGCTTCTATCTCTTTGGCCTAAAGATATTTGCAATGAATATATTAATGCATTTCTTTTTTTTTCTTTTATTTCTTTTTTAAATTTAATTCTTGTTCAAGTACAGTTTTCTGTCTTATATTCCCAGCCCTGCCCCCCACCCAGTGCTCCCCACCTCCCTCCCATTTCCACACCCCCCCTTAGTTATTGTCCATGTGTCCTTTATACTTGTTCATGTGAGTCCTTCCCCTTTTCCCCTGTGATTCTCTTCCCTCTCCCCTCTGCTCCCTGTCAGCCTGTTCCATATTTCAGTGCCTTTGCTCATATTTTGCTTGCTTGTTTGTTTTGTTGTTTAGATTCCTGTTAAAGGTGAGATCATATGGTATTTGTCTTCCACCGCCTGGCTTATTTCACTCAGCACAATGCTTTCCAGTTCCATCCATGATGTTGCAAAGGGTAGGAGCTCCTTCTTCCTTTCTGCAGCATAGAATTCCACTGTGTAAATGTACCATAGTTTTTTGATCCAGTCATTGACCGATAGGCATCTAGGTTGCTTCCAACTCTTGGCTATCATAAATTGTGCTGCTATGAACATCGGGGTGCATAGGTTCTTTTGGATTGGTGCTTCAGGGTTCTTAGGATATACTCCTAACAGTAGAATTGTTGAGTCAAAAGGCATGTTCGTTTTTAGTTTTCTTAGAAAATTCCATATTGTTTTCCATAGTGGTTGTACCAGTCTGCAATCCCATCAACAGTGAACTAGGGTCCCCTTTTACCCACAACCTCTCCAGCACTTGTTGTTTGTTTCTTTGTTTATGATAGCCATTCTGACTGGTGTAAGGGAGTATCTCATTGTGGTTTTAATTTGCATCTCTCTGATAGCTAGCAATATCGAGCATCTTTTCATGTGTCTCTGGATCCTCTGTATGTCCTCCTTGGAGAAGTGCATTTCATGATAACTGTTTTCTTATGTGGGTATATGGATGGACTAACCAACTGACTAAGTTTAGTANCAGCACAATGCTTTCCAGTTCCATCCATGATGTTGCAAAGGGTAGGAGCTCCTTCTTCCTTTCTGCAGCATAGAATTCCACTGTGTAAATGTACCATAGTTTTTTGATCCAGTCATTGACCGATAGGCATCTAGGTTGCTTCCAACTCTTGGCTATCATAAATTGTGCTGCTATGAACATCGGGGTGCATAGGTTCTTTTGCATTGGTGCTTCAGGGTTCTTAGGATATACTCCTAACAGTGGAATTGTTGAGTCAAAAGGCATGTTCATTTTTAGTTTTCTTAGAAAATTCCATATTGTTTTCCAAAGTGGTTATACCAGTCTGCAATCCCATCAACAGTGAACTAGGGTCCCCTTTTCCCCACAACCTCGCCAGCACTTGTTGTTTGTTTCTTTGTTTATGATAGTCATTCTGACTGGTGTAAGGGAGTATCTCATTGTGGTTTTAATTTGCATCTCTCTGATAGCTAGCGATATTGAGCATCTTTTCATGTGTCTCTGGATCCTCTGTATGTCCTCCTTGGAGAAGTGCATTTCATGACAACTGTTTTCTTATGTGGGTATATGGATGGACTAACCAACTGGCTAAGTTTAGTAGGAATCATACCATTATACCTACTCTATTCAATGTGGGAGCCACTAGCCACATGAAGTTATAGAGTATTTGAAGTGTGGATAGTCTTTTTTAAAGAGGCTATAAGTAAAATGTGCTCCAGATTTAGAAGACTTTTGAAAAATATATAAATAATTCATTTATAATTTTCACATTGACTATATGTTTAAAATAATATGTTGGGTTAAATAAATTAAATCATTTAAATTAATTCATTCTTTTAAAAAATTAAACATGGCTTCCAGCACATTTAAAATTATTTGTGACTCAGATATGTGTCTTAAAATAATTCTATTGGACAAATAATTCTATATACTGTTTCATATTCTTTTTTCTTAACATTAAAGCATAGGCAATTTTACATCCCATAAATAATTAAGATTATTATTTTAATAGCAATTTATTTTATTATTTGGACACTATATTTATGTTATTTTTCAAACCTTTTTTTACATTTTCATGATAGTTTCTTTTGCTGTGGCATTTAGATTCTATTTTTCAGTTAGCAAACATTTAATGACAACCTACCACTTCCTTGTTCATTTGCTCATTTCTTCATTCCTTCACTTTTTTCTTCATTTTCCGTCTTGTATTCATTTACCAAAGATTGTTGAGAGCCCTAATGGGAATTATAACATACGATTAGGAGTAATTGCCTCTGGGGCTGGACTGCATGTGTGTAAATCCTAGCCCTGACACTTGGTTGCTGGGTGACTTTAAGCAAGTTACTTAACATATCTGGCACCAGATTTCTCAATTATAACATAAAAATTATAGTTGTATTTATCTCACATATTGTTGTGAGGATTAAATAGGATGTAATTAATGTTAGGAACTATTTTGAATGATGCCTAGCACATTTTAAGTACTTGTAAGTATGTTATTATTGTCAATGTCTGCTACCTAGTACCAGTCTAGCAGGAAAGACAGACACTGGACAAGTTACTATAATTATGCTAAGTGCTAAGAAAGGGCAGTCTCTGAGAGATAAACCAATTAATAGGATATGTTCAATGCCCTCAAGTAGTTCACCATAGTTAATGGAGAAATACATGAAAACAAATAATCCTAATGCCATTTGTTAAATACTAACAGAAGTTATGCTCAAAATGCTACAGCACAGATGAGGAATTGGACTCACTGTCCTGGTGGTTTATGCAGGTCATACTCCTTCAGTTGAGCTTAGAAAGGTGATTTCTTTTTAACTCCAATCATTCGTTCATGTGTAAGATTCATGGAAGATATTAACCTTAGTCAGCAAAATAAAATGCCTTACATTTTTTCAAGCTTGTTAGCAGTTGATTGAGACTAGCTAACTGCATTTTTTTAAGAAAGCAAATCACATCAGTATTTTCATCTACTGACACTTGGTATAGAGGCAAGGGAGATACACCAGCAAACAAGGGATTAACTTTCACAATACAAGTATGAACAGAATGCCAATTTACTGCAGAATTGTTTTCTTCTATTGCATATGCCTGACTATCAATCAAAATAACAAAATGCATTAATTCAGTCCACAATTTTATCAACTGAAATAAAATGAGTTCCCTTACAATATAAAAGAACTGAAGATCAACTACTGAGTTTGAAAGTATATTTAACTTGGAAAGAAAATGTTCTTGCTTTACAATGTGAAAGATAAATAAATGACTGAATTTGATAAAATTACTATTTAGTCAGTTAAATTATTTAATCTAAGTGTAATGTTGAGGTGACTATGTGTGTTTCTAATTCTGCTTTTCTAGTGATAAGAGCTATAGTTAAAACGACATTTATTCAAGCCATAGATCTGACAAATTCAAAGTCAGTTTACTTGAAAAAATTATTTGACTAACAACTTGTCTTTTGTATTGGAGAAAATACATCACTGAACTGGAAAGCTTCCTTAAAATCCATCTTTGTCCTTTTTTCATATCATGCCTATCTAACACATTAATTAATATAATAGTAGCCAACTCTGAAAAAATTGAAGTGCCTAGTAATGAAAAGTATAAAGATTTTTATTTGAAAGCTTGTGATATGGTGTATATTTAACATTATTTCATCATTCAATTAATAATGGCAAGGATTTCATTTATTTTTATTCGTTTTCCATTGGAAAATCTTTCATTGGAAAGATATTTGCAAATTCAAACTAATGATGAAAGCAGATAGCTACACCTGCTTATAAATTTATTTGTGTTAGCATATTTTGACAGGTGGAATGTATTTTTATATCCAGCTCCCAATGTATGCATTTATATTTTTTTCTGATTTATTATAATCAAAGAAAAGAATGTAGTAAGGTACATACTTATTTCATAATTTTTTGTGTTTTCATGTATTTTGTTGGCTCATTTCTAATTTATGTTACTAGCTTTGCCATGATTTATAGTTACAACTTCTTTGTTTGAATATATATTTCTATCTGCATGAAAATGCTCCCATTAATGTAGGCTGATATGTTTCAAAATAAAAACCCTATGTTATTTTCAAGTATGTAAAACATGAAAGACATTCTTAACACAATTGCTGCTTGATACAGACACAAATTTCTCCTAAGGCAATGCTAGTGATAAAATAAAAAATGCATGTATATAATTTGTCATACTAGGTCACCAAGTGGTCCTGTGTTGATTTGACATCTCTCTCACCACCAGATAAAAGAGAAGGTCAATGGTTCTCAACAGTTGGTGATTTTGCCCCAGGGAAAGGACATTCAGCAATATCTGAAGAAAGCTTTGTTTATCACAACTAAGGGGTAGGTACTGCCAGTATCCAGAGGATAGAGGCCCAGGATGCTGCTCAACACTCTACCATATAGAAGACAGCATCATCACAACAAAGAATTATCTGGCTCAAATGGTTAATAGTACCAAGTATGAGAAACCCTCATCTAGTCTGAAGAATGTAAATGTCTTTCATATCCTTTAAATGTGGACATCCATATTTCTCTAGCCATTAGTCCTTATCAGATGTACCCAAGTGACACTGCAGTTACTTATTCAATGAATGCATCCCTCTCTGGCTTGGGGCTTGGTCCTGAGAAATTGAGGGGATTGAGCTGATCCTACCTGCACCTTCACTGTAGACATGTACACACACATGCACATACTCTTACTCACTTACTTTGTAAACCCCAGCATAGAGTCTCTCCTCCCCCTCTGCCCACATACATACATCATGCAGCCCAAAAGTTGCCATAGTTACTCTGACTTGACCCTACCATGTTGGTTCATTGTGCCTTTTTAATGAACCCAAGGAAAGAAACAATGGGCAATAGGAAAAGTTAAATGGCACCATTGTGAATAGTCAATTGCTTTCCAAGTTAGCTGTGATTCTTGCCTAGCTTAAGCTCTCGTATTCTCTACTTTTCAACAGCTTTTCAGTGTGGTTCCTGTATAAAGGAACAGATGTGCATTCTCTTTCAACACTTCTGCTTTGTTCCAGCCTTTGTTCCCAGTAGCTTTCAAGAGAAAATAATACTGAATTAGACTGATTCAGTAATTCTGAGTTCCAGAGACTAATTCTGCAGACTGTTGTAGACACAGCTTCCTTTCCACATGCAGGGTATATGTGAGTATCTCCCTTTGAAAAGTAACAAGGAAGCTGGTGAGATTTTACAGTCTGGATGTTCAGAGGAAAAAATCTGGTGGAAAGAAAGCAATGCTCTGTAGCTGCCTGTAGTCACTCTAACATCTTAATTTCTGCTTTGGGGTGTCAATCACTCAACATATAATTACCACATATTTACAGCATGCAAAGCATTCATGTGGAACAGTGATAGAAGAGAGGGGTAAAAACTCTTGTTCTCTGAATTCCTCAAAAAAAAAATCAGGGATAGTAGAAATGATTTTATACAAGAGTAAACTCAAGGAAGGATAGAATTTATAGCCAGTTAAAGTGGTGATATGGATGATAAAGATGACGAGAGAAACAGCAGTGCATGGTAGTCTTACCTGCACCCCCCACTTCTATGCTTAAAGCAGATGTAACATGCTACTCTATTCAGACATGCATTAAGAAATCTCTTCCACACAGAAATGCAAGAGGCTGTTACCACTCCGTGGGAGTTGGTATCAGAATTGAACTCTATTTTTCATCCTCGGCTTTTGAACCCTAAGAAATAACAGTGGTTTGAAGAGAATAGACTAATTGGTAGATGGGATTTTGATAGCGAGAAAGATACTTTAGGTCCAGCTGTGACACTGCTGAAATCATAGTGACAAGAAAGTGTTTGGAAAAACATGATAGCAGAAATCTGGGGCCACATTAATATAACCAGAATAGTAAGAAAAACTGATAACTGAGGAACAAGATTATGTACCCTGAGATCCAAGATGGTGGAGGAGTAAGTGGAAGCTCATTAATGTCCTCCCAGGACCAAATGGAATTACAACTAAATTTTAGAAAAATAGCCTGGAATAACCAATTGAACACCAGCTGGAGAGAAGCATTATAACCATGGACAGACAGAAGAAAGAGCTTCACCACAACATGACTGGTAGGGAGTGCAGAGGAGACTAGAAAGGGCAGGCTGTGCTCCCACTGGTGAAAGCTGAAGTGCTGGAGAGATACTGCAACAGCCAGGGGTTCCCCCTGAGAAGTGTGGGGTGTAAACTCCAAAATGAGCTCCCTAACCTATAGCACCAGAGCTGGAAAGGAACCCAGGTAACATCTAGCTGTGAAAAGCAGCAGTGTTTCAAGGGTCAGCCAGGGAGAAATGGAGAAAACCAAGAGGGAGGGTGGAAGCAAGGGAGGAAAATTGGTTTGGTTGGGGTGGAGGGGAATGGTCAGGGGGAACTGCATACAACTGTAATTGAACAACGATAAAATAACTTTTTATAGTTGAGCAAAGAACCTGAATAGACACTTCTCCAAAGAGGACATATGAATGGCCAATAAACATTTGAAAAGATGCTCAATGCCACTAATCATCAGATAAATGTAAATAAACACCACAATGAGATACCATTTCACACTTGTTCGAATGTTTATCAGCAATAAATTAACACACAAGTACTGGTGAGGATGTGGAGAAAGGGGAACCCTTTTGCACAGCTGATAGGAATGCAGAGTGGCGAGACACTGTTGAAAGCTATATAAAGATACCTCAAAAAATTAAAAATGGATCTGCCATTTGAACATTCCCAGTGATTCCATTTCTGGGAATATATCCAAAGGAATTCAAAACACTAATTTGAAAGAACATAAGCTCCCCTATGTTCATCACAGCATTATTTACAATCACCAAGGTATGGAAACAGACCAAGTGTCCAATGATACATGAGTGGATAAAGTAACTATGGAACATTTACACAATGGAATTCTACTCACCCTTAAAAAGAATAAAATTTTACCCTTTGCAACAGTGTAGATGGACCTGGAGAACATTGTGCCAAGTGAGATAAGACAGTCAGAGAAAGACAAATATCATATGGTCTAACTCATATGTGGAACCTAATAAAAAAAAAGAACAAGCAAAACAGACAAACTCAGAGATGGAGAACAGGTGACAGCTAGTGTGGGGGGTGCAGGTTAGGGTGTGGAAGGATTGAGCAAAAGGAAAAAGGACTCACGGACATGAACAACTGTGTAGTGATTGCTGGGGGTGGAGGGTTATCAGGGGACTAAATGGTAATCGAAAATATATAATAAAGATTAAAAAATAGAATTATGTACTCTATTCAAGTCCTTTCTTTCTCCTTCCCTACACTCTGGAATTCTCCTTCATTTTATGTTATCACTGGTTCATTTTTTCTCACCTTTCCTTCCTTTGTCTTACCCTCTCTTTCTGACATCACCAACCCCTAACACTAGCTACTAAAAAAAGAAGTATAATATGAATAAAGGGGACTCTCCTTGTCTTCTTGAAAGAGTTTTGTAATTTAGTACCAATTTCTGTTTCTGTAAATGTAATTTCTTATTAGCTTGATGATTTCAAATCTCAGTTCATTGATAATTATAATAATGGTAAATAACCATAGCTAACATTTAGTGGAAGCATTCTATATACTAGTTACACATGCATAACTTCATTTCATCTTCAGAAACACTCTTTGAGAAGAGATAATATTGATATAACCCTTTTGCAAAAGTTAGTTATGTGACTTTCCCAAGATCACCTAGCCAAGAAACCATGATGTTTCCTGGCTCTGAAGTCCATTCTATTATTACTAATAATGTTATTCACACTAGTAGAGAAAAGTAATTAAAACAATAATTTATTGGGATAAGAACTACAGATGTAGTTAAGGAACAATGAGAAAGTGAAGTCTGCTGTTTGTATATGGAGACATGAAATATGGGTGAGAGTGTATGTTCTATTCAAGTCTGTCTCACTGTTCTAAAGGAAAAAGAAAGTTGTAAGTCTACTGGATGAAGGAAATACTCAGGTCTTTCCATATGGATCAGTGTGGGAAAGACCTGGTTGACAATTAGGAGTGAACAAACATGTGGGAGAAGTAGGTTATTTAGCTGCACAATCATTTGTTTGGGTGCATTATTTCTGAAAAATTCTGTTCCAGATGTCACCCACTTGGCATGGCTGCCCATCTTTTCACCTCCAGAGGGAAATATATTAATCTGTTTTTCTGTCATAGTTTTTGGTCATTAAATACCTTTTACAGGAGACAGCCCTCTATGTAAGAATGAACATGATAAGGTAAAATTGACCCTCAAAATAAGTTTGAACTGTACAGGTCCACTAATATGCAGATTTTTTTCAATAAATATGTGTAGTACTAAAACATAATTTATCCTCCTTTTGATTTCCTTAACAATTTTTCCTCTAGCTTATTTTATTATAAGAATATAGTATATAATATGTATATAACACAAATCAACTATTAACTGTTCATGTCATTGGTAAGTCTTCCAGTAAACAGTAGGCTATGAGTAGTTAAGTTTTGGAGGAGTCAAAAGTTATGTGGGGATTTGTAACTGCACGGGTATTGGCATTCCTAAACCCACTCCTATTGTTCAAGGGTAAACTATCAAGTTTTTCGGCATCTTCCCCAGTGATCATGGAGTTGTTCAATGTTGCTTATTGAGCTTTTTTTAGCCAATGCTATGCACATGCCATTGCATTTGGAATTTCTCTAAGCATTCCTGAGGTCTGCAAGTAGATTATCCTAGTTTTTTTTTACTTTGACAACAGGACAGCTTACAAAGTCTAATGACACTCATAAAAAATTGAAAAAGTCCTCATATCAAGCTGAAAATAGAAGTCAAAGAATAACACTAAAGAGAAGCTTTTAATTAATTACAGTCAGCTATTATTTGCTGTCAGCTTATAATTTAATTCAAGAACTCTCATTGTGAGAACACTGGGTCAAGAATCCTTCATCTGGAGTCCTGGGGAATACAATCATTCTTGTTCAGTGCCAGTGAGCTTTTGTTTGGAGGCCATTCCCATTGCTGTAATTAGGGGGGGAAATTTAATGTTGTAAATTTATAGACAGTCACTCTTAATTTTTGTACAATCCATCACACTCTGATCTTGTGTGTGTAAGCTTTTTTAATAAAGGATTTTTCAGAGCACCTGCTGTGGCTAAAACATTTTATCATCTTCACTAGCTCCAAGAGTTCTAGCATTATATCATGTTAGATTAAAAAATATTATCATAAGCCCCGGAATTAAAAACACAACAATGTAACTGGCTGACTTCAATTGCCCATGAAGCTATTATATTTTGAGGAATGAAACTTGGTAAGTTTAATGAAAAACTATAACAGGACAAGAGGTGCTTGTCTGAAATGAATAATTTTCACAATTTAGAGACTAATGAATAATGGCGTTCTCATCATGAATTAATTATAAAACTAGAAATACTCTAAGAATATTAAATTGGGTCCCCCATATTTCATTTTAATGATAACTTTATGTTTCATCAAACCTGAATTTAAAGGATGGAAGTGAAGAGCATTCAAGAGCCAGCAGCTGCAGCAGCTGGGAAGGTCATCAGGGCTTGCTATGTCCCAGTATCATCCTGGTGTAACTGGCTCATTCAAGAGGGTCAAATTATAGGGATGACTTTAGGGGAAAACTGTTTCCTAATAATACTCTTTCAAGAAATATACAAGGAGGTTTGTCCAGAAAGAGTACAACCATTGTTAATAGAATGAGAATGGTTGCATACATGAACAATGATGACTCCATTGTACTAGTCAGTGGGGGTGATAGATGCTGTTGAGTGAGCATGTGCACTGTGTGACTGTCACATTCAAAATGACTGAGCAAGAAGAGTAACAAATATGTATCAAATTTTACATTAAGCTTGAACATTCCTCTGCAGAAACTATTTGGATGATTCAGAAGGCTTTTGTGGATGATGCAGCCCAAATAAAAGTGTGGCACAAAAGCTTCAAAGATGGTTGAGAATCTGTTAAAAGTGATCCACATTCTGGAAAGCCTGCAAAAAGCAGAACACCTGAGAATATTGAATATGTATGAGCTGCAATCAACAAAGACCAGCAACTGACAGTGCAAGAACTAGAAGCTGATCTGGGAATTCCCAAAACTACTGTGTCCAAGATTTTGACACAGGATCTTGGCATGAAATGTGTCACGGTGAAATTCATTCTGAGGCTTCTGCTGCCAGAGTAGAAAGAACATCATACTGCAGTTGCTAATGCCTTTATTCAAACTGCTACCAATGAATCAGGTTTCCTCAAAAAGTCATAACTTGGACTAAAGATGGCAGCAAGGTAGGAGGGAGCAGATTCTACTTCCCCCTACACATGGGAGAAAAACCTAGTTGATCTACAGAGGAACAGAGCAAATAGCCAATAGTACCTCAGCATATGTGAAAATAGGAGGCAAAAAATTATAGAGGACATCAAAAAATCAGACGGTAAGAAGAGTGTTTCAGGACAATAAGGCTTCCAGGGCCAGCGTGGGGACCAGGAGGGAAGCAGCCTCAGGCCTACTGCCCACCTGGTCTGCCACAGGGTTCTTGAGAGAGAGCCAGGTCAACGGCTCCCTGCCCTGCCAAACAAGGATTAAGCAGCACCGAGAGAGGCCTGGTTGCTTGAAGTGGTGGAGAGTGGATTAAGGATTAAGTGGCAAATGCACAGGGCCTGTGAGCACCCATGGAGTCTGTGGACGCTGACTGGGGAGAGTTGAGAGTTGGGCCATTACAGGCCCTGACCTGGAGAGTCCCCAGTCTGGTTGGAGAATTGGGCTGCATGAGAGGCCAGGCCTCTGTATAGAGTGGCAGGCTTGAGCAGGAAGAATTTCTCAAAAAGAAAAAAGAGACAATAAGCGGCTGTTTGGGGAATTCTCCTGCAGCCACCACTCCAGACTCCTGCCCACCCAGCCATGTGGCACTCCCCAGGTGGCAGGGAAGGCCCTGCACACATTCCAGTAGCCCTGGGAAGAGTGTGTACCTGAACCTGAGACCAGATACAGCCTGACTAAGTACACCGGTCCAAAACCAGGGGAGAGTGCACTCTGCAGAAGGCATGGCACCCACCCAAAACCCCAGGGAGAGGAACCTGACACTCACATTCATAGCCACAGGGAGAGTGTGTGCCTGTGAGAAAGGGAGAAAAGCTAAATCAATTGCCCCTCTGCCTGCTGCAGCCAGGAAGACTAGAAAGACTGGTTTGGCCAGTTTGAAACCAGAAGATTTCCTCGTTTTGTTTTGTTTTTTTTTGAAAAGTGATTCTTTATATTTGTATTATTATTTTTTATCTTTCAACTCTTTTTTCCTCTCTTTCCTTCTTTCTCATTTATTCCTTTTCCTTTCTTTTCCATTTTATCTCTTCCTTCTTTCTTCCTTCTTCTTTTTTTTTTAAATTTCCACAAGTGAGATGAAAAGAACCTAGAATTGTGAATAGACCACAGATGGACCCAAAGAGGGGGCATCCCAATAGCTGAGGTAGTGAGACAAATTTCACTTTGGTACTACAGAGAGCCTGCAAGTTATTACATATTTGTATTATTATTATTATTTTCAGTATTCTTACATCTTTTATTCTATTAGTATTTTTACATTCCTCTTATTTCTGAATAGTCTTCTTTGCTTGGCTGGTTAAATTTTATTGTTTGACTAGTTTCCCTTGTTCTCTCTTTCATAGTGTATGATTAATTTACTGTCCTTCACTTGTGTTCCATTAGTACACTACTCGAAATCCTGTACTTCCTATTCTTGTTACCCAGATCACATAGATTCTGTCATATGATTGCTGCTCCATTACTATTGTAAATAATAGCTGTTCCATACAATTGTAAATACTTCACAGCACCCCTTCTAGATTTTAGCCCACTTAAAGGTTTCCTGAAGTCCACTACTGTTGTCGTTAACTCTATTCTTTCACACGCTACACCTATTTTCTATTCTTTACTCTCATCTAGCTCAGAATCTGACCTCCCAAATGCTCACAGCTTTCTAGATCCAACTCACAACACTTCCCTCCCCAACAAAAGTCTTATCTTCTTCCCATCCTTTCTAAAAAGAGGCTAGTTGGGTGAAATGTCATGTTTAACACTATACATAGCCAAAGTATCTCCTATCTCTTCTTTATGGGCTGCTACTGTAAATAAGATAGAATACGCTCTTGCTGCCTTAAACAATTTTGCCTTCCCCTTCCAACTGAGCACAAAAAAGAGTAGGTGGGAGCTGGGAACACCAAGTTACCCAGTGGAAGAGAAAACCCACCAATAAAGGAACCAAAAACAAATAACAAAAGAAGAAGGTTAAGAAAGGAGTGGAAGCCACACTAACCTCAATCACAGACCTATCTGGAAATACAGCTAAATGGTGGAGAAATTACTCAGAACAAGCAACTCAACAAGAGCAAGAGAAAATCCTCAAAACCTTGCACATATGCAAGAGCCAGCTTCAATACAACTTGCCCTCACTAGCACCAAAAAATACAGGAGGTAGTGGATGGAGTGACACTCAGTTAACCAGCTGGTAGGAAGAACATGCCATAGAAAGACCCAACAACAATAAAAACCCAAAGAAAAAAACACAGAGCCAACATAAATGACAGCCCAAGATGAGTGAGCTCAGGAGATCAAGGAGACTACACCACAGACTCTCACAGGTCTGCTACCATAGAAGTTCACACCATAAACCCAGGGAGTCAGAACACATTAATTTAAGAATCAGGGGCTAACAAGAAGAGTCTCACAAACAATGGGAAAACAAAGAAACAATCCCCAAATGAAAGGAAAGGAGGAAGCCTCAGAAAAAATGCTAAATGAAATAAAGGCAACTCAACTATCAGATATTGAGGTCAAAGAGATGGTTATCAGGAAGCTCAATGAGCTCACCAAAATTACCAAAAATTATAAGGAAACTACAATGAATTCACTGCAACTATATCAACATGAAAAAGGAAATAGAAACTATCAACAAAGATGGAGAGGAATGGAATACAACTTCTGAACTGAGGAACACAATAGAAGGAATCAAATTTGGGCTCAATGAAGCTGAAGATTGGATCAGTGAACTGGAGGACAAGGAAGAAAAATACACTCACAAATGGCAAGAGAAGGAAAAGAGGCTCAGAAAGAATGAAGAGGGGTTAAGGAAAATGAGGACAACATGAAACATAATCATATCTGTATAATAGGAACACCAGAAGGAGAAGAAGAGCAAGGGATAGAAAACCTGTTTGAAAGAGTAATGATGAAAAACTTACCTAATTTGATGAGAGAAAAGGTCACACAACTCCAGAAAACACACAGAGCCCCAATCAAGAGGAACCCAAAGAGGCCCACTTCAAGGTACATCATAATTAAAATGGCAAAATTCCAAGACGAAAAGAGAATCTTAAAGGCAGCAAGAGAGAAAAAGGAGGTAACATGCAAGGGAACCCCAATAAGGTTAGTGGCTGACTTCTCAATGGAAACACTCCAAGCTCCAAGCAAGAAGAGAATGGCAGGAAATATTCCAACTAATGAGAACCAGAGGCCTACAACCAAGGCTACTTTAACCAGCAAGGCTCTCAATCAAGACAGAAGGTCAAATAAAGAGCTTCCAAGACAAAAGAAATCTAAAAGAATATACCTCCACCAAACCAGCTCTGCAAGAGATGCTAAAAGGACTGCTTTAAAAAAAGGAAGAAAAATAGAGACAGAGACAGGAACACAGGTACAAAAATAGCAATGAATAAGTACCTATCAATAACAAACTTAAACAAAAATGGATTAAATGCTCCAATCAAAAGACAGAATAGCTGAATAGGTATGACAGCATGAACCACACATATGCTGCCTACAAGAGAAACTCCTCAGGACAAAAGACCTACACAGACTGAAAGTGAAGGGCTGGAAACAAATTTTCCAAACAAAACGACAGGAAAATCACCTGGGGTAACAATACTCATATCAGAAAAAATAGACTTGAAAAAAAAGGGCCATAGAAAGAAACCCAGAAGGTCACTCAAGGGAAGAATCCATCAAGAATACATAAATGTGGCAAATATATATGCACCCAATGTAGGAGCACCCAAATACATAAAGAAAATCTTGGAGGACTTCAGGAAAGATATTGAAAGCAACACAATTATAGTAGAGGATTTTAACACCCCACTGTAAAAATGGACAGATCTTCCAAACAAAATATCAACAAAGATACTGTGGTATTGAACAATGCCCTAGCTCAAATGGACTTGACTGATATATATAGAGAGCCCTTCATCCCAAAGAAGCTAAATAAGCATTCTTTTCAAATGCACATGAATCATTTTGAAAGATAAACCACATGATAGGACACAAAACAAGCCTCAACAAATTCATGAAAATTGAAATCATGTCAAGCATTTCTCTGATCATAAGAGACTCACACTAGAAACCAACCCCAAGGAAAAAAATGCAAAACACTGAAAATCATGAAGATTTAATAACATGTTAATAAACAATGATTGGGTCAAGAGTAAGATTAGGGAAGAAGTAAAAAATTTTTCTGGAAACAAATTAAACTGAACTCACAACAACCCAAAACTTCTGGGACACAGCAAAGGCAGTCTTGAGAGGGAAGTTCATAGCAATGCAGGCCTACATAAAAAAGATAGAAACATTTCAAATAAACAACATAACACTACATCTACAGAAATTGGAGAAACAACAACAAAGTCTACAGCAAGGAGAAGGAAGGAAATAATGAATATTAGAGCAGAATTAAATTATATAGAGACTAAAAGCACTATTCTAAGAACCAATGAATCCAGGAGCTGGTTCTTTGAAAAGATAAACAAAATCAACAAGCCTTTAAGCAGGCTCATCAAGACAAAAGGAGAGAGGACCCAAATAAACACAATCAGAAATGAAAAAGTAGAGATCACAACTGATACCACAAAAAATACAAAGGATTCTAAGAAATTACTATGAAGAACTGTATGCCAAGAAATTAAAAAACCTAGGTGAAATAGACAAATTTCTACAAAAACATAATATTACAAAATTCAATGAAGAAGAAGCAGACCAATAACAGCTGATGAAATTGAAACAGTAATCAAAATGCTTCTGACACACAAAAGCCCTGGACCAGACTGTTTCACAAAGGAATTCTACAAAACATTTAAGAAAGAGCTAATCCCTATCCCTCACAAACTATTGCAAAGAATCCCAGATGGTGGAAGACTCCCAAACTCTTTTTATGAAGACAGCATCATCCTAATCTCAAAATCAGATAAGGACACCACAAAGAACACTTCAGGCCAACATCACTGATGACCATAGATGCTAAAATCCTCAAAAAAATTGGCAAACCACATCCATTCATCCAGGGATGAAAGAATGGTATAATATTCGCAAATCAGTAAATGTAATGCATCATATAAACAAAAGCAAAGACAAAAATCACATGATCATATCAATAGATGTGGAAATGGCATCTGATAAGGTACAGCACCCATTTATAATTGAAGCACTTAGCAAATTGAAAATACAGGGAGCATTCCTGAACATAATAAAGGCCATATATGAGAGACCTACAGCCAACATCATACACAATGGATAAAAACTTAGCGCTTTCCCACTAAGATCAGGAACAATACAAGATTGTCCACTTTCACCACTTCTATTCAACATACTATTAGAAGTTTTAACCACAGCGATCAGACAAGAAAGGGAAATAAAAGGCATCTAAGTCGGAGAGGAGGAAACAAAAATGTCACTGTTTGCAGATGACATGATAGTGTACCTAGAAAATCCTATAGACTCCACCAAAAAACTGCTCGACCTAATAAATGAATTTATTAAAACAGGAGGATACAAAGTCAATATCCAGAAATCAAAGGCATTATACCAACAATGAAACAGCAGAAGCAGAAATCAAGAAAAAATCCATTTGATATAGCAAAAAGAAAAATAAAATACCTATGAATAAACCTACACGAGAAGGCAAAAGACCTGTACTCAGAAAACCGCACAACACTGAAGAAAGAAATCAAGAAAGACACAAACAAATGTAAAAATATACTGTGTTCATAGATTGGAAGAATTTACATCACCAAAATGTCCATTCTACCCAAAGCAATACCTATTAAAGTACCAGTGGCATATTTCACAGACATAGAACAAACACTTCAAAAATTTATATGGAACCATAAATGACCCCAAGTAGCTGCTACAATTTTGAGAAAGAAGAACAAAGTAGGAGGGATCATGGTACCTGATATCAAACTGTATTACAAGGCCACTGTAATCAAAAGAGCCTGGTAGTGGCATAAAAACAAGCACATAGACCAATGGAACAGATCAGAGAACCCAGAAGTAAACCCAAGTTTCCATGGTCAATTAATGTTTGAAAAAGCAGGAAGAGACATAAAATGGAGTAAAAATAGCCTCTTCATCAAATAATGCTAGGAGATCTGGACAGCTACATGCAAAAAACAAAACAAAACTTTATCACCAACTTACACAATACAAAAAAATAAATTCAAGGTGGATAAAAGACTCAAATATAAGTCATGACACCATAAAAGTTCTAGAGGAAAACACCGACAGAAAAATCTCAGACATTCCATGCAGTAACATCTTCACTGATATGTCCCCTAAACCAAGGAACATAAAGGAATGAGTAAACAAATGGGACCTCATCAAATTAAAAAAGCTTCTGTGCAGCTAAAGAAAATCATATTAAAACAAAAAGGAAACCAACTGTATGGGAAAACATATTTGCCAATGATACCTTAGACAAGGGTTCGATCTCCAAAATATATAAAGAACTCACACAACTCCACTCCAGGAGGACAAACAACCCAATTAAAAAATGGGCAAAAGACTTGAACACACACTTCTCCAAGGAGGACATACACAGGGCCCAGAGACATATGAAAAGATGCTCAGTATCTCTAGCTATCAGAGAGATACAAATTAAAACCACAATGTGATACCACTTCACACCAGTCAGAATGGCCATCATAAACAAAGCAACAAGCAACAAGTGTTGGAGGGGTTGTGGAGAAAAGGGAACCCTAGTACACTGTTGGTGGGAATGCAGACTGGTGCAGCCACTGTGGAAAACAGTATGGAATTTCCTAAGAAAACTAAAAATGGATCTGCCTTTTGACCTAGCAATTCCACTGCTAGGATTATGTTTTAAGAACCCTGAGACACCAATCTAAAAGAACCTATGCACCCAATGTTCATAGCAGCACAATTTACAATAGCCATGTGTTGGAAGCAACCTAGGTGCTCATCAGTAAATGACTGGATCAAAAAACTATGGTATATATACACAATGGACTTCTATGCAGCAGAAAGG
This sequence comes from Sturnira hondurensis, assembly GCF_014824575.4. NCBI lineage: Eukaryota > Metazoa > Chordata > Mammalia > Chiroptera > Phyllostomidae > Sturnira > Sturnira hondurensis. The sequence continues at coordinate 15,238,964 of NW_028075471.1, forward strand.
AAGACGGAGCTCCTGTCCTTTGCAACAGCATGGATGGAACTGGAAAGCATTGTGCTAAATGAGATAAGCCAGGCAGTGAAAGACAAATACCATATGATCTCACCTTTAACAGGAACCTAAACAACAAAACAAACAAGCAACCAAAATATAACCCAATACACTGAAATAGAAGACAGGCTGACTGTTACCAGAGGGGAGAGGGAAGGGAATTTCAGGGGAAAAGGGGAAGGTTTTACAGGAATAAGTATAAAGGACACACAGACAAAAACTAAGAGGGGTGGAAATGGGAGGGAGGTGGGGAGCACTGGGGGAGATGGGCTGGGATGGGAGTAAAAGACAAAAAAACTGTACTTGAACAATGAAAATAAATAAATTTTAAAAAATTACACAATGCCAACAAATGAAATCAAGAACCTAAATTAATTGAGAGATATTCCATGTTCATGAATTGGATGACACCAATTAGTAAAACACCTTGTCTAAAATTAATGTATAGGCTTAATACAATCGTATTTTTGTAGATAAGCAAGACTACTCTAAAATTTATATGAAAAGGCAATGAAACTAGAATAGCTCAAAATAATTCTGAAAATGAGAATAAAATAGAAGGAATCATGCTATCAGTTTTAAATTTACTATATGTTGTCCTGACTGTATGTTTTTTGGAGGGATAGACACATAGACAAATGGAACAGAATACAGAATCCAAAAAGAGACTCTCACATATATGACCAACTGATCTTTGACATTGGCGCAAAAGCAAATCACTGGGGAAAGTTTACTCTTTTCAAAGAATATTTGTACCATAGGCAAAAAGTGAACTTTTTTACTTAAAAAAAGTAAACCTCACACATTATAGAAAAATAACTCAAAGTGGATCATAGATTTAAATGTAAAGTGAGAAATTATAAAATTTACAGAAGATAACATGGGACAAATGGAAGAGTTTAATAATGAAAGGTTGTAAGACATGAAACAGAAAATGTGAACTATTCAAGAAAAAATTGATAAATTGGACCCCCTCAAAATTTAAAACTTTTACTTTCTGAAATAACCAGATAAGAAAAGACTAGATAAAACCTGGGATAAAATATTTGTAAACCACATATCTGGCAAAGAATTTATATTTAGAATATATAAAGAACTCTCAAAACTCAACAATAAAAACAACCACTAGCAAAGTGTCTGTGAGGATGTTGACACTAAATCTCACATCTATCACCAATGGAATGTAAAATGGTACAGCCACTCTTGAAAAACAATTTGTCAATTTTTTAAATTTATATTTGTTTTTTTCTGTTTTTTATTGTTCAAGTACATTTGTCTCTATTTTCCATTCACCACTCTCCCCAACCCAAGCCATACCCACCTCCAGCCCTCAATTTTACACCGCTTTGGCTTTGTCCATGTGTCCTTTATACATGGTCTTGACAACACTTTTCCCTTTTATCCCCTTATCCCCTCTCCCTCCCCTCTGGTAACTGTGAGTTTGGTTTTAATTTCAATGACTCTGGTTATATTTTGCATGCTAGTTTATTTTGTTGATTAGGATCCACTTATAGGTGAGATAATATGGTATTTGTCTTATACCCCCTAGCTTATTTCATGTAGTGTAATGTTCTCTAGATCCATCCCATGTGTCACAAAGGGTAGGAGCTCTTTTTCCTTTCTGCTGCATAGTATTCCATTGTGCAAATGTACCATAGTGTTTACCCACTCATTTACTGATGGCCACTTAGGTTACTTCCAGCATTTTGTTCCTGCAAATTGTGCAGCTATAAACATTAGAGGACATAGGACATTAGTTGCCATAGGTTCTTTTGAATTGCTTTTTCAGGATTCTTAGGGTATAGTCCTAGCAATGGAATTGCCAGGTAAAAAAGCAGTTCCATTTTTAGTTTTCTGAGGAAATTCCGTATGGCTTTCCACAGTGGCTGCACCAGTCTGGATTCCCACCAACAGTGTACTTGAATTTCCTTTTCTCCACAACCCTGCCAGTACTTATTGTTGCTTTGTTTATGATGGCCATTCTGACTGGTGTGAAGTGGAATCTCATTGTGGTTTTAATTTGCATCTTTCTGATGGCTAGAGATGCTGAGCATCTTTTCATATGTCTCTGGGCCCTCTGTATGCCCTCCTTGGAGAAGTGTGTGTTCAAGTACTTTTGCCCATTTTTTAATTGGGTTATTTGTCCTCCTGGAGTGGAGTTGTGTGAATTCTTTATATATTTTGAAGATCAAAGCCTTGTCTGAGGTATCATGTGCAAATACACTTTTTTGCATGTTTGGTTCCCTTTTCATTTTGCTGATGTTTCATCACCTGTGCAGAAGCTTTTTATTTTGATGAACTGCCATTTGTTTATTCTATCCTTTATGGCCCTTGCTCAAGGGGACATATCAGTAAAAACATTGCTGCATGGAATACCTGAGATTTTCCTGCCTATGTTTTCCTCCAGGACTTTTATGATATCATGACATATTTACATCTTTTATCCATCTTGAGTTTATTTTTGTGTATGGTGTAAGTTGGTGATTGAGTTTCTTTTTTTTTTTTTTTTGCATGTACTGTCCAGATTTCCCAACACCATTTGGTGAAGAGACTGTTTTTACTCCATTTTATGCTTCTGTCCCCTTTGTCAAATATTAATTAACCATGGAAATTGGGTTTATTTCTGAGCTCTTTATTTGCTTCCATTTATCTATGTGTTTGTTCTTATGCCAGTACTAGACTCTTTTGATTACCTAGGCCTTGTAATATATAGCTTGATATCAGCTATTGTTATCCCTCCTACCTTGTTCTGCTTTCTCAAATTTGCATGTGGCTATTCAGAGTCATTTACAGTCCCATATAAATTTTTGAAATATTTGTTCTATATCCCCGAAACAGGTCATTGTATTTTTGCTTTAGGTAGTATGGACATTTTGATGATGTTAATTCTTCAAATCCATGAACACTTTGCATGCTTCCATTTGTTTGTATCTTCCTCAATTTCTTTCTTCCATGTTATGTAGTTTTCACAATACAAGTCTTTTAACTCCTTTGTTAGGTTTATTCCTAGGTACTTTATTTTTCTTGTTGCCATATCAAATGCGATTTTTTTCCTGATTTCTGATTCTGATATTTCATTGTTGGTGTACACAACTGCCTTCGATATCTGAATATTGACTTTGTATCTTGCTGTTTTGCCAAATTAACTTATTAAGTCCAGTAGGTTTTTGGTGGGTCTGTATGATTTTCTATGTACACTATCATGTTATTGCAGACAATGACAATTTTGTTTCCTCTTTTCCAATTTGGATGCTTCTTATTTCTCTTTTTTGTCTTATTGCTGTGGCTAGAGCTTCCAATATTACATTGAAGAGAAGTGATGAAAGCAGACATTCTTGTCTTGTTCCTGATCTTAGCAGGAATGCTCTAAGTTTCTGCCCATTGAGTATGATGTTGGCTGTAGGTTTCTCATATATGGCCTTTTTTATGTTGAGGTATGCTCCTTCTACTCCCACTTGGCTGAGTGGTTTTTTTAACATAAATTGGTGCTAAATCTTATTGAGTGCTTAGTACACATCTATTGATAGGATCATGAGATTTTTATCTTATGTTTTGTGGTATATTTTAACTTTTGTTTACGTGGTATGTTTATTGATTTGAGAATATTGTACCATCCTCGCATCACTGAGATGAATCCCATTTGATCATGATGCAGAATCTTTTAAATGTATTGCTAGATAAAGTTTGCCAATATTTGTTCATGATTTTAGCATCTATGTTCATCAATAATATTATCCTGTAGTTTTCTTTGTTGTGTGTTTGTCTGGTTTGGGGATTAGAATGATGCTGGCTTTATAAAAAGAGTTTGGAAGTCTTCCTTCTTCTCAAATATTATGGAATAGTCTGTGAAGGATAGGCGTTAGCTCTTCCTTAAATGATTTTTCAAGTTCTCCTGTGAAACCATCCAATCAAGGGCTTTTGTGTGCAGATAGTTTTTATTTATTATTATTGCTTCAATTTCATCAGGTGTGATTGGTGTGTTCATGCTTTGTGCTTATTCTACAGTCAGTTCTGGGAAATTATATTTACTCTAGAAATTAGTGCATTTCATCCAGGTTTTCAAAGTTCTTGGCTTATAATTGTTCATAGTAATTTCTTACAATCCTTTGTATCTCTGTGTTATCAGTTGTTATCTCTCCTCTTTCATTTCTGATTCTGTTTATTTGGGTCCTCTCTCTTTTTTTCTTGGTGAGTCTGCATAAAGGCTTGATGATTTTGTTTATCTTTTCAAAGAACCAGCTCCTGGATTTACTGATCATCGAAGTTGTTCTTTTCATCTCTATGTCATTTAATTCTTCTCTGATCTTGGTCATTTCCTTCCTTCCCTTTGCTCCAGACTTTGTTTGGTGTTGTTCCTCCAGTTCTTATATACGTAGGGTTAGGCTGTTTATTTGAAATGTTTCTATCTTTCTTAGGAAGGGATGTATCTCTATGAACTTTTCTTTCAAGACTTCCTTGGCTGAGTCCCATAAGTTTTGGACTGTTGTGAGTTAATTTTCATTTGTTTCCAAAACTTTTTTATTTCTTCTGTGATCTCATTGTTAACCCTTTCATTGGTTAATAGCATACTATTCAGTCCCCACAAGTTTGAGTGTTTTGACTTTTTACCTTGAGTTTGGTTTCTAGTTTCAGGCCCTTGTGGTCAGAGAAGATGCTTTCTATGATTTCTATTTTCTTGAATTTGTTGAGGCTTGTTTTGTGTCCTATTATTTGGTTTATCTTTCAAAATGTTCTATGTGCATTTGAAAAGAATGCGTATTTTGCTTCTTTGGGATGAAAGGTTCTGTGTATATTACTTATATCCATTTGATCTAGGGCATTGTTTTATGCCACAATATCCTTGTTGATATTTTGTTTGGAAGATCTGCCCATTTTTACAGTGGGGTGTTAAAATCCCCTAGGATGGGTGTGTTGCTGTCTGTAACTTTCTTGATGTCCTCTAATATTTTCCTTATATGATCACACTCTAACAGCAGGGTCCATGTGTTGTGGCTGCAACAAACAAATTCACATGGACTACGGAAGTCATGTGGAAGAAAAGGGACAGCATGGCCACTCTCTCAAGGGGAGAGCGCCTCGACCCTTGCCTTGACAAGCTTTTGTTTCTTCTCTGGGCACATTACATGATGGTCCTCATTTACTATGCACAGGTTCACTTTAGGTGATTACCTTTTACAGATAACAAAAGAAAGGATGTTGCTGATTACTTCAAAGAAAAGGATGTTGCAAATGCAAGGGGGAAAGTGGTTGAACTGGTTACACTCAGTCCTTGAGAGGATTAGCACAAATTTTAGGAAGTTACTTTAATGATATTCAGTAAACATTTTCTTCTTCAATTCAAGGTGAGGGAATTTTTGCAAAAGCTACTTTAATTTTTTTAAGGTAGCTTAGGTACAATGCAGGCCTGGTTCACCATGGGAAAGTTGATCTGTAGGCCTGGCTTCTGTATGCCACCTCGTGCCTGCTGGTTTTCTGAACCAGGACTGACCTACATTCACTACTGCCCTGCAGATCAGTTCCCTATATTTATGTATTTGGATGTTCCTATGTTGGATGCGTGTATTTATAATGTTTATGTCTTCTTGATGGATTCTTTCCTTGAGTATTTTGAAGTGTCCTCTGTGTCTCTCTTTGTGGCCTTTGTTTTGATGTCTACTTTATCTGATATTAATATTGCTATCCTGGCTTTCCCCCCCCATGTATTTGCTTGGAATATAAACTGTGTTCTTCAGTTCAGGAATTGTATTCTTCATTTTCTCTTGGCTCTTCTTGATAGTTTCTATTTCCTTTTTCATGTTGATATAATTTTCAGTGAATTTCTTGTAGTTTCCCTGTATTTTTTGGTAATTCTCAGTGAACTCATTGAGCTTCCTTATAACCATTGCTCTGAACTCAATATCTGATAGTTGACTTGCCTCATTTTCATTTATCATTCTTCCTGAGAATTCCTCCTTTCCTTTCATTTGGGGTTTGTTTCTTTGTCTTCCCATTGTTTGTAAGACTCTTCTTGTTAGCCTCTGCTTCTTAAATTGACCTGTTTTGACACCCTGAGTTTGTGGTGTGAACTTCTCTGGCAGGAGAACTGTGAGATTCAGTGGTGCAGCCTCCTTGAATCTCCTGAACCTGATGCTCTTAGGATGCCCTTTATGCCATTTATGCTAACTCTCTGGATGTAACTGGATGTAACTGGAGGGGGGGGGGGTAGTTTTTTCGTTAGTCCTTTTCTCCAGCTGATTAACTGAGGGTCACTCTGCCCACCACATCTTGTATGCTGTTTTGCTGGTGCTGCCAGAACAAAACCACAAGGCTGAGGAAACATAACCTCATCCACAAAAATATCTCCCCCTGGCTATCCCACTATCAACAGCAAATGAACCAGAGTTGATAATGGTGTAAAGAGATTAAGACTAATAAGAAAGTAGATAAATAAACTATAGTTTATAGTCTAGTGAATTAATATGCACAGATTTGCTGAATAAGAAATGAATGTTAGAAAAATATACAGGATAGAAAATATCACTAATCATAGAGAAGACCACAGTAGATTTTGTTTAGGTATCTTCTAGTATTTACTACTGTTTTTTATTCCTGGATCCACCTCTGGCGATGTCAGATGTTGACCCTATTTGAGTTTAGGCAACCTACTCTGAGACTGTCAGGGAACTATTGTTCATGGCTGTTTCCTTCAGTTTTTAATCTAGTCACTCTGCACCCAGAAATGAGGCTTAAGCCCCATTGGACCAGGAATCCTTCTGATGTTGGGCTATTGTTTCCCCTGAGGCTGCTGCTGCTCAGAGGGGTGTGGTCTGCCTGAGCAAGATGACCGCTGCTCTAGAGGTGATGACTCAGCACTAGAATCACCATGCCTGCTCTCTCAGTTCTCTCCCCACAGCATCCATCCCCAATCTCTCCTCAAGTGTCTCTAGCCCACTCTGCCTGCCCTTTCCCAGGAATCTACTGTCTCTGGCTGTCTCCTTCAGTTGTTAATGTAGTCACTCTGCACTCAGCAGTCAGGCTTAAACAACAGAGAGCTAGGGCAAAGCCTCTCCTGGGATCAGGCTGTCATTTCCCCTCTGGCTAGTGCTGAGCAGAAGGGAGTCATCTGCATGAGCAGTAAGATTGAACAGGACTGTCCCCAGTCTTTCCTCAGGTATCTATAGCCCACTCTGCTTCTGCCTTTGCCAGAGCCCAAGGTAAGTAAGTGGCTACAAATGATATTTTGCGCATTGGTCCTTTAAATAGCTCCAGCCATCTGTCTCTGGCAGAAAGCAACCCTGCTGCTTTTTGCTGCTGGTTGTTATCTGTATACTTTTTAGGATTTTGGTGTTCTAGGCTGGGGATCCCAATTTAGGGGTTAGACCCCAGTCTTCTCAGGGGGATCCAACAAACCACTTAATTATCCCTCTCTGACACCTGTGGGTGCCCCACCAGCCCTCTTGAGTCTTCACCACACTCCTTACCAAACAAGTTCTGCTGAACCTGATTCTTCTGTATGTCTGTGGTTATAAGGCTGTCAGGTTTTTTAAAAACAAAATACATACATTTACCATGTGTCCCAATGATTATACTCCTGAGCAGTTGCTCTAGAGAAATAAAAACCTAATGTTCACATGCACAAAAAATGTTACGTGAGTGTTGTTAGCAACTTTATTTATAATAGCTGAAAAATGAAAACAATCAAAATATACTTTAATAAGTGAATGGCTAAACAAACTGAAGTCCATCCATATCATGGAATAGTACGCAGCAATAAAAGGAACAAATTATTGACATGTGAACTTGGGTGGATCTCAAGGGCACTATGCTGAATTTTGATAGAGGTGGAAGATACATTAGTGGTAGTCAAGGATTAAGAATGACAGGTGTCAAAGTGGTGGTGTCACTAAAAGAATAACAGGAGGGGGATCTTTGTGATCAGTAGTTTATATCTAAAACAATACACAAACATTGTTCCAATGTTAAATTCTTGGCTGTGATATTTTGTTGTAACTATGTAAAATAGAACCAGTGTGTGGTATGGGTAAAAGAGACACATCTCTTTGTATTATATTTTCAAGATCTGTAATTATTTCTAAATAAAAGTTTTAAAGAGAAAATCCAAGGTGAACCATTCATCCTGGTGGAGCTACATTTTCAACATACCATTTTACTAACAATTCTCACTATTATTTAGGAGTCAAGTTCCATGAGAATGATCTGTCTACCCTTCAAAACATTAGATTCTAATGTATCCTTTGGTAACTTGGGGCTGTCTGGACAACTAAATTTCAAATACAATTGGAGGACAAAAACTTCAGTAAAATTGAAGCTGATGTGTTGTGGTATCTTAACCTCCAATATGAGCACAGAGTTATTCTGAATGACTGAATCGTTATACTATTGAACACATTTGATGTTTAAAGGCATCTGTCACAATTGACCTGTACCACACCACAGATATTCCAAAGATCAGAAGAAAACAAAAGTAAACATTTTTTTGTTTCTTCACCTTTTCTATTTCTAAACTGTGAAGAAAAGCATTACTATTGATTTTACATGTTCATTGAAAAACTAAAACAAGACTCAAACATTGCATATGATCAGATGTCTAATTTTATCATTAGGTAACTTTACCAACAAAGGCTTTACTTTGATTCAGTAAATTAGCATCCACTAGAGCCCCTCCATGAGGATGCCATAAAGCAGAGCTGGTTTTATAATTTGTCTTTCTGATTCTGATATTTCATTCTAAATGGAGTCATTGGAACAGATTTGATACTGTTTGTGATAACACACTACTTCCTAATTTTCCGAAAAGACTTCTTCAGATAGAAACTTAAAGGGAATTCTCCTTAGTTGAGAAAGAATATAAGAAAGTAGAATGAAATATTTATTGAAGAAACATATGACTTCCAGGCTTCATTAGAGATTAAATGAAGATATGACTCCTTTTCTACCAGACCTTGATTTATATCATTTTTAATCTGAACCACTGCATGGAGCTTTAAAGGATATATTTCTCTACCCTGATGAAACCTGGACTGGCCAAGGTAATCCTGTATCTAGCAGATCAAAAGGCAGTTGGTCATTGCTTGCATAAGTGCAAAACCAAGAGAAATTCCCCCCCAGCACCTGCCTGTTTCTCCTTTTATCTATGAAAATCCTACCTAACAGTATCCTGTTGGCTCCAATTTTCTGCTAAGACAGCATCTCAGCAATGGGATAATGTTACATTAAACTCCAAGACACATTGTTTCTCATTTTTCCAGTCTGGCTGATTATACTTAAAATTTTTTTTTCGTAAAATCAATTAGTATCTTATCAAAGTTTTAGTTAATTAACTATCACTTAAATTTATTTATTTTTCTAATAACTCAAATTCCCAGTTCTGGACAATTTTATATAATTACAAAATTAATTATACCATTTGGCCCCAAATCTTTCTCCTTTTCACTTCTAATATCACCATTCTGATATGGCTTTACTTATACAATGCCTTGAAGCAGGAAGGTGCTCAACCTTACGGCCTTGTGAATGGCTTGTGCTTCCTGTGTTAATACTTTCTAACTTATACTCTCAAATAGCAAACCTGAGAAAGACTAGGGAGGTATGATAAGAGGTGTGAATCTCAGTTCTGACACTTATTTGTGAGTGTTAGGGATTGTTTTTAATTTTCCTAAGAGTCAGTATTTTCATGTGGAAAATACTGGCAAACAACTATGTTGTCCCTTATATATCATGAGTGCTGAATAAATGTCAGTTCCCTTTATTGCTCTAGAAATTTCAACACAGTAGAGCCATAAATGTCTCAGGCTTGAATCAAAATCTAGAATGTGGGGTACCACACAGAAAGGTAACAGATCGATTCAGATGCCTGAACAAATCTCTCTCAAAACATTCTGATACTTGATATCTCTGAATTTGTGAGACTCCTCACATCAGAGAAACCAAGTTAAGAGAGTAATCATCTCAAAGTGTTCTGACTATCAAACAGAATGTCATTTCTAGCTCTGTGGGTTGTCCTCCATTCTCTGGAATAATAGCTCAGTTTAAATTAAAATGGCTAAGGAAGCCAAGAGAATATCTTAAGGGAGCCTGGTTAGAGATTAAATGCATTAATAAACATGTCTCAGAGAAGGACACTGTAAAGAAAGAAGTTAAAATCATACATCGTCCTCCCCATTAACATAATTTTAATATTTATTTATTTATTATTTAATTTATTTTTTATTGTTCTTCAGGTACAGCTTTCTCCATTTTTCTCTCACAATTCCCCCTGACCCCAGCCATCCCCACTTCCCAACCTTAAGACAAATACCTGTGATCTCACCTACAAGTGGAACCTAATCAATAAAACAAACAAGCAAGCAAAATATGACCAGAGATATTGAAGTTAAGAACAAGCTGACTCCCCCTTAATATTTCACTAAAGAAATCTCTACATGTATTATTAAAATGGGATTATACTAGATAGTTTCAATATAAATCAATATCATTTCAATTTCTTTACAGTAATAATGTTTGAAGATTTCATAACATATTTACTCACCCCCTCCTTTATAGGAGCTTTTCGTTCTGAAATAGTATGACTCATAGAAGTTACAATAATACTAGAGTTTATATGTACCTTTTGCCCAGAATTTCTGCTAAATGTCATACATCACTGCGATACATTGTCAAAACCAGAATACTGGTGGTGGTATAATCAGTCCTTGTTATTCATGGGCTTTATATTTCTGAATTTGTCTACTTGCTAACATTTATTTGCAACCCAAAAATCAATATTCACAGTGATTTCACAGGCATTTGGATGTGGGCCTGCACAGAAAGGAGAAAAACTTGAATCATCCAATGTGAACATTTGCAGCTGAGGCTAAAAAGGAGACACTCTACCTTCTTATTCAGTTCTCATACTGTAAACAGGTGTTCTTTATGTGGTGCTCTATTTAGCACTACATTCTCTTGCACTTATGTGCTTTTTGTAGGTGAGCTCACTGTTTAGGATAAACCACAAGCATAGTGATGAAGTTCAGGCTAGTGCTTCTAAGCACAAGAAGGCTGTGATGTGCTTTATGGAGAAAATACATGTGTTAAATAAGTTTTGTTCCAGCATGAGTTATAATGTTTTAGGCATGAGTTCAGTGTTAATCAATCAATATTAATATATGAAACAAGTTGTATTCAAACAGAAACATACAAAAACAAAGTGATATAGTATTGATAAGTTGTGACCAGAAACTCATAGGAACATAGCCCTGTATTTCCCATAAGAGCAATGATTCAGTGTTCATACATTCAGTGTTTGGGACAACTTTATAGATTATATTACTATGAATACCAAGAATCACCTGTACAAAGCTGGTGGGAAAGTAGATTGCTACTACAACTATGAAGAAGTTTGCAACTTTTCTTATCAAGTAAAACATACATTTACTATACAACCCAGTAATTGTATTCCTGAGTATTTATCCCAGAAAAATGAAAACTTATGGTCACACATGTATCCTTGAATTTGTAGGTTTGCATCTTTTGCCTATTCAAAAGTTTTTCAGCCGCCCTGGCTGGCGTGGCTCAGTGGATTGAGCGCGGGCCTGTGAACCACACATTCGCGGTTCGATTCCCAGTCAGGGCACATGCCTGGGTTGCAGGCCAGTTCCCAATGTTGGACACATGAGAGGCAGCCACACATTGATATTTCTCTCCTTCTCTCCTTCCCTTCCCCTCTCTCTGAAAATAAATAAATAAAATATTTTAAAAAAATTTTTTTCAGCCTTTCAACATGTTTTTATTTATTTATTTATTTATTTATTTATTTATCTTTAGAGGGGAAGGAGAGAGGGAGAGAAACATCAATGTATGGTTGCCTTTTGAGCGTCCCCTGCTGGGAGTTGGCCTGCAGGGAACCAGCCTGCAACCCAAGCATGTGCCCTGACTAGGAATCGAACTGTGATCCTCTGGTTCGCAGGCCTGTGCTCAATCCACTGAGCTACACCAGCCAGGGCCCGTTTTTTTAGCTCCATATTCTTTCTCTTTGTAAGACTCTGAGGACATAAACATTATATTTTGTGTTACTGTATCAAAGACTCCAAGGCTGTTTATTTTATTTTGATCTATGTCCTCTTTGTCATTCAGATTGGATGATCTCTATTGATCTGTCTCCAAGTTCACTGATTCTTTTCTATTTAATTTCCACTCTGCTCTGAAACCCATCCAGTGATGGCTTTTTTTGTTTTGTTCTGTTTTTTTATTTATTAAGTATATTTTATTGATTATGCTATTACAGTTTTTCCATTTTTATCTTCCCTTCATTCTCCTCCAACCTGCAACCCCTCCCACCAGCATTCACCCCAGCCCTTACTTCCTGACCATGGATTGTACATATAAGTTCTTTGGCTTCTACATTTTCTATACTATTCTGAACCTCTCCCTCTGAATTTTGTACTTACCATTTATGCTTCTTATTCTTTTTACCTTTTCTCCCATTCTCCCCCCCTCATTCTTCCCACTGATAACCCTCCATGTGATCTCCATTTCTATGATTCTGTTCTTCTTATAGTTGTTTGGTTAGTTTGCTTTTTTTTTAGGTTCACTTGTTGATAGTTGTGAGTCTGTTGTCATTTCACTTCTCCTAGTTTTGATCTTCTTTTTCTTAGATAAGCCCCTTTAACATTTCAGATAATAAGAGCTTGATGATGAATGTCTTTAACTTTATCATATCTAAGAAGCACTTTATCTGCCCTTCCATTCTAAATAATAGCTTTTCTGGGTAGAGTAATCTTAGATGCAAGTCCTTGCCTTTCATGATTTAGAATTCTTCTTTCCAGTCCCTTCTTGCCTGCAAGGTGCTTTTTTTTTTTTTTTTTTTGAGAAATCAGCTGAAAGTCTAATGGGAACTCCTTTGTACGTAACTGTCTCCTTTTCTCTTGCTGCTTTTAAGATTCTCTTCTTATCTTTAATCTTGCTGTAATTATGATGTGCCTTGGTATGTTCCTCCTTGGGTCCAACTTCTTTGGGACTCTCTGAGCTTCCTGGACTTCCTGGAAATTTATTTCCTTTGCTAAATTGGGGGAAATTCTCCCTCATTATTGTTCAATAATGAAGGAGAAAACTTATTTTTCAAATAAGTTTTCAATTTCTTGGTCTTCCTCTTCTCCTTCTGGCACCCCTATGATTCAGATGTTGCAATGTTTAAAGTTGTCCTGGAGTTTCCTAAGCCTCTCCTCAATTTTTGAATTCTTGTTTCTTCACTGTGCTCTGGTTGACTATTTATTTCTTCCTTCTGCTCCAAGTCGTTGATTTAAGTTCTGGTTTCCTTCCTGTCACTGTTGGTTCCCTATATATTTTCCTTTATTTTACTTTGCATAGCCTTCACTTTTTCCTTTATTTTGTGACCATACTCAACTATTTCTGTGAGCATCCTGATTACCAGTGTTTTGAACTGTGCATCTGATATGTTGGCTGTCTCCTCATTGCTTAGTTATGTTTTTGGAGCTTTTATCTGTGCTTTCCTTCGGGCCATATTTCTTCATCTCTTTGTGCCTGTTAGACTGTAAGAGGTGGAGCCTCAGGGATTCATCCAGGTGGAGCAACCCTCTTCACTGCACTGTGGCACTGTATGTGAAGGGGGTTTTCAAGAGGGAATAATGCTGCTTGCTTGGCTCTTGGCCAGCTCTCAGTCACTTGCCCCAACTACCCACAAGCAAATTGGGTCCTTCTGGTGCTGATTCCAGGCAGAGTGGATTTTTGTACATTCTAGGACCCTATGGATCTCTCCAATGAACTTTCCTTGAGGCTGAGAGTTTCTCATGCCACCATAACCATCACAGATTTTTACAGCCAGTGGTTTTGAAGCTTTCTTTTCCAGAGCTGGAACCCTGGGTTGTGTGGTCTGTCTAGCTCTCAAGTTGTTTCTCCTTGTTTATCCCCACACAAAATGTGGGGCCATTCTGTCTTCCAGTTGCCACATTACCTGCCCAGTCCTCTAGCCACTACCTTGCTGCACATCTTCTCCACCCTGACTGCTCGTCTCCACCCCTCCTACCAGTCTGGATGAATGTTTTTTCTTTATCTCCTTGTTTGTTGTACTTCCATACAGTTCGATTTTCTGTCAGCGCTGGTTATTTTTTGTTTTTAAATTTGTTGTTCTCCTTCTTTTGGTTGTGCAAAGAGGCAAAGTATATCTACCTATGCCTCCATCTTGGCTGGAAGTCTGTTTTTGTTGTTTTTTTTAATTTCAGTCGCTGTATGTTTCAGTTCTAACATTTAAATTTGTTTCTTCTTCACACCTTCTTGTCCATTGTTGAGGTTATCTATTTTTTTAATTTGTTTCAAGACTATTTATAGCTGCCTGTCAAAGCATTTTTATGACAGGTGCTTGAAAATCCTTGTCTAAAATTTCAACATCTGTATCATTTCAGTGTTGGCACCCATTAGTCCTATTTTATCACTTAAGATTTTCCTTTTTCTTGGTATGTCAGCAATTTTGGACTATATCCTGGATACCCTAAAAACTATTTTCTCATACTCTGTTCCTTCTTGTATTTTATCAGCTAGTCAGCCTACTAGGTTCAAAATGCGTGCACTGGCTCACTCTTCTGTGTCACGGTTCATTTTATAAAGCCTCACAGTACTATTCTCTTCTACCCTAGTTGTGTGTTACCTAGAATGAATGACAGCAGTCAACCCTAAGTGGTGGTTGAGTGGTGGGTTGGAAGGTGGGAAACGTGGTTTATTACTTCAGGACAGCTACAGAAGACAGGGTTTTATGCACTAACACATCTGGTGGTGTCACCTTGTTCCTCCAGAGGGGATGGAATCAAAAGTCTCACAGGGCAGTGTTCCGTCCCGCGGAACAGTCAACGAGGGTCCCGAGTCTACCTGAAACGGATGTATAGGGATGGGACAAGAGGCGCGGAGAAAGGCAGCAANCGGTTCATTTTATAAAGCCTCACAGTACTATTCTCTTCTACCCTAGTTGTGTGTTACCTAGAATGAATGACAGCAGTCAACCCTAAGTGGTGGTTGAGTGGTGGGTTGGAAGGTGGGAAATGTGGTTTATTACTGCAGGACAGCTACAGAAGACAGGGTTTTATGCACTACACATCTGGTGGTGTCACCTTGTTCCTCCAGAGGGGATGGAATCAAAAGTCTCACAGGGCAGGGGTGCCCTCTCATTATTCCTGTGGTAGAGTGGGGGTTAGAAATCAGAATTCTGCCCACAGGAAAAGAAATGTCACCTCACTATGTAGGGTAAAAAACATGGAATTTAGAGTTCTTCCTGCAGGCTGTCAGAAAGGGGTGCTGCCTATGGAAGACAGGCTCATCCCCTGAGCCACACAGGGGAAGAGCATACCTCCGTGCTACTGCAAATGCATAGGGGAAGTCCCAGTTCATCCATAGGCCTAGCAAGGGTGCAAAATCTCAGCATTGTGTGAGAGGGGCATAATGAACAGAGTTTCACCCACACTCCCCTGCAGTGATACCCACTGGGGTAAAGGGTCACTGCATTTTTGCCATTGTGTTCTCTCAAGGACAGGCAGATATAGGTAAAGGTTTGTGCACTCTTGTGTTGCCCCTTCTTAATACTTTGTGCAAAAGAAAGCTGGTTTTTAGGGGCTTTTTCTGTGTGTACTTTTAGGCACCTCTGGGTTACAAGCTTCTTAAATACAAAGACACACACAACAAAAAACCAGGACCTCATGCTGGGTACTTTAAGTCCTAAGGTCCCCAACTAGTCTGCCTTTCACCACCTTTGAGTCCTCTGGTAGGTGGCTTATGTATTTTGTGCAGGGATTTTGTTGTGACTAGCAGGAGTAAAATGGAATGCACCTTGCCCAAAACTGAGGTATAGCCCCCTTAGATGGTTATGTGCAATTTCTAACTTTTTGCTCTTATGAACAATTCTATAATTCATATTTTTCCTGATGTATTAATTCCTAAATTTCTATAAGTACAAATCTTGTGTCAAAAAACACTACACTGCTAAGGTGCTTGATGTGCAATGTGTACAATGTAATGCCACACCCCTACCACTGCTGTTTAATGTTCTTTTTAATTTTAACATTGGCCAGACTAATACAGAGATCTTCCGTCCCTGGTTCTCTCCTTCAGTTGTTAATCTTGTCACTCTGCACTCAGCAGTCAGGCTTAAGCACCACAGGGCCAGGAGGTGTCCTTAAGCACCTCCTGGAGTCAGGGCTATTGTTTCCCCTCAGGCTACTGCAGCTTGGAGTAGTATACCTGAGCATGATGGCTGCTGCCTTTTGGGAGCTGACTCAGCACCAGGATCCTAGCATCTTCTCTCTCAGTTCTCTCTTCAAAGCCTCAGTCCTCAATGTCTCCTTAGGTATCACCAGCCCACTCTATCCCAACTTTTGCCAAAGCCCAGGGTAAGTGGCTGCAAATGAAAATTTGTGTGTTGGCCCATTAAATAATGATTATGTCTCCAGCAGTCTGTGTCCACAACCCT
The DNA here is from genome assembly GCF_014824575.4 of Sturnira hondurensis. Classification (NCBI taxonomy): domain Eukaryota; kingdom Metazoa; phylum Chordata; class Mammalia; order Chiroptera; family Phyllostomidae; genus Sturnira; species Sturnira hondurensis. The sequence continues at coordinate 15,255,459 of NW_028075471.1, forward strand.
GCTGATTTTCGTTGCTGTTGTTATCTTTGTACTTCTGGGGTTCTGTTGCTCTAGGCTAGGGATCCCAGCTTAGGGTTTAGAGCCCTTCCTTCTCAGGGGGGTTCAACCAGCTGCTTAATTATTCCTCTGGTGCTGCCTCCTGTGGCCACCCAGCCAGTCCTCTTTAGTCTCTACCACACTCCTTACCAAACAGGTGGTGCCAAAGTCGGTTCTTCTGTCTGTCCAGAGTTATATAGCTTCTCTCTGGCTATTGTTCAGTATTTTGTTCCAGGTGGTTTCTCCACAATTAAGTTGTAATTCCAGATTGACCCTGGGAGGAAGTCAATGTGACTTCCATTCACTCCTCTGCCATCTTAGCATCCTTAGCAGAGTTATTATACCTCTTGTTCACTTTTTTATTATTAATGATATTTTATTGTTGTCTACGTACAGCTTTTATCCCACCACATTTCCCCCATGCTTACCCCACCACTTTCTTCCACCCCTACCTCTCATCTTCACTCCTTCTCCTGTTTGGCTTTGTCCATGGGTCCTTTATATATGTTCCTTGATGGACCTTCTGCTTTTCTCCCTGGTTATTTCTCTCCTCTCTCCTCTCTGGTTACTGTAACTTTGTCCTTTATTTCAATGTATCTGGTCATATTTTGCTTACTTGTTTGCTTTGTTGATTAGGTTCCACTTGCAGGTGAGATAATATGGTATTTGTCTTTCTCCACCTGGCTTATTTCATTTAGCATAATGCTCTGCAGATCCATCCATGCTGTCAAAAAGGAAGGAGCTCCTTCTTTCTTTCTGCTGTGTATTATTCCATTGTGTAAATGTACCACAGTTTTTTGATCCATTCACTTACTGATGGGCACTTAGGTTGCTTCCAGCAGTTGGCTATTGTAAATTGTGCTGCTATGAACATTGGGGTACATAGGTTCTTTTAAATTGGTGTTTCAGGATTCTTAGTATATGGAATTACTGGGTCAAAAGGAAGTTCCATTTTTAGTTTTCTGAGAAAATTCCAAACTGTTTTCCACAGTGGCTGTACCAGTTTGCATTCTGACCAACAATGTACTAGGGTTCCCTTTTTTCCACAGTCTCCCCAGCACTTATTGTTTGTTGATTTGTTTTTGATGGCTATTCTGATGGGTGTGAAGTAGTATCTCATTGTGGTTTTAATTTGCATCTCTCTAATGGCTAGTGAGGCTGAGCATCCTTTCATATATCTCTGGACCCTCTGTATATCCTCCTTGGAGAAGTGTCTGTTCAGGTACTTTGCCTATTTTTTAATTGTATTATTTGACTTCCTGGAGTGTAGTCAGATATTCCACACAGCAATATTTTCACCAATATGTCCCCTAGAGCAAGGGACATAAAGGAAAGAATTTTTAAAAGGGGGACTTCATCAAATTAAAGAGCTTCTGCACAGCTAAAGAAACATCAGCAAAATGAAAAGGGAACCAACTATATGGGAAAATATGCTTGCCAATGATACCTCAGACAAGGGTTTGATCTCCAAAAGATATAAAGAACTCACTTTTCTACTGAGGTGTTCATCTTTTGTTATCTAGTTTGTACAAGCCTTGTTTATATGGTTATTAATGTTTTGTCTGTCAGTTTGTCCTTTAGTTTGGTTTGTGTAATTTTGCCTTGTACAGATTATACTTTTTATACAGTCAAGTCTATTAATTTTCATATATTTTTTTCTGTTGAGTAGAACAACCTTCCAGGTCATACTCTGATCCTGAATAGCCCCATCCCCAGTTTGGACTCCTTCTTTGCATTTGAGATGTCAGAAGGGAAAAGAGAGACCAACATATCTCTCATTAAATCACAGAAAGATGAATGGAGTAACAAATGGAAGAGATCTTCTATGCTAGCCTCTTGTTTAATCAGAAGTAAAACAAGGGCCCTCCAAAAACACACTGAAATCTCTTTTTTCTTCCCTCTCTCTGACCACAGCCCAAGTGCATACATCCCCAAATCACAGCTCTTTACACTGATTTTCTGTGGACTAAGTTTCTTTCCCTTGAGAGTATCAGACACTGCATCTTGAAAAATTCCCCTTCCCATTCCCACTCTATAGCTGTGCTCAAGTAGTGAATCAGGAAAAAGGGTGATTGAAATAGCACATGGCAGCATCAAATACAATTTTTTAACTTTGAGAGTTGCAAGAGTTGTCACTAACTTTTTCTCAAGCTAAGACTTAGTGGTTCTACTCTAGCTTCTTTACTGTGGCATTAAGAATCAGTGTCAGTCTTCTGACAGATATATAGCACTCATAAATGTTTAAATATCCCTAAGTATTTTCCTGGTTCCTATTTCAACCCATGCCCCAGTGAGCTGACCTAAGCAGTCTCCTCTATTGATTCGTGTGTGAGGGTATTTGAGAGAGAAATTGTGGAGGGTTTTATGTTTTCTTTTCAGTTATTGCAATGCTCAAATAGCAAGGGCATGATTTTATTTTCTATGATGTTCCTGAGTGTTGAACTTAATATATGTAACAAAGAAAGGGTAAAGACAAAATTCAAAAAGAGGGCAGAAAAGTTCTGGGACCCACACTAAATGACTGAGAATAGAATTTAGGGTTTGGAAGCAGAGGGCCAAAGTTCACTTACTTGCTCCCATTCCCTGATCATTATTATAGTTATTCAATTAATAATTGAGTATCCTGAACTATTTTGAAAACTCCTCATTAGAATCAAAACTGATAATTAAAGGATGGGTCGGGGACCCTATCCACAGAGAGCAAAGGCCCAAATGAAAAACGTGAGGAAAGTATTTCACATTCCTAATGCAAACCAGGCTATAAATATTCACAGCACAAAACTGGAGAGGAAAAGACAGAAGCATGAGCTTGCAAAGACAGGTTTGTTCACAGCCCAAAATCAATATTATAAAGACTGCCCACCATGCTTCAGTAACTGTCATCAATTATTTAAGGGCCTCTTTTGTTCAGAGTTTCTATTTACAACATTGCTTTGTAACTTTAAATGATCATTTCCTTTCACGTCACTGCTGGATGGGGGTTGAGTTTTTTACTAGATGAACTTGAAGAAGGGTGTTTCTGTGTATGTGCTGCATTTCTCATCTCAGCTCAGATTCATTTCAAAATACCTGTGTACTGTCTTTCTTTCTGGAGCTACTTCAACTTCCAATGGGCAGGTGGTACAGGCCCAAGACATTCACCCATCCATGAAGAGAGAACAGCATTTTCAACAATCTGCCACGTTGACAGCCAAGGTCAAGGGAAAGCTATGTTCCTTGAGTTGTTTCCTGAGTTTGCCCTAGCTATTTTCTCCCAAGTTCTCACTGACTTGGAAATGAGGAGAAAATACTTTGAGGTCTAGTGCTATTAGCCCCAATTTTCTGTCAGTTGTGTCCACTTAACCTTTACATCTGAGTTTTGAAGCAAGGGCTCAGTATGTTGTTCCCTTTCTATATAAGATGACTACTCAGACTACAAATTCTCATAAGAGAGGCACAACTTTATCACGAGCTAATTAATTTTTAGTCACAATGCTAAGAGTTTTGACACAAAATTGTTTTAAGAACTCCTGCAAGGTGTGTGTGTGTATATATATATGTATACACACACACACACACACACACACACACACATATATATATATATACACACATAATTATGCCCAGTTTATAAAGGTGTGAAGGGTAAGTAGCAGAGCTGATATGTGTTTGCCTCCTGGACCTGAATTTTTTGTCACTATTTCACAGTGCTCCCATAAACTCATAAAGAACATCATGTTCTTCCATTGTTGGAGAACAGGAATTGGCAGACTTCTCTGTAAAATATCAGAAAGTAAATGTTTTTAGCTTTGTGGACCATGTGGGCTTTGCCACAGCAACTCCACCCTGCTGTTGTATTGCAAAAACAGCCAGACCACACATGAACAAAGGCCATGGCTATGTCCCCGTAAATCTCTGTTTATAGAAACAGGAAGGATAGTTCTGTCCTTTGAGCTACAGTTTGGCAACTCCTAGTGTAGAAGAATTCACATGCTTTAGGTGCAACCATTAATAATGATTTACCTATTTCAGAGACACCCTAAAGGGTGACATTAGCATTGGATTCATCCTTGGTCAGTGGTTCCCTACAAGCCCATCACAAACAGTTCTGTGCAGAAACTTTTTCTAATCCTGGAAAATTTATCTATGAAATAGGCATTTTAGTGAGGTTGCTTGCATTGACACTTTCAGGAGTCAATTTCCAACCTGGAGCACTAACACATTCTTTCCAAAAATGGTATGACCAAGCATTTAAATAAGGGGAGATGGCCAAGCTGTCATAGTGTTGGACTGGGGAATGAATGCACAAGGACCCCCCACTGACTCTCTCCATCTGATGGTGTTGCCCTGGGAGAACAGGAGGTTGGTGTTACTGCAGTATTTCTTTAAAAGACCAAGGAAATCCATGTGACCTGCTGGGGTTGCATGTGCCCTCATGCGGCATCTGAGCAAAGATTCCACAGAGAAGGGCCAGCGGTCTGCCAAAGCACACAATGGTGTACACAACCTAAGAGCTGCTTCTAGTCTAAGTCCAACTACTGAGCAGTTCAATTTTTTTTCATTTTACCTTAGGCCCATAGTCTCCCTTAAATAAATAAAAAAGAATATAGTTACTCTTTTAAATTCATGTAGATATTCAATAGTGAATATTTTACTCAATTTTAAAATATTATCAGCATGACATTTCTTATCAGTGTATTGGCAAAGAGTGCAGATGCAGGACACAAACAGAACTGACCTGAGGAAGCAGGGCAGATACTGGCCAGACCCTAAAGCTAGCCCATTTTCCCGGCACCTACAACACTGTGTACATTATTCAAGGAACACTTAAAGTAAATCTACAATTTTATGTCTTTTAAGTGCTTCTTCATTGCATAATTTCCAATAGTAACTGTCTGTGTCAGTTTGGGCAAGTTTAATTTTAATGGGTCCTACATTCTCTTCTCTAAAATGGGAGTATTTATAAATCCTTCCAGATTGAGAAGAAAAATGGACTTATGTGTATAAGGGTAAATAATTTCCCCAAGAACTTTGCAGGGTCTTGGGAAGGTTCATTAAATGTCTGTCAAAAAAAGTGAACACAGTTCCACTTTTCCAAGGGCGAGCACTAGAAAAGTGTATATGGTTTTGAGCAGTTATAAAAATCTAGGAGGCTGCCAGTTTCCTTGGTGTGACTCAGGATGAGTCACCAGCCCTCACTGGGTATCTCCGTGTTTGAAGGTGTGAAAATACCCCTCAATACCTGAGGGGTCTCAGGTATTGAGACCACATGTGCCACAATCAGTGGGCCTAGTGCTGGCATGACTGATAACCTCGTGACTGCCTTGGTGTCTTTGTTTTAAGTTCTGGAAAACCTAAAAGAGTGCCCTATCTCCTTCCCTACAGAAAAAAGATTAAAAATGATAACATTAAAATGTTTCTCATGAAAGCCTCATTTCAGGGCTAACTTTTGAAAGAGGTAAAAAGTATACTCTGAAGCAATAATGAATGAAATAGCAGTTTGGTGTCTGCCATTTTCCCAAAGAGACCATTTAATCCCTGGAAGTAATTTCCACCCAAGAAATGTACCTCGAGGTGAAGCAGTGTCATTTTTACTTGATTTTATTTGGGGTACAAGATCAGATGTGTGGGAAAAAACTAAGACATTGTTTCACATACTATAAAATGTAGTTATTTTTTAACTTTCTCTTCTTGCAATGGAAGATCTTATACTAAAGGCAGCAAAGTATGGATAAAACATCATAAATGTGCCTAAGCTTAATTAAATCTCTCTAGATTTTATCTCCTTAATGCTACATAAGTTTGGAAAAAGAAATAGAGTAGCAACCTATATTTAGGTCTGAAGTTTTCCATATAGTTCACATCCCCAATATTAAATGTTATTTTTAAAGCAATTTTTCACTTTTGCATTTAAAATTTGCAAGCCTAGGATGTTAATTCAAGATGATAAAATAATCTCAAAAATTTATATATCATAATTCATCAGAAGAATTAACTTTTTACTTACTTATATGAGGGTAACAATTCTGGCAAGCATCCAGTCAAATTCGAACAAAATTTAGCAAACAAATGAATATCATTGATGTCAATTCCTTTGGCCAGAATATAATTAATGTAATTGTTACCAGTATAAACATTATAGTAATATTTACCCCATAATTGTGAGAGGACAGGAATAATTAATAGTATAGAAAGTATGTCTTGGCATTTTTTAATGTATAAAACCTATTCTGTACTACTATAGTAGTATGTTTTCATATCATTATGCATTTATAATCTGGATCAGTTGCTTCTATCTACATGACAGCTTCTGGAAATATGTGGGGAAATGTCTGCTACAAAATCATTAAACCAGAAAAATGACTCATATTTTACCTACATTTTATTTAAAGAAATAAAATGACTAACAAGTAGGGAAAGAGCTAAGTTAAGAATAAATTATTTACAGTCTAAAAATTCAGCATTTCAAGAATCCTATCTAGGAGTTAACAAAATATTTTAATATAGTTGACAAAAACTAGATCTAAGAAATTACCCTTGATCTAAGCAGAAACTATTTTATTTTTAAATGGTGTATCTCTATGACTACACTACACATTAGCCATAAAAATTCCAACAGGTTTTATTTCTTTTGTGAATATGTCATGATAGAACTTTGGTTATAAAATATCAGTATTTGCCTCCTTAGCACTCTGAAAAATGGTGCACAGGAAAAAATGGTGCACAGGAAAAAATGCTCACATTGTATTTTGCTAACCTAACAGTGGAACTTAAAATACGAAAACTTAAAATCATCAAAAGCAAAAATAAAATGCACACACATTCACTCCAATAAGTCCTACTATTCTTCAAAGTTTATAAAATAAATTTTCATCAGCAGGTAATCAGAGTTCGTCTGCAAATACATTTTGCCAAAATGTTTGTTATTTAGATCCCTCATAAACCTTAATTCAAAGGCTAAAGGAAAGGTTCAAAAGAGTAAAGATGAGGATGTGAAACCTATATTCACCTATATCCACAATCCTTTGTAAAAGAAAAAAAACTAAAGACCTTATATTCCTTCAGTGGCAATCCATTCTGAAGTCTGCAATGTGTTCCTCCAGGGTTTCTTGAAGGTATTTTCCTGGAGATCCAGAAAGGATGTCAGTTGTGCAGGAGCCCATGATTATAATTCAATGTAATAAAATATGAAGACGAGAGGGCTGGGGCAGTTATGTAAATGCCACTCCTCACAGTACCTATATGCACCTATGATTTTGCTGAAATCCAAGACAGTTTTCCCACATGGCCAGAAGGTAATCCAAACCAGAGAGCTTTGCATCCTGCTGCTTCCCCAAGACTGAAGCACACCTCTTATTTAACTGCTATTGGGTTGCCTAAAACAAATTATGTAAGTGAGCCTTCAATACCCCATGCCCATCAAAGATAATCCTTCCTGCCTCCAGACCTTTGTCTGTGTCATTGTGTAGAGTTTAGCATTTTGCACCTTTATCCATAACAAAACACACCAAATAAGTTATTCAAATTCTCCTTTACACTTCTTGCTTTTAGGTTGCAAAGAAAACATATTCTCACTTTGTATTTTGTAGAGTGGAAAAATCCCACAAGATTATATACATTCAAGGCCCATAGGGTTAACTAACACATGCTGATCATGCTTTGGTAATGGTGATAAAATTATTTTTCTAATGAATGCTGATTAAAATCAATCTGTGTCAATATCAAATATTGCCTTTGTTACTTTTTTAAATGTAGTTAACTTACATTTTTAAAACATGTTATTTTATAGAACTGCTATATTTACTGGAAACATATACCCATTAAAAACTTTATTGTTGTTTTTCACATTTTTAAACACCCCAGGAAATTACTAAAAATTTAAGAAAATAGATCAGCAGTTTCTATTGTTTGATTTTATAGATTAGATCATCAACACACCAGCCAGAAGAGAAAAATAAAACCTTAAAACTTTAACTAACATGTCTTCACCATGAAAATATTTTCAAAGTAAATTATATTCTTTAACAGCATAGTCATCATGTCTGGTCTTTAGATAGAATCAGATATTTACCCAGCTCCCACATTCACTATTAACTGACAGTGGCCTTCAGTTATGTATTCTGCAATGTAATTGCTCTTTTGTTGGTGTTCAAATACTGCAGCAAACCAAACAAAAACCCTCTCTGTCCTCAAAGAGCTGTCCTGGACGAGGGCTGGCAAACTTTCTATGTGGACTGGACAGCAAATATGTTCACCTCTGCTGGCTTCATAATCACTGTCTCAAATACTCAACTCCTGCCTTCACACCACAAAAGCAACATAAGCAATGTAATACATAAGCTAGTGGGCACAGCTTTGTTCTGATACATTTTATTTATGGACACTGAAATTTAGATTTCATATAATTTTCATGTGTTATGAAATATTATGTTCTTCTTTCAAACATTTAAAAATGTACAAGACATTTTTAGCTCACAGGCCATATAAAAAGAGGCCAGAAGTGGGACTGGGCTGCTAAGCCATAGCTTGCTGATTCCTCTTCTAGAGGAAAGGACTGGACAAACAGGCAAATGAATGGTATGTCAGAAGGTGGCTTGTGCTATGGAAAAAAGTAAATCAGTATAATGGAGAAAAGAGTGGAACAAGGAAGGTAGAAGGCTAATGTTTTATAGAGGACTGTCGGGGAGATATTTGAGAAGACAGTTGAAGAAGGGGAGGGAGCTTAGACTGTGTGGGGGAAAAACTTCTAGGAGGAGAGAGAAGTGAATGCAAGGGGGACCCAGGCCAATCAATGCACAGAATGTGACCTTTCTCTGACTGAGGTGCAAAGATGACACAAGGAACATATGGCAGGTGCCACTTAAAGGAACCACTTTGACTGAAGTGATGAAAGGCAATGCCAGCAGGACTTGTGACAAATAGGATGAAGCATGTGACATAAATAGAAATCAGTCTTTGGCTTGAAAAACCTGACTGAGTTGGTCATTTTCTGAGATGGAGAGAACTGTCTCTGTGTTTCTTCATGTACTAAATGTAAAAACAGCACCTGCTCCCCTCAGCTGCAATGAAAAGTGAATGAAGTAGTAAACTGAATGGCATGGCCCAGGGCCCAGCATGTGGTTAATACTCAGGAAATGGTGCCTCTCTCCCCGGATCATCATGCACCTGTATATGACCTAACAGTGATTATAGCCAAGTACTGGTCTAAATCCAGGATGTAATTCTCAAAAGCATCTTATTTAAGGAAGCTCATTCTCCATGCCCTGCTCATTTGGGAGCCTATCTACACTAAAAGTTGGTAAAGATACTTTAGGATTTATTTTTCTGTAAAATGTTGATTTTGCTGATTATATAGGGAAATTCCATTGTTATTTTGGAATTTTGGGGGGTAAAGATTGCTAATATGCCGATATCAGCTCCACTCTCTCATGGCAAATTACCCTGAGTATTTTATGCGCTGGCTATGGGAACAATGGAAGACAAGATTTCAGGGGAAAGAAATCTGACCTGAATCTGAAAAGATAAGTGGAATTTGAGAAGAGATGAAGAAGAAAGCAGTGGGGCATGGAAACACATAACCTATTGGGTGAGTGGCAATGAAGGCCCATCCCAAAATGAATGCATACACTCTGTGTTTTCTACCTGTTACAAGTGGGGATCCATTAACAGTCTCTCATCAAGGAGGAACCTGAGCAGAAAGCAGGTGGCACAGAAGGCAGAGTATAAGCCAAATGAAGGTGAGAACAATGAGCAGTTGGGGAAGCCAGAGAAACCAGTGCTTCCCATATATAGCTTATCCATCAGAATCAACCTAGCAACTTTGTGAAAGTGTGATTTTCTAAGCCCCAACGCACACTTACTATACCAGAAAATCCTAGAGGTAAGGCTCAAAACAGTGCATTTTTTAGCAAGTTCCCATGATGATTTTTCTGTAGCCACTGACACCAATAAATTATTATGACATAGTGTCAAAAGAGGATGAGGGTAGCTCAAGACAGCAACCCAGGAGAGAGAGAGAAAAAGATCCTTTACATAGTCCATTTAGGACAACCCAGAAGAACTTGTTCACCTAAGATTTTGAGGTTGATGGAGAGGTTGAAGAAAGACCCTGTTGTTTAAATTTCTAATTCCTATCTCTAGTTGTCCAATGTAAAAAATTGAAAACACTTAGATACTTAGTGGTAACCTTGAAGAACAAAATGAAGAGAATCAGGTGGGATGCTCACAAAGAGCTACTAAAAATATACTTTCTCTAAAGCAGGATTTTCCTATCCCAGTACTACTGCCATTGGAGGCCAGGTAACTCTTTGTTTGGGGGGTCTCCTGTGCATTGCAAGGTGTTCAGTAGCGAGAGGCCATATCCTCCTCCTTCCCAGCATGTGACAACAAAAAATGTCCCCAGACACTGTCAAATATCCCCTGGAAAGCACAATGCCCCTGGTTGAAAACTATTGATCTAAAGATATAGTTCTTCACCCTTAGTAAAAATTGCAAAATTTAACAAATCTAAAGGTTCTTAAAATTCAATATGGATTTTACTTCCATTTTCAAATAATAAAAAGCCCTCCCAAATGGTTGGCTTTCATGCTAAGAGGACATCAGGCACTTGTGAGGAGCCTTGATATTGCACAGAGAATGCAGTAAAACTCAAAATTGAGGAAATGAAAATGAAGGCGGGATGACAGAGAGAGCGTTATATTTTCCCATGAGAAGAAATTGCTGTACACTCTCTGGGGGCCTGAAAAACTACACGGGTAGAATAAACTCAGTGCCAACCTTTTATAATCAGGAAAGACAAGATGACTGATTAGGGAATTGTCCCCTCTCATTTTCCTATCTTCATCTTAAGGCTCATCTAAAATCTCAAGTTAACTGCTAACTCTTTCTATATTTTCATTTAAATGGACAATAAAATTCTGACATAGGTGACTTACTAATCATACTTTTTAGCCCTTCCATGTTTTGATGCTGTTGTGTGTGAACTATCTAGGGAAAATGGAAACTATTTTGTTAAGTAGTTAATATCCCTCATCTAGGGAGGCCATTGCTCTACTTTTGTAGGTCTCTGTCTCACCTGCCATGTAAGGTCAGCATTGATTTTAAGAAAAAGAAATAGTTTCTGTGGGCACCAAGCTCTGCACAGAAGCCAGTCTCAGCTCCACAGACGAATTTACTGTAACTGCATAAGATCCATAAAAGACAGAAAATGTTTTATGCAGTACAAGTTATACTGACTTGGATTAATAAAGGAAACAAAGTTTTATTACTTCAAGATTATTCTCAGGTGGCGTATCACTAAAAAAAAAAAAGCAGCTAAGTATCATGATATCTTAGGGAACTGCATTATGTTTCTACAACTTCTTGAAGTGCCGAATGAAATGTCACTATCATTGAGGATTTAGCTGGAGCAAACTCATATCCCTAGCACACAGAGCCAAAATGCCCCTAATGATTTGCTTCCTGCAAATGCCCTCTCTAACTGCACATAAATAGAGAGGAAGTGCTGTAGCAAGAGGCTACTTAGACACATTCTTTTCTGGAACACAGTTTGCTTGAGCTCATGGTCTTGTTTCATATTTATCTGTAAAAATCAATACAAGTATAATCTTCCAAAATGTTATTTTTTAGTTTATAAAAAATACAATAAAAAATTTATCAATGATGGATTTAAGTAAGACCCTAGATCACTGGTAACTAACAAAAATTTTTATTTCAGAAGGGGTTAGGGAAAATGGCTGAAAGGGACCAGTGGGAACAGAACAGTGTAATTGTATTAAGGCAGGGTTTGCTTAGCAAGCACGCTGGGTTTACATAGATAGGAAGTGAATTGGGACTAGCTTAGAGAAGGGGCCATAGAAATGATGGGAGTGTTAACCTCCTTCTTCCACCAACAATGACTCCATGAACTTCCACTGTCCTGGATATAAAATATTACATCAGGCCATTTGTCTTAGTCACCTTGATAGCACTAACAAGGACAAATTAGTTAATAATTACAATTAATGTTGAAAATAGTCTTTATTTTGAAAATATGTTTTAAATAAACAATAAGGATCTTAATCTGATTTAATATACTATCACAAATTCTGGGTATAATGTCAACAAAAACTTACATTTTCTTTAAACTTTATTAACAATTGTTATTTTATTTTTATAGTTTTGTTTTAATGTTATGTTTTTTTTTTATGTAGAATGTGTACCTTTTTTAAATTTATTTAATTATTTTTCAAGTACAGTTTTCTGTCTATTACTCCCATCCCATCCTAATGTCATATTAATGGTACATATAATCATTTATTTTGTAAGATTATATTTATTACAATATCTTGCACACACATTTGAGAAAATTCACCTGCTTTTGACCTCAGTGGTTGGAAATGAATGATAACTCTGTTTAGTAACTCAAAATACTCTTAAAAAGAAAAATATAAGCAAGATGAGTAGCCATTCAAGACATATTTCTTTTTTAAATTTATTTAATTACTTTTTTCCCAATTTTTTTATTTAATTATTTTTCAAGTACAGTTTTCTGTCTATTACTCCCATCCCATCCCACCCCCCATCCTCCCCCCTCCCTCCCATTTCCACCCTTCTCAGTTACTTTTCAAGTACAGTTTTCTGTCTATTACTCCCATCCCAACCCATCCCCCATGCTCCCCCCCTTTTATTTCCACCCTTCTTAGTTGTTGTCCATGTATCCTTTATATTTGTTCCTCTAAATCCCTCCCCTATTTCCCCTGAAATTCCCTCCCCTCTCACCTCTGGTTGCTGTCCCCCTGTTCTCTATTTCAGTGTCTTTGGTTATATTTTGCTTGCTTGTTTGTTTTGTTGTTTAGGTTCCTGTTAAAGGTGGGATCATATGGTATTTGTCCTTCAACACCTGGCTTATTCCACTCAGCATAATGCTTTCAAGTTCCATCCATGCTGTTGCAAAGGGTAGGAGCTCCATTTTTCTTTCTACTGAATAGAATTCCATTGGGTAAATACACAATAGTTTTTGATGCATTAATTTACTGATGGGCACCTAACTTGCTTCCAACATTTGGTTATTGTAAGTCATGCTGCTGTGAACATTGGGGTGCATAGGTTCTTTTGGATTGGTGTTTTAGGGTTCTTAGGATATAATCCCAGCAGTGGAATTGCTGGGTCAAAAGGCAGGTCCAATTTTAGTTTTCTGAGAAAATTCCATACTGTTTTCCATAATGGTTGTACCAGTCTGCAATCCCACCAACAGTGGACTAGAGTCCCCTTTCCCCCCAACCTCTCCAACATTTGTTGTTTATTGCTTTGTTTATGATGACCATTCTGACTAGTGTAAAGTGGTATCTCATTGTGGTTTTAATTTGCATCTCTCTGATAGCTAGCAATATTGAGCATCTTTTCATGTGTCTCTGGATCCTCTGTATGTCCTCCTTGGAGAAGTGTCTGTTCAAGTCCTTTCCCCATTTGTTAATTGGGTTAGTTCAAGACATAGTTCTTAAAAAGCTAAAGCTCAGATAGCAACCAGAACTAAAAAGCCACTTCATTACAGTGTGTTTAACTCTAATAATCCCAGCATAGCCTGTTTTATAAGTTTTCACTAAAAAAAATAGTCAATGAGTCATTCATCAGGTTCCGGGACTACCAAGGCAAACAAAAGCAGACATGGGCTCTGACTTCACAACTGTCCCTTACACAGAAAGCTCTAAGTGTTACACATACACATACAAGCTGACCCTTGAACAACATGAGTTTGAACCATGTGAGTCCACTTACATGCAGATTGCTTTCAATAACTACTTATACTTCTTTCTACCATAGCTGGGAGTCCACAAATACAGAGGGATAACTGTATGAATCTATTTACACTGTTTTATATAGAAAGTTGAGCATCAACAGATTTTGTTACCCACAGGGGACATGGAACTGATCCCTAGCAAATACTGAGGAATCACTTAAATTTGGGGGGAGTCAAGCTATATGTGAATTTTTGACCACACAATGATGGTCAACTTGTTCAAGGATCAGTCAACTTGTTCAAGGATCAACTGTACACCAATTGATGTAAAATATAACCATTATAAATGCTCAGAGATAAAGCATCCTTTGAAGAAATGATGGTGAACTAGAAAAGGCAGGAAGCACATTCTGTGAAGAGCACACCTTGCACCTGCAAATGCACCACACAGAGTGAGAGGCACTAGGAGCAGAAGAGATGGCAGAAGCAGGCAGGATGAAGGGGAGGGAGCCTGCCAGTTTATTTACTGAGGGCCAGACAGGCAGGGCTACTGGGCTGCAGAGCCATGGAGAAGCCATTAGAAAATCCAGGGATGGACTAGCTTAAAAGATCTGCATTTTGCAAAAAATGAACATAATCATTGGATGGAGAACAGACTGGAAGAAAGCAAGACTGTATGTGAGGCAGCACTCAATGGTGGACTTGACAGAGTAGTAAGTACAGCAGTGCAGAGGGATGAAGGAATTTGGGAGTGACAATTCCAAGGACATAATAATGGACTGGATGTGGGAAGATAAGGAAGAAGTTAGATTTCTGGCTCAAGGATTGGGTAGACAGTGGCATCGTTTCAGAGACAGAGACAACTGTAAGGAGATCCATTTGCAGAAGAAAGTTTTGACTTGTAAGACCTGAATTACAGTCTTCAACATTGGACCTTCTATAGGCATGGATATTTCAACTTTAGTAGAGCACCGTACAAGGATTCTTGCCATACTGTTTTGATACATTGGCTTGTTGACTCTTGTAAACCTTTACTTTCAATCAGGCTCATGAAGGACTTGAAATGAATCAGGCTTGTGAAGAACCTGAAAAAGACCAGTAGCCCTGCCTAAAGTAAGGAGTTCACCTACCACATCCCTGCTCAATAAAACCTGACATAGTGATACTGGGAAAAGGACTTTTCAGAAAGGTCAAAGTCACAGATTGGGTGGCATTGCCCATGTCAGTTTGCCAGTATAACAAAATGCCGTCTTCTTGATGGCAGGCTAAAACAAAGAAGGGACTGATAGTTAATGGTGCTGAAGTTATGCATTACAGTTGTTTTGTCTATACTAGCCTTTGTAGTTTTGACTTTATTGCCACTGCTACAGGATCAACCTGAGTTATCTGGCAGCACTTTACAATCCTCTCCTTCCAAAGAAGGATTAATCTGATACCACCATTTCTGAATCACGATGAAAACTAGAAAACAAAGGCCAAATATTTATGATACTGCTTCTTCCTCTGAGTATGAACAACATAAAGCTCAATATTGATCAGTACACTGGCTTTGATGATTATAATATACATAGTGAGATCTCAAACTTTGGGATAGGCCTGAATGGGTTTGAACTTGGCTGTACTACTTTTTACAAATGACCTTGAACCCATTGTTTAACTCCTCTCCTCCTCAGTTTCTTCATCTGTAAAATAGGGGTAAAAATAGAACCCTGCCATAGGATATGGAGGATAAAGCTAATTTGTGTGACAGTCTTGACTGACTTTGGGCCACTTACATTCTCAGAAAATGTTAGCTATTATAATGATCTTCATCTTTGGCTGTAGGTTGTATAATAATAGTGCAAAGTTGTCATGTTTGATGCTTTTTGTTGTTCACACAAAGACTAAAAGCTGTCAGTGTTTTCATCACATGTGGTACTCATCTCTACACCCTTTTCAGCAAGTGCCAAGCACTCTACTCACATGCCCACATTCTAGATGCACTCACTCACTTGTGAATTCACTGTCTCCCATACCTTACCATGCCCATAGCAGTTGAGCAATAAAAAGATTTTTGTTTTATCCCCACGAAGCAGGAACTGGCACCCCAGTTTTCTGAGTTTGGAGGCAAAAGAATAGAAGTGAAGGAACCACTATCAACTTGGCTGATTATTCCCACAGATTCAAAGAACAAAAACTATTGGACTGACTGTTAAAGGTGAACCCAGCCGATAGGCTGGTACAGGACAAAGCATTGGAGCTGGGGGCTTGGAGGGTAGAGGCAGAGAGAAATGGAGAGGATCTTAGCCCTGTTTTTCTTGTTTAAACAGCAATGCTAATAGAAAAATATCCTCCAATGCATTTCACTCAAAATACTACTTCCTGAGAAGTCTGAAACTCAAGTTCAAGCAAATCTTTATAAATCTGAATAGTTACTTTTTCTTGAGGGTCAGGCATTCTGCTAATTGCCTCCATGCATTTTTAAATTTTATTTTCACTGCAAATTTGAGGTTAGAAATTGATATTTTCTTGCATTCTGTAGAGAAAAGAACACTGAGACCCAGACATATTACATGACTTGCCCAAAATCACATAGTTTGAAAACTATCAAGCAACACTGAATGAAAACAGTCTGATACCTACAGTCCATGCTCTAACTTTTAAATACATGGTGAGCAAAAGCAGGTCTACAATTGTGAGGATATGAAACACAGACTTTATATTTGTATTATCATTTATTAATTTTTATGTTTTTCCATACAAACAACTATAAACCAACTTTTGATCACCCCTGTAGATTACCCCTCCCTCATACCAGGGAACCTGAGTAGGAACAAGTCCTTGTATAGAATCAGTGACAACAGTAGGTAATACAGCAAGCCAGTACCTGCAAACTCCTCTCCCCTCAAATAAATGAAGTGTGGCACAATGACGCCACAAGATGAGTTCATTATCAGCTGAAGTGGCCAGATATTGTGTCTACCCAGATGCAGAAAAGTGGTCACAACTCCTGATTCTGGCCAAATCCTGAGCTACTATATCATCAGTCCCATCAAAACCAATAATACCTGAGTGAGGCTGACTTGTGATGAAGATAACTATTTGCTATTTAAATCAGAAGATGCTAACACTGAAGAAGGAATATAGCTAAATGGGTTATTTATTTTGTCAGAATTTAATACCAGATTTGAGTGGATGGACACACTGAGGTGAAGTCTGAGGAAATTTATTCTTTTCAGCCCCAAATATCGCAGTAATCTCATCTTTAGACCAAATAGAGTTTTGTCATTTTCAAAGCACTTTTACCTACTATTCCTCTTTTGATTGTCCCAACAACCTTCAGAAGGGGAAGCAGACGGTACCAGAAATAAACACCAGAGGAGTTTAAATAAATAAGAGAGGAGGTACTAGATTTTAATGCTCTCTCTCTCTACCAGGCTTTCTTCTAAGCCACAATCTAAAACAATAGTTTAAATTAATAGGTGCTTCATGGCATCTGCCCATATTTATAGTGCAGACCACTCATTCATAATTTTCTGACTATCTTGGGCTGATCTCAAGTGGATATAAAGATAAGTAAGAGATGGTTCTCAACCCTCAATTTAAAATACCATCTGCAGGACTCAAGAAGTTTTATAAATGTTGACCAAGTTTAGTTATATTTACACAGAGTTAAAACTGAATTTAAAGTATCTTTTTTTAATCTTTAAAATTGTTTCTTAGGCACTTGCTTTCATTCATCAGGGGGAACTATTGTCTCATGAGTGGAAGTGGTGTCAGAGCCACATGGAAGAGTCAGAAGAAGCCTTGATAGACAGGTGGTTAGTGACCTGTCCTGGTGAAAGCAGGAGAAGCTGTGGGGCATTGAGCGGCCAACCTGGAAACCAGTAGACCCATGTAGCCTAAGGGAGGGGTCACCAAGGATGCCCCCCCGCTACAGGACACCAGCTAAGGAGGATGGCCTAGAAAGCAATCTTTAGAGGTTCTCAAGGTCAGTTTAAGATTGGATTTCATTCTCTAAACAGTAGAGAGCCATGGAAAGTTTGTGGACAGGGCAGTTCAGTAAGCAAGGGAAATCTCTGTACCTGAAAGTGTGAATCTGTCAGGGGATTATAAAATGATTCAGGCAGAAAGGAGTCTGAAAGAGAAGTGTGAGTGAGGTAAGAAATCTGGGAATAAATTCTTTGCAGAGGGAATAGAATGAATTGCATTATCTCAGCTTCACAGCAGAAAAATATCAATGCTTCTTCAGTAGACATATGGGGACCAAGATAATTCTGGTGCCAAACTCTAGAAAAGAAGCTTCAGGGGAAAATGACAGATTCAGGCATCCATCACAGAAAAAAAAGCCAATTCTTAACTATAGAAAAGAATATTATTGGCCTAGTATTTTGTTTAGAAATTTAAATTTAATTTATTTAAGTAAATTTTAAAAGTATATACAATCAAGCTCTTGTAAAATTATTTACTAGTTTTCTTTCATTTAATTGGAAAATGTTAAGTGATTTTCTAAAGACATTTCACAACAGCCTCCTTAGCAAACTTCCTTGAAATTTAAAATATTTCTATTTTCTTAAATCCTTTTCATCTTTTGTAAAAGAATACATTGAGTGAGGTGCTCCTAGAAGATACTTTATCCAAGATGAAACTTCATTGTGAAAGACTTGATAGTAAATGTCCTTTCAGAAAAGGCAAGCATGATAAGATACAACAGCTAAAAATGTTGCAAATTTCTTTATCAGTTAAAAATTGATTAAGGAACTCAGTTAGGTGAGAATCAGCCAAGAGTATGACCCAGGGGTGAATAAGGTGATTAAAACCAGGAAGTTGCAGCTTTGAGTGTGTACTGAGCCAGGCTAAAGCTGACAGAAGTATGATTCTACTAAAATAACTTTTTTTAACTTTTTAAATTGTTGTTCAAGTAGAGTTGTCTCCATTTCCCTGCCACCACTGCCACCTACTACAGCCTTCCCTACTTCCCACCCTTGATCCTATCTCCTTTGGTTTTGTCCACGTGTCCTTTATGTTCCTGAAAACCCTTCTTTTTTTCCCCATTATCCCCTCCAACCTCCCCTCTGGTTACTGCCAGTTTGTTTTTAATTTCAATGTATCTGGTTATATTTTGCTTGCTTGTTTGTTTTGACTTAAATATAAGTTGTGACAACATAAAAGTCCTAGAGGAGAACATAGGCAGAAAAATCTCAGATATTCCACATTGCAATATTTTCACCGATATGTCCCCTAGAGCAAGAGACATAAAGGAAAGAATAAACAAATGGGACCTCATCAAATTAAAAAGATTCTGTACAGATAAAGAAAACAACATTAAAATGAAAAGAGAACCAACTGTATGGGAAAACATTTTGGCCAATGATACCTCAGACAAGGGTTTGATCTCCAAAATATATAAAAAACTCACACAATTCCACTCCAGGAAGACAAGCAACTCAATTAAAATATGGGCAAAGGACTTGAACAGATACTTTTCCAAGGAGGACATACAGAGAGCCCAAAGACACTCGAAAAGATGCACATAATACTAGCCATCAGAGAGACACAAATTAAAACCACAATGAGATACAATTTCACATCATTGAGAATGGCCATCATAAATAAATCAACCAACAAGTGCTGGAGAGGTTGTGGAGAAAAGGGAGCCCTAGTGCACTGTTGATGGGAATGCAGACTGGTGCATCTGCTAAAATAACTCTTGAGAACACCTATCCACTAACCTGACTGACCCTTGTCTCCACAGGAAAATAAGTTTCTAGGAAGCATTTTTTTCCTGTTACAAAATACCATAATACCCTTTTAACAAGAATGTGTCTTGTCACTTCTATTTTGAAAATAAAAGTCTTTACAAACAGACAGTAACCATAGGGGAGGTTGGAGGTGATAAAGGGGGAGGGGAAGAAGGGTTTTCAGGAACAACTCTAAAGGATGCACCACACAGACAAAACCAAGTGCTGGGGGGGGTGCATGGAAGCAGGAGAGGGAGGTGGATATGACTAGGGTAGGGGTAAGTGGTGGGGGGTAAATGCAGACAATTGTACTTGAACAACAATAAAATCATTTTAAAATAAAATAAAATAAAATTCTTTAAAAAGCCTAATGCCTTCTTAACTTACAAAAACATAAAGATGCTAACCTGTAATAAATATCTAGCTTTATGCTGAAAGGAAGAAAGAAGACAGTGAAGCCCTGGTTTTGTGGTAATGACTCACTTTCTGTAATGTTCTAGGTGAAAATGTAATGTGCCAAAGAGCTATTTTGCTTCTAGTGTATTTTCTATACTCTCTGATGTCTAAAATAGATTTATGGTTTGTTTGTTTTTTTTCTAGCCCTCATCCCAAATAAATACCACCCATTAAGCATGACACAATACGTATTTAGATAAGCTCACCTTTGAATAAGACTAACAAGGAAAAAGCTCATTTCTCAAGAGTTTGTCTCTCATTTGTTGATTTAATGTAGTTTTACTTATACAGAGTTTAGACTCTTCCAAAAATTAATTTTTACACTGACACTATGGATGGAAAGATTAAGAAAACATGTTACTGGAATATATGTAGTCTAGAAAATGGAAATGGCTGCCAGAATAGTCTCTGATATTCTAATGTATTTTGCCTTTAGCTACATTTGCTCTTACCACTGCTAGTTCAAGATGCTCACAATGTTCTCTAAAAATTAAGCCATTTATTAATATTTAAGACCACTAGATGGAATCCCTCATCAATTTGTATTTCTTGTTTTTCAAGACAAAAAGCTATTCCAACCTCACCTAGTAACTTGCATAAAAACAGTCGTTAATGAAAAGGTCAGGCCATTTTCCCAACCCACCAGATTGCTTATGACTCAGTCAGACCAGTTTTCCAACCCATTGGACTTCTCATGATTCAGTTATCCCAACTCACTTGGTAGCCCTCGGCTTCATCAAAACTCTCTCTCAACTCCCACAATAGACGTCTGGCATGAGCCATAATGGCAGGTGGTCAGACTGATAGGAGACTCAAGAGTTGGGAAATTTTTGTTGAAAGTAAGTAGTTATAAGCCCAGTAAGTAATGCACATGTTAAAGCTATTGTTTCAGAAACTACAGATAAGGCCCAATCTGGGTCCTGGGAGAGACAGCCTACCTCCTGGGGAACTGCTAAAGATTACTGCCTGGGGACAAGTGGAGACATCTGGGCCATTGTGTTCCAGGGAGAGACAGATGACCACCTGTCCACAGTAACAGCTATCTGCCCAGGACAAGAATGCTGCAGTTTCTTTCACCTAATTCTTCCTGAATTTCAAAGCCCCTCACCATATCTTGTTTATTCCCTGTTATAAAAGTCTGGCTTGGAAAGAAAATATAAGACATTTTTTAGGGTGCAAACCCGCTATCTTCTAAGATCACTGGCCATCTGAAAAAAGCACCCATAAAAATTCAATCCCTGTCTGCTTACTGGATTTGGTATGTGACAGGCAGCACAAGTACCAGTGTCTTTTCTGGTTTCAAGATTTACCTTCCTGTACCTATCAGACAAAAATGAGAGGCTGACCTAGTTCATCAGACCCCGTTAAACTCTGGTTTGTGAAAATACTATGAATCCATGATAAACGTCATGCCACCACCAGATCAGGGTCTTCCTCTGTGCCCCACTGTGGGCAATTCCACAACCTGAAAGTTTGTATCCTCTCTTTACTTCTCTCCTCTCCTCTGCTTTCCTTTTCCCAATTCCCCCCTCCCTCCCCATCCTCATCCTCCTCTTCTTCCTCTTTCCCTCCTCCTCCTCCTCCTTCTTCTTCTTCCTCCTCTTATCTATCATCTATCTGTCTATCTATCTATCTATTTCTATTTCTATCTCTCTCTCTGACATATTTTGTCCTCTCACAAATCTTCAGCTATTTTATATGAACTTATTTTGTAGTGCTGATCCCTTTCTTATTGGTATACCCTACTTCAAAGTTCCAGAAAGTAGGAATTTATCTCAAAAATGTATTTTATCCAAAGTCTTTAAAATCAATGGCTCTGTTCACACCTCCAGCCTCATATTCTGCCATTTCAAAGCCAGATTCCTAAGTGGCCCCACTCATTCTCATTCAGTTCATTCAGCTGCAGTGCCTCATTCCCTCCTACTTGATAAAGTCACACCATTGTTTCCCATGGGCACCATCCCAGACCCTTTCTCTGACCTGCCCAGAGCCCTTGATTTACTAGAATTTAATTGTCTATCTTTCCTAGTAAAGTGTGGGTTCCTTGAAAGCGGGACCTTAGTCTATTTATCATCCTTTCCCCAGCATCTAGGACATACCAGGCACAAAAGTACTAAATTAAAAGTTGATTGATGAACCAACACATGCAAGGCACACATTCTTCCAGCTCACAAAGTGCTTTTGCAAAGTGCACCTTGCTGTCATTCACCTGTCTGCCACTGAAAAAACTCAGAAAACTTCTTCATTTGTAGGTGGCATAGAAACCACATTCAGAAAGAAAGAAAGCCTTGAGTAATCATGTCTGAAACTTGTCACACAGTCAGAAAACCACAGAAGTTGTTTATAATACAAATAGTAACTCTCATCCTAAACTAAGCAAATTCTGACATCTGAGAAAAGAAACTCAGGTATCTTCAAAAGAAAAAAAAAGCTTTAAAAAACTAACTGCCTGCCATTTCTAGAGAGGAGAGGGGAGAGAATCACAGGGGAAAAGGGGAGGGACTCACATGAATAAGTATAAAGGACACATGGACAATAATTAAGGTGGGGGGCGGAAAGGGGAGGGAGATGGGGAGCACTGGGGGGGGCAGGGCAGGGAATATAAAACAGAAAACTGTACTTGAATAAGAATTAAATAAAAAAGAAAACAATTTATACTATAAGGAGTATAAATTCTTTTTGTTTAGTTTCAGTTGAGCCTAAAGAAAGTTCAGAAAGTGACTGGTGAGGAATAAAGTTTACTTAAAAAAAAAAAGTAACTGCCTGCCATTTCTAATCTTTTATCTTATTAATCTTTTAAAAAAGATTTTATATATTTATCTTAGAGAGGAAGGGAAGGAGAGAGATAGAGAAATATCAGTGTATGGTTGCCTCTCGTGCATCCCCTGCCGGGAACTGAGAACTGGCCTGCAACCCAGGCATGTGCCCTGACTGAGAATCGAACCGTGATCGTGTGATTCACAGGCCTGTGTTCAATCCACTGAGCTACACCAGCCAGGGCCATCTTATTAATCTTTTTTAAAGCCAGTGTTTAGAAAGCATTCACTTTGACAAAAAAATTAAGCTTCATTGTACTACTCATTTACCTCATTTTACCATAAAACCACTCAGCATTATCTCTATGGAGATGTATTTTGAAAAAGTGTAGAATGCAGTTCCCACCACTAAAGATCCTTGCATAGGCCAAGAGAAGAGTCAAAGGAAAATGCTTACCAGCTAAACAGTTGCCTGTTTTAGGGCCGAAATAAGGACAGCCTCAATCAAATAACTCCCATGCCTTCTCCCAAATCCCAAATGTGTATTAAAGACACATTTCAATAACTCAGGGAGATTCACAAATTAATTATAACAAAACAGCTTGGTGGGGAAAAACAGCAATTCTCTCCCTATTTAAATAATAAAAGCTATGATTTTTGTGGAAAATCAATGAAAATGCCAGATAAATATCTGTGGTGTGAATTAACAAAATGCATAAGGATGGTCCAATTTCTATGCCAACATTAATTAGCGCCTGCTCTAACATGTTCTCTCCTTTGTTTTAATTTAAATGTAAATTCAAATGAATTTTGTATTTCAGGTCCTCTATTCTTATTGACAAATAAGATAAGAGGAACATATCAGCAGAGACTAGGTCTTCCCATAAGCCATTAGCAGCATGATACTGCATAATTATTATGGGATAAAGATTAAACAGTAAAGCTAAAAAGCCCTAATAAAAACATATTCAGATAAGGACTAGAACATCAGGGGGATGTGAAAACAGATATATATCATAACTGAAGCCTGAACTACAACTTCCTACACCTCCTCAGTGACTTTGATCCAATAAACATTTATTGAACACCAACTTTTCCAGGCAACGTGAGGTGCAGGGAACACAAATATGAAGACAAATCACAATCCAATCTTTCAGAGTTTGGTTATTTTATGGCCACCAATGTTTCTCTAAGTTATATATTTACATAAAGCTTATAATGTACTGTCCAAAATAGGCACGTCTAGTCACAAGTTCCAATTGAAATTGAAATTTGCACTAGTCATATCTCATATGCTCAATTAAACTAATCACATTTCAAATGATCAATAGCCACATGTAGTTAGTCACTACCAACCACAGCTGTACTAAACACACATGCATCATGACATATGGATGCAGAGATACACAGAAATAGCATTTGCATCATCACAGAAAGTTCTACTATATAGACTTGCTCAGACACTAAATAATTGGTCTCCATCACTTACTGATTGTATGACTATGGAAATCACTTGGTTAGCCTGTGGGCCTGTTTGGCCATAGACACAACCAAAATGTCCCTTCAGGAGAAAAAGTCTAAATGCATATGACCTATCCATTCAAAAGAACACTATGGAGCAATTAAGAAAACAAATTAGAGAAATGTGTACTAATGCACAAGATCACAATATAATATTGACAGGAATAAAGCAAGCTGAATTAAGAAGTATCTAATGTGCCCTGGCTGGTGTAGCTCAGTGAGTTGAGCACAGGCCTGTAAAGCAAAGGGTCGCTGTTTCTATTCCCAGTCACGGCTCATACCTGGGTTGCAAGCCAGGTCCCCAGTAGGGGACACATGAGAGGCAACCACACATTGATGTTCCTCTCCCACTTTCTCCTTCCCTTCCATTCTCTCTAAAAATAAATAAATAAAAATATTTTTAAAAAGAAGTATCTAATGTTATACCATTTGTATACAATACACAGTCATGTCAAAGTCTACCACATTTTCTACAAACTATCTTAAATACACAAATATATAGAAAACTACATTGACCAAACAGATAAATGTAGTCATCCCAAAAATAGAGGCCAAAGGGGATTTTGCCTAAATATAAAACAAACTAGTTTAGGATAAGGTATTAATATTTTCTTACCAAAAGAAAGGTGCTACCCTATTCGTACTATTCAGATACCACTAAAAGTACTTAGAGTATTATAAAATATAATTTAGGTATATAAGATTTGATATCCAAAGATTCAAGGCTAAACAGTATAAATACAGTTTATGTCATGATTTATAAGTTTCTGTAGTAGTGTAAAAATCTATGGAGGCAAGAGAATACAGTTATTATCTTTAGAAAACAATCCATTATTGAGAAAGATGAATCAATTCTCTGCTAGGTTAAAACTCATCCCTGTACCAGTCAAGGAGGGGAAGTGGAAACAGAGGGTCAGTTTCTGCCCTCCAGCAACTGCACATACAGACTCAGGGGAAGACATATATTCAACAAGTTTTACAACAAGCTGGATGCATGTCATCAACTAGAAGTAGAGGGAGAAAGGAGAGTGAGAAATAAGTAGACAAAATGTGTATTGTGGGGAAGTGGGCAATGACTCAGGCAAAGGCTGTGGATAGGTGAGTGCTAAGGTGAAAAGGAATGCAAGGGCTCCAGCTGGGGAGAGATAGAATAGGGGAAAAAGAAGGGAAACAGCCATTATGCAGGTCTTCATAAACCATGGTAAAGACTTCAGATTTCATTTTATTTTATTTTATTTTATTTTATTTTATTTTATTTTATTTTATTTTATTATGCTTTGTTTTTAACACTTTATTTTTAGTTTTTTTCTCTTGTATCACCCATTTTTGAAATATATTTTATTGATTATACTATTACAGTTGTCCTATTTTCCCCTTCATTCCCCTCCACCCTACATACCCCCTCCTTCCTGCATTCTGCACCCCCTTCACTTCATGTCCATGGGTTGTACATATAAGTTCTTTGGCTTCTACATTTTCTATACTATTCTTAAACTCCCCCTGTCTATTTTCTACCTACCATTTATGCTACTTCATCTCTGTACCTTCCTCCCTCCCCCTTCACTCCCCCACTAATAACCCTCCCTGTGATCACCATTTCCGTGATTCTATTCCTGTTCTACTGGTTTGCTTAGTTTGTTTTTCTTTTTGTTTTTAGGTTTGGTTGGTGATAGTTGTGAGTTTGTTGCCATTTTACAAATCATATTTTTTATCATCTTCTTTTTCTTAGATAAGTACCTTTAACATTTCATATAATAAGGGATGGGTGATGGTGAACTCCTTTAAACTTGACCTTATCTGAGAAGCACTTTATCTGCCCTTCTGTTATAAATGATAGCTTTCCTGGATAGAGTAATATTGGATGTAGGTCCTTGCCTTTCATGACTTCGAATTCTTCTTTCTACCCTCTTCTTGTCTACAAGGTTTCTTGCAGCTGATTGAGAAATCAGCTGATAGTCTAATGGGAACTCCTTTGTAGTTAACTGTCTCTTTTTCTCTTGCTGCTTTTAAGATCCTCTCCTTATCTTTAATCTTGGCTAATGTAATTATGATGTGCCTTGGTGTGTTCCTCTTTGGGTCCACCTTCTTTGGGACTTTCTGAGCTTCCTGGATTTCCTGGAAGTCTATTTCCTTTGCCAGATTGGGGACGTTCTCCTTCGTTATTTTTTCAAATATGTTTTCAATTTCTTGGTCTTTCTCTTCTATTTCTGGCACCTCTATGATTCAGATGTTGGAACATTTAAAGATTTCATGGAGGCTCCTAATCCTCTCCTCATTTTTTGAATTCTTGTTTCTTCATTCTGTTCTGNCCCTTCTGTTATAAATGATAGCTTTCCTGGATAGAGTAATATTGGATGTAGGTCCTTGCCTTTCATGACTTCGAATTCTTCTTTCTACCCTCTTCTTGTCTACAAGGTTTCTTGCAGCTGATTGAGAAATCAGCTGATAGTCTAATGGGAACTCCTTTGTAGTTAACTGTCTCTTTTTCTCTTGCTGCTTTTAAGATCCTCTCCTTATCTTTAGTCTTGGCTAATGTAATTATGATGTCCCTTGGTGTGGTCCTCTTTGGGTCCACCTTCTTTGGGACTTTCTGAGCTTCCTGGACTTCCTGGAAGTCTATTTCCTTTGCCAGATTGGGGACGTTCTCCTTCGTTATTTTTTCAAATTTGTTTTCAATTTCTTGGTCTTTCTCTTCTATTTCTGGCACCTCTATGATTCAGATGTTAGAACATTTAAAGATTTCCTGGAGGCTCCTAATCCCCTCCTCATTTTTTGAATTCTTGTTTCTTCATTCTGTTCTGGTTCAATGTTTCTTTCTTCATTCTGCTCCAAACTGTTGATTTGAGTCCTGGTTTCCTTCTTGTCACTGTTGGTTCCATGCAGATTTTTCTTTATTTCACATAATGCAACATTCATTGCTGCCTGGGTCTTTTTTATGCTGTTGAAGTACCCAGTGAGTTCCTGGAGCATCTTGATAACCAGTATTTTGAACTATGCGTCTGGTAGAGTAGCTATCTGTTGGTCACTTAGTTGTATTTTTTCTGGAGCTTTGAACTGTCCTTTCGTTTGGGCCATTTTTTTTTTTTTGTCTCAGCACTCCTGTTACATAGTAATGGACAGAGCCTTAGGTGTTTGCCAGAGTAGGGCAACTCCTGTGGCTGTGTTGTGATTCTGTATGTGGGGGAGGGGTCTGAAAGGGAAGAGTGCCACTTGCTCCACTCTCTTCTGGTTTTCAGTCACTTCCCCCACTATTTACAATCAAATTGGGCCCTTCTGGTGCTGATTCCCAGGTGGGTGGGTTTGTGTCCATTCTAGGACCCTGTAGGTCTCTCCAATAAACTCTCCTATGAGGCCGGGAGTTTCTCCCGCTGCCGCCTCAACCCCCACAGGAGTTTTCAGTCAGAGGCTTTGAAACTTTATTTCCCAATACCAGAACCATGGGTTACACAGTCTATCTCACTCCCTGGTTATTCGTCCCAGTTTATCTGCATATGAATGTGGGACCACCCAGTCCACAAGCTGCCACCTCACCTGGTCCACCAGCCACTGCCTTGCTGTAAGTCCTCTCCACCCAGCTCACATCTATAACCCTTCTACCAGTCTGGACAAATGTTTCTTCTTTAACTCCTTGTTTGTTGGACTCCCATACAACTTGATTTTCTGTCAGTTGTGGTTGTTTTTTTGTTTTTTAAATTTGTTGTTGTCCTTCTTTTAGTTGTGCAAGGAGGCACAATGCATCTATCTATGCCTCCATCTTGGCCAGAAGTCCAAAAAATTCATTTCTTACCTCGTGGAGGCGGGAAATCTGAAATCAGAGTACCAGCATGGTTGGGTTGGGTGGGAGCCATCTGCCAAGTTGTAGACTTCTCACTCTGTCCTCTCATAGTGAAAAGGATGAGCTAGTTCTCTTTCTCTCTTTTAGTTTTTAAATAATTTTCATTAATGTTTGAATACAGTTGTCTCCATTTTCCTGCCACCACTTTCCCTCGCTCTACCCACCCCCACATCCCATCTCCCACCCTCAATCCTACCGCCCATTGGCTTTGCAGTTGGAAGTCACCAAACTGTGGTTTCAAGAATGACAGTGACATGATCAGTTCTGTTTTTAAAGAAGTGTCTTTCTTGTTCCAGGACAGAAAATGGAATACCAGGAGTAGTCGACTTGGCAAGATGTAATGCTAAACCCAAGACTATGAAGGTAGCAATGGAGTAGAGAAAAGTGGGCTGATCTGAGAAAGAACAAGGAGACAGAATGAGTATGATTTGGATTCAATTGATGGAGAAGATATATCGTAAACTGTCCTAGTTGTGGGTATAGGAACTTAGCAAATTTCTTTTCAATGTATTTTTTATGTGAAAGATCTTTATCTTTTTTACAGGTACACAATACTTTACCTATAATCCCTAAATCTAAAAAGCTTTGAGAATGAAAAGGAATACTATAAAATGGCAGCAAAACCTGACTTGAATTAACATGAGGTTCTTCACCCTGCCTCATCTCATTCTGCATGAATATTCACATGTCTCATGGTAGAAATATTAATATCTGTGATTATGGAGTACAACCAGAAAAGACAGAGGGCTTGTTAGGTAAAAGATGGTATAGTCACTGTTACCTTTATAAAATCTGACAAAATCTGAATTCAGCAACATATTTGGCCCCCAAAATTTCTGATAAGAAAATGTATATGGGGGACTTCCAGGCAAGATGGAGGCATAGGTGGAAACACTGTACCCCCTCCCATAACCAAATTTAAGGACAACAGGAGGGGGGAAGATGGCAGTGGAGTAGGACAAAGGATTTCGCTTCCCTCCATGCACCAGAGAAAAACCAGGCTGATCTGCGGAGGAGCACAGTGGATACCCAACAGGGGCCCAGCATATAGGAAGGCAGGACTCCAGAAAGTATAGTGGACACTGAATGACTAGAGGTTGAGGAGAGGAGACGACCGCAGATCAACAAAATACAAGGAAACAGCACAGAGGCTGCAGGCCCTCCGCCAGGCCACACCAGGGCCCTGGCCGGGCCACCTTGGTCCCTGAGAGCTGAGGGCAGGCAACAACAACCCTGGGAGAGAATTAGTCACCTGTACCCTCCCTATTTAGCAGGGCACAGATTGGAAAACCCCAGGAGAGATCAGTTTGCCTGTAGTGGCAGAGAGAGGAGTGGGCATTGGGAAGCAAACCAGAGAGCTCTGATAACCTGTGAAGTCAGGCTGCGGTTGCCAGCTTGGGAGAACTGAGAGCTGCCCATGCATTCCCTATACCGTGGAATCAGAGCCTGGTCTGGAACAGATCCTGTGAGTCTCAGGCTACTAGCAAGGCCCCTGGAAGAGACCCAGCCAGCAGCTCCATCCCTACCCAGCTGGGCTCAGACTGAGAAGCAAAAGAAGTCAGGCTGTGGCTGTCGGCTTGCAGAATTGAGAGTTCCCCTGTGTGTTCAGCCACAGCACTGGGAAAGGTCTGTGCTCAAGCCTGAGAGACCAGGAAAGCCTGGCTTGGAGCACGCGCCCTCACACCAGGCAAGGGTTGGGAAGCCTAGGGGAAAATCTGCTCTCAGTGGGGAATGGGAGAGCGGCATCAGTCTGGATCTTGGGAGGGCACTGGCGAGACCAGTTGAGTTCACCGAGATGCAAGAAAGGCCACACTAATAGACCCTCAGGCTGCTGCAGCCAGTGAGACCAGAAGAAAAGGTTTGACCAGCTGGAAACCAACAAGAGGAGTAGGTGGAAGCAGAGAACACCAAGATACCTGCAGGAGACTGAACCACTGAATTTTATAGGCATCCTACCATCCAGAAGTTCACATCATAAACCCAAGGAACTAGAACAGATCAATATAAGAAGCTGAGGCCAACAAGAAGAGCAACACAAACAATGGGAAGACAAAGAAACAATCCCCAAATGAAAGAAAAGGAGGAAGTCTCAGAAAGAATGTTAGATGAAATAGACGCAAGTCAACTATCAGATATTGAATTCAAAGCACTGGTTATCAGGAAATTCAAAGAGCTTACAACGAGCTACCAGAAACTACAGGGGAGCTACAATGAACTCTCTGCAAACTATACCAACATGAAAAAGGAAATAGAAACCATCAGCAAAGGCCAAGAGGAAATGAAGAATACAATTCCTGGACTGAAGAACACAGTAGAAGGTATGAAGAGTAGGATCGATGAGGCAGAAGACAGTATAAGTGAGATCAAAGACAGAGTAGAAAGAATCTCCCAGATGGGCCAAGTAATGGAAAAGAGAATCAGAAAGAATGAGGAGAATTTAAGAGAAATGCAAGACAATATTAAACATAATAATATCTGAATAATAGGAATACCAGAAGGAGAAGGAGAAGAAGAAGGGATGGAAAACCTACTTGAAAGAGTATTAACAGAAAATTTTCCTAAGTTGAGGAGAGATAAAGTCACATGGATCCAGGAATCGCAGAGAGTCCCAATCAGGTGGAACCCAAGGAGGCCTACTGCAAGACACATCATCATTAAAATGGCAAAACTCCAAGACAAAGAGAGAATCCGAAAAGCAGCAAAAGAGAAAAAGGAAGTAACATACAAGGGCATCCCAATAAGATTGGCTACTGACTTCTCAATGGAAACATTCCAGGCAAGAAGAGAATGGCAAGAAATATTTCAAGTAATGAGAAACAGAGGCCTACAACCAAGGCTACTTTATCCAGCAAGGCTTTCAATCAAGATAGAAGGCCAAATAAAGAGTCTCCAAGACAAAAGAAGTCTAAAAGAATACGCCTCCACTAAACCAGCCCTACAAGAATTACTAAAAGGGCTACTTTAAGGAAAGGAAGGAAAAGAGAGATGGAGAGGAACACAGGTACATAAATGGCAATGAATAAGTACGTTCCAATAAAAACCTTAAATGTAAATGGATTAAATGCACCAATTAAAAGACACAGAATAGCTGAATGGATAAGAAAGCATGACCCACACATATGCTGCCTACAAGAGTCCCACCTCAAGACAAAAGACCATCACAGACTAAAAGTGAAAGGATGGAAACAAATTTTCCAAGCAAGTGGACAAGAGAAAAAAGCCGGGGTAGCAATTCTCATATCAGGCAAAATAGACTTCAACAAAAGGGCCATAAAGAGAGACCCAGAAGGTCACCTCATATTACTCAAGGGAAGAATCCACAAAGAAGACATTAACATCGTAAATATATATGCACCCAAAATAGGAGCACCCAAATAAATAAAGAAAATCCTAGAGGACCTCAAGAAAGATATTGACAGCAACACAATTATAGTAGGGGATTTTAACACCCCACTGTCAAAAATAGACAAATCTTCCAAACAAAATATCAACAAAGATATTACAGCATTAAATGACACCCTAGATGAAATGTACCTAATTGATATATACAGAGGCCTCCATCCCAAAGAAGCTAAATACACATTCTTTTCAAATGCACATGGAACATTTTCAAAGATAGACCACATGATAGGACACAAAACGAGTCTCAACAAATTCAGGAAAATAGAAATCATACCAAGCATTTCTCTGATTACAAGAGACTGAAATTGGAAACCAACCCCACAGGAAAAAACCCAAAACACACAAAAGCATGGAGACTGAGTGATATGCTATTAAACAATGCATGGGTCAAGCTTGAAATTAAGGAAGAAATCAAAAAGCTTCTGGAAGCAAATGAAAATGAACTCACAACAACCCAAAATTTATGAAACACAGTGCAGGCAGTCCGGAGAGGGAACTTTGTAGCAATACAGGCTTACCTAAAGAAGATAGAAACATTTCAAACAAACAACCTAACCTGACGCCTGCAAGAACTGGAGAAACAACAACAAAGACAGCCCAGAGCAAGTAGAAGGAAGGAAATAACCAATATCAGAGCAGAATTAAATGACATAGAGACTAAAAGCACAATTTTAAGGATCAATGAATCCAGGAGTTGGTTCTTTGAAAAGATAAACAAAATAGACAAACCTTTAACTAGACTCATCAAGAAAAGAAGAGAGAGGACCCAAATAAACACCATCAGAAATGAAAATGGAGAGATTACAACTAATGCCACAGAAATAAAAGGGATTGTAAGAAATTACCATGCAGAATTGTATGCCAAGAAATAATTTGAAAACCTAGGTGAAATGGACAAATTTCTAGAAAAATATAATCTTCCAAAACTCAATGAAAAAGAAGTAGAACAGGTGGACAGGCCAATAACAGCAGATGAAATTGAAGAAGTAATCAAAAAACTTCCATCACACAAAAGCCCTGGACCAAATAGTTTCACAGAAGAATTCTACAAAGCTTTTAAGGAAGAGCTAACCCCTATTCTTCACAGACTATTCCCAAAAATCCAAAAGGAGAAAAAACTCCCCAACTCTTTTTATGAAGCCAGCATCATCCTAATTCCAAAGCCAGACACACACACAACAAAGGAAGAAAACTTCAGGCCAATATCGCTGATGAACATAGACGCTAAAATCCTCAATAAAATATTGTCAAATTGCATCCAACAATACATCAAAAAGATCATACACCACGACCAAGTGGGATTCATCCCAGGGATGCAAGGATGGTTCAATATCCACAAATCAGTAAGTGTAATACACCACATAAACAAAAACAAAGACAAAAGCCACATGGTCATATCAATAGATGTGGAAAAGGCTTTTGATAAGGTACAACACCCATTTATGATAAAGGTACTCAGAAAAATGGGAATAGAGGGAGCATTCCTCAACATAATAAAGGCCATATATGAAAGACCTACAGCCAACATCATACTCAATGGACAAAAACTACAATCTTTTCTACTGAGATCAGGAACAAGACAAGGTTGCCCACTTTCACCACTTCTATTCAATATACTATTAGAAGTTCTAGGCACAGCAATCAAACAAGAAAAGGAAATAAAAGCATCCAAATTTGAAAGAAGGAAACAAAACTGTCATTGTTTGCAGATGACATGATAGTGTACATGGAAAATCCTATAGCCTCTACCAAAAAACTGCTCGAACTAATAAATGAATTTGGCAAAACAGCGGGATACAAAGTCAATATCTAAAAATCAAAGGCATTTTTGTATACCAACAATGAAACAGCAGAAGCAGAAATAAAAAAAAAAATCCCATTTGATATAGCAAAAACAAAAATAAAATATCTGGGAATAAACCTAACCAAGGAGGTAAAAGACCTGTATGCAGAAAACTACACAACCCTGAAGAAAGAAATCAAGGAAGACACATACAAATGGAAAAATATACTGTGTTCACGGATTGGAAGAATTAACATCATCAAAATGTCCATACTACCCAAAGCAATTTACAGATTCAATGCAATATTAAAGTACCAATGGCATATTTCACAGACATAGAACAAACACTTCAAAAATTTATATGGAACCATAAAGGACTCCAAATAGCAGCTGCAATGTTAAGAAAGAAGAACAAAGTAGGAGGGATCACAATACCTGGTATCAAACTGTATTACAAGGCCACTGTAATCAAAACACCCTGGCACTGGCATAAAAACAGGCACAATGGAACAGAATAGAGAACCCAGAAATAAACATGACTCTCCACAGACGATTAATATTCGACAAAGGGGGCAGTAACATAAAATGGGGTAAAGATAGCCTCTTCAACAAATGGTGCTGGGAGAACTGGACAGCTACTTGCAAAAAAAATGAAACTCGAGCACCAACTTACACCATACACCAAAATAAATTCAAGGTGGATAAAAGACTTAAATATAAGCCGTGACACCATTAAAGTCCTAGAGGAGAACATTGGCAGGAAAATCTCAGATATTTCGCGCAGCAACATTTTTACCGATACGTCCCCTAGAGCAAGGGACACAAAGGAAAGAATGAACAAATGGGATCTCATCAAAATTAAAAGCTTCTGCATGGCTAAGGAAAACAGTATCAAGATACAAAGAGAAGCAACAGCTTGGGAAAATATATTTGCCAATGATACCTCAGACAAGGGTTTCATCTTCAAAATATACAAAGAACTCACTCGACTCCACTCAAAGAAGACAAGCAACCGAATTAAAAAATGGGCAACAGACTTGAGCAGTCATTTCTCCAAGGAAGAAATACAGAGGATCCAGAGACACATGAAAAGATGCTCGATATCACTAGCTATCAGAGAGATGCAAATTAAAACCACAATGAGATACCACTTTACACCAGTCAGAATGGCTATCATAAACGAAGAAACAAACAAGTGCTGGAGAGGTTGTGGGGAAAAGGGGACCCTAGTTCACTGTTGGTGGGATTGCAGACTGGTATAACCACTATGGAAAACAATGTGGAATTTTCTAAGAAAACTAAAAATGAACGTGCCTTTTGACCCAGCAATTCTACTACTATGAGTATATCCTAAGAACCCTGAAACACCAATCTAAAAGAACCTATGTACCCCAATGTTCATAGCAGCACAATTTACAATAGCCAAGAGTTGGAAGCAACTTAGATGCCTATCAGTAAATGACTGGATCAAAAAGCTATGGTACATTTACACAATGGAATTCTATGCTGCAGAAAGGAAGAAGGAAATCCTACCCTTTGCAATATCATGGACGGAGCTGGAAAGCATTATGCTGAGCGAAATAAGCCAGGTGGTGAAAGACAAATACCATATGATATCACTGTTAACAAGAATCTAAACAACAAAACAAACAAGCAAGCAAAATATGACCAATGACACTCAAATACAGAACAGGCTGGCAGGGTCCAGAAGAAAGGGGAGAGAATCATAGGGGAAAGGGGGATGGACTCACATGAACAAGTATAAAGGACACATGGACAATAACTAAGTTGGAGGGTGGAAATGGGGGGGGAGGTGGGGAGCACTGGGTGGGGGGCAGGGCTGTGAATATAAGACAGAAAACTGTACTTGAAGAAGAATTATATAAAAATTAAATTTAAAAAAAAAGAGCAACAAAGATTTAGAAACAAAAACACAACCAGAACAGACTAAAAACTGAACTGTACCAAAGTCTGACAACAATGAACCATTCATCCAGACTGGTAAGAAGGGCAGAGTCAGCTGCCAGTGGAGAGGAGTCCGGGCAGTAAGAGGAGGTGGTTAACAGACCAGGTAAGGGTGAGCAGACCCAGTGAGGCACACAAGGGGGTTGGCTGACTGAGGACACACATTCGGGCACAGATAAACCAGGCAGAAAATGAGCAGTGAATCAACTGTGCAGCCCAGAGCCCCAGCGCTGGGGAATAAAGCCTAAAAGCACTAAATGAAAAAATTTCCGGGGGTTGAGGTGCCAGGAGAAGCTTCCAGCCTCACAGAAGAGTTCATTGGAGAGGCCCACAGAGTCCTAAAATATACACAAGCCAACCCACCTGGGAACCAGTGCCAGAAGTGCCCAATTTGCTTGTGGGAAGGGCAGAGGGGACCAAAATTCAAGAGAGAGCCGAGGAAGTGCCATTGCTTCCTCTCTGGCCCTGCTCCCACATACAGCATCACAACTCAGCAACTGGGTTGACCCACCCTGCTGAACACCTAAGCCTCCGCCCCTCATACATAACAGGTATGACCTGACCAAAAAATGGCTCAATCAAAAGAACAAATCAAAGCCAAAGAGTCAATACTTTTAAGTGACCAGGAGATAGCCAACCTATCAGATGCACAGTTCAAAATACTGGTGATCAGGATGCTCACAGAACTGGTTAATTTTGGTCTCAAATTAGATTGAAAAATGAAGGCTATACTAAGTGAAATGATGGAAAATGTGCAGGGAACCAGTAGTGATGGAAAAGAAACTGGGACTCAAATCAATGGAGTGGACCAGAAGGAAGAAAGAAACAACCAAACAGAAAAGAAGTAAGAAACAAAAATTCAAAAAATGAGGAGAGACGTAGGAACTTCCAGGACATCTTTAAATTTCCAACATCCAAATTATAGGGGTGCCAGAAGGAGAAGAGGAAGAGCAAAAAGTGGAAAACTTATTTGAACAAATAACAAAAGAGAACTGCCCCAATCTGGCAAAGGTAATAGACTTCCAGGAAGTCCAGGAAGCTCAGAGAGTCCCAAAGAATGTGGACTCAAGGAGGAACACGCCAAGGCACATCATAATTACATTAGCCAAGATAAAAATGAAGGGGAGAATTCTAGAAGCATCAAGAGATAAGGGGACAGTCACCTACAAAGGAGTTCCCACCAGACTGTTAGCTTATTTCTCAAAAGACACCTTACAGGCAAGAAGGGGCTGGAAAGAACAATTCCAAGTCATGAAAGGCAAGGACCTACATCCAAGATTGTTTTATCCAGCAAAGCTTTCATTTAGAATGGAAAGGCAGATAAAGTGCTTCTCAGATATGGTGAAGTTCAAAAAGTTTATCATCACCAATCCCTTATTATATGAAATGTTAAAGGGACTTATCTAAGAAAAAGGAGTTAAAAATATGAAGAGTAAAAGGACAGCAAACTCACAGCTATTAACAACCATACCTAAAACAAAAGCAAACTAAGCAGACTGCTAGATCAGGAGTGGAGCCACAGAAATAGAGATCACATGGAGGGTTAGCAACAGGGGAATGAAAGGAGGAAAAGAGGGGAGAAGGTACAGAGAATAGGTAGCATAGACGGTGGGAAAATAGACAGGGGGGGGCAACAGTAGTGGGAAATGTAGAAGCTAAAGAACTTATGACACATGGACATGAACTAAAGGAAGGAATGGTGGAGGAGGGGTGTGCAAGGTGGAGGGGAATGAAGGGGGGAAATGGGACAACTGTGATGGCATAATCAATAAAACATATTTTTTAAAAAGTAATGTATATGGGGCATTTTCCACATTTGCTCTCCAGCTTTAGAGTAACTGAGATTATACTGATACAACACCACTGGTGATCTAACAGCTCATAAAAACATGTTTGGTAGGAAATATTATTTTCAATTGTGCAGTCAGGCCTGCAGTTAAGAATGTGTGTATGTGATAAGATGGGAAGAGTTCATTTTCAGGGAGTTTTTATTCCCCTGTAGAGAAAATGCTACAAGGCTTATGTTCACATATCTGTTCTCCTGGGGGCTAATACTTGTTTCCAACAAGGTGTCTGAGGAAAAAAGGCAGGGGAATGAAAGAGGCAGGGGATATGAAAAAAATCAGTCGCAGGACTCCACCTACAACCATCAATATTCACTCTTTTACTTAACCATTGGCATAGCATTCTGCTAGAAAATTTGGAGACAATATATGAATAATACATGATCCCAAACTATTCTCTAAGAAGTTATGCCAAAGATGTTTTATAATTTTTTGCTAAAATAATAATAATAAACTAGAAATCAAGAGATTATTTATTTTGTCTATCACATTGAACATGAGGTGATAAAAACCAGGCTGAGTCCTCCAGAGTTTGAGAGTAGGAAGAAGAAAGTGTCTAAGGAAGCAAATGCTTTGATCGGTAAGATCTATAGGGACAGTTGCACCAGAAGAAATCAAAGCACAACTTCTGTCAGTAATGGAACTCCCTACTAGTAGATCTTAAGAGACATCATAAACTTACCTTACTCAATACGAAATCTGTGGAGTTACATTTATGTTTACTTTCGGGATGACACTGACCTATAATAAACCTAGGCTTTTGTTTTTTGTATTGCAAAGACAGTACATTTGGGAGATTCTTGGTGGTTGTATGCCTTTTTGCAATATTAGAGAAACTGACCAGAAAGTTCTTACCTTCAACACAAGAGGGCTGAGCCCAAGATGTACCAGCAACCTGTCCTGGGAAGCAAGAACATTTGGCTGTTTGCGATTGCTTTTCTATGTGGTTTTTGATACAGCATCTGTGTGTAGCAACCATCTCACAGGTCCCTTGTTTGATTTGATGCTGACCTGGTAGGTAATGGGAGAGAAAAGCAGAACCAGTGTTGTTATGAGGTAATGACACCACCAAGAACATGAATGATGCCATGACATCTCCCAGCTTTCTGTGCTGCCTAAGAATCTTTGCAACTTTTATTTTGATATAATTTTGAATATATATAAAAGTATCAGAGGAGGGAGATGGGGTGGAAATGGCAGAACAGGAAAATTCTTGGCTCACCTCCTCTACCAACACACCAAAACTACAACTAAATATAAAGCAACTATCTCTGAGAACAACATGCATACTTCAAAAACAGATCCTCTACAAGTAAGAATGTGAAGAAAAGCCACACTGAGATGGATAAGGAGGCAGCAGAGAGGCATTCCACAATGGAAGGGATATCACACCCCCAGGACGACCCCCTGAAGAGCAAGGCATCTGGCTCACCTTGGGGTCCCCAGCCTATGGGACCTATTCCAGAAAAAGGAGACCCATAGCATCTAGTTGTGAGAATCAGCAACCATATTACATCCCAGAAACTGAGGGGCTATAGGAAAGCAAGCATCTTCCCTTACATTGTGTGGGCACAAACTCACTCATTCTGAGTCAGCACAGAGACAGCAATGTAAGAGACGGCTGGTTCACATGTGAAAGAGATATATTTACTCATTTTAGGATGTGTGCCAGAGGAATTTGGGGGGCTCTCTCTGGAATGGAGGGAATGGCACTTGCCTTTCTTTCCTCCAGTGCTTTGCTCTCCTTTTATCTCTCCTGCCTGAGCTGGTAGGCACCCATATCTGACACTCTTCATTGAGCTGCTAACCATTCCATCCACCCAGTTTTCCCTTGAGGACCCACCCAGCCCAAACTCCTTCCAAAGGAGCACTCTGCTCCCAGCCCCAGAATCCAGGGGCAGTTGAGTGGTCCTTGAAAGTGGGTCCTTGACCACCAAAACCTTGTGGATGGCCCTGGAAGACCTCTAAAATAGTGCTCTGTCCCTAGCACCTAGGTGGCCAGAAGCATCTGTAGTGTTGGGTTGAAGGGCCAGACCCTGCACACCAATGTACCCACAACAGTTGAGACTGGGCTTTGCATCCATCCACACTGGAGGCCTACCCTATACACCAGCACACCAGTAGCAGTGGCAGCCAGGTTTTACTGCCAGACAGGTTGGAGGCCAAACCGATCCCTACAGCAGTCCAGACCAGGCCTTGCCAACAAATGGGCTGGAGGCCAGCCCAACACAACAGAGTGCTTCAACATTTGCAGCCCGCCTACAAAAAGAACATACACAGAGCCCACATAGATGATGTCCCTGGAAAAACTGGTCCTGGTGATCAGGGCAACTAGGCCCCACAAGACACCTTCTACATAAGACCCCTCTTCTAATACTTAATACACAGCAACAAAGAGAGTCTTATACAAAATGAAGAGACAGAAGAATAGCTTCCAAGTTAGATAACAAGAACCCCCCCCCCAAAAAGAACTAAATAAAATGGAAAAAAACAATCAACCAGATAAAGAGTTCAAAGGAATGGTCATAAGGGTTCTCACCAAACTCAGGAGAAGAGTGAATGAACACAATGAGAACTTCAACAAAGAGTTAAAAATATTTTTAAAAATCAGAACTGACAAATACAATAAATTAAAGGGAAAATTATACTAGAGAATATCAACAACAGATTAGATGAGGCAAACAAAGAGGTTGGTGACATGGAAAACAAAGTAGTGGAAATTACCCAACTGAAAAAAAACAAAAAATAAATACATACATAAAGAAATAAAGAAATAATTTTTAAATGAGGAGTGTATGTGGGACCTCTGCAACAACATCATGCATACTAACATTTGTATGATAGAGTCCAGGAAGAAGAAGAATGGAGAAAAACTTCCCTAACCTGGCAAAAGAAATAGATATCCAAGTCCAGGAAGAATGTGGTACATTCTCCAGGAATGACCACGTTAGGCCACAAGACCTCAATGAATTTAAGAATAAAATAATATCAAGTGTCTTCTCAGACCACTAGAAACCAACTAGTAGAAGGAAACTGAAAAAGCACAAACACATGGAGACTAAATAACATTCAACTTAACAATTAATGAATTAATAAAAAAATCAAAGAAAAAATATCTTGAAATATATGAAAATGGAAACACAACATTCCAAAAATCTACAGAACACTCTAAAACAGTTCTAAGATTGAACTTCATAGCAATACAGGCTGACCTGAGGTAACATAAAAAACCTCAAATAACAAATCTAACCTTACATATGAAGGAACTGAAAAATAAAGAAAAAACAAAGCCAAAAATTATTTGAAAGAAGGATACAATAAAGATCAGAGCAAAAATAAATGTAATAGAGACTTTGAAAGACAACAGAAAAGATCAATGAAACTAGAGCTTTTTTTTTATTTTGAAAAGATAAAATTGATAAGCCTTTAGCCAAAATCATCAAGAAAAAGGAGAGAGGTCTCAAGCAAACAAGATGGGAATTAAATGGGAAACTTTCAACTGACACCACAGAAATACAAAGAACTATATAAGATTACTACAAAAATTACCCTCTCAGTATCTGCAGATGACATGACATTATATACAGAAAACCCTAAAAATTTCACCAAAAACTATTGGAATTAAAAAAATGAACATGTCAG
Organism: Sturnira hondurensis; assembly: GCF_014824575.4. Classification (NCBI taxonomy): domain Eukaryota; kingdom Metazoa; phylum Chordata; class Mammalia; order Chiroptera; family Phyllostomidae; genus Sturnira; species Sturnira hondurensis. Next base: position 15,296,115 of record NW_028075471.1, read on the forward strand.
TCATGGGAATTATTTTAGTAACTTCCATACTGTTTTACTGAATGAGGACATTCACTAAAGTTTAAGAATACGGAATTAATAAAAGAAATGAGTTGTGGTTTCATTCACTAATAACAAACCATTAGAAAGAGCAATCAAGAAAAATCCCATTTATAATTGCATCAAAAATAATAAAATACATAGAAATAAATTTAACCAAGGAAGTAAAAGACCTGTACACTGAAAGCTGTAAGACACAGAAGGAAGAAACTGAGGATAACACAAATAAATGGAAATATATTCCATGCTCACTGAAAGATCAGAAGTACTAAATGTCCATACTACCCAACGCAATCCATGGAGTAAATGCAATCCTTATCAAAATACCAATGGCATTTTTCACAGACCTAGAACAAATAATCCTAAAACTTATACGAAACACAAAAGATCTCAAATAGCTAAACCAATCTTGAAAAAGAAGAACAAAGATGGAGATGTCACACATGCTGATTTCAAACTATACTACAAAATTATAGTAACAAAAATAGTATCATACTGCCACAAAAGTAGGCACATAAATCAATGGAATAGAATTAATCAGCTGTAAATAAACCCACTCTCACATGGTCAGTTAATCTACGCCAAAGGAGCCAAGAACATACAATGGGGAAAAGAGTCTTTTCAATAAATGGTGTGGAGAAAACTGAATAGCTAAATATTCACTGAATACACACTAAAATAAGAAACTGGACTATTTTCTTACACTATATAAAAAATACCCTCAAAATAAATTAAAAATTTAAATGTAAGACCAGACAACTTTAAAATCCTAGAAGAAAATATAACTAGTAAACTCTTTGACATCAGTCTGGCAATATTTTTCTGGATATGTCTCCCCAAGCAAGGGCAACAAAATAAAAAATAAACAAATAGGACTATATTAAACTAAATATTCTGTGCAGAAAAGTAAACCATCAACAAAATGAAAAGGCAACCCACTGAATAGAAGACGTTTGTAAATGACACGTGCATCAAGGGTTTAATATCCAAAATGTACAATGAACTCATACAATGCAACATAAAAAAAATTCTGATTTAAAAATAGAGGATCTGAACAGACATTTCCCCAAAGAGGACACACAGTTAGTTGAAAAACACATCAAAGGATGCTCAATATCCCTAAACATTAGCGAAATGCAAATCAAATTACAATAAGTTATTACCTCACACCTGTCTGATTAACTATTATCAAAAAAACAACAAATAAATGCTGGCAGTGATGTAGAGAAAAAGAAAACCTCATGCACTGTTGGTGGGAATGTAGATCAGTGTAGCCAGTATAGGAAACAGTATGGATATTCCTCAAATAATTAAAAACAGAACTGCCATATGATCAGCAATTCCACTTCTGAGTATTTATCCAAAGACAACAAAAATATTAATTCAAAAAATATGCACTACTATGTTTATTGCAGCATTATTTAAAATAGGCAAGATATGGGAGCAACCTAAGTGTTCACTGATCGATGAATGGATAAAGATGATGTGATATACACAGACACACATACATACACCATGGAATACTACTCAACCATAAAAAATAATAAAATCTTACCATTTATGACAATGTGGATGGAGTATAATGCTAAGTGAAATAAGTCAACAGGGAACTACAAATACTATATGATCTCATATATACACGGAATCTGAAAAAAAAACAAAATAAATAAAACTAAAAAAGACTCATAGACATAGAGAACAAACTGATGGTTGCCAGAGAAGAAGGAGGTAGGGAGAAGAGTGAGAAATGTGAAGGGGAGGAAAAGGTACAAATTTCCAGTTATAAAATCTATAAATCATAGGAATGTCATATGCTACATAAAAATATAGTCAATAATATACAAAGTAACTTTATAGGATGTCGATTGGTTACCAGTCATTGTGGTAATCACTTTGGTAGGCATATAAATGCTGAATAAACATGTACAACTGAAACTAGTGTCATATTATATATTAACTACATTTTAATTTTAAAAAACTCTTTAAAGAATGAATTATCAGTGAGAAAGATGAGCCTGTAGTGGTCATTTGATCATTTCTTCTTCTACCATGTACTTTTCAGGGTTGTTTGATTTTTTGTCAGTGACTATGTTTTGTTTTTCATATAAAAACAATAAAGCTAAGTTTGAGCATTTTTAAAAGCTGTCAAGAACAGTACAAAACTTTCTATGAACATGTCAGTTATGGGAATTATTTGAGGACTGGTTTCCATATTGGCTATACCAATCTGCATTCCCACTAACAGTGCATGAAAAGGCAACCCATTGAATGGGAGAAGACATTTGCAAATGACACATGCAACAAGGGTTTAATATCCATAATATGTAATGAACTCATACGACTCAACATAAAAAATTCTGATTTAAAAATAGAGAATCTGAACAGACATTTTTTCCAGAGCACATATAGATGGCCAAGAGACACATCAAAGGATGCTCAACATCCCTAAACATCAGAGAAAGCACAGTGTGGGGAATACAGTCAATAACAGTGCAATAACTGTGTATGTATCAAACTTTCAGGGTAATCACTTTGTAAGGTATATAAATGTCTAATTATTATGTTGTATACCTTAAACTAATATAATATATATAATATAGTGTGTTATCTGTAACTTAAAATATGGGTTTTTAAAAAAATAGGCAGGGGACTTGAGTAGACACTTCTCCAAAGATGATAAACACATGACCAAGAAGCATTAATGATGTTCAACATCACTAATCATTAGAAAAATGCAAGTTAAAACCACAATAAGATATCACCTCACACCAATTATGATGGCTACTAATAGAAAATCAGAAAATATCACATTGATGATACAGAATAATTGGAACACTTGTGTACTGTTGGTAAGATTGTAAAATGGTGCAAACTGGTATGGAAAACAGTATGGAGTTTCCACAAAAAAATTAAAAATAGAACTATCATGTTATTCAGCAATCCTACTTCTGGAGTGTGTGTGTGCGTGTGTGTGTGTGTGTGTAATCACATACATATTAATCAAATTGAACTGAATTAAAATCAGAGTCTCATGGAGGTATTTGCACACCTATGTTCATAGCAGTAGTATTCAGTAAAGCAACCTGGATAAACAAAATGTGATCTATACATACAATGAAATGTTATTCAGCTTTAAAGATGAAAGAAATACTGTTAGGTGCTATCCAACATGGATGAACCTTGAGGACATTATTCTAAGTGAAATTATTTAGTCACACACAAAGACTGTATATGATTCCACTTGTATGAGGTATGTAAAGCAGCCAAACTCATAGAAACAATAAGAAAAATAGTGGCTACCAAGGACTTGGGGGAGGGGAAAAAGAGAAGTTGTCCTTCAAAGAGTAAAGAGCATCTGTTTTGCAATACTAAAAGGTTCTGGAGCTCTATTTCACATCAATGTGACTATACTTAACACCAATGAACTGTATACTTAAAAATAGTTACAAAAGTAAATTTTGTTTCCTAAGAAGAAATAATGTTTTAAATTAAAGAGATCATTTGGAGCTAGAAAACAAACAGAAGGAAAAAAAAAGGAGAAGTTATCCTGGATCATCCAGGTGGGGCTCTTGTGATCATATGAACGAACCCTCAGAGGCAGAGCAACAAGGCCGAAGGGAAGTTGAAAATAAAGCTTGGGGAGGAGTCAAAGTGCCATTGTTGACTTGAAAGAGGTGCCAAGAGTCCATGAGATTAAGACCTCAGTTTGACAACCACAAGGAACTGAATTTCTCCACCAACCTGAACACAGTTGGAAGGGGACTCTTCCCCAGGGTCTCCATAAAGGAATATAGTCCTGCTGGTACTTTGATTTTAAACCAGTGATAAGACACTGAGCCAGACTTCTGACCTACAGAAACAAGCCTCCAAATTTGTAGGAATTTGTCATAGCAGCAATAGCAAACTAATACAAGGCTTTTTACCCAGATCCATTACTTGTAAACATGTGACCTCATTGGCTTTATCATTCATTCTCTTTCACATATTATTCTGAACCATTTGAGAATAAGTTGTAGACTTAACCACTTTACCCCTAAATATTTCAGTGTCTATTTCCTAAGACAAAGATTCTCTTATAAGTCAGAAAACTTACATTGACACAGCACTACTACATAACCAACAATCTATAGTGAAATTCTGTTATTTGTCCAAATAAAATCCTATATAGCCATATCTTCCTGCCCAGGATCCAACTCAGAGGCCTGTATTATATTTAGTTGTAATGATTCTTGAGCTTTCTTTAAGTAGAAACTATTGCTTAGCTTTTATCTTTCTTAGCCTTGAAATTTAAAATTTTTCATGCTAGTTATTTTGTATAATGTCTCACAATTTGCTTCTGTATGATATTTCCTCTTGACTAGATTCAGGCAATAATTTTAGAGCAGAATACCACAGAAGTGACACTGTTATTCTCAGTGCATCATATCTGGAGACATGGGACCGCCACTTGCCCAATTATTGGTACTATTTCCCTTAATCCCATGGTTAAGGTGGTATCTGACAGGTTTTTCCATTTCCAAAGGTACTAGTTTTTTCCTTTATAATTAATAATCATTTTAGAGGGAGTTTTTGAGACTATGTAAATATCCAATTTTTTAATCAAACGTTTATCCATTATTTTTAGCATCCATTAATGAGTTCCACTTGAATAAATTATTAGTGTGATGGTTACAAAGCTGATTCTATATCATTGTTCAGATTATCTCAGATCTACATAGAAGACCCTTCACACTGGCAGCCATGTCATTCTGTCATACCCCCATTATTCTTTGAAATCTTACTAACTTTCTGGCTCAAGAGATGTGCCAGGCTGATGTCATATCTTCCCTGTGGTCATCATTTTTCTCCAAGAAGCCCTGATTATTTTGGGAGGGGGGCATTAGCTTTGGAAACCAAGACCTTGGCACATAGGTTTACTAATTGCTAGAGGGAGTGATCTGAGACTGAAAGCATTTGGAGAGCTGTGTGTGCACATATACAACAGGAGTTCACACTGATATCTCCAGTTCCAAGCTAGCACCATAGCTTCTTACCCGTCTCTCCACAATTCTGTGTTTGTAACTCCTATCAACAACAATGAGAAACTTGGCTTCCTCAATTCTTATCAAATATTGAGTTGTTTTTTAAATTTATATTGGAATACATTTTACTTGTTAGTAGTCTCTAGCTGTAACAACAGAAACTGACTTGGGCTAAATCAATCCAAAGAGAATTTATTGGAAAATTATCAGGATATTGCAGATCCAAGAAAGAACTTAAGTTTTGTAATAAGTGGAATATTCCTCATGTCCAGCCCTGAGTGAATAATTTCATTGTATGAGTCTGTCATAGTGTGTGAGGCAGTGTCAACTGTGAAAATCACCATCGCAGTCTGCAATCATCTCTGACTCCTAGTATCCAGACTCCTAGTAGCCACAGCTTTGTGCAGTCTCTTCCCACATGCTAACAGGCTTGTCTTTATGATAAAGAGTGAGCAACAGGAGTGATGGCATGTCACTTCAAAAACTGGGTAGCCATAGTCTCTGTGCCCCTCAGGTGACTCACTCTGGGGAAACCATGGCATGAGCTACTCTATAGAGAGGCCTGTGTGGCAAGAAACCAGTCTTCAGCCCACAACCTTGGAAGCGAGCTTGTAAACAGACTCCCTTCCACACTGGGCCAGTGCTGGTCTGTGTGCCACAGTACAACAGCAGTGATGGCCTGTCACTTTCACGGTTAGGTTACAAAAGACACTGGTTCACTCATGTGCTTGCTCATCACTCACTCTGGGGGAACCATGTCATGTGCAGCTTTATGAAGAGGCCCCTGGGACCAAGAACTGAAGTCTACTGCCATCAGTCAGTTGCATGAGTGAACATGGAAACACATCCTACAGCCATCCTCAAATCTTCAAAGACTGCAACACCAGCGACAGCACAACTGGAATCTTCCAGCTGAAGCAGTACCACCCAGCTGAGCCTCTCCCAGATTCCTGACGCCCAGAGTCCATATGAAACAACACATCAATTGTTTTAAGCTTCTAAGATTTTGGCTAATTTGCTGCATAGAAACAAATAACTAATACACCAAATTTGGCTACACCAGGATGCAGGGACTTACCTTTGCTCTGATAAAAACAATATAAACGAGATCATGGAGGAGGCCATATTTAGACATTATTAATAAAAGATAACCTTCTTGACATCCTCATGATTTTCAGATACACCATTTATATATAAATTATTCTGTGAATTACAACAATCTCATCTACTCATTGAAAGAGGTTTCCTCAAGGACTCCCCTGGGAAAACACTTTCCTTGAGTTCTACTGTCTGGTGCATGTGCCTCAAATAATCAGTTTGAAAATATTCCATAATATTCTGATTTTTAATCCATAAAGATAAGCCTCCCACAAAAATAACCCTTATATTATTCTGAATTTTTTATGCCTTTCCTGGTCATATTATCTACTATCTTAAATATCAGTGGGAGCAAAATTCAATTACTGGTGAGAACAAAGTTCCATTTGTAAAAAATATAAAAGAATAACCAGTATCCAGAGAATCAAACCACCAACATGAGAGTTTTCAATCTAGTACTGAAGAGCAAATTATACAAAGGAAGTAATTATAACTACAATCTTAATTAAATTTTCACAAGAGTGTTGATTTCCCATAGGTAGTTGTACACTATTATAAAATAGAAATAATAAAAATAATGACTTCTGGCCAAGATGGAGGTGTAGACAGATATACTTTGCTTCCTTGCAAAATCAAAAGAAGGGCAACTCCAAATTTAAAAAAAGACAAAAACAAAACAAAACTGCCAGAAAATCAAACTGTGGAAGTCCAACAACCAAGGTGTGAAGAAGAAATAGTCCAGACCAGCAGGAGGGGCAGAGACCAGCAGCTGGGGCAGAGATAACACAGCAAGGCAGCAGCTGGCAGTCCCACATTTGTGGGTGAACTGGGAGGAACAACTGGGGAGTGAGACAGATCACACAACCCAGGGTGCCATCATGGGAAAAGAAAGCTTCAAAACCTCTGTCTGTAAAAATCTGTAGGGTTGTGGAGGTGGGAGAAACTCCCAGCCTCAAGAGTTTTTAGGAGAGACCCATAGGGTCCTAGAACACACACAAACCCACCTACCCCAAATCAGCACCAGAAGGACCCAATTTGCTTTTGGTTAGCAGTGGAGGTGATGGAAAGCCGGCTGACTGTCAGTGACTAAGAGCCAGGCAAGCAGCATTATTCCCTCTCTGACCCCTCCCTCACATACAGTGACACAGCTCAGCAAAGTTCATTGCCTTGCCCTGGCAAATACCTAAGGTCCTGCCCCGTACAACATATCAGGTACATCAAGGCAAAGAAATATGGCCCAAATGGAAAAACATAGCAAATCTCCAGGAAAAGAACTAAGCAATGAAGAGATAACCAACCTATCAGATGCACAGTTCAAACCACTGGTAATCAAGATGCTAAGAGAATTGGCACAAGAGTGCCAATTTAAATTTTCACAAGAGTGTTGATTTCCCATAGGTAGTTGTACACTATTATAAAATAGAAATAATAAAAATAATGACTTCTGGCCAAGATGGAGGTGTAGACAGATATACTTTGCTTCCTTGAAAAATCAAAAGAAGGGCAACTCCAAATTTAAAAATAGTATGGGGTAATATTAGCTACTGAGTAGCTAATGGTCACAAAATAAAGGAAAATGTGAAGGCTATGAAAAGTGAAATAAAGGGAAATACACAAGGAACCAACAGTGATGGGAAGGAAATCAGGTCCGAAATCAAGGATTTGGAGCAGAAGAAAGAAATAAACATATTCAACCAGAACACAATGAAGAAACAAGAATTTCAAAAAGTGAAGAGAAGCTTAGGAACCTCTGAAACAACTTTAAACATTCTAACATCCAAATCATAGGGGTGCCAGAAAGAGAAAAGGAAGAGCAAGACATTGAAAACTTATTTGAAAAAATAATGAAGGAAGACTTCTTCATCATAGAAGTCTTCAATATGGCAAAGGAAATAGACTTCCAGGAAGTCCAGCAATCTCAGAGAGTCCCAAAGAAGCTTGACCCAATGAAGCACACATCAAGGCACATCATACATTACCCAAAATTAAATATAAGGAGAGAATCTTAAAAGTAGCAAGAGAAAAGGAGACAGTTACCTACAAAGGAGTTCCCATAAAACTATCAGCTGATTTCTCAAAAGAAACCTTGCAGGCAAGAAGGGGCTGGAAAGAAGTATTCCAAGTCATGAAAGTCAGGAACCTACATCCAAGATTATTCTATTTAGCAAAGCTATCATTTAGAAAAGGAGGGCAGATAAATTGTTTCCCAGATTAGATAAAGTAAGAGGAATTCATCATCACAAGCCCTTATTATATGAAATGTTGCAGGGACTTATCTAAGAAAAAGAAGATCAAAACTAGGAACAGTAAAATGACAACAAACGCACAACTATCAACAACTGAACCCCAAAATCAAAACCACAAACTAAGCAAACAACTAGAACAGGACCAGAATAACAGAAATGGAGATCACATGGAGGGCTGTCAGTGGGGAACAGGAGGGGAGAGAATGGGGGATAAGGTACAGGGACTCAATAGCATAAATGGTAGGTACAAAATAGACAGGGAGAGGTTAAGAATAGTATAGGAAATAGCCAAAGAACTTATATACATAATTTATGGACATGAACTAAGGGGTGAATGCTGGTGGTAGAGGTGGAGCAGAATGGAGGGGAATAAAGGGGAGAATAAACAAGACAAATGTAATAACATAATCACTAAAATCTACTTTAAAAATAATAATAATAGTAATTCCACTGTCAGTAGTAACACAGAGCTTTAACACTGAGTAAGCAGAAAAGCAATGACTGGGAAAAGCTATTGGGAAGATCCTTCTCTGGTCTCCAACTGCAAATGAGCACCTCAGGTCATCATTCCTTGACAGCTGACTGTGCGGCCCAGTGTGAATTGATCCCATGTCCTCTCCCACTGACTGCCCTCCCTAGTGTCCACTGTCTCAGTTTGCTCAGACTGTGATAACAAAATACAGATGGGGTGGCTTAACCAACATAATTTCTCATAGTTTTGGAAGCTGGAAATCTAAGACCAAAGTACTGGCTAATTCAGTGCCTGGTGAGAGCTCTCTTTCCAGTTCTTAACTGCCACCTTCTAACTATGCCTTCACATGGAGATAAAGTGCTTTGGTGTCTCTTCTCCCTTTTTTATAAGGACATCAGCCCTATCAGATTAGACCCCACCCTTATGACCTCATTTAACCTTTACCACTTCCTTGTAGATCTTATCTCCAAATGTAGTTGTATTGGGGTTTAGGGCTTCAACATATGAATTTGGGGAGGGAGACACAAACATTCAGTCCATAACTGCCAACATACCTTAATTAGAAGGCGAAGGGTTGTCAAGGAACATGTATAAAGGACCCATGGACAAAGCTAAAGCGGGGAAGGTTTGGGGGTGGGAAGTGGGGGTGGGTGAGGAGGGGGATAATGGTGGTGGGAAAACAGAGACAACTGTACTTGAATGACAATTAAATAAATAAATAAATAAATAAAGCTGCTATTAAGAAAATATTTCAAGTGATCCCTGGGGAATCTATAATGAAAGTAGCTTTAAACCCAATTAAGAAAATATAAGAAAAATGCTTTCATAATTTCTTAGAATAGTCAAGAAGTGATTGGGACATTTATTAATAATGTAATTTGCTTAAAAATGTGTTGCTTTTTAGATAAGTTCAATAAATGCAAATGAATTTTTTTAAATTCAAACTTGTCTCTGAATAATCAGCTTGCCTGGTCTAAGATTTCGTTCATTTATGAAGCATCAACTACTATACTTTATAGATTTTAAGATACATATTTTTTTTATTTTTAACATGTCAAGAGGTGTCACAACTGAGGGCATCTTACCACTATAATTGGCATTGCTTTTCTTATAAATATACAAAATAGCAGTGCATCTTACAACTGACAGCATCATAGATTTAATAAAATGTGGTAGGTTTCAACCACTGATCTAAATTCTTTACAAATATTATCCTAGTAATTTTATTAAAGTGCTATGATGTAGATACTATTTTATTTGTGCTTTACATCTTAAAAAGTATACAAAAATTAATTTACCCAAGGACACACAATTAGAAATTGGAAAGAGGTAAGATTTGAATCCAGAGAGTGCCTATGTTCTCATAGAATAAGGGAAAGGAGAAGTGAAGTAGCTAATATTACCCCAAATAGAGCCAAAAATGGCATCTCCACCTCAGTAAGTCAAAATATATGGTTCCACTTTCCATTGGAAATATCTTTTCTACTTGATGACAGTGTTTATTGGTCTCTCTATAAAGAGCCTTTCCAGAATTTGTGTGTTGTTTGGCACTGGACAATAATTTTTGAACAAGGGTGTGCCTTGAATCTTTGTAATCTACAACTCCTCACCTAAAAGATAGGTAGTCAGAAACAGATACTCAAAATTGCTCAAAGCATGATGGCAGAAGGTAAGTATCCAGTATATTTTACACACAGAAATCACTGATTATACTAACTTGAGCAACTAGTTTTATAACATTGTATTAGTCAGAGTTTCCCAGAGTAACAAAAAAAAATAGGTTATATAGAGAAACAATGGAGAGGGGAGGAGAGGAGAGACTGAGATTGATTGATTGGTTGACTGATTGATTATGGAGGCTGGCAAGACCCAAGATCTGCAGGGTTAGTTGCAAGCTGGAGGTTTAGAAGAGCTGACATTTTAGCTCCAGTCTCAGTCCAAAGATCTGAGACCCAGGGCAGCTGATGGTGTCATTCAAGCTTAAAATCCATCAGGCTCAAGAACCAGCCAATGTTTCAGTTTGCATCCAAAGATATAAAAAGACTGATGTTCCAGTTCAAAGGCAGAAAGAATTCTCTCTTACTCAAAGGAAAGTCAGAATTTTTGTTCTATTCATACCTTACAGTGATTGGATAAAGCCCACTCCCTTTAGAGAGGACAATCCACTTTACCCAAAACATCCTCCAAGACATCTTCACAGAAATGTCCAGAATAATGTTCAATCAAGTAGCTGGGCACTCCCATGGCCCAGTCAAGTTGGCATATAAAATTATCCATCACAAACAGCTATGTAGCAGTGTTGCTGGATGGGGGAAAACATGAAAGCTGAGAACTAGTGGCTTTGTGGTTATCTTTAAAAAGGTACAGGAGGGATGCCTTGTTCAACATCTTAGTACCAGAGCGTGGCCATTTCAATAAATTTGAAACAGTGGGGCATTTTCCATTTTAAAAATCAGGCAATACTCTGGTTAGAGATCCATCTTGAAAAGTAAATACAGATACCTAAGACCCATGCAATAAGTGAGAGATTATAGTTGAAATTTCATGTATGGGGTTTCTTTTAGAGTTTCAAAGTGTGAATTGGAGTAGATAAAACATTATCCAAAAGTAGAGCTGTGCTCAAACAGAAACGGGCCAAAGAAGAAAAGCACACTGGCTCCTTTGTGCTGCCTGTTTATCCCTGTCACTTGCTGGGCCATTTCCCTTTCTGTTTTGTCTGAGTAGGTTGATTGGACAGCATTCATTTGACTTATTTAACAACACTTGGATAAAATGCACAATGTGCCAGACACTGTTCTCCCTGCTTTTGAAAACACATTTTATAAGTGGGGAAACTTGAAACTGTTTCTTAATTCCTTTCCAGACTTCTGAACCTGCAATCAGGTTGTGCATTGTCTTTTCAAAAAGATGACTTAAAATATCAGCAGGACTATAAAATGTAAGGTGACTTTCCTTACTTCCTCACTTTCCCAATTAGTTAATGTAGACACTGTTAAAAGCATTATGATAATCCTTTATTTAAAAAATTGATTGCCTTGTGATTGCCATAGAGAATAGTTTAATCTTTTCTGGAAAGTAAGTTGCTTAAAAGCATTTTTATTCTTATTAAATATACTTTTAAGAAAGTTATAAACAAAATGGAAAATATCCATTTGTCCCATAAGGTCAGAGCCTTCCCATTACAAAAGTGATAAAACACAGAACTATAGTTGCAATAGTTCTACAGGTGAAGCTACTTAAAAGCTAATAGAAGACTTCAGGTTAGGGTAACTTTCTTCATGCTTCATTTCCCTTGGATCCTTCTCCTTTTTTTCAAATACTTTTTCCCCCTCCCTCCTCCTGTACACACACACACAAAATTAAATTTAAAATAACTAAAAATAAAACACCCTCAAAGACAAGTTTCACCCTCCACTGATCTTAGAAAGCATCAATTTCATCTGAGTGTGGTTATCTCCATGATACCCTCAGCCTTTCTCTCTATGGCAGAGGTGGCAAACACAAGGCTCAGGGGCTAAACCCATCCCTCCACCTTGTTTTATCCAGCCCAACTCCTTGTTTCTACCCAGAGGCAGCACTGAGCTCCTTGCCCCCTAGTAAAGGAGTAGTCATATTTATATCTTCCTAAAATTACATTTGGCCCTTTGAAGACAACCATGAGGCTGATGTGGCACCTGGTGAAAATGAGTTTGACACCCCCATTCTATGGAAATAGAACAGAGCAAGGGAAAGGCTACAAATGAGATTTCATGAAATAAGAGCAGAGAATGAGGCTGTGGCTAGTCACCACCTTTGGAAAATATGTCTGTATTTCTAGCATTTCCCTTATAATTCTCAACATTCTCCCCCTCTCTCTCTGCCCCATCTTGGCTTTTAGTCAAAAAGGGATATGTCACAATATAGAAGTTAAGACTATGGTGACCACAGGACCATCAGTGGGACAAACTTGGTAACTTAGTTGTAGAGGCAAATATATTCTGAGCCTCTGCTATGTGCCAGGCCCTATGCCGGGGTTCAGGATAGAGTAGGAAAGAAGAGAAATGCCTCTGGTCTCAACAAGTAGAGAATACCAAATAGAAATCTCTGATGACTCACCTAAGTAGGAAACGGGTTCTTCTTACTGCTTGGTAACAAAGTAGAGAGCACTGGACTTGGAGTTAGAACTGCTGCGCTGGCATTCCAGCTTCCAGATGAGCAATTTAATGGAACTTCTCAATCTCATTTTTCTCATAGGTAAGTAGTACATTTCCTACTTCACATGATGGTTATGAAGTTTAAAGTGCTCAGTGAAGATAGTAGGCTGTTGAAATATCAAAGACGTTGAATAAATGTTGAATAAATGACTTTTGTCTTCTTGTTTAAATATTCATCCAATAAACATTTGTTCAGCAGGTACTCTGCCAGGCACATGGAAGCATAACACTGAACAAAAGAGGTCAAAAAATCCTCTTGCTCAAGAAGCTGGCATATTTTTAGTGATGAAAGAAACAAAAAGCAGGAAAGATATAATTTATGTTAGAAAAGGCCTAAGAAACTAACATTTGAGTACAAAATTAAAGCATAAATTAAAGAACAGGACTTGCAGATATCTGAGAGGAAGAGGCCCTTGCAACTGGAGCCATATGAGGGGGGTAATTAGTAGGAGATGATGCCAGAAAGGTAATGCGGGGTGAACAGGTACATTATATGAGCCTCCCAGTCAGTCACCATGGGGGCTTGGCTGCACTCAATGGGTCAGGAAGCCCCTGTACATTTTGAACTTACATGATTTGACATACATTTTTAAAGGATCTATTGTGATCATAACAAACTAAAGAAGAGCAAGGATGGAGGGCAGGGACACAGCTCATGTCACAATAACCAAGGTGAGGCCATAATGCCTTGGACTGAGGTCATATCAGGGAGATGGCAAGAAAACCCTGCATTTTCAATATCCTGAGAAGTAACATTGACAGGATTTGTTGATGGATTAAATGTAAGATGTGAGAGGAAGAGAGAAGTCAATACTGACTCCAAAGTTGTTGCCTTGAACAACAAGAAGGGTGAGATCATTCCCTAAACAAATAAGGGAAAATTGGAGCTTGTTTAAGTTTTAGATGCTGATCAGATAGCTAACTGAGGAAGAACATATAAGCAATTAGACATTTTAGTCTGGAGTTTAAAAGCCAAGTCTAGTTTTAAATGGATATGTCCTCACCATTGGAACATGTGGATGATATTTAAAGACTGGAACTGGATAAAACCCCCAGAAAAGTAATTGTAGCCAGAAGATAAAGAAAGGCATCACTTCAAATTTAAGAGTTTTGGAGAAGAGATGGAGTGGCCAGTGACCTAAAGCAACAACCAAGAGCAAACATGTGGTATGAAGGTGTTCTGGAAGCCCAGTAGACAAAGATATTAAGGGTGAAGGAACAATAATTTTAAATGCTTCTATGAGTTCAAGTACTGTGGCAGACCCTGTCCAGCAGAGTCCACCTGTTGTGGCTGATGGCAAGAATGAATGCAAAAGCACCAACAATCCTGTGGGGAAAAAGGGAACAGGCACGACTTCTCTCTCAAGGGGAGAGTGCCTATGGATGCCTCAGCCACTCCCTTAAGATGGGAGCACCTCAACCCTTGCCTAGACAGGCTTTTATTATTTTCCTGGGGTCTTACATCAGAGAGAGATTTATTATCTACTACATAGAATATTATTGTCTACATTTTAGGTACAATCAAGAAAATGAAAATAACATGCAGAGGAAAATGGCAATGAGCTGATTAGCTCTGTCCTTGGGAGAGCTCACACAGGCTTTGGAAATTACCTTGAAGATAGACAATACACATTTGTTGTTTTAGACCAGGGCGAGGGAGTTCTAGCAAGAGCAAGCCGTAACAGTCTGTAAGCATTTTCTAGGCCTGATTCCCACGGGAAAACTCAGTTTGAAGGTCTGGTTTCTGCTCACCACTTCACTTCTGTAGGTTTTCCAAACAGAGCTGAGTCACATTTGCCAGACTTAAACAAACTGGTCCCCTACAAAGTAAGATGAGAACTATGGGATGTTGCCATATTAAGGTCACTGGTGGCCTTATCAGAAAAAGTATCACTAGAAATAGGGAGGTCAACCATGACTGGAATGGGTTTCAGAGATAGCAAAGAGGGAAAAACTGGAGACAATAATTGTAGCTAGAAATTGTGTTGTAGAGGAAGGAAAGAAACAAGAATATAACTGATAATGTACACAGGGTAGAAAATGTTTTATAATGTGAGAAATTGTAGTATATGTATATACTGATGGGGAAAACATAACAGACAGGGAACCCCCCCTACAGAAATATCTGAGGATTTAGGAGGGAATGGGTGGAGCACTAATGAATAGGCAGATTTGACAGGAAAACAGACAATCTTCATTTACAATCTTCCTCTTCCCAGTTTTGTTTTTATCACTCTTGAGTAGAATGGTCTGCATAGGAAGTGTGTATCTTGCTGTGTGGCCATTCATTACAATCATCACAATAAAAAAATATTTGATATACACACAAAACTGGTTCCCACTCAACACCAGGGGCTGTTTCATCAAGTCTGTTAGTCTGCTTCTCAGTGATGACTGAAACATTTGCAAACAGTGGAGAAATTCAAAACATCAGTAAATGTGACATTTGAAATCTGCTTGAATACCATCAAAGCCATTAATTGAGAATTTGGCATATTTAGGTCAACAACTGGAAAGAAAGCCAAGTGGACGGGCTATTTAGAAAAAGTGACTGAAGTGGCAAAAGGCTAAAGAGAAACCCTTGGGGAAGGTGAAGCTCCTGGTGCTTTTGTAGACACTTATGATCATGGGCAAAAGGCAAGAACAAAATGAAGGATGATATAGCACATTACAATTTTTCCCTGAAAACTGATGCAGCAAAACCCATCTAAGACTATTATATCCCAATTATCTTTTCCTTCTCTGTAAATAACTTCCTCCTGCATCTCCAACCTCACTCAAGAAAAACTCTCCATCTGCTGAACACCCTGTCTCTTTGGAGAAAACTACAGTTGTTCTGGTCTAACAGACACTACAAATAAAAAATTTTAACAACTGATTGAAAGAAAAACAAAGCAATATGTTCTAAACCTGACCTCAGTTTTTGTAATATCTAAAACTTTTCCATGCTTAGGAGTTCTAATTAGTCTTAACAAAATTTTTCTTTTCTCACTTCTCAAAACAATACCCATTCTTAAGACATTCTCTCCAGATTTCTCCTAATTAAAAGTACTAATTCTCTACCATTATTTACCAAGCGCACCATCAATAAGAAGATAGATGTCTTTAGACGACGAACACCAAGGAATAAGGTTCTGAGAGGATCTATCATTAAATGATAGAGGATCTATCATTAAATGAATCTTGGTCTTTTGAACTCAAAAGACCTGGTCTCTTGTACTCAATTTACATCACATAAATTGAGTACACACACAAAAAAAGTTCTCACTTAATTGCATTATAAGAGATGGTTTTACAAATGCCTGGAACCAAGACTACTCTACCCAACATGGCTCCTGATTAAAATGGAAGGGGAAATAAGGAGTTTCCCACACAAAAGAAGGCTAATAGAATACACCTTCCCCAAACCAGCACTGCAAGATATGGTAAAGTGACTACTTTAAGAAAAGAAGGAAAAAGTCATTATGAGAAGAACATAAGTACAATGGGGATACAATGGCAAAAAATAAGTACCTATCAATAATAACTTTATTTTTTTCTTTTTCTTTTTTTAATAATAACTTTAAATGTAAATGGATTAAATGTTCTAATCAAAAGACATAGGGTAGCGGAAGGATAAGAAAATATGACTTGCACATACGCTGTCTACAAGAGACCCCTCCTCAGAACAAAAGACGGACACAGATTGAAAGTGAAGGGTTGAAAAAAAAAATCCAAGACAAATGGAAAAAAAGCTGGGGTAGCAATACTTATATCAGACAAAACAGACTTTGTTCTAAACCTGAGGCCAGAATAGACACTAAAGGACATTTAATAATATTCAAGGAAAGAATCCACCAAGAGGATATGACTTTAATAAACATATGCATCCAACATAGGAGTACTCAAATATATAAGGAAAATCTTGGAGGACTTCAAATAAGATATAGAGAGCAATAGTTTTATTAGGGGATTTTAATACCCTACTCTCAAAAATGGATAGGGTTACAAACAAAATGTCAACAAAGATTTTGTGGCATTGAACAAGGTCCTAGATCAAATGGACTTAACTGATATACATAGAACCTTTCATCCCAAAGAAGCAAAATACACATTCTTTTCAAACGCACATGGAATACTTAAAATGATAGACCACATAATAGAGCACAAACATGCCTCAAAAATTCAAGACCACAAGAGCATAAAACTAGAAACCAACCTCAAGGGAAGCAACTCAAAAAAATCAAACAATAGAGAGAGAGTAGAGACTTAATGACATGCAATTAAACAATGAATGAGTTAAGAATGAGATCAAGGAAGAAATCAAAACTTTCTGGAAACAAATGAAAATGAACTCACAATAGTCCCAAATGTATTAGACACAGCCAAGGCAGTCCTGAGAGGGAAGTTCATTATGATACAGGCCTACCAAAAAAAGATAAAAACATTTCAAATAAACAACCTAACCTTACGCCTACAAAAACTCAAGGAACAACAACAAAGACAGCCCAAAGCCAGTAGAAGGAAGGAAATAACCAAGATCAGAGCCAAACTAAATGGCATAGACATTAAAGCATAATTCTAAGGATCAATAAATCCAGGAGCAGGTTCTTTGAAAAGATAAACAAAATTGACAAGCCTTTAAGCAGGCTCATCAAGTAAAAAAGAGAGAGGACCCAAATAAGCACAATCAGAAATGAAACAGAGATTACAATTGATGCCACAGAAATACAAAGAATTTTTAAAAATTACTATGAAGAACTATATGCCAAGAAATTTTAAAACAAACTTCTAGAATCATATAATCTCCAAAACTGAATGAAGAAGAAGCAGAATGCCTGAACCAATAAATAACAGCTAATGAAATTGAAACAGTTATCAAAACTCTCGGCACAGAAAAGTCCTGGACTGAATGGTTTCACAGAAGAATTTTACAAAACATTTAAGGGAGAGCTACCCCTATCTTCCTCAGAAAATTCTAAAATAGCAGAGAGAAGACTCCCAAACTTTTTTATGTGGCCTGCATCATCCTAATCACAAAACCATGTAAATGCACAAAAAAGAAAGAAAACTAGAGGGCAATCTTGCTGATAAACATAGATGCTAAAATCTTCAACAAAATATTGGCAAACCACATCCAGCAATACATTAAAAAAATCATACACTATGATCAAGTGGAATTCATCCCAGGATGCAAGGGTTGTACAATATTCAAATATCAATAAACATAATACTTCATATAAACAAAAGGAAAGAAAAAATCACATGATCATATCAATAGATGCAGAAAAAGCACTTGATAAGGTACAGCACCATTATAATAAAAACACTCAACAAAGTGGGAGTAGAAGGAGCATACCTCAACCTAATAAAGGACCTACAAGAGATACCTACAGCCAATATCAAACCCAAGGGGAAAAACTAAAAGGTTCCCTATTAACATCAGGAACAAGACAAGAATATCCACTTTCACCACTTCTATTCGACATAGTACTGGAAGTCCTAGCCACAGTGATCAGACAAAAAAAATGAAACACATCCAAATTGGAAAGGAGGCAGCAAAACTGTCATTGTCTGCAGATACATGATAGTGTACATAGAAAACCATATAGACCCTCCAGAACTCTACCTAAAAAATGAATCTGGGAAAACAGCAAGATAACAAAGTCAATATTCAAAAACCGGAGGACATACACAGGGCCTAGAGACATATGAAAAGACACTCAGCATCAGTAGCCATCAGAGAGATACATATTAAAACTATAATGAGATACCACTTCACACTGTTGAAAATGGTCATAAGAAACAAATCAATAAACAAGTGTTGGAGAGAATGTGGAGAAAAGGGAACCCCAGTGCACTGTTGGTGGGAATGCAGACTGGTGCAGCCACTGTGGAAAACAGAATGGAATTTCCTCAGAAAACTAAAAATTCAACTGCCTTTGACCTGGCAATTCCACTGCAGGGATTATATACTAAGAACCCTGAAACACCAATCCAAAAGAACCTATGCACCCCAATGTTCATAGCAGCACAACTTACAATAGCCAAGTGCTGGAAGCAACCTAAGTGCCCATCAGTAAATGAATTGATCAAATCATTATGGTACATTTACACAATGGAATACTATGTACCAAAGAGAAAGAAGAAGCTCTTACCCTTTGTGACAGCATGAATGGAACTGGAGAGCATTATGATAAGTGATATAAGCCAGGCAGTGAAAGACGAATACCATATGATCTCACCTATAAGTGGAACCTAATCAACAAAACCAGCAAGCAAACAAAATATAACCAGAGACATTGAAATAAAAAGCAAACTGACAATAACCAGAGGAGCGCTAGAGAGATGTAGTGAGGGAAAGAAAGGGGAGGATGGTCAAGAAACATGTGTAAATGACCCATGGACAAAAGCCAGAGGGTAGTAGGAGGACTGAGGGTTGGAGGTGGGACTGGGTGGGACAGGAGAAAGTGGTGGCAGGGAAATGAAGACAACTGTACTTGAACAATAAATAAATAAATTAGTAAATCAAGCTTTATGATTTAAAACTATTAGAGCAGTTGTAAGGGAAGACATAATCTTTCATGTAAATTATTGTACTATATATTAATTATTAGGACACTTTAAAAATATGCATCAAAATTTTAAATGCTCATGCCTGATTATGCAGCCATTCTACTTCTAGTAATTTGCATATTTGCAAAATATACACAAAGACCACACACAAAGCTGCTCAGACCAGTACTCTGCCATAGTGCCAAAAATGTTAAAACAACCTAACTGTCCATCAATAGGGGGTTAATTACAAACTATGCAAGGTCCCCATAATGGAGGAGGGAGATCTGTACTTTCTATTTCATATATTTTCTATTTCCATTGCATGATTAATTAAAATAAAGGAAGGTACAGGACAGTATGAAATCATTCTCTTATGTTTCAAAAAAGCATAGATAAGTTAGAATGTGCATGGAAAACTACTGAAAGAAATGCAGCAAAAGCGTCAACTATGGCTAACCCAAGGTAGGGGAATTTCTGAACATCCTTTGTACTGTTTCAAATTTTACCGTGTACATGTATTAGCTTTTATAACAATTTTACCTTGACCAATAATGTATCTAACCTTGCTTTTTCATTTTGTAAAATGGTAATACTACTTGTCCAGCTCATCTCCAAAGGTAATTGTGAATACAAAATGAGAAAACACAGACACATGAAAGTGATTTATAAGCTTTATAGAGTGACAATAAACTGCACACAAGTTAGATATTGTTACTAATCATTATTTTTTAGCTGTAAGAAATCATTTTATGACCAAGAATTTACAACAAATATGTCTGAGGAAAATTTAATTAAGGGGGAAGAGATAAACGAGAAATGAAGGCTAAGAACATTGCGACAAAATACATTAGTGGAAGAAGACTTTGTCTCTTTTTTTCTTTAAGATCGAAGCAGAAAAAATAAAATGGATCTAAAAGAGTATACAAAAGCTTGTGCAAATGCTTTTTAAAAACATTTCTGTACAAAATAAAAAATTAATATATAACAGGCTTTGAAATTCTTAAAAATTAAGATAAAAGCCTCTAGTGAAGTTCCACGGGTACCTCAAAATTACAGGAGTGTCAGTTGAGGCCAAGGTGATCCAAAGAGAAATATGTTCACTTCATGCTGGGTGAATTTTAAACAGGTGTTTTCTTGTACCAATAAAGCTAATGTTAAGAGGAAATAGAAAAACAATGAGACCCCAGAGTATTCAGCAGAGACTAAAATTGCAACAAAGTAACCTCCTACACTCACTATTAAAAGCTCATTAACTCCCAGCTGTTCATCCATTAGGCTGAGAAGAAAAGGAGCGCCCTCCCTGTCACATATTTCAACTTGAGGGTTTCATCTCATAAAAGGGAGAGAGCAAAACGATAAGGAGAAGATAACAATCATAATTATATCACCAGGCTGTGGAGAAACCTGTGCTAAACACAATAAATCTCTCCAGCAATTAAGTCTAACCAATATCCTGAGTCTGCCAGGTGAAGAGGACAGAGGGTGCAGGGTGCACATCCAGAGACATAGCAGGACTTGTCCTTGAGCCACCTAGAAACTGAAAGCCCATGACTCACTCACCAGGTAATGTGTAATCTACACTAGAAGCAGCTATACCTGCAAAGAGAATATTTTTCCACCATGTTATTCACTGTGGTACATAGTCCTTGACTACAACATTAAACAAGAAAGGCAGAGAAGCACAAATCAGACCTAAAGTGATCTGTGTATGAACTACCATCTTCAGTCCATGGTTGGGAGTCTGTGATGAGAAAAGAAGACTGCATTTATACTCAAATTTTCACCTGCATGGGGGTCAGCTCCTCAATCCTGTTGTTCAAGGGTTAAATGTATGGTTTTTCCTTAAAGAGTGATGGGGTGGAGTTGCTTGCTTTATGATAAAGCTTCTAAGCCAATGCTCAAACACTGGCAACTTGTAACCTGATTCCAGCCCACAAGAGTATTTTATTTCCATCAGGGTGGATTTAAAAATTAACCTTTTAGTTCTCAATATTTAAAAGTCAAAAGATGGAACTCAATAGTCTGTCTCCAGCTTGTCTGGACAATTTGGAAGATTGAAGTGCTATATTACATTTACATATTTTGATTACAGACAGATCCTAAGTATTTGAGATTTTTTAACCTCTATTATTGCCCCAGAAGAGTGAAAATTCTTAAATAAAATACAACTTTCCCAACAGAAATCCTATGCTGTGGTGTAGCACATGTACTCTCTTTCAACTCTTTACAGCAGCATCTCTGTGACCCAAGCCTCACCTATCTGACTGCATTACCTCATTCTTTACCACCCTTCTCCCTCACTACCCTGGCCACACTGGCCTCTCCTTGCTACTTCTCAAGCATGTCAGTCACTTTCTGCCTGAGGACATCTGCACTTGCTGTTCCCTTCCCTGGAACATTTTTCCCCACATATCAGGGCAGGTTCCCTCACCTGACTTAAGTCTCCACTCCAGCATTTCTTTCTCAGAGAAGTCATTCTTGAGTTTCCAATTGAAAAGTCATTTTCTGAGCCCCACTTTATTTCCCCTCATAGAACTCATAACATCTGTCACATTATGCTTTATGTGTTTATTTATTGGCCATCTCCAAACACTCATGATGTTAGACTGGGGGGCAAAGATATGTTCCTGTTTTGTTCACTTCTTTACCATCAATTGTGTGATGGATATCAGTGCCAGGCACATACTAGGCACCAAAGATATACCCACTGGAATCTTTGTTTCTGATTAACTTTGTTTCTGATCAGGGAGCAAAATAAAAACACACACAAAACATATAACCACATGCATCAATGAACTATGGTGACAGCACACTCTAAATGAGAGCGCAATTTATCTGCAACAGACTTTTCCTACAAGAAAGGCTGAAAGATATTCTTCAGATTGAAGGGAAATTATATTACAGGCAGGTATATAAATTTATCAATGAAGAGCAACATAAGTGGTGAATAACTGAGGAAATACAGTCTATTTTTCTGATCTTATATTTTAAATATATATATGACTGTTGAAAGCAAAACTTATAACATTATCTGGTGGGGTTTTCAATGTATGTTAATGTAATATATTTGAGAACTATAATATAAGAAAGGAGAATAAGGGGAGCTATATGTTTGTAAGGTTTTCCCACATTTTGCCCAATGTATCAAGACATTAACCCTAAAGCAGACTGTGAAAGATACCCCTGAAACAACCACTAAAAAATAATGCAAAGTAATACAGCCCAAAATGCAATAGATAATTTTAAATAGAATGTTCAAATGTATCCAGCCCTGGCTGGTGTGACTCAGTGGATTGAGTGCTGACCTGTGAACCAGGGCTGGTTCAATTCCCACTCAGGGCACATGCCCAGTTTGTAGGCCAGGCCCCAGTAGGGGGTGAGTGAGAGGCAACCACACATTGATGCTTCTCTCCCTCTCTCCCTCCCTTCCCCTCTAAAAATAAGTAAAATATTTTTTAAAAACATATCCAAATAATCTAAAAGAATGCAATAAAGCAGAAAAAAAAGAAACAAAAAACAGAAGTGACAAACAGCAAAAAATAAAATGCTAGATCTAAGTTCTAAATATATCAATAATTACACTAAATATAAATGATCTAAACACACTAATTAGAAGAGATTATCAGGTTGGATAAAATAAGCATACTCATAATTTAATAAAATAAGAAAATAAAAAGAACCCTTCATGTGTTGAGGAAAAAGATCATGCTAAGTACACTCAAGTGACTTACACAATGAATTCTTAGGTGGAAGATCAGTGTCACATTCATATGGAGTGGGAATCCCTGAATTAATTCTGTAAATTACCTCATAACAGACATAAATGCAGAGCATCACAACCAGAAAAACATGCCACAGTAATAAAGCAAAATGGCTGCAACCATTGGATCTGCAAAGTTGGGGTAAATTGGGAAAAGCATTACCCAGAAGCACTAGAAAACTGAAAGGATCCCTCCCACTGTTTATACCACCTCAGCACAAATGAAGGCAGGAAGTGAGCCTTGGGAACCCTGCTTTGGTAATGCTGGTGCTGTGGCATCCATTCCCACTTCAAACCAGCACAATGACTTCCTTTTGAAGTACAATATTTATGACAACTTCCAATGTGCATAGTGGCTTAGTAGGATGAAAAAGCATATGTACATGGATGGAAACTCACAGAGGCATATGACTAAAAGGTGAAGAAACATGGTAGAGAACTAACATAGGTCACTTGGCTGGAGTCATCTCCTTAACATGGATTAATCTCAGGCTACGTGGTCCACAAAAAAGCTCCATCCTAACCATCTGCCTATTCATGGCCCAGGGGCCAATGCTCACACTGGTCTTGCTCTATGTTCAATGCAAGTGTCACGAGTTGAACTGTGTCCCTGAAAAGATATGTTGAAGTCCTAAACCACACTCACCAGTGCCTATGAATGTAAACTTGTTTGGAAATAGGTCTTTGCCGATATAATCAGGTTAAAATAAAGTCTAATCTAACATGACCAGCCTCCTTATAAAGAAGAGTAAGGCCATGTGAAGACAGAGGCACACAGTGTGACAATGGAGGTGGGGACTGAAAAGCTGGAGCAACAAGCCAAGGAACTCCTGGAACAATCAGAAGGTGGAAGACACAAGGAGGGATCCTTGCCTAGGGCCTTCAAGGGGGAAGCATGACCTCGTCAACACTTTAATTTTGGATATCTAGCCTTGAGGCCTGGAAGAGAAGGAATTTCTCCTGCTTTAAGCCACCTAATTTGTGGTACGTTGTTATGCCAGTCCTAAGACACTAACACAGCAAATATGATATTTCTCCCATCCAAGTACTAACCAGGCCCGACCCTGCTTAGCTTCCGAGATCAAACGAGATCGGGTGCGTTCAGGGTGGTATGGCCGTAGACAGCAAATATGATATTTCTCTCTGGAACATACCATCATTTAAGGGAGGGGAAAAAGGATAAGGTTTTTTTTCTTTAAAAAAGTTTTTTTAAGATTTTATTTATTCATTTTTGGAGAGATGGGAAGGGAGAGAGAAAGAGAGGGAGAGAAACATCACTGTGTGGTTGCCTCTTGAGCACCCCCCCATCAGGGACCTGGCCTACAACCCAGTCATGTGTCCTGACTGGGAATCAAACCAGGAACCCTTTGGTTCACAGGCTGGCACTCAATTCACTGAGCCACACCAGCCAGGGTGGATAAGGTTTTATTTCAATCAGAAGGACCAGACACCCAAGAAATAAACCATATTATGCCTCTGTCTCACTCCCTTGTATGAAACAGGGATCTCAAGCTTCAAAGACTATAAAGTAAATGAGAGAAATTACTGCATGACCTAATCAGGCACAGAAACAAATGAGAGTCTAGTCTCTGTCTGGAAAGCAACAGCTTCCCAGCTATAGAAATGCTCATCTTCCTTAGGTACCAAATTAGGATTTTTCATGTGATATTCCCAGACACTGAAACACTGAGCAGGTGAAACCCAACACATATTTGAGCCAAACACAGCCCACAAACCATCAGTTTACAATCCCTCCAGTCAACCACAACCCTATACTCCAAGGTAGAGATTTGGGTTATGAAAAAACCCTGTAACTGGGAGAAAAACCATAGTACTTTCCATATTGATGGCATAGAAATGGATTTCATTGGTCTGTTTTCTGAAGTTATTAATCAATCTTAATTTTTCTTAGAAACATGCCATCAACATTTATCTTGCGAATTCATTTTACTTATAAAATAAAATGCTGGACTGATGCCACATTTTAAATAGTATTCACCAAGGATAAGAGGTTAATGGACAAAAAAATCCTTAATTCATCATCAGCAGCAGAAGGAAGTTATAAACTATTAATCTTATCTCAAATTTTTAGTTGAGCTCGTGATCTATCATTACATAGATGGACTTGCTCACTGGGAATCATTTTCTTCACTAATGAATCAGGAAAAAAATTAGAAGAGGTAGAATTATAGTCTCACATTTGGTAGCACATATTTCGATTTCATGGTCTGAGATATGGCCTGGACATCAGGATTTTTAAAAGCTCCCCTGGTGATCGCAGCATGCAGCAAAGTTTGCAAACCTGTACAACAGACAATAGCATGAAGGAATTTTTCTAACACTAGTATAACTTTATTTCAGTTATACTAATGTTAGAAAATTCCCTATTCCAGATTCAAAATATGATGCACACATATTCCAAAGATAATCCCTTCAAAGCTTTGAAAGTTTCAGAAAAACCATCAGATTGATTTATGCTCTCTTGCCCTATTTTGGTTGACAAATATCTTCTAGGTTCCTAAATTGGTCTAAAGATGCCCACGTCATTTTGCAGTTATTTTGTGTGGCAATAATTTTTATCTAAGATATTTTCAAATTAACTAGATTAAAAGAATAGCAGTTATTGCAAAGAAAATGTGCTCTGAAAATAGATACAATTTGCTTCTGTTGCTAATAAAACCCAGACCCTTCATCTTAAATTCAAGCAGAATTTTAAGCACTAAGTAAAATGAGTTTGATACTTTCATGTTTCTATTAAACTGATGGTCATCTACACACAGGTAAAAGTCTTTTTATTCTCTTTATTATCCCAGCACAACTGTACTACTGCTTCTGAAAGATCAGGGGGTTATACTCTGTCTTAATAGTGTGATTACATTTTCCCTGTATTTCTGCTTTTTTTTATTCTTGTCTTCACAAAGCATCTCACCTTTGGCAAGTAACTGCACAGGTAGTTAAACACTCTCCGATTTCAGAGAAGTAGAAACCAACTTATCTAAATCCTACTCTGGAAGATAGATCTTCAAAGGTGATCACCTGATTCAATTCAGAAAAAGATGGCATGACCTCAACATTTACTAAATAGAAAAGGAGAACTGGCTGTTGTTTTTAAATTCCACTAAGCTGGCTGCATAATTAAGAATTATATTAGGGCTGATAACCACATTCAGGTGATCACTGCTCCACTGAAAAATGCCCTCAGTTTTAATTGCTTGCTTGCAGTTCATTCAAGGGTTTGGTTTTGCAGCAAACTGTTTTGGAAAAACAATCTTTTTGATAGTTCATAGTTTGTCAGCCCAATTTGGAAATCCAATTGCCACTTACGCAATGATTAGTCATAAAGCTAAATGGCATTTTAATTTTGAGCTTATATATGAGCAAGATAACATTAAAAACATTTAGCATGAACCAATGTTGTCTCCTGTAACAATTAGTGAAACTTAATGGGGAATAACAATTACAATCTTTTGAAAAAGAAAGGAGTGAAACTTTGAGCCAGTTCTTTGAAAAGGAAGCTGCCATTTTTACTGTTGTACTTGAGTTATGGGTTTTTTAAAATTGTCAATAATCATAATTAAAAAACTGAAAGCAAATGAGATCCTGTATATGAATCTGAACAACAAAAAAATTTTATACCTTATTATGCAGGTAAGTTTACTTCACTCTGTAACAATGAATTGAATGTAGCATATAAAGGGGATTCCAAAATGCCATCTCCTTACTTGCCAATCTATAAAATAACTCAAGATACAGCTTTACTGTGTCTACTGGTGTCATCAAAAAATATGTCAGACACTGGAATTGTAAAGGTGCTCCACTCAATGAGTCCCAACCACACATTTAAAAGTGGGCCATTGTCAAAATCAATGGAACATAAACACCTTTTATTCCCTGAGGAACTGCTAGTATCCTGACATGTGAGACCCCCTGTTTTTTCAAACTCCTGTCTTTGGAATAAAAGATTTTCTTAAAAATTCTAGTATCTTTATCAAGTTTCGGTAAGCATATGATGACTATTTTTGGCACTGATGAAAATATGGACTTAGGTCATAAAAAGTCACTGTCTGAGAACACAAGTTAAGGAAAGATGACACCAAATAATTTCAGACATTTTTCCCTCTACCTACCCTTTGCTGGAGAACAAATCATAAACAAGAAGAGTGGTTGTTTTCTAACCTGTCTATTTTCATTTCTTCTCTTATAATTTTAAAAGTTAGATGGCATAAAAGATTGGTATAATTTACTGATGTTAAATATATGAATGACTTTTAGACATGCCCATTCTCAATTATATAAAAATTGCTGGAACAGGTGGGCCTTTGAATGGCTTTTTCCTCTTACCCCAACTGACCACAGGTCTGCTCTCCCACCTAGGGAAATCTTCCCACTTTCCATGGTTCCTTCCTTTCCTTACATTTCTTTCAAAAGTCCACACTATGTACTGATTTCATTGGTGAGGACCTGTAGATCTCAGCACAGCAACTGACAGCCAGGGTGTGCTTGTCAATCATTTGCAGAGGTGGGAGTGATATACACAGTATATATACCTCAAAGAGCATGCTGTAGCCCCATTTTTGAATTTGAACCAATGATAAAAATAAAAAAAGAAATATCAGCCTTAAATGACACATTAAACCAAACAGACATATCAACATTTACAGAGCCTTTCATCCCAGAACACCAGATCACACATTCTTCTCCAGTGCACATGGAATATTCTCAAGGATAGACCGTATGTTAAGGTACAAAATCAGCCTTAAAAATCTTAAGAAGAATGAAATCATACCACGCATACTTTCCAACCACAACGCTTTGAAATAAAAAATCAGCTGCAAAAAGAAGGCTGTGATAACCAAAAATAACTGGAGATTAAACAACATGCTACTAAAAAAATGACTGAGTCAAAGGAGAAATAAAATGAGATCAAAGATACATAGCAACAAAAGAGACTGATGACAGAACATATCAAAATTTTAGGATATAACAAAAGCAACAATAAGAGGAAAGTAATAAGATACATAGTATATCATTACAGGCCTACCTCAACAAACAAAAAAAGTTCAAAATAAACAACCTAACATTACATCTTACAGAACTAGAAAAAAAGACCAAACGCAGTCCAAAGTCACCAGAAGAAAGGAAATAATAAAATTCAAGTAGTATTGAATGAAATAAAGAACAAAATGACAATAGAAAAAGTTAATACAACTAAGAGCTTGTCTTTGAAAAGATTAATAAAATTGATAAACCTTTGGTTAGACTCACTAAGGAAAAAAGAGAAAAGGCTAAAATAAAATCAGAAATGAAAGAGAAGGAGTTATAATCAACACCTGAGAAAAAGAAAAGATCACACAAGAATATTATGAAAGACTATACGTCTCCAAATTCAATAATCTAAACAAAATGGGTAAGTTCCCAGAAATATATAATCTTCCTAGATTGACTCATGAAGAACTGGAAAATCTGAATTAAAGTGATCAATAGAGTAGAAATAGAAACAACCATCAAAAACCTCCCAAAAAGTAAAACTCCAAGACCAGATGCCTTTACTAATAAATTCTACCATCCATTAAAGATTTAATACCTATCCTTCTCAAACTCTTTCAAAAAAATGAAGAAGAAATTCTTCCTAATATATTTTATGAGGCCAACATTACCCTGACCCAAAACCTTGCAAGGATAACATAAAAAAGAAAACTATATACCAATATTTCAGACACATACAAACAAAATAGTAGCAAATCAAATACCACAGTAGCATTAAAAAGGTAATTTTAATGAACATCACAACCATGTGGAGTTCATTTCAGGAGCACAAGGATGGTTCCACAGATGCAAATTGATTAATGTGATACTCCACATTAGCAAAATGAAGGCTAAAAAACATATGATCATCTCAATAATGCAGAAACAGCACTTGACAAGATACAACATCCATTTATCATTAAACTACTCAATAAAATGGGTATAGAAGTAAAGTACCACAATATAATAAAGGTCATATATGACCAACCCTCAGCTAATATCCCACTCAATGGACAAAAACTAAAAGCTTATCCTCTGAGATCAAGAACAAAACAAGGATGTCCACCTTCACCATTGTTATTGTACAAAGTACTGGAAATTCTAGACATAGCAATCAGTGAGAGAAAGAAAAAAAAAGGATCCAAATTGGGAATGAAGAAGTAAAATTGTCACTTTTTGCAGGTAACAGGATTTTTCATATAGAACCCTGAAGAATCCACCAAAAAAACTATTGGAAGTAATAAACAAGTCTAGTAAAGTTGCAGGATAAAAATTAATATACAAAAACCCACTGCATTCCTATATATTAACAATAAAATTTTAGAAAAAGTAGAAATAATTTCTTTTGCAATGGCAAAAAAACAATAATATACATATTTAATGCAATCCCCATAAAAATCCCAATGGCTTTTAAAAAAAAGAAATAGAACAAAAATTCATCAGATTGTATGGAACCACAAAAGACCCTGAATAGCCAAAACAATCAGGAGTAAAAAGAACAAAGCCAGAGGTATCATACTACCTGACTTTAAATTATATTACAGAGCTACAATAATCAAAACAGTGTAGTACTGGCAGAAAAACAGGCACAAAGATTAATGGAACAGTCATGAAAGCCCAGAAATGAACCCATATTAATACAGGCAAATAATTTTCAACAATGGGGAGAAAAAGCCTCTTCAATAAATAGTACTGAAAAATGGAAAGCCACTGTAAAAAAATAAAATTACTATTTGTCACCATACACAAAAATTAACTCAAAACGGATCAGAGACCTAAATCTAAGACCTGAAACAATAAATTACATAGGAAAAAACATAGGTAATAAACTTATAGACCTTGGTCTTAAAGGCAATTTTAGAAATTTGATCTCAAAGGCAAGAGAAGTAAAAGCAAAAATAGGTAATAAGAAATAAAGAATACAATATATGAAATTTAAAAATACACTAGAATGAATTACAAGCAGAACAGATGGAGCAGAGGACCAAATTAGTGAGCTGGAAGACAAGTTAGAAAGAAATACTCAGGTTGAGCAATTGCACATAAAAAGACTCAAAAAATATGGAGAGAGCTTAAGGGAACTTCAAGACAACATAAAATGCAACAGTATTTAAATCATAGGAATACCATAAAAAGAAAAAGAGCAAGGCATAGGAACCCTGTTTGAGAAAATAATGACAGAAAACTCCCCAAAACTGAAGAGGGGAAAATCCACACAAATTCAGGAAGCATAGAAGGTCCCAAGCAAGATGAACCCCAAAAGGCCTACTCCAAGAAACATCATAATTAAAATGCCAAATTTGAACGATAAAGAGAAAATCTTAAAAGCAGTACGAGAGAAACAAGAAGTAACATACAAGAGAGCACCAATAAGGTTACCAGTTGATTTTGCAACATAAACACTAAAGGCCAGGAGGGAATGGCAATAAATATCCCAAATTATTTTAAGTAATGGCCTACAACCAAGACTACTCTACCCAGCATGGCTCTCAATTAAAATGGAAGGTGAAATAAGGAAATTCCCAGACAGAAGAAGGCTGAAAAATATACCTCCACCAAACAGAACTGCAAGATATGCTAAAGGGACTGCCTTAAGAAGAGGAAGAAAAAGAGTGAGAGAGAGAAAAGCAGGTACAAAGGAGAGAAAATGAGTGAGTACTATAATTAATAACAAATGTAAATGGATTAAATGTTCCAATCAAAAGACACAGGGTAGAAGAATGGATAAGAAAACATGACTCATACATATTCTACCCGTAAGAGACATACCTCAGAACAAAAGACTGAAACCGACTGAAAGTGGAGGGTTCAGAAAAAATATTGCAAGCAAATGGACAGGGAAAAAAGCCAGGGTAGCAATATTTATATCAGAAAAAAAGAGACTTCAAAAGAAAGCCCATAAAATCTGACACAGAAGGACACTGCATAATACTCAAAAGAAGAATCCATCAAGGAAACATAAATATTGGAAATATAAATCCGCTCAATATAGGAGCACACAAATATATACAAAAATATTAGAGGACTTCAAATAAGGTATAGATAAGAACACATTTACACTAGAAGATTTTAACACCCCACTCTCAAAAATGGATAGGGTTACAAACAAAATGTCAACAAAGATTTTGTGGCATTGAATGATGTCCTAGATCAAATGGACTTAACTAATATACATAGAATCTTTCATCCCAAAGAAGCAAAATACACATTCTTTTCAAATGCACATAGAATGTTTAAAAAGATAGACCACATAATACAGCACAAACAAGCCTCAAAAAATTCAAGAAAATTCAAATCATATCTAGCATCTTTTCAGACCACAAGGGCATAAAACTAGATACCAACCTCAAGGGAAAAACTCAAAAACAATCAAGCTCATGGAGATTGAATGGCATGCTACTAAACAATGAATGAGTTAAGAATGAGATCGAGGAATAAATCAAAAAGTTTCTGGGAACAAATGAAAATGAATTCACAACAACCCAAAACTTATGGGACACAGCGCGAAGACAGTCCTGAGAGGGAAGTTCATTGTGATACAGGCCTAACAAAAAAAAATAGAAACATTTCAAACAAACAACCTAACCCTACACCTACAAGAATTCAAGGAATAACAACAAAGGCAGCCCAAAGCAAGTAGAAGGAAGGAAATAACTAAGATCAGAGCCAAACAAAATGACATAGAGATTAATATCACAATTCTAAGGATCAATGAATCCAGGAGCTGATTCTTTGAAAAGATAAACAAAGTTGACAAACTTTTAAGTAGTCTCATAAAGAAAAAGAGAGAGCAGGACCAAATAAATAAAATTAGAAATGAAAGAGGAGACATTACAACTGATGCCACAGATATACAAAGGATTGTAAGAAATTACTACAAACAAATACCAACAAATTTGAAAACCTTCCTGAAATAGACAAATTTCTAGAAAAATATACTCTTCCAAAACTGAATGAAGAAGAACCAGAAAGCCTGAACAAACTGATAACAGATGGTGAATTGAAGCAGCAATCAATAAAATCCCATCACACAAAAGCCCTGGACTGGATGATTTCACAGGAGAAATTAACAAAGCATTTAAGGGAAAGATAAGAAACATAAATGATAAAATTATCAACAAAATATTGGCAAACCACATCCAGCAAAATATCATTAAATACGTTAAAATATATCATACACTATGATCCAGTGGAATTCATCCCAGGGATTCAAGGATGGTACACTATTCAAAAATCAATAATAAATGTAATACATCACATAAACAAAGGAAAATAAAAAATTACATGATAATATCAATAGATGTGAAAACAGCATTTGATAAGGTGCTACACCCATTTGTGATAAAAAACACTCAGCAAAGTGGGAATACAGGAAGCATTCCTCAACATAATAAAGACCAGACCTACATGCCAAGAACTATGACAGACCTACAGCCAACATCATACTCAATGGGCAAAAAATTAGAGCTTTCTGACTAAGATCAGGAACAACACAAGGTTGTCCACTTTCACCACTCCTGTTCAACATAGTATTAGAAGCCCTAGCCACAGAAATCAGACAAGAAAAAGAAATAAAAAGCATCCAAATTGGAAAAAAGCAAAATTGTCATTGTTTGCTGGTGACATGATAGTGTACATAGAAAAACTTATAGACTCCAACAAAAAACCCAACTCCACCTAATAAGTGAATTTGGCAAAACATCAGGATACAAAGTCAATATTCAGGAATCGAAGGCATTTTTGTATACCAACAATGAAATGTCAGAAAGAGAAATCAGGAAAAATAATGCCATTTCATATAGCAACAAGAAAAATAAAATACCTAGGAATAAACCTAACCAAGGAGATAAAAGACCTGTACTCAGAAAACTACACAACACAAAATAAATAAGTTAAGGAAGACACAAATGGAAGCATGTACCATGCTCATGAATTCAAAGAATTAACATCATCAAAATGTCCATACTACCCAGAACAATTTATAGATTCAATGCAACCACTATTAAAGTACCAATGAGATATTTCATAGATATCATAGAACAAACATTTCAAAAATTTACTTGGAACCATAAACAACCCTGAGGAGCTGCAGCAATTTTGAGATAGAATAACAAAGTAGGAGGAGGGATCACTATACCTGATATCAAACTGTATTACAAGGCCACTGTAATCAAAACTGACTGGTAGTGCCATAAGAACAGACACATACACCAATGGAACAGAATAGAGAGCCCAGAAACAAACCCAAGTCTCTATGGTCAATTAATATTTGACAAAGAGGGAAAAGGCATAAAATGGAGTAAAAATAGCCTCTTCAACAAGTGGTGTTGGGAGATCTGGACAGCTACATGCAAAAAAAAAAAATGAAACTTCATCACCACCTTACAGCATACACAAAAATAAGTTCAAGGTGGATAAAAGACTTAAATATAAGTTGTGACAACATAAAACTTCTGGAGGAGAAGATAGGCAGGAAAATCTCATATATTCCACACAGCAGTATTTTCACCAATATGTCCCCTCAAGTAAGGGTCACAAAGGAAAGAATAACAGGTTGTATTTCTTCAAAATAAAATGTTGCTGCATGACTAAAGAAAACATCAGCAAAAAAAGGGAACAAACCCTATAGAAAAATATTCCTGCAAATGACACCTGAGACAAGGGTTTTATCTGAAAAAATATATAAAGAACTCACACAGCTCCACTCCAGGAAAACAAAAAACCCAAATGAAAAATGGGCAAAAGACCTGAAGAGACATTCTCCATGGAGGACATACAGAGGGCCCAGAGGCATATGAATACATGCTCAGCATCACTAGCCATCAGAGAGATACAGATTAACACCACAGTGAGATACCACTCCATACCAGTCAGAATGGCCATCATAAACAAACCAACAAACAAAAAGTGCTGAAGAAGATGTGGAGAAAAGGGGACCCTGGTGCACCATTGGCAGGACTGCAGAGTTGTAGCCACTGTGGAGAACAGTATGGAATTTTCTCAGAAAACTAAAAATGGACCTGCCTTTTGACCTGTCAATTCCACTTCTAGGATTATATCCTAAGTACCCTGACACACCAGTCCATAAAAACCTATGCACCCCAATGTTTATAGCAGCACAACTTACAATAGCCAAGTGCTGGAAGCAACCTAAGTGCCCATCAGTAAATGAATTGATCAAAAAAATATGGTACACTTACACAATGCAATACTATACAGCAGAAAAAAAAAAGAAGGAGCTCCTACCCTTTGCAACAGCATGGATAGAACTGGAGAGCATTATACTAAGTAAAATAAGCCAGGTGGTGAAAGACAAATACCATATGATCTCACCTTTAACTGGAACCAAATGAACAAACAATCAAGCAAAAATAGAACCAGAGGCATTGAAATTAAGAACAATCTGACAGTAACCAGAGGGGAGGTGGGAAGGGATAATAGGAGGAAAGGAGGGAAGGGTCATTAAGGAATATGTATAAAAGACACATGGATAAAACCAAGTGGGGGTAGAATCAGGGGAGGGAGGTGGGGATGGCTGGGGTTGGTGAGAGTGGTGGTGGGGGAAAGGCAGACAACTGTATTTAAACAACAATAAAATAAAATAAAAATTTATAAAGAACTTATACAACTCAACACCAAAAAACAAATAATAAGATTAAAAATGTGCAAAGGACCTGAATAGACAGTTCTCCAAAAAGGACCTACAGATGGCCCAGAGACAAATGAAAAGATGCTGAACATCATAATCATCAGAGAAATGCAAATTAAAACCACAATAAGATATCATCTCACACTTCTTAGAATGGCTATCAATAAATCAACAAACAAGTTGTTGATAAGGATGTTGGAAAAGGAGAACCCTCAGAAACTATTGGTGGTGATGTAGATTGGTATAGCCATTGTGGAAAACAGTATGGAGTTACCTCAGAAAATTTTTAATGGCCATGGCTAGTGTGGCTCAATGAATTGAGTGCTTGCCTGCAAACCAAAGGGTTGCTGGTTTGATTCCCCATCTGGGCACATGCCTGAGTGCCTGGGTTATGGGCTAGAACCCCAGTAGGGGGTACACAAGAGGCAACCACACATTGATGTTTCCCTCTGTTTCTCCCTCCCTTCCCATCTGTCTAAAAATAAATAAACAAAATCTTTAAAAAAATTTTTTCAATGGAACTGACTTACAACCCAGTGGATTCTACTTCTGGGGATTTATCTGAAGAAACCCAAAACACTAATTTGAAAAAATATATGCATCCCTATGTTCTTGTACCATTATTTATAACAGCCAAGATTTGAATGTTGCTCACAAGTCCGTCAGTAGATGAGTGGATGAAACAGCTATGGGACATTTACATAGTGGAATGTTAGTAGGCCATAAAAAGGGGGGAAATCTTAGCTTTTGTGACAGCATGGATGGACCTGGAGAGCATTATGCCAAGTGAAATAAGCTATTCAGAGAAAGATGAGTACCATACAATTTTACTCATATGGCAACTAATGAACAAAATGAACTAACAAGCAAAATAGTGACAGATTCATAGATAGAGAGCAGCCTGACAGCTGTCAGGGAAGGAGTAGGGTTGGGCGAGGTGGGTGATGTGACTTAGCAAAAAGGAGAAAAAGATACAGAAAATTAATGGACTCACACAACAGTATGATGATTGCTGGAGAAGGGGGAATATAAAAAGATAGGGAAGGGTGCAGTTGGCATAAATGGTGATGGAAAGAAGCTTGGGGTGCTGAACATACAATATGGTGTAC
The DNA here is from genome assembly GCF_014824575.4 of Sturnira hondurensis. Taxonomy (NCBI): domain Eukaryota; kingdom Metazoa; phylum Chordata; class Mammalia; order Chiroptera; family Phyllostomidae; genus Sturnira; species Sturnira hondurensis. Next base: position 15,332,264 of record NW_028075471.1, read on the forward strand.
AGATGATGTGTTATAGAACTGTGCATCTGAAACCTGCATAATTTTGTTAACTAGTATCACCCCAATAAATTCAATAAAAAGAAAAATCCTTCAAGACATGTATCTTTGGCTAAGTGCTTGAATGCTTAAAACTTTGCATTGAAATCACCCAGTTAATATCTCCTTTGCTCCTGAACTCCTAGGAACTATAAGATAACAAATGCATATTGTTTTCAGCTGCTAAAAAATAAAATAAAATAAATAAAGTGTGACCATTAAAAGTATGAAAATTAATCTTACCTCATAGGCCCTACAGAAGGATACTGTGATCAGGGTATGGCCCTTGAGGGTATGGCCCAAGGGCCATACTTTGTAAATCTCTGATTTGCATAATTAAGAAAGCCTATTCATAAATTTGAAGAAAAACCCACTGAACTTTGAACCTTTCCCCTAATCATTCATATTCTTTATCAAAAATTTCATGTACAGTCATGCACCTTGTAACAACATTTTGGTCAACAAGAAATCTCATAGCCATAGCTAGTGTAGCTCAGTGAACTGAGCACCAGCCTGTGAATCAAAAGATTACCAGTGTGCTTCCTGGTTGGGGCACATGCCTGGGTTGCCGGCCAGGCCCCTGGTTGCATACGTGCAAGAGACCATGAACTAATGTTTCTCTTTCTCTCTTTCTCCCTCCATTCCCATCTCTCTAAAAATAAATAAAATCTTTTTTTTTAAAAAAAGAAAGAAACCTCATATACTATAGTGATTCCTTATGATTACAATGAAACTGAAAAATCCCTAGCACCTAGTAATTGTATATGTCACAGTACAACATACTACTCACATGTTTGTGGTGATGCTGGTATAAAACACCTACTGCTCTGTCAGTTGTGCAAATTACAGCACATCATACTTGATAATGATGATAAATGATTATGCTTCTGGTTTGTGTATTTACTATCCTATACTTTTTATTGTTTTTCTCTAGTTATCAAAAAAAATCGTTGTGAAACATTATGCCGTGTTACACGAGCGGGAGGCTCATACACCTCGTGCTTACTGAGTCTCTTAATGGCATCATTTGCTCTTAATTTGACCTACTGTGGATTTGTCCTGTAACATGCTGTACAGGTTAGTAGCCTCAAAGCAGTAGGCTAAAACATGTAACCTAGGTTTGTAGTAGGCTAGAGCCTGTAGGTTTGTGTGAGTGCATTTTGTGATATTCACACAATGATGAAATTGCCTTATTACACTTTTCAGAATGTATCCCCATTGCCAAGTGGCACATAGCTTCAGTGTTTTCCCAGAGCCCCAAAATCTACTGTGTACAGGTACTAGATTCAAACCAGCCACTGGGATCTTCAGGGGATTTGCAGGTAAATGCAATTAAGGAATATTGATATACTTCTATAGTCACAATTTTTTTTGAATAGCAGGATGGAGATTACATTACATTTTTACTCTGATACAAAATGGTAATATTGGTATGAGACAATAATAAAAACTATTCTAACTTATATCGCCAGTTAGCTAACTTTTATCTGCAGTTTTGCCTCCTCTAATTAACATTTTATAAATGTTACCTGCTTCTAAATGTGCAATTTTGATTAATACCAATCTGTTGGCATTACACATGAACTAGAAGAAAATACAGAGCCTTCTGCTTTAAGTATCCTAATTTACATGCTAAATTAGAATGTCAAAAATGAGTCTTTGTCATGTTTAGAGCCCTGTACATTGGCCCAGAAATAAAAGGCAGCATGTTGATTTTGTGTGTGTGCATGCATGTATGTAAGGCTAAGTTTCTTAAAAGCAAGTAATAACTCAATACCAGTTTAGAACAGAATCTAGTGCACTGGAAAATAAATACTGTGAAAGTGCTTTGGTGTGATGAGCTTTATTTAAACTGAAAATTATTCCTCATTGTGACAGCAGTAGAGCAGCAGATGGCTGTAGGTACCATAAATATGTAAGCTCTAGAAGTACTCTGCATTGAAAAAGGCAACAAAACACAACAGTGCTGAACAACACAGATGAGAGGGAGAGGACCTTCTGACACAGGAGACAGAAGCTTCTTCACGCAGTACAACGTCTGAGCATAGTGGAACATCACACAGCTTTTCTGCACAGCACTAATGCACAGAGCAATCCCATTTTTAAATGTTACATGGCAAGGAAGTTATACTTTCTCTCAATTAAATTACCTCATTTTCAAAATATAGAACTTGAAACAGAATTTCTCAAGTGCTTTCATCTTTGGAAACTTGCTGTCAAAAAACAAGCTTACTATTAAGACAAAGAGCTGTACAATGCAAGGCAGAACTCTAGTGGGATGGCTTGCTTCAGCTTAAGTGTAATTTTCTACCATTCTCTAGATACTGTGACCTCTCCCTTGCTCTCTGGTACCTATTTAGTACCTGAAATGGGTACTAAATAGGTCTTCAAGTGTTCACAATCTAGACCCAACCTACCTCCCTAAAATAATTTATTGCTGAGGAGTTCTGGCCAAGATGTAAGCATAGGTTAAAATCCTTCACTTCCTCACACAACCAAAGGGAGGATATAACAACCAAAAGCACAGAAAATCAAACTGCCTGGAACTTTGACAACCAAGGAATTAGAGAAAAAAATTAATCAGAACAACCAGACTGGTAAGGCAGCGGACCATACTGGCCAACTCAAAAAAAAGACAGTGAGGTGGTGGACTGGTCTGGCAGAGCTTGCTGTGGCGAGGAAACAGACCTAGCAGACAGGGCTGGCTGAAGGCAAAACTGAGACTCAAAGTTGGCTGTGGGCTACAGTGGTTGCTGAGGTGGGAGAAATTCCCAGTCTCACACAGAGTCCATTGGAAAGTGTGCTAGGGACAAGTAAGCAAGCTGCACCATTCCCTCTCTGGCCCCAACCCTTCCACAATGCAACAGAGGGTTGCCCTGCCTGGTTGAATACCTAGTTGAAGACCTAGTGCCCTGTCCCCTTACAACTTATTAGGTGCACCAAGACAAAGAAATACGGTCCAAATGAAAGAACAGAGCAAAACCTCAGAAAGAGAACTAATCGATGAGGAGATAGCCAACCTATCTGATGGAGAATTTAAAGCTCTGGTAATCAAAATGCTCACAGGACTGATTGAGCTTGGTCAAAAAAATAAAAAAATTGAAGGATACCCAAAGTGTAATAAAGCCAAATATTCAGGGAACAAACAGTGATAGGAAGGAAACCAGAACTCAAAGCAACAACTTGGAACAAAAGGAAAAAAATAAATATCAACTAGAACAAAATGAAGAAACAAGAATTCAAAAAAGTGAAGAGTCTTACAAACCTCTGGAACAACCTGAAACACTCCAATATCAGAATTATAGGGGTGCCAAAAGGAGGACAACAAGGGAAAGAAATTAAAAACTTATTTGAACAAATAATGAAGGAAAACTTCCCCAATCTGGTTAAGGAAATAGACTTCTAGGAAGTCCAGGAAGCCCAGAGAGTCCCAAAGAAGTTGGATCCAAAGAGGAACACACCAAGGAACATCAGTGTTAAGTTACCCAAAATTAGAGATAAAGAGAGAATCTTAAAGGCAGCAAGAGGAAAGGAGAGAGTTACCTACAAAGGAGTGCCCATAAGGCTATCAGCTGATTTCTCAAAAGAAACCTTGAAGACAAGAAAGGGCTGGAAAAAAGTATTTGAAGTCATGAAAGGCATAGACCTACATCCAAGATTGCTCTATCCAGGAAAGCTTTCATTTAGAATGGAAGGGCAGATAAAGTGCTTCCCAGATAAGGTCAAGTTCAAGGAGTTCCTCATTGCCAAGCCCTTATTATATGTAATGTTAAAGGGACTTACCTAAGAAAAAGAAGATCAAAACTATGAACAATAAAATGACAACAAACACAACTGCCAACAAATGAGCTTAAAAGAAAAACAACAAAAACAAAAACTAGGTAAATAACCAGAATAGGAACTGAATAAGAGAAATAGACATCACACGGATGGATTTCAGTGGGGACTGGGAAAGGAGGAATAGGAAGAAAAAGATACAGGGAAGAAGCATAATTAGTAGGCATAAAATAGACAGGGAGAGATAAAAAATAGTATAGAAAACAGAGGACTCAAAGAATTTACGTGCACAACCCATGGGCATGAACTAAGGGGTGGGGAATGATAGAGAGTTGGGAGGCAGTGCAGGGAGGGGAGTAAGGGAAGAAAAACTGGGAAAACTGTAATAGCATAATCAATAAAAATACTTTAAATAATAATAATAATAATGTATTGCTTACTCAAGTCTTCTGAATGAGCCACCCCCATCTACCTTTTTTCCTAAATAGATTATGAACAGTCTCAAATCCCATCTTCATACATTTGACCTTTCTGATTTACCTATGACAAAGCCCATTATTACCTCTATTTTCAAACTGTACATTTTCCCATATAGTTCAATTCAAATCCCATATGCACAGCCCAAAGTGATCATTTCTTCCTCTAAAAACCTAGAGGGAGCAATTAAGTGTGGCACAGCAGTCAGAACTGGGTAAATTATACTACAGGTAATAAACAGCCCTAGAATGTGAGATGCTTACAAGAGTTTACATCTCACTATGTCAGATGTCCAAGGGAAAATCAACAAAGCTATGGCTCCAGGTAACATTCATTCTAGGACACAAACTGACAGAGTGGACTTAACCTGGAACATTGATCCACATCATTACAGAAGGAAGAGAGAACACAATAACCCCAATGCTCTTTTCCCCCTTTTTAAATTTTGCTGTTGTTTGAGTATAGTTGTCTGCCTTCTCTCCCCACCCCTCCCCCCACGCCAGCCCTCCCCACCTCCCTCCCCTGTTCCTACCCACCCCCTTGGTTTTGTCTCTGTGTCCTTTATAGTAGTTCCTGAAAACCCTTCACCCTTTTTTCCCCATTGTCCCTTCCCACCTCCCCTCTGGTTACTGTCAGTTTCTTCTTAATTTCAATGTATCTGGTTATATTTTGCTTGCTTGTTTATTTTGTTGATTAGGTTCCAGTTAAAGGTGAGATCATATGGTATTTGTCTTTTACCGCCTGGCTTATTTCACTTAGCATAATACCCTCTAGTTCCATCCAGTTCCAATCTACCAACTAACGCTTAAACATTTGCTCAAGTGGTACACGTGTCAATTCCACTCAGATAGCACTGGCCAAAGCAAGCTGTATGAGCAAACATAATGTCAATGAGGTAGGAAGGGAGGGACAACAAATATTTTCAAATACTACTCAAATCTACAATAATTGAATCAATGTGCATAGCTATGATCAGTTCTAGGAATACCTCACACCACTAGAGTACCGTTACAAGCTGTTTACAGGTATCTTACACGAATATGATGGTCACAGGGAATGAATTTGAACATCTTAAAGAACAAATTAAAACTGAAAGCACAGCAGATTTGATCAGTATGAATCAGAACAAACAATGTCTTTTCAATTAACAGTTTCTGAATTTAGTTTACCACTGCAATGAAATTCCAGTGAAACAAATTAATTTAAAGTTCACTCACTACAATAGTACACAGCTTATAGTTATTTGTGTAGAAATATAATTTGTTGCCAACATAACATGGTTGCTTTTTTGCAATCTTGAAATATACAAATATGAAATAATGAGATATGAAATGTTATGAGTCTCACTTTATGTGCAAATTTAGAAACAATGTAAACTCTCCACAATTAAACAAAATGTGGAGAATTCTACTTTGAAGTCAGTGACCAATGGGAATTATAAGGTGTGCTATACCACATGAAGGTGTCAATTTAGCTGGTAGGCAGATATCCACAGACTTTGTTAGAATTGTGGAAACTGATTATGAAACCTCACTATTGTACTCTTGTTTTAACAGTCAGTACTTACAAATTAAAAGCTTTTTAAAGTTCTATAATAGTATCACTCATACATTTACTGATGGTGAAAAGTGTACCAAAATCAATAACTTCTGAACTACTGCCAAAATATTATGCTGTTAATTGAAGTATAAACTCAGAGCTATGAAAAGTAATACTGAAGAAATGAAGACAGCATCGAAGTCACATTCAGGTGTTTTACAAAGTTGTAACTTTTTATCCAAAAAAGATTAACATATTTCAACCATGGTAAGGCCCTAAGAGCTCTCTGTCTTCCATTTAAAGATGGCTATCAAAGTCATCACCTACAAAGATATTTGCAAGTGCTTTTCTAGTAAATCTGCAATGGAAACTACTATAGAAAGCTCTACTGGTATTAATTTTACAATTCTACTGAGACTCATGTTAACAAAATAAAAATGTATTATGCTCACTCTTTTTGTATGGCCAGTGAGAACAGCTTTGAAAGCTACTTGTTTACTTCTGGCTGTCTTAGCTATATTTCTAAATCATCCAGTAAAAACAAATATTGACTTAAAAATGTAATCCAAAAGGTGAATAAGATATAAAATGTTACTGAATCAAACTGATTTAACAAATATTTGTATGCCTATTATGTGCAAAGCAGTGTGTCAGATTTAAGCCTAACACTCTCACCAAATAAGCCATTTGATATGCTATCAAATAAGCTACTGCCTTATGAACTCTGATTTAAACTCAGTTGTTCATACTGCTCAATGACAATGGTCAGCACAATTTACTGGAACATCTTATTCATTTATGGTCAAGAAAATTTCCATAGCCATGTTACTTACCCAAAATTACCTCTAAGAAGCAACTTCACTGAAATTCTCACACTCCTATTTAGTCCTCTTGTTGCGTTTTACTGCTTTGCTTATGTGGAATTAATGTCACACTCACCACTCTACCCTACCTGAAAACTGTTTGTTTGCTAGCTTCTCTTTCCTAGTTAGTTATCTTTACAAGTAATGTCAAAAACTATGAGGCACAGACAAACTGATTTGGGTTTACAAGAATGACTTTGGCCCTTCCCCAAAGAATCAGAGCAGTCATTTCCTTGTCCTAAGAAACATGTCACCCATTCCACCCTGAGGATTGACAGAATACATACACTGACTCTTAATATGAAGTATTAAGATCTTAAAGTGTCACCACACTTTCCTGTGGTCTTTCATAATGTACCTCCCAGGGAGTCATATCTGAGGTCCTAGAGCTCCAAGGGGTCCACAGTCTGAATTGGGGGGTATGGGTTGGGGAGAGCATGATATAGAACTTAGATGGGGAAAACACGTTACATCTTTATGCCACTAACCTCGAAGTGAAATCTAGCATTTCCTTCAAAGAGAAATACAGGCAGTGAAATGCAATAGAATCAGCAGGGTCTATGTTCTGTCATCTAAAGAAATCACAGATATTTTCATCCCATATTTCGGTTTCTGCCTATATGCTGACGTATCACTTATGCTCATTACTACTTCAAAGCAACAATACTTACTAGGCCTGCCATAAGATCTTTTTTTAATGTGTTACTAAGATATCACTTTAATGTACTGATTATACTTTATGAATTAAAAATGTAATTATGAGAGCAGGCTGTAGGCTTTATGTCACACCTGCCCAGGGTCTGTGGCTCAAGAGAAGAGCCCAGTGGTGCAGTACACTGAGCAGGCCTGCTGCAATGAGGCAGCCAAAACCCCACAGCAGCTAAGTGGCTGCTCTAAGTTACTTCAAAAATAATAACAAAGGGTAAAATTTTTTTCTTTTTTATTTTACCCTTTGTGACAGCATAAACGGACCTAGAGAACATTGTGCTAAGTGAAATAAGCCAGTCAGAGAAAGACATATACCATATAATTTCACTCATGTGCGGAATCTAATGAACAAACTGAACTAACATGGAAAGTAGAGACAGTCATAGACAGAGAGCAAGGTGACAGCTCTAAGGGAGATGAAGGGGTGGAGGGATTGAGCAAAAAGGGAAAGGGACTCATGGGCATGGACAACATTGTGGTGATTGTGGGGAGAAAGAGATTATAAGGGGGATAAATGGTAACGGAAAATACAATAAAAAGTAACAACAATTATTTTTAATGCCTACCATGTCTGTTTCCTATTGCCACTGTAATAAATTACCTCAAAGTTTGTTGCTTAGAAAATCACACTTATTATCTTACTGTTGTGGATGCTAGAAGTCCAAACTGGATATAACTGGGTTAAAAACAAAGTATCAGCAGGGATGGGTTCCTTCTCAAGGCTCTAGGAGAGAAGCCACTTCTGTATCTGTTCCAGCTTCTCTGAGCTACCCATGTGGCATGGCTCACAGTCCCCTTCCATCAGCAGAAGCAGCAATATCACCACTCCACTCCCTGTTTCTATCATTACACCTCCTGATTCTGTTACTCCCACCTCCCTCTTCCATTCCCAAGGACCCTTGGGATCACACCAGGCCCACCCAGATCATCCAAGACAATATCACTTAGCACACTATCCACACGTCCAACCTTGATTTACATGGCAAAACAATACAATGAGTTTGAGAATATCATCTTCAGTGTAATATATGAGAATTTTGAAGTTTAAACTTTAGAGTTCAAGGTCACACAGCCAGCTAGAGGCAGAAACAGCATTCAGTCCTCTTAGCCATCAGACTATAACAACAGCTGCTTTGGGGTTCCTTCTACCTACCTCATTCATTATTCCCTCATTCTTTCTCCTCTGAACTTACTGTCCTACATGCTCTACACTGCTGTCATTCACCCTTGAATGCAACTTTGAATGCTTTTTCTTTCATGGCTTTCTGGGGCCTGATGCCTTCACGGGGCTGTCCTGTCAGTCCCTAAATTTCATTTTTATTTATCCAGTGTTAACCTTACCTTAAAGAACACAGCTCAAAGCAGGGGGAAAACAAATGAAGAGGCCCTCTTAGCAGCTTTTTTATTCTTCCATAAACCTGGTCCCATAACTCATAATAATAAAAATGCAACCTGTGAAAGGAAAGCCTTTCCATATCAGTGAGGCTGTCTACAGGGCATCTCAGGTCAATCTAGTGACCATGCCTGTTTTTCTGCGCAAGGCTTTATGCTAGATTCACTGGCAACAGAGAGATGGTCTAGAACATGTAGGTTTACAATTTAAAGAAAGTGAGAGGAGTCTCACCACTTTCTGTCTTCTCTGCACTGGGAGCAACTCTCCTGCCACAGCCCCTCATTCCCTGAAAGTGTACACCTGCGCCAAGTTTGTTTCTACCCCCACCTTGGTCAGGAGCACCTCTCAGCTGCTGAGCAGATCACTGTCTGCAATGGTGCTGAAACAAAGAGACACTGACAGATGAGAGCTTCAGCAGCTTGGCAGCTCCACGTCCTCTGACCTCACTTATTTCTAGCCATAGCTTCCAAACTAGCACCATTTCAATGTACGTTGACACAGCAGCCAAGTTCATTGGGGCTGGGGTTGCCACAGTAGGGGTGGCAGGATCTGGGGCTGGAATTGGAACTGTGTTTATGAGCTTCATGATTGGTTATGCCAGGAACCCTTCCCTGACAGCTCGTACACCATTCTGAGCTTTGCTTTATCAGAGGGCATGGGGATCTTGTGCCTCATGGTGGCTTTATTCTTTCTCTTTGCCATGTGAAACAGCCATCACCACCTTCCGTAGTTCTTCCTCCAATGTCTTTTCTCCTCTGTATGTTCCTTTTCCTATGCCTCCCTAAGCAGCCTGGGGAAAGTGGTTGGCTCAGGGTTTGAGAGAAAAGACAAATATTGTTTTTATAATAAATAAATAAAGGAAGGAAGGAAGGGAGGAAGCCAGAGGGAATGAGGAGGAATTAGCCAGTGCACACATTACTATGAGACAAAAAAGGGACACTGTCAAGGTTCCAGGCTGGAGTGTGACATCATGTAGGGGCTTTTAAGATGGGAAGAAATCAAACCAGGAGGAATTTCAGAACAGACAGGGAGCTCAGCAGGCGGCTCTGAAGAACAAACTGGGTTCTGAAAAGAGAGGATGGCTGTGGGAAAGAAACAAAATACTGGCAGGTGATCAGGCAAAGCTAAGGGAAGAGTTTACTTGGCCAGAAGAGAGGAGATGAGCTAAGAGAAAGCAGGACCAGAAGTCCCAGGAGCTAGATCTACCACTGCCTGTGTGACTGTTAATACTTGATTATGCCAAGTGTTTTTGTCCAAAAAAGGGACAATAATAAGGCTAATTCAGCCTTGGCTGGTGTGGCTAAGTTGGTTGGAGTGCTGTCTGGTAACCCGAAAGGTCGCAGGTTCAATCCCCAATGGGAGCACATACAGTAGTAGGTAGGTGATTTCTCTCTCTCTCTCTCTCTCTCTCTCTCTCTCTGTGTGTGTGTGTGTGTATGTGTGTGTGTGTCTCTCTCTGTCTCTCTCTTTCCCCCATCTTCCATCACCCTCTCTCTAAAATCAATGAGAATGTTCTCAGATAAGGATTAAAAAAAAAAGGCTAATTCAGTGGAGTGTTATGCAAAATAAATAAAACAATATAGTAAGCCTGTGGAAGTGTTCATCTGAATATGGGGTTAGGGTCACATCAGAGGAGCATTACCTGAAAGCAATGGGAATAAAAGGCATCATACAATCTCACTGAAAGTCTGAAAAGGTCCACGAGTAACAAAAACCCACATTCCTTCTGAAGACTCAGTACTTTTCTACTCCAACTTCATTCTTACTCAGTGATATTATGAAAGCAATCAGATACAAGAAAAAAACAAGTCCGGTATTATTTCATAAGATTTTCATTTTAAAGAAAGTTACTTATTCCCCAAAAGACTATAGCATAATCAGGGATTCAACAGATGTACACAGAGACAGAGTCTACAACTTTCTAAGAATAAAACTTGATTTTGTGTGAAATACAGCATCAAAATTCATAGTAGCATGTCTGTCTAAGGATCCCCAATAAAAACACCAAGGCAAAGACAATTTTGAAAATCCAAAGCATTCAGGCTTTTGAAAATAAAAGTGAAAAGAAGTTATTCTAAACATAAGTCCAATGAGAATGAATAGTCTACCATTTTTCCTGTTTATTCAAATTGGGTGTAAATACCTAATTTGGTTGGAAGAACTATTTTTCTTAATTCTTTTGTAATTATGGATATAAGTTTCCTTAATGGGCATCTATTCCTAACACCCATCAACAACAATAAAAAAACACATCTTTTTATATCTATAGCTTTAAAAAACAAAATGATCACCTCTTTCACAGTTCATTTCCTTACAAAACATACCAGAGTAATAAAAGACTAGTGTGACAGACACACGAGGTCCTCTCATTCCACGCTAATGACCTTAGGTAAAGTGCCATCTTGAATTTTGAGTTGCCTCACCTGCAAAATGGTGCTTAAAATATGAAGATTATATGAGACAATGAGGGCAAAGATGTATCACTCAGTTAGATCGGTGGAGGAGATATCTATTCCCTACTCTTTATACTCCATTAGCTAGAGTTAATGCTTACCCTGGCTTCTCTCTCCAAACCTCAGGAACACTTCTCATTGACAAGTTTAGGGAGAAGAAAGGGCATTTGAAGGCCACTGTGTAGTAGGCTTTCTTTCAGAATCAGCTTACCTGAGTAGGGGCTAACATTCTGCTCTACTCAGGTCCATAGAGTAAGAAACCCACCCCTGAAAATGTCCTTCTCCACCATTGCCTAGTAGATAAGCCCATCCAATTCAACAATAAAGTCTGGGCAAGTTCACTTTGCTATAGACTCAAAGTCATGTTCTCTAGTCCTGCCATTAACAGCAACAAAGTTAAAATGTCCATTCCCTACCTGTATAATTTTTTGTTTTAATGTAACACTTGGTTCTGAAATCATACACATGGAAAAGAATGTTCTTTATTGTGCTCATACAACTCAAGTAATAGCCACACAATATTAATTGCTATTGCTACATCATCATCCAAATCCTCCTACCTGATCTTCACTACTACATGTCCAGGTGCCCCCTCTACATCTTCATTTGAGTAGCTAATAAGCATTTCAACTCAACATAGCCCAAATCAAACTCCTGCTTTCCACTTCTGCCCCACACATTCCTGTTCTTTCCATACTTCCTCACTTCAGAAACAATTTCCTTCTGGCTATGCAAGCCAAAAATATTTGTATCACCCTTGATCCCTTTCTTTCTCTTATGATCTATATTACATCTCTCAGCAAAATCATGTTGGCTCCATTTCACATTTTCAGAGTCCACTTAGTTCTCACTACCTCCACTGCCACTCCCCTTGTCCAAGCCACCCATATTTCAACAGCCTCCTACCCAGTGTCTCTGCTTTAGTTCCTGCCCTCCTATATCAACACACCAACCACAGTGATTCTCTTCTGGCTCCCTTTGATCAAAATCCTCCAAGATCTTACATCTCACTCAGGATAGAAATCAAAGTGCTTGCAATGGCTGTTGAGGCCAAATTCTATCTATATCCATACCCAGGACTGGAAGGACAGTGTTTACTCCACTCAACTCTGTAGTGTCTCATCTATTCCTGTCCCTCTTCCCTACAGTCTACATTTGCTGTGCCTTCCACCTGAATTACTTGCTCCACTTATCCTCAGGTATTTTTCTAAATGACACTCACAGAAAATCCTTCCCTGATGACCCTATTTGAAATAACTACCTCCCCACATCCACCCCACTACCCCAATACCTTGATTCCGTGCTATTTTTCTCCTTAGAATTCATCACCTTTCTTTCACTTTTACTGAGATTTACTTTTTAGTGATCGTTCATTGTCTAACTTCACTCACTATCATTAAAAGCTCCTTGGGGGCAAAGACTTTGTTTCCCTACAATAAGAGCATACCTGATACAGAGTCAGTACTCAAATACTTGTGAATGAATGAATGAATGAATGAATGAATGTGGTAGAGGCACATGATGGTAGAAACAAAGTATTTCTTCTTTTCCAGCTGGCTTCTAAAAGGCATGGTAATAATAAAATCATTAATAAACACACCCCAAACTTGTAAGCTGTAAAATGAAAGTTGTGATTTTATTATCCAAGTTAAGCTAGTCACATTGTTCAAATGCAACACAGAGAAAAATTTTTCTTAAGAAATTTCACTACAAAGCCCAGATGTCGTGTGGCACTCTTGCATAGGTACAAAGTTGGCTTGCAGGTGACATAGTTAACGGACTGGGGTCAAAAATGCTCAGAAGTGATGAATCAATATGACCTCTCAGGATCCTTTAGCATCAGCCACTATGCCCTCTTTTCTTGCCTCCTCAGGATCAAAAACCAGATTCAGCCATCCGCAGCATCTTTACTTCACTTTACTTCATCTTTACTTCACCCACTCTGTTCAGGACAGCATTTCATTTACCTTCCTCAGGGATCCTCTTTTAAATTGTGATACTTTATTTCTTTTGATTTATTTCTTTTAATTGTTGTTCAAGTACAGTTTTCTGTCTTTTACTCCCATCCAAGCTCACCCCCACAGTGCTCACCACCTCCGCCACAATTCCACCCCGCTTAGTTTTTGTCCAGGTGTCCGTTATACTAGTTCCCATAAACCCTCTTCCCCTTTTCCCCTGAAATTCCCTCCCCTCTCCCTTTTGGTCTGTGTCAGCCTGTTCTTTATTTCAGTGTCTTTGGACTTCTGGGCAAGATGGAGGCATAGGTAGAAACACTGCCTCCTCCAACAACCAAGTTTAAAGACAACACAGTTTTAGTAATAAATACACAACCAAAACACAGAAAATTGAACTATACAGAAGTCCGACAACAACAAACCATTCAGCCAGAGTAGTAAGAGAAGCAGAGCCAGTGACTAGCAGAGCTGGGTCAGGGCGGGGTCATGCAGGAAAACTCGGCCAGACTGACCCAAGCACACAGGCAGTGATAGGCAGATCCCAGGAGTGGGGTTTCGATGGGCAGACCCAGTGAGGGCGAAAGGCTGCAGGCTGACCAAGGTCACACATTCGTATTCAGATAAACCAGGCAAAGGAGCGAGCAGTGAGAAAGACCACGCAGGCCCCAATGGCGGGAAGCAGCACAGGGGACCGCCGTTGCCCCTCTTTGACACTGCCCCCCACATAGAGAATCACAACCCAGCGATTGAGTTGCCCCACCCTGGTGGACACCTAGAGCTCTGCCCTTCATACGTAACAGGTGAGAACAGACCAAAATATTATGACTCAAGAAGAACTCAAAGCCCCAGAGCCAATAACTCTAAATGACCAAGAAATAGCCAACCTATCAGATGCACAGTTCAAAATACTGGTGATCAGGATGCTCACAGAACTGGTTGATTTTAGTCACAATTAGAGGAACAAATGAAGGCTAAACTAATGGAAATAAAGGGAAATGCACAGAAAACCAATACTGATGGAAAGGAAACTGCAACTCAGATCAAGGAAGTGGACCAGAAGGAAGAAAGAAACAACCAAACAGAAAAGAAGGAAGAAACAAGAATTCAAAAAATGAAGAGAGGCTTAGGAACTTTCAGGATATCTTTAAATGTTCCAACATCCAAATTATACGGGTACCAGAAGGGGAAGAGGAAAAGGGACAAGTGGAAAACTTATTTGAGTAAATAATAAAGGAGAACTTCCCCAGTCTGGCAAAGGAAATAGACTTCCAAGAAGTCCAGGAAGCCCAGAGAGTCCCATAGAAGTTGAACCCAAGAAAGAATACACCAAGGCACATCATAATTACATTAGTCAAGAGTACAATGAAGGAGAGAATCATACAAGCAGCAAGAGATAAAGGGACAGTCACCTACAAAGGAGTTCCCATCAGACTGTCAGCTGATTTCTCAAAAGAGACCTTACAGGTAAGAAGGGGCTGGAAAGAAGTATTCCAAGTCATGAAATCCAAAGACCTACATCCAAGATGGCTCTATCCAGCAAAGCTTTCATTTAGAATGGAAGGGCAGATAAAGTGCTTTTCAGATAAGGTCAAATTCAAGGAGTTCATCATAACCAAGACCTTATTATATGAAATGTTAAGGGACTTATCTAAGAAAAAGAAGATAAAAATACAAACAGTAAAAGGACAGCAAACTCAGTTTGCTTGGTTATTAGCAAACTCAGCACACAGTTATTAACAACCACACCTAAAACAAAAGCAATCTAAGAGGACAGCTAGATCAGGAGTGGAACCATAGAAATGGAGATGACATGGATGTTTAGCAACAGGGTAGTGGGAGGAGGAGAAGGAGGGAGAAGGTACAGAGAATAAGTAGCATAGGTGGTAGGTAGAAAATTGATAGGGGGGAGAGCAATAACAGTATGGGAAATATAAAATCTAAAGAACTTCAGACACATGGACATAACCTAAAGTGGGGAATGATGGGGTAGGGTCTGTGTAGGGTGGAGGGGAATGAAGGGGGGAATAGGACAACTGTAATGGCATAATCAACAAAATATATTTCTAAAAAAGAAATACAAAGGATTGTACGAAATTACTATGAAGAACTGTATGCCAAGAAATTTAAAAACCTAGGTGAAATGGACAAATTTTTAGAAAAATATAATCTTCCAAAACTCAATGAAAAAGAAGCAGAAAACCCAAACAGACCAATAACAGCAGATGAAATTGAAGCAGTAATCAAAAAAAAAAAAAGTCACACAAAAGCCCTGGACCAGATGGTTTCACAGGAGAATTCTACAAAGCATTTAAGGAAGAGCTAACCCCTATTCTTCACAGACTATTCCAAAAAATCCAAAATGAGGGAAAATACCCCAACTCTTTTTATGAAGCCAGCATCATCCTAATTCCAAAACCAGATAGAGACACAACAAAGAAAAAACTTCAGGCCAATATCACTAATGAACACAGATGCTAAAATGCTCAACAAAATATTGGTAAATCACATCCAACAATACATCAAAAAAATCATACACCACAACCAAGTGGGATTCATCCCAGGGATGCAAGGATGGTTTAATATTCACAAATCAGTAAATGTAATACATCACATAAACAAAAGCAGAGACAAAAACCACATGATCATATCAATAAATGCAGAAAAAGCTTTTGATAAGGTACAACACCCATTTATTATTAAGGCACTCAAAAAATGGGAATAGAGGGAACATTCCTCAATAAAATAAAGGCCATATATGGGAGACCTACACCCAACATCATACTCAATGGGCAAAACTAAAATCTTTTCCACTAAGACCAGGAACAAGACAATGTTGTCCTTTCAGCAGTTGTATTCAATATAGTTTCAATATAGTATTGGAAGTCCTAGCCACAGCAATCAGACAAGAAAAGGAAATAAAAGGCATTCAAATTGGAAAAGAGGAAACAAAACTGTCACTGTTTGCAGATGACATGATAGTGTACACAGAAAATTCTATAGACTCCACACAAAAACTGCTTCACCTAATAAATGAATGTGGCAAAACATCAAAATATAAAGTCAGTATCCAGAAATCAAAGGCATTTTTGTATACCAACAATGAAACAGCAGAAGCAGAAATCAAGAAAAATATCCCATTCGATATAGCAAAAAGAAAAATAAAATACCTAGAAATATACCTAACCAAGGAGGTAAAAGACCTGTATGCAGAAAATACGCAACACTGAAGAAAGAAATCAAGGAAGAAACAAACAAATGGAAACATATACCGTGTTCATGGATTGGAATAATTAACATCATCAAAATTTCCATACTACCCAAACCAATTTATAGATTCAATGCAAACCCTATTAAAGTACCAATGGCATATTTCACAGACATAGAACAAACACTTCAAAAATTTATATGGAACCATAAAAGACCCCAAATAGCAGCCGCAATTTTGAGAAAGAACAAAGTAGGAAGGATCACAATGCCTAATATCAAACTATATTACAAGGCCATTGTAATCAAAACAGCCTGGTACTGGTATAAAAATAGGCACATGGCCAAGTGGAACAGAACAGAGAGTCCAGAAATAAACCCAAGTCTCTATGGTCAATTAATATTCAACAAAGGGAGCAGCAACATAAAATGGAGTAAAAATAGCCTCTTCAACAAGTGGTGTTGGGAGAACTGGACAGCTACATGCAAAAAAATGAAACTTGAGCACCAATTTACACCATACACCAAAATAAATTCAAGGTGGATAAAAGACTTAAATATAAGCCATGACACCATTAAAGTCCTAGAGGAGAACATTGGCAGGAAAATCTCAGATATTTCACGCAGCAACATTTTTACTGATATGTCCCCTATAGTAAGGGACATAATGGAAAGAATAAACAAATAGGATCTCATCCAAATAAAAAGTTGCTGCACACCTAAAGAAAACAGTATTAAAATGAAAAGATAACCAACTGCATGGGAAAATATATTTGCCAATGATACCTCAGGCAGGGTTTAATCTCCAAAATATATAAAGAACTTACATGCCTTCACTCTAAGAAGACAAGCAACCCAATGAACAAGCGGGCAAAGGACTTGAACCGACACTTTTCCAAGGAGGACACACAGAGGATCCAGAGACACATGAAAAGATGCTCAATATCACTAGCTATCAGAGAGATCAAATTAAAACCACAATGAGATACCACTTTATACACTGGTACAGATATATACACTGGTCAGAATGGCCATCATAAACAAAGCAACAAACAACAAGTGTTGGAGAGGTTGTGGAAAAAAGGGAACCCTAGTGCACTGTTGGTTGGATTGCAGACTGGTACAACCACTATGGAAAACAGTATGGAATTTTCTCAGAAAACTAAAAATAGATTGGCCTTTTGACCCAGCAATTCCACTGCTAGGATTATGTCCTAAGAATCCTGAAACACCAATCCAAAAGAACCTATGCACCCCAATGTTTGTAGCAGCACAATTGACAATAGCCAAGTGCTGGAAGCAACCTAGGTGCCCATCCATAAATGAATGAATCAAAAAACTATGATACATTTACACAATGGAATTCTATGCAGCAGAAAGAAAAAAGGAGCTACTACCCTTTGCAAGAGCATGAATGGAACTGGAAAGCATTATGCTATGCAAAATAAGCCAGGTGGTGAAAGACAAATACCACATGATCTCAACTCTAACAGGAACCTAAACAACAAAACAATCAAACAAGCAAAATATAACCAAAGACAGTGAAATAGAGAACCGGCTGACAGGGCCCAGAGGGGAGAGAGGAGGGAATTTCAGGGGAGGAGGGAAGGGTTTATAGGAACAAGTATAAAAGACACACGGACAAAAACTGGGGTGGGGGTGTGGTAATGGGAGGGTTGGGGAGAGGGTTGGGTGAGTGAGCTAGGATGGGAGTAAAAGACAAAAAACTGTACTTGAAGAACAATTAAAATAAATAAATTAAAATTTACTTACTTACTTAATTAAAAACTTTTAATTGGCATGAAGTCCCTTTGGTCCCATGGTAGTCTGGAGCTGTTCTAGCCTTTCTCCCCTGACAGCTTAAGGCCACCAGCCCAAGCTAAACCACAGGTGTGGCTACCACCCTGCTCAATCCACACCCTCGTTCCCCCAACTGATTGACTAGAGGCACTGAGCTCCTCAAAGGCTGACAGTTCTGTATCAGTAGATTTGAGCACAATAAGGAATAGAATAACCTCTCATAAAATGTACATTAATTTCTCAGGTGTGCAGCATGTTTTCAGAAACATGAAAGCATATGTCACCTCTGTGTGCAGTTCCCACTTTGAAGCACATGCTGAAGTAATTCATCAAACATTTTAAAGTCCCTACTTTATGTCAGGAATTAATGCAAGAATTTCTCTGGAAAAGATTACTACTACTGCTACTAATGGCTCTCACTGTTATAGAAGTATGTCTGTTTTATATGCAATAATGCATTTAATCTTCACAACTATACTAAAAGGTAGATGCTATTATTAACCCCACTTTATAATTGAGAAAACTGAGGCACAGAAAGATTGAGTAACTAACTTTAGTTTCCACAGATATTAAGTGGCACAATGAAGATTTGAACACAAGAAGTTGGCTGCAGGACTGTGCCACCCACTGCTACACACAACACCCACAGCACCTGCTGAAATCTGCTTCTCCATGTTCACAGACAGCACCTACAAAGTGAGCCTGTCCAGCATTCTCTATAGCCCTACCTGACACATGACTCCAGTGCTAAGACATAAATCAGACAGTAGCCTCTCTCTGTTCTCAATCATGTCTCAGAAAGTAGAGTATGGTCTCCATTCCCATTGTTCAGTTCTTTAGGCACAACATGTGACTGGAGTTTCTTGTGACCTACATTCCTTTTCCCTAGGAAGCAGGTATCTTAATAAGATAGACTTCTCAGCAGCCTTTTCATCCTACTATTCAGCTTTTCTGTGGATAATGGTCGATAGTGTTTGATAAGAACCACGGGTCAGTTGATAAGAACTGAAGGTTTCAGTTTTTGCTTTTGTATATGTGTGTGGGGGGGTGGTAGTGACACACTGAGAGTGGTATAATAATGTTTGGGAACTAATTTCATTGACCAAGGATTCAGGATCAGTAGATATGAAAAGAAATTGATTACAGGTATGTATTGACTTTTGGTAGCAGTGATACCTTGAACTTGGATTAAAGGTAAAAATTGACATGCATGTTGAATTGTATTACTTCCCCATCTCCTTGACATTTCTTGTGCCCATTTGACATCTTCCACATCCAATGCCTTTGGTTCTGGCAATAATTTCTACTGCCACCTCCAGAGGAAATGACCCCTCAACTACACCACTCCTGCCCCCAAGATCACAATCCCTAGTCCCTCTGCCACTTTTTCAGGTATGACTCTTTTAGGATAGGAGCATGCACAGCTCATAGTACATGGAATGTGTAAGACTGTCTTTTGTTCTCCCCCAAAATCAACTTGATTCATTGGAACAGTTTGTCAAGGAAAAAACCAACTTAAACATACATACACAAAATGGACAAAAATAAATGCAGCTCATGTATACTAAACACTTAGGGGCAGGCTAAAAATTAGGGTACCTAATTTTAAAACTCATTCATCTGGTCATGGTAGGCAGTAAAGATCAATAGAAGGCAAAACTAAGGGAGACGTGACCTGAGAGAGAGATAAATGTGACTGAACCCTGGGATGATTGTAGCAAAACTGGTGGGAAAAAATTTCAGAAGATAATATTAAAGTCATACCTACAGGACAGAGGTGAGAAAACTTTAGCATACCCAGAAAGAACAGGAAACTATATTCATAATTCAGATTCCTAGGATCAGATCAAGGGACTGGTTCAGTCAGTACAACTGAGTGGAAGGTCAGAAATAATTGTGTCATCAGCTTCCAGGTGATTCTTATGCAAGCCAATACAGACCACTCTTCTAGAATCCCTGCTTGGGGTCTTAGCACCAGATGATTGAGAAGAAATAATGAATCAGCACTGACTTTTGAGTCTCAAGACTGTGTACAGCCAATATAAAAACAGGGGGTCAGGAAGAGCTGGTCTAGAAGGAGGTGACTTTTTCATGCCAAACAGTCTTAGGAGGAACCAGACCTCTACAAAGAAGTGAGTAATTGGATGTAGTCACTTATATCTGGTCAGTTCTGGACCATGTAAGGGCTACTTCTATGCAGAGGACCTATGGTTGTCCAAATCTGCTAACAACAGCCATCAAAGCCCATCTAATTACAGACAGAAGAATTACCAACCCTTTTTGGCTACAGACCTGAAGGTGCATTCCTCAATCAGCAGCAAGAGTGCCCAAGGCCATATGCTCATTTCCACTCGCCTGACTCTGATACTCTCTCTCAGCCAGTTCACCTACTAGAGTAGGTGGTGTAATTTACCAGGCTTCCCAAATGCAACTCCAATTAAAAGTTTTGAAACGAATGGTTCAAGCTTCTGCTTCAGCATAAAAGTCAACACATACCTGTAATTAATTTCTTTTTATATTTACTGATCTTGAACCTTTGGTCAATGAAATTCGTTAACAAAGTTCCCAAACATTATTATACTACCCTCAATGTAGCACTATTACCTAAGAGCACACACACACACACAAAAGTAAAAAATGAAACCTTCAGTTCTTATGAGCCCTGGGAGGGGGGAGTATTAAAACATCCTCATCTCATATACATGATTGGGTTAGATAATGCCTTTGGATCTAAAAACTCTATGTGATTCCCAATAGTGTCCTGAAATAACTTCTTAATAAATTCTTCTTCATTGTAAGGAAAACTGATGATTCTCACACATGAAATACAAAAGTTCAGTTGCGATTCACTTGAATCTTCTGCAATAACATGGTAATAATGTACAAAGTAATGTGATTTCTGAATAAGTAAATTATACTTCAATTTACCATGTCAAATAGGTATAAAGTAGAATTGTCACAATATTTATGTAGCTATTAGCTTTCATTGTTATTATTATCTACTAGAGAGTTAAGGGAGAAAGAACAATTTTCTCTGCTGGTGTTCTAAAAATAAATCTTCAAGTGTTAATAGGTATGAGTCAATTCTGTTTTTAATTCAGAAAAATGTGACTCTCTGATTCATCTTCCTTCTGTTACCTCATAGTCTGTTTTAAGTAATATTTCAAATGCATGATTTATTATTTAGTATTATTTTTCCCTGGAATGCCCACCTTCCCTCCCCTCTGCCTACTAGAAGAAACTTGCTCTTAACATCCAGGTAGGTCCCATCTCCCCTTTTAGGTGAGGCTGTGGTGAGGGAGAGGTTGGATCATGACCTCTATCTTCCCTATATCACTCCCTTTGACTAATTCATATCTTATATCTAATTTATACAACACATTTAGCACCTTCTACACTTTCCTCTCTGCTTTTAGCATAGGTTTTCCATGATACAGCCCTTTGTTATTTATTTCAACACAATAAATTTGTACTGAATGCATGCTGTAGGCAATGACATTATAGTGAAGTGGTTAAGTGGGGAACATTCCCAAGTCAAAGGCATTCTGAATCCCTGGTTTGTTACCTACATAACTCAGGTCTAGCTGCTCAACCACTGTGGCTCAATTTCTCATATGTACAAATAGAGCTAATAGTATTATCTATAGCAAAGTCTTTTTAAATAAATGAGGACTTGCAAAGCACCCAAAACAGAGCCTGGAGCACAGCAAGCCTCAATAATCATTAATGATTACTGTTATTACTACTGCTAAATATATTCCCAGAATCACAGAATATGAAAATAAATAAGGCACAGTGATTCTTCATACATAGAACTCATTCACAGAGTTAACATATTTATTGAGCACCTACTGTGGACTAGACACTATTCAGGAGATAGAATTGTGAAAATTCTCTCCTTTGATGAGAGAAAAACAATAAACAGTAGAAAATGAAAATATAATAGAATGTCAGATAATTTTGACATGCACAAAGAATTAGAAAGTAAGCAAGCAGATAGAGAGGGGA
This sequence comes from Sturnira hondurensis, assembly GCF_014824575.4. NCBI lineage: Eukaryota > Metazoa > Chordata > Mammalia > Chiroptera > Phyllostomidae > Sturnira > Sturnira hondurensis. The sequence continues at coordinate 15,354,477 of NW_028075471.1, forward strand.
CACATGAAGAGATAGCATTTTAAAAAAACTTCTCAAAGGAAGTTTGTAGCAATACAGGCCTATATTAAAAAAATAAAAATCTTTAAAATAAATAACCTAACCCTACACCTACAAGAACTTGAGGAACAACAACAAAGACAGCACAGAGCAAATAGAAGGAAGGAAATAACCAAGATCAGAACAGAATTAAATCACATAGAGACTAAAAGCACAATTGTAAGGATCAATAAATCCAGGAGCTGGTTCTATGAAAAAAACAAAATGGACAATATTTTAAGCAGATTCTTCAAGAAAAGAAGAGTGAGGACCCAAATAAACACAATCAGAAATGAAAGAGGAGAGATGACAACTGACAACACAGAAATACAAAGGATTGTAATAAATTACTATGAAGAACTATATGCCAAAAAATCTGAAAACCTAAATGAAATGGACAAATCTCTAGAAAAATATAATCTTATAAAACTGAATGAAGAAGAAGCAGAAAGCCTGAACAGACCAATAACAGCAGATGAAACTGAAGCAGTGATCAAAAAGCTTCTGATACACAAAAGCCCTGGCCCAGATGGTTTCACAGGAGAATTTTACAAAGCATTTTAGGATAATCTAATACTCATCCTTTACAGGTTATTTTCTAAAATCCAAGAAGATGGAAGACTCCCAGACTCTTCTTATGAAGCCAACATCATCCTAATCCCAAAACCAGATAAAGAAACAACAACAACAACAAAAATTCAGGCCAATAGCACTGATGAACATAGACACTAAAATTCTCAACAAAATATTGGCAAACTGCATCCAGCAATACATTTAAAAGATCATACACCATGATCAGAGATGCAAGGATGGTACAATATTCACAAATCAATAAACATAATACATCACAAAAGCAAAATAAAACACAAAATTATATGATCATATCAATAGATGAGGAAAAAGCATTTGGTAAGGTATAGCACCCATTTGTGAAAAAAAAACGCTCAGCAAAGTGGGAGTAGAAGGAGCATTCTTCAACATAATAAAGGCCATATATGAGAGACCTGCAGCCAACATCATATTCAAGGGGGAAAAACTAAGAACTTTCCCACTAAAATCAGAAACAAGACAAGGATGTCTACTTTCACCCCTCCTATTCAACATAGTAGTGAAAGTGCTAGCCACAGCAATCAGACAAGAAAAGAAAAGGGCATCTAAATTGGGAAGGAGGAGACAAAACTGTCATTGTTTGCTGATGACATGATAGTGTACATAGAAAATTCTATAGACCCCAACAAAAAACTACTTGATCTAATAAGTGAATTTGGCAAAACAGCAAGACACAAAGTCAATGTTCAGAAATATTGAAAAATCAAAGGCATTTCCGTATACCAACAATGGAATAATAGAAACAGAAATTAGGGAAAAAATCCCATTTTATATAGCAACAAGAAAAACAAAGTACCTAGGAATAAACCTAGCCAAAGAGGTAAAAGACCTATACCCAGAAAACTACACAACACTGAAGAGAGAAATTAAGCAAGACACAAACAAATGGTAGCATGTACCATGCTAATGGATTGGAAGAATTAACATCATCAAAATGTCCATACTACCCAAAGTAATTTATAGATTCGTGCAATCCTTATTAAAGTACCAATGATATCTTCCACAGATAAAGAACAAATACTTCAAAAATTTATAAGGAACTGTAAATGACCCCGAATAGCTGCGACAATTTTGAGAAAGAAGAACAAAGTAGGAGGGATCACAATGCCTGATATCAAACTGTATTACAAGGTCAATGTAATCAGAACACCATGGTATTGTCATAAGAACAGATACATAGACCAATGGAACAGAACAGAGAGCCCAGAAATAAACCCAAGTCTCTATGGTCAATTAATATTTGACAAAAGGGGAATAAGCATAAAATGGAGCAAAAATAGCCTCTTCAGCAAATGGTGTTGGGAAAGCTGGACAGCTACATGCAAAGAAATGAAACTCGATCACCAACTTACACCATACACAAAAATAAGTTCAATGTGGATAAAAGACTTAAAGATAAGTCATGACACCATAAAAGTCCTCGAGGAAAATATCGGCAGGAAAATCTCAGACATTCCATGCAGCAATATTTTCACTGATATGTCCCCTAAAGCATGGGACATAAAACAAAGAATAAACAAATGGGACCTCATCAAATTAAAAAAGCTTCTGCATGGCTAAAGAAAACAGCATTAAAATGAAAAGAGAACCAATTGTATGGGAAAACATATCTGCCAAACACACCTCATTCAAGGGTTTAATCTCCAAAATACATAAACAATTTACACAACTCCACTCCAGGAAGACAAACAACACAATTAAATTGAAAATGGGCAAAAGACTTGAACAGACACTTCTCCATGGAGGACATACGGAGGACCCAGAGACATGAAAGGATGCTCAGCATCACTAGCCATCAGAGAGATGAAAATTAAAACCACAATGAGATACCACTTCACACCAGTCAGAATGGCCATCATAAACAAATCAACAAACAAGTGTTGGAGAGGTTGTGGTGAAAAAGGAACCCTACTGCACTTTTGGTGGGAGTGCAGACTGGTGCAGCCACTGTGGAAAACTGTATGGAATTTCCTTAGAAAACTAAAAATGGAACTCCTTCTACCTGGCAATTCCATGGCAGGGATTATATACTAAGAACCCCGAAACACCAATCCAAAAGAACCTATGCACCCCAATGTTCACAGCAGTACAACTTACAATAGCCAAGCGCTGGAAGCAACCTAAGTACCCATCAGTAAATGAATTGATCAAAACATTGTGGTACATTTACACAATGGAATACTACACAGTACAAAGAAATTTTAAAAAGCTCCTACCCTTTGAGACAGCATGAGTGGATCTGGAGAGCATTACACTAAGTGAAATGAGCCTGGCAGTGAAAGATAAATACCATATGATCTCACCTATAAGTGGAACCTAATCAACAAAACAGACAAGCAAGCAAAATACAACCAGAGACATTGAAATAAAGAACAAACTGACAGTATCCAGAGAGGAGAAAGGAAAGGGATAAAAGGGGAAGGGTCATCAAGGAACATGTATAAAGGACATGTAGACAAAGCTAAATGGGCTGGTAGGATCAAGGGTGGGAGGTGGGGATGGGTGGGGTAGGGTGGGAGTGGCAGGTGGAAAATGGAGACAACTATACTTAAACAACAATAAAAAAAGAATAAAATCACAGTTGTTTCTGAGAAACAGTTCTCTAAAAGGTATTTGAAATATCATACCATGAAATACCTTAAGAACAGTCTTCATGATTGGCTTTGTGTGATTGCACCTGATGAAAAGATTTACAAACCTTATTACTTCCAGCTTAGTCAAGATGAAGATGGATCTGTGTGTGAGGATTAGATGAAGCCACCTTTTGTAGGCTTTGCTAACTAATAAAACGAATGAAGTGTATGAAAGAAACATCTAAACGTGGACTTTTACTTTATCAGTGAATAAAAATATAGCACTCTGTAAAAAAATAATACTATAAACCTAGCATAACTGCCATTTAAGGAACACCTGTGTGAAACAAAAATATTACTTCTTGCCTTTCTCAGCTAATAGGAGAGGGAAGAGAAACTATCCTTTATTTGCCAATTAAAATTTCTTTTTCAACCAAGTTTTTTATAAAGATATTTGATGAATTAGCATTAAAAAGGGACGATTCTAAGTAGTATGTGTCTATGTATTTAATGGATATACATTCACACAAATGGAATACTCACACTAACCTTACAAGGTAGATACAACTGCTATTTAACTGAGTAAACCAGTGTTCAGAGAGATTAAGTAAACTGCTTAAGCTCACACAGCTAATCTGAAAGAAATAAGCACTTGTTCCCAGGAAATTTTGATTCCAGAGCCCAAACATTTAGCTACTGTCTATAAAATGGCAAAGATGCATAAAATCTGAAATAAAATCTTCTAGTTTTTTTAAGACTTCATTTATTTATCTTTAGAGGGGGAGGGAAGGAGAGAGGGAGAGAAATATCAATGTATGGTTGCCTCTCGTGCATTCCCTGTTCAGAACTGGCCTGCAACCCAAGCATGTGCCCTGACTGGGAATAGAACCACAATCCTTTGGTTGGCAGGCCTGCATTCAATCCACTGAGCTGCACCAGCCAGGGGTCCTCTTCTAGTTCTTTTTAATCTTTATTCCAAACCATGCGAGTCACTTGGTTGCTTATACTGTGGGGTCAAGGGCATTAACATAAATGAGGGAAGCAGATAACATAGAGAATGAAAAATACCCCATTTGCTAGGGCAGCCAGCACTCAGCTACAGCAAACTGTTACTAAGCAGGAAAAAAAACAACAGTGTTGCCCAAAATGTGAATTTTTATGTGAAATCCTGTGATTTTTGAATAATGCAACCAACTCTAAAAATACTTGTTAAACATAATCTGGGCAAAAAAAAAACCACATCTAGGATCTAAATTATCTGTGGAGCACTACTTTGAGACTATCTTTAAAACTTACCTTAATTTTTGGTGGGTAAAAACATATCAAATCACTGGCAATAAGGAATTGGTAGTATTCGCATTCCATTGCAAATGTCTGACATTTGTTTGATTCTGTTTGATCCTGAAAAAACTGAATCCCTCACTCCCCCTGAGAGATTTAACTAAACCTCTCTTTCAATTCATGTGAAATTGAATTGAAAAATTTTGGTCAGGAAGAAAATGGCCTGCAAAATTTTCCTTTGGTCAGGAAGAAAATGGCCCTGCTAGTTCTATTTATTATTTATAGAATTCAGTCTCAAAATCCCTGTCATAATTGATAATGAAACAGAGAGAGAAAACTTAATCTCCTATAAATGTACTATAGTTAGCATTCAACACAAAATGCTAATAATATTTTGAGAATGCCATTTCTCATCCTGGCCTTTTCACCAAGTTGGTTAATGGACTGAGACTCAAGAAATAATGAAAACAATTTCACTCGAGAACTTCCCAAACCTGCATCAACCCTTGATTGCCTCGCATCAAGCATTGAAAGCAGCCTCACAATGGTGGCCCAGTATAGCTTTGGCAGGAGATCTCACCAAACAGTTGTGACAAAAGGGGAATTGAATATTTCTATTACAAGTGCCAATGCATACCTTTTAGGCACTCCTAGCATCAGGTTTTCTTAGATACTACAAAATGAAAATTGTATTCCTAATGTGTAGGTAGAACCTCAAATCCTGTGGTTGCCAAGAATTTTCTAAAAGATAGTTCAAGTCCACAGCACTTATTTAGCACTTATTTCCCTAACCAGATATGCTAATCACATACAGTAATTAATCAAAGCACAAAAATTATTTTCCCAAATCTTTTCCTTCAAATTCCTTCCTTTATTTTTAAGTATATTTTGTCGGTTATGCTATTACAGTTTTCCTAATTTTTCCCCCTTTCCCCTAATTTTTCCCCTCTCCATCCTGCACCCCTCAGTCCTCCAGCATTCACTCCTTTAGTTCATGTCCATGTGTTGTACATATAAGTTATTTGAATTCTCTGTTTCCTACACAATTCTTATCCTCTCCCCATCTATTTTATGCCTACCAGTTATGCTTCTTATTTCCTGTACTTCCCCCACAAATTATTCCTCTCTCCCTCCCCACTGAAATCCCTCCATGTGATACCCATTTCTCTGATTCCATTCCTGTTCTAGTTGTTTGCTTAGTTTTTGTTTTCATTTTTTAGGTTAAGTTGTTGATTGTTGTGAGTTTGTTGTCATTTTAGCTTTGCTGTAAAGAGTGATCTTGGATATAAGTCCTTGCCTGTCATGACTTCAAATACTTCTTTCCAGCCCCTTCTCGCCTGCAAGGTTTCTTTTGAGAAATCAGCTGATAGCCTTATAAGGAAACTCCTTTGTAGGTAACTGTCCTTTCCTCTTGCTACTTTTAAGATTCTCTCCATATCTTTAATCTTGGGTAACAATGATAATGTGCCTTGGTGTGCTTCTCTTTGGGTCCAATTTCCTTGGGCCTCTCTGGGCTTCCTGAACTTCCTGAACGTCTATTTTCTTTACCAGATTAGGGAAGTTTTTCTTCATTATTTGTTCAAGTAACTTTTCAAATTCTTGCTCTTGTTCTTCTGCTGGCACCCCTATAATTCAGACGTTGTAATGTTTAAGTTGTCCCAGAGTTTCCTAAACTGGTGAAACTCCCAGAGTTTCTCCTCATTTTTTTGAATTCTTATTTCTTCATTCTGTTCCAGTTGTATGTTTATTTCTTCCTTCTGTTCCAAATCATTGATTTGAGTCCCAGTACCTTCCCTTCACTGTTGGTTCCTGTATATTTTGCTTTATTTCTCTCTGAGTAGCCTCCATTTGTTCTGTCATTTTGCAACCAAGCTCAGTGAGTTCTGTGAACATTTTGATTACCAGTGTTTCAAACCCTGAATCACATAGTTTCACTATCTCCTCACTGCTTAGCTTTTTTTCTGGGGTTTTGATCTGTTCTTTCATTGGAGCCATATTTCTTTGTCTCAGTGCACCTGTTATGTTGCAAGGGTGCAGGCCCTTAGGTATCTACCTGGGCGGGGCAACCTTCTTTGCTGCTTTATGTTGCTGTCTGTGGGGGAGGTGTCAGAGAAGGAACAATGCAGCTCCCTAGCTTGGCTCTAGCCTCACTTTCCAAGCACTCTCTAGTGTGAGATTGGGAATTTCTCCCACCATCACAACTTCTGTAGTAGTTTACAGCCCGCTTAGAGTCTTTAGTTTACCATTCAGCCACCCCTGCCTAGTCTGCCACCTTGTTGCACACTTATGAAGTGTGCATGTGTATATGTAGACATATAGCTGTTACTGAAAATAGGTGTATAGCAGCTTATGGATCACAAGACATCTTTACAAAGATGTTTCTTTTTACCCTAATTAACCTGTTTAGTAACATTTTTCTGAGGGTTTCTAAGCTAGCACATATTATAGGATATTCATAGAGAAAGATTCTAACTATAGCCTTCAGGAGGGCCCAATTTACAAATATAGCCTAATAGTTACATGCATCACTGTCTACCAGTGTGTCCCTACAGAGCCATGAGTGGCATAAACAGAACAAAGTGGGGGACACTGTAGGAGCCACAGAGAAGAATCTAGTCAATTAGTTACCTTGTGGGGGAACCATCTGAACAAACTGGCATCTGAGCAATGCTGAAACCCACTAGTCACAACTAGACTTCAAAGCCTGAGCAGATCTTAGCAGAAAATCACCTAGCTGGAGGTTCCCCAGCTAACATGAGTAAGAAGACATTTTAGTGGTAAGAATAGAGCTCACAATATATTTCCAATCAGACAGTGGTTACACCATTGTACTTTTTGATTACAAAAATGGATATATGGCACAGAATTAATAGAAAGTCAAAGCCCTTTAAAGTTAATTTATATTTTCACCATCAAAATTCCATCAGCACTTGCCTGAAAAAGGAGACATCTACAGAGGAGGAACAATCTAATCAATTACTGACACCAAAATTGATAAAAGGACCTGTAGGAATCTATCCACCCCTGGTGGGCAGATTTACACATTGTGAACTTAAAAACTCACCTAATATTCTATGTTTTACTGCTGTACAAACTGAGGCCAAGAGATTGGACAATTCATAGCAATCTGTCGTGGTGTACACTAGTTATTTTCTACACTGGCCTCCTGGCTTCCAGGTTGAAATTCTTCTCATTGTTCAGGAATGCAAAGATGTGATCTATTTAAAATATTCTTATATGAAAAGAAGTTTTGTTTAAGTCATTACACACCTTTACTAACTCACTAATTNCTCACATGAACAAGTATAAAAGACACATGGACAATAACTAAGGGTGGGGGGTGGAAAGGGGAGGGAGGCGGGGAGCATGGGGTGGGGGGCGGGCAGGGTTGGGAATATAAGACAGAAACCTGTACTTGAACAAGAATTAAATAAAAATTATATTTAAAAAAAATAATAAAGTATCAATGCTGTAAAAAAAATAAAAAATAAATAAAATAAAATTGAATGTATAATTTTGTTACTTTCAAGTACTCTCAGAAACTTCACTTAGGTAACAAGAGGTGAATTTACAATAAGCAATATATTTTTTACCTACTAAAAATGCATTAAGTTCATCATATACAAGAATTAACTAAAAATGAATCATAGACCTAAATATAAAGCCTAAAACTAAAACATTGCAACCTCAGGTTAGGGGCAAATAGTTCTAAGACATCTAAAGCCCAATACATAAAAGAATAAATTGGTATGCTGGACTTCATCATAACAAAAAACTTCCCCTTTTCAAAAGACACTGTTAAGAGAATGAACAGGCTGGGAGAAAATATTTGCCATCCATTTATCTAATAAAGGAATTGTATCAATAATACATTTAAAAACTCAAAACTCACTATTAAGAAAATAACTCAACTTTTAAAAAGTTGTCAGATAATTTGAATAGACACTTCAACAGAGGCATACAGAAAAACAAACAGCTGGCTGGTATTGCTCAGTGGATTGAGCAGGGACCTGTGAAGCAAAGGGTCTGCAGTTCAATTCCCAGTCAGGGCACATGCCTGGGTTGTGAGTCAGGCCCCCGGTGGGGACACTTGAAAGTCAACCACACATTGATGTTTCTCTCCCACTCTTTCTCCTTCCCTTCCCTTCCCTTCTCTCTAAAAATAAGTAAATAAAATATTTTTTAAAAAAGAAAAACAAACAAAACATGTACAATGTCATCAGTCATTAGGGAAATTCATATTAAAACCACCATAAGATAGCACTACATACCTGTTGAAATGGCTAGGATTATAAATACAGATCATACCAAGTGCTGGGAGGAATGTGAAGGACTTGGACTCATACATGGCTGGTGGGAGTGTGAACTGGTGTAACCACTCTGGAAAAACAGTTTGACAACTTTCTTAAAAAACCTAACATACACCTACCATAGGAATTGGCTATTCTGCTTCCTAGGAATTTTACTTAAGAGAAATGAAAGCATGTGCCCATGTAAGCACTTGTACAAAATGTCCATAACAGCTGTATTTGTTAATACCCCAAACTAGAAATATCCCAAATGCTCGTCAACAGTTGAGTGGATAAACTATGTGGCATATGATGGAATATTACCCAGCAATGAAAAGATATGAGCTATTGATACACACAATACCATGGGTACACACAAATCAATTGTGTGGAAAGGGATCAAACAAAAAACAGTATATACTGTGTTATTCCACTTAAACACAATTCTAGAAAATGCAAACTCATTTATAATGACAAAGGACTGTGGTTACCTGTGTATGGGAAGGGAAGGGGCAATAGGGACTGACACAAAGAGGCACAGGAAGTTTTCAGGAGTGATGGCTATATTCATCATTTTGATCTAGAGATGGTTTCATGGAGTTCTATAATATATGTGCATATCTACGTATATGTTAAACATCAAATTTTACATTTTTAAAAACATACAGTGTACTACATGTTAATTATACCATTTTAAAAATTAAAATCAATGCATTGAGTTCCAAATATAACACCAAATTCTTCATATGAACTATTTAATTTAAATCTCACAAAAACACTTGCAGATAGGGATATTGTTACACCAGTTTCCAGGAAAATGAGTCTGAGGCTCAGAAAGATTGAGTAACTCTGTTACTTAGTAACTCACATAGCTAGGACTTGACAGAGCAAAGGCACAAGTATTTCAGTTTCATGTTAAATAAATGCTTCCAAAGCACTTGGTGGTTTTTAAAGATAACTTAAATGGGCCCTAGACAAATATATTTACACTGTTTTTCTTTTTTTAATTTTTATTTTTATTTAATTCTTGTTCAAGTACAGTTTTCTGTCTTATATTCCCAGCCCTGCCCCCGCCAGTGCTCCCCACCTCCCTCCCATTTCCGCCCGCCACCTTAGTTATTGTCCATGTGTCCTTTATACTTGTTCATGTGAGTCCTTCCCCTTTTCCCCTGTGATTCTCTCCCCTCTCCTCTCTGGTCCCTGTCAGCCTGTTCTCTATTTCAGTGTCTTTGGTCATATTTTGCTTGCTTGTTTGTTTTGTTCTTTAGATTCCTGTTAACTGTGAGATCATATGGTATTTGTCTTTCACCGCCTGGCTTATTTCGCTCAGCATAATGCTTTCCAGTTTCATCCATGATGTTGCAAAGGGTAGGAGTTCCTTCTTCCTTTCTGCAGCATAGAATTCCATTGAATTTACACTGTTTTTCAAGGCAAATCTCTTTTCATAGACAGCACATGGGTAAAAGCCCTATCATTTCAGGATCATCACAAATTCTAAAATTAATAGGGTTCAAATTTAGGTTGCAGCAATTTAGGAAACATTCCAGGCTCCACCGTGTCAAACACTTGAGTTGAGAGCCAGACTCACTGGAAAACGGATTCAAGATGAGCACAACAGTCTACAGCCGTACCACACTGAACATGGCTGATCTCATCTAATCTAGGAAGCTAAGTAGGATAGGGCCTGGTTAGTACTTGGATGGAAGATGAGCACATCGTAGGGTAGAAGAGGCAGACTGATGAGCTTTCTGCTTTCTTACAGAGAGATCAAACTGTCACTTTTCTTCAGGAAGAGACTGGCACACACAAACATGTACACTCACACACCTGAAGACCCAAATGCTGACCTAGCCATATCTTGTAGACTGTTCTGCCTGGTTTCAGGAATTGTAACTACCTGCCCCCCACTGCCCCCTGTGGCTAAGGATGATCAAGTGACCTCCGGAATGCAAGCTACAGAAGACAAGGCTTGTCTCTGGTAGCAAATGCTGCCTCAGTTTCCTCCCTGCCCCCAAAGCATGGTCGGAAGTCCATGACAGGTAAGTTTCCTCACAGCAGGAAGCAACCTAAGCTAGACTGGACCACTTGAGAGGCCATCATGGAAGGACTGGGGGGGCGGGGCTGCAACAAAGAGCAAACAATAGACTCTTGCCTGCTGGCTATGTGACACAGCCCAAGTCCCCATGTCCTCTGGGAGAAGCACTGCCTGGCTCTAATCCCCTTAAGCCTGAATACCTGATGGAGAGGGGTGCAGCTCCTTGCCTTGCCAGACCATGTTCATGTCTGGGGGAGGGGGGGGGCACGGAATCTGGCATCACAAAGAATTCTGATAAACCTGTGAAATCTGCTCTGCTAAGAGTGCTTTCATTCATATGATAAGGGTCCAAACAGGAAATGAGTATGTCTCCCAGAGTTTCTGCAGCCCCCTTTCCTGACAGACACCAACTCAGACTAAGCCCTCAGATTTCTTTGAAATGTTATCTATTGTTTGATCCTTGCAGCCCTCTATTATTTTGTATTACAACCCAATAAAAGCCCTTGGAGGAAGGGGCTCAAGGCCTTTTTCCTCTGGGAAACTGGCCAACTCTCCTCCCCAAGCAGATCATGTCATGTCATGTTTACTTTCATCTGTGGTAGCTGGGGAGACTTGCGGGAAAAGTTGCCCCCACAGCCATCCTCAGTGTATCAGATTTCTAGACAATGCCCTAAAGTTACACTAACTAGAAAAACCATAAATGTTGCTCTCCCATTTTATATATGGTCATTGTTCCCTATCAGATGTGACTGACCAGCAACAGGTCAAACACATGCAATATTTCCAATTAGAAATTACTGCCTGCCACTCATTCATGGGATATCTTGGAGAAAACAGCACTTCTCTGACTCAAATCCAACCAGGTTTCAAAGCTCCTTTTGAAAGAAATGACTTCTTCCATCCCTTGCAAATGCTTTCCAAATAACCAAGTCTATACCTGTGTTTGATTCAGATAGAAGCCACACACCTTAACTTTGTACACCTTCGTTCACAGCTGGGTTCCAGTTGTCCAAGCCTGGCTGCTTGTTGATACTAATTTCCAGTCCCTTTGCAGGTATCTATGCAAAGTGAGTGACAAAGTACAGAAAAATAAGCTGCTCCTAACAACACTGTGGACAGATTCACTGATTTTACTTCATGCTCATATTGTTTTTTCCTGAAACAAAGTTCTCTATTGTTTCCCCTGCTGACTCTGGGGTCCCATCACTCTCTCCAGAACCAGTAGGTGATAGGAAGAGGGAGCCCAGCTGGAGGTTCCCACCACCAATGGGCCCTCTTAGCTCAGTTTAAATTGGTTATAGTTTTTATCTGATATCAGATGGTCCCTAAAATATAGGTATAGATAACACATAGCAATTAGGAGTGGAATTGTTTTTAACTCTTATGCACAGTCTTCACACAATTAGTTAATCCTTATTAATGGGTTTTTAAATGCAGCTTCAATAATATTATTTCTAGTGTGCTGCTCTGAGACCACTCTGTAAGCCAAAATATTACAAGCATCCAAGCAACACATACAACAACACAAAACCTCATTTTTCTTTCTGACCCACCTCAATCCCTTCTGACTCATTTTACCAATGATTTTACTTTTCTTACATGGGACACAGAAGGGTCTGATTTCCTTGTGTAGCACTGACATACAAATGAGAAATTAAACCACAAATTTTAGGCTTTGTTTAGGTGATTTTAAGTATAAGGTTTGAAGGAAGAAAGATAACTTTCTTCCCAAGGGTAAGGAGAAGCTGTTTTCATAACTATCCAGAGAACTCTTCAAAGGCCTGTTCTTCCTGAAAGACTCAGGAAGAAAAGCCAGTTTGCCAAGCAGAACAGCTCATAGGCTCATTCAAGGAACTGAGACTCTTCACTCTCACCAGTGAAACAACTGTTTCTTCCCATTAAAATGTCCACAAAGTACACTCACTTGTCAGACACTCTGCAAAGCTGATCTAGCCCATAGCACAAGGACTTGAACTTGCACCCAAAAAGAGAAGCTGAGTATTAACACCTCAAACAGTGTTTTCTTGTTTTTCTTATTAAACATGGAGGTAATGATGAACCCATCAAGACTGTTCTGAGAAAAGAACTATAGTGACAAGGGAGGCCAGTAGAATTTCTTTCATGGGAGGCATTTAGCAGCTCGGAATGGCTGTGTCGGGGCAAAATGAGTACATATATTCATAGTCCTTCCAAAGAGGAAGCAATGGAGGTCACCTTCATGGGGGGAAAAAACACCTCTCTGAAGCCTGGCTGCAGCTCAGGGAGACCAGCATGGAAACACAGCATCACCTGGACCAAATAGCAGCTTGACAAGAGCTAGGGTCAAACTTCTGACTTCTCCATCTTCTGAATCAGTGGTTCTAGTCTTGGCTGTAGGTTTGAGTCATCCCCAGTGCAGCTGTTGAACACAGATTCCGGAACTCCAACCTGTTGGATCCAAATGCAATAATAGCACTGCATGAGATCTCTGGCTTTTAGTGCCACAGCTCCTGGGAGAGGACTCCAGGAATCATCATCATGCAGACGCCCTTTCCAATCACTACCCAAACACAGGCTTTAGGACCGACCCACATCCTTTTTTTTTTATTTAAAAAAAAAATGCCCTGGCTGGCGTAGCTCAGTGGATTGAGTGCGGGCCTGTGAACCAGACGATCGCAGTTTGATTCCCAGTCAGGGCACATGCCTGGGTTGCAGGCCGGTTCTTTGCAGGCTAACTACCAGCAGGGGATGCACAAAAGGCAACCATACATTGATATTTCTCTCCCTCTCTCCTTCCCCTCTAAAGATAAATAAACAAATAAAATATTTTTAAAAAAACACAGAGGATCTTCCTGTGGGACTGTGTACAAAGAATGTATTCACACAGTTAATGAAGTCACCATTTACTGGGGGTTGAGGCAGGAGGGAGAACACAGGGACAATGATGGGAACCCTATTAATACTGTACCATTGGATTTCATTTCATTAATGGTCAAAATAAGAGTTCTAGGGAGTAATTTTAAGACTTAATGTCTGACATCATCACACACACACACACACTTTCAAGTTATTTTGCCATTCCTCTCTAAAATATGATCTTGCAAAAAATAATCACAAGCATTATTAGGAAACAACATATTTCCCTACTCTTTATGACTTAAGGTTAAAAACTCCACTTACTTGGCACTTTCCTTAAATTTATAAGTAGTATTTTAAAGGGTAAAAAGTAAATGAAACATAAAATAAAATTAAATAAAGGGATATAAAACATTGCACCCTACAATTGACCTATGAATCAAATCACTCATAAATCCAATCTTTCAGAAAGCAATGCTACAACCCAATTTGTTAGCTTGTGCCATAGCCTCTAGCCACATGTGCCACATGTTGAAATATTTTGGATTAGGTTAAATAAAATATATTAGTAAAATTAATTTCACCTGTTTCTTTTTACTTTTTAATTGCTTATAGAACACTTAAAATTACATATGTGGCTCTCACAATTCTTCTTGACACCGTGCAATAGTGTGGGGTCCTGATTCTTGCTCTTTACCTCTTCTAAACCTTGCCTTCCCCCAGTGCCAAAGCTCAGTCAATACAGGCAAATAATTTTTCAAAACAATCCACAACAGTACAATTCATTTTGGTCTGCAAAGTAAAAATAGCAGCTTACACATTCAGCTTTATTATTTGATGTTTTCACAAATAACACATCACAGTTAAGCCTCACAAAAAGCTGTAGTAGCAGTTATATTCCCCACCCAATTGTTATCTTTGAAAGAAATTGAGGTTTCTTGTGGAAAAGTAAGGTTAATAATAATCATTCCAATCAAAAGTAGTTGCAGGACTTCTACAAAATTTCAGCCACTAAAAGGGACAGAGACATGGACCCGAAGTTGGATGCAAAACTACTCTTCAGATAATTTATTATAAGTTATAAATAACATAATAGACCAAAACACACAATCACAACATTCATATTTTGCATTATTATTTATCATAGAGAAAATACAAAACCTAAGCTTTCATGAATTTAAACAATAGAACCTGTATTAAAAACAGCACAGACTCTCAAAGGGAGAAGAAACAGTGCAATAAGGAGATGCATTTTTGCAGATGAAGCAGGGTCTGCTAGGTTAAGTGGCCAAAACAAAATCACACAACCAGGAGTATGTTTGTCTCCTGAGCCCAGTGCTTGATTCCACTCAGGGGTATGCAATCCATGGCCTGTGAGCCACATGCCACCCAGGATAGCTATGAATGTGGCCTAATACAACATCGTAAATTTACTTTTTTTGCTCATCAGTGTTTGTGTATTTAATGTGTAACCCAAGACAACTCTTCGACTTCCAGCATAGCCTAGAGAAGCCAAAAGTTTGGACATTCCTAATACTGCCTCCTTTCCAAGTGTCTCCTGTTTTACAGGGCCTTTACACTTGGACAGAATATATATTAAACAGGAGATTTTACACCAAAATTGATATATTAAATAGCAGCTAGGTACCATGGCATTTGGTATAATTGAAACACACCCTCTGGGAACTGGAACAACTTAAATGAACTTGTAAACCACAACGCCCAAGTACCCAGCTCTTTCAGCCACATCAGAAAAGTAGCTATGATTTTGTTCCCAGAGAAAAAAATTTGAATAAGTTGAAGTGTCCAAATATTCCCTGGGATAGTTCTCAAAGATGTAAGGTACTTTGTGTCCAAAATTCATCATATCTACATTGGATGAAGCTCTCACAGAGATTCCTAAACAATTAATTGCACCTGACTTCAAGGTTCCGAAATTGACATCTTTCCATTTCCTTACATTTGCTGCCCTCTTGTGGGGAAGAAATAATTCTGGTTACAAGAAAAAGGAAAAGAAAAAGGAAAAAAAGGAATAAAGGTCAAATTGTTACTTGGGGAAATGAGTTAACTCTGGCTTCCATTGAAAGAAACTAACCTACTAGTTGGCCCCTTCACCTTATCTATGGCTTGAAGCTACAGAAGTCCATGGGGTCTTTCAACCAATTACATGTGAAGTAGAATTTTAAAAACAACAAAGAAGACTTCTGGTCATAGTGGTGGCACAGGCAGACATGGCTTGCCTCTTCGCACAACCACATCAAAATTACAACTAAAATATAGAACATTCATCACTCAGAACCATCAGAAATTGAGTTGAATGGAAGTCTGACAACTATAGAATTAAAGAAACCACATCCATCCAGACTGGTAGGAGGAGCAAAGAAGTGGAATGGGCTGGTCCCTCACCAATGTGGGGTGGATAAAAATTTCGGAGGGATATCTCAAGAGCAAGGAGTCCTATATCCACATGTGGCTCCCCAGCCCAGGGTTATAGTGCCAGGAAGATAAGTCCCCACAATTTCTGGCTGCAAAAACTAGTGGGGATTGAGTCAGTGGAAGAACCTGCTGGAGCCCTGAGCAGTTCCTTTTAAAGAAGCCGCACATGGACTCACCTACTCAGACTCACTCCCTCTGGGCTCCAGCACTGAGGTCACAGCTTGAAAGGCACCAGTGGTATACAGGAAGAGACTGAAGTGTCTCTCATCAAGGTAAGCAGAGGCCATTGTCCCTTCTCCAAACCATCCCCTCCACAGAACTTGCAAGCTGGTAGATATTTAACACTCCATCAACCTGGCTAACACTGTTTGACCCACCTTGAAGATCCTCTACATTAGGCTACACTACCAAGACATGGAGTCAAAGCAGATCCACCTAATACATAGAAACAAGACACAGGGAGGCTGCCAAAATGAAGAGACAAAGAAACATGACCCAAATGAAAGTACAGATCAAAATTCCAGAAAAAAAACTAAACAGAATAAAGATAAGCAATCTACCAGAAGCACAGTTCAAAACGTGATTATGAAGATGCTCAAGGAACATAGTGAGGACCTCAACAGCATAAAAAAGATCCAGTCAGAAACAAAGAAGGCACTAATTGAAATAAAGAACAATTTATAGGGAAACAACAGTAGAATGGATGAAGTTGAGAATCAAATCAATGACATGGAACATAAGGAAGCAAAAAAACAACCAATCAGAACAACAACAAGAAATTAAATAGGTTGATCAGTTACTGGACATGTACTGCTCTAAAGAGAGGGGTCATCTTAGACAAGGAGGCCATCTTCTGCAGTGTTCTCCACAGTCAAGAAAATAAACCCTTCCTTCCTGAAGGGGAACCTTAGCAGAGCACTAGTGTCGACTACTGCCCATCTTCAAACAGAAGATTCCATGGCATTTGCATATTTACTTTGTGGGGCTGAGGAAGTCATCCTCAAGAGATGACCCATACATGGGGTGACTACTTCATAATGTATATAAATGCCTAATCAAGATATCATGCATCTGAAACTTAACTTGTATGTCAACTATAATTGAAAAATATATTTTAATAGAGTGAGAGGACCTGTCCTCTAAGGTTTAAAAAGCCCATGCCATACTCATTAAAATGTTATAGGAAGAGGTTTCAACTATGAACACTATCCCAGTCTGGGCTTGTTTTGCCCTCAGATCCAGTCTTCCCCTCTACTAGGGTGACTCTTCAATCAGCTGGCTCCTGGCTGGGTATAGACAACAGAATATGCCAGCTGGACCATGGAGGGTGGAAGTGAAAGGCCAAGTACTCCTCCCTAATTCACTATCTTGGGCAGGATCTATGGAGTGGCCATTTCTTCTCCGTGGGGCCAGGTCTCACTGAAAGGCATTCTCCTAGCAAGCACTATTTCCTTCCTTTTTCCTTCAACCCAGGATGGGAGCAGCTTTCTGTGTCACTAAGGTCGATATCTGGGCTGCCCCAATATCTGCCGACTGACCTCTCTGATGCTCTGCTTAAGTGTGTAACCAGTTTCATAAGTTCAGTGCTCTCTGCCCCATATAATGAGAATGCTTCTGCCTTCCTGGCTGGCTCCTAACAACAAACTCCCATTCCAATCTCAGGCAATGATCCCTGATCCACCTCTTCATGTGGATGATATAAGTACCAGGCTCCTGTTGAATAGCAACAAGGTCTCAAGGCCTAGGAACAAGTATTTACTCAATAAAAGCCATGATTTCCTGAAGAAATGCTTGGGGATGAGGAGCCATTACTCAGCAATAATTCTTTATTTCACTCAATAATCCAGACACAGAATTAAAGGACTTCTGACCTACTACATCTGCTATAATATTTCCATTTCAATTTCCTCCACACTGAACATTTTTGTCCAAATGCAAAACAAAACTGGTTTATCTTAAAAATCTCACCTCTTACCCTACTAAATAGCCAAAACACTGCTTTACAAACTGAAATAATTTCAAAGGTGAGAACTACAATTTTAAAAACTATAATTCCCCAAAGTCCCAAAACTTTATGGTAAAAGAAAACTTTTCTAAAGAATCATCAGCTCTAAGACATTCCATTTTTCTAAATTCTTAATTCTTCATAAACATATCATCTCTAGATATGTGTTAAAATTATTTTACCTTGGAGACTTCATAAGATTTGGTTCCAGTCAAACACAATTATTTCAGGGTATATTTCAGAGTGACTCCAAATTTTCACGTGTAGCTAGGACTAACCATTTCTGCAGTTCTAAAAAATTATCTTAGCTTGGAAGACCTGTTAAAAAACAAAAGACAGGAAGACATTACTTAATGTTGAAATGACACAAATTTCCAGTAGCAAAATAATGTTTTTTACAATGATATCTACAATTTTAGACAAATAGCTGAAGTGATATTACAAGTAGTAACACTTTGAAATTACTACCAATAATAAATAGTCTGCATAGCCAAACACATCCACATTTGTGAAGTGTCCTAAAATGTGTGGGGGGTAAGAGGGGGTGGGGTGAGATACAGAACTCTGCACTCATTAACTAGCCATGTTTTAATTTCACAATACAATTTTAAAGTAGAAGTTCCCAGCAAAGACATTCAAAATTCGACAGAAGCTCCCAAACTATTTGTTATATAAAATTCTGCCCCTTCATTTCATGAACCAAGGGATGGAAATGGAATTAGGGGTCCATTCCCAAGAGTTCTGCAACTTGCCAAGCTCAAAAAGCAGTGGAAAAGCCACCTCAGAAATCTGAATTCCCAACTTTATGAGACATAGACTCCAAGATGGTGATAACAATCAGCAGTGATGCTTTGTGGAAAATGTTAATGAGAGGCAGAGGGCAAAAGTTGTTCCAATAGAAAACACCATGCCAAAATACAAAAAAAAACACATTTGTTAATACCATAACTGACACTCAACATGCCCCTTTAATGCATGGACTGAAAAGGACTTTTCTACTCAGCAAAAACATTTTTACAAAAAGGACCCAGATGATTCTAAACCAAAGACAGCTCAACAAAAAAAGGAACATGAAACTACACCATTTTAAGGTTGCTAAGTTAAATACATCCCTCCCATGGTGGAGATCATGAGAAATAATGTATATCAGGAGATACAAAAGGGGCAAATACAATATAAAAAAATGATCCTTGCAACTGAGTCTACTTACATTAGAATCCTGCTGAATCCATTACAAATCTGCCTCAAAATTTGGCTAATATTTTTTTCTTATTTAAATGTCCTTGAAGATAACTACCCATTTGCGTGGAGAACGCTTTCAGTAACAGACTTGTAGCCTTTGGGGCTACAGGAGAGAGTGGACCTTGAGTGATTAGCTCAATGAGAGGAAAGTGGCTTTGAATAAACTATACAAACATAAGGCATTAAAAAAAACTGGAAAATGTTCACCTCCCAGATTTTACAACTTTATTAAGTATGTTTGTCCTTATGTCCACCCAAGGACACAATATGACCTTCTATTACTGGAAAGAAATACATGGTGTGATATTTCAGAACCCACCATAATGAACTCCCCACCTATGGGAAACCAAATTGACCTTTCCTAGCTAATATTTATATTGTTTTATTCACACCAAAAGAGCAACTGAGATTCTTTTTTCTTTTCTTTTCTTCTTTTTTTATTTAATTCTTATTCAAGTACAGTTTTCTGTTTTATATTCCCTGCCCTGTACCCCCTAATGCTCCCCACCTCCCTCCCATTTCCACCCCCCACCTTAATTATTGTCCATGTGTCCTTTATACCTATTCATGTGAGTCCCTTCCCTTTTCCCTGAGATTCTTTTTTCAAATCATTAAAAAACAGATCCATCAGTGAAAAGAAATGTGATTTAACAGTTATTATGCCAGACAAGAAGCCAGGAGTTTAATTGTAGGCTGAGCAGTAACTCAGTCGGTCAGATATTCTGAGTGTGCCCTGAGCACTTACAGAAAGGATTAACTCTTTCTTGTTACTTCCAAATGTTAGTATGTTCAAGACCATTAAAAATTTTGTCCATGAAACCAAAAGCATTCCCCTTCAGTCATTTCATTTCTTGGTAGTTTCCCAATAGCAAAGTCCTTCCTATCAGTTTGCTTCCAAAACCATTTGTTTTTAAAGTATCTAATATCTTCAGCGATGAAAGGCATTGACCATATATAGACTGAAAAAGTGTGTATTGTGTCCACTAATTCTCAGAATGAACTGAAAAGACTCAGCATTTGGGGGCTGTACATATTTCATCTTCCACCTTATGTGTTGGAAATGTGTGAAAATAGTCACTCTCTTACACAAAAGAGCAGAATGTCTGTTCATGTTGTCTGGTACCAAGAAACTGAGATCTTTAGGCAGAGAAGACCGTTTTTTAGATGTTTAATTTATTTCTGCTGTGTACAAGAAAGAATTCTGTCCACACTTGATTTCTTATCAAGGAAATATCAAGGCTTGACCTTCCTTTTCTCTTGATCTATTGCCCATACTATGAGTGGATGAATTCCCTAAAAGGGTTACTCTTTTCAAATATATTTACTCTGACAGATAAGAACTCTCAGAATATCTCTTATGTTAGTTTTGCTGCACCCACCAAAGTTCATACACCAATCTGAACAATACCAAGTTCTCATTTATTCATTCTAAAATCTTACACCGTTGAAATATCTGAGTTCCTTTTAAAATTGCAAGACATAACAACCTTAGACCTGAATCTAATCATGAGTTAAAATCAGACTAATTCAAATTTCGGGGACATTCTGCAATGGAATTGCTCTATATTCTTAAAAAGTGTCAACATCATGAAAGATGTGTGTGTGTGCATGAGAGATATACATGAGGTCTTTCCAGGAATGTGATATGAAAAAGATATATTTATTGGCGGAGATACAAGATATGAGAAACATTGTACATAGGACAATGATGTCTCAGTACCCTTCAAAGTAGGCACCTTGGCACCTCACACAGTTCTCCCAATTGCCATCAGCTGCTCTGTCATATTTTCCTGAATCTCATTGACAGTCTGTAATCTCTTCCCTTTCAAAGGTGATTTTAGCTTCGGGAAAAGCCAGAAGTCACAGGGTGCCAAATCTGGGCTGTAAAGGATCTGAGTCACCTGGGTGATTTGATGTTGTGCCAAAAAAACTCTGCACGAGACACGGTACATGGAGTGGGAGTGCTATCATGGTGAAGCTGTCAATTACAGCTGCCCATAGCTGTGGCCTTCTGAATCATCCAAATTGCTTCCACCGAGGAATGTTCAAGCTTAACACAACATTTGATGCAAAGTTATTGCTCTGCTCACTCAGTCATTTTTTTAATGCAGTGGCCACACAGTAAATGTGGTCATCCAACAGCATCTACCACCCCTACTGACTAGTACAGTGAAGTCATCATTGTTCACACATGTGCATTCCAGTCAATTCTCCTTGGCTGCCAGGTTATATTGATGTCATGAAAACCATTCTTGTTATATTAACAATGGCTAGATGTTTTCTGGACAGAACTCATACACACACACACTCACACAAGGAATTGACCCAAATAAATGATAGACACATGACAACTAAATGTAATCATGATCCTACACTGGATCACATGCAGTTATTCACAGACTGAACTGCACACACCACATACATACATACACAAATACACACAAACATAAATATACAAGAGATCATATATATACACACAAACATATGCACATATACACACCTATAGCTCTAAAGGACATTATTGGGACAATTAACAATTTCTAAATACAGATGGTAGTTTAAATTAGTTTTGTTTCAATATTTTGTGTCAATATTAAATTTCCTGATTTTGGTCATTATACTGTAGTTAAAAAAGACAATATCCTTGTTGTTATAAAATACTGCCTGAAATATTTAAAAATAAAGGTGAAAATATCTCCAATTTATTGAGTTGACCAAAAAGTCCATTATGGTTTTCCATAAAATAAAAGATACATTTTTCATTTTCACAAAAAATTTTATTGATTTGCATATTTTGAGTATGTTGGCTATCTTCCACTATTGGCTCCTTGTGGGTAGAGGCCAGGGGTGCTACTAAACATCTCCCAATGCATAAGACAGCCCCACAGCAAAGAGTTATTTGGCCAAAATGTCAATAGTACCAAGAAACTCTGCAAACCACTTTTGACACATTTGATCAGACACAGTACCTTCTCCATATACTGAACAAATATTATTTTGCATTTCAGTTATGCTTTTATTTTTCTTGAAATCATAAAGTATAATATACTGAAAATGTTGTATATCTATTCCACTTTCAATATTAAAACAGCTGCACAAAAATTCACCAATTTTGATAAGTTTTTTTAAATGCACCTGATATGACAGCTGCTACAAAACAATCCAACAAAACTGTCTCAAATGAAATTAAAGACAATTAAGCACTAATTGAGCCACTGAATGGAAAAAACGTGATAAAATTTTTGGCCATTACAATACTTTCAAATGATTCTGAGGGGAAAAAAAAACAGAAAAAGCATGAAAGGGGGAAGAAGGAAGGGAGATAAAAATTAATGTATGAATGAATGAGAAAACAAATTAGCAAAATGTAAGCAAGCAATTGGAGAATCTCTGGGTTAAGGGTATATGAGAGATATTTTTCCTATTCATTCAACTTTTCATTAAGTTGAAAATGATATCACTATAAAACATTAAATATTTACTTAAAAGGTTTCAGTTCATAAGATACTCTAACATAATAATTTATTAAGAGCCCTAAACAGTGAGGAGAGTTGATAGGTGGAATGTTCTGGTTAGTTTGACCCTCTGAGCATTTGCCCAAACATGCAGAGTAGGCTTGCGTGTTTTTATTTTAAAAACACACACATCATGTCTACTATGGGTCAAACACTGTGTTAAGCACTGGAAAACACCTAACAATAGGGTTTATTTACATCCTGATATACAAATGAAGAAAGTAAGGCGAAGAGAAGATAAGTGACCTGCCCAAGTTACTTAGCTAGCAAGTGGCTAAGCCAGGACTCTAATTAAAGCCATGTAGAACAAAGGTGCCTATGCTTTCTATTCTAAAACTTATTTCTAAAGTCCCTTTTCATGCTTTAGTGAATATCCTGAAAATAAATCTATCTTTCTTCAGGAATTCAAAACACTGATCATTAATCTGTAGGTGAAACTTCTGTCTGTGGACAGATGTTTTATAGGCAAGAGGACTGAATTTGCTACCAGATTCTGCTTGGAACCTAATATATTTTACATGAAACCCTAAATAAATTTTGCCGTCTCTGAAAAGCTGGTGAAAAACAGTGGTTCTGATTTGCTGTAGATTCATTAAAGGTTTCTGTCATTTTCCAAATTAAAACCAAAACAAGCAAGAATTCTAAAGACCTTGAGTACTAGGGCTGCTGTTCAAACAGGCAGAAAGCAAATGAACTTCTGCTCAGAAGTCCTCTAGGATGTCAGTGAAAGTCCATTAAGTCAGAACATGATGCAGAAGGCTGAATACTTCAACTGAGTTCTAGGAAGAAATTTAGCATTGAAACAAAAAAGCAAAAGGATTTTTGTCTGTCCATCCACTCAGACTCATTTCCCAACAGTCCGACTCAGAAGCATTTCTGCAACAAAACAGCCAGGCACCCTCTTACCTGCCAACAAAGCACATAGTCCTGGTGCTGCAAATAGCATCATCCCTTCAGCCGGCCCACTCCCAGAGAGGCACCCAAGCTCCTCTTCCATCATCTCCTCAGTGGGTATATTTGAATAATGAGAGATTTCCAGACTCACCATCACTTCATCTGACTTCCTAGGCATGCACCTCCTGAGATAGCCTGGTGGCTTCAGGGCACCATTAGGAATAACTCTAACAGCTTACAATGGCACAAGTGACACCCATAAAATTTGAGACATTGTGGTAAATCATTTCTCCACAGTCATTTCTTCTCAAGACAAAGATATGAGAAGCAAGAAATGTTTCATAAATTAGCAACCCACATTTGGAGAGTGAAAAAGAGTTTTATGAGTGGAAAGGGAATGAAAAGACATTACTAAGTGATGTCTTGTCCAATAACCAATGGAAATTTTGAACCAGAAATTGCCCACATAAAATAATTCATCATTTATTCAGACAGAAATGAGGAAAGATGTTTCCATTTCAAGTTGCTTCAATAACACCGCTACATTACCATAAATTGTCTTCCAGAAATTTTCAAACAGCTTTTCCACAAAAGTATGCAATATACTTTCAACCTCTTTCAACAAACTTATTCTGAAGAAAGACCAGTATTAATGAGCTTCTTATATTTGAAAGTCTGCTGATGAAAATAAATATATTTAACAAATTATTAACGCGTATGTACATGTATTTTAGGCCCTGATATATGGCTGATGCCTCCACTGAGCTGTCATAAAATCATCATATGAAGCCTGGAATTACTTTGTAATTTAGAGTATGATCAGCATCATGTTAAAGCAGGCACATATTTATGCCAAAATGTGATACATACATGTCATAAGTTGATTTATTATTGCTTGCTTAAAAACAGCTTTGAAGAATTTACGACTGCATCATTTTACAACATGCATGGTATAAGCCATTAAAGAAGACAACTGTCTATTAATATTGAAGAATTTTAGAAATGGCACTTCAAGTGTTACCAATACCATTAGGAGGTAGAGAGCCTAAATTAGGAGGTAGAGGGCCTTTTAAAAGGCTCTTCTGGTCGGAAATAATTTATAAATAGGCATGCTGTTTTTATAAGGTTCACACTCTCTCACTTTAAGAACTGAGAAATTCCTAAAACCACATTAATTTAAGTGCAGTGACACATTTCCTTCTATGGAAGTACGGGTAAATAGTGCACATTCTTAAGAAAGAAAAACCCTGGCTTTCCGCTGACCAAGAAAAGTACAAAAGCAATCATCACTAAGTGATAAGGGTTCACTGAGAGCCCATATACAAAAGAGAAAAAACAAGCTAGCAAATTACATAAAATAAAATGTGCTCACAAATCAGGAACACCCAGCATGACTCTACAGCTTGTCCAAGTGCAACTACCCAGGTCTGTGGCTGAACAAATGTGAGCAGTGATGGCAATTTAACCATAAATCTCTCAAGGCCCAATTATCCTTACTGCAGAGCATTTATTTCCTTTAATTAGACAAGGTTTTAATTGGAAATTTTCCTCTCATTTCTCATTATTCAAAAAAAAATCAGAACACTGTGTCCAAGGATTTTATTTAACATAACAAATAACCAACATATTTTGGTGGCTTCCCACAAGTTGCCAAGCCCTTGAACTTTTACTGAAAAGTTTTTATGTGATTATCTAACTTCTACATAAAAAATATTCAAAATAATCACAGGGTTGTAAGTAAAGCATAGGAAATACAGTCAGTAATGTTGCTATAAATATGTATGTTACCAGCTGGGTACTGGAAATATCAAGGGGAACACTATGTAAAGTATATGATTGTCTAACCACTGAGATGTACACCTGAAACTAATACAAAATAAAACTGAAGGGAAAAAAATAGTCATGTAAAATGAAGTAAGTTGTACATAAAAACCAATAACACCACATCTACTGCTTTCATCATTACCATAGGGAAAAGTGGGTCACTCACAACGAGTGCACAGACTTCTGGAGGGAGGAATGATACTATATTTCTCTTCCACCCAAATCTCTAACATAATGCCCTGCACATCATGACTGTAAGTGTTTTGGTTTTTTTCTTTTTTAAAAAAATTATTTTTCAAGTATAGTTTTCTGTCTATTACTCCCAGCCCATCCCACCCCCCGTGGTCCCCCCTCCCTCCCATTTCCACCCTTCTTATTTGTTGTCGATGTATCCTTTATATTTGTTCCTCTAAATCCCTCCCCTATTTCCCCTGAAATTCCCTCCCCTCTCCCCTCTGGTCACTGTCCACCTGTTCTCTATGTAAGTATTTTGTTAAGTAGTCTATAGTTTCACTCCCACTTAACTAGAATGCTCCCCAAATTATTCACCTGTGAACTAACATAGCTTAGCTAGACACCCACCTTCCAATAACTCACAAAGCATTTTATGAAAAATATGGTGTGATTTAGCTATTAATGACATATAGCTCATAGATATATATACACAGTAAACTCAGCTGCAGCAAGATTAAATAGCAAGATAATTCCCATTGCAGACAATATTGACCATTTTAACCCATTAGTGGGATAAATGCTTCCTAAAAGCTTAATTTAAACCTTTATCAATTTTTAAACCTTAAAATCATCCATTGTTTGACAAGAGTTCCCTCCTGTGGCAAAAAAAAAAAAGAGTATTAAAAAAAGAGTATTTTGACAATACTAATAACTGATTACAAGGTTTTTATAATATATAGTATATTTTAACTTTTAATAAAGCCATATTTATTAATAAAATGTAACTATTTTGAAATAAACATGAGATACTATAGTTAAATAACAATATTACATTAATTGGAATTTTTAAAAGTTAAATCAAAACATATTCATAGCTTCTAAGTGAAGTAGTAATTATTTATATGAATACTGCACTGCATATGATCAACTCAAGAACCAAATGGGATTCCATATTTGTTAGCTCCCCCTGTTGCTTCCATAACGCAAGTCCATGCTACAGTCTATCTACACTCCCCAGGGAACTTTAAGATTGCTCAAAATACTCAGCCTGTATATACTGAGAACATTCAGGTACTGGCTTTATATCAAGACATGCTGGGAGAAACCAATAAGATAAATTTCTGTCTACTCAGAAGTGACAATCTAATTGGAAAAGATAACATACATGAAGCAACAAAGAAAGTGGGCCAATAATATCTGGCACTGTCTTTTGGGATAATAAGTGTTTTAACCATGTCAAGGAGAGTAAGATCAGGAAGGACCACTGTAACCCAAGAGAACTTCCTAGAAGAGGCGACAACTCAGAAGAGTAAAATGAGTAAAGGAGTGTTTGTGGAACAGAGCAAAGGTGCTTTCAGATTTTTTTTTTATTTTTGGTTTTTTAATAGTTTGATTTTATTGTATTTTTTCCATTACCATTTATCCCCCTTATTCCCTCTTTCACCTCGACACACCCTCCTCCCTTCAACCCTGTAATCGCCACACAGTTGTCCATGTCCACAAGTTCTTTTCCTTGTTTGCTCTATTTGTGTTTCTGTTCATTTGTGGGGGGAAGAGGGGGTGTCCTAGAAGGGGGAAGATCTGTACATGTGTGGGGGTTAGTTTTGTTTTGTTCAGAATTGATTTGGTGGAGGAAGTGGAAGGGCTGCTAAAGGGAACCACAATACACATGGAGAAGGAGGTATAGAGAGGACAAAGGTAGGGGCTGCCCACACATGGAAGTCGTGCAGAAGAGCTGAGTATAATCTCCCATTCTCTGCCTCTGTGTTCCATTGGTCACCACTGCGTGATTCCCTCAGCAAGTATCCTGTGTTGGGTGCTGGACCTGGACAGAGGATGGACGAGGTCCCAGGTGTGCTGGGACTTGCATTTTAGCATGAGAAGACAGACAAACAAGCAAACATGCATGAATAAGATAACTGTGGATTGAGGTTAAGTGCAACAGAGAAAACAACAGTGAATATAGTAGCTTCCCTTAGACCCAGTGTATGCCTAAAACCATGGATAGTACTGAACCCTACACATGCAATGTTTTTTCTTATACATAAAAGGGGGACCCAAAAATTATTTATAAAAATTTGTGTATTTATTCTTTCATGTTTAAACTTAAGTCACCTTCAAAGTACTCTCCATTTGATGCAATAGGCCTATTGAGACATTTTTCCACTGCTCAAAATAGTTTTTGAACTCATCCATTTTGATGCTTTTTAGTGCTTCTGCCATTTGTTTCACCTCTTCCACATCAGTAAAATGTTCCTTTTTGAGGAATTTTTCATCCATGAAAACAAGAGAAAAGTTGCTGGGGGCATAATCAGATGAGTAGGGTGGATGGTGGGTTGGGGTCATGCCATTTTTTTAATCAAAAACTGCTAAACATTCAGTGTGGTGTGGGCAGGTGCACTCATGAATCATCCATCCTGAAATGGGCAAACACATTGAAAGAGTCTTCAAAAAATTCACTGAAGCTGAACTCAGCCTCTCACAAGAATGCCAACTGGTACACTTATACAGATGGGTTCCTAGAACACTAACCTAGTGGGGGAAGCCTGTACTACAAGGGGACTACCCTCCGGAAGATATTTTCCAGAATATATACAGTTTTCCAGTTTCCAGAATCCCAGTTTCGGGGGGAGGGTTTCCCCTCATACATGCCTTTTCACTTAAAGGATGCATTTTACCATTTCTCTTTGTCATATCCAAATTGTCAGCATTGCTACTCTTGCTTTTGGGGGCCATTATGAAGTAAAATAAAGGTGATTTGAACACAACTACCCCAATACCACAAGAGTCTATTTGATAACCAAGATGGCTACTAAGTTACTAATGTCCAGAGTGCACACAGAGTGGATATATTGGACAAAGGAATGGTTCATGTCCCAGGCAGAATTGAGCAGCACAATATAGGATTTCCTCACACTACTCAGTACAGCATTCAATTTAAAATTTAGGAATAAATCGCTTCTCAGCCTTTTGGCTAAGATCAAGTGTAAAATTTAGGAATTATTTATTTCTGAAATTTTGCATTTAATATTTTCAGACCATGATTGACTGTGGGTAACTGAAACCATGGAAAGCAAAACTGTGCATGAGTGAAAATGTACATAACAGTCAGTTCCAAAGTCCCTGTGGTAGCTGGAACTAGAGGAAGCACAAACAGTGAAATTCCAATTTATCCAGTTTTTGTACTCTTACTGCCACAGGGCCTTTGCACAAATCATTCCTATCGTTCAGAGGCAGACACATTCTTCTTATCACCATCTAATTAATCCCTGCTAAATATTCACACCTCAAGACAGCCATCAGCTTCTCAAAGAAGCTCTCTTAATCACTACATAAAATCTGTAAATTTTAGCCTTTTCTTCTTGATTCTTCCCAATTACATTGTTACACTCATGTGGGTCCTCCCATAAGACCTGAATCTCTATGAGGGCAAAGATCAGGTGTCTTCTTTCAGAGTTACATCTCATTTCTAGCCCTTAGCAAAGAACCAAGCATAGGGTCTGCATGTACTGAGCATTCAATAACTATTAGCCAAATCAGTAAATGACTCAAAAGCTAAATTTAACCAGGATTCACCATCTCTTTTCCCTAACAATTCTGATTTTTCAACTACAGTTTCAACCTTATAACAAAATTTTTAATTGTTGCCAAATAAATGAAATTCAACTTAGTAAACTTGAGGATCTCATTGGCTTTATTGAATGATTCATGAACCAGAGAGCATCGCATTAGGTAAGTAGAGGAGAGCTGGAAAGGCCTACAGAAAGGGAAAGCTGTTTAAAGGCAAGACAGGGAAGTCGTAAACAAAAGAGATTATTTTAGGCTTAGGTAACCTACTAAAGGAGACAGCAGGGGCCAATGTGGCAGATCATCTCACCTTCCTTTGGAGGGTGGAAAAGATTATCTCATTCATGCTGATCAAAAAATTCCACACTGACAGGTTAAGACAACATTGCTAGGTAAGGTTGTAACTGCAGTTAGGTTGGGTAGTAAGTCTTGGTTTGCTTAGCACAAAGGACTTCTTTTGGGGCTTCTTTCTCTTTAACATCATAGACACTTTCTCAGGTGTGGAACCAATTCATAACTACTGCTTTTGCTAGGAACATGCCAGGCCCTAGCTGACCTCCTAAGAGGGAGTAAGGTGGCGTGGTATTCTGTGTAGTTGAACTTCCCATGGCTACTTCAAACCAGCCGAGTGAGTTTTCCTCTTCCTAGAACTTAGAATTGAGATGAAGAGACAGCTAGTCATTTGGGAATAAGTTGTTGAAGGAGGAAGATATAAACTTGGGAGGAATGCAGGGAAGAAAAAGAAAGCCAGTCTTCATGGAGATGAGGCTGACCCAGATGTGCAAAGAGCAGCAATGACACAGAAGAGTGTGCGTGGGTCCCTGCAAGTTCTGAGCACACCTTCACCCCTTCCCTTGGATTCCGCAAGAACTCACAGAACTTTTCTGAAGTGATAACAATTTTCATCTTCATTTGGCCTATCTGGTGTGAGTTTTTAGTTGAATCCAAATAGAATTATCCCATTTCATAGGTAGGGAAACTGAGCCCCCAAATGTATCTTCCCAAGGTCACAAAGATAACTGGTAATAGAGGCTTCCTACTGAGCCTTAGGGCATGGGAACCTTTTACATGTCTGCACTGTCCAATTGGTAGCTACTTGCCACATTCAAATCAATCTAAATAAAGTAAAATTTTAAATTGAGCTGATCTGTGGCACTGGCGACATTTCAAGTACCCCAGTAGCTCCACCTCGTGAATGCTGTGGTATCGACCAGCACAGCTATGGAACATCCGATGTGCACCAAATTCTACTGAATAGTGCTGGGTGCCTGCAAGAGCAGTCCTCTCCATTTGTGAAATATAAAATGAATGGCAAAAGCTCAGTTTGCTGATGAACTAAATGCAGTGGAACGCTGGTAGACCTTGTCATCCCAAACTTTGGATTTTCTCCTTGTCCCCACTTTACATGCTTTCAGTGGGAAAACCATCAGACATCTCTGAACTTCAAGTTCTTCATCTCAAAAATAGATTCCAACATAGCTACCTGCATTCCTCTGAAGTTCAAATGAGGCATGGTACCAGGAAGGCTTCTGTAAACTGCACATGTACAAATATGAGTGGTTATAACAAACACCAGCACCACCTAACTGCCACCTCTGGAGCCCATATAAATGTCTGGCTCTGTTCTAAAGAGTTCTCTGTGCATTATGGCAGACCTAGATACGAATTCAGGTTCCAGAGTCCACCCTCCTAACCACCAATGACAGTCTTCACAACAGCTAAAAATGGACATACCCAACTCTCTCTCTTTTACCCCAACCTTTTTTTCAAACAATGCCTGTATGGTTCACTTTGTATACGCACACTCTAGTTATATTTAATCCTGTTTTAGGGACTTTCCCTTCTAATGTCTTTACCTTGTGTACATACATGTATTTTTGTGTATGAAGACCTTACTGGACACAAACACCTGATATCAAAGCAAAAAGCAGGCTTGTTCATTCTACAACATTATGCAAAGTAGTAATTCGCAAACAGATTCTACTTGAGAAAACCAGACAAACCATGTTAGTAAAATCACTTTCTGAAGAATTTTCATCAAATAAGTAATTTCAGACATCATTGCTTTTCCCAAATGCATGGCCATTTATACAAAAAAAATGAAAGAAACCAAAAAAAATCAGAGACAGGACTCCTGAGAGATAACATAGCAACATCATGATTCCTGTCACTAAATTTACCTGGTGTGTGACAATGGCAGGCAGTGCTAGGTAACACTTCCCTTAGGCCAACACTGGCCAAACATCCTTCTGAGGCAGAGGCTGGAGCTGAGGGTCAACCTACCTAGCAAGAAAGGACTCTAGCACCTGCCTTAAAAAACCGCCAGCCCTGAGAAAAGAAATGCTAAATTTCTTTTTTTAATATATTTTATTGATTATGCCATTACAGTTGTCCCATTTCCCCCTTCATTCCCCTCCACCCTGCACACCCCTCCCCCACCATTCCCCACTTTCGTTCATGTCCATGTGTCACAAGTTCTTTAGATTCTATATTTCCCATACTATTCTTGCCCTCCCCCTGTCTATTTTCTCCCCACCATCTATGCTACTTATTCTCTGTACCTTCTCCCCCCTTCTCCTCCTCCCACTCCCCTGTTGATAACCCTCCATGTCATCTCCATTTCTATGGTTCCACTCCTGATCTGTCTGCTTACTTTGCTTTTGTTTTAGGTGTGGTTGTTAATAACTGTGAGTTTGCTGTCCTTTCACTGTTCATATTTTTTATCTTCCTTTTCTTAGATAAGTCCCTTTAACATTTCATATAATAAGGGGCTTGGTGATGATGAACTCCCTGAATTTGACCTTATCTGAGAAGCACTTTATCTGCCCTTCCATTCTAAATGAAAGCTTTGCTGGATAGAGCAATCTTGGATGTAGGTCTTTGGATTTCATGACTTGGAATGCTTCTTTCCAGCTCCTTCTTGCCTGTAAGGTCTCTTTTGAGAAATCCACTGACAGTCTGATGAGACCTCCTTTGTAGGTGACTATCCCCTTATCTCTTGCTGCTTCTAGGATTCTCTCCTTCATTTTAATCTTGGCTAATGTAACTGTGATGTGCCTTGGTGTGTTCCTCCTTGGATCCACCTTCTTTGGGACTCTGAGCTTCCTGGACTTCCTGGAAGTCTATTTCCTTTGCCAGATTGAGAAAGTTCTCCTTTATTATTTGGTCGAATAAGTTTTCCACTTGTTGCTCTTCCTCTTCTCCTTTTGGTACTCCTATAATTCTGATATTGGAATGTTTAAACATGTCCTGGAGGTCCCTAAGCCTCTCCTCCTTTTTTTGAATTCTTGTTTCTTCATTCTTTTCGGTTTGGTCATTTTTTTCTTCCTTCTGGTCCACTCCCTTGATTTGAGTCCCAGTTTCCTTTCCCTCACCATTGGTTTCCTGTGCATTTACCTTCATTTCAATTAGTTTAGCCTTCATTTGTTCCTCTAATTGTGACTCAATCAACCAGTTCTGTGAGCATCCTGATCACCAGTGTTTTGAACTGTGCATCTGATAATTGTCTATCTCTTGTTCACTTAAAAGTATTGGCTCTGGGGCTTTGATTTGTTCTTCTGCTTGAGCCATAATGTTTTGGTCTGTTTGTGCCTGTTAGGTATGAGGGGTGGAGTCTTAGGTGTTCACCAGGGTGGGGCAACCCAGTTGCTGGGTTGTGACACTGTATGTGGGGGCAGGGTCAGAGAGGGGCAATGCCGTCTATCTTGGCCGGAAGTTTGGGATGCTAAATTTCTTGTCTTGGATCGATTCAGGGGTCCATGCGCTGGGATGAGAAAAAATACACCTGACATTTTTATTTTCACTAAACTCTAAAATTCATCATTTCCTTTGATTATAAATGTCAGTGACAAACCACAGGGATATTCTGAAGTTCCTGTGTCTTGGTGAAAATTGGAAACCACCAGCATTTTCAAGTTACATTACAGTTTGTTACAGATACTCCAAATTATGTGTCCATCACAACCTCATAATAATTTAGCTAATGGGTCATTTTGTTTAATGCATTAATATAGAAGCACAGGTTCTGTGTTATAAATTGTCTTAATGTTCTGATCAATTTCAGTCTAGTTGGCTTCCTTGGTAATCCTATACACTTTGTTTTATGTGTATTAAAACATTATTCTGTGACAGGACCTACTCACTTCACCAAAGGGGAGAGACCCATGGCACAGAAGAGGTAAAGGAGCTACATGCTAGGAGGTGGCCTTCATGTGCAATGTCACAGCTGCCCTCTCCCTCTTTCCCCTCCCATCCCATGTAAGCCGAATCTTTCACCCATCAATTCTACCTGATCTGACATAGTCAATTAAAAAGAAAACACAGTTTTCTTCTCAACAAAGTGCCAGAACAGCCTGCACAGCAGACTCAGAGATGCAGATCTTTATGAAGACCATCACCCTTGAGGTCGAGCCCAGTGCCACCACTGAGAGTGTCGAAGCTAAAATCCAAGACAAGGAGGGCATCCCGCCCACCCACAGCATCTGACTTTCGTAGGCAAACAACTGAATGATGGCTGCACTCTCTGAGACTACAACATTCAGAAAGAGCCCTCCCTGTACTTGGTACATCGTCTGTGGGCAGCATCATCGAGCCTTCCCTCCACCAACCCACACACAAGTACAATGGCAACAAGATGATGTACCGCAAGTGTTACAAACACCTGAACGCCCATACTGTCAACTGTTGCAAGATGTGCAGGCACACCCACAATCTGTACCCCATAAAGGTTAAATAAGGCCCTTCCACAACCTCTGAGACCTGCAAGGCAGCTTCTGCCTGAACCCCATGACCCTGGGGCCCCAATAATGTTACCCTTTCATTCATTGTAGCAGTGACAAAAAAGAAGAAAGAAAACTGATGGATGATGAGATGACTTATGTGTAAGGTATAAATCAAACACAAGAGCATGAGGAAACAGCTGTAGAATTATTTCTGAAAGGTTAAAGAAAAGAAAAATAACAACTTTCCCTGTATAGAAAGCACTATTATTTCAAGTACTTCTTGAAGCCACTATTTATAATATTTTCCAACTTGCAGGTGAAAAAATGTCCTCATTATTCCCACAAAGGTCCTTCAGAATGTCTATTTCAAAGCAAGCACCTCTGGAAGCCCACAATCTAAGAACCAGGGCTACAAATGGACATGGCCCTGAAAAGCAACAGCAAGACAAATTCCATGGTCATGTCTTCAAGAGAGAGTCTGAAGGGGCTGGAGGCCAGGGACGGCTCAGTAAGAAAAGGAACATGAGTTTCAAAGGTCTTTAGGATAACAGGTGTCAGACGCCCAAGGGCAAAGAGACCCTTATCAGCCTGAAAAAGACAAAATACATAAGCAGGCAACCATTAATTAAAAGCTACATATAAGGTCTCCCAATTGCTATCACACACATCCATGTAGGCTATGACAAAGGTGAGCAATAGTGAAGTCATGTGATCACCATGAGTGGGGTCCTAGAGTACATTCTCCCACAGCAGAGCCAGGATGTCAGGGAGCATGACCGAGGCCTGTGATGTAAGCCTTGCTGCAGGAGCCATGGGACTCTACCTGGGTCTCCCAGGAAACAGAGAAGGTCTCCCAGAACAGTCTACCAAAGGACAGGAGGGAAAGCATTTATAAATCAGCTTTCCCTTGAAGACATGAATTGCCAGGTCCTTCTGGGCTACCTTTGCTTGTACACTGTTACCACGGAGAGGCCCTGTGAGAAAGGTGGAAGGTGCATGGCCAGTGCCAAGGGCAGAGCGTGGGCAGCTCGAGCTGATGCCTCATGCCATATCCATCAGTTCCCACATATTCACCTTGGGACTCACTTGGAATGATCCCTTGCAGCTGTGGAGACTGAGAAATAGGACACAAGGTACCACAGGTATCTACTACCCAAAGAAAATTAGGAATGTAACCTTTTTTCCTCTGGAGTAGCTTCCCCTAAATTTTAAAATTCATTTACCCACCAAATATTCCTGAGCCCCAGCTCTGTGCCCAGCACTACCTCTAGGAACTAGGACAAAGCAATGAACAGGACTGGCTTGGTCTCTGCCTACCTACACCTGAGAGCAGCCATCTGAGAAATTCCTATTCTAGACACTGATAAAAAAAAAAAGATAATAGGAGGAGGAGGGATGAGAAAAGAGGTGAGGGAGAGAGGATAACTTAGCACAGTTTGTCAGGTATTATTGTTTGAAGTTGGAGCCTGAATGATGAGAAGAAGCCAGCTGTGGGACATGTGCAGGAAGAGCTTTTGAAAGAGGAAATACATGTGCAAAGGTCCTGAGGTGCCAGAAGCCGGCTATAGCACTAGGCAGGGCCTCTCCCACAGGGTGAGGGGAGGGGAGCGTTAAATATAGCCAGGAGCTCTCATCAGTCAGGAAGTATACAAATGCGGAAATTCGTTTTCAAATGGTGGTGGGTTCTATACAATATATAAGGTCCTCTCTTTAAGCTGACTTCTAACCAAAATAAACTATTTCTTTCCTTTTTTTTTTCTTCACTGCATTTTCATCCACAGATCACTGAACTTCGGGTTTCACACTGTTAACCAGGCTCAAATCAAAGTAAAAACCTCAAACTGCTTGTAGTCTCAGGACATTTGGGAAAGGACAAAAGTAAACCATAAAGTAATTCCACATCAGAGGAAAAGCTGACAAGGAGGAGCAGGTGGGTACGGGTACATGTGAAGTGAAATGATCGTCTGTGTGCCAGGTATGAGGCAGGTGTGACCGAAGGCTCAACCAGAAATCAAATGTCCTTCCTCAAAATGGCCAAGCTAGTTCTGCATCTCTACTCCTTTCTCACAACCTGGACAATAATACATTGATTGGCATAACAGAAAAGCAGGTATTGATTTCACATGTCCTTCCCTGGGTGTTAGAATGAAAGATCTTGCCAGTTGACTGCCCTTTAATTTCAATTATCTAGGGCCTTTTAGCCTTGAGAGACTTCGTATGCAAATAATAGTCATTACTACTGGTGAAGTTTTATTTATCATTACCTGTGTGATAAATACCATGCTGAAAACTTGTTACATGCATTAACTCATTCAATTCCTGCAACAGCCTTTTGAGACAGAAACCTCGTAAATGGAAATTCAAACACAGCAAAGTCGACAATCTGGCCAAAGTCGTAAAGCTGATAAGTAACAAAGTTGGGATTTGAACCAGCAAGAGTGTGACTCTGAAGCCCTCTAAACCATAAGCTACAGGGCTTTTTTAAGTCCATGGTAACCACACAGCTGACTTTCCATGGCACGGGTGTTTCGAAGGTGTAGGAAGCCTGCCTGCAGAGAGGACCCTGCATCTTGTACAGAACTCACTGCCATTTGAAAACCCAGTTCCACAATATATCATGCCTATCAAAAAAGGGTCTCAATAAAGTGAATTTAGCCAAGAGAGAAAAAGAGGCAAGGGAAAGGTTTAGAGAAACTGATCCCCCACTAATACCCGAAGTAGTCAAAGGAATTAGCATTCATTGTCCAAAGAGAAGGTGAAAGCCAAGATATGCACCAACTGTCATTCCCAATATAATAGCTTTCTCTCTAGCTGGCTCCTTTAAAGTCTGCTTTCGAGAATGCCTCCATCCTCAAATGAAAAGCTTCTAGTTTCTCATATGAGTGTCATATGAGAAAGGCAAAGGCTGGAATGAGCTGAGCCCAGCAGAAAGTGCACAGAACTACAGCAGGCTATTTTTGCATGCTCCGGGCAAGGAGAACAACAAGAAGACAAAGGTCTCCTGCTCAGAGAGGGTGGTGTGATGCTAATAGTGGCAGCAAGCAAAATTACTTGACCTCCTGCCTGCATCTGTGCTCTGTCCAAAGTGATGAGATGCTTTCCATAAAGGGTCGGGGAGACACAGCTTAGAGGGAATTGAGGTCCACAATAGGTGCTGTGACTGTCAGAGCGCTTGCCCTCCATAAATGAGTCTGAGACTCCTAGTCCTGACAGTTCAACTCCCTGCTACTGAAGCCATGAAGTGGGAGGGGGCAAAAACATTATTAGAAAACTGAAAAAATCTTGGAGAATAGATGTAACAGCAAACAAAATAATGGGAAAAGAGGCTTTGGAAATCGTAAATCAGTAAATGACTACCCATATCACAATAATTAGTGGGAATCAGCATAAATTCACCAATAATTCACAGCAGACGCTGCTCATTTCCTGTTTTCATGCTCCCTGAAGTTGAACATTATGGTCATAAAATCTGGAAATTAGCCAGGTATTCTTGGTTTTTCACAAAATTCTACTGCAAAAATATAAAGAAGTGTCAGCTAGACATAATGAAAATAAGCAGGCTGAAAAACCCAGTAAAATTTTTTCTTTCAAAGCCCTGATTCATGCTGCATGTCAATTTACAGTGGAGTCTCTAGTGGTATGCCACAGAGCTCCACCCAGAGCTCTACCCTATAAATTTGAATGATGATGTTGCCAGCATTCCACTCAGATTTGGGGAACACCTGAAGCTAGGAAGGAAAACAATTCTGAAATGTCAAAAGAAAAGTTGAAAAAATTCTAATGAGGTGACCAAACCCACTGAAAGTTAGCATAATGTAATTCTTCAGAGATAAATGCTGAATACTAAGCTTTGGTCTATAATGTAAGTGGATGAATACAGGATAAAGAAACACTGCTCTCTGGTGGCACACAGAAAAAGATTGTTTGTAAACATTTTAACTGCCTTTGAATTTAAAAGGAGTAAAATATGGCTGCCAAAATGTTACTTTGATTATATGTTTTATTAATAAAGATATATTGCTTAAAACTAAAAGGGATCATTCAGTTATAGTCTGAAATAGACCAGAATGACAGATATTACATTATTCACTTAAGTTTAAGGATGATGTGGACAAAGCAGTGTTCATTCAGCCTCTGCGGCCACAATGCTGGCCCAGCCCTTGCCCACAGAACTTCCCACCGTGATGAGATTTTCTCTACTTCCAATGCAATAGTCACTCCCACACATGGTTACCGTGCTCTTGATAAGTGACTAGGATGGCTAAAGGGCTGCATTTTTAGTTTTATCTCACTCTCATCAATTTACCCTTATATAGCTGCTTATGGCTTATGGCTACTGTATTGGGCTGCACAACTCTAGACAGCCATATGCCAAATGGCAGAAGTAACTGAAGGATAGCAACCTTGAGGAGAAGACTTGGGAACACAAAACGACAGCAGTGCTGATATCTGAAGGTGCAGTCTTTTGGAGAAGAGACTAGAAATATCCTTTGGAAAGTTGTTATTTTTCTTTTCTTTAACCTTTCAGAAATAATTCTACAGCTGTTTCCTCATGCTCTTGTGTTTGATTTATACCTTACACATAAGTCATCTCATCATCCATCAGTTTTCTTTCTTCTTTTTAGTCACTGCTACAATGAATGAAAGGGTAACATTATTGGGGCCCCAGGGTCATGGGGTTCAGGCAGAAGCTGCCTTGCAGGTCTCAGAGGTTGTGGAAGGGCCTTATTTAACCTTTGTGGGGTACAGATTGTGGGTGTGGCTGCACTTGCAACAGTTGACAGTATGGGGGTTCAGGTGTGTGTAACACTTGCGGTACATCATCTTGTTGCCATTGTACTTGTGTGTGGGTTGGTGGAGGGAAGGCTCGATGATGCTGCCCACAGACAATGTACCAAGTACAGGGTGGGCTCTTTCTGAATGTTGTAGTCTCAGAGAGTGCAGCCATCATTCAGTTGTTTGCCTACGAAAGTCAGATGCTGCTGGGTGGGCGGGATGCCCTCCTTGTCTTGGATTTTAGCTTTGACACTGGACAGAACCATGACTTGGAAAAATTACAGCAAAATAAAATTCACAGTCATGTAGAAGTAATTGTAATTATGACAATGTCACTTTATAGGGCAGGACCCATGACCATTGTACTCACTGCCCAGCCCCTAACACAGTGCCTGACACCATGGAGGCCTTCAGAAAATANCCACTCAAATTTGGGGAACACCTGAAGCTAGGAAGGAAAACAATTCTGAAATGTCAAAAGAAAAGTTGAAAAAATTCTAATGAGGTGACCAAACCCACTGAAAGTTAGCATAATGTAATTCTTCAGAGATAAATGCTGAATACTAAGCTTTGGTCTATAATGTAAGTGGATGAATACAGGATAAAGAAACACTGCTCTCTGGTGGCACACAGAAAAAGATTGTTTGTAAACATTTTAACTGCCTTTGAATTTAAAAGGAGTAAAATATGGCTGCCAAAATGTTACTTTGATTATATGTTTTATTAATAAAGATATATTGCTTAAAACTAAAAGGGATCATTCAGTTATAGTCTGAAATAGACCAGAATGACAGATATTACATTATTCACTTCAGTTTAAGGATGATGTGGACAAAGCAGTGTTCATTCAGCCTCTGTGGCCACAATGCTGGCCCAGCCCTTGCTCACAGAACTTCCCACCATGATGAAATTTTCTCTACTTCCAATGCAATAGTCACTCCCACACATGGCTACCGTGCTCTTGATAAGTGACTAGGATGGCTAAAGGGCTGTATTTTTAGTTTTATCTCACTCTCATCAATTTACCCTTATATAGCTGCTTATGGCTCATGGCTACTGTATTGGGCTGCACAACTCTAGACAGAGCCATATGCCAAATGGCAGAAGTAACTGAAGAATAGCAACCTTGAGGAGAAGACTTGGGAACACAAAACGACAGCAGTGCTGATATCTGAAGATGCAGTCTTTTGGAGAAGAGACTAGAAATATTCTTTGGAGCCCACTGGACAGAACCATGACTTGGAAAAATTACAGCAAAATAAAATTCACAGTCATGTAGAAGTAACTGTAATTATGACAATGTCACTTTATAGGGCAGGACCCATGACCATTGTACTCACTGCCCAGCCCCTAACACAGTGCCTGGCACCATGGAGGCCTTCATAAAATATTTCTGTTGATGAGGGAAATGAACCAATCAATCGATGAGATAAGAAGCTGTCCAAGTGGAATAAGAATGCCACACAGGAAAATGAACTCCCCCATTCTGGAGGAGTCTCACAGGAGCTAGCTGACCACCATCCCAGTGGTGTTGTGGAAGATCCAGGCATTCACCAAAAGGCTGCTGGACAAGATGGCCTTTAAGGTCCCACTGGATCTGTGAAGAGCCCCATGTTTACCATCAGATGGGACTGCATTCAAATCTGAACACACACTATTTGTTTTACTCTCTTAACTATCAACTGCTGGACAACAGATTACTACAAACTTGGTGACTTCAAACAGCACACATTTATTATCTCACAGTTTCTGTGGGTCAGGAGTATGGACACAGCTTAGGTGGGTGCCCTACTTAGGCTCTCATGAAGCTGCAATCAAAGTACGAACCAAGGCTCACATGTTGCAGTTCTTACCCAGAGGCTGAACTGAGGTAGAATCAATCTGCTTCCCCACTGATCTGGTTGTTGGCAACATTCAGATCTTCATCCCAGTGGTCACAGCACTGAAAGCTCCAGGCAATTATTCTGGTTCTCAGCACAGCTGCTCTCAGCTCCTAGAGGTCACCTGCATTTCCTGCCTCACCAGATTCCCCAACATGCCCTACATAAGTCTCCAAGCAATCAAAAAGAACCTTTAGAGCAAGCCTGCTAGCAAGTAGAGTTAACATAAGGAAATAGTCACACATGACATCCCATCATCTTTGCTGTATGTCACTGGTTAGAAGCAGTTCAGGTCCCACCACACTTGAGGGGAGACTCTAGGAGGTGGGGTCATGAAAGGCGATCCTAGTGTCTGTGACAGTGACCTTAGCAAGTCAGCACACTCCAGCATCTCCTCTATAAAAACAAGGCCACCAATACTACAATGGGGTCATTAAAGGCACATTTAATATACAAGCTTACTTTAGAATGTAACCAGGGTCAGGTGTCCCCACAATAACATTTAAATCTCACAATAACAAATCTAGTAGGATAGATTAGGTTAAAAAGGCTTAAAATTAAAAGAGAAGCAAGCCAACCCTTTAAGCTAGAGAAATACTTAAGCATCCCTAACCCATCACATTCGATAGAACTTCATTAGTTATAAGCAGAATTCATTCAACATTCATTTAGTCAACAAACGAGTGCCCCGATTCCTGCATGTCAATCTCCCTTTGTTCCATCCTATGGAGTAGGTCAGTGATTCTCAAACTTTGAGGATAAGAATTCATCTACAGGGTTCTGCACAATATATTGTATGCAATTTTTCAGAGAGTAATTCTGACTATACAAGGTTTTTCCTTTACACATTTAATTCAGCACCAAATCCTGTGTGCAGTCAGATTCCATTGTCCCAACCTCATAGATTTGTCCTTAAAAAGCATCATTACAAGAGTGACCAATGCTTGGCACTGAATCATTTCATAAATATCATCTTTTACCTCGTATTAAATTACTAAGCACGTAAAAATGATTTGATGATAGATTTTATCTGAAATATTTGTTCAAGAGGGTCAAACACTGTATCTTTCTCTTCTGCTCATTTGCATTTCAATAACTGTAGACCCAAAACATGTGAAGGACACTGTTCACATTCTGAGCAGCTTGCTGCTGAATGAGAAGATGTTCAAGAGGAGAGCAATTATGCCATGCCAACTGACAACATGAATCATAAAGATTAATCCTCGATAATCCATTTTTCCCTATAGAAGACCGCACTTGGGAGATTTCTCAACTGCTTTTCCCCATGTCTCTATTATCTTCTCCAAAGACAAGACATCAACAATTAAAAGGTGCTGTCCAATTACAGCCAAATCATATTGTAAAAGCTGTACATGCCGTGGATCTTGGTTGCAAGGGTAAAGAGAGCAGGACATTAACAGAGACATTGCCTGTCCAGCCCTGCACTGGGCAAGGTCCTCATGCCGGCTCACTTACATCTCACACCCACATTACAGGATGAGTGTGATCAACCTGTTCTCCAGGTAGCATAACAGAAGCTATGAGAGAAGCTAAATGGTTTGCCTAAAACCACACACACACCTGTGCACACACACACACTTCACACATGTGTGCACATTCACATAAGCATTCATGTGCACACATATACATGTACATGCATACCCACACACACACTCCAAACCAGAACTGAAAGATAGACCTTCAGAGGGGGATCCCCTAATATAGAGCATATCTTCAACAGAGCAGAATCCCCCAAATTAATCATTTGTTCAGCAAATATGTGCTGGACATCACCAACCACTGCGTGGGTTATAAATAAACCAGAAAACCAATGAACAGAAGAGACAGAAATACAAGTTCACGTGTAATCTTGGGGCAACAGGTAGGACATAGAGAGAGAAGATTGCTTATTTTATGTCAGTGTGCAGAAAAGGTTAAACAGACCAATATAAGGCCACAAAACTTCAGGGGAGGGATGTATATTCTGGGATAAGTGTCAGCAGTGGGCTGACTTGGTTTAGAGCCTTATTAGCAGTAACGTGTTTGCTACCTTACAGAGACTCAGCACCCACAGCATCAGTCTGAGTACTGCGTGGTCATTTCCATTCTCTGCGCCTCACCCCTAAGACATCACCTCCTTCCCTAAGCCCCTTGGGTCAATGTTTAATCTGCCACATTCAAGCGAGTCACTGATCCTTCTCCATTATTCTTTAGGTCTGGGCTCATAGGATGCTTCCTGCACTTTTATCCCATTATTTTCCCTGCTGTCTGTTTCCTGCTTCCTGTGACATTTAAAAGAAGCCCACTCCTAAAGTGCAGATGAGCTAATTTTCTTTTCTACACCTTCCAGGGCCCCTTTAATCATAAAACATGGGGAAAAACCTGCAAAATAAAACCCCCTTCCATGTTTACCAGTCCTATGAAATCTGGCTTTATATTCACCAGCACAACAGTACATCAAAA
Organism: Sturnira hondurensis; assembly: GCF_014824575.4. Classification (NCBI taxonomy): domain Eukaryota; kingdom Metazoa; phylum Chordata; class Mammalia; order Chiroptera; family Phyllostomidae; genus Sturnira; species Sturnira hondurensis. Next base: position 15,397,632 of record NW_028075471.1, read on the forward strand.
GAAAGAAAGAGGACAGGGACTGTTGTTATTTAAGACACAAGCAGAATGTTTGGTGCCTGTTTAACTACCAAGCACTGATTAAATGCAACCATAGCATTAATTCGAAATGGGATGAGCAACACTAAACTGGGAGGTTGGTTTTATACGCACAGTGAGCACCCCTGATTTCCCACCTCTCTCTCACCACCCCGCTGCATTTTCAGAGTGTTTGGGACCGGCCAGCAAGCAGCATGCCGCTAATCCATTCCCACTCATGAACGTGCTTTGCACTCTGGGAGAATCAATAATGGGTTCAGCCAAAGTGCTGCTGGCTCCTGTTCAAGTGCTCCCATATTTGGGGCTGTTCTTCCTAGCCCTAAGATATCAAAATATGTTCTCCTCTGCTGTAGCCTGAAAATTGGAGAGCCCTAAGGATACCCCCTCTGAGCTTCAGAAAACTGCTAAAGATAAACAAAGTCAAAGGAAAAGCCTTTGGGTTCCCTTATGTTCTCCTCCAGGTGGGCGATAAACCACTGTGGCTCTCACCTTGAGGGTTCAAGGTATTCAGACAAGTTCCTAACACAGTGGCTCCTGGGAAAGGTGAAATTGAAGGCACCTGGAGAAGGAGCCCTGCCCCAAAATATTTCTCTAACCAGATATACTATTAGAGATCAACACTTGGGGTTATTAGAGAGTAGTCTGCCACAGAGGAATTAACACGGGAAGACTTTCAGATGCTCAGTGATTCATTTAATGCCCTTAATCACACTCATTTTGAGTAACAACCACCAAAACAAGTAATAAATAGAATGGCTGTTTACATCCAGTGACAACTTTCTGTGTCAAGCATGTACTATGTGCTATACAAGCATTTCCCATCTAACTCCTACCTGGTATTTTCTGTATTATACAGATGGAGACACCTGAAAAAGCTCATTTTATTTGCCAGGGTTGCACAGATAGTTAGGACTACAGCCAAGGTAAGTGACTCCAGAACCCAGTTTTCTAAAGGCCACCCAGTCCTGCCTCCTCCTGGTAGCCAAAGAGGCTGGAAAACAAAGCTGGCCATCTGGGAGAGAACAGAAGACACAGGGAAGGCAGCACCCCAGCCGGGGCAGCAAAGGGCACAGAACAATGCTTGTCTGATTTAACAGAATGGTTCAGAGCAGAGTACTTTGGAGCCAGGCTGCCTAGGTTCAAATCCCAGCTTAAATCACAGGCTACTGGTGTTAAATTTATTATTTCACGCATATCATTTAAGATGAGATGGAATGTAAGTTTCAATACAAATACATTTCAGAGTTCTGGCCAAGATGAAGGCGTAAGTAGAAACCTCCACTTCCTCATACAACCAAGAGGGAGATAACAACTAATCTAAAATTGAGAAACAACCAGAAGCGCCAGAAAAATCAAACTGCATGGAACTCCAACAACCAAGGAATTAAAGAAAAAATCAACCAGAACAACCAGACTGGTAAACAGGTGGATGGAGAAAACCTGCTGCAAGGCGGTGGACCGGGCAGGCAGGGCTGGGTGGAAGAACCCACTGGGAGGCTGTGGACTACAGGGACAGAGCAGACTGAACAGGAAACTGAGACTCAGAGCTGACTGTGGACTACAGCAGGGGTTGCCACAGTGGAAGAAACTGCCAGTCTCACATGAGAGTTCGGAAAGTGGGGCTAGAGCCAAGCAGGGGAGCTGCATTGTTTCCTTTCTGGCCCCTCCCCCACAGGCGGTGCCACAGGGTAGCAAAGAGGGTTGCTTTGCCCTGGTGAATACCTAAGGCTCTGCCCCCTTAAAACTTAACAGGTGCACCAAGACAAAGAAACAGGGCCCAAATGAAAGAACAGAGCAAAACCTCAGAAAGAGAACTAAGCCAACCTATCTAATGGAGAATTTAAAGCCCGGGTAGTCAAAATACTCACGGAACTGATTGAGCTTGGTCAAAAAATAAAAGAACAAATGAAAGATACCCAAAGTGAAATGCAGGGAAATATTCAGGGAACCAACAGTAACAGGAAGGAAACCAGGACTCAAAGCAACGATTTGGAACAAAAGGAAAAAAATAAATATCCAACCAGAACAGAATGAAGAAACAAGAATTAAAAAAAAAATGAAGAGAGGCTTAGAAACCTCTGGGACAACTTTAAACATCCCAATATCCAAATTATAGGGGTGCCAGAAGGAGAAAAACAGCAGCAAGAAATTGAAAACTTCTTTGAACAAATAATGAAGAAACACTTCCCCAGTCTGGTGAAGGAAATAGACTTCCAGGAAACCCAGGAAGCTCGGAGAGTCCCAAAGAAGTTGGACCCAAAGAGGAACACACCAAGGCACATCAGCATTAAGTTACCCAAGATTAAAGATAAAGAGAAAATCTTAAAAGCAGCAAGAGGGAAGGACAGAGTTACGTACAAAGGAGTTCCCATAAGACTATCAGCTGATTTCTCACAAGAAACTTTGCATGCAAAAAGGGGCTGAAAAGACGTATCTGAAGTCATGGAAAGCAAGGACCTACATCCAAGATTAATCTGTCCAGCAAAGCTATCATTTAGAATGGAAGGGCAGATCAAGTGCTTCCCATATAAGGTCAAGTTAAAGGAGTTCATCATCGCCAAGCCCTTAATATATGAAACATTAAAGGAACTTATCTAAGAAAAAGAAAATTTAAAATATGAACAATAAAATAACAACATACTCACAACTATCAACAATGAACCTTAAAAAAATAAAAAAGCAATGAAAACAAAAACTAAGCAAACAACAAGAACAAGAATAGAATCAGAGAAATGAACATCACATGGAGGATTTTCAGTGGGGAGAGGAGGGGAGGAATGGGGGGAAAGGTATGGGGAAGAAGCATAATTGGTAGGCATAAAATAGATGGGGAGATGTTAAGAATGGTGTAGGAAACATAGAATTCAAAAACTTATATGCATGACCCACGGACATGAACTAAGATGGGGGGATGCTAGAGGGTTGGGGGGTGCAAGGTAGAGGGGACATAATGGGGGGAAAATTGGGAAAACTGTAATAGCATAATTATTAAAATATACTTAAAAATAAAAAATATATATTTCAATATAAATATGGGATAAGTGGAAAAACCATAACGGTAGTGTAAGAATGAACTTTGGAAATCACTAGCCTATGAAGCAGCATCTGACTTAGCTGTGAAAGGGATTCAGAAGGCCTTTATTCTAGTCCGTGGTGGACAAAACACACCCAGCAACCAAATCCAGCCCACTGCCTGTTTTTGTACAACCTATAACCTTATAATGGTTTTTACATTTTTAAATGGTTGGTAGAAATCAAAAGGATAATCTTTCTTGACACATTAAAATTATATGAAATTCAAATTTTAATGTCCACAAATCTCATGTTGGTATAACATCAGCCTGCTCACTCATTCACATGTTATTTCTGGCTCTTCTCCTATGACAACAGCAGATTCAGTAGTTCTAACAGAGACCATGTGGCCCACAAAGTCCAAAACATTCACTACATGGCCATTTACAAAAAATGTGAGCTGATATCAGCTCTAGTGTGCAGGTTTCTGTCATGTCACTAAAATCACCTCATTCTTCTAAACCTTTCTCACTAGGAGTCTGTTCTCAAGTACCCATCATGATTAGGTCCTTGACTGCAAATTCTGACTTTACAAAGCCCAAACTCTGTATTCTGGCTCAGTGGCAACTCGGTCTGGTCAGAAGACCCCTGCCACAGAAGACAACACAATCACAAACCATCATGATCAAGCACCATGAGTTCGTTACTTGTGTCACATTGTAAAATTGTCATTTTTTTCTGGAATGTTTATTCTGCCCTCAGGTTAGGTCTTGCTTAAAAGTCAACCAACTACAGAATCTTCTTTTGTTTTCAAGCCACTCGTGTATCTTTGAAGTATAAACATTTAAGGCTATTGTTGGAAATGTACTTGTAGAAAATAACTGGGGTGCTAATTGGCTGATAAGAAAATTTAACTGTCAAGGGGGAATGGAAGACAAATTTACCCACCTCTGAACTTTCAATAAACTTATTTCTTCCACATGGAATATCCTCTGTCTTTTGTGGCTGAATCTTCCTTACCAGACAGGAAGCTCACTGAATATGAAATACATATTAGAATCAAGAATCATACACAGCCCACCTCCTTATGCAAAATAGGGATTTGAGAAATATCTGGAGGAAGAAAGAAACTAAAGTTCTATCCTCATTCAATAAATATGAAATTGATCATGATATGCTGAATTTATCTGTTCATCTTCTTAGATTTTAAGTAACTATTTCTCTGTTTTCAAAAGCAATAACTATTCTTGACAGAGAAGTTCAAAACCTACTAGGGAAAATGTGTACTTTTCAAAATAGGGTAAATACCCTGCAATTGTCAGAAATTCTTTCTCGTGGAAGTCTGCTTAACAAAAGCTGTGAGATTTCTATTGGCTCTGTCTAATGTTAATCATTTATGAAATACTGTGGTTCAGAGCTCAGCAATTGGGGTCATTTCACATAGTAAATATGTATTTTCTGTCAAAACACATCAAACAAAGACTTCAATTTATTTGAGAATAGTAACTAACTTCAATATTGGCAATTTGAATTCTCTGATGGCTTTTATTAACCTTGGCAGTTTTCTTCATTTCTTGCCCCCAAACCACAGAGTACCCCTGTCTGACCTCAGAAATGGCTTTCAGTATCTATCTGTGTAGTATTCACACCTCCAATTACAATCTGTTGCGGAGTTTGCTTCCCAACACTCAGGTTTTCTAGAACTAAAGCTATGTATACACATAACTCAAAAGAGCATTTTGATTTGACAGACTATAAATCCTTCCACTGCATCATGAACTCATTAAGGGTAGGGTCCTAACCTCATTTGCCAATGCATTCCAATCTGTATCATTTAATCTCACTGCATGTAAAATGACCTACAAAGTGAAGGTGTCAACACAAATTGGCTTGCTCTTTTATAAAAAATGTGTCTAATGGTAGGCAGGACAAAAAAAGGTACTTCAGTTCCACACAATTATTAGGGCCTCGGGCTGCTTCTATCTTTCTGCTCTGCCTTCTTCCCATCTGCCTTTCATCTTCAGGGACACCTCATAGTCCAGGATGGCTGCTATAGCACCAGCTATCACATCACATTCCAGGACTTACAAGGTCCAGAAAGGGCTCCACCTTCAATTTTAGAAAGACTCCCCAGAAGTACTCCGTAGCACTTCTACATATATCTCACGTGGCCACCTTAGGGCCAGAGAGGTTGTAAAACACAGTCCTGATTCTGTGCAGCATGTGCTTGGCTAGAAATCAGGATTGCATTACAACAGAAAGGGGAAGGATGGATAGTATGTGGGCAACTAGCATTGCTTCCACAACCCTATAATGTACACATCCACTTTGTACAGAGAGACCATCAAAACTTAAATAAGGAAAGAAAGGTAGATTCTCCAACATGAAGCCTTCCATCACCTCAGGAAACCTCCCAGAAGATTCCACTCCAATATCCTGGAAGGTACTACATTGGCCAAAAAGTCCATTTTGGTTTTTATGTAAAATAAAAGACACATTTTTTTATTTTCATTAATAACTTTATTGGTTTGGATATTTTGAGTAGGTTGACTATCTCCTGCTATTGGCATCTAGTAAGCAGAGGCCAGGGATGCTACTAAACATTTTCAAGTGTATGAGACAACCCCACACCAAATAATTATTTGGCCAAAATGTCAATAGTACCAAGAAAATTTGCAAACCACTTTTGACACATTCCATCAGTCACAGCACCTTTTCCATACACTGCACAGGTGGGGTTTTTTTTGCATTTTGGTTCCATTTTTACCTTTTTTGAAATAATAAAGCATAATATGCTGAAATGTATGTTTTCTTCTATCTTCAATATTAAAATGACTATACAAAAACTTACCAATTTTGATACTTTTCTAATGCACCTGATATGACAGCTGTCAGAATACAATCTAAAAGAACTGGGTTTTTTTTCCTTTTTTAAAAATTATTTTTCAAGTACAGTTTTCTGTCTTTTACTCCCATCCCAGCCCACCCCCCCATTAAAAGAATTGTTTTGAATAAAGTTAAAGACCACTAAGTACTGCTAGAGCCATCTTGTGGAAAAACTAAATGAACTTTTTGGCCAATCAAATAACATTCTCCATTAAATGTATTTCTTCTCAGATTGAACACTCTCAAGTAGGTCAGTTAACACAATACTTCCTCATCACGTAAACATAACAGATTTCAGATGTAAATAATGCTCTGTGATTTGAGTTGTCAGGTTTTGTTTTCTGTGAAAATTACAAAACAATGGGTGTTTCTATCTCATCCAAACCCAAGAGCAGAATCCGAGCCTTCCACCCCTGTGTGTCAATGAGGAAGACTGAAAGTTCAGAGGAATGATGGCATTTTCCCTAGGATCATATGAGGGGGTAGAAGCCTTCACCCTCAATTCTTATACCTGTGTTTTCACACCAATGCCCAGCCATATGGGAGATCTCTACACATTGCAGAAAGCAACATGGCTTCTGACAAAATTTCACAATGATAACAACACACATTTATGCAGCGAGCTGCAGTTTTCAAAGCATTTCCACATAGTCAGCAACTGGAAATTTCCACTAATGCTTTGTAGGAACCAGGTTGCTGTTGCCCTGAGTACATAAGGGACATATATACTCAAGGGAGTGCTAGAGACTTTAGGATGAGGAGATAACCAACAGAAAAAAGGAAAAACAAAACACAAACAGAGGACCCATGCTCCAAGGAATGGGACATCAAGTACACAGCCACTGATGAAGGAACAGATTTAGTGTATTTCAGTAAACCAGAGATGGCCAGTGTGGTCACAGGAGAATAAGAAGGGAGAGAGCTCAGAGGACATCAGGGAGAAAATCAAGGCACCAGAAACCTTACTCTAACACCACTTCTGCTTCTCCTAAAACAAAGGAATCTTAGCTGTCTTCTGTCTCCACTATCCCTATGCAATCCAGTTCTAAACCTGTCTTTCAAGAAAAGAAAGAGAAGGTAATACTTTAATGGCAAACTATATAATTTTAAAATACAAACAAAATTCCAGAATTATGAAACACCATTTTCTTTAAAAGTCGGTTTTCCACAAACTTTCTTTAATCAGTGCTTTCAGATTACAATGCCATTTGCCTATTCTTTAAAATAAGATGTACCTACAAATATATGGGATCCTATTTCTCTTATATCAAGAGTAAACCTTCGCTCTGGCTGGTGTGGCTCAGTGGATCGAGCAGCAGCCTGTGAACCAAAGGGTTGCTGGTTCAATTCACAGTCAGGGCACATGCCTAGGTTGCTGTCCAAGTCAGGTCCCCAGTTAGGGGGCACGTGAGAGGCAAAGGCACATTGATGTTTCTCTCCCGCTTTCTTCCTCCCTTCCCCTCTGTCTAAAATAAATAAATAAATAAATGTTTTTTTAAAAAAAAGGGTAAACTTCCAAAAAAAGGCTGCTCTGCAAGGATGAGGTCAAGGCCCTGCACAGTATTCACACCCAGTTATAGTCTCCTTCGGCCTATAACTTAGAAGGCCCACTGCCTCAACCAGTTACAGAAAAAAAAGTTTAAATACCTTGGCATTCATCAAAAGGCATTTTTAAGAGCAAAACATCTGCAGTTCCCAGGGAACTGTCTGAGGTGCTTAAGGTTAGTGGCTGTATTTACATAACCATCAATTCACTTTACAAAGAAGAGCCTAGGTATCCTGCAGTCCCATCATGCAGCCTAGCCAGGGAAGGGCACAGTCTCTGATAAATCTGAAGGATGCTGTCTTGTTCTCAATTTATTATTTCTTATTTTTAGTTACACACTCTTGGGCCTTTCACTGAATGGAACAGATACACTTCTGACTTTCCATGAGTCATTTTCTAAAACACGTAGGGACTGGAGTTAGTAACTGGGCCTCCTGTTATAATGCATATCTTCTACCTGCACTGTCTGAAATGGGAGTCACTATACACATATGGCTATTTAATTATAGCTAAATTAATTAAAATTAAATAAAATTTAAAATTAAGTTCCTTGATCACTATAGCCATCTTTAAACAGTCACAAACAGTGTAGTGACTACCACAGTGGAGAGCATTTTAGAACATTTCCCCCATCGCAGAGATTCCGGCAGGGATTCGTAATTTGATTGTTCATAATGTCCAGGACCTAACTGCTCTGGAGTTTATATTTCTTTTTTATGTAAAATTCTAATTTTATTCCACTGAGGTATGAGAACATATTGTGTATGATGGGAATTCTTTTTTTGTAATTGTTGTTCAGCTGCAGTTGTCCCCATTTTCCCCTCTGTTGCTCTCTCCTGCCCCATCCAACCCCTGCTCCCAAAGAAAATTCCCAAACCATTGTCCATATCCATGAGTGCTTTGTACATGTTCCCTGACTTGACCCTTCCCTTTCTTTCCCATGATTTCCCTTCCCCCTCCCCTCTGGTGAATGTTGGTTTGTTCTTTATTTCAATGTCTTTGGTTATATTTTGCTAGCTTCTTTGTTTTCTTGATCAGGTTCTACTTATAGGTGAGATTATATGGTATTTCATAGTGTTCCACAGTGGCTGCACCAGTCTACAGTCCTACCAACAATGTACTAGAGTTCCCTTTTCTTCACAACCTCACAAACATTCATTGTTTATTGATTTGGTTATATGGCCTTTCTGCTTAGATACCTTTCTGAGGTGGTATCTCATCGTGGTTTTAATTTGCATCTATTTAATGACTACTGATGCTGAGCATTCTTTCTTATGTCTCTGGACCCTCTGTATGTCCTCCTTGGAGAAGTATCTGTTCAAGTCCTTTGCCCATTTTTTAATTGGGATGTTTGTCTTTCTTGAGTAAAGTCAGGTAAATTCTTTATATATTTTGGAGATCAAACCCTTGTCTGAGGTATCATTGGCAAATACATTCTCCCATACTGTTGATTTCCATTTTAATTTGCTGATGTCCTTCAGCTGTGTAAAAACTTTTTAATTTATATAGTTCCATTTGTTTATGCTTTCCTTTATTCCCCTTGCCCTAGGAAACATATTAATGAAAATATTGCTTTACAGGATATCTAAGATCTTCCTGCCTATGTTCTCCTCTAGGATGTTTATCATCTCATGATTTATATTTATGTCTCTTATTCATCTCGAGTTTTATTTTGCTGTATAGTGTAAGTTGGTGGACTGGTATCTTTCTTTCTTTCTTTCTTTCTTTCTTCCTTTCTTCTTCTTCTTCTTCTTTTTTTTTTTTTTTTTGCATGTACCTGTCTAGCTCTCCCAGCACCAATTATTGAGGAGGCTATTTTTACTCCATTTTATGCTCCTGCCTCTGTTGTCAAATATTAATTAGCCATAGATACTTGGGTTTATTTCTGAGCTTTCTATTCTGTTCCATTGATCTATGTGTCTGTTCTTATGCCTGTACCATACTGTTTTGATTACGGTGGCCTTGTAATATAGTTTGGTATTGGTATTTTAATCCATTCTACTTTGTTCTTCTTTCTCAAAATTGCTTAATTCCAAGAGAACATGATGAAAGAGACTTTCTGCAGGCCACCATTTCCTGGATGCATCTCCAAGCAGCCTGAGATTCTTAACAGATACTTCTCACAAAAGGACAGACATACAGAGGGCCCATAGACATGTGAAAAGATTTTCAACATCACTAGTCAGCAGGGAGATTCAAATTAAAACCACAATGAGATACCATTTCTCACCTGTCATAATGGCTATCATCAATAAATTAACAAACAATAAGTGCTGATGAGGATGTAGAGAAAAAGGAACCCTAGTGCACTGTTGGTGGGAATGCTGACTGGTGCAGCCACTGTGGAAAGCAGTATAGAGTTTCCTAAAAAAATGAAAATTGGAACTGCCTTTTTACCTAGCAATTTCACTTCTTGGGAATATATCCAAAGAAACCCAAAACACTAATTCAAAAGAATATGTTCACTGCAGTATTGTTTACAATAGCCAAGATCTGGAAACAGCTCAGTACCTATCTGTAGGTGAGTGGACAAAAAAGCTGTGACATTATATATATATATATATGAATATTACTTGGCCATAAAAAAGAATAAAATCGTACCAATTGTGAGAGCATGGATGGACCTTATGCTAAGGATATTATGCTAAGTGAAGTAAGTCAGACAGAGAAAGACAAGCACCGTATGATTTCATTTATATGTAGAATCTAAAAAACAAAACAAACACAGGAACAAAATTGGAATCAATTTGTAGATACAGGGAACAGACTGTTGAGTACCCAAGAGGAGAGAGGTTGGTGGACTGGATGAAAAAGCTGAAGGGATTAAGAAGTACAAATTGGCAGTTACAAAACAGTCACAAAGATATAAAGTACATCATAGGGAGTATAGCCAATAACACTGTAATAAGTAGGTATGGTGCTCAATACATATTTCCAGGTGGGTCTGGAAACATCTGGGGAACAATTTGTAAAGTATATGACTGTCTAACCATGGTACTATATACCTAAAGCTAGAACAAAATAATATTGAGCATAAACTGCAATTGAAAAATAAAATTTAAATACATAAATTTTACTAAATAAATAAAACATACCCTCTGACCTGACAATTCCACTTTTACTCCCCAAAACATGAACATGGCAATAAAGGGCATGTAATTATGAGAAAGCTTTAAACAGTAAACACTGCATCTCAGTTAATGTCAGGTATGAATTTGTTCGAGAATGGTCTTCGAGGAAGATGGCAGAGAGATAGGTGAGAGCAGAGTCCAATTCCCCCTGCGCACAGGTGAAACACCTAGTCGATCTTCTGAGGAACAGAGTGAATAGCCAACAGTATCCCAGCATATATAAAGGTTGGAGGGCAAAATTGTAGAGGACATTGAAAATTAGACAGTAAAGAGAGTACTTAAGGACAATAAGGTCCCTGGGACAAGTGTGGGGACCAGGGCAGCTGCAGCTTGAGGCCCTGCACCTGTGGGGTCTGCGGCAAGATTCTTGGGAGAGAGCCAGGCTGGGCTGTGTGAGAGGTCAGGTGCTTGTTTGGACTGGCAGGCTTGAATAGGAGGAATTTTTCAAAAAGAAAAGGAGAAAAAAAGGCACTTGGCAGCTATTTCAGGAATTCTCCGCAGCAGCCTCCCCACCTCCTGTGCCCCTACCCCTGCAGCCCTCAAGACGATGGATACCCAATCTTGGGCCCAGCAGCTGCCGGTCTGTGCTCACGCTGGACCACAACTGACCACACTGGCCAGAAGCACCTCCCACCTGGCCTCAGCCACCAGGGCCCTACAGAGTTAACTGGCTCTCCAGGAGAAAGGTGGAGGCACTGCACAGAATGGATCTGCAGGGCTCAGGATGTCTGCAGTCCCTGGAAACTTGACTCTGTGTGCCCAGGCTGAACTAGCCTGAATGGGTGCTGAGAGTCCCTAGCATCTAGGACAGCAAAGAACAAAAAGGTCTTATGTGAGTTGCCCCTAATTGGTACACCTCAAGGACAGTGCGACTGGTGGACTGAGGTCCTACGCTGGGCACAGAAGGGCACTGGGAGTCTTAGAGTGAACTGAGGAATTGGGCTGGAAGCTGGACAACAGCAGAGTACAGCTCAGGAAGGAAGACAAGTGAAACCAGTCCCTCCTCACCTGCTGCAGCCAGAAAGATTAGCAAAACTGGTTTGGCTGGTTTGAAGCCAGCAGAAGGCCTTTTAAAAAAATTATTATTTTTAATCATCCTTTCTTTCCTTCTTTCTTTTTTTTTATTCCTTCTCCTTCCTTCCTTTCCTTTTTTATTCCTCCTCCCTTCCTTTTTTAATTTTTTTTAATTTTTTCATCCTTTCCTTCTTTTTATTCCTTCTTCCTTTCTTCTTTTCTTTTATTTTTTTCTTTTCCCAAAAGTGAGACAATAAAACTGGGAGCTGTGAAAAGACCAGAGTTAGATGCAAAGAGGAGTCATCCCAACATCTGAGACAGTGAGACAAATTTCTCATGGTCCCAAATTTCACTTCGCTACTCCAGAGAACTTCCAAGGTGGGAGCTGTGAACACCATTCTAGAAGAGGAAACCCAGCAACAAAAAAAAAACACCAACAGAAAACTATGGAAGAAGGTAAAGGAGGGAGTGGAAGTCACACTAATTCAACCCAGGACCTATCTGGAAATACAACTAAATGGTGGAGAAATTGCTCAGAACAAACAACCAAACCAGAGCAAGAGAAATCCTTAAAACCTTGTACACAAGAAAGAATCAGCTTCAACACAACCTGCCCACACCTGCACAACAGAATACAACAGGTGGTGGACAGAGTGACCCTAAGTTAACCAGCTAGTGTTAAGGATCCACCAAAGAAAGACCCCAAAACAATCAAAACACAAAGACAAACACAGAGGCAACAGAAAAGATGGCCCAGGACCAGGAATCTCTGGAGACCAAGGGGACTGCACCACTGAATCTCACAGATCTGCAACCACAGAAGTTCACACCAGAAACACAGGGAGTCAGAGCAGATCAATTTAAGAAGCAGAGGATAACAATAAAAGTCTCACAAACAATGAGAAGACAAAAAAATGCCCAAATGAAAGAAAAGGTGGAAGTCTCAGAGAGAATGTTAGATGAAAGAAAGGGAAGTCAACTATCAGATATCAAAGCACTGGTTATCAGGAAATTCAAAGACCTTATAATGAAACTAGAGGGGAGCTACAATGAACTCTCGCAAACTATATCAACCTGAAAAAGAAAATAGAAACTATTAGCAAACGCCAAGAGGAAATGAAGAATACAGTTTCTGAACTGAAGAACATGGTGGAAGAAATCAAAAGCAGGATCAATGAAGCAGAAGATCGGATCAGCAAGTTGGAGAACAAAATAGAAAAAAAACTCCCAGAAAGAGCAAGAAAAGGAAAAGAGGCGAAGAAACAATGAAGAGGAATTCAAAGAAATGCAAGACAACAGGAAACGTAATAATATCAGAATACTAGGAATACCAGAAGGAGAAGAAGAAGAACAATGGATAGAAAATCTATTTGTAAAAGTAATGAGGAAAAACTTCCCTAGTTTCATGAGAGAAAAAGTCACACAAATCCAGAAAACACAGAGCCCCAATCAAAAGGAACCCAAAGAGGCCCACTTCAAGACATGTCATTATTAAAATGGCAAAATTCCAAGAAAAAGAGAGAATCTTAAATTCAGCAAGGGAGAAAATGGAACTAACATACAAGGGAGCCCAATAAGGTTAGCTACTGACTTCTCAATGGAAACACTCCAAGCAAGAAGAGAGTGGGAAGAAATATTCCAAGTAATGAGAACCAGAGGCCTACAACCAAGGCTACTTTACCCAGCAAGGATCTCAATCAAGATAGAAGGCCAAATAAAGAGCTTCCAAGACAAAAGAAGTCTAAAAAAATATGCCTCCACCAAACCAGCTCTACAAGAAATACTAAAAGGACTGCTTTAAGGAAAGGAAGGTAAAGAGAGAGACAGAGAGGAACACAGGTAAAAAATGGCAACAAATAAGTAACTATCAATAATAACCCTAAACATAAATGGATTAAATGCTCCAGACAAAAGACATAGAATAGCTGAATGGATAGGAAAGTATGACTCACACATATACTGCCTACAAGAGACGCACCTCAGGACAAAAGACCTACACAGACTGAAAATGAAGGCCTGGAAACAAATTTTCCAAGCAAATGCACAGGAAAAAAAGGTGGGGTAGCAATACTCCTTTCAGACAAAATACACTTCAAAAACAGAGACATAAAGAGAGACCCAGAAGGTAACTTCATAATACTCAAGGGAAGAATCCACCAAGAATACATTAACATCATAAATATATATTCTTCATATATATAGGAGCACCCAAATATATAAAGAAAATCTTAGAGTACTTCAAGAAAGATACTGACAGCAACACAATTATAGTAGGGGATTTTAACACCCCACTGTCAAAAATGAACAGATCTTCCAAACAAAATATCAACAAAGATATTGTGGCATTGAATAATGCCCTGGATGAAATGGACTTACTGATATATAGACAGCCTTTCATCCCAAAGAAGCTAAATACACATTCTTTTCAAATGCACATGGGACATTTTCAAAGATAGACCACATGATAGGACACAAAACAAGCCTCAACAAATACAACAAAATTGAAATCATACCAAGCATTTTCTCTAACCACAAGGGACTGAAATTGGAAACAAACCCCAAAGGAAAAAACCCAAAACACCCAAAATTATAGAGACTGATGGCATGCTATTAAACAATGAATGGGTAAAGAATAAAATTAGAGAAGAAATCAAAAAGTTTCTGGAAACAAACAAAAATAAACTCACAACAACCCAAAACTTCTGGAACACAGCGAAGGCAGTCCTGAGAGGGAAGTTCATAGCAATACAGGCTTACCTAAAGAAGATAGAAACATTTCAAACAAACAACATAACCCTATGCCTGCAAGAACTCGAGGAACAACAACAAAGACAGCCCAGAGCAAGTACAAGGAAGGAAATAACCAAAATCAGAGCAGAATTAAATGACAGAGACTAAAAGAACAATTCTAAGGATTAATGAATCCAGGAGATGTTTTTTTTTAAGATAAACAAAATAGTCAGGCCTTTAAGTAGGCTCATCAAGAAAAAAAGAGACAGGACACAAATAAACACAATCAGAAATGAAAGAGGAGAGATTACAACTGATATCACAGAAATAAAAGGGATTGTAAGAAATTACTATGCAGAGCTGTATGCCAAGAAATTTGAAAACCTAGGTGAAATAGACAAATTTCTAGAAAAATAAAATCTTCCAAAACTTAATAAAAAAGAAGCAGAAAACCTAAACAGACCAATAACAGCAGATGAAATTGAAGCAGTAATCAAAAAACTCCCATCACACAAAAGCCCTGGACCAGATGGTTTCACAGGAGACTTCTACAAAGCTTTTAACGAAGAGCTAACCCCTATTCTTCACAGACTATTCCAAAAAATTTTAAATGATGTAAAACTTCCAAATGCTTTTTACGAAGCCAGGATCATTTTAATTTCAAAACCAGAAAGATACACAACAAAGAAAGAAAACTTCAGACCAATATCACTGATGAACATAGATGCTAAAATCCTCAACAAAATATTGGCAAATCGCATCCAACAATATATTGAAAAGATCATACAGCATGACCAAGTGGGATTCATCCCAGGGATGCAAGGGTGGTTCAATATTCACAAATCAGCAAATGTAATACATCACATAAACAAAAGCAAAGACAAAAACCCATGTTCATATTAATAGATGCGGCAAAAGCTTTTGATAAGGTACAACACTCATTTATGATAGAGGCACTCAGCAAGGTGGGAATAGAGGGAGAATTCCTCAACATAATAAAGGCCATATATGACAGACCTACAGTCAACATCATACTCAATGAACAAAACTAAAATCTTTTCCACTAAGACCAGGAACAAGACACGGTTAGCCACTTTCACCACTTCTATTCAATATAGTATTGGAAGTTTTAGTCACAGCAATCAGACAAGAAAAGGAAATAAAAGACATCCAAATCAGAAAGGAGGAAGCAAAACTGGCATTGTATCCAGATGACATGATAGTGTACATGGGAAATCCTATAGACTCTACCCAAAAACTGCTCAAACTAATAAATGAATTTCGCAAACCAGTGAGTTACAAAGTCAAATCCAAAAATCAAAGGCATTTTTGTATACTAACAATGAATCAGCAGAAGCAGAAATCAAGAAAAAAATCCCATTGGATATAGCAAAAACAAAAATAAAATATCTTGGAATAAACCTAACCAAGGAGGTAAAAGACCTGCATGCAGAAAACTACACAACATTGAAGAAAGAAATCAAGGAAGACACAAACAAATGGATACATATGCTGTGTTCATGGATTGGAAGAATTAACATCATCAAAATGTCCATACTTCCCAAAGCAATTTGCAGGTTCAATACAATACCTATTAAAGTACCAATGGCATATTTCGCAGACATAGAACAAACACCTTAAAAATTTATATGGAACCATAAATGACCCCAAATAACAGCTGCAATTTTGAGAAAGAAGAACAAAGTAGGAGGGATCACAATACCTGGTATCAAACTGTACTACAAGGCCACCGTAATCAAAACAGCCTGGTACTGGCATAAAAACAGGCACATAGACCAATGGAACAGAACAGAGAACCCAGAAATAAACCCAACTCTCCACAGTCAATTAATATTCTACAAAGGGGGCAGTAACATAAAATGGATTCACAATAGGCTCTTCAACAAATGGTGTTGGGAGAACTGGACAGCTATGTGCAAAAAAATGAAACTTGAGCACCAACTTACACCATACATCAAAATAAATTCAAGGTGGATAAAAGACTTAAATATAAGCCATGACACCCTTTAAGTCCTAGAGGAGAGCCTTGGCAGGAAAATCTCAGATATTTCACACAGCAGCATCTTTACTGATATGTCCCCTAGAGAAAGGAATATAAAGGAAAGAATAAACAAATGCGATCTCATCAAAATAAAAGGCTTCTGCATGGCTAAAGAAACCAGCATTAAAATAAAAAAGCAACCAACTGTGTGGGGAAACATATTTACCAATGATATCTCAGACAAAGGTTTAATCTCCAAAATATACAAAGAACTCACACGACTTCACTCTAAGAAGACAACTAACCCAATTAAAAAATGGGAAAAACACTTGAACAGACACTTCTCCAAAAAGGACACTCAGAGGATCCAGAGACACATGAAAAGATGCTCAATATTACTAGCTATCAGAGATGCAAATTAAAACCACAATGAGATACCACTTTACACTGGTCAGAATGGCTATCATAAACAAAGCAACAAGCAACAAATGTTGTTGAGGTTGTGGGGAACAGGGGACCCTAGTTCACTGTTGGTAGAATTGCAGACTAGTACAACCATTATGGAAAACAGTATGGAATTTTCTCAGAAAACTAAAAATGGACCTGCCTTTTGACCCAGCAATTCCACTGCTGGGATTATATCTTAAGAACCCTAAAACACCAATCCAAAAGAACCTATCCACCTCAATGTTCACAGCAGCACAATTTACAATAGCCAAGGGCTGGAAGCAACCCAGGTGCCCATCAGTAAATGAATGGATCAAAAAATTATGGTACATATACACAATGAAATTCTATGCAGCAGAAAGAAAGAAGGAGCTCCTACATTTTGCAACAACATGGATGGAACTGGAAAACATTATGCTGAGTGAAATAAGCCAGGTCTTGAAAGACAAATACCATATGATCTCACCTTTAACAGGAAGCTAAACAACAAAACAAACAAGCAAGCAAAATGAAAACAAAGACACTGAAATAGAGAACAGGGAGACAGTGACCAGAGGAGAGAGGGGAGGGAATTTCAGGGGAAAGAGGGGAAGGATTTACAGAAACTAGTATAAAGGGCACATACACAACAACTAAGAGGGGTGGATAGGGGAGGAAAGTAAGGAGCATGGGAGGGTGGGCTGGGATGGGTGTTAAAGACAGAAAAATGTACTTGAAAAATAATTAAATAACAAAAAAATGCACCTCCACCAAACCAGTTCTGCAAGAGATGCTAAAGGAAGTGCTTTAGGAAAAGGAAGGAAAAGAGTGAGAGAGAGAGGAACACAGGTATGAAAAATGGCAATGAATAACTACCTATCAATAATAACCTTAAACATAAACAGATTAGATGCTCCAATCAAAAGACATAGAATATCTGAATGGATCAGAAACCATGACCCAAGACTTCTGGCCAAGATGGAGACATAGATAGACACACTGTGCCTCCTAGCACAACTAAAATAAGGGCAACAAATATTTAGAGACAAGAAAAGAGCCAGTACCGACAGAAAAATTGAACTGTATGGAAGTCCAACAACCAAGGTGTTAAAGAAGAAACATTCATCCAAACATTCATCCAACATTCTGGTAGGAGAGGCGGAGTCCAGGGGCTGGGGAAAGAGGACTTGCAGTAAAGTAGTGGCTGGAGGACCCCAGGTGAGGGGTGGCAGCAGAGGGACCCATCTAGGTGGAGGATGGTAAAGGGACACAGCACAAAAGGCGGCTGGTGGACCAGGTGGTCCCACACTTATGCACAGATAGATCGGGTGAACCTGGGGAGCAAGAAAGACCTCACAGCACAGGGCCCAAGCTCAAGGATACAAAGCCTCAAAACACAGATTGAAAACACCTGTGGAGGTTGAGGTTCCTGGAAGAGACTCCCAGCCTCGCAGGAGAGATTCCTGGAGACACCCACAGGGTCCTAGAACATACACAAGCCCACCCACCCAGGAATCAGCAGCAGAAGGGCACACTTTGCTTGGGGTAAGCAGCAGAAGTGATTGAAATCCAACAGACAGTGGAACAAGCACCAATGTACCGTCTCAGACCCCTCACCCAAATACTGTGTCACAACCCAGCCACTGGGATACCCCACTTAGGTGAACACCTAAGGCTCCACCCCTCATACAGAACAGGCAGATCCAGACAAAACAAATGGCCCAAATATAAGAACACATCAAAGCTCCAGAAATAATACACCTAAGTGATGAAGAAATAGCAAACCTATCAGAAAGCACAGTTGAAAACACTGGTAATCAGGATGCTCACGGAATTGGTTGAATTTAGTCACAAATTAAATGAAAAAAAAATGAACAGGGAACCAATAATGAGGGGAAGGAAATCGGGACTCAAATCAACAGAGTAAATGAGGCCCTGGCTGGTGTAGCTCAGTGGATTGAGCGCGGGCCTGTGAACCATACGATCACGGTTCGATTCCCAGTCAGGGCACATGCCTGGGTTGCAGGCCAGTTCCCAGTGGGGGACTCATGAGAGGCAACCATACATTGATATTTCTCTCTTTCTCTCCTTCCTTTCCCCTCTAAAGATAAATAAATAAATCTTAAAAAAAAAAAAAACAGAGTAAATGAGAAGGGGGAAAGAAACAACCAAAGAGAAAAGGACACAAGAATTCAAAAAAAAGAGGAGAGGCTTAGGAACCTCCAGGACATCTTTAAACATCACAACATCCGAATTATAGGGGTACCAAAAGGAGAAGAGGAAGAGCAACAAGTGGAAAACTTATTTGAACAAATAATAAAGGAGAACTTCCCCAGTCTGGCAAAGGAAATGGACTTCCAGAAAGTCCAGGAAGCTCAGAGAGTCCCAAAGAAGATGGACCCAATGAGGAACACACCAAGGCACATCATAATTACATTAGCCCAGATTAAAATGAAGGAGAGCATCTTAGAAGCAGCAAGAGATAAGGGGATAGTCACCTACAAAGGAGTTCCCATCAGACTGTCAGCTGATTTCTCAGAAGAGACCTTACAGGCAAGAAGGGGCTGGAAAGAAGTATTCCAAGTCATGAAATCCAAAGACCTACAGCCAAGATTGCATTATTCAGCAAAGCTTTCATTGGGAATGGAAAGGCAGATAAAGTGCTTCTTAGATAAGGTCAAGTTCAAGGAGTTCATCATCACCAAGCCCCTTATTATATGAAATGTTAAAGGGACTTATCTAAGAAAAAGAAGATAAAAAATATGAACAGTGAAAGGACAGCAAACTCACAGTTATTAACAACCACACCTAAAACAAAAGCAAACTAGGAGGACAGCTAGGTCAGGAGTGGAACCATAGAAATGGAGATGACATGGAGGGTTAGCAACAGGGGAGTGGGAGGAGGAGAAGGGGGGGAGAAGGTACAGAGAATAAGTATCATAGACAGTAGGTAGAAAATAGACAGGGGAGCAAGAATAGTATGGGAAATATAGAATCCAAAGAACTTGTGACACATGGACATAAACTAAAGGGGGCAATGGTGGGGGGGGTGGAGGGGAATGGTGGAGGGGGGAATGCAGGGTGGAGGGGAGTGAAGGGGGGAAATGGGACAACTGTAATGGCATAATCAATAAAATATATTTTAAAAAATGAAAAAATAAGGGGGAGTGGAAACGGGGGAGGTAGGTGGGGAGGGCTGGGGTGTTAGGCTTGGGTAGGGGGAAAAGGCAGAAAACTGTACTTGAACAAAAATAACAATAAAATTTTTAAAAATGGTCTTTTAATACTCTGTGAAATAGGGAAAAATTGAAAAAAATTTGAGTACCCATCTTTACAGGATCAGCTAAATAAAATATAGCACATTTATAAGAAACCAACTAATGACAATTAAAGAAATGGACAAAAGCTGTGCATGTTATCAACATAGGGTACATCTGGAAGACACTGGTAAGTGGAAAATGAAAATTATAGAATCAGAGATATAGAATGATACTGTTTAAGTGAAAAAATCCACACACAACACTGTATGTTTATTAAACATACATAATTTAAATAACACAAACAGAAAAGTTTAATATATTTTTGTTTCTAACCTTATACTTTTTTTTTAAGAAAGTGGTTTTTATTTATTTATTTATCTTTAGAGGGGAAGGGAAGGAGAGAGGGAGAGAAACATCAATGTATGGTTGCCTTTCCTGTGTCCCCTGCTGGGAGTTGGCCTGCAGGGAACTGGCCTGCAACCCAGGCATGTGCCCTGACTGGGAATCGAACCACGATCCTCTGGTTCGCAGGCCCGCGCTCAATCCACTGAGCTACACCAGCCAGGGTTTAACCTTATACTTTTTAATTAAAAGTAAATTCCAGATATGTTTCCAACTTCTGTTGATGAGTTAGCATTGACAAATCAACTTCAAATGATTAGAGAGGGTCTACCAGACACCATCCTTTCCCCTGTCTAGATTTCTTTGAGACACAATGCATATTAAGTATTTTTAAATGTGTACCAAAGAATGTTAGTCAAATTCTTAATAGTATTTGGAGAGAGAGTGTTAGAGGTGGGTTGGTAGGATAATTAAGGGGGATCTTCACTTTTTTATAACTCTAATTTTACTATTGCTTTTTAAATAACTTTCATGTTACCAGTGGGGCTTCCACAAAGCCACTGTGTCCCTGTATGACTGTGGCACCATCATCCAAAGAATGTAATGACCAGCCATTTCCAACTTCAGAGAATACCATCCACATGCACCAGGCTCTACTCTAAATCAGATGCCATGGGTTGGTTGTTTGGTTTTTAAGTGGATACTTTTTCTTTAAAAAAAAAAAAAAAGTAGGGCAGTTTTGCTGTTTGGATGCTTCTGCTGTTTAGTCTTCCATGTAAGCAAAGCTTCTGCCTTGCTCTAGTCTGACACTGAACTTGGAACTTTCATCTCCTAACTGTCTGGAGTTCAGGCTGGTGGGGGACAAAGGGCCAAATGGCAGGCTGCCCAGGAGGAGAGCTGTAACATCTTGACAGTTAGGTAGAAATGAGCAAAATGAAAACCTGCTGAAGGGACAACAGAGACAGATAGGTCCCAAGAAAATGTTAGTACAAACCTAATCACACACAACACACTTCACAAACCAGCCATGTAATTAACACATAGCTCTGGAGACAGAGGAGGTTAAATGACTGACCCAGTCCATTCACCCACTCTTCTTGGTTGTTGCTGATTCTAACCTTCCTGCAAACACCCACACATTTCTATAAGTTGTACCAGCTCTAAATGAGTAAAGATTTTTTAATCAAGCTCTTTACATTTGTTTTTATTCAGAAGAGACTTCAGTTTGCAACCATCATATTTTTTAAATAGTGCAAGACAAACTAATATCCACTAATATCCTTTTCATTTTAAGCGACCACACCAGATAATTTGTTCTTCCAACTGGGAGGAAAATGCAACAATCCAGGCATCTGTGAAAACACTTACCATACCCCCTCAAGTCCTATAACTCTATCTACAACTCTACCTTCTGGTCCTGACTAAATCTTCATTTAATCCCAGAATGGATGAAATTTTAAATCTACATCAGCTCTTAACAACTACTGGGCCTTAATATACAGGAACAAAAACAAAATTCCTGTATGACACCTACTAACAGGACTAAAATTCATACCAGACTCAAAAGCACACAGAACTAGAAGTCACATTTTTTCCTAGCCAAGCCAGATATCAGATAGACGACCGAAGCAGGCAATGCTAGTTACGTGCTACATGCAGCAATATTGCCTCAACATCCAGTTAGTCAGTTGTATGCTTCTTATTTTAAATGTCCTCAACAACAGAAAACGTGCCTTATGCTCTAAAAATAAACTTGGGAACATTTTCAGAATCAGTTTCTCATACTTGGCTCCGAAGAAAACGACATCTAATTTGTATTTTTGGCTTAGTAATTGAAATTAATCTTCAGAACCATAGTATTTAGACAAACTTTCAGTATGTTACAAAATGAGTAACTGACAAACTAGTCAAAACAGTGTTTTTTTACAAAAATTTTCCCATTCAAAATTTTAACCCTGAACAATGAACTACAGTTATGCAAAGTGTGATTCACGGATTGGCAGCATTGGTACTCTGTGAGAACTTGGAAATGTAAATTCTCAGGCTCCATCCCAGACTTACTGAACCATACCTCTGGAGTGTAGCAGACCCTGTCCAGCAGAGTCCGCCTGTTGTGGCTGATGACAAGAATCAATGCACAGGCAACAACAATCCTGTATGGAAAAAGGGAACAGGCACGACTACTCTCTCAAGGGGAGAGTGCCTCTGGATCCCTCAACCATTCCCTCAAGAGGGGAGCACCCCAACCCTTGCCTAGACAGGCTTTTATTATTTTCCTGGGGTCTTACATCAAAGAAAGATTTATTATCTATCACATAGAATATTATTGTCTACATTCTAGGTACAATCAAGGAAATAAAAATAACATGCAGAGAGGGATGGCAACGAGCTGATTAGCTCTGTCCTTGGGAGAGCTCACACAGGCTTTGAAAATTACCTTGAAGATAGATAATACACATCTGTTGCTTTAGACCAGGGTGAGGGAGTTCTAGCAAGAGTAAGCCGTAACAGTCTGTAAGCATTTTCTAGGCCTGATTCCCACAGGAAAACTCAGTTTGCAAGTCTGGGTTCTGCCCACCACTTTGCATCTGTAGGTTTTCCATACAGAGCTGAGTCACATTTGTCAGGCCAAGACAACCCGGTCCCCTACACTGGAGGGATGCCCGAAGAATCTGTGTTTTAGCAAAGCCCTCCAGGTGATTCTAATGCACTGATCTAAATGACAAATTTCAGAACTCCAATAATACTGAAATTGTGGAACAAGCATAACAAACAAGACTGATAAAATGAAATAGATTTTAAAGGTCCAGAGTATACAGCAGTCAAAAAAACTGAAGTCAGCATAAACCCTACAATCATCTCCCCTTACTTCAAAGTAAATGAGGACTATGAAATTCATACATAGATGTAGTCAACTGCTTGGGAGTTCATGTCTAGTTACACTACAGTTGAGAAATATTTTCATATTAAACCAGAATCTGAGTTCGCACTTAGGATCCTGGATCCTTTGTAAATGTGAAGGGTAAATTCAGAATCAAAATGTCTCAAAGAAGCAGAGTTTGCCAAGAATCTTGCCAGTCATTTTTCTCAAGGTGACCTTAACTTTAAGACTTGAGGAATATTTTCCTTTCCTGATTAATACTTCCGTAGGATGATTAGTGTACTGTGTTGGTGTATACATTAAGACAAGCCAACTTTTCCCCACTATCAAGGACACCATTATAATGCCATATTGTTTTGCCATATGAATTGCTCCTACTTCATGAGTATAAAGTAGTTTCCCCTATTGAAGAAATAAAGAACCATTCAGGAAGATTTTTTTTAAAACTTTTGAACTCTGGCTGGTGTGGCTCAGGTGGCTGGAGCATTGTTCCAAACACAGAAAGATTGTGGGTTTAATGACCAGTCAGGACAAACCAGAAGGTAACAGATCAATGTTTCTCTCACATTCATGTTTCCCTCCATCTCTCTCTCCTTCCATTCCCCTCTCTAAAATCAGTAAGCATTTCCTCAGGTGAAAATTAATAAACAATATTATATATATATATAAATAATGAGGATATAAATATTTATATGTATATAAAGTATATGGATACTTTATATATATACTTTACATGTACTTATACTTTTATATGTATATTTTATATACATACAAATATATATTTTTATATATATTTTTTAATGAGGATGTCTGACTGAACCTTACTTTAAGAGATGTTGATATAAGTGGTCTATGGTGGGACCCAGGCAAGTATATCTTTAAAAGCTTCCCAGATATTTCTAATGTTCAGTCAACTTTGAAAACCACAGTTCTCAGGTGCTGGGTTAAATTTGCTTTTAACTTTTATGACAAGAATATTTTACAGGCGGTGCTGTATACGCTATATTGGGAAGCACAGTGGTTGTCCTACTTTTAGAAATTTTAGGATGGAACAGTGGATTAAGGTGGTGACAATTTTAGTTCTAGTTCTTCTTTGTAAAAGTTCCCATTAGCCCTTCATTCAATGACTTGAACTATGGATGTGCATGACCTGGAGCAAGTAATTCATTAGGATTAATAAAATGGCAATTTCCTAGTTGTCACTTCTAAAAAAAAGAAAAACAAACAAAGAACAGCATAAAAGGGTGACCAATATGGTAGGCCAACATCAACAGCAGGCTGGCCTGTATTATCTGCTCTCCCTGATCACTCATGAGGAACATGGAGCTGATGTGTTCCAAACACTGGCAATTTTCCTCTAAATAATACAGAACCCTTGCAAATGAGCTGCACACATCTGACAGACAGGCTTATTTCCAGGCCTTTAGAATCAAATTAGAACATCCCATCAGATGGGATATGTGAATGTTAATTGCAAGTGTATTTAAATGTCCTCACATCTTGCTTTTTTTTGGGCTCATCACATCCAAAAGACCCCCTTTCCACAAAAATGAATAAACATAGTGTGCTTATAAAGAACTCAGAAACTACAAAACTGATCAATTGTTAATTCTACAAAGTGACTAAACATGTCATCCTCTGCAATAATTCCATTGCCCTGCGTTTTGGTGAGAAAAATGCCCACTGACTCTGTAAAAATGCAATCATCATCTCAATTATTTGCTTACACTGTCTCAAACCCCCAACTCTGATGAGAAACAAAAATTTACATGGTATTTTAAAAATCATGGGCTACATGGTTATTTATTACAGAGGATTTGAGACAGAACTGGTATGTATCAGCAGCCAAAATAACCACAGTCTGTATTTATTGATGTCTTATTATTTTTTATAAAACACCCATTTTACAATGAGCATTTGACTTAGGGGAACTCAAGTTTCGATCAAGCTCCTCAGTGTGCCAAAATGACGACTTTTTGTCCTTGGCCATCTTGCTCAGTTGGTTGGAGCATTGTCTGGTACACCAAAAGGGTGGGAGTTTGATTCTCAGTCAGGGCATATACCTAGGCAGCAGGTTCAATCCCCAGTCAGGCGAGTATGGGAGGCAACCAACCAATGTCTCTCTCTCTCTCAAACCAGTTAAGATATATTTTTTAAAATTTTAAAAGATAAGGATTTGTAGAGCTTCTCCTTGGGATAAACATGTTTGTTATTTATCTCTTATCCCCCATCATACCTGAGCCATATGCATGAAGAGTTCAGGTAGTATTTCTTGAACTGAAAGAATGAATGGTCTAGTACAGGCTTTGGTTCTGGACCACACTGTCAGGGTTCAAATCATAGCTCTGTCACAGCTACCTGTGTGTCTTCATCCTGTTGTATCTAACTTTCCTCATGCACAGAAGGAAGGGGATGATTGTGTCTACTCTGTAGGGCTCGGGGAAGGATAAATTAGATAGTACATAAAAATACTTAGTGCAGTGTAATAATACAGCCACTATAAAAGGCAGAATGGTGGTTCCTAAAAAAATAAATAATAAAATTCCCATATGATCCAAAAATTCCACTTGTGGGTATATACCCAAAAGAATTAAAAGCAGAGACTCAGACTGATATTTGCACATCCATGTACATACCCACACTATTCACAATCACCAAAAAGTAGAAGCAACCCATGTGTCCATGGATGGATGAATGAATAAACAAAAAGTGATAAATACATGCAACAGAGTATTAGCCTTTTAAAAGGAAGAAATTCTGACACACACTATAGCATGGATGAATCCTGAAGACATTATGCTCGGGGGAAATGGACAAATATTGTGTGATTTCACTTACATGAGGTACCTAGAGCAGTTCAATTTGTATGTAGAGACAGAAAGTAGAATGGTAGTTGCCAAGGGCTGAAGCGGGGAGAAATGAGGAACTGTTGTTTAATGGGAACAGAATTTTGGTTTTGCAAGATGAAAAGAATTCTGTGTATGGATGGTGGTGATGGTTGCACAGCATTGTAAAGGTACTTAATGTCACTGAAATATACACTCAAAAGTGGTTAAGTAGGTAAACTTAATGTTACTTGTATTTCACCATAATTTTTAAATGTTTATTAGTGTAGTACCCAATAATATCTTTATTCAACAAATGACAGCTATTGGTACTACTATAATTTTCTGCAAAGTCAACAAAGCAATTATTTAACATATATTCCCTAATGTAAAAATGACAAATACCCACAGAAAACTCTAGTAGAACAGACATTTGCCAGCGAAATCCAACTCCATTTCAAAGTCTCCTTGCCCACCCATCCTTCTCCACCCCTACTGGTACTATGTGGTCTCACTGGGGATGTTTTAACCAGCTAGTTTCCAAAATCTCAGCTGCATATCAGCCCTTAGTTTCCGAGGTGGGTGGAAATTCAGCACACAAGGAGAACATTGACACCCAGGGACAGACTCACAGGCGTGTCCAGCATACAGAGCACCATGCTCCTAACAAACCTAGGGCATTACAGCAGGACAGAATGCAAACAAAATTCAAGTTTGACCTTGGGAGGACTGGGTCATGGGAACCAATTTTTATGGTTCTTTGGATCTGTGTCTGTGTGATGCACACACACATATTGAGAAGGAGTTAATGCAAAAATGAAGATTAATTCTTGTTCAAGCAGTTTTCTGTCTTATATTCCCAGCCCTGCCCCCTCACTGCTCCTCACCTAAGACTTAAATAAATAAAATAAATAAAATAAAATATTTTCTTTAAAAAATAAAGATGAAGAAAGCTGTCTCCAATGTAAAGCCAGGTTGCATAATCAGTTCTTAAAGCAGAGAAAAGGTAACAGATGTTTACATTACAATCTGGCTGCTTCTGGAAGGGCTGCCAAAGGATTTAAATCTTCAGGAAGGCTGCAGTGATTCATTGCCCCCAATAATACATGTAGAGAATGCACCCCAATAACATTTTCTTTGGATGGCCCTAATTAAACACTCTACTGTAAAAAACACCTATAGCTTTTTAAAAATATTGTATTTATTTATCTTTAGAGGAGAAGAGAAGGAGAGAAATATCAATGTATGGTTGCCTCTCGTGGGTCCCCTGCTGGGAACTGGTCTGCAACCCAGGCATGTGCCCTGACTGGGAATCGAACCGCGATCCTTTGGTTCGCAGGCCCGCACTAAACCCACTGAGCTACACCAACCAGGGCCAAAACACCTATAGCTTTCAAGACAGTTAAAATTTTAAAACTGCACACCAATGATAAAGGTAGAACTGCAGGACTTACTTCAATACTCACATTGTAAAACTTGCTGTCTTTGGTAAGCAGAAATTCATTAAAGACAAATTCATAATCCCTTTTAACTTTGGGGTGTTTTAGGATTACTAGTAAGAGAAATTTTTAAATAGAGCAACATATAGCCATGGAAAAGAATGATATATAGCCCTTTTTACTAATTCACCATCCTTCCCAGAATGGCTCCAGAGCAAGTCTGAGTCTCATATGAATGCATGTAAAATAGTCACCTGTACAGGATTTCACCTGATTGCATGGATGTCAGCCTTCTCACCACCCATGTGTTCACCATATGCCCTCCCATCAGCCTTTACCAAATGAACAAAGAAGACACAGACTATATGATGTATGATTCCATTTATCGAAAATAATTAGGTCTAAATGTCTATATGTGGGCCAAAGCAGAAGGGGGAAATTGGATATATATTTACCAAATTATGAAAAGCAGTTGTCCCACTAACAGAATTGGGTTCGTTATTTCTTCCCTTTTAATACTATTCTATATAGTGTTTGAATTTTCTACCCAAGCATATATTATCATTATAATTTGTTTTAAAAAAGATACCTTCAAAACAGAAGCCTAAAGTAATTAAAGAATCTTGACTTATGCATTTGGGAAGCCTGGGTTCCCTGCCAGACACGAGAAGCTGGGGATACTGAATAAGCCATTTCACTCTGGGCCTAAAAGGTTGCACTAGAGCAGTTTCTCAAGCGACACTGTAGATCAGAGAATTCTTTGTTGTCGGGGCAGTGCTGTGCATTATAGGATGTTTAGCAACATCTCTGATCTCCACCCACTAGAGACCCACTCCATATCTCCCACCACTGCCAAACATCCTTTGGTAAGCAAAATTGTCCTCAGTTGAGAACTACTGCTCTGGATAGTCTTTAAGTTTCTTCCTTGCTGGAAACCCTCTTTGATTATTTTAGAAGCTGTGTCTAAGTCTGAGGTTTTAGACCCAAAGTATCTATGGTATATGAAGGACTCATCAATATTTCCCTGATTCATAAGCAAAGGATGATATGAAAATGAAGAAAACAAAACCATGAGTTTTCACAGAAAACTTTAGGACATATAACATAAATGTGAAGCCAAGAGAATTCAAGCAGTCACAATGGCCATTAAAAAAAACTAGTAATGATAATAACTCTCACTTTTGACAGCTCCACTTTTAGATAAGACAATTCAAATACTGCAGCAACATTCAACTGCTTTCTCATCTGGAATACTCATAGTATTAACAGAGACAACACAGTTTGTTTTGTATGGAATACCATCTTTTCACGGAAAAAAACCCTAATGTTTTTTCTTTATAATACAAGGGTATCTTCAAATCTTCCAAATGGGATACTTTATTCTTCTGCACTAACAATATTACAATCTCATAAAAGGAAACAAATTAGCCACAGCTTTACTATCTTTCTAAATACAGTGTCTTTTTATCATTTTATTAACAAGAACTCCCTAATATCTGAAACTATCATACTTCTGAATTAACATTATTTATGCCCATGCTAATGACTTGTTACTGTAAGATCCTGACATCTTTTTCATTTAAAAGAGTGACTTAAAAAGATTCAATATTGTTTTAGATTCATGATTCTGAAAATCAGCATCTCATCCATGTAGAGAAAGCCATCCAGTAACCCAGATATTTAATTAACATCAACACCCTACACCTGGCACACACTGTGTTTAACAAATGTATGATACCATTACTATTACCCACAACCAACCTACAAAATAGGGTTTATTCCAAATTATTAGTTTGGTTTAACAGCAACTAAAAAGCACAAAGTATGAAAGAGACTATCACACAATGAATTAATATTCTGTGTTCTCTTTCACAAGTAAATCAAACCATTACCTAAAACTGTCTCATCATTATTTTAACATTTGTGTCTTTCCATGTGTTCAAAAAGGTCCAAATTGAGTCTCTCCATCCACTCCACTAACACAGCCACCTCCCCTCTAAATGTCTGCTTTGTAATTGCAAAGGAGACAGTTACTAGGACTCAAGCTAGCCGGTGCATACAATTGTCAAATCCTTGAGCTGGGTTCAGCTGAGTCTTGAGAGTGAAAAAAGTGCATGTGCGGTCGTCCTCTGCAAAGACAGCTGAAATGAGGGTCCCACCCATCATAACAGCCATTCTTTATGGGTTCTTAACTGGAAAGAGCACTGGGCTAGGAGTCAGGACCCCAGGGTTCTAATCCCAGTTCTTTTTACAACCATAATGATTCAAGTCACAGTACCTCCTACCCTGGATCTTCTAGAAAACTGAACTCTGAGGTAACTTCCAGACTTAAAATTCTGCAAGCCTTGAGTCTTTCTTTAAACCAGATTATTAAATTAAAGTTGTGTTTTAAACACACACACACACACACACACACAAGAGCCCTTTTAATGGACTTTATGGAGGAAAATTGATGTATCTTGCATGGCGACTATAAACAGAAAGAGTCACTTTATTTTTACCACAAATATCAAATAGATAGGAAGCCAATGTTAATCTTATCTTGAGAGAGGTAAAGTAGTCCAAAGACTAGTCTATGTCCTATGATGGCTTTCCATATATGTAAAGAAATAGAGCCAGACTACAGGGTGAAAAAAAATCCCAAAGTGGAAGAAGGCATGAGACAGAAAATTCTAAAAAGATGTATAAAACTGCAGTCTGAGATTTTTATTATTAAGTTAAGCCTCTTACTATAGAAATTCCCAAAACTCTCCAACTGGGCAGCTAATTGAGAGTTAGGAAGAACCAAAACTTTTCTCTCTTCTTTTCACTCATCACAGGCAATAAAGAAACCCTTGCTCAATATGATAATTTGACTTTTGTCAATGCACTTAAAATCAGAGGGTTGTATTGCATTGGCTGGGAAAGTCCCCGGCAAATGTAATTTTAATACCATGTGCAGAGATTGTCCACAAGAACCTGAAAACCCCACCTGAAGACACAGACACCCAAACTTTCATAAATTGCTGGCTTAGCTTTCTGATCATGCATCATTTACATAACAATGTATTATGTTAAGTGTAACAATGAACGAGGAGCTGTGCAGATAAAAGGAGTTACTAGAGAAAGGCTATGTGCCACTGAAAAGGTAGCAATGACATAAAGTAAAGAATCTTTGTGTGGATGTGTGACTAAATATAACTAGTTCATCAAACAATACACATCTCTAAAAATAGCAAAAAATGAATATTGGGATTCAAGTGACCTAGAATATTCTAGTACTAGAAATATGGAGAGGTTACCTCTAATGAAAAATATTATTTGTAGATTTTTTGTATGTTGAGAAAGAAGTAAACAAAATAAATAAAATCAATTTTTTAAATGTGAATTAGTAGCCACTGCTTTTCTGGAAAGGGTAACTTTCTTATCTTTAACAGCTAAAACTAGCCAAGCCAAATTGTGACTTCATAAATTTTAAGTTGTCAAAAGGTACTGAGGATGGTCTAGGAGGGAAGTCAAAGAAGTCATACAATGCAGAACAATGAGACAGAAGAACTGAGAAGAAAAGGAAACACAGCTTCTGACCAAGAAAATCCTGATCAAGAAATGTCTACACAAATGAAGAAATCTTTCTGCACCAATGAGCAAAGCCAACTCACAGGGCCACATTGGGAGGTCAAAAGTCCTGATGACTTTAGTCATGATGACTCAGAAAACTGGTCTAATGCTGCCTTATTAAATTCTGTATTTCCAATTCAAAGGGAGTGTTGGGTTTGCACACTGATTTATGACTACACACTTAGCAGAAATGCTTCTCACTGTAAAACCCATAATGAGCTGTTGAAGAATTCCTCTAGTCATACATATATCTATCTATTCTCAAGTCGCTTAGTGGAAATACTGATTATACTGTGAAATGGGTAGTTATTCCTAAATTATTTCAGCCGTTTTTTCTAATCCAGTCCCTGCTTGAACAGGACTCAGACACAGAGACGAATTGCCCCCTCCCTGTCACCAAGTGATCTGTTGGGGGCCAGTGTGATCAGAAAGCTAAGCCAGCAATTTATGAAAGTTTGGGTGTCTGTGTCTGCAGGTGGGGTTTTCAGGTTCTTATGGACAATCTCTGTACCGAGGATATTACAGAAAGAAACAAACCAAGACTTTGAACATGTCCATCTCCACACAAGGGATAGTACGTCACATCACATCAACCTTGCTAGACTTGGAGGAATGGCCACTGAAAAGTTAAAGGGGGAAAAGTGTTTAGAGATACAGATACTTAACCGGGGGAGGGGTTAAATCCTGGTAAGGGGATGGGTAGGCACTTAAGCAGGTCCCAGGTAGTCCATGAATCCGCAGTTTTACATCTTTCTGGGGAGATGATTCATAGCTTGGCTAAGGTTCTCAGATGGATCTGTAGTGCCCTCAAACGTTA
Source organism: Sturnira hondurensis (assembly GCF_014824575.4). Lineage (NCBI taxonomy): Eukaryota > Metazoa > Chordata > Mammalia > Chiroptera > Phyllostomidae > Sturnira > Sturnira hondurensis. The sequence goes on from NW_028075471.1 coordinate 15,429,576, forward strand.
AATAATACTGATTCAAGAGAAAAACCCACCAGTGGCACCGTGTGGGGCTTGGGCTGCCTCCCTAGGGGCGGGATGTCTGGCTTTCCACTTCCCATCTTCCCCAACTATGAGCTCAGGGCTTTTGAGTTCAAGGCGCCCTCCCTTCCAGAGGCGGACTGACAAAGCAAAAGAGGCCAGAATAGGATTGAAAAAGAGGGGAAGAAGTGTAGACATGCCGGTTTGGTGGGCAAATCCGGAAAGAGATAACTGCAGACCCGCTCCAGCTCTCAACTTATGGGAAGCTTAGCGCTCCTAGCTGGAAGAGGCGCCCAGGGCGCACGCAGCGCCTTCCAGCAGGAGCCGGGCAACTAGGAATTCAGGTGGAGGCTTACCTGCTAACTCCCGCTGGCTCCTACAAGGACCCAAGGTTGAAGACCCAGGGGATGAGGCCCCAAGGCCAGCTTCTTCAAAGCAGGAACTCACTGCGAACTCGCCCCCCTGTCTTAGTAACAATCCACCAAGTGGCCTCTCCCGCACCCACGCGGCACCCCGCGGGGTCTCTTAATGGCAGGCAGGAACCCCGAAATTGGAAGCGGCCGCTCCCCAGCCACACAGCCACGCTTAGGAGAGCCAATTTCAACTTGGCCGTGCGCGCCAACTGTACTGCAGTACAGTTCACTCGCACTCCAGAGCACCTGAATGGGGGTGCCTACCAACCCCAGTCCAATCCTATCGGTCCGAGAGGCAGCGGCTGCCTAGGAGTAATAAATTGAGCACAGGGTCCAAAGCCACCCCAAACCCACCCCAACCCCACCCCCCACCACCATCTCCTTTCCCCTTACAAGTCTTCTTTCTCCGCTACAGCTGGCAGCTAATTCTGCGCATCCAAGGCGAAGCGCCGATCTCCGCAGGGGACGCTCACAGTGCCGCCTCTGTGCAGACCCCCAGTGAATGGTCCATCACCATCATAGGCTCGCTGTACGAAAAGTTCCCGTTTCCCCAAAGACAAGTCCGAAACTGCCTTGGGGAAGCAGCGGCTGTGTCTCCACGACTAGTGTCCGCGGGCAACTGCGCAGCGGTCTGGGCGCCGGGTCCAGAGCGGCGGGCAGTGAGCTTTGTGGAAAAGAGCCCAGCAAGAGCGCGGGCAGGTAGGGACTAGACCCACCATGGGCCTCGCTGATTAGCGAGGTTGGCCCACTGCCCCTGCTACTGGCCCCGAGATCCACGTGAGCCACTACCCAGTCCTCTGGTTCTCACCGATGCCCCCCGCCCCCTCCCAGCCCCTTGTCTCTCCCGAGCGCTTCTCTGTGGCCACCACTACGCAGGTGCTTGGGAAAAGGTATTCTTTCTGAATGCCTGCTAGCCACGTTGAGTCCGGAATAAGAGAGAGGAATTTAGAATTCCACTCGCAATTGAAAGCAAACCCCGCGCATTCTGTCTCCATCCGAGAACCCAAAGCAGTTTGCAAACAAACTGCTCCTTAGCCGCCCTGTGTGTAGCACATGCATGACTAATGTGGCTTCTTACGTGATTTGCTTGCATGGGAAAGGAGGAAAATCCGAACATATATCAATACATGAATATTTTCTTCTTTAAAAATCATGAAAATATAGCTAAGATTCTTTGACTTGCACCTCATGCCATACTCTCGTCCTTCTCTTTTCCCCAAGTGAAGTAACCCTCATAATCACTGACAAAGTGGAGCATGATTCACTTTCCAGAGAACTCATCTGATCTCCATTTTATAAGTCCAAGGAGCGGAGAAGTAACATAACTTACTGAAGATCACACAGTTCGTGGTAACTGTGTAATTTAAACCCGAGGAGCATCCTCACAGAATCCATGTTCTTTGATGCAGAAGAGGCATCCCCTGAGAACTTGTTAAGAATACCAACTTTTAGAGCCCACCTGGAATCAGAATCTTCACTGTAACTAGGTCCCCAGGTGGTTAGTATATGCATAAAGTTTGAGAAGCAGTGCCCTCTGCCCCCATGCTGTGCACTATCATTGGTTTGCCTTATAATCTTCTGGTCGTTTCACTCTGCACTGACATAAAATTAGGTGTCATCCCGTGGAGTTGCACTGCAAAGTCTGTTTGCCCTTCTCTGAGTTTACTGTTTAAAATAATCTATGGCCAACCTCCTGTCTCTGTTCTTCCTACATACAAACACACACACATTTCATATTAAATATTTTGTTTATCATTTAACATTTTTAATCTTTTCCTCCTTTATTATCAAAATTGGGGTTCTGCAGCCAAACACAGTCTTGTTACCAAGTATTCACCAGTCAAAGGGGGGATTCATACATCAGAGACAGGGGCTGGATCTTACCCCTCAGTGCTGAGATTCTATGAAGGACAAGGACAAAGCCAAAACAGACCTGGAACTGTACAGCAGGAGATGCCAGAGCCCTCTATTCCTCCATTCCCTCCATGAAACTGAGGGCCTACTCTGTGTTAGGCACTGCAATAGTTACTGGTATAAGCAGAAGTAAACAAAACAGTAAAAATTCCTGCTCCCATGGAGCTTACCTTCTAGTGAAGAAATGCAGGGGAAAAAAAGTGCAGAAATGGAGAGGAGCGTGGGGTGGTTGTGGTTTTTGAACATAGAATTCAGGCTAGTTCTCTCTGAGAAGGTTACATGTGAACAGAGTCAGAAGAGCTAAGGGATTAGGTCATTTGGAATTCCACATTCATTCATTCACCTAATATTTAGTGATTCAACACTATGCATCAGACATGGTTCTAGTGGGGGTCTGTGTGTTTTCTTGAGACTGCTTAAGTTTCTTATCTCTAAGTTTTCCTGGACTGAAATTTTCTTGTTCCGATGGGGAATATATATATATATATATATATATATATATATATATATATATGCAAGCAAATTTGTGTGGCTGAACCTAATATTATAATCTCCCATCCCAGATGTTTAATATTGTTTGAGGTTTAAATGTGTCCCCCAAAATGTATATGTTGGCATCCTAACCAGCAATACCTCATAATGTGTTTTTATTTGGAGGAAGGATCCTTACAGAGGTAATAAAGTTAAAATTAGGTCATTAGGGTGGGCCCTAATCTAGTATGACTGATGTCCATCTAAAAAAGGTGAAATTTGGAGGCAGACACAGACAAAGGGAGGGAAAAGGTGAAAGGAGGGAAGATACTGAGGTGATGCTTCTGTAGGCAAGGAATGCCAGAGATTGTAGGCAAACCACAAGAAGAGAAGACAGGGAGTAGATCTCTCTCTTGGCCTTCAGAAGGAACCAGCCTTGGTCTTTGAGTCCTAGACTACAATAAGTTTCTACTGTTTGAGCCACCCAGCTTGTGTTGCCTTTTACAGCCTTCCAAGCAAACCAACACATATACGTTTTAGGGTAAGCTGGTACAGTTAAGTGACTCATCTACAACTTCTAATGACCTGATGTCTTTTGTGCAATAGCAAAAAGCCAAAAGAATCTCATGAATTGACATTTACTAACCAAGTTTATCACAAGAAAAAGCAACTTTTGTAAAAAAAAAAAAAGCTAACCAGCCCCAATTTTTCAATTATTTTTTATCAACTATTTATCAACAGCCAGTATGTGCCAGACTCTGGAATATGATGACAAGAAAGGCAGATGTGGTACTTGCTCACATGTGACTTGTGTGTATTATTATGATAATACTTGAACAGTAAACAAATCAACAAATACATGAGCAAGATGATTTCAGAGAAGAATGCGTGCTTAAAGGAAAATAAAAAGGCTAGAGGATTAAAGAAATGGGAAGTACATTTAACTTATTGGCTGGCCAGGGAAGGTACCTATCAAATGATGACATTTGGGCCAACACAAAGACCATCCAAGCAAAGATCAGTCAAAGAGTTGTCCCAGGCAGGTTAATAACCTCTTGGAAGACAATGTCTCTGCCATTCATTCCATAACACCCCTACTTTCTCTCTTTGCCACCCATTTTGCATCCTTTGAAGCTGTGCAAAATTAATATCTTTTTCATAAAAATGGGGTGAAATTATTTATCTTCTTAAGCAAGAACCTATGAAGGTCATGCCAATAGGGTTTTACACACACACACACGCACACACACACACTCACAAAACATTCCTTGATGTGTCTCTGTGTTTGTAGGCAGCAATGCAACATGACTTGGACATTGTGCATATTTTCCTCTTTTGCATAACATTGAGAGCACTACTGGACATGTCCTGGTACTTAACCAACACACTGATCCTAGAACTGGTAAAAAGGGTTCAGTAAAATAGCATTACACAGAATTGATATTCAGAAATCAGTTTCATTTTTATATGCCAATAATGAACTAAAAGAAAAGGAAGTCAAGGAAACAATCTCATTCACAATTGCTTCAAAAAGAACAAAATACCTACTAGTAAACCTAACCAAGGATGTAAAAGACCTGTACTCAGAAATAAGACACTGAAGAGAGAAATTGAAGAATATACGAATAAGAAGAATATACAAATTGAAGAATATACCATATACATGGTATGGAAGCACATACCATGTTTATGGACAGGAAAAATTAACATCACTAAAATGGCCATATTAATCAAAGCAATCTATAGTTCCAATGCAATCCCTATCACTGTTCCAATGATGTATTTCACCGAACAAGAACAAGTATTTCAAAAATTTATATGGTACCACAAAATGTCCTGCATAACAACAGCAATCCTGACAAAGAAGAACAAAGTTAGAGGAATCACACTACCTAATATCAAACTATACTATAAGGCTCTAGTAATCAAAACAACATGGTACTGTCATATAAACAGACACATACGGGAGGTGGAGAGCACTGGGGCGGGTAGGCAGGGAATATAAAACAGAAAACTGTACTTGAATAAGAATTAAATAAAAAATTATAGTAATATAGAAAAAACAGACACATAGATCAATGGAACAGAGTAAATACCATAGAAATAAACCCATACCTTTATAGTCAATTAATAGAGGAAGCAAGCACATACAGTGGAATAAAGATAGTTTATTCAACAAATGGTGTTGGAAAATTGGACAGATACATGTAGAAAAATAAAAGTATATCACTTTTGTATGCCACACACAAGAATAAATTCAAAATGGATTGAAGACTTAAATGCTAGACCTGAAACCATTAAAATCCTAGAAGAAAACTTAGGCAGCAAAATCTCAGACATTGCTCATAGCAATATTTTTTTCTGATGTATCTCCTCAGGCAAGAGAAACAACAACAAAAAATAAACAAATGGAACTGTAACAGGGTGCAGCCAAGGGGGGCCCCAAATAGGGATTTATAATGGGGTCTAGAACTTGGTATTCAGAAAATACTAGAAAAAAATATATATAGGATGTCCTCTCCCACAAGTCTGAGCTAAGGGATGGGACACATAGAGCAGGGCCATTGAGAGTTGTTTTGAATAGCAACAGTTTTGCAGATAACCTCTAGAATGGTCATTTAAACATATCTATAAACTTTAACTGGTTTCATAGATACGTTAAATAGCTGTGGCCATGCTTTGAGCCAGGGGGATGGCAGTGACTTCAACCCATGATGTAACTGAAAGGCAACTCCCCCTGTTTACAGCACCTACATGAGAGCTTGGAGATGACTGGCTCCACACCACGGGGCCACACCTGCCCAGACTTACTATAGCAGCCCAGTAAAGCTGGAAAACATACAGGATTACAGGCAGCTGTTGTCAATTGTAGGAGGAGTCAGAAATGGTGTAGCAGAGGAATATTGGCACTGGGATTTAAACCCAGGAGAGGGAGCCATGCAGCATCTTTTTGGGACCACGAAGCCTGAGCAGAAAAGAACCATGAACTTCTATTTCTTTTTCTGGATATGGTACCCCAGACTGGGCAAAGTGAAGAAGAAAGAACTATGTGTTTGTGGGTATTCTAAAGGACTTTGGGATCTTAATCAAGACCTAAAGCCATTACTCTTAAGTTTGTATAACTCTTTTTTAAAATATTTTATTTATTTATCTTTAGAGGGGAAGGAAAGGAGAGGGGGAGAGAAATATCAATGTATGGTTGCTTCTCATGTGGCCCCTGCTGGGAACTGGCCTGCAACCCAGGCATGTGCCCTGACTGGGAATCGAACCATGATCCTTTGGTTCAGAGGCCCTCGCTCAATCCACTGAGTTACACAAGCCAGGGCTTAAGTTTGTATAACTCATTAAAGAAATAATCTCTTTCCTCTTCACCAATCTCTGGCATTGAGAGATGTCTTTTCCTGGTGAGGAGAACCTAGTACAGTGCAGGGGACCCCCAGAGAACAAGGGTGGGTCCATTTGGCAATAGTATATCATTCACACACACACACACAGGTCTGTTCTGTGACAGAACTACATCAAATTAAAGTTTTTTTGCACAGCAAAGGAAACTACCAACAAAATAAAAAGACAACCCACTGAATGGAAGAACATACTCACCAATACATCTGATAAGGGGTTAATATCCAAAATTTATACAGAACTTATAAAACTCAACACCCAAAAAACAATCAATCAAATTAAAAAATGGGCAAAGGACCTCAATAGATACTTCTCCAAAAAGGATATACAAATGATCAATAGACATATGAAAATATGTTCAATGTCACTAATCATGAGAGAAATGAAAATTGAAACTATAGCGAGAATCACCCCACACCTGTTAGAATGGCTATCATCAATAAATCAACAACAAGAACTGGCAAGAATGTGGAAAGGGGGAACCCTTTTGCACTGTTGATGGGAATGCAAATTGCTACACCCACCATGGAAGGCAGTATGGAAATACATCAAAAAATTAAAAATGGAACTGCCTTATGACCCAGTGATTCCTCTTCTGGGAATTTACCCAAAAAAAGCCAAAACACTAATTCAAAAGAACATAGGCACCCCTATGTTCATCGCAGCATTGTTTACAATCGACAAGATATGGAACCAGCCCAAGTGCACATCAATAAATGAATGGATCAAAAACAATGATACATCTACACAATGGAATTCTACTCAGCAGAGAGAATGAAGGTGCTCCTACCCTTTGCAACAGCATGGATGGAACTGGAGAGCATTATGCTAAGTGAAGTAAGCCAGGTGGTAAAAGACAAATACTATATGATCTCACCTATAAATGGAACCTAATCAACAAAAAAACAAGCAAGCAAAATACAACCAGAGACATTGAAATAAAGAACAAATGGACAGTAACCAGAGTGGATGGGGGAGGGAGATAGTGGGGGCAGGGGAGAGGGTTTTCAGGAACAACTATAAAGGAGGCACAAACAAAACCAAGGAAGTGTGAAAACAGGGGAGGGAGGTGGAGATGGCTGGGGTGCAGGGGAGAATGGAGAGGGGGAACTGCAGACAACTTTAACTGAACAATAAAATAATTGAATTTTTAAAAGATAGGTAAGGAAGGTGGCAATGGAGTAGGATGGAGCAGATTCCATTTCCCCCTACCCATGAGAGAAAAACCTAGCTGATCTATGGAGGAACAGAGCAAACAGCCAACAGTACCCCAACATATATGAAAATAAGCGGACACTGAAAAACAAGACGGTAAGGAGACAACTGCAGGAGAATAAGGTCCCAAGGACTATCACGGGGACCAAAGTGGCTGTAGTCTCAAGCCCGGTGCCCAGTGCCAGCACTGGGTCTACCACAGACTCCTTGGGAGAGAGCCAGGTCAACTGCTCCCTCCCTCCCCAGCCAAACAAAGTTTAAGCAGCACCCGAGAGAGACCTGGTTGCTTGAAGCCGCAGAGAGGGGAACAAGAACAAAGAAGCAAACACACAGGGGCTGTGGTCATCTTCAGAGTCTGTGGTCTCTGGCTTGGGAGAGTTGAGAGTCACACAGTGATGCACACTGACCCCAATAGTCACCGGTCTGGCTAGAGAATTGGGCTGTACAGAGCAGCAGGCGTGAGTAGGAGGAATTTCTCAAAAAGAAAAACTTTGGGGAATTCTCCTGCAACAGCCTCTAGGCCTACTCCCCTGCCAGTGGGCAGTGATTTCGAGGTTGTGCAAAAGGTTACATGGAAGGCCTCTGTGAAGGCTCTGTGTACCCCCATAGCACTGGGAAGGGACCCAGGCAGCCTGGCTGAGCACAAACGCCCCAGCCCATGGGGGTAACCCTGGGAAAACAGCCTTTGAGGAAGAGGCTCCAGACTAGCTTTAGGGACAGTGCATGCAAGACTGGCTGAGTACACATTGGGAAGGGAGAAAAGCTATACCACCCACCCCTCAGCCTACTGCAGCCAGGGAGTCCAGAAAAACCAGTTTGGCCAGTTTGAAACTAACAAGAGGTGCTTTTCTCTGTTTGTTTATTTGTTTGTTTAAGTAATGTTTTATTTTTTTAATTTTTATTATTGTTTTATCTTTCAATACCTTTTTCCTCCTTTCCTTCATTCTTGTTTTATTCCCTCTCCCTTTCTTTCCAATTTTATCACTTTTTCCTCCCTTCTTCTGCTTTTTTTAATACTACGAGTGAGACAAAAAAATCTGGAACTGTGAAAAGACCAGAGTTGGACCCAAAGAGGGAGCATCCAAACAGTTGAAACAGGGAGACAAATTTCCCTTTGATATTGCAGAGAAACTGCAAGTTACTGCATATTTGTATTATTATTTTTTCATTATTCCTACATCTTTTATTTAATAGTATTTTTGTATTCTTCTTCTTTCTGTTTAGTCTTCTTTGCTTGGCTGGTTATTTCATATCATTTGACAGGTTACCCCTGTTAAATGGGTACCCCTGTTACCCCCGAAACAAAAGGCAGTTACCTGTTAGTTATCTCTTTCACAGTGATTGCTAATTTACTGTTGATCACACCAGTTCTGTTCCTATAGCGCACTACTCAAAGTTCTATACCCCTTATTTTTGTTATCCAGATCACATAGTTTCTGTTATATGACTGTTGCTCTGCTATTATTGTAAATAATAGCTGTTCCATACAATTGTAAATATTTCACAACACCCCTCCCAGATCTTACCCACTTCACAGTTTTCTGAGCTCTATTACTGTAGTGGTTAACTCTATTCTCTCACATAGTACACCTATTTATTATCCTTCACTCTCACCTTAACTCAGAATCTGACCTCCCACAAGCTCACAACTTTCTAGATCCAACTCACAATCCTTCCCTCCCCAACAAGAGTCTTATCTTCTTTCCATCCTTTCTTAAAGGCTACTAGTTGGGTGGAAGATCACGGGTAACACTATGCAGAGCCAAAGGAGCTCCTATCTCTTCTCTACCGGCTGCTACTGTAAATATCATAGAATACTCTCCTGATGTCATAAACCATTTTGCCTTCCCCTCCAACTGATCACAAAAAAGAGTAGAGGGAAGCTGTGAACACCAGGATACCCACTGGAAGAGGAAACCCAACAACAAAGGAACCACCAACAGATAACAACAAAAGAAGGTGAAGGAAGAAGTGGAAACCACACAAATTTTAATCCAGAACCTATCTGGAAATACAACTAAATACTGAAGAAACTTCTCAGTACAAGCAACTGTATAAGAGCAAAAGAGAATTCTCAAAACGTTGTACACATGGAAGAACCAGTTTCAACAAAACCTGCCCTCACCAGCACAACAAAATATAAGAGGTGGAGGACAGAGTGACCCCCAGTAAACCAGTTGGTGAGAAGGACTCACAAAAGAACGACCCCAAAACAATCAAAACCCTAAGATGAACACAGAGATAACTTAAACAACAGCCCACCACCAGTGAGCTCAGGACATCAAAGAGACAACACCACTCAATCTTACATGTATTCTACCACAGGAGTTCACACTACAAACCCAGGGAGTGAGACCAGATCAATTTAAGAAGCTGAAGCTAACAAGAAGAGTCTCACAAACAATGGAAAGACAAAGAAACAATCCACAAATGAAAGGAAAGGAAGAAGCCTCAGAAAGAATGCTAAATGAAATAGAAGCAAGTCAACTATCAGATTTTGAGTTCAAAGCATTGGGTTTTCAGGAAGTTCAATGAGCTCATAATGAGCTACCAGAAACTACAGGGAAACTACAATCAACTCACTGCAAACTATACAACATGAAAAAAATAGAAACTATCAACAAGTGCCGAGAGGAAATGAAGAATACGAACTCTGAACTGAAGAACACAGTGGACGGTATCAAAAGCAGGATCAATGAAGCATAAGATTGGATCAGCAAGTTAGAGGACAAAGTACAAAAAAACATCCAAAAAGAGCGAGAAAAGGAACAGAGGCTCAGAAAGAATGAAGAGGGATTCAGAGAAATGCAAGACAATATGACACGTAATAATATCCATATAACAGGGATATCAGAAGGAGAAGAGAGGAGATAGAAAACCTATTTCAAAAAGTAATGATGGAAAACTTCCCTAATTTGATGAGAGAAAAAGTAACACAAATACAGGAAACACAGAGAGTCTCAATTGAGAGGACACATCATCATTAAAATGGCAAAATTCTAAGAAACAGAGAATCTCAAAGGCAGCAGGGGAGAAACAAGAAGTAATATACAAGGGAGCCCCAATAAGGTTCGCTGGTGACTTCTCAATGGAAACGCTCCAAGCAATAAGAGAATGGCAAGAAATATTCCAAGTAATGAGAACCAGAGGCCTACAACCAAGGTTACTTTACCCAGCAAGGCTCTCAATTAGGACAGAAGGCCAAATAAAGAGCTTTCCAGACAAAAGAAGTCTAAAAGAATGCACCTCCACCAAACCAGCTCTGCAACACATGGTAAAACGACTGCTCTAAGGAAAGGAAGGAAAAAAGAGAAACAGGAACACAGGTACACAAATGGCAATGAGTAAGTACCTATCAATAATAACCTTAAACGTAAATAGATTAAATGCTCCAATCAAAAGACATAGAATAGCTGAATGGAGAAAGTATGACCCACCCATACGCTGCCTACAAGAGACCCACCTCAGGGCAAAAGACCTACACAGACTGAAAATGAAGGCCTAGAAACAAATTTTCCAAGCAAATGGACAGGAAAAAAAAGGTGGGGTAGCAATATTCCTTTCAGACAAAATACACTTTAAAAAAAGGGCTATAAAGGGAGACCCAGAAAGTCACTTTGTAATACTCAAGGGAAGAATCCACCAAGAAGACATAAACACTGTAAATATATATGTACCCAACATAGGAGCACCCACATACATAAAGAAAATCTTAGAGGACTTCAAGAAAGATACTGACAGCAACACAATTATAGTAGGGGATTTTAACACCCCACTGTCAAAAATAGACAGATCTTCCAAACAAAATATCAACAAAAATATTGTGGCACTGAATAATATGAAATGGACTTAACTGATATATATAGAGTATATAGAGCCCTTCATCCCAAAGAAGCTAAATACACATTCTTTTCAAATGCACATGGAAATTTTTCAAAGATAGACCAAATAATAGGACACAAAACAAGCCTCAACAAATCCAACAAAACTGAAATTATACCAAGTATTTTCTTCAACCACAAGGGACTGAAACTAGAAACCAACCCCAAAGGGGAAAAAAAACAAACACTCAAAATTATGGACATTGAATAGCATGCTATTAAACAATGAATGGGTCAAGAATGAAATTAGAGAAGAAATCAAAAAGTTTCTGGAAACAAACAAAAATGAACTCACATCAGCCAAAAACTTATGGGACACAGCGAAGGCAGTCCTGAGAGGGAAGTTCACAGCAATACAGGCCTACCTAAAAAAGATAGAAACATTTCAAACAACCTAACCCTATGCCTGCAAGAACTTGAGGAACAACAACAAAGACAGCCCAGAGCTAGTAGAAGGTAGGAAATGACCAAGATCAGAGCAGAATTAAATGTCATAGAGACTAAAACACAATTGTAAGGATCATTGAATCCAGGAGCTGTTTTTTTTTAAAAGATAAACAAAATTAACAAGCCTTTAAGCAGGCTCATCAAGAAAAAAAAAGAGGACCCAAATAAACACAATCAGAAATGAAAGAGGAGAGATTACAATTAACACCACAGAAATACAAAGAATTGTAAGAAATTACTATGAAGAATTCTACGTCAAGAAATTTGAAAACGTAGGTGAAATAGACAAATTTCTAGAAAAATAAAATCTTCCAAAACTGAATGAAGAAGAAGCAGAAACCCTAAACAGATCAATAACAGCAGAAAAAATTAAAGTGTGGGGGAGACTTTCCTCACAAGTCCTGCCACGGATGAAACTAAACATGACTGAACCATGATGTGATCTGCTTGGGGAGGAGAAGTGGCCATTTTCCCAGAGGAAAAAGGCCATGAGCAGTGGTCAATTTCTCAGGGGAAAAAACCTCCAACCCCTTCCTCCAGGGCTTTTTATTGGATTCTAATACACAGGAATACAGGGCTGCAAGGATCAAACAGTAGATAACATTTCAAAGAAATATGATGGCTTAGTATGAGTCAGTCTGTCAGAAACAGCAGTCTGTCATAAACAGAGTTTTACGGTTTCCTGCTCGAACCCTTAACATACAAATGAAAGCACTCTTAGCAGAGCAGATTTCATAGGTTTATCAGGAAGTCTTTGTGGTGCCAGATTTTTCCCCAGGACATGCTCTAGCAAGGCAAGGAGCTGCACCTCTCCCCAAGAGGTATTCAGGCTTAAGGGGACAAGGGCCAGGAAGCACTTCTCTCAGAGAACATGGAAACTCGGGCTTTGTCAAAGCCATGGGGCGAGAGTCCATTGCTCCCTCTTTGTTGCGGCCCCACCAAGTCCTTCCATGAAGGCCTCCTAAGTGATGGAGTTTGGCTTAGGTTGTCCCCCTCTGTGAGGGGTCTTACCCATCATTGACTTCCAACCAAGCTTTGGGGGCAGGGAGAGGAAACTGAGGCAGTGTTTGCTACCAGAGACAAGCTTTGCTACCAGAGATAAGCTTTGTCTCCTGTGGCTCACATTCCAAAGGTCATCCCTTGCCCTTGGCCACACGAGGTCGAGATACAATTCGTACAACCAAGCAGAGTGGTCTACAACGTTGAAGCAGTAATCAAAAAAGCTCTGGACGTACAAAAGCCCTGGACCAAATGGTTTCACAAGAGAATTCTACAAACCATTTAAGAAAGAGCTAACCCCTAGCCTTCACAGTCTATTCCAAAGAATCCCAGATGATGGAAGACTCCCAAACTCTTTTAATGAAGCCAGCATCATCCTAATCCCAAAACCAGATAAAGACACATTGAAGAAAGAAAACTTCAGGCCAATATCACTGATGAACATAGACACTAAAATCCTCAATAAAATATCGGCAAAGCGTATGCACCAATACATTACAAAAATCATACACCATGACCAAGTGGGATTCATCCCAGGGATGCAAGAATGGTTCAATATTCACAAATCACTAAGTGTAATACATCACATAAACAAAAGCAAAAAAAAAATAACATGATCATATCAATAGATTCAGAAAAAGCATTTGATAAGGTACAGCACCCATTTGTGATAAAAACACTGAGCAAAGTGTAAATAGAGGGAGCATTCCTCAAGATAATAAAGGCCATATATGAGAGACCTACAGCCAAGGTCATACTCAATGGACAAAAACTAAAAGCTTTTCCACTAAGATCAGGAACAAGAAAAGATTGTCTACTTTCACTACTTCTATTCAATATAGTATTGGAAGTCCTGGCCACAGCAATCAAACAAGAAAAGAAAATAAAAGTCATCCAAATCAGAAAGGAGGAAACAAAACTGTCATTGTTTGCAGATGACATAATAGTGTACATAGAAAATTCTATAGACTCCACCCTAAAACGGCTTTACCAAATAAATTAATTCAGCAAAACAGAAGGACACAAAGTCAATGTCCAGAAATCAAAGGCATTTTTTTATTTAATTATTGTTCAAGTACAGTTTTCTGTCTTTTACTCCCATCCCAGCCCCCACCCCCACCCCCGGCGCTCCCCACCTCTCTCCCATTTCCACCCTCCTTAGTTGTTGTCTATATGTCTTTTATACTTGTTCCTGTAAATCCTTCCCCCTTTTCCCCTGAAATTCCCTCCCCTCTCACCTCTAGTTGCTGTCCCCCTTTTCTCTATTTCAGTATCTTTGGTTATGTTTTGCTTGCTTGTTTGTTTTGTTGTTTAGCTTCCTGTTAAAGGTGAGATCATGTGGTATTTGTCCTTCAATACCTGGCTTATTTTACTCAGCATAATACTTTCCGGTTCCATCCATGCTGTTGCAAAGTGTAGGAGCTCCTTCTTTCTTTCTGCTGCATAGAATTCCATTGTGTATATGTACCATAATTTTTTGATACATTCATTTACTGATGGGCACCTAGGTTGCTTCCAGCTCTTGGCTATTGTAAATTGTGCTGCTATGAACATTGGGGTACATAGATTCTTTTGGATTGGTGTTTTGGGGTTCTTAGGATATACTCCTAACAGTGGAATTGCTGGGTCAAAAGGCAGGTTCACTTTTAGTTTTCTGAGAAAATTCCATACTGTTTTCCATAGTGGTTGTACCAGTCTGCAATCTCACCAACAGTGGACCAGAGTCCCCTTTTCCCCAAAACCTCTCCAACATTTGTTGTTTGTTGCTTTGTTTATGATAGCCATTCTGACCAGTGTAAAGTGGCATCTCATTGTGGTTTTAATTTGCATCTCTCTGATAGCAAGTGATATTGAGCATCTTTTCATGTGTCTCTGGATCCTCTGTATGTCCTCCTTGGAGAAGTGTCTGTTCAAGTCCTTTCCCCATTTTTTAATTGGGTCAGTTGTCCTCTTAGAGTGAAGTTGTTATAACTTCTTTGTATATTTGGGTGATTAAACCTTTGTCTGAGGTATCATTGGCAAATATGTTTTCCCATGCAGTGGTTGTCTTTTTATTACAATGCTGTTTTTTCTAGCCACGCAGAAGCTTTTAATTTTGATGGGATTCCATTTGTTTAGTTTTTCCTTTATGTCCCCTGTTCTAGGGGACATATCAATAAAAATGTTGCTGTGTGAAATATCTGAGATTTTTCTGTCTATGTTCTCCTCTAGGACTTTAATAATGTCATGGCTTATATTTAAGTCTTTTATCCACCTTGAACTTGTTTTTGTGTATGATGTAAGTTGGTGCTTGAGTTTCATTTTTTTGCACATAGCTATCCAGTTCTCCCAACACCATTTGTTAAAGAGCCTATTGTGACTCCATTTTATGTTACTGCCCCCTTTGTTGAATATTAATTGACCATAAAGACTTGGGTTTATTTCCAGGCTCTCTGTTCTGTTCCATTGGTCTATGTGCCTGTTTTTATGCCAGTACCAGGCTGTTTAGATTACAATGACCTTGTAATACAGTTTGATGTCAGGTACTGTGATCTCTCCTACTTTGCTCTTCTTTCTCAAAATTTCAGTTGCTATTTGGGGTTGTTTACCATTCCATATAAATTTTTGGAGTGTTTGTTCTATGTCTGTAAAATATATCATTGGTACTTTAATAGGTGTTGCATTGAATCTGTACATTGCTTTGGGTAGTATGGACATTTTGATAATGTTAATTCTGCCAATCCATGAACATGGTACATGCTTCCATTTGTTTGTGTCTTCCTTGATTTCTTTCTTCAATGTTATGTAGTTTTCTGCATACAGGTCTTTTACCTCCTTGGTTAGGTTTATTTTCAGACTTTTTATTTTTCTTTTTGCTATATCTAATGGGATTTTTTCTTTTTTTTTTACATTGCCAAGTATACCCTGGGTGGTAAGGAGGAAGCAGGTGGAGAGAAGGTCAAATTGTCCCCAGTTGAGAAACAATGAGCTTGAGCTAGTGTTACAGCAAGAAATGGAGATAGAGAGAGAGATGATAGAAATGAGAGAGAGAGGGTGGGGGTAGAGTGAAAGACTGCAAAAGAGACTGAGATTGTACACACAAACTCACATCTTTCTAATAAAAAATTTGTTTTTTATACAGAAAACCTTCAGAATACAAAAATATTACCCAAGAAATCATTGATATTCTACCCCTGAGAAATAATCATTGCTAGTATTTTATCTACACACAGTTTTTCCAAGATGTGTTTTATTTCAAGAAAACCAAAAAGTGGGGTGATATAACTGTATGTTATACCAGTTTGTAATCTGCAATTTTTTTACTTCACAACATATTATGAATTTTCACAGAGGCATAGCATTCCTTAACATAGCTACATATAATCTATTTAACCAATCCCTTATTGCTAAACATTTAGGTTACTCCCAATATATCACCATCATTGGCAATGCTCTGGTGAACATCTTCATATATTCCTTTGATGGTTTTCTTAGGGTAAATTCCTAAGGAAGGTTCTCAACAGGGAAAATTGGTATTTGGAGTATTGTGCCTAAAATATTTACTATCTCGCTGGTTAAGTCATAGTTGATGACCTAAAATGCACCTCTATTTCTCTAATGCTTTTACCCTTCCACAGTGGTCTTCACATTGCCACAAATGTGGGGAGCTTCCCATAGTCCCTTTTTACTGATAAGAAAACTGGTGTTCATAGAAGTTACATGACCTGCCCACAGGAACACATTCATGTAGCAATGGAGGATTAAAACCCACCTCCATTGAGTCCTGGGTTTTTGCTATTAGAGCTCACACTGACAGCATATATCCTGCCCAAAACTGAAATAATCCAGAGACTGTTAGTATGTCAACTGCTCACAGATAGCATGTGAGTTTGTGAGCACTAAGATATTAGGGTAACTCTTGATTATGAGTTCTATCACTAAGAAAAATTTTGTGCAGATTCCAGAGGTCCCAAAACATAGCCAAGGCTGAGACCTTAGTTGACTGAATCTGCTGCTTTCTATGCAAAAGTCCACAACCAATCTCATCTCCAAACACTGACTTAGAGGGATAATATTTAAAGATGCTAATTCTAACATCTGCTTCTTTCTTCTTCCTGAAGCCAAATTAAGTTGGTACAGTCTGTTTTTACTTTCAGTTACACTCTAACACAGATTTATTACCAATTAGTTTCTTGAGGAAAAACAACCCCATCATAAGTATTTTAGATAATGATATCCAAGCATTTTATACTGCTTTAAGTCTGAGCAGTTAGAATAGGGAGTGCATTTAAAGTTCATTACTTCTTAATGCTTGCAGTCTTTTTCATGTTTACATTCACAAAAAAAAAGAAATAGAAAATGCTACCTGCTGCTTAGCCATTTTTCAGGCTTAATGAGATCAAATAAATTCTGAGGGGGAAAAAGAGTACAGCATAATGATATCTTAAGTGGTTTGTAGAAACCTTCCTTCCACCATAGGCACAATTTTAAACCAAAGCCAACTTCTGCAATGCTATTGACAGCTAAAGGGTGCCTTAGTAATATGCACAGGAAAAAGCAATGAGTCGAGTAGATACAGAAATACCCTAGGCCTCTGAAATGTAGTTCGTAAAGCAACTCAGTTGTACTGAGAGACAGAACTCATTACAAAGAAGTACCCTAGCGTCCCAGTGATCCATTTCATTACCCATTAATAGTAAGTGATCTGTTTGGCAGCACATGGGAGGTAAATGACACTAATTTGAGGGCTGGACTTTAAAGCTCCAGATAAATTTTGAAGAAATTTCTCTTGGTTCTAATACTACCTAGAAAATAAGCACAATTTAGAACATCCCATACCTTTTCTATTTCCTAGAACCTAGTTGATTCCAATTCTTCCTCCAGTTAATTAAGTTTATTTTGCAGATATTTATTTTTTAATGATGTATACAACAGATTCATCTAGAAATTCTATCATACTTTTCCTGATCTCCTGCCTCATTTTTGGAAAAGTTCTGCATGTGTATGTCCCTCTGTTTGTAAGATTGTTACTTTCAAACATATTTGCTTTTTATCTTTTTTTTCATTTTAATTGTTGTTCAAGTATAGTTTTCTGCCTTTTACTTCCATCCCAGCCCATCCCCCCCAGCCCTCCCCACCTCCCTCCCCTTTCCAACCCGCCTTGGTTTTGTCCATGTGCCCTTTATACTTGTTCCTGTAAACCCTTCCCCTTTTCCCCTGAAATTCCCTCCTCTCTCCCCTCTGGTCACTGTCAGCCTGTTCTCTAAACACCCAATTATGTAAATGTATATTACATAAATGTGAAATAAACAGAGTTCCTTAGAATATGGCAAATTCTAAGATGATTGTGACTTGATCCTGCAAATCATGAGCAAAGAAATACGTTAGATGTGACACCACTCAGGTAAAGAAGGCAAATATCAGATAGCAGAGGCCATATGAACACATGCAACACAACGTGACGGAGCTCTGAAAGAATGTGAAGAACCAACCGACAGAAAAAACACTCAGACCTGCAACAAAAAGGAATGAAGTACTGATGCATGCCACAACATGATGAACCTTGAAAACATCGCTTTACTTTATTGTTAAATGAAATCAACCAGTCACAAAAGACTCCATATTGTATAATTTCATTTACCTGAAATGTCTGGAATAGGCAAATCCACAGAGAAAGTAGATTATTAGCCAGGAGCTGGGCAAAAGGAATGGGAAGTCTGTTTAATGGCTGTGGAGTTTCTTTTGGTGGTGATAAAGATGTTCTAAAATTAAGTAGTGGTGATGGCTGCACAACTCTGTCAATATAATAAAACCATTGAACTACATGTGTTATGTGAGTCATAGCTCAGTAAAGCTTTAAAAAAAACAGGCAGAGACAGAAAGGAGTCGGAAGAAAAAACCCAGGATACTAACGCCTAGGTGTTTCAGTCACTAAGAAGAGCTTCTTTCTTCATTGCTCTTTGGACCGGTCAGATTTTCAGGCAACCGTGATGTGACTAACTGGAGATTAAAAGCAAGATAAAATCAACACTGGATCTGTGCTCAGGTCAACCAGCTAGATTAGGCAAATATTGCCTGAGCACCTACTCTGTGTCAGCCACCTAAATATAAAGATATGTTGCCCTTTTGCAGTTATGGGCTTTTAGCCAGAAAATGAAATATTTTTAAGTAAACAAAGAGGACAGACATTAAGAATTACTCTTTTTTGTTAGTGGAATTTTGAGTTTTCTTATTTCCAGTAGTCTAGAATTAATAATTCTTCATAGTACAAAAAAAGAGGGAAGTAATTTTTAAGTATTAGGGAAAATATATGATGAGTGTTCTATGAAAGCTCTGGGAGCACAGAGGAAGGGGAAAGGAGTTGTGCCTGAGGAAGGCCAGAGAATGTTTGATGGTCAGTCATTTGACATTGGCCCAATGGAATAGGAATCTTGGGCTTGACTAGGTCTGAAGGTGTCCTTTCTCTTCATTCCTGATTTGAAGGGCATGACAAAGACTGAATCAACCGCAGACTCCTTCAGAGTCTGGAGCCTGCAAACGTGGCTTCAATACTCATCAGCCCCACACCTACCCCAGGCCTAGCATGGGAGAAGCTGAGGCCTCTAGGCTCCAAACCCTGGAAATACTATGTACTGCTAAAGATAACAGATAACAGATAACTGCCTTTTGTTTCAACAAGGGGAGGAAGATTGTTAACAAATAGGAATCATTGGAAAGGAATAAGCTTCTAGATTCTTAGGAGCTTCTAAGCTTCCAGCAGGCCCCACTTCAGACTCTTCTATTGTCACTAAAGCACATAAAATGGTAAGACAATTACTCTGCCAGTTTCCACAGAAGTCAGTGAGCCTTGCTATTAGTGTGCACACAGTGTGTGGCAACAGGTAGGTGAAAGCCTCCGTTTGTTGTTATTCTGTAGGAGAGATGGTTGCCTTTCAAAAGCTGATTGCATAGAGTTCATTTATTATTATAATGAGCTGTGTTCATCACCACAAGTGCTGATCTCATCATCCTTTGCATTTTAGTAGTAATCTCAGCCTTCTATGGAACAATAGAAGATGGCAAAAACCATACTGGCTCAAACTCATGGTCCCTTTATCCCTGCACTCTAAGTGAGACAGGTGGAGGAAGCCTATTACTAAAAAAGAATGTGGCTTTGTGTTTGAATACTAGCTCAATCCACCATCAGCTAATTGACTCTGGGAAAATTATTCCACTTCTCTTGTGCTTCATATCTTCCTCTGTAAAGTGAGTACAGTATTAACACGCCCTCCCAGGGTGGCTGTGAACACTGTCTGAAATGAGACACACACCTGGTGATATTGAACACATTTAAGGTCATTTTTAAGCAACATCCCTAAAAGTTTAGAGAAATTACCTATGCATTCTATCTTGTTCCTTAATTTCTTTAGCTAATGAATATATGTTTGTGTATATATAAATATATACAATATATATATACTCTATACACACATCTAAAGAGCATCTACTTTATTAAAAAGTGTCTTAATGGCAGAAATTCCATTTACATGGCTAAGAACCCCTCAGAAGTTAGGAAGTATTTATTCACATATGTGAAAAATCCAGTGGCAGTTTAGATGCAAGCACAGCTGTATGCAGACACTCAATACCAATACAAGCTTGTCTCTCTTTGGGTTTTCATCTTTGCTTTTCTCTGTGTGGTTAAACAAATCAACATACATGAAACACTTAGAATAGTGTTGAGATCATAATAAGCACAGTGAAAGAAAATATTTTTTCCTTTAACCTACTATATTATTCGATACTCCCACCATCCTGTGAAGCATGTACTACTATTGTCCTGCTTTTGCCAATAAAGGAACTGAGGCACAGGATGGAGAGTGGGGGGACATGTAGCTATTCAATAACCAAGCCAGTCCAGGAAGTCTGATTCTAAAGGCTTTTTTCACCCTGGCCGGTAGGGTCAGCTGGTTGGAGCACCATCCTGTAAACTGCAATGTTTTGGGTTCAATCCCTAGTTGGGGAGCCTATGAGAAGCAACCAATGTTTCTCTGTTACAGCAACACTTTTGTCTGCTCTCTCTCTCTCTTTCTCCCCATGCCCCTTCTCTCTCTCTTTCTCTCTCTCTAAAAACAGTGAAAAAATAGGTCCTCAGTGAAGATACTTTTTTAAAAAGTCTTTTCTTGACCAAGTTTCCAGCCTGTCTCCTCATTGGACTAGAATAGGAAGCTGAGCCCTGATTATGAAAGGATAGGAACATAAACCCCAAAAGGCAGATGCTTTTAAAATAAAGCAAATGGGCAAATAAGGTTGGGTTACTTGCCACTTGATGGAGTACTATCCTTTCAAACCTGTTTTTTTTTTTCATCTGAAACAGAAAATAAGTTTTTCTTTTCCTATAATACATGCATAGATCCTATTAATTATACACAAAGGCAGGAGATATACCCACTGGAAAATTCGAGAGATAGGGAAAAGTTGGATTGTGAGTCCTAGTCCTCGTTATTTTCTGTTAATGACCCTATCATCCACCCTAATCTATCTTTTGCTCCTGTCTGCCCCACTCTATGCCATGTAAGTCTGGCCTATATGGATGCAACCTCTGGGCTACCTTACCCTATGGTTTCTGATTGGGTTTGGCCAATAGTCCCTGCCCTTGTCAATTTAGGCCCCAAAGTGATGATGGATCCCATGGTGACTGGGCCCTGGGTGCTTCACTATTTCTTACTGGTTTTCATAACTCAACCCACACTTTTGCAAAGAGCCCCTGTGATTCATTCTCTTTGGTTAAAATCTTTGAGTTCCATCAGTTTCCATGTTCCCAGTGATGAGTTTTATGTCCGATCGGCATTTCTACCTCAGTGTGCTCCTTCCTGCATAAAAAACATTGAAGATTATACTTGATGACTGTGTTGGTAGAAAAATGAACAAAATCCAGGCCAGACTGTATCCATGTTTTTCTTCTGATTTTAAAAGCAATGAAAACATTCTCATGGGCTCCTGAATGTAGTGTGGATCCCAGGTACTGAACCTGCTATTGTGCATAATTGTGAAGTCCACCCTGGTTGTTTTCTGCCAGTACCCTGACAGGTGCCATCATCTCCTCTACCCACATGCCTGACAGACAAAAAAGTGGACAGAGGGGGGCAGTTATCAAGTTAAAATCATGATCTGTGGTCAGATTTCACAGAGCCTGTTCCATTTTAGTGAATGTAGTGTCCCTGTCCCTAAGTAGATGTTATTTCCAAGTCACAGCTAAGGTGACAAAATAACAATCTTGTCATGGGGGAA
Source organism: Sturnira hondurensis (assembly GCF_014824575.4). Lineage (NCBI taxonomy): Eukaryota > Metazoa > Chordata > Mammalia > Chiroptera > Phyllostomidae > Sturnira > Sturnira hondurensis. The sequence goes on from NW_028075471.1 coordinate 15,451,582, forward strand.
ATTAGAGTACCTAGTGTTGAATTAATGTCCATTAATTCACTTACTACTCACTACCTTCTAGTGGCTGAAGACACAGCAACCATACACTTCATTAATAATTCTTTCATTTAAGTAAATGTATCACTTCACAGCTGTCAAGGAGATAACATTTTTTTGCGTCTTTGGAAAGATCTCATCTTGGCTCCCAGTATTGAAAATCAAGGTTGTAATTTGTTTTGTTTTTTAAAAACAAATGAGAATTTTTAACAACAAATTCTTACTTTAATTGGCAAAGTGCTAAGTATTGATGATACTGAAGGTTATATTTAGGATTGTTTGCTCAGCCAGCTCTCAGTTTTTGACTGTCACTGGAAAGGAACCAAGATCAAAGCAGCTCTGTCCAGGCGCAGTCTGGAACGTGAAGGTTCTGGACTTTATGTAGGAAAGATTTTACAACATGAGTCTAGGTGATTTTGAGAATGTGTTTATTAAAGCTGCAAAAGTGAAACAAAGTAAGAGCTTAAGACAGAAGAGGCAAGGTCTAGCAACAGGAGCGAGTATAGACCAGGCCACCTAGACTCAGGAAAACAAGGCACAGTAATAGAAGTGAGCCATCTGGGCCACATGGATTCAGGAAAGGAAATTACAGAGGCAAAAGAAGGATTCTTAGAGACAAGTTCAGAGGGTTGGCTTAGGATGAGCTGCCAGTGCCCACTGCTCTGCTGGTTGCAAGTCTCAAGGGACCCTTAGAACTTAGGAAAAAGAGAGCAAAGATACACTTCTGAGGTGGTGCAGGTATGCTTGAGAAAGCACAGTTTGTCTTTAGTCTTGAGGGCTCTTACCTGCTTTCCAAAGGTGAAAATTTTAGGCGCGGGGGGCGAGGGGTGGTTCTGCGGAGGGTCTCAACAAAATATGCAACAGCTTTCCAGGTGTATCCTTTAATATGCTGATGCATCAAAATGAGCACATAGCAGAGTTTGGGATCAATCTCTGGTCAGCTTCACTGCTTTACTTTTATCTTGGATTTGTCTGGTTTTAAATTGGGGTTTCTTTTGTTGTTGTCTTTACTCCCCTGACTTCATTCATTCTGGGGTTTGACTAACACTAATGGCACCAATTGTATCTCTGCTATCTCCTTAACTAGGGCAATTTAAGCTGCTCTCTCTAGTTGGGGAGAAGAGGTATAGTGTCTGTAGCAGACTCTGTCCAGCAGAGTCTGCCTGTTGTGGCTGATGATGAGAATCAATGCACAGGCAACAACAATCCTGTGTGGAAAAAGGGAACAGGCACGACTACTCTCTCAAGGGGAGAGTGCCTATGGGTGCCTCGGCCACTCCATCAAGGGGGGAGCACCCCAACTCTTGCCTAGACAGGCTTTTATTTTTTTCCTGGGGTCTTACATCAAAGAAAGATGTATTATCTATCACATAGAATATTATTGTCTACATTCTAGGTACAATCAAGGAAATAAAAATAACATGCAAAGGGGGGTGGCAATGAGCTGATTAGCTCTGTCCTTGGGAGAGCTCACACAGATTTTGGATATTACCTTGAAGATAGACAATAGACACCTGTCACTTTAGAGCAGGGTTAAGGAGTTTTAGCAAGAGCAAGCCATAACAATTTGTAAGCATTTTCTAGGCCTGATTCCCATGGGAAAACTTGGTTTGAAGGTCTGGCTCCTGCCCACCACCTTGCTTCTGTAGGTTTTCCATACAGAGCTGAATCACATTTGCCAGACTTAAACAAACAGGTCCCCTATAGTGTCCTTGGTTAGGGAAGATAATATCTTGTGTCCTTGGTTGGGTAAGATAATATCTTGTGATTTGTTAGCAGGCTGTTAATTGATAGGCTTTGTTTAACTATTTTCTCTCAGTTTTCCTCATTCCACTTGCCAAGGAATTTTCTTTGCTTCTTATTATCCTGACTCATGACCATCTCATAGACCATGTGAAAAGAAACGGGCACGGTAACTTATGCTAGGAAGAAAATACAGCCAGACAGGAGTATTTCTAAGCCTAAAACAGTTACTGATTTTCTGTTGGAGGTAAGCACTTCATACCCTATGTAAATGTGTAATGAATGCCACTGAGATTCTTTCTTTGCCTTTCTCTAATCTTCAGTTCTAATGCCAGATTAGTGCCAAATTTGAATCTGTAAGCCTCTGGATCTCTCTGCATCCCCTTGACAACTGTTGGTTCTTTGACAGACTGGAGGAGTGAGGAGGTCCCACAAAGGACAGGGGAAGCTGAGAATTTGCCCTCAGCACCCTAAATATCAATCATAAAACTAGTGAACTGTGCCAACTGAATTGTCTAAGTTCATTCCAAATTACATCCTGGTAAAATTCATCTTTGTTTTCAATTACCATCCTTTGTTTTCAATCACAAATGTCAAATTTGAGGTACAACCTCACAGCTCTGTGATTTTTTTGCATTCTTCTCACTGTTATACCCATCAGATGTAATGGCCCACTTTACTGGATAGCTAGGGCAACGGGTCCTCTCTTAGGGATGAAAAATAAAGTATTTTATTCTTTAAGGAATTAAATCTGAAAAGATTGCCCCGATTCAATAAATCTGAATTTTGATGTGTTACTGAGATACTGTTTTTAAGTATATCCCCCTTTCATCCAAATTTCAGTTATAAATTCATGTTTACTTTTTATCTTTTTGTCTCCATCTTCTTATGACTATATAACATTTACCCTGAGAAGTTTATAAAGAATATTGAAGTTCATACTTGTTCTTCTTAGTAGAAATTAATCAAAATCCATCTATTCCCTTTTAGCCTGGACAATTTCATTACAACTAAACTAGGGATTATAGGATTCCTACATGTTTTCTTTTTTCCCCAACACACTACAGTTAATTGAGAAACAATGATTGAAGATGCTCTACTTTAAGGAAGATTATTTCTAATCTTTCCTTCTTGCAAAGGAAAGATGAAAACATCTTAATCCTGAAATATTTATATCTGAGACTTGAAATCTCTATTGGAGGCATGATGAATGATTGAACCAAAGACTTTATTTTAAAGTCATATGTCTTATCTTTATACTTTCCCCACAAAATGGAGGAAATAAGCCCTAAATATATTCACTGCCCCCATCCCAGGTAAACTTTTCTACCTTTATCTAATTGCAAATTCAATGTGGCATAATAAAGAATCTCAAAGATAAGGATTACCTTTTTGACAGTGACCATTTAGGTATAAGTACCAGTTATCCTTACACGGCCTTAGAATGGTTGCTTTCTTTCTTTCTTTTTTTAAAGACTTTGTTTATTTACTTTTTTAGAGAAAGGGGAAGGGAAGGAGAAAGGGAGGGAAAACATCAGTGTGTGAGAAATACATGTTCTCTCTCGCATGCCCCCATCTGGAGACCTGGCCCGCAACCCAGGCATGTGCCCTGACTGAGACTCAAACCTTGACCTTTCATTTCACAGACTGGTGCTCAATCCACTGAGCCACACCAGCCAGGGCAAAAGGAATGTTGAATACATACAGAGGGAATGAGTTTAAGCCTCTCACCCGGAGATACCTTGATCAGGGATTCAAGAAATACGAAGAATTAAAAATGATTACTAGGGAGTAATTCTGGATTTAACCAGCCTCAGACAGGTGCTATAATTAACCATTCTCTCTTTTTGTAAGTCTAGTTTGCCTACATTTCCCCCTTTAATACCATTTTAGCTGAAGTAAAATGCTCAGATCTCAAGCATACAGTTGAGTGTGCTTTGACAAATGCATTCACTCATAGAATCATCATTCCAATCAATATCCAGAACATTCCATATGTTTAATTTGTTCATGTGGCTGTTGTTTTTTTTTAAAAATGAGAATTATTACAGCCCTCTGTTACAAGGAATGAACGCCTCTCTAAACTGCAACAAGAATGAAGTGAAACCTGTGAGCCAGTGCCCTGTGGAGCCAAATGCTGTTTGAAACCAGTGCATGTCCTGGACTTTGAACACTGTAACACAGAAAGGAACTGATCCTGATGGGCCCGCAGAGGTGATGGTGTCATGGCTCGAACCTGAGGTTAGAAACACAATGATTCCCTGGGGCTGGATGCCAAATCCTGGCAGACAACAGTGCAGCCTTTCGTCTTCTGAAATAGAGAAACTGAATGAAGCAAGGCCAATTCTGGGCCAGCCTGTTGGTTGAGATTGGTTTTTTGTTTTGTTTTGTTTTTTAAAGTACCTAACTGTTCTACATAGACATTACAAGTTAAGTTATAGCAGACCTAGAAGCTGTCCTCTGTCCTTGACATCTCCTCCACACTAGCACTGTGTAGCAGGAAATTTGCTACCCACCTTTATTCCTGACCCACAAGACACTTCTCCTTAGGTGGCTTCTTGTGTGGCAGAAGTCCCACTGCATAAAAGGAGAATTACAAACATTCATCCTTACAAATTTTGAAGGGAATATAGATAAAGCCAAAGGAGTGGGAAATGCTCTTTGCTTCATTCAGTAATTGCTGCTGGGGGACCTAAATACAAAAACTAAATGAGGTGTGTGACCTGGCTGTAAAGTAAAGTAAAAAAAGCTGAGCTCAGTTGGTTGGAGAGCAGTCCTGTGTGCCAAAAGGTAGCAGGGTTGGATTACCAGTTAGGGTACGTTCAGGGGGCAACTAATCGATATTTCCCTCTCACACTGATGTTTTTGTCTCTCTCTCTCTCTCTCACTTCCCCTCTCTCTAAAATCAATTTAAAAAGAGCTGAATTATGGGGGTTGTTTGCTGGCTTGATTTTAAAACTACAAGTTCTGAACTGGCAAGTTTTATCATCAACATATTGTGGTACCACAGCTGAGTCAAGGTCCTGCAGCCAGACTGAGTTCAAGCCCCAGTTCTGCCACATATTGATGGTGGCTTTGAATAAGGCTTGCTTCTCTGTACTTCCATGTTCCCCTCTTTAAAGTAGGAGAAGCAGCAGCTCAGGGGGCAGTGAATGCTTTCAGTGAGAGCCAGATACTCATACTTCAGTCTTCACCAGCCCCACCATTTCTGTCATGAAAACAGCCAAAGACAGTACGTAATGAATGGGTATAGCTGTGTCCCAATCAAACTTTATTTATAGACACTGAAATTTGAATCTGATATGATTTTTATAAGACTATTTTTAGAGCGGTTTTAGGTTTACAACAAAATCTAGAGGAAGGTACAGAGATGTCCCATATACCCCCTGCCTTCTCCCCCACACACAACCTCCCACATTATCAAGACCATTCACCAGAATGGTACAGTTTTCACTCAAGATGAACCTATATTGACATATTATATCATCCAGAATCCATAGTTAACATTAGGGCTTTTCTTGGCATTGTACATACTACAGATTTAGACAAATGTATAATGAACAAATGGCAAGTATCAACCATTATAGTATCACACAGAGCATTTCATTCCCCTAAACATCCTCTTCGCTCTTCCTAGTTGTCTTGCCTTCCTATTCCCTGGCAACCACTGATCTTTTTACTGTCCTCACAGTTTTGCTTTTTCCAGAATTCTTGAACAATATCCTATTGTCTGGATGTACCACAGTTTATTTAACATTCACCTACTGAAGGGTATCTTGGTTCTAAGTTATTAAGAACAAAGCAGCTATAAACCCCATTGTGAAGATTCTTGGGAGCAGACAGAAGTTTTCAACTTTTCTGGGTAAATATCAAAAATCACAAGTGCACCCTGACTGGGGTGGCTCAGTTGGTTGGAGCATTGTCCCATTAACCAATGGGTCATGAGTTTAATTCCCAATCAGAGCACATGCCTAGGTTGTGTGTAGGAGAAGGCAGCCAATCAGTGTTTTTCTCTCTCTCTCTATTCTCCTCTCCTTCCTCTCTCTCTAAAAGCAATGGAAAAAATGTTCTTGGTAAGGAAAAAATACAATTGATGGATCATATGGTAAGAGTGTGTTTAGTTTTATAACAAACATCCAAACTGTCTTAAAAAGTGGCTGCACCATTTTGCATTCCTACCAGCAATGAATGAGAGCTCCTGTCACCCCACATCCTCACCAGCATTTGGTGTTGTAAGTGATCCAAGTTTTGGCAAGTGTGAAGTGGTAACAGCATTGCTGTTTTAATTTGCATTTTTCTAATGACATATGATGTAGAGCATCTTCATTTGCTTATTTGCCTTCTGTATATAGTAAACAGAAATATATAGTGAACACTGTCTCTAGATATGGGTGCAACATTGTATAGATCCCATCATTTAGGGAATGATTTTTAAAAGTCATTGCTATCCATTTGGCACCTAATCCCACAAAGAGATATATTTACAACATTAAATCAATTCCTTGATGCATGGCTATATTTTTAACTAGTAAAATATTCATCGAACGCTTTAAGAACCTAACACCAAGTGTTTTTATGACCTCGTAAAATATGGCTTCCCTCAAAAAAATCACTTTCAAATGGGAATGTCAATTCCCAAGTGGGTCTAATAAAGAGTGATCTATTGTCAAGTATCAGAGGAAATAAGAGATCATTGCACTGGAAAAGATTGCCAGAGGTGGACTGATTAAACACAAATGTGTGTGAAGAGCAATGCTATTGGTTAGGAAGGTAAGGGTGAGAAGTAGAGAGGAATCTGAGGCCAAATTTGTTTGTTTACCTAGTATGAAAAATATTCTGTTGTCTAGACAATGATTCTCAACAATGGGCAATTTGGGACTCCACCAGGCATTTGGCAATGTCTGTAGGCATTTCTGGTGTCACAGCTGAGTTGCAATGTGGGGGTTGCTAATGGCATCTAGTGAGCAGAGGCCAGAGATGCTACTAAATATCATACAATGCACAGCATAGCTCCCCCACAATAAGAAATTTTCTGACCCAAAACAGTCAATGTTGCCAAGGTTGAGAAACCTTGATCTACAGGAACCAGTTTGGCTGACCCCCCCACCTCACATCTGACTTTATTTTGCTTTTATTTTGAATTGGCTGTTACAGGCATGGCTGTTACAGGCATGGGTCAAACAACAAAACACTAAAAAGCATCCCTCCCTACATCTCTATTAAGGCTCACAATTAAATTTGAACTATCCATACACCCACTTTTCAAAGGCTTTGTGAAAGAAAAATTGCAAGATTAGTGTTCATTTAAATTACATAAATTAATTCAATTACCCTGAAGAAATCTGGGACTGGATCACAAGATTGCTGAGCAACTGATGCTAATTGGGTAATTCAACTTACTAAAGAGGTAATGTCACAAATGCTTAAAAGCTAGTCGACTGTAGCTAGCACCAAACTATCCAAGGAAGTCTGTCCTGCTGTGTATCAATTTGGATCCAATTTTACTTCTTGTTCTTCTCCCAAATGAATTTGCTCTATTTTCTTAAATAAATAAGGCCCTGTTTACACCAACACAAGATGAAAGAAGATGTGACAATGAACTTCCATCCTTTTACAAAAAATCAAAATACAAGAGAACTGATTTTTTAAAAAGCTCCTAAATTAATTTATGGAGGGTGAGAGTAATTCTTTTTCAAAGTATATTTTGTTGATTATGTTATTACAAATGTTCCATTTTTTTCTCTTTATCCCCTCCACCCTGCACACCCCTCCCTCCAGCATTTCTCCCTCCTTTAGTTCATGTCCATGGATCATACACATAAGTTCTTTGGTTTCTCTATTTTCCATACTAGCCTTAACTACCCCCTGTCTACTTTTTAACCTACCAGTTGTCCTTCTTATTGCCCATACCTCTTCATGCCCTCTCCCCCTTCTACCTCCCCACTGATAACTCTCCATGTGATCTCCATTTCTGTGATTCTGTTCATGTTCTATTTGTTTGCTTCATTTGTTTCTGTTTTTGTTTTTTAGGTTAGGCTGTTGTTAGTTCTAAGTTTGTTGTCATTTTGCTGTTCATATTTTTTACCTTATTTTTCTTAGATAAGACCTTTGAACATTTCCTATAATAAGGGCTTGTGATGATGTTCTTCAACTTGACCTGATCTGGGAAGCACTTTATCTGCCCTTCCATTCTAAATGATAGCTTTGCTGGATAGAGTAATTGTAGGTCCTTGCCTGTCATGACTTGGAATACTGCTTTTCAGCCCCTTCTTGCCTGCAAGATTTCTTTTGAGAAATCAGCTGATAGTCTTATGGAAACCCCTTTGGAGGTAACTGTCTCCTTTTCTCTTGCTACTTTAAAATTCTCTCCTTATCTTTCATCTTGGGTGATTTAATTGTGATGTGTCTTGGTGTGTTCCTCCTTAGGCCCAATATCTTTGGGACTCTCTGAGCTTCCTGAACTTCCTGAAAGTCTATTTCCTTCACCAGATTAAGGAAGTTCTCCTTCATTATGTTTTCAAATAACTTTTCAAATTCTTGCTCTTGTTCTTCTCCTTCTGGCACCCCTATGATTTAGATGTTGGAATGTTTAAAGTTGTCCCTGAGATTCCTGAGCCTCTCCTCATTTTTCTGAATTCTTGTTTCTTCATTCTATTCTGGTTGAATGTTCAGTTCTTCCTTGTGGTCCAAACTATTGATCTGAGTCCCGGTTTCCTTCCCTTCACGGTTGGTTCCCTGTACATTTTCCTTAATTTCACTTGTCATAGCCTTCACTTTTTCCTCTGTTTTGTGACCACTCTGAACTATTTCTCTGAGCATCCTGATTATCAGTGTTTTGAACTCTGCATCTGATAGGTTGGCTATCCCTTCATTGTTTATCTGTATTTTTGCTGGAGCTTTGATCTGTTCTTTCATGTGGGCCATATTTTTTTTTGTCTCAACATGTAACTGTTGCATAGTAAGGGTCAGAGTGTTAGATATTTGCCAGGTTGGGGCAACCCAGGTCGCTGCCTTGCAGTGCTGTATGTGGGGGAGGGGTCTAAGAGGGAACAATGCTGCTTGCTCAGCTCTCAGCCCACTTTCAGTCACTTCCTCCTCTACCCACAAGCAAATTGGGCTCTTCTGGTGCTGATTCCCAGTTTGTATATGGTGGGTTTATATACATTCTAGGCCCCTGTGGGTCTCTCCAGTGAACTCTCCTGTGAGGCTGGAGTTTCTCCTGCTGCCTCAACCCCCACCAGTTTTTTTCAGTCAGAGGTTTTGAGCCTTTATTTCCCCACACTGAAACCCTGGGTTTGCACAGTCTGTCTCACTCCCCATTTGTTCCTCCTGGTTTATCCACACCCAAATGTGGTACTGTCTGTTCCACCAGCTGCCTCCTCACCCACCCCAGTCCTTCAGCCGCCACCTTGCCAAGAATCCTCTGCACCCCAGCTGCCGGACTCTGCCCCTCTTACTGGTCTGGATGAATGTTTCTTCTTTAACTCCTTCGTTGTTGGACTTCCATACAGTTTGATTTTCTGGAAGCTCTAGTTGTTTTTGTGTTTAAATTTGTTGTTGTCCTTCTTTTGGTTGTGCAAGAAGGCAAAGTGAATCTACCTATGCCTCCACTTTGGCTAAAAGTCCTATTATTTGAAATTTTTCAGATAATACTAACTCCCTTTAATTTTATCTTATTTTTATGCATGAACATACTAGCACACCTAATATTTCTATATTTTGTGGTTTGTTTAATCTTGAGATGACCATTTTTGTAACCGTATTTTCTATATATTCTATAAATTTATTTTTTAAATGTCAATTTACTCACGTTCATTCAATCCTCTTGTCTATTTGCCTTGATTTCTTTTGTTATCTGAAGAACTTTTCAATTTAGACATTTTCAGCTTTAAAAAATTCTGGTTACTTATTATTCGTGCTCTATTTGTTATACTGAAAAAAAGAAGACCCCATATTTTTATTTTATTTTGTAGACGAGCTTCATATAACACAGTTGCAGACCCACTGCTACTTTAATGACTAACTGCTGAGTGATAGGTTTCCTGACTTGCAGTGTATTTAGCAAAAGCAACAACATACAGCTAATCTGATAGTAATAGGAATGGAAGTTAATATTGGCCTGAAGCTAAACTGCTCATAGTACACATCCAGCCTGAATAATTGATAGTCAGAGGGGCTCATATACGTCCCTAAAGAAGTCTTATCATTGCTACCTGCACAAGTCAACTGAACCCCATTCTTCAGAGAATTCTACCCAGATTTTACCAGGGTCCTGTCTTAGTCACTTGCATAGCAGTGACAGTGCCTCTCTCTGAGCTTCCACAGGCCCCTCTTCTTTTTGTAGTGAATGACTCCTAAAGCATGGTGGTAAAGGACACATCCGAGTTTTAATCTCAGATCAAGTCTACCAGCTATGACCTTGGGCAAGGGGTTGGACCCCTGGGGCCATCTTTTGGGAAAACCTACCTTGAGGGATTGCTGTACAGGTCAAAGAACAATACCTGGCACATTGTAGAATTCAAAAAGAAGTGCTGGCACTCCAAAAAAGGAATAGAAAACATGCTACATTGTGTCACTGGTTTGGGGGCCAGATCTCACTCTGATCTCCCAGCCTGGAGTTGGGATATTGGTACCAGTTGCAAAGTAACTCTTCACTTTACTCTCAGCTCCTTTCCCTGTTACTTTACCCATCATTTATAGTCGACAATTAATACCGAGAGGCTTTGCTTTACTGAAACAATGCTCCCAAAAGCTTTTCCACATCTTCTACAGCTTATTTTATTTTCTTTTTTTATTAAATTTGGTTTTATTTATGTATTTATTTTTATTTTTAATATATCTTATTGATTATGCCATTACAGTTCCCATTTCCTCCCCCCTTTCATTTTCTTTTTATCTGAACACCTGGAACACATTTAGACAGAGTAGGAGTTATTTGTTATATATATTTTATTTCTTATGTAGCTACTTTGTTCTAGAAATACATGAAAATACAGAGGAGGAAAAGAAAATACTTGAAGAAAACCATAGTATTTATCAGTGCAGACCTATGCTATGAGCACACCTCTATACTCCCTCACACACACACACACACACACACATACACACACACACACATACATATTTTGTATGCACACATACACAGAGAGAACATTTTTATGTTAGGATATATATATATATATGTATATATATGTATGTATGCACATATATTTATATAACATATTGTGGGTGCAACTTTGCCTGCAAAATCCCCTCGTCTGCCATGGATGAAAGTGAAACTACCCTACATGATCTGCTTGGGGAGGAGAGGTGGCCAATCTCTCAGAGGCGAGAGGCCAGGAGCCCCTTCCTCAATGGCTTTTATTGACTTGTAATACACAGGAATACAGGTAGTAAGGATCAAACAATAGATGACATTTCAAAGAAATCTGAGGGCTTAGTCTGAGTCAGTGTCTGTCAGGTAAGGGGGTTGCAGAAACTTTGGGAGACATACTCATTTCCTGCTCAGGCCTTTATCATATGAATGAAAGCACTCTTAACAAAGCAGGCTTCACAGTACTTTTAGGAATTCTTTCCAATGCCCAATCACCCCGGATCCTGCTCTAGTCAGGCAAGGGGCCACACCGCCTCCCTCATCGTAGGTTTTCAGGTTTCAGTGGATTAGAGCCAGGAAACGCTTCTCCCAGTTGGAAATGGGGACTCAGGCTATGTCAGAATAGCCGGGGGGCAAGGGTCCATCACTCCCTCTTTGTTGCAGTCCCCCGAGTCCTTCCATGATGTCCTCCCAAGTGATCATGTCTGGCTTAGGTTGCCACCCCTCTGAGGTGTCTCATCTGTCTCGGACTAACTGACCAAGCATTGGGGGCTGGGAAGAAGCAGAAGCAGCGTTTGCTACCAGAGACAAGCTTTGTCTCCTTAGTGGCTCGCATTCTGGAGGTTGCTCACTCATCCTTAGCCATGGGGGGCAGTTACAACTCCTGAAACCAGGCAGAGCAGTTGTATATAAATATTATGTATAAATGCATATTTCTGGGTAACCTGTTGATTATTAACAGTATTTAACAGAACTTCTCTATTACCATAAAAATATCTATGTTAATATTTTTAGTGCCTTCTGATAATTTCACTGAGCTCACTTCATATTGTTGGGCAGTTAGACTGTTTCAAACTACTTAATATTATTTATAAAAACAATCCCATCGTCTTGAATATACTTGCACATGCATCTTTGTGCATCTGCCAATGACTTTCTTAGGATAATTTCCTAGATACAGCACTGCTGGACCCCAGGGCATGCACATTTTTAGAGATTTCATGATATACTGATGAATTTTCACCCAGAAATGTGGCCCTTTTTATCTAAGCCTTTTGCAGATATGCAAGCATCTAATTTCCCCACAGTCACACACTAGATATGTGAGTTGGCAGAGGGCTTTTAAGAGAGAGGTGTGGAGTAGTTTTTGCACAGAAACATTGAGTAAAGAGGACTTATTGGTTGATCTGTATTTCATATATTGAAGCAATTCTAAGTAATGTGGTTAGTAAGACCAGTTGTAACACTGATACTTGTGACACAGATCGTGGATGAATAGAATGTATAACCAACAGTGGAGAGCTGGACCATGCACTGGGAGTTATTGTTCTGCTTGAATAGACACAATAAAAGAATATTGGCAAACATTATTTAGACAGACTAGGTGGCTGTCACCTCTCAAACTGGGTCAAGTAAAAAAAACTGCTAAAGGATGCAAACTAGGTTAAGTAGAAAAGATTAATTAAAAGGTAACATATGCAGTTGGACACAGTGCCTGGGTAATTGTTTCTTCCATTAAGACAAGTATGCAATGTATATTCCAGAGGTCTAGAAAAAAAACGAACTTGTGTGACAAAGATGAGGCATTTTTATCTAAAGCTGAAGTGCATTTACCATATCCCCATTTTAGGTATTTTAAAGACTGAGTGCATGATGGGACATTTTGAAATTATCTACAAACTCTGAGTGGCTATCCTGATCAGTACACTTAGGTTGTTTGTAACTGCATGAAAAAGTGACATTGTAAAAAACCCACATTTTTATCAGGTAAGTTTCAAGTCTACACAAAAGTAGAGTGAGCAGTACAATAACCATCCATGTCTCCATCACCACCCTACAATGATCCACCTCTTACTATATAACAGCTGTGTCCAGAAAAAGAAATATGGCCCACATGAAAGAACGGATCAAAGCTCCAGAAAAAGAAGCAATGAGGAGACAGCCAACCTATCAGATGCAGAGTTCGAAACACTGGTAATCAGGATGCTCAGAGAAATGGTTGAGTACACTCACAAAATAGAGAAAAAAGTGAAGGCTATGACAAGTGAAATTAAGGAAAATGTACAGGGAACCAACCGTGAAGGGAAGGACACCAGTTCTCAAATCAACAGTCTGGACCACAAGGAAGAACTGAACATTCAACCAGAACAGAATGAAGAAAAAAGAATTCAGGAAAATGAGGAGAGGCTTAGGAATGAATCTCAGGGACAACTTTAAACATTCCAACATCCAAATCAGAGGCGTCAGAAGGAGAACGAGAGCAAGAACTTGAAAAGTTACTTGAAAAATAATAATAAAGGAGAACTTCCTTAATCTGGTGAAGGAAATAAACTTCCAGAAAGTTTGGGAAGCTTAGAGAGCCCCAAAGATATTGGGCCTAAGGAGGAACACACCAAGACACATCACAATTAAATTACCCAAGATTAAAGATAAGGAATCTTAAAGCAGCAACAGAAAAGGAATGAGTTACCTCCAAAGGAGTTCCCATAAGACTATCAGCTGATTTCTCAAAATAAACCTTGCAGGCAAGAAGGGGCTGGAAAGTAGTATTTCAAGTCATGACAAGTAAGGACTTGCATCCAAGATTGCTCTATCCAGCAAAGCTATCATTTTTTCAATTTAATTCTTGTTCAAGTACAGTTTTCTGTCTTATATTCCCAGCCCTGCCCCCCCAGTTCTCCCCACCTCCCTCCCATTTCTGCCCCCCACCTTAATTATTGTCCATGTGTCCTTTATACTTGTTTATGAGAGTCCATCCCCTTTTCCCCTGTGATTCTCTCCCCTCTCCCCTCTGGTCCCTGGAAGGGAAGATAAAGTGCTTCCCAGATCAGGTCAGGTTGAAGGAGTTCATCATCACAAGCCTTTATTATAGGAAATGTTCAAAGGTCTTATCTAAGAAAAATAAGATAAAAAATATCAACAGCAAAATGACAACAAACTTACAACTAACAACAACCTAACCTAAAAACAAAAACAAAAATAAAAACAGAAGCAAACTAAGCAAATAAGTAGAACAGGAAAAGATTCACAAAAATGGAGATCACATGGAGGGTTATCAGCGGGGTGGGGGCAGGGGACAATGGGGGAAAAGGTACAGGGAATAAGAAGCATAAATGGTAGGTGCAGAATAGACAGGGGCAAGGTTGAGAATTATATGGGAAATAGAGAAGCCAAAGAAGTTATAGGTATGAACCACGGACATGAACTAAAGTGGGAGAATGATGGTGGGAGGGAGGGTACAGGGTGATGGGCAGTAAAGAGGAGAAAAATGGGACAACTGTAACAGCATAAGTAATAAAATATTTTTTTAAATTTGAAATATTAAAGTACTAAAATGTCTTATGTTATATACACTTCAGAATGAATATATATCTAGTAGTCTTCATTTTTCATTGTTCCCCATAATCTGAAGCTAGCATGAAGGACTGTTCCATAGCTGATCAATAAAACACAGTTTGCATCAAATGACCAGTGAGTCAATGATTTTTAAATCCATCTTCTCTTGTGGATTGCTAACTTCAAAGATTTTCATTACAAATATTAAGCAAGTAATGACTGATTTCTTTTATAGCATTAAGAAATGTTTTCTTCGAAGCACCAATTAAAAGGTCATGGAGGCCCAGATTTTTCCTCAGGCTGATAGTTAAAACATGCAGAATAGGTTATTTTTCTGACCATGAGGAACACATGGAGGGGATTTGAAGTAACTCTCCTTTCTGGGAAAATTCCATTGAAAGGCCTAATATTCTGCAGTGTATTAATGAAGCTGTTCTCTATTTTCAAACAATGGGCAAACAATTAAGACCCAATCCTGAGAACAAACTGGTGTTGCTGTTATTTTGTGATGATGTTTAAAATGACCAGTGCTGCAGCAATGGGGCATTATTTAACAGGACAGAAAATAATCATTTACACCCAGCAATCCAGCAAAGAGATCTCAGAGACAAAAAATGTATATGGCAGCTGCTGTTCCTACAATAGAGCTGACATTTTATGATGAAAGCAATTAGACCTAAATAGCTGAAATCTAAACATGTTTTGTGCCGTGTTCAGAAGCCACCCAAAATGCATGCCAATGTTCCAGACACTCCCCATGAAGCCAGTGACCTGTGCACTTTCTCACCTGGTTTCAGAACACTTATGCAAGAAGAGATGGGTGCCAATCTTCGACGAGGTCAGACTTGAGAATGAATGAAATTAAGCAACCACATAAGTACAAGTAAAACTATACATCTAGTGTAGGAAAATAATTTACATTACTTTGATCTTTCCACTAAACTCAAAGTCAAGTCCAAGAGTGCCCTAACCGCCTGTGTGTCCTAAATGATCAGGAGCTTTATTGCTCAGCAAATTTGCATCACAATGTAGACAGAACAATATCATTTCCCCTGTGCATTGTTATGGAAAATCAGGATGAAAGTCTGGTGGCATTCTATAGGTAGCCAATGAGAATAAACTATTTCTTCGTTCCTGATAATCATATAAAATCAGAGAACTTTTCCTATACTTTTGTGAATCATAATTATGTTTACCAACATCTTTCCTGAGGAACACTCTTTAGAATTCTACTTCTCATATATAGGAGACCATTCTGTGTGGCATGGGCCCAGCTCACACTCAGAAAGGCCAGTGGAGAGTGAGTCCAATGCACAGGACCCACACCTACCGATAGGTTCTCCCATGGGGAATCAGGCCTGCATCGTACCTAAGCTGCTTTGTGACTTGCTTTTGCTAAAACTCCCTCACCCTGAACTGAGGCATCAAGTGCTTAGTGTAACTTCCCGAAGTCAGTGCTAAACCTCCCAAGTATGGAGCGTAACTAGTTCAACCACTTTCCCCTTGGTCTGCAACATCCTTCTCTTTGAAATAATTAGCAACATCTTTCCTTTGTTTCCTGTAAAAGGTAACCACCTAAAATGAACCTGTGCATAGTAAATGAGGACCATCATGTAATGTGCCCAGAAAAGCAATAAAAGCTTGTCAAGGCAAGGGTCAAAGCACTCTCACCTTGAGAGAGTGACTGTGCCATCCTTTTTCTTCCACAGGACTCAGTAGTCCATGTGAATTTGTCTCGAGTCTCATCCATAATGTCACAGACCCCATGGGCCGTGGTCCATGTCACTCATGCCTCCCATCCTTTCTCCCCTGACTGCAAAGTTATTTTGCTTGATCTTTTAGATAACTCTGTCATTCAGTCCTGCTTCTCCCCCCCCCAAAGAAATGTCTATATGGCCATATTGATGCAATAAAATGATAGGTTTAAAGAATAATTCATTTTACTATCAAGATCTTGGCACGCCAATCCCCAAAAGATATTTTACACTGTTGGTTCTAAAGCACATGTTTTTTCATTGACCAGCACACCAAGTGCTTGATGGAATAATTCATTGTTCCCATTGACATCACCATTGCACAAACCTTGGGCTCTGTGCAGCATTTTGCAGGGTGATAAGTAACATTGCTGCTCTTTCTATGGTGTGTAAAATGGAGGGAGAGGTCAGGTCCAGGAACTTGCTGAAGAAGGGGATGGAGGGAGAATGGGGTGAAGGTCAGGGGCAGGATTAAGACCAGCCACGACTGTGGTGCATGTCAGACACTCACAATTAAAAATATGCATGAGTACGTGTCTTAGCATGAGTGCAACACAACACCGCCTTCATAGTATTTTATTTTATGGCTTGGGAAAGATTTTGTTAATTTTTTTTAACTTAAAAGCTGCTTGCTACTATCTAATTCAACCAGAAACTCAAGTCCTCTGTCTCAGAAAAAAAAGAAGGCAAAAGAAGACACCAAAAAGATACCCAGATCCAAGCCACTGGGCACTGTCCTTAGTGCAGGTCATAGACATATTCCCAAGTTCCACTCTGCCCTGAGGGTGTTGTCATCAGCCTTGTATCTGCAGGGTCGGCTAAAGCCAAACCCTTCTGACCAGGGGAAGGCTTGCTAAAGGCCTGAGACCCTCAGAGCAGACTCATCAGGAGTCCTGGGTACTATTAAGAGCCAAACTGACACATTGCTCAATCCTGACAAGAGTTACCATCCACAGCAGCCTTAATGTGTGAGGCACTTCCCATTCACGCAAGAACCTTCTGTGTTCACAGGCCTGTCATTGAGACCAGTGTCTGATTTCTAGGCCATGACCTCAGCATCACAGACCCCTCAGTGAGGAGCATCAGTAATAACACCTGCCCTAAAAGTGCCCCTCCCCTCCTCCAACAGCAATTTATTCATTTCTTTTTTCACAAAAACCAGCTTTGGTTTGCTCCCTCCTAGAAGTCATTTTCCTATGTACAGTTGGAAACTTTGGGCTATAGCAGGATATCTGTAAGTCCCTGCCCAGCCCAGAACACTCAGCAAATGAATGAACCCCCTCAACCCTAAGGATCAAGAGCACAGATATTTTGTAAAAAGGCTTTAGAACCACCCTCCCATCAGAGCCACATGACTACCTTCCATGACTGAACTGTGATTTTATATGTGTACATGTATTTGCACATATCCACATGCAACTTGCCATGTACTCACAGACTTAATGAGCAGAACACAGGTTAGATATTGGTCCAAATTCTGCATTTATCAGCGGAGAATACTGAGATTGGGAGAGGGAGACTTGCACAGGCATTTCCACTGGTGAGGTGCTCAGGTGATGCTGACACACACACTCAGTGGGAAGCAAATTTCAAGCCCCTCAGCCTCCAGCCTCCACACCTTCAGGCTGGGCCAGCTAGTCTTCCACGGGCTTCTCTTGAGGTCTCCTCTCTCTTAAACTGTCTGCCCATTGCTGAACACGCTTTCTGGAGTTGCAGACCTGGATGGCCCTGCCCTTGGGACATTTCAGTTAAGTTGTTACCTACACAAAGGCTTCTCCAATGTTAACAGGCAGGGGACCCTGGCTTCCTAAGTGTCTGTGTCTCCTTCTTCTCCCCCACCTTCTCTCTTTCCTACTCCTGGATGCCCTTCTTCCCTGCTTATCAAGGCCTCACTGTGTGCAAGTATCAAGTGGTATCTTACGTTTCCCCTGGAGCAAACTTGCCCCACTCCTCTGTGCTGTCTGGAGCATTTCCTTTGGTTACAGGCTGTTCCTTCTCTTCAGGACACCAACCTCAGTTCATCCTCATACACCCTCACCTGTGTGGTTATCCGGTTAACATAGTCTCCCTGTCCCCACACCACTGCCTTCCCAGCAAAGTGCCTTGCACATAAAAGACCAAATAAATGCTCATAACCCTGAGCCTGGGCCCCCATTTACAGATGAGAAAATCAAAGCTCTGTGAGGGTAAGTGACTTGGTTAGTAAGCCGTGGCACAGGGCTTGTTTGAGGCCAGAGCTGGGAAGCGTTACCACCCTACTGTCAGTGTCTGGTCATGGCTGCACAGGGCTCCTCCCGTTTTTGTAAGGCTCTGTGTCCCTGCACTTGGCCTTACCCTCCAGAGGATGTGGGCATATCTCAGGAAGTCCCTGTAGGTAAACTAACATTATTCACAGGCTACCACAGGCTCTCTTCCACAGGACAGCCTTAGGACAGCAAAGTCCAAGACTGTCTCCAATGTCTTCTCGCCCTGGAACAGGATGCAGTCAACCAGGAAACAACTCACCAAGATGTTTCTGCAGGATTTCCACTGATAGGTGCTGTCATCTCCCATCAAGAAAACAGACTTTTAAAGGCTATTATTGGAAAGGAGAGAAGGAATTTTTGGAGGGGAAGAAAGACAAAGAAAGGAGGGATATAACATCTTGCCCAGCTGTCACCCCTTTTCACTAGTTTAAAAGCAAAGTCAGGAGAATTCCACCAAGATGGAGGCATAGGTGGAAACACTGTACCTTCTCCCACAACCAAGTTTGAATACAACAAAGGTTTGGAGAACAAAGACACAGCAAAAAACAGAAAACTGAATTATACAGAAGTCCGACAACCACTAACCTTTCAACGGGGATGGTAAGAGGGGAGGAGCCAGCAGCAAGCAGGGTCGGGCAGGACAGATCCCCCGACCTAGGCGCGCAGGCAGCCCGGAACCAGAAGGCGGTGGCACACTCGAATGCAGTGGGACAAAAACGCTCAGGCCCGGTAACAGTGGCAGCTGCAGCACCTGTGGGCGGGAGGCGGCAGAACGGACACCACACTTCCTCGTTGACCCCGCCCCCACATACAACGTCACAACCCAGCGACTGAGTTGCCCTGCTCTAGTGAACACCTTAGGGCTCCGATCCTGCTATGGAACAGGCACCAACAGCCCGAAAGATGGCGCAAGAAGAACTCAAAGTCCCAGAGCCAATAACTCTCAGCGACCGAGAAATTGCCAGCCTCTCAGAAGCACAATTCAAAACACTGTTTATCAGGATGCTCACAGAACTGGTTGATTATAGTCACAAATTAGAGGAACATATGAAGGCTAAACTAATTGAAATGAAGGGAGATACACAGGAAACCAATAGTGATGGAAAGGAAACTGTGACTCAAATCAATGGAATGGACCAGAAGGCAGAACAAAAATTCCAACCAGAAAGGAATGAAGAAGTGAGAATTCAAAAAAATGAGGAGAGGCTTAGGGACCTCCAGGACATCTTTAAACGTTCCAACATCCGGATTATAGGGGTACCAGAGGGGGAAAGAAACAGCCACGAATGGAAAACGTATTTGAACAAATAATAAAGGAGAACTTCCCCAGTCTGGCAAAGGACAGACTTCCAGGAAATCCAGGAAGCTCAGAGAGTGCCAAAGAAGTTGGACCCAAGAAGGAACACACCAAGGCACATCATAATTACATTAGCCAAGACTAAAATGAAGGAGAGAATCCTAGAAGCAGCAAGGGATAAGGGGACAGTCACCTACAAAGGAGTACCCATCAGACTGTCAGCGGATTTCTCAAAAGAGACCTTACAGGCAAGAAGGGGCTGGAAAGAAGTATTCCAAGTCATGAAATCCAAAGACCTACAGCCAAGATTGCTTTATCCAGCAAAACTTTCATTTAGAATGGAAGGACAGATAAAGTGCTTCTCAGATAAGGTCAAGTTCAAGGAGTTCATCATCACCAAGCCCTTATTATATGAAATGCTAAAGGGACTTATATAAGAAAAAGAAGATGAAAAATATGAACAGTGAAAGGACAGCAAACACACAGTTATTAACAACCACACCTAAAACAAAAGCAAACCAAGAGGACAGCTAGATCAGGAGTGGAACCATAGAAATGAAGAACACATGGAGGGTTAGAAACAGGGGGGTGGGAGGAGGAGAAGGGGGGAGAAGGCACAGAAAATAGCATAGATGGTAGGTAGAAAATAGATAAGGGGGAGGGCGAGAATAGTAGGGGAAATATAGAATCTAAAGAACTTGAGACACGTGGTTATAAACTAGGGGGGAGAATGGTGGGGGAGGGAGTGTGTGGGTGGAGGGGAATGAAGGGGGGAATAGAACAACTGTAATGGTATAATCAGTAAAATATATTTTAAAAAAAGCAAAGTCACAGAAGAATAGGTACCTTTTCCTGCACGTCCCCTTTGTTCTCTGTCCCCCAGATTCACTACTTACACCAAGTAGCAGCCACCATAAAACTCTTCTCAGTGGGATGTGATTTGAATCGCAAAAGCAAGACTACCCCAAAGTATGTAATCCAGTAAAAGTAGATGTGATAGTGTTACAAAGCAGTTTCTGAAAAGTGAGGTATTTGCATAGAGATTCCCCACAGACAGAACCAAAATGCCATCTCTGCTCCCTGCTCCATTAGGGAACAGTACCATGAGGGTCTCTGTCCTCACATGTCCCTGCTAATTTTACAGAAAAATAGCTCTAGTGACATTTTTTTGAAACTGGAGGAGAGAAATTCCTGGTCCCCAGTTCCACAACATGAACCATAAACACTTCAGAAAGCAAATTGTGTAAATTCTCTCCTGGGGTGTTGCTGAATATTTTGCTTTAGAAAAAAAAAGATCCATAGACAAAGACATTTCTCTAAAGGACTTAACATTTTCTATCAGTGCAGAATCGTTCTTGCTGTGAATCAGTGATTTCTTGCTTTCCTCACCATTTTCCACCTGCCTTGAGGGTTGCAACAGTATGTATTTGTCTCCTGAGATCTGCTATCTCCCCTCCCCTTAACTGGGTTTCAAATGTCTGTGCAGGCTTCTCGCTGCCTTGCCTGAGGTCTGTTCAGTATGTGTCTAGGGCTTCCCTCACTC
This sequence comes from Sturnira hondurensis, assembly GCF_014824575.4. Classification (NCBI taxonomy): domain Eukaryota; kingdom Metazoa; phylum Chordata; class Mammalia; order Chiroptera; family Phyllostomidae; genus Sturnira; species Sturnira hondurensis. Next base: position 15,472,850 of record NW_028075471.1, read on the forward strand.
TACTCCTGCTGCTGGCTTTGTTTGCATGCCTGTACCACTGCAGGCTTCCCTCCTGGGACTTGCAACATTCACCTCTAACTCCCTCTACTGCTTGCTGATTCTTCATCCAATTGCTTCATAACAAACAGGCCTGATTTCTCTGGCACCTTATTTAACACACAGCCCAGGTTAGATTTCCACCCAACACAGTCAGCATTTCAACAGAATTGTGTCCTTGCAATTTATTTTCCTGATTTTTCTGGAAAATACAATTACTTTTCACCTCCCTGCTGATTCTCTGGATGGCATTAAACTTTGGGTAAGATCTGGTGTCAGCCCTTACATCTCCATGGAGTGATGTGGAGAAAATCACACCTGCAGTATGGGTGTGGCTGTCTTGGTTAGGTTCTTTCAGGCTGCAAGGAAGAGAATCCAGTTCATGACCTGAATGTACACATGGTTTCATGGATAACTGAACAGGACTCATAGTCTCTGATGTGAGAGAAGCAGAGGAGCTCAGTCTTGGAACCAGGGACTTCAGCATTCTCCTTGCATCCCAATCCCAATGTCTCTGCAGAAGGGATCTGGGTGGGTACTTTATTTACCTTTTATCTAGCAGCCTCCTGATTGGATAGACCAGGTAGCACAGTTGGCTCAGCTCACAAACAGGATGGCCAGAAGATGACCAGAGCATCTTCTCAGGAAAAGCACTGCCTGGTTCCTTTATCCCCAGAAGGGGTCTGTGGCCATAACAGACCCACAATGCTTGTGGCAGCCTGCCTGGAGGGGATTCTTGCAATACTGACTCTCATGCTCCTTCAGACAAAGATCCAGTTGCCCAACAAGTTAGGAAACAGCCCATATTTCACCTTCCATTTTAGAGATTCACAGTCATATATACAAAAGGTGCAGAGAAACCCCATAATAAACAAATCTGTTTGACTTGGCTTAAGGCAGCATTGTCAGGTATTTGTGTGACATTAACTGATACCTAGTGGAAAATACTTTGACAAGTGCTGACTTAGACATCATGAACTGCCTAGGCCATGAGCTTTGTCGTTGTCTACTAAACCAGTAGCTCCCAGTTCCTGCGGATCAGAACCACCACGGGACATTCAACTAAATAGAGTCGGCTGACTGTAACCCCGGGGATTCCGATTTATTTGGTCTGGGGAGAGGCCTAGGAATCAGAATTTAAATGCTCCTCAAGTTACTATATAGTTTCAAATAATAATAGTCCTATATGTCATTGTGTATATAATAAAAGCATTTCTTGAACATATACTATGTGTCAGGCACTAAGCCAGTGTAACTTCATTTTTTAAAATGTTATCCTTAAATCTATCCTGCCAACCAGATAGTACTATCACCAACTTAAAAGTAGGAAAACTGAAGCTGCATGAGGCTAGGCAATAAGTCCATGATCACACAGCTTATGTGTTGCAAGGCGGAGAAGCCAGGGCCTTTTGACTTCTACACGTGAATTCAGTACACACAACATGTTCCTCCTAGGAAATTTCCTCCTTTGGTCTGGAAGTTCTTGTTACTGGTGGGCAGTCAACAAACCACTGTGCAATGGAAAATTGCCATGAAGGACCTCCAAGGCCCCTTTCAGCAAAAACATTTTAAAATTCTGCAACTCAAGGTTGTGAAGAAAAAATACTACCACACAATTTGAGAACTGTATTAGGTCACACCCATGTAAAAACTCGATATTAACCCTCCTTTGTTTATGTTTAAAAGCACTTCTTAATTAACACTGCACAATTTGGGGTGTCTAATCCTCAGTGAACTCCTTCCTGTACTTACAGTTTTGTTCTGCTCAAGCTAAATAATAACAGCCATTGCATATGCAATAACCTACAAAACCAATACAAGAATGAAATTGGTTCCTAAAAATAGTTGAAGAACTAATGTGCTATCTATACGTCCTAAAATACAGCTCCCATCCCAAGAAAATGTCTTTGCACATCAATGAAAATGCATTCCACTGAAGAGCTGCTTTCAATTAAGAATCGGGGTCAAATCTTGTTTGCACAAGGTGTTCAGATCTTACACAGGATTCAGGTATTGGCTGCAGCTAGGAAATTCCACACACGAATGAGAAAATTTCTGTGATAATTTTCCTACTTTCTCGCAAGTCAAGAATGAAAAAATCTATCACACATAAAAGCAAGGCCATGTACTCCTGTTGTTGAGCTCCCTGGAATCTGCAATGGGATTGGTACACCAGGTTTCAGACCACAAAAGCCATTTGGAAGGGCTTGACTGCCACCTGTTGGTCGAATGAGCATTACATCCCAAAGCAAGGGCCCACACAACCTATGCACTGCCCTGAGCCGCCATTTTTACCGCAGGAATGCTTAACTCCTTTGACTTGCCCTGATAAGCTAAAATAGAAGAAACGTGTTAAAATGTCTGGCAATAGCATTGGTTGGGAACAGGTTATTCTAAGTAACTGGTTTGCCAACTTGAGCTCATTTGCTTATGTGTAGCTAACTTCAAAAAAGCAAGTATTCATTGACTGTTTTGAAGAAAATTATTTGTAATGCCAAGAGGGGGCCTAACTACAGAGCTGCTTCCTCTATTCCCTATTTCCCCAACTAACTTCTCTTTTTCTTCTCCTTCCCTTCCTTCCCACATCACCTGTAAACTTTTTGTTAACTTTAAATTCCTTTACAAAGAAATCCCAATCTCCACTCCATCTGTTTCTTACTAGCTGTATTGCTTTGGGAAAGTCTCTTAACCTCTCTGCTTTGTTTAAACATCCTAAACATCCTTTGTAAAGAATGAATTCTACATTTTTAAAGATGAGGGCAACCAATAATAACATGGAAGAGAGAACATGTGGCCACAAAGCCGGGTCTAATCCTCTGCAATATAAATTACATGGCATCGTCTGTAAAACAAATACATCCTAACTCCAGTGAAGACTTTAGGTCTAACTTTCAGTTGGCAGACACTAGACTAGAAAGGAGATGCAACAAGTTGAATGGCACCACCCTTCCCCTCTAGTGTGTGCTGCAGGGGGGCACCAGGATCCCCTCCATCCCTGAGTGCAGAGGATGTTGGCTGATGATGGCTCTTCCAAAGGAATCACCCTCAGCTAAAGGTGATTACCTGCCCCATATTACAGCCCTCCGAGGGGATGCCTGTATTAGATCATTCATTGATATGATAACTCCCGCCTTATTTGGGGATCCCACTGAAGGACCACCTCACTCTACATCTCCCCTGCTGAGGCCTCACCTGCCACTGTATGCCAATTCAATTTCTCCCTTTGCTCAAGCCTGGGCCCCTTACTAACTCACAGGTTGGTTAGTTGTGATCATAAGCACCTCTCCCAATAAATGAACTGCGTACAAATCTCCATCCCAGAGACTGTTTTCCAGAGAACATTCCTCTGCAGTATATTCCCAACAAAACAGCTAGAGGGCCCTGTTCAAAGTCAGTCAGATTATTACTCCTTTGTTGAGATTCCATCAAGGGTTCCCATCTCGTCAGAATGAAAGCCTTGGCATGGGTACCCCACACCCACTACCTCCTGTACCTCATCTTCTACTCCTTGGTCCTTAATCATTCCAGCTGCACTGGCTTCCTTGCTGTTCCTCAAACACACTAGGCATACCCCTGCCTCAGGGCCTTTGCTGGTTCTCTTCTGTCTCCCTGGAATGTGCTTTGCCCAGTCATCTGCATTGCTTCCTTCCTCACCAACTTCAAATCTTATCTCGAATGTTGCCTTGGTGAGGACTTCCCTGAACCTCTAACTCCACCTTACCCCAGAGCTCACACCCTTTGCTCCTAGCGAGTGAGTTTCCTCAGTGGTTGGTTTCAGGATCTCACACAGAGTGCATTTACTTACTGATGTTATTTATTATCAGTCTCCTCTCCCAGAATGCAAGCTCCATGAGCACGAGAACTGTCCTTCCTGCTCTTTTCACTGCTGTGTCCCCATAACCAAGAACAGTAGCCGGCACATAGTTGCTCCACAATCAATCTGTATTTAGTGAGCATGTGAGTGAATAAATGTGAGAAAGGAAGACTATAGGTGGGCACTCGAAACACCTGTGATCTTTAGGAAAGTGCCTTGAACAGCATCTGCTTGTCTTCAATAGAAAAATGGGAACAATTCTGTCATTTTTGTAAGGATTATGCAATACATTTGTGAAAGCATCATATAATAAACTGCTAAATAAAAGTAGGAGATGTAATTTTTATTTAACCTAAATTCTTTATCAGTGAGCTACTTAATTGTTATAATCTATAGCTACCAGATTCCCAATAAGTAAACATTCAGACACAGAAAACCTTGAAAATGTCTGGTATTCAAATAAGATATAAAGATTTATTATAAAGGCATACACCAAATGTACAAACTATGAAAAACATCTTTTAAAGACTTAATGAAAAGAGCAGGCTTTACATTGTAAATTTTATAACATTTGAAGACTTCTTTTGCTACCATAAAATTCTGATAAAAATTAATTCCATAAAAGTGTCAAATATACTTTGTTTATATAAAACATATTCTCTCTTTAAATGCAAAATATCATGTCTATTACTAGCAAGTAAATAGAATCACATTTCCACACACTTCTCAAAATGAGGTAAGAAAATAAGCTTTTCAGCTGTTTACATCTCTCACTGAAAGTACAATGCCATTTTGACCATTCCTTTCATGTGCACACTTTCCCACCATCTACTCAGTATTCTGCACAAAGAGCAGTAGCAATACCACTAATTTAAAATTCATGTTGTCCCTGTTTTTTTCACAATTTCAAGATCCAAATCAAAGCTATTGCTATCCTGATTGACTATATAGTTTTTGCAAATATTTTAACAAATATTCCTAAACTCCAGAAGATTATTCATAATCCTTTAAAGCAAGGGCAGCAAACTTGTTCTGTGAAGGTCCAGATAATAACTATTATAGGTTTTTCAGGTCACTTCTCTGTTACACATTCTCCTTTAAAAAAACACACAACCTCTAAAATGTAAAAAAAAAAAAAAAAATTCTTAGCTCTGCTGTAATCTGCTAGTTTTTAAAAGACTTAAAAAAAATAGAAATCCCTGGTCTCTGAATTAGACTAGTCAAGTGTTAAAATGTAAACATCTTTTTGCAGTGAAATAAATCATGATTTTTGACTGCAAAATAGAAAGCTGATATAAACAGTAAGAAATGAACCCCATTCAAAGAGTGGGCTACATTTCAGGAATTCAATAAATGGCACTTCCTTATGGCTTTTATTTTGAAATGGATAATGCACATGTCCTCTGGGAAACATTCTTCTTACATAGCTAATGTAAAGTCTGCAAAAATACTGGCATGCCTCTATGTGAAAGAGGTGGGCGCATGCACAGGCAATTCAGCAGCAAGTGCACACAGTGGAGGCCATGGTTTGACATGGAAGTGCTCTCCACAGCTAAGGAGCCAGTGCAAACCAACTAAAAGGTACACAGAACAGTCCTAAAGAATATTCTAATTTGTTTTTATCATATGTAGTGCATTGGGGGAAAACTGATTTGCATACGAAATATGTGAATACATATGAATATACAGCATGATTCATTCAGGCTCTTGATCCTATCACCAGCCTTCAACTGAAAATATACAGCAGAAGATTCGGTGGGAGCTAACTTGGATTCTGAAAGAGTAAAAATGATCTGTTTATAGCACTGTTTGATCCATTACTTGATCCTATAGCTTGGTACTGAGAATCAAAACTGTGCGTGCTGCATGTCCTCCTTTCCTACCATAAACAGTGCTATGAATAAATTATGGCAAATAGAAGCTGTTATGAGCTTACTTAGACACATCATAAACAAGTTGAAAATCCCTGGAATGAACAATCCCATGTTATTCTACAAAAACATTTACAACTTCTAAAGCTAAGAAAGTTGGCTACGTAAGAGGAAAGCTCAATTACTCAGCAAGACCATGCCCAATTTTTGAGCTACAAAAGTAAGTTTTCAGTGGAAAAAGAATATCTTGACAAATAGCGATGACACAAAAATCACAGGATGCAGCAAAAAACCCACAAGCAATCTCCTGAAGGCATGTTTTGGTACAGAGCAGATCATCTGAGGGCTAAGAAACACTAGTTGTTTCACTGACTAAACTGGGAGTGGGTGGCAGAGCTCAGATGCCCCCATCCTGCAGACAGACTCAGCACATTCACAACTCATCATGTTTTTTCTTAAATGGCCACTTTGGGTGTTGCAATACGTAGTCTGCAGCCTGAAGGACAAGGTACATAAATTCTTCTACATCAAAAGAGTAGTTGGTAAACTTTGGATGTTCCCCCAGAGTTGGGTGGTGACCCTGCAAAAACAAAGCAAAGCACACATCCGTAAGTCACTGACAACATGTTTTTCTATACAAGAAAACTTTCACTTTGGCCAATGTAACTATTTTAATTCATGCTCTACCTCAGAGGTCAGCACATTTTATTTTGGTCAAGTCCAGATAACACATTTTCAGCTGTGGACCGTACAGTCTCTGACACGGTTACTCTGCCATTGACAGGCACAAGCAGCCAGAGCTAACAACACACAGACAGAGGAGCATGACTGTGTCCCAGTAAACCTTAGTTATAAAAGCAGGTGGTGGGCCAGAGTGGGCCTGCTGGTATATAGTTTGCTGATCCCTCCTATGTATAATTTAATAGACCATTCTAGGCCCAAATTTCATGAAGCTGTTTTTTTCTTTATAACATTGTTTATGGCATGAACGAGGAATATAATGGGTTTACACAAACATGACAATTGTACATCAGCATCTTTACAATATTAAAGGAGTCATATACAAGTCCACAGGCATTATATGTGGGGCAATGCCAGGTGGACACCTTACCCACCGAGGAGTTGTCTGTTGTTTCTCAGGGCTCGGTCAAGTGTGACAAGGCTGGGTGTCCATCCTTGGGCCTCTCATCTAACAGACAGCAGGTCTATGGGGACCCCTTGGGGCCACTCCTTATCGGAATCTGAGTCCCAGGTATGCCTACATCCAGGTCTCATCAGTAGGATAGTGTTGGGAACCACCCTGTCTGGTTTCAGGAGATGTAGCCCCCCACAGCTAAGGCTGAATAGAAAAGCCTTAGGGACATAAGCTGCTAAGGAGACAAAAACCTATCCCCTCTCTCATATACCCTTGCTTGGCCTGGGCAGATGACTGGTTAGCCAATAGAGTAAGATTCCTCAAGGGAGGAACAACCTAAGCCAGGCACAGTTGTGAAGCAACCATCAGGGAAGGACTCAGGGGACTTTAGAGAAGGGGTGAAAAAACTTCACCCCTCGGCTTTGTTATGGCCTGAGTCTTCACCCTATCTGTAAAAACTCTCCTAATGTTTGGCTGCCTTGCGTTCTCCACCTGACTCAGACCTGAAACAATGCCTCTGCGGGGGCGGGGGTGCAGCCCTGTGCTGCAACAGGTGGTTTCTGGGGGTAATCAGGCCAGAGAAAGAATGCATTAAATCCTGGGAAACTTGCTTTGCTAAGAATGCTCTCAAGCTCAACATACTAAATGTTCAGGGTCCAAGCACAAAATGAGTTTGTTTCCCCAGGTTTTATACCCAACTGACATCACTCTGTGTATCAGACCCTGACTCAAAAGGACCCTCAGATCCCAGAAATATTATTTGTAAACCATATCTCCTTTCTTTAATATGTATTCCTACACAAGCTAAACTCAATAAAAGCCCAAGGAAAAAGCTGCTCAGGGCTCTTCCCCTCTGAGATTAGCCAGTCTTTTCTCCCCAAGCAGATCTTGTCTTGGCAGTCTTATTTCATCCGAAACACTGGGGGACACTGTGGGGCAGGGTCCCCCTCAGGCTACTATAACAATGAGCCTTGTCCCATAAAGCAAAAGCAAAATGTCACTGGTTCTACTCCTGGCCCGGACATATGCCTGGGTGGCAGGCATATCCCCAGTTGGGATGCATACAAGAGGCAACCAATTGATATTTCTCTGCCTCCTTTTCACGTTCTCCACAGATAAATAAATAAAAACCTTTTTAAAAATTTAGGACAACTTACGGCCAAGATGGAGGCATATGTAGACACACCGTGCCTCCTCGCACAACCAAAATAAGGACAACAAAAATTTAGAAACAAGAAAACAACCAGTACTGAAAGAAAATTGAACTGTATGGAAGTGTGACAACCAAGGAGTTAAAATAGACTCATTCATCCAGACTGGTATGAGGGGCAGAGACAGGCAGTCAGGCAGCTGGGCAGGGAGGGGTCGCTGCAAAAACAGCAGTGCCCAACGGACCCCGGGCATGCAGGCAGCAGCGCACAGACCCCGGGCACGGGTGGCAGTGCATGAGCCCACCGAGGTGGCAGACTGTGGATGGGCGCGGCATGCAAGGCCGCTGGCATACCAGGTGATCCCACATTTGCACCCAAATAAACCAAATAACCCAGGCGAAACTGGGAAGTGAGACAGACCACACAACCCAGGGTCCCAGTGCAGGGAAATAAAGACTCAAACCACGGATTGAAAACACCTGTAGGGGTTGAGGTTCCGGGAGGGACTCCCGGACTCACAGGAGAATTCGTTGGAGAGATCCACAAGGTCCTAGAACATACACAAGCCCACCCACATGGGAATCAGCACCAGAAGGACCCAGTTTGCTTGGAGGAAGCGGCAGAAGGGTCTGAAATTCAACAAAGATCAGAGCAAGTGCCACTGTTCCCTCTAGGACCCCTCCCCCACAAAGAGCATCATAACGCAGCAATCTGGGTTGCCCTGCCCTGGTGGACACCTAAGCCTCTGCCCCTCACTATGTAATAGGTATGTCAAGACAAAAAAAATGACCCAAATGAAAGAACAGATCAAAGCTCCAGAAATAAATACAACTAGGCGACAAAGAGGTAGGCAACCTATCAGATGCACAGTTAAAAGCACTGGTGATCAGGATGCTCACAGAATTGGTTTAATTTGGTTGCAAATTAGATGAAAAAATGAAGATTACACTAAGTGAAATAAAGGAAAATGCACAGGGAACCAATAGTGATGGGAAGAAAACTGGGACTCAAATCAGTGGAGTGAAACAGAGGAAAGAAACAACCAAACAGAAAAGAATGAAGAAACAAGAATTTAAAAAATGAGGAGAGGCTTAGGAACCTCCAGGACATCTTTAAACATTCCAACATCTGAATTACAGGGGTGCCAGAAGGGGAAGAGGAACAGCAACAAGTGGAAAACGTATTTGAACAAATAATATTCCAAGTCATGAAAAGCAAGGACCTACATCCGAGATTGCTCTATCCAGCAAAGCTTTCATTTAGAATGGAAGGGCAGATAAAGTGCTTCTCAGATAAGGTCAGGTTAAAGGAGTTCATCATCACCAAGCGCTTATTATATGAAATGTTAAAGGGACTTATCTAAGAAAAAGATGATTAAAAACATGTATAGTAAAATGACAGCAAAGTCACAGTTATTAACAACCACACCTAAAACAAAAGCAAAAACAAACTAAGCAACAACTAGAACAGGAACAGAAAGACAGAAATGAAGATCACATGGAGGGTTATCAACAGGGGAGTGAGAGGGGGAGAGAGGGGGAAAAGGTACACAGAATAAGTAGCATAGACAGTAGGTAGAAAACCGACAGGGGGAGGGCAAGACTAGTATGGGAAATGTAAACGCTAAAGAACTTATAAGTATGACACATGGACATGAACTAAAAGGGGGGAAATGTGCGTGGGAGAGGGTATGTAGGGTGGAGGGGAGTGAAGGGGGGAAATGGGACAACTGTAATGGCATAATCAATAAAATATATTTTTAAAAAATTTAGTGTGCATATTAGTGTGGGAACATGGGTACCCAAAAGATGTTGCTGACAATTGGGCCTTCACTGTGGGGCCCCTTCCTGAGGTAAGGATGCCGTGTGGCCCTGTGGCTGGTCTGGATGGGGAGAGACTTCTCCAGTGGTCCATACGTGAGGACACACAAAACGGACTGGAAACCCTTGGACATTAGTAGGTCAGGTGACCCACCAAGTGTAGCCTGTGCCCCAGGTGGCAGTAAAGGTGAGGTAGTTCCACAGCCACCATCCCCCGATCAACCACCCTCCCCCCAGCAGCCCTACTCCCTGGGGATGCTGCTTCAACTTCTGCAGCACTGCTCTCCCCATACCCCTAGAGAGGGACCAGACCTCTCTAAGCCCCACTCGATGGGCATCTGGGCTGGGGTGTCCAGCAGCTCTCCCACCCTGGGGGTGGACGTGCTGCACGTCTGACTGAGAATGGAGCACCAGATAAAAAAAATGTCGGTCCTTGTCTGACTCTCTGGCTTGTGCAGTTACAGTTACTTCTGGTTTAAATACTGTAAAATAAGCCATCTCTGATGCATGGAGACCCACTAGAGTCTGCTGTGTATAGAGAAAAGTAAAGAGCTCCTCTGTGGTGGGCCGGGGAGGCTCTGCTGACCTGGCCGTTGCCTGCGCCAGGGCCTTGGAGGACACTGCCTGAGGCTGGCGGGCCCAGCGGCTGGGAAACTGGTGGTAGAGTTCCCACCAAGGCATCTTTGGGTCACTGCAACAGTCCTTCAGTAAAGCATGCCACCAGCACCCCACATTCCACTGCATAATGCCTGGGGCCCTGGGGCACCCTCGACTGTCCTCGGACCCTGCAGCACCACTCTCGGCCCATGAAGGCCACTAAGCAGGTACAGGCAGAACTGTCTCCAGGTCCCTGGGCTGTCCCCAGAGCCCAGGGGCCTCACCTGGGCACTGACACAGGGCCCAGGCTGGGGATTCTGGCTTTATTGGGACAGCAGTGGGTGTGGTCTGCAGTAGCCACTCCTCTGAGCCAAGCACTACCATTTCAACTGGGAGGAGGCCACGCCAGCCCCACAGGAGGGAGCCAGCTGAAGCCCCTTTGAAAAGAATCTCCAAGATGACAAGGTCCGGGTTCCAGCCAGTGCTGCCAGGACGGCACAGACGTCGCTGGTCTCTGGGAAGAGCTCCTCACTAGGGAGGGTGACCCTCTCGCCCAGGTGCAGCCGCGCTGTCACTCAAGCACCACCACTCACAGCTGGTAGCAGTGTGCCTCCTCTGACAGCAGGCTGACGGCCTTGAAGTTACCACAAGCAGCAGTTTTCAGTCTGAAGAGAGCCCAGGAGACGGGAAAATCTCCCCATTCTGGTCAGTGAAACTGTTGCTTAAACTGTCCTGAACACTGGGCTCAGTGCCAGTAAAGAGGCAGCTCATTCTGGAGTCAGGGTACAGGGTGAGCAAGGCCAGGAAGCTGCTGGGCCTCAGGCTGTCCACGTGCACAGGCTCCTTGGACTTGGTGAGTTGGGCTGGCAGTGGGATCCCCCCAGCAGCCAGGGGAGACACAGGTGACCAGGTGGGAGACAACTGCAACAAGCTTCTTCCTTCCTCAGTGAGACACTGCCTTGGGCTCAAAGCGAGTTCTCATAGGCTACTCCTTGCAGTGAGGCATCCAGGCTTCCACCACTGCCTGCTGCCCGGATTATAATAGGAGCCCCAGGCTTTACACTTTGACCAGAACTTCCTGTGCTCCCTGTAATCAACCCACCAAGGCTGGACAATGAGCCTTTCCCAACACCACGTGGAGAGAAAGCAGAGCAGATCAGGCTCAGGCAAACCCTGCACTCCCCACTCCCCCCACCCCCCCCCTTTGCTTGCTGCTGCACTGTCTGGTCATTCTGGCCTCCTCCTGGAGTTACTTTCTGGCCCCAAAACCCTCCTCCACCCCTCAAGAGATTAATTTCCCCCTTCTTCCAATTTGCAAATATGAGATGGAACAATTCACTATTCCACAGAACAATTTATTCTCGGATTGAAGTTTATAACAGTTTTTCATAACTAGACACTTAAAGCTCATCAAAAAGCAAAACCAAGGTGAGTTTTGGCATTCAAGTTTACCTTGTCTTGAGGAAAGACTTTGTTCTGTCTTTGCCAAGTGATATAATGTATGCCTCTGAGCCTGGCCAGGTCCAGGTAGCAACGCTCATCTCCACAGTTGTACCTAAGGGGACCAAAGGCATCCACCCATGAGCCCGCAGTTTTTGCCCAATCCACCTTCCAAACAGGTTCTTACAAAAGACTGTGTAAACAGTAAATAAGTCTAAGAGAGATTATAGGGTGGGGCAAAAGCGGGTTTACAGTTGTACATAAAACAGTTTATTCTTATATTATTATTTTAATTACTATATTATTTTCCATACAAACATCAATAAACCTTCTTTTGCCCAACCCGATATTTTTATAATATTCTCATAACTAGATCACCTTGACTTTATGAAACAGTATAGATTGGAGACTGATCTTTATCAATGGAGCTGACTATGAATTTTATATGTTCTCATAACACCTGTCTTTGCACGTGTGGACTTGGAGTAGGTAACACTTCCAAAGGCCAGAGGGCTAGTGAATCAGAAACTAAACCCAGGCCTGCGGAATTCCAAGGTCTAGACGTTCTCGATTACCTTCCTTTATTTCCTCCTTCCTTCCTTTGTTCTCTCTCTCCCTCTCTACCTCTAAGAGAAATAAGGACTTGAGACAGAATTCACAATTATCTGGCTATTTCTCTAACATGTGTATTTTTAAAATATTTTTTGCAGGGTGTGGAAGTTCATGACAATGTTTTTCTAAATAGTTGCCAATTTAAATAGTGAGTCAAGTCATTTTTAAAATGGAACCATAAAATCAAGATATTTGGACGCAAGGTGGGGAACCTGGTAACGAGTGGTGTGTCAGAACTAAAGAGGAGGCACAGTGTAGAACTATTAAGGGTAAGAAGGCCACGTCTCCATAACCAGCCACCGAGGTGGGGGAGCCTTCAGGACAATCACTGGCACCCTGACACCTCAGTTCCCACGTGTGAATCAGCGAACACTGGGTGAAGTGGTCAGCTTGTTTTGGAGCTCTGTTCTCCGTGAGACACACAGGTTCTCAAACTCTCACTTTTTAAAAATTGTGGTAGAAAATATAAAATGTATCATTGTAACCATTTCTAGTACAGAGTTCAGTAGTGGTAAGTATATTTACATTGCTGTGTAACCCAATCTCTAGAACTTTTCATCCTGCAACCTTAAACTCTGCCCCCATCAAACACTAACCACCCCTCTGCCCCCAGTTCCTGGCAACCACCATTCCACTTCCTGTCTCTGTGAATGTGACCTTTCCGGGAACCTTCTGTAAGTGAAGTCACACAGCATTTGTCCTTTTGTGACTGGCTTATTTCGCTTCACATAATGCCCTCAATGTGCAGCCATGTAGTACCATGGGATGGTATTCCATTGTGTGTATAGACCACATTTTGTTTATCCAATCACCCCTTGACGGTCATTTGGGTTGCTTCCACATCTTGATGTTGTGAACACGGATGTGCAACAAACAGCTTCTCTTTTAACAGTAATTACAGCAAGTGCAGGAGACACTCAGGTTAAGAGGCACACAGGAGGGAACCCCAAGTAAGAAATCACAGAGTCCCATCTTCTGCTGAGTTACAGGAAGAAGAGGAAGGTTTCTTTGCTATGTGAAATGCAGACTTCACATTTTTAGCTTTAGTTCTTTTTTTTCTTTCCAGATGCCTACATGCTGAGGCTTCCCTACAATGACTAAATATTTAGTCTTTTGATTCTCTTAGTGAAAGACTCAGCATGCATGAAAAGACCTTTATGAGGTTGCTGCCCCAATGCAAAACTGCTCCAAAACACTTACAGTTCAAATACAGCAGCCCAGTCTGGTAGGAAAAGTAAATGGGTAAGACCAGCTCCGTGCATTCCAATAAATATATCTGTGTTGTGGGTGATCCTTAGCTGATCCAAAAATCCAAGTTCCCTGTGTACATAAAGAACAACAAAAGACAGATGGGGAAAAAAAGACAAAGCACTAAGTTGAGTTGAGCTCATGACTCATAGTTGAGCTCATGACTCATGAGTGTCTTTCCCAATTGAAATCAAATTCACCATATTTTTTTGCCATTTCAAGCCTACTCCAGTATTTAATAACTAATGACTCGATAATTTAACATTTTTTTCTAAGTAAACTCTCTTTTTTAAAAACCTAAATGTATTTAACTTAGAAGAAAACTTTCATAGCCATCTTAGATGAAAAACCATTAACATATGACATAAACAAAACTATAAAAATTCAAATCTAGGTAAATACTATTGCAAGGCAAAGAGCTCTAAGCCTGATGCCTGCTTTCTCTTTATGAAAAATTGAAACTAACAAGGATTTAAAAGATGTTATGGTATACTTGCACTAAACTGGAAAATATTTCCTTAAGATGATAAAGTGGTTTTTTTAAATAGGAAATTAATTCCTCCTTGTATGAGTTGACTTATTCAATTCCCTCTGAATAACTAAAATTATCTTGATAAAACCAAGTAGTTTCTTGCCTTTACAACAGACTAAGCCACAATTTTATGCATGCTAAGACTGTAAAAGTGCTCGTTGAATTCAAGACACTAAAAGATGTGAAACTTTGAACTAAAATCAGTGCCAAAAAAGTTCACCAAAGTGAGTCTGGGAAGAAACACTGGAATGAGGATAACACAAACATGATGGAATTAGACCTCCAAGTCCCACTTACCCAAACTAAAGAAAAATAAATAATCAAGATTATTCTGAACCTAAGAAGGGAAAGTGAATTTCCTCTTAATCAGCTCCTTCTCTTTAAAGACCTGCCTCTCACAATACAACAAAAACCCCACACCCACACAAAGAAAGGGAGACAATGATACCGTGTGTCTCACATGAGGTACACATGCATCAGTTTCCCTAGGAGTGCCATTGATGCAAGAAAAACATAGGATGTCATCCAGATGAATAAATGCAGAGAATCACCAGTTATGGAAAATGTCTATGGCTTGGGCATCACCAATATCCATGTGATTACATTACTAACATGATCCTCAAATTGGGAAGGTCTAAATTTATTGTCATTTTCCTTCATCTGAGAAATCCAGTCAATAGCAGAGCCTCAGGGGCACACGCCCTCTCCTCCGTTCTGTCAGCCGGATGCCTGGCCACTTCTTGTATGCTATGTTTCTTCATGTGACAATGAGGGTGGTCACCAGGGCACAGAAAATTCATACAACAAGAATAACTTTGCCAACCTCACAGGACTGTTGGAAGAGTGAGATGAGATAAAGCAAAGCATAATAATAAGTCTCAATAAAGGGTCGCTGTTCTTTATAATTGTTACTTATTTTTATTCAGTGTCTAGAGTCCTCAAGAAAAGAGCCATACCAGCCCTATGACTGCATTCCTACTTCAAAGCCTGTGAGCAGCTCACGGTAGAACCCCAATAAAGATTTGTGTGAAAGAATGAATGTGTGATGAGTGAGATGCAACACTGAGAAGTTTAAACCTGTCTACATTAGATACACTGATGCTGGTAAATGTACACTTGTTCTTTTTTACCACAGAAACTGTTCACGAGTTTGGAAAACAAGATAATAATTGTGGGTGGACGAGGGTGGGAGAGGAAGCTTTCACCTTTCCTTTGGACCTTTTCCATGTAGCTTGACTTTCCATCCAGGAACACACACTGCCTTTGTGGCATTACTGTTTTTGCATCAAGAGGTTAGCTAGACAGTGACAGGCATATTCTGTCTTGTGAAGCTTTTTACTTGTATCAGAATTTTAATAGCAGTGTAAATGCTTTATAAGATTTCTAAAACTTTCATATTGTTCTATGACTCTAAAATTATTTACATATAACTAATTTTAGGTCAAAAGTTGAAGCCCGGCAATTAATAGGGTAAATTAGGTCTACGGCATTTTTTTAAAATTCAGAATTAGTTGCCAACATAAAAATTCAGACATTTCAAATGAAAATATGGATTCACCATTCCTCTTGAAAAATGAGATGGTAAACAACAGTAGGCCCCCAACAGCCAAAGAGCAACTATGCCTGTGCCCTGACCTGCCCCCTTCATTCACTGCTGGTGTCTGCTTGTCCCTTCCAGGTCTAAAGCACCAACAACTCCAGTTTGAAAAACCCTTTCTATCTTCCATTAACTCATCCAGAAAAAAAGGTGACAGCTTCTGCCCAAGGGTGCATACTTACTTGTACTTGTAATCGACAATCTGGACTTCAAATGTAGATACCGTTTTCAGTGCATTTACAAGCTGAGAAAATAATAGAAACATTTAAAATTTCTTTCCCTTCTCTTCAGTTTTACTTTTCTTTGAGTCCTCACATTTCTTATTTCTCATATAAAGTATTTCCCACATATTAAATATCCCTCAGGTCTATTGCTCTACTAACCCTTAACTGAGTTCAAATGTTGGCTCTACCACTTTGGACACACTGCCTGCCAAAAACTGTACTGCACTGGAATGTCATGAGGCTGAGAGGAGAAAGTTCAGGGGAGCAAAGTGCTCTGGACGGAGGCTCACTAAATGTTAGCTATTATTATTACCATTTGCTAGTTATTCCCTCAAGTTTCAACATGTAATTTCCTGAGCACTTTGTTCCAGACATGATGTTAAGAATTTTTTTTCCATCCATTATCTCATTTCAAATAAACCACAAGCACCTTGGGCCTCATCCTCTAAAAATATTAAATTCTTGGCAGGAAAACATTTTCAATATTTCTATACAGAAAAACAATTATTTTTTTAGCATATAGAAAGTGAAAAAGCAAATTAATCTATTATTAAAATCATAGCCATGGCTCTCACGTCCTTCAGAATTGGGCCGTCTTAACCCAACACTGTGGCTCCTGCTCTTCAGAAACATATGCACCGTGTCCCGCACCTGTGTCCTGTGCTTGTGTCCTGCGTCTGTGGCATACAGAATGCACAACTTTGATGGCTACAAAAGCATCGCTGACTGTAGCTGGCATTTTTTAAGGGTTAGGTCACTTAATCTTCATAAAAATCCTACCAAGGAAGTATTACTATTATGTGCATTTCGTAAGTGATACACCAGAAGCTTAGAGAGGTTGAGTAATATTTCTCCTACAGAGAAGTACTGTAATTCCAAAGGGATTGGAACTGCAAAGCCCCTACAGGTCCTTTCCTAACAAAGCCCAGAACCGAAGTTTCAACCTTGGAATGCCACTCATGACTAACACTGTGAACCCTTAACTGACCTCCATGGAACCGTTCAAAGGATCAGATGTGACTGGTACCTGAAGACCAGGACCTTTCAGAAGTGAAGGTTCATTTTCCAGGAAGATCCAGTGCTGAAAACCCTTAAAATCCCACCCCAAACCTGGAGCCTTCCCTCCCATCTCTTCACCTTTCTTTTTCTCCAAAGTAGATGTCACAGTACTGGCTCCTGTGTGTGTTAGGCAACATCCCTGGCTCAGTGACAATTTGGGCACCAGAAAGCGGGAGGCCTTGTGACCACTGCTGAAAGCCCTGGAGCCAACGTGGATGGGCCCTGAAAATGACTGGAATAGCCACTTACAGGCTTTGTCAGCTTGTGGCAAGCTCCAGCCCCTCTGGGCTACTTTCTACTTTTCACTTTTGGGTAAGAAACAGTGGCTGAGCCACCTCTTTGTCTAAAGCCTCATCTGGACTGTGGAGTAGAGCCTCACCCTGGGAGGCTGTGTCAGGCACAGTCCCAGGTCTTGGATGTCTGTCTGGAAGAGTTCTCAATCAACTGCACTGTCCTGTTTTATAAAGTTTGTGGAGATTTAAGGTTGTGTGTGCTGCCCTCTTCAGCCTTCCCTGAAGGAGGTGCCCACAGCAGCTGTTGGCATCCAGTCCCAGCCCTGAGCTACCACGGAAGCTCAGTCACAGGGTCCCAGCTGCAGAGCTCAGCCTGGTACAGTCGTGTGTGTGTGTGTGTGTGTCATGCCCACTCCCCCACCCCCTCCAAGGGCACTGAACTCAGTCCCAAGCTCTCAGTCAGTTCCAACAGGAGCCCCATATTAATTATTTTGAAAGTGAAAAGTCCTTAACCCTTAATGTAAGTTACCAACATGTTTGATATCTTTTATTGTCACTTTGGATAAATGGGTAATTTAATATTGTTTCATAGTGATATAGAATTTTTTTGGTCAAGTATGTTTTACAAAATTCCCAGAGCTCAGGTTTTAAAAGAAGACATTTTCTTAACCTGGAATTGGATTTGGGTTATTCCCCTGTAATGCCTCAAAGATTTGTTCTCTCTCTCCCTATAAAAATGTTTTAAACTAATTTGGCCTATTTAATATATTAAAATTAGATGGAAAGATTGGTCAAGTAAAGAAATCATTCTAGTTGCTATCTTACAATGTTAAATATTATTGCAATAAGCCCTGGCTGATGTAGCTCAGTGGATTGAGCGTGGGCCTGTGAACCAGACAATCGCGGTTCGATTCCCAGTCAGGGCACATTCCTGGGTTGCAGGCCAGTTCCCAGCAAGGGCCAGTTCCCAGCAGGAGATGCACAAGAAGCAACCATACATTGATGTTTCTCTTCCTCTCTCCTTTCCTTCCCCTCTAAAGATAAATAAATAAAATATTTTTAAAAAATATTATTGCAATATGTGTTTAAGTTTCATTGTCAACTGAATACTGAAGGCATGACTCAGAGGAAAGCCTGCCAGGTAAGAGACATGACAGAAAGTAGAGCACTTGGACAGCACCAGCCTGGGCATCGGCTGAGGCTGGGGTGTTGCCAAGGCCAGCCCCAGGGCCAAGCCCAGGCCGTGGGCTCCAAGCTCCATGCGGACATGAGAGGGGCAAAAAGGCCCAAGGCAACCCCCTGGGATCCACCAAGCCATGCCTTCCCTGGCCCAGTGGAAGTGGACACCTGGTAATGGGACTTAATTAAGGGGCCCAAAGAAGGGCCCAAGAAGCACCCATGCACCTTTCTTGACAGAGGTTTTGAGGCTCACGACATGGCATGACACAACAAGCTGCAGAGCTCACCTCAATACTTACCAGCATACAATCAAGATCCAGTAAGGCGCCTGCTCAAGAAAACAAACAACCATGGGCAAACCCCAGGAGCCCGCTGACTAAAAGGGCTGTCCCCTTTAGGGCCACAACATTGTACATATTTAAATAAGAGAATCACTGGAGATGAGAATGTCCTAATCACAGGAAAGGATGGGGAAGGAAGTACCCACAAATAAACCCACCAGATGCCACAGCCGGTTAGTAATGACGAGGAATGGCAGGGTCCTGGGCAGCCTCAAGATTCTTTCGTTTCAAACAACGAACCCTGGGTGACAATGGCTGTGGGACAGAGATTCATAGACTTTCTAATTGATACTGAAGCTACATGTTCTATTCTAAATATCCAACAAGGCCCCTCTCCCCCAAAACCATAGCTATTACAGTTGTTGGGGGGAAGACACCCCCATGGACCTTTCCTTCAGCCATTCAAATGTCATGTAGGGTAAACACTTTTTTAAAAGATTTTATTTGTTTATTTTTAGAGAGAGAGGAAGGGAAGGAGAGAAATAGCAATGTGCAGTTGCCTCTCCCATGCCCCGTACTAAGGACTTGTCCTGCAACCAGGCACGTGCCCTGACTGGGAATCAAACCAGCGACCCTTTGGTTCACAGGCTGGCAATAATCCACTGAGCCATACCAGCCAGGGCAGAAAATGCATTTAAAACACAACTTTCTATATATGCCTGAATGCCCTATTCCCTTGTTGGGATGAGATCCACCAACGAAATTAAATGCCCATCAGATTTTCTCACCAGAAAAAAATCAATATTAATGTCCTACCAGATCAAGCCTGTGCCCTCCAAGCTGTGCTATTACAACTGGAAGACATGTCTCAACCAGAAATCCCTAAATAAATTCTACTTCTACAAAAGGTAAGAAAAATGTTTGGGCTGACAGTGGCCAGGAAGAGCCAAGCCGATGACCCAGTAATAGTAAAACTTCATCCAGGTACTAAAACTCCAAGTTTGAAAAATACCCTTTGGAGAGACCTGCAAAAGAAGGTATAAAGCCTCAGATAGCACCCTTTCTTTTATCTTTTATTTTTTAGAGAGGGGTAGAAGGGAGGGAAAAAGAGAGGGAGAAAAACATCAGTCAGTTGCCTCTTGCACACACCCAACCAGAATCAAACTGGCGACCTTTCACTTTATGGGATGACACCGTACCAACTGAGCCACACTGGTCAGTGCAGATCACCACCTTTCTTAAATGCCAAGTAATCTGACCATGTCACTCCCCACATAACACTCTAAGACTGCCAGTGCAAAAACACCCAGCACTAGGAATAATAGTCTTGTACAGGACTTGAGAGCCAAACTATAGAGAATATATATATGGTGGCACCAAATCCTTTTACTTTGCTTACAACATGATCTGAAGACCTCTGCTGGTTTATAGTTCTGGACTAAAAACGATGCCTTTTATTGTATACCCCTGAGTCCTGTTTGCCTTTGAATGGGACAATCCAGAAACTAATGGGAAACAATAATATTGCAGGATGGCACTTCCACAAGGTATAGCTAAGGAAAGACAGAAAAGATGCAAGGTGCTCAGAAATTACATGCCTCATGGACGCCTCAGTGTACAGGAAATACTGAAGAGAGGAGTACGTCAAGAAACCAACTTAACTTGGGATAAGGTTCTATCAGCTGCCCTGCTTAAGGTAAGAGTAGTCCCCTGCAAGCAAGCTCCATTGACCCTGCATGAAATGTTATATGGGAGACCCTTCCTTAAAAATATTGTAAAAAAATTACATGCTATAAATGTGTGCTGTCTCTAGGTGCTGCTTTATCTGGCCCTCAAGACTTGGAAAAATCAACACCAATGGTTAGCTACTACTTAATTAGAACAGAGTCTGTGAAGTCTCTCTTAATTACTTTTCAAAAGAAACAGGACAACAGACCCCACCTGGCCAAGAAGAAAAGACACAGACAGCTAGAAAGAAGTCTGCTTCCTCTCAAGAGCCTGCACCAAGCCTGTATAGATCTGAATTATCTATCCTAACTTGCTCTTATTTGGGTTTTAACCATGTTTTCCTTTCCTGGTTATGATATTTGCTTATACGGGCCTAGTAGTCTAAGCATATTTCTTATGCTTTCTTCACTCTTCCTGACTTACTGTCCCCTTATCAGCAGGAAGTGGCTTGGGGAACCTATGTTCCCCAAGTCTGAGGAATGAAGAACAAAAAGGGGAATTTGTAAACTGGTCCTATTCTGTTTCTAACAAGTCCTGGAACGATGACCCAGCAAGTGGCAGTTCTTGATATATTTTTGTAATATAAATCTTACTGTTGTGACATCTTTCAGACATGTTGTTGTACACATGCTGATCTTAGTCATGTTAAATATAATTTATGAGTTGATGCTATTGAAATCAGTTTGAGAGTCTAATAAGTGGTTCGTTTGGTACCTTTCAATAAAAATCTAATAAATAAACTGGGCATAACCTTTTCTAAAGGATAATCATTTCAAATTGAAACATTTACTGCAATGTGAAAAAATAAAGCACACCTGTTACAGAAAGTGAATATGATGACATTAAAAATACAGAGAAAAACTAACCTCATTTTGGTTTAGTATTTTCCGGTATTCTGTGCTTCGTGCAAGAATGGTGACTCTAATTTTCCCATCCTGCAATCAAAGGGAAAAGGCAAAATGATGCTGTATGCGCCTGGACAGATGAATGAACACCCAAACCTAAAGTGGGATTTTCACAAAGAAATGAAACACAACAAGAGTACTTTAAGAAACTTTTTTTTTTAAAGCATGATTCCTTCCTTCACAGTTCTCTTAGAGAATAAAAAAAAATACATTTACTTTAGCCACAGGAGCCAAAACTTGTTCACTACACTTGTGTTTGGATGGTTAAGTAGATTTTTTTGAGAAGATGTTGTGTGACTCACATGGGGATTTGGTGGTGGGGGGGAGGTATGACAAAGGAAAAAAGTAAGGGGAAAAAAGCACATTCTTCCACTATCTCTAGTTTATCTTTCATACAGGTGGTAGACATTTGATTTCAGATCACTCCAGTTCAGAAGTTGTTAATACAGAAAACACTGTCTTCTGAGTATTTCTTTTTCTAAAAAGGTGGTATTAATTTTTATTCAGGGTAGAAAGTCAAGCTCACCTTGGAACCTGTAATGCAGTATGTCCTCTCTTAACATCATCTCATAAGTTCTGTGACTTTAAGCAAAATAATGTGTAATGAAACTAGTGTAAGTATAACCTAATTAAGTTAAGTTCCTAGGGCATCTTGCCAAGGTTATAATGAAATGACATTGAGTAAAACAACATTATTTGACCTGCTGTGTATTCATTACCTTGGGTCCCTCTTGTGTGATGTTCAGTCTGTGTAGTACATGCTGGGAAAATGCCCTGAATAATCCAGTATTTTGACAGCCAGATATCTATAATAAAAGTAACAGTTCATATTACAGTGAATATTTATGTGTTACTATTTCAGAAGTTAGCTACATAAGTTATGTTAAAACACATCAAGAATAAATTTTATAAATGTGAAAGTTTACAACAGATAACATTCTTACCAGAGGGGTATTATAAAACAGCCCATATCTCATCCGGGGGAGTAGTGAAAAAACTGCTTCTTTAAAACAAACCTAAAAACACAGGTCCATTAAAAGGTTAGAAGAAACAGGTACCCTTCACACCAAAACAGAACTTATAATTACAGAAAGTAAATTTTAATTAACCTCTATTTTACATTAAAATATGTTGAATAGCAAACTATTCCACTCAAGTGAAACTCACGTTTTTTGGAAAAGGTATGAAAAAGTGTTTTTAAAAGCTGCAAGTTAATAACGATGAGGATTCCAGTTACCAAAAAAGAACTAAGAGTTATTATGAAGCCAGCATCATCCTAATCCCAAAACCAGAAAGAGACACAACAAAGAAAGAAAACTTCAGACCAATATCACTGATGAACATAGACGCTAAAGTCCTGAACAAAATATTGGCAAATCGCATCCAACAATACATCAAAAAGATCATACACCACGACCAAGTGGGATTCATCCCAGGGATGCAAGGATGGTTCAATATTCGCAAATCAGTAAATGTAATACATCACATAAACAAAAGCAAAGACAAAACCACATGATCATATCAATAGATGCAGAAAGAGCTTTTGATAAGTACAACACCCAATTATGATAAAAAAAACTGAGCAAAGTGGGAATAGAGGGAGCATTCCTCAATATAATAAAGGCCATACATGAGAGACCTACAGCCAACATCATACTCAATGGGGAAAAACTAAAAGCTTTTCCACTAAGATCAGGAACAAGACAAGGTTGTCCACTTTCACCACTTCTATTCAATATAGTATTAGAAGTTTCAGCCTCAGCAATCAGGCAAGAAAAGGAAATAAAAGGCATCCAAATCAGAAAGAAGGAAACAAAAACTGTCATTGCTTGCAGATGACATGATAGTATACATGGAAAATCCTATAGATTCTACCCCAAAACTGCTCAACCTAATAAATGAATTTGGCAAAACAGTGGGTTACAAAGTCAATATCCAGAAATCAAAAGCATTTTTGTATACTAACAATGAATCAGTAGAAGCAGAAATCAAGAAAAAAATCCCATTCAATATACCAAAAACAAAAATAAAATATTTGGGAATAAACCTAACCAAGGAGGTAAAAGACCTATATGCAGAAAACTACACAACACTGAAGAAAGAAATCAAGGAAGACACAAACAAATGGAAGCATGTACCATGTTCACGGATTGGCAGAATTAACGTCATCAAAATGTCCATACTACCCAAAGCAATGTACAGATTCAATGCAATACCCATTAAAGTACCAATGATATATTTTACAGACATAGAACAAACACTCCAAAAATTTATATGGAGTGGTAAACAACCTCAAATAGCAACTGCAATTTTGAGAAAGAAGAGCAAAGTAGGAGAGATCACAATACCTGGCCTCAAACTGTATTACAAGGCCACCGTAATCAAAACAGCCTGGTACTGGCATAAAAACAGGCACATGGACCAATGGAACAGAACAGAGAGCCTGGAAATAAACCCAAGTCTCTATGGTCAATTAATATTCAACAAAGGGGGCTGTAACATAAAATGGAGTCACAATAGGCTCTTCAACAAATGGTGTTGGGAGAACTGGACAGCTATGTGCAAAAAAAATGAAACTCAAGCACCAACTTAGATCATACACCAAAATAAATTCAAGGTGGATAAAAAAACTTAAATATAAGCCGTGACACCATTAAAGTCCTAGAGGAGAAAATTAGCAGGAAAATCTCAGATATTTCACACAGCAACATCTTTACTGATATGTCCCCTAGAGCAAGGGACATAAAGGCAAAAATAAACAAATGGGATCTCATCAAAATAAAAAGCTTCTGCAGGGCTAAAGAAAATAGCACTAAAATAAAAAGACAACCAACTGTATGGGAAAACATATTTGCCAATGATATCTCAGACAAAGGTTTAATCTCCAAAATATACAAAGAAGTTACACAACTTTACTCTAAGAGGACAACTGACCCCATTAAAAAATGGGGAAAGGACTTGAACAGACACTTCTCCAAGAAGGACATACAGAGGATCCAGAGACACATGAAAAGATGCTCAAAATCGCTAGCTATCAGAGAGATGCAAATTAAAACCACAATGAGATGCCACTTTACACTGGTCAGAATGGCCATCATAAACAAAGCAACAAACAACAAATGTTGGAGAGGTTTGGGGGAAAAGGGGACTCTGGTCCACTGTTGGTGGGATTGCAGACTGGTACAAACACTATGGAAAACAGTATGGAATTTTCTCAGAAAACTAAAAATGAATGTACCTTTTGACCCAGCAATTCCACTGCTGGGATTATATCCTAAGAACCCTAAAACACCAATCCCAAAGAACCTATGCACCCCATTGTTCATAGCCACACAATTTACAATAGCCAAGAGCTGGAAGCAACCTAGGTGCCCATCAGTAAATGAATGGATCAAAAATTATGGTACCTATACACAATGAAATTCTATGCAGCAGAAAGAAAGAAGGAGCTCCTACCCTTTGCAACAGCATGGATGGAAGTGGAAAGCATTATGCTGAGTGAAATAAGCCAGGTGTTGAAAGACAAATACCATATGATCGCACCTTTAACAGGAAGCTAAACAACCAAACAAACAAGCAAAATAAAAACAAAGACACTGAAATAGAGAACAGGGGGACAGCGACCAGAGGGAAAAGGGGAGGGAATTTCAGAGGAAAAAGGGGAAGGTTTGCAGGAACTAGTATAAAGAACACATGGACAACAACTAAGGGGGGTGGAAATTAGAGGGAGGTGGGGAGCACGGGGGGGTGGGCTGGGATGGGAGTAAAGACAGGAAACTGTACTTGAACAATAATTTTTTAAAAAAACTAAGAGGTAAGAAATCAATGGTAATATTGGGCTGGCCAAAATGTCTGTTATGCTTTTTCCTACAATGGCTCTAGTAGTGTTTAGTTGTCTATAACTTCATTTGAAAAAATTTTGTTAGATTGCATTGTGCCAGCTGTCATACCAGCATGTATTTTTTTAACAAAACTTATCAAAATTAGTGAAATATTGTGTAGCCATTTTAGTATTGAAGATGAAAGAAGATGAAATACACATTTTTGGCATATTATGCTTTATTATTTCAAAAAAGGTAAAAATATAACTGAAATGCAAAAAAGGATTTGTGCAGTGCATGGAAAAGGTGCTGCAACTGATTGAATGTGTCAAAAGTGGTTTGAGAAGTTTCTTGGTAATACTGACATTTTGGCCAAATACTTCTTTGCTATGGGGTTGTCCTATGCATTGGAAGACATTTAGCAGCACCCCTGGCCTCTGCTCACTAGAAGCCAATAGCTGGAGGTAACTGTCATACTCAAAGTCAATAAAATTATTGGTAAAAATTAAAAATGTGTCTTTTATTTTATGGAAAAAACTAAATAGACAGTTTGGCTAACCCAATAGCTAATAGAAACTCACACTAAGTATTTATCTGATGTGTGAGTCATCTGGAATGACAATTATTTACAGACATTTTAGTAAAGTTTCCCATACCCTTTTGGAATCATAAGTTTTCAGATGTATCACATCATAATCAGTAAATGCTTTCCATGTGTCAGAGAACAGGTCACCATATCCATAGGAGCTCTGAAAGTGGAAATAAAATAAGTTAGAGCCATAAAGTCACTCAACATGGCTTTTCAAGAATGCAACCATGTACTTGAATTACCTTGTTAGTGCAAAGAACTAATGATCCTAAACAAGTCCATAAAATCCATAGAAGAAAAACAGATTTTTTCACTTTGGGTCTTATTTGATGTAATTTCATAAAAAATAATCATCACAATTATAATCTTAGTCTGCTAAAAGTGGTTTGTCTCCCCCCCAACCCTTTGCATTTTCATGTCTGAAACTAGTTGTTGTGGGGTTTTTCTGTGAGTTTTCTATCCAAGTTACAGATACACACAACACATACATACACCATCATTAGTAAACACTCTGATATTTGGGTATTTCTGAAAGTTCTGAAAGAAATTTCAGGACAAGAAAATGCCTTGAAATATAATATATGTGTAACTGTATGAAATCATCTACCCACTGCCTAATACTTAATAATTCCCCATTAACATTAATAAGAGTAAAATAATAATAATAGTAATAATAGTAATAATAATAATAGCAGCATTTTGCATGTTCTTGCATTCTGGGCATTATTCTAAGCACCTGACACTCTTTAATACATTAAACCCTCCTACAAACTTAATAAGCTATATAATATCATTACCCACTTTTTACAGATAAGAAAACTAAGACACAAATTTAAGTAATTTGCCTAAATCATAGATCTGGTGTGTTTGCAACGCTGGGATTAACCCAGTCTGTGTGGCTCCAGACTGAATGCTCACAACCTCTGTACAGCAGTTGCCCCTCAGAGGGAACTAGTTCCTTCCAGTACATTAACCAAATGCATTGATTTTTGAAAAGCAGATATTAATTACATGCTCTATCAGCTAAAGGAGATCAATTTATTTTATTTTATTTTTTCAAACTATAAGAATAATTTATCTTATAGTGGCATAACTTAGATTGAAAAATTCAGCCAATAGAAATAAGAAATATTAAAGTCTCAGTTGGTTACAGATTATGATTGTGTCTATGTATCTTTATCTTTATAGCACTTTTTTCAGATCATGAAAATTTTACATCATACATTTTGGTGTTATTTCAAAATTACAGAGAATTGTTAAATGTGGTGATAAAAAAATGGTTGCTTCAGTATCTCTCCAAGTGCCATTCTAGAAAAGGCCCCTGTCAACACCACCAAAAGTGCAATGTCCCGGGTCTGGCTCAATAATAAACAAAGGGCAATTAAAAGAAGTAACTAGACAGTTTCTTGAGAGAAAATACCTCAGAAAAAATAAGATACCTTTGAAAGGAAAATTTAATAATAAAATACAGAAATCTGACTCATCCCTTTTCCAGGAAATCATGTAATATTCAGTAATAACCACCTCTAAAAGTTGCTTTGCCAGGGCCCTCAAATTCAAATTCTGTGCCACAGGGAAAGGAGAAACTTTTTTCTAGTCTCATAGTGTCATATCCTCCTGTGTTTGTCTCAAATTTAAACATACACATAACCTGTAACTTAGAATTTTTACTTACAAGAACCTGTCCTGCGGAAATGCTAGGATGAGGTATACAGGCATGTGTCCCTGGGAAGGACTGTCACTGTAGCATTTCAGTAAATAGCAAAGAATTGGAAACAAACACCACATGATCCAGGTGGGGACAGAGATGAATGCATGTACTGAGGCATGCAGCCAATAAAATACCAGTGAAAAATGATAACCTTAAATGTCCATGACATATTAAGTTAATATGAGAGAGTATATTTCCTATAAAGACACATTTACATTTATTCAAGTAAGTCTTACAAGGCATTCTCATGTGTTAACTGCAATTACTTTTAAGGGAAATGGAATTAGAGAAGAGGGAGAATTTTTTTAATCATTACATACTCCTGTGTTGTTTGAACTCATTACAACCAGATACTATTTGCCTAATTAAAAATAATAATAAAGTTGCATTACTTCTCAGCACAAGAAAATATGAAAATCCTGCAGCAATTTCCTCTTCTGTTCATTCTGTTAATAAGAGCAACCCTGTTATGTCCAGAAATTCTTCTGCAGAAGTGTCCCTTAACGCATCTCAGGAGGTTGGTGGCCTTACCCATCCCACAGAGGAAGCCATGTGACTCAAGGGAGAGGCCAAACTGCTAAATTTTGCAAGCACAAGAGGGAAGTCCTCGTAGGGCTTCTTTATGAGAAGTTTGTAAAAGGCCAGTAAGATCTGAAGTGCAGCCATAGCCACCACTCTGCTCCTTCCCTGGGCACACTGCTCGTTCCAAAGCCTTCAGGACTGGACTCAGCGCTGTCCTCTGTCAGGGCTTCGAGTCACAGTCCACCTGGGCCACAATGTGGCTTTACTCAAGGCCTCACCAGAAAAGAGAAGCGTCAGTGGCCACACGACACCTTACGATTGTCCCCAGGAAACCTCCAGTACTTTGTGGGCCTCAATTTTGTAGCAACTCTGCAGATTTGTCTGTCCTAGGAATCTGAATGAGCAACTAGCAAAAAGGCCTCGCTGATGAAGAAAACAAGTTTAAAATGGATGCACAGAGAGCAGCAAAGGAGGGAGGTAACATGAGGGTACACAACATGCTGGGCCAGGCCAGTCCCAGTCTGAATGCCCTGCCACATGTGCCCAGTGACCTGAGTGACCGAGAAGCTGCCGATGGCTTAACAGCCTACTCCTCCCAGCAGGACACAGAAAAGGGTGGGTGGGAGAAGTCAGCTCAGCTTAATTCAGTCTACTTGAGGAAGACATAGAAAAGCATACAAGATACAAGGAAGCTTCTGGAAAGTATCTGGAAAACTTCCATCCACTTAACAGGTTCTGCAGGGAACTCTAGGGAAGCAATAAAGCACTGCAGTTTCTGGGGACAGATCTGGGGTCAACCGGCCTGCATAGGAACCCTGACTCCACCCCTTGCTGACTCTGTTCTTGGAGGACAGCTACCAGCTGTTTGGATCCTTGGCTTCCTTATCTATGAAATAAGCTAATAAAGCCCTCGTCCACCAAGGGCTGTGGGCATTAGATTAAATAACAACAGGTATAATTTTTTTAAAAAGCACCACCCTGAGTTAGTCATTCAGGGCTACTGATGCCCAGTGATTGTGGCCTAGAAGCACACAAAAAGAGGAAAAGAAAGGAACTATGTGCCCTTCGCTCACAGAAACATTTTTAGGAAATGAAACTGGCAGCAGCAAAACTGAAGATATGAAAAACGTAAATCTATGCAAGAAGGAAACTAGAGACAGCATTTACATCCAAGAATAAAAAAAATTACTCTCATCAAACTTCACGTCAAACCACAGGTCTCACAGTGATAATGAAACCTTTCCTACTCAGCTCGACTACAAGCTTCATTAAATGGAAAACATGTCAGGAAAACAATTTCCTGTCTGCACAAGAAATGGAACTGCAATCAGCTATCTAGCTCTGCTCTATGAAAATGAATATAGCATGTGTCTGCTGTGCTTCTACATAACACTGCCGCTGATAAAAAAAAAGATGCTTAATAGGTAAATTGCATCTGGACTGGCAAAGGGTGTAATGACTCTCATAATTGGCTGTTCTCTCTTCTGAGGGTTCTGGAGGCTTTGCCAATGCAGTTGTCCCAGGAGACATTAGGGACATCCTGTGGTACATGAGGCACCTGTACCTGCCCCAAGTGGATCCCTAGTCCTTGCACCTGAGCTATACTGTGTGAGCTGCTAGAAAGACTCTTTCCAAAGAAAATATCTGAGGCTGTCCTATCAGCAAGCGTGGTTCCCCTGGAAGGTCGTTCTAAGCAGACTTGTGCCAAGAGTGGGGCCATGGCAGCCTGTGAGCTGGAATGTTCAGCTGGAACTTACATGACTTTTCAGTTGGTATTTCAACTTCCCAGTTTGGGCAGCCTTTCTCATGTGTACTATTGGATTAACCAAGAAGTCCATGTGTTTTTCTCCATAAAAGAAAAGGCACAGTTTTCATTTTCACCAATACCTTTATTGATTTGGATATTTTGAGTATGCTGGCTATTTCGAGTGTGGTGTAATGTTGATTATTCTCAATTAATGTGTCGATTTGATGACTATCAACTTCAGCTGGTCTACCTGACCAGTTGGGCAGCATCATCCAGCAAGAAATCTCCAGCATGAAACTTCACTAACCACTGCTGACACATTCAGTCAGTCAGAGCACCTTCTCCATATACCACACCAATCTTTTTTGCATTTCAGTAGTGTTTTTATCTTTCTTGAAATAATAAAGCAAAATACCAAAATGTTGCATATTTTTCCATCTTAAATATTAAAAGGGCTACACAAAAATTCACCAGTCTTGATAAGTTTTTTTAATGCATCTGATATGACAGCTGTCACAATACAATCGAACAAAATTGTTTCAAATGATGTTAAAGACATCATGTGGAAAAACCAGAGCCATCTTGTGGAAAAACTAAACAAACTTTTTGGTCAACACAATATAAACCACATGTTCTCAGTATTGTCTACGTCACAGTAACATTCAAAGCACACGTGCTACGTGTCGAGCATTCTGACTGTTCATATACTATATGGTTTATTCTCAAAATGACACTCAAATAGATACTACAACTGTCCCATTTCACAGTTGTGTGCACTTGGGCAACTCGGGCGGGGGTGGGTTACCCTGGCAGGTAGATAGGCCAGTCTTGAAAGAAATAGGGGAAAGGAAGGGAAAGAATGAGAAGGAAAAAAAGACAGCACTAAAAATAAATAAGCAAATAGCAGGTAGAGTATTTATGTGCACACCCAGGACCTGCCATGTGTAGTGAGTGCATCCACACAGCATGGCTGTCATGAAGTGGGCAGCAAGAGGAAACTGCAAGTAGGCAAAGTCAAATGGTAAAGACAAGGGTGCTCCCCATGAGGGTCATGCAGGGGTCACAGGGGTCAAAGGAATGACAGTCTTCTTATGCCTGCCTCAGAGAAACACAAAGGATGGGACTTTGGTCTTTGGAGATTCACCTGCCCAAAGGAGCAAAGAAATCTTCCATGGCCTCACTCTGAAGTTCATAGAATGAAAGTATAAACCTACATATGTATTGGGTTGGCAAAAAAGTTCATTTAGTTTTTTCCATACAGTGGCTTTAGTCGTGCTTAGTTGTCTTTAACTTCACTCAAAACAATTTCTTATACTGTACTGTGATAGCTATCATATCAGATGCATTTTTAAAATGTTATCAAAATTGAATTTTTGTGTAGACGTTTTAACATCAAAGATGAAAGAAAATATGCAACATGCTCAGTATATTATGCTTTATTATTTCACGAAAGATAAAAATGCAACAAAAATGCAAAAACAGATTTGTATGGAGAAGGTGCTATGACTGATCGAATGTGTCAAAAATTGTTTGCTAAGTTTCTTGGTACTATTGATACTTTAGCCAAATAATTCTTTGCTGTGGGGCTCTCATACATTGGAAGATGTTTAGCAGCATCCCAGCCTCTACCCACTAGAAGCCAATAATGGGAGACAACCAATCTACTCAAAATATCCAAATCAATAGTTTTTTGTGAAAATGAATAACATGACTTTTATTTTACAGAAAAAACTAAGTGGACTTTTTGGCCAACCCAGTATCTCCCCATGTATATATGTACATGTACATACACATAGACACACGCCACTTATCTGCACATGCATAGATGTATGTGTGAGTCTTTAAGTGTGTGTGTCTTAGAAAATTCCATTTTACCACATCAGAGTCACAGATTTACTGAGCAAGGACAGAGCTGAAGCAGAGAGCAGTCCTACTCACCGTGTCCCACATCACAATGTACACATCTGTAGTAAAGGAATTGTTGACGTGCTGAGTGATGTAAAGATTGACAAAGTCACAGAAGTGGTGATACATGTTAACACCTAGCAACGTGAAAAGAAGTCTATGTTAATTAACCCTGAAGAACAAATAATTATACAATTTTTATTCTACCCCATCTATTTATCATGTGATGGGCTTTTAGCTGAAATAAATGAGAAAAAAAAGTTTTTCCAAATGTAAAATAATCTATACTCAGGTAATCCTCAATTTAGAGATGAAATGGGTTCAAAATTTCACTTTAAATTGGTTATTTAGCCCTGGCTGGTGTGGCTCCGTAGATTGAATGCCAGCCTGTGAACCAAAAGGTCACTGGCTCAATTCCAAGTCTAGGGAACATGCTTGGGTTGCAGACCAGGTCCTCAGTGCAGGGGCACATAAGAGTCAGCCACACATTGATGTTTCTCCCCCTCTCTCCCTCCCATCCCCTCTGTCTAAAAATAAATACATAAAATCTTCAAAAAAATAAAATTGGTTATTTAGAAATCAGGAATGGACTTCCCCATATACACTAACCAACAATTGAACAAAAAATGACAAAAGTCTATTTAGCTCAGAATTAGATAGAACTACAGGACCATAAAAACTAATTGTTATTTTTTTAACAATGATTTATTTTAAAAAATAAATTAGGCAACACCTGTTCATCACAGAATTATTGAAAATGACAGCAACTATTAACATTTTGGCATTTTTTCATTCCTGTCTTTTCTTCCTACTTAACTACTACTTATCATGTGCTTCTTGAGAAAATAACAGAGTCTGTCACAAATAACACTCCTGTTTTATTACAAAATCAAGCAGGTAATTCTGTATAATAACAAGATCATACTCAAGCACACTATATGACATTTTAAGTGAAATGTTCAAATTAAAACTATAAATTAATACACCCATATTATGACCCTACCAACCACACTCAAGCAGGCATCTTCTGCTAGACCTTGTATTAGCCAACTATTGTTTAAAAGGGCTGAATGGGTATTTGGGAACTTCTACCCAAGATGGAGTTGAACAGCCAAAAGAAGGACAACAAATTTAAAATTTAAAAAAAAAAAATCAGAACTGCCACAAAATAGAACTGTATGGAAGTCTGAAAAACAAGGAGTTAAAGGAGAAACATTCATCCAGACCAGTAGGAGGGACAGAGGCCAGCAGCTGGGGTGGAGAGGACTCACAGCAAGGCAGCTGCTGATGGACACAACAGTCCCACATTTGCATGGGGATTAACCAGGAGGAACAACTGGGGAGCGAGACAAACAACACAACCCAAGGTTCCAGTGTGGGGAAATAAAGCCTCAAAACCTCTGGCTGAAAAAAAATGATGTGTGTTGAGGCAGGAAAAAAAATTCCAGCTTCACAGGGGAGGTCATTAAAGAGATCTACAAGGTCCTAGAATGTTACAAAACCACTCACGTGGGAATCAGCACCAGAAGCGCCCAATTTGTATGTGAGTAGTGGAGGAAGTGACTGAAAGCCAGCTGAGAGCTGAACAAGTGGCACTGTTCTCTCTCAAAACCCTCCCCCAGACATAATGCCAGAATTCAGCAGTGTGGGTTGCCCAGCCCTAGCAAATACCTAAGGGCTTACCCCTTATTATATAACAGGCACACCAAGACAAAAAAAATATGCCCCAAATGAAAGAACAGATCAAAGCTCCAGAAAAAATACAACTAAGTGACGAATAGGTAGCCAACCTATCAGACACAGAGTTCAAAAAACTGGTAAGCAGGATGCTCACAGAAATGACTGACTATGGTCACAAAATAGAGAAAAAAAGTGAAGGCTATGAAAAGTCAAATAAAGGAAAATGTACAGGGAACCAACAGTGACAGAAAGGAAACCAGGACTCAAATCAACGGTGTGGATCACAAGAAAAAAATAAGCATTTGACCAGAACAGAATGAAGAAAAAAGAATTCAAAAAAATGAGAAGAGGCTTAGGAACCTCCAGGATAGCTTTAAACATTCCAATATCTGAATCGTAGGGGTGCCAGAGGAGAAGAAAAAGAGCAAGAAATTGAAAATTTATTTTAAAAATTATGAAGGAGAAATTCCCCAATCTGGTGAAGGAAATAGACTTTCAGGAAGTTCAGGAAGCTCAGAGTCCCAATAAAGTTGGACCCAAGGAAGCACCAACCGAGGCACATCATATTTACATTACCCAAGATTAAAGATAGGAGAGAATCTTAAAAGCAGAAAAAAGGAGAAAGTTACCTCCAAAGGAGTTCCCATAAAACTATCAGCTGATTTCTCAAAAGAAACCTTGCAGGCAAGAAGGGGCTGGAAAGAAGTATTTCAAGACATGACAGGCAAGGACCTATATCCAAGATTACTCTATCCAGAAAAGGTATCA
This sequence comes from Sturnira hondurensis, assembly GCF_014824575.4. NCBI lineage: Eukaryota > Metazoa > Chordata > Mammalia > Chiroptera > Phyllostomidae > Sturnira > Sturnira hondurensis. Next base: position 15,507,055 of record NW_028075471.1, read on the forward strand.
TTTAGAATGGAAGGGCAAATAAAGCGCTTCCCAGATAAGGTCAAGTTAAAGGAGTTCATTGTCACCAAGCCCTTATATATGAAATGTTAAAGGGTCTTATCTAAAAAAAAGGACAAAAATACAAACAGTGAAGTGACAACAAACATAACTAAAAACTGAACCTAAAAAAACAAAAACAAAAATATATTAAGCAAATAACTATAACAGCAACAGATTCCCAAAAAGAGAGATCACATGGAGGGTTATCAGCAGGGGGTGGGAGGATGGGGAAAAGGTACAGGGAATAAGAAGCATAAATGGTAGGTACAAAATAGGCAGGGGGAGGTTAAGAATAGTATGAGAAATGGAGAAGCCAAAGAACTTATATGTATGACCCATGGACATGAACTAACTTGGGGGAATGATGATGGGAGGAAGGGTACAGGGCAGAGGAGAATAAAGGGGAGGAAAAAATGGGACAACTGTAATAGCATGATCAATAAAATATATTAATAAAATAAAACAAATAAAAAGGCTGTAATGTCTCATGTTCTAATTGAAAGAGCATGAACTTTGTAAGTAGAAGAACTAGGTTGAATCCCAGCTCAGCCATTCATGAATCATGTTCTCAGGTAAGTTCTTAAAATCCCTAAGCTTGTCTACTAGACACAAGAAATCCTTATACTTAGGTGCCAGCTTTGTTAGTAGAAATGCAAAGATTATCTAAAATTCCCTAGCTAGGGCCTGGTACGCAGTGAACCAATGAAGACTAATTAGATCCTGCTGGGTTGGACAGACAGAGAAGAACCAAAGTTCCCCAAGGTCATCATTAAAAAGAAACCAAGCATTCCTGGTCTCATCTCCACCCCCACCCCTAACTCAGGTGGTACATTCTTCAACCTAGAAATGTGCAAATGTAAACAGGATAAAATTTTAGGAATTGACATTTAAAATCATAAAGGAGAAAAATGTTTATTAAAAGACAATGTTCTTAAAAAGCAGATATCATAGATTACTCTGACTTTATTCTCACAGTGAATAATCACTCTGTGTATAAGAAAATAAGAGGTAAAAAATACTCAGTTCTTTTTAGACAGGTAATTTAGACGGATATTTGGAGAGGCTTCTTTTTTCATCTTGACAAAGAGTGTATTTTTAAATAAACAAGAAAGAGAAAATTCTATTCCAGCAGAGCCCTTTTCCCATGTTAGCCCATGGTGCACAGCAGCTCTCTCAGGTGTCACGCAGCAGGTTCACAACATGTACTGAGGGATGCAGCACACAGAGAAGAGCACACGGCCCTAGGAGGACTTCTAAGGGAGGGGAAAATTCAGGCTCCATCCTCAAGAAATGTACTCCCTCAGGACTCTTGTTCTTCAGAATGCTCATCCTCTCAAGGTAAGAGTTATTATGAAAAGAAAAACTGAAGACGGCGTAAGGCAGAAGAAAAATGTAGTTATAACTATAGGAAAGAAATGGAGCATGTATACCCTGGCCAATTAACCGCCCTTGACATACATTATTGCCTAAGAACCTCCATCAGTTTAGCAGTTCACATATGTTCAACCCTTTTACAGGTGGATCAATATTTTCTTTGACCTTTTTTAATTTGTATATTTTAAAAATGAGGCAGGACATCAAACATAGCATTTTTACTTGCTCATTTCAAAACTTAAATTTGTTGGATTTCTGAACGTAATACTTTTTGATATAAGAATTAGGACTTCATAAAACCACAATGAGATACCACTTCACACCAGTTAGAATGGCCATCATAAACAAATTAACAGGTATTGGAGAGGATGTAGAGAAAAGAGAACCCTAGTGCACTGTTGGTGAAAATGCAAACTGGTGCAGCCACTATGGAAAACAGTATGGAATTTCCTCAGAAAACTTAAAATGGAACTTCCTTTTGACCTGGCAATTTCACTGCTGGGATTATACCCTAAGAATCCTGAAACACCAATCCAAAAGAACCTACACACCACAATGTACATAGCAGCACAATTTACAATAGCCAAGTGCTGGAAGCAACCTAACTGCCCATCAGTAAATGAATGAATCAAAAGACTACAGTACATCTACATGATGAAATACTATGCAGCACAAAGAAAAGAAGGAGCTCCTACCCTCCACAACAGCATGATGGAACTGGAGAGCATTATGCTAAGCAAAATAAACCAGGTGATGAAATAAGCCAGGTGATGAAAGACAAATACCATATGATCTCATCTATAAGTGGAACATAATCAACAAAACAAAAAAGCAAGCAAAATGGAACCAGAGACACTGAAATTAAGAACATACTGACAGTAACCAGAGGGAGGTGGGCAGGGATAATGGGGGGAAAAGGAGGAAAGGTTTTCAGGTAAATGTACAAAGGACACATGGACAAAACCAAAGATGGGTAGGATCAAGGGTGGGGAGCAGGGATGGCTGGGGTGGGGGGGGAATGGAGGAAGTAAAATGGAGACAACTGTACTTGAACAACAATTAAATAATAAATAAATAAATAAATAAATAAAAGAATTATGACTTCAGAGGCAGAACACATTAAAAATATGATGAATAAATTATATTAATTCTGAAATATTCACTGTCAGCCCAGCCCCTCAAAACTGTGATATGGTATGGCATTGTAATCATCCCCTATTGTAATGAGCAGAGTATAGCACAATTCATGTTTCTCCTCCACAGGACAAACAGTCCATCAAGTTAAAACTGTGCTTGTAGGTTGAGAATAAGAATATACATGCATAAATGGGAAAATAATTGTAATTTCAACTCTTTTCCCAAGGATATATGGCAAACCCAATTCCCAGAGGAATATTAAGTTCATATCAGTCATGGAAACAATATCAGAAAGTTTGCCACAAGAGATAGATCATGGACATTCTTTTCTGCCCACAGTATATAAATGGCTTTATTTTGAAAAAAGTTCTAATGAGGCTCGATCTAAATCAAGGGATTAGAGAAAGTGATGGGATAAATTAAGTTACAACAGTATATACATATACATTCTTCTTTCACCTTTTGATTCTGATTGAGTTAGCTGACACAAATATGCAGTTTTCTTCTAAAATACTAAAGTATTGAAAGCCCTTCAGGGAAAGAGGGAAGATGGCGGAGGAGTGAATGGAAGTCACACCGACCTCCTCCCACCACCAATCTTGAGTTACAACTCCACTGTGGAGAGACCATCCATGTAACAGGGCACAGCTAAGAGGGTAGCGCCCCAAAAAGGAATTTGGAATGGGGTACAGAACTCAGGATGTCCAGGAAATATTAGAAAGACATATAAGATGTCCTCACCCCTTACTCTCCCCCCACCGGTGTCAGTTGGGGGAAGGGACAAACGGAGCAGGGCCATTGAGAGTTGTTTTGCATAGCAACAGTTTCACAGCTAACCTCTAGAATGGTCATTTAACATATCTATAACCTTTAACTGGTTTCATAGATATGTCAAATAGCTGTCGCCATGCTTTGAGCCAGGGAGAAGGGAGTGACTTCCACCCGGGATGTAATTGGAAGGCAACACCCCCTGGTTACAGCACCTGCCTGAGAGCTTGGAGGTGATTGGCTCCATGCCATGGGGCCACACCTTCCCAGACTCACTATGGCAGCCCAATAAAGCTGGGAGGATATGGGAGTCCTGGCAGGTGTAACCAATTGGAGGAGGAGTCGGAAATGGGGCTGCAGAGGAGGACTGGCGCGGGGATTTAAACACAGACATGGCAGCCATTGAAAGAGAGAGCCACCTGGTTTTGGGCAGAGTGAGGACCTCCTCTTGGCCATGTAAGAGGGAGAACCACGCACTTTTGGCCAGAATGGGGACTCCTGCAGTCATGTGAAAGAGAATCATCATGCGGCTTTAGCAGAGAATCACCACTCAGCTTTGGCAGAGTGGTGACCCTACCCTCTCCGCAGGTCTGGTGGAGGAAAGAACCATGTGGTTTTGGCCAGAGTGCAGACCCCTGCAGCTTTGGTAAAAGAGGACCACATGGCTTTGGGGTGCTCCCTTTGGCCACATGGCCTGAAAATCAGGAGAGACTTTGCCTGGAATAAGGGTGAGAGAACTCTTTGCCAGTAGGCCATGAAAGGGTGGCACATGGCTTTGGAGTAATTAGAGATCCTGCCTAGACGGTGACACAGCTGACAGTGCCAGCAACCTGAAACATGGACGTGTGCTTCTTTTTCTGAGACACGGTACCCCAAATTAGGGGGGGGGAGGAAGCACTGTGGGCGTCTGTGGTTATCCTAAAGGACTTTGATATATTAACGGGGACATTGGGTCACCACTACTTTAAGTCTGTGTATAGCTTTAAATAAACCTTTCCTTTTCTTTTCACAAATCTCTGACATTGAGAGATGTCTTTCCTCTGGCGGCGGACAGACGAGCCCAGTAGGTATTAGTATACTGTCCTTGGGAGGGGCCCCTGTTGTTCTGTAACAGTTTTTGGCATCCCTGAGTGGGCCAAATATTGCCCACCCCCACCATGGACCTCTGTTCTGTAACATCCAGAACAAATGACTGAGCAATAGCCAGAGAGAAGCATACAACTTCAGATATACAGAACCAGCTTCGGCACAACCGGTTTGGTAAGGAGTGCAGTAGAGACTCGGGAAGGCTGGTTGGGCGCTCACAGGTGGCAGTGCCAGCAGGATAATTAATTGGCCTGTTGGATCCACCAAAGAAGACTGGGGTCTAAACTGTAGGACCCCCAGCCTAGAACACCAGAGCCCAAAAAGCACAAAGATAACCAATGGAAAAAGCAGCAGGGCTGCTCTCTGCCAGAGACAGACGGCTGGAGATGCAAGGGCCCTTTAAAGGGCCTGTACACGAATTTTCATTTGCAGCCACTTACCCTGGGCTCAGGCAAAGGTAGAGGCAGCATGGACTAGAGATGCTTGAGGAGAGACTGAGTACAGAGGCTTTGGGGAGAGAACTGAGAGAGTAGGCCCTGAATCCTGGTGCTGAGTCATGCACCAGACAGCAGCAGCCTTTGTGCTCAGGCAGATCACTCCCCTCCCAGCGGCAGTAACCTGAGGGAAGCAATGGCCTTCACCAAAGCAGGGTCTCTGCCCTGGCCCTTTGGTGCTTAAGCCTGACTGCTAAGTTCTAGTGATCAGACAACCAAAGGAAATAGCCAGAGACAGTAGATCACTGGCAAAGGAGGGACAGAGGGGACTATAGAGACTTGAGGAGAGACTGCAGACAGAGGCTTCGGGGACAAAACTAGCTGAGAAAGTAGCTTCGGGGATCAGGTGCTGAGCCAACAATCCTCCTGATACACAGCAATCATCCTACTCAAACAGTCCACTTACCCCCAAGCAACAGCGGCTACCTGAGGGGAAACATCTGCAGGAGGGATTCAGCCCAGCCCTATGGTGCTTAAATCCAGCTGCTGAATGCAGAGTGATCATATTAATAATTGAAAGAGACAGCCAGTGACAACAGATTACTGGAAGTACCCAACAGGCTGCCTAAGGCCAGACAGGGTCAACATCTGACATCACCAGAGGCAGATACAGAAAGGAAAAAAAAAAAAAAAACAGTGGTAAATACAAGAGATTACCAATGTGGAAGCCACTGTGGTCTCCTTCATGATTTACAATATTTTCTTTCCTGCATAGCTTTATAACATTCATTTCTTGTCCAGCAAATGTGAATATAATAAGTCAGTAGATTTTACACTATAGTGTATTTCAATCCACATATTTTGCCCCTCCCTTCTCTTAGCCCATCTTACCTTCCTCTTTCCTTGCAATATTTTCATTTCAAATTTGGTTTTCTCTCTAGCTACAACTTGTTCCCATTCCGTACTCTTACTATTTCTCCCCTGTCCAGACACTAAAAATGAATTCTCTTCTCAAGGGTCATTTCATATACTTTTGCCCAGCTATTAAAATGCCAGAGTTCTCTCTACACTTGTAACAAACTTTGCTAATTGACTGTGGGTAGAGTAGTTGTTGTTGCATCGTTTTTTCAAGGTTATCTCCAGAGCTTCACTAATTCTGTATTTCAAATGACAAATTTTACTGGACACCTCTCCTACTCTCTTTTTTTAAATTTAAATTTTAATTAGCCATCTTCGCCTGTTTTTTCTTGTTCTTTTTTGCCTTTCTTATATTTCTCTTCCACCCTGCTCTTTTATTTTTTATTCTCCTTTTATTCTTTTCCTTTACATCCCAAATTTTAATTTTTCCCTCACTTAGTCTAGTTTTTGTTTCTTACTATTGGTATTCCCTCTTCTTCTATCATTACAAAACCACTGCCCATTCCACTAAACATCTCTTAGACTTTTCTTTGTTTCTTTTTTCCCTCTTATTCTCATACCACCTATATTAATTTTAGATTGTTTGCTATTGATAGTACTCTGGTGGATCTTTTTCTCTAACTTGGCTCTTATATTTTTATTAATTATTTAATATTTTCCTTCCTTTTTCTCTCTCCATCCCACCTTATTTTATTTTATACTATTTTAATTTCTGTTTAAACCTAATATTACATGCTTCCCTTCTCATACTCCATTCCACACTCATCACTCCCTTTCTTTATTCATGAGGTAAATTTTACCTTCTCTCTTTCCATTGCTCCAACTCCCAACTCTTATTAGGGCTCCTCCCTCAACTCTCTCAAAATCATTTCTCTTTCAGTAGGTCATCTCATATCCACTCTCTTTTCTTAGAATAGTCTTAATCTCATTACACCCTTATTAATGCTGGTTCATTTGGTATTGACAGTAGGATGGCTGCGGGCAGCTACAGTTGCCAGTTTGGGTTTGTTTCTTGGGCTCTGTGGTTTCGTTCAGGACTCTGTGCTTGCCTGCACAATAGCACACAAGAGGTGGTGGGCAAAGTGACTTTAAGTCAACCAGAAAAAGAGAAGGACCCATGAAAGAATGACCCAACAACAACCAAAACCCGTTACATCCGAAAAACAAGCATAAAAGGCATTAAGGCCATCTGAAGAACATCAAGTTCAGGTGATCAGGGAGACTGTACCACTGTATCTAAAAGGCCTCCCAACATATAAGTTCATACTACAAAGTCAGAAAGTCAAAGAAGATCAATTTAAGAAACAAAAGCAAACAAGGAGTCCTACAAACAATGGGAAGACAAAGAAACAACCCCCAATCTAAAGTAAAGCAGGAATTCTCAGAAAGAATGCTAAATGAAAATGCAACTCAACTATCAGAGATTGAGTTCAAAACAATGGTTATAAGAAAGCCCAATGAACTCAGTACAAACTACCAAAAGCTACAGGGAAATTACCAGGAATTTACTGCAAACTGTATCAGCAAAAAAAAAAAAAGACAAAGAAAGAATCAACAAGGGCCAAGAAAAAATGAAGAATACAATTTCAGAAATAAAGAATACAGTAGAAGGAATCAAAAGCAGGCTAGATGAAGAAGAGGATCGAATTAGTGAGCTATAAGACAAAGAGCAAAAAAAAAAAACCTCCCAAAAATAGCAAGAAAAAAGACAAAAAAAATGAAGAGAGATTAAGTGAAATGCAGGACAACATGAAATGGAATAATATCTGTATAACAGATACCAGAAGGAGAAGAAGAGGAGAAAGGAAAAGAAAACATGTTTGACAAAGTAATGATTGAAAACTCCCTAAATCTGATGAGAGAAGAAGCCACACAACTCCAGGAAGCAGAGAGGATCCCAATCAAGAGGAACCCAAACAGGCCCACTGCAAGACACATCATAATTAAAATGGCAAAATTTAAAAACAAAGAGAGAATCTTAAAGGCAGCAAGGGAGAAACAGAAAGTAACATATAAGGGAGCCCCAATAAGGCTAGCTGCTGACTTCTCAACAGAAACATTACAAGCCAGGAGGAAATGGCAAGAAATACTCCAAGTAATGAAAAACAAAAGCCTGAAATGGAGACTACTCTATCCATCAAGGCTCACAATGAAAGTGGAAGACAAAATAACGAGTTTCCCCAGACAAAAGAAGCCTCAAAGAATACACCTCCACCAAACCAACACTGCAAGATATGCCAAATGGATTGCTTTCAGAAGACGAAGGAAAACAGTGAAAAATAAAGGAAAGAAGGTACAAAAAGAGTAAAATGACAATGAATAAGTACCTATTAATAATAACCTTAAATGTAAATGAATTACATGCTCAAATAAAAAGACACAGGGTAGCAGAATGGATTAAAAAATGTGACCCACACATATGCTACCAAGAGACCCACCTCAGAACAAAAGACCTAACTGAAAGTAAAGGGCTGGGAAAAAATATTCCACCCCAACAGGCAGAAAAAAAATCCAGGTAGTAATACTTATTGCTGACAAAATAGTTCAAAACAAAGGCCATAAAAAGAGACCCAGAAGGACACTTCATAATACTCAAGTGAAGAATCCATAAGAAGACATGAACATTATAAACACATATGCACCCAACATAAGAGCACCCAAATATATAAGGAAAATTTTGCAGAACTTCAAGTAAGATACAGACAGCAACACACATATACTAGGGGATTTTAACACCCCACTGTAAACAATAAATAGAACTTCCAAAAAAATATCAGCAAGAATATTGTGGCATTGAACAATGCCCTGGATCAAATGGACTTAACCGATATATATAGAACCTTTTATCCCAAACAAGCAAAATACACATTCTTTTCAAATGTACATGGAACATTTTCAAAGATAGACCACATGATAGGACACAAAACAATCCTCAACAAATTCAAGAAAATTGATTTCATAGAAAGCATCTTCTCAGAACACAAGAGCCTGAAACTAGAAAGCAACCTGAAGGAAAAAAACTCAAAAATACTCAAACTTATGGAGATTGATAGCATGCTATTACACAACGAATGGGTTGAGAATGAAACCAAGGAAGAAATCAAAAAGTTTCTGGAAACAAATGAAAATGAACTCACAATAATCCAAAACGGATGGAACACAGAGAAAGCAGTCCTGAGAGGAAAGTTCATAGCAATACAGGCCTACCTAAAGAAGACAGAAATATCTCAAATAAATAACCTAACCCTACATCTATAAGAACTGGAGGAACAACAACAAAGACAGCATAGGTCAAGTAGAAGGAAGGAAATAACCAAGATCAGAGCAGAATTAAACAACATAGAAACTAAAACAAATTCTAAGGATCAATAAATCCAGGAGCTGGTTTTTGAAAAGATAAACCACATCAACAAGCCTTTAAGCAGGCTCATCAAGAAGAAAAGAGAGGGACTTCCGACCAAGATGGAGGCATAGGTAGACACACTGTGCCTCCTCAAACAACCAAATAAGGACAACAACAATTTAGAAACAAAATAACAACCAAAACTGAGAGAAAATTGAACTGTATGGAAGTCCAACAACCAAGAGTTAAAATAGACAAATTCATCCAGACCAATAGGTGGGGCAGAGTCAGGCAGCCAAGTGGAGAGGCGTCGCAGCACAGGAAGTGGTGACACCAGGTGCTCAAGGCAACAGGGGTAGCAACAGGGGAGTGGGAGGAGGAGACGGGGGGAATGGTACAGAGAATAAGTAGCATAGATAGTAGGCAGAAAATAGATAGGGGAAGGGCAAAAGTAGTATGGGAAATATAAAAGCTAAATAATTTAAGACACATGGACATGATCTAAAGGGAGGAATGTGGGTGGGAGAGGGTGTGCAGGGTGGAAGGGAATGAAGGGGGGAAATGGGACAACTGTAATAGCATAATCAATAAAATATATTTTTTAAAAAAGAGAGAGGACCCAAGTAAACATACTAAGAAATGAAATAGGAGATACTACAACTGACAACACAGAAATACAAAGGATTGTAAAAAATTATTAAAAAGAACTATATGCCAAGAAATTTGAAAACCTAAGTAAAATGGACAAATTTCTAAAAAAATAGTATCTTCCAAAACTCAGTGAAGAAGCAGAAAGCCTGAAAAGACCAGTAACAGCTGATGAAATCGAAGCAGTAATAAAAAAACTCAGCACACAAAAGCATTGGACTGGACAGTTTCACAGAATTTTACAAAATATTTAAGGAAGAGCTAACCCCTATCCTTCACAGACTTTTCCAAAAAATCCAATAAGACTGAAGACTCCCAAACTCTTTTTATGAAGCCAGCATCATCCTAATCCTAAAATCAGATAAGGACATAACAAAGAAAGAAAACTTCAGGCCAGTATCACTGATGAACATAGACACTAAAATCCTCAACCAAGAATTGGCAAACCACATCCAGGAATACATTAAAAAGATCATACACCATGACCAGGCGGGATTCATCCCAGGGATGCAAGGATAGTTCAACATTCACAAATCAGTAAATGTAATACATCACCTAAACAAAAGCAAAGACAAAAATCACATGATCATATCAATAGATGCAGAAAAAGCATTTGATAAAGTACAGGACACAGTTATGATAAAAACACCCAGAAAAGTGGGAATAGAGGGACCATCCCTCAACATAACAAAGGGCATATATCAGAGACCTAGAGCCAACATCACACTCAATGGGCAAAAACTAAAATCTTTCTGAATAACATCCGGAACAAGACAAGGATGTTCACTTTCACCGCTTCTCTTCAACATAATATTGGAAGTCCTAGCCACAGCAATCAAACAAGAAGAAGAAATAAAAGGCATCCAAATTGGAAAGGAGGAACCAAAGCAGTCACTGTTTGCAGATGACCTGATAGTGTACTTAGAAAACCCTATAGACTCCACCAAAAAACTACTCAATCTAATAAGTGAATATGGGAAAACAGCAGGATACAAAATCAATATTCATAAACTGAAGGCATTTTTGTACACCAACAATGAAATATCAGAAACAGAAATCAGGAAAAAAGTCTCATTCACTATAGGAACAAGAAAAATAAAATAACTGGGAATAAACCTAACCAAGAAGACCTATACTCAGAAAACTATACAACACTGAAGAAAGAAACTGAGGAAGACACAAACAAATGGAAGCATAGTCCATGTTCATGGATTGAAAAATTAACATCATCAATGTCCATACTACCCAAAGCAATTTATAGATTCAATGCAATCTCTATGAAAATACCAAGGACATATTTCACAGATATAGAACAAACACTTCAATAATTTATATGGAACCATAAACAACCCAGAATAGCTGCAGGAATTTTGGGCAAGAAAAAAATAGGTGGGATCACAATACCTGACATCAAACTATATTCTAAGACCACTATAATCAAAACAGTCTGGTACTGGCATAAGAACAGACACATAGATCAATGGAACAGGATAAGAGACCAGAAATAAACCTGAGTCTCTATGGTCAATTTCAACAAAGGGGGCAGAAACAAAATTGAATCAAACTATCCTCTTCAACAAATGTTGTTGGGACATCTAGACATCTACAAGCAAAAAAATGAAACCCAACCACCAACTTACAGCATATACAAAAATAAATTCAAGGTGGATAAAAGACTTAAATATGAGCTGTGATACCATAAAAGTCCTAGAAGAGAAGATAGACAGGAAAATCTCAGATATTCTATGCAGCAATATTTTCACTGATATGTTCCCTTGAGACTTAAAGAAAAGAGTAAGCAAAGGGGACTTCATTAAAATAAAAAGCATCTGCATGGCTAAAGAAAACATCAGCAAAATGAAAAGAGAACCAACTGTATGGGAAAACAGATTTGCCCATGAGATCTCAGGCAAGGGTTTGATATCCAAAATATATAAATAACTCACATGACTCCACACCAGGAATAAAAACAATCCAATTAAAAAATGGGCATAGGACCTGAACAGACACTTCTCCAAAGAGGACATACAGAGGGTCCAGAGACATTTGAAAGAATATTCAGCATCACTAGCTATCAGAGATGCAGATTAAAACTATAATGAGACACCACTTGACACCTGTCAGAATGCCCATCACAAACAAATCAACAAATGATAAGTGTTAGAGAGGTTTCAGAGAAAAGGGAACCCTATTGCACTGCTGGTGGGAATGTAAACTGGTGCATCCTCTGTGGAAAACAATATGAAATTTCCTTGAGAAACTAAAAATGGAATTGCCTTTTGACCCAGCAATTCCACTACTGTGTTTATACCCTGAGAATCTCGAAACACTATTTGAAAAGAACCTATGCATCCCAATGTTCATAGCTGCACAATTTACAATAGGCAAGTGCTGGAAGCAGCCTAAGTGCCCATCAGCAAGTGAGGGGATCAATAAACTCTGGTGCATTTACATATGGAATACTATGTAGCAGAAAGAAAGAGGGAGCACCTGCCCTTCGAGACAACATGTAAGGAACTAGAGAGCATTATGCTAAGTGAAGTAAGCCAAGTGGTGAAAGAAAAATACCATATGATCTCACCTATAAGTGGAGCCTACATATCAAAACAAAATGGCAAGCAAAATATAGCCAGAGACATTGAAATTGACAACAAACTGACAGTAACCAGAGGGGAGGGGAGAGGGAAATAATGTGGGAAAGAATGAAAAGGGAAATAAATGAACATGAATGAGGGGCCCATGGATGGAGTCAAGGTGGGGTGGGATTGAGGGTGGGAGGTGGGCATGGGTAGGGCAGTGGAAAATGGTAGTGGAAAAATGGAGACAACTGTATTCAAACACCAATTAAAAAATAAAAAAAATTAATAAAAAATAACATAAAATAAAAACTATTAGCTGTGGCTGGTATGGCTCAGTGCACTGAATGCCAGCATGCGAAACAAAGGGTGGCCAGTTCTATTCCCAGTCAGGGCACATACCTGGGTTGTGAGCCAGGTTCCTGGTTGGGGGCACATGAAAGGCAACCACACACTAATGTTCTCTCAATCTTTCTCCCTCCCTTCCCCTTTCTCTAAAAATAAATAAATATTTTTTAAATACTCAAGTATTAAATGAAGTAAAATTCAAACAAATTCACTTCTTCAGAGAAAAAAGGAAAAAGCTAATCCACTGTTTAATGTCATACTGCTTCCCAAAAAGTCACAGGAAATCACCACATATGTGTATCAAAAAAGGAACAAAGCCTCATTAATAAATTATATCCCTGGCTGGTATGGCTCAGTGGATTGAGCATGGGGCTACAAACCAAAGGGTTGCCAGTTCAATTCCCAGTCAGGGCACATGCCTGCGTTGTGGGCCACGTCCCCAGTAGGGGGTGCACAAGAAGAATCCACACATTGATGTTTTCCTCTCTCTTTCTCCCTCCCTTCCCCTTTGTCTAAAAATAAATAAAATCTTTTAAACAATAAAATTAAATAAATAAATTATAGGCAAATTAACTTCTCACCTGCATCCAATTTCATGAAGTAGGTTGGTTTTTCAATAACAATGTCACATTTAGCATCTTCTATAGGTCTGAAGTGGAGCTGAGTATAGCTCTGGAGCTCTGCAAACCTGAAAGTATAAATTAGGAGATACTTTCAAAGTGATTTTCCTGAACATACTACTGCACTGTCACTTAAGATCTGTTAATTAGGGCAACTTTATTTCTAGAATAGGCACTTAGGAAGACATGTGGAACTTCTCAAACTTACTAACACTTTCATAACTTGATATTGATTTTAACATTGAGACAAGGAACAAAAATAATTTTAAATTTCAGTGCAAGGTACACTGGTAACTTTCTAACAAACTGGTAACAAAGAAGAAATTTATACATTAAGTTGGCTAAATAATCTACCAGTACAATGGGAAGATTCAAAAAGGTTTCCTGGAGTCTGATGAGTCTCAGAAGTAACACTGACGCAGAGGCTTTTCTGGCATAGACTTCTTGGATTCTGAGAAAGACAGCATTCCAAGAATTATCCAGTACAAAGAGGGAATAGAGAGAGCATACCTCAACATAACAAAGGCCCTATAGGAAAAACCTGCAGCCAACATCGTATTAAATGGACAAAAACTAAAACAAATCCTCTTAAGATCAGGAACAAGACAGGGATGTTCATTTTCACCTCTTTTATTCAATATAGTACTGGAAGTTCTAGCCACAGTGATCAGACAAGAAGACATAAAAGGCATATGCCTGGGTTGCAAGCCAGTTCCCAGTAGGGGACGCACAAGAGGCAACCACACATTGATATTTCCCTCCCTCTCTCCTTCCCTTCCCCTCTAAAGATAAATAAATAAATAAATAAATAAATCTTTAAAAAAAAAGAGAGAGAGAGACAGTCTCTTCAATAAATGGTGCTGGGAAAACTGGACACTAATACATGCCAAAAATAAAATTAGACCACTATTTTATACCATACGCCAGAATAAACTCAAAATGGATACAGACAAGTATAAGTCACAATACCATAAAAATCCTGAAGGAATACATAAGCAGTAAAATTTCATCTATCTCATGTAGCAATACTTTTGCTGACAAATATCCTAGGGCACGGGAAACAAAGGAAATAATAAGCAAATGGGACTACATCAAATTAAAAAGCTTCTGCACAGCTGAAGAAATCACCATCAAAATGAATAGGGAACCCACTATATGGAAGAACATATGTGCCAATGATACACTGGACAAAAGTTTAATCTCCAAAATATATAAAGGACTTATATGACTCAACACCAGAAGACAAACAATCCAATTAAAAAATTGGCAAAGGACCTGAATAGACACTTCTCCAAGGAGGACATATAGAAGGCCCATAGACATAAAACAAAATGTTCGACATCACTGGCCATCAGAGACATGAAAATTAAAACTACAATAAGATATCATCTGACATCTGTCAGAATGGCCATCATTAATAAACCAACAAACAATGAGTGCTAAGGATGTGAATAAAAGGGAACCCTAGCCCTGGCTGGTGTAGGTCAGTGGATTGAGCTCAGGCCTGTGAATCAAAGGATTGTGGTTCAATTCCCGGTCAGGGCATATGCCTGGGTTGCAGGCCAGTTCCAGCAGGGGATGCACAGGAAGCAACCACACAGTGAAATTTCTCTCCCTGTCTCCTTCTGTTCCCCTCTGAAGATAAATAAATAAAATCTTTTTTAAAAAAGGGGGGAACCCTAGTTTGTTGATGGTAGGAATGCATACTAGTGCAGCCACTGTGGAAAACAATGTGGAATTTCATAAAAAAAATTAAGGATGGAACTGCCTTTTGATCCAGCAATTCCAGTGCTGAGAATATATCTTAAGAATCCCAATTTCAAAGAATATATGCACCTCTATGCACTAGTCAAGATTCAGAAATAGCCTATGTGCCTGTCAGTAAATGGGTGGATAAAAAAACAGTGGTACATTTACACAGTGGAATACCAGGGAGCAGTAAAAAACAAGGAATTCTTACCTTTTGGGACAGAATAGATGGAACTATAGAATATTATGCTAAGTGAAATAAGCCAGTCATTGGAAGACAAATACCATATGATCTCACTTACAAGTGGAATCTAATGAACAAAATAAACTAAAGAGCAAAACAGAACCAGAGGCACAGAAACATAGAACAACAACAAAAAAGTTACAGAACAGGTCAGGACATACGCCTGGGTTGCGGGCTGAGTCCCCAGTTGGGGGCCCATGAAAGGCGACCACACATTGATGTTTCCCTCTCTCTTCTTCCTTTCCCCACTCTCTAAAGATAAATTAATAAAAATATTTTTAAAAGATAAAGAACAGCCCTGGCTGGTGTAGCTCAGTGGATTGAGTGCGGGCCTGCAAACAACATGATTGCGGTTCAATTTCCAGTCAGGGCACATGTCTGGGTTCCAGGCCAGGTTCCAGTGGGGGACTCATGAGAGGCAACCATACATTGATATTTCTCTCCTTCTCTCCTTCCTTTCCCCTCTAAAGATAAATAAATAAAATCTTTTTTAAAAGATAAAGAACAGAATGAAAGAACATAGATAGAAACATAAAATAGCTGTAAGAGGGAAGCAGTGAGAGGGGAGAACTGGTTGAAAAAAAGTGAAGGGATTAGTCAAAAAAACATTTATGAATGACCCACGGACATGAACAATGGTGTGGAGACTGACTGTGTGAGTGGGGGATGGGCAGGACATAAATGGACAAAAGGAGAAAAATTGGGACAACTGTAACAGCATAAACAATAAGATATTTAAATTTAAAACAAAAAAAAAGAATTATCCAGTGTTTTGGAAAGATAGCAGACAGGTACGTTTCCCAGAAGAAAGAAAAGCCTTTTTCTTAGAAAACATCATAGAAAGCCACATGGCACAGGTTTCCTCCATGTAAAAGAAGACAATCACAAGCATGTGACAGATATTTAGAGTTGCCCTGGCCGGTGTGGCTCAGTGGATTGAGTGCTGGCCTGCAAACCAAAGGGTTGCTCGTTTGACTACCAGTCTAGAGCACATGCCTGCATTGCTGGGGGGGGGGGTGCGGGGGGGCATGAAAGAGGCAACCACACATTGATGTTTCTCTCCCTCTCTTTCTCCTTCCTTTCTCCTCTCTAAAACTAAATAAATAAAATCTTTAAAAAAAATATTTAGAGTTAACTTAAAGATCATTTGTAACACTTCATCTTTGAAACCACATCTGATGTAAAACAGATATCAAACAGATCCTTTTAAAATACACAATGCTAAAATACTGTGATTTCAAAAATATGTCCACAAATTCTTTGATACTTCTTTCAAGAGGTGGAGTTTAATTCCCTCCCCTTGACTGTGGGCCGGACTTAGTGATTCACTTCTAATGAACACAATGTGGCAGAAGTGATGGTGTGTCACTCCTGAGATTGGGGCATATGAAGACTAAGACCTCCACTGGGCATGCTATCTCTCTGTTTCTCCCCTTCCCTTCCTCTTCTCTATCTATCTATCTATCTATCTATCTATCTATCTATGTACCTATCTCTATCTCTCTATCTCTATCTGTTTCACCAAGGGCTCTCTTGGGGATCCTGGATGCCAAGCTGTGAGGAGCACTTGGAAGGGGCCCACATGGCAAAGAAATAACACCTCTGAACAGTAGCCAGAGAAAAACTAAAACTTACTTGAAGATTAGTCAACAGAAAGCTCATTTATTTGAGTTAAGAAGGCCTGTAGGGGGTAGTTTTCATGCCCCACCACTCATGATCAATCATCCCAAACAGGAAAAGATATACTGTCCATCTCCACAGGAATATGTTCTACTAGCTACTACTACAACAGTAAGAAGGATTTTCTCACTTAGGAACCCACTCAACCAATGAAAGATGGTTACAACTCCGCCAATGAAAAGCTGCCACACTTTGAACTCCCAGTTCCTTCCAACGGTCTCTTTCTTTACAACAACCCCTTTTCTCTATAAAATAATGTTCCTCTCCTTTGTTCTCTAGACTTGGGCATGGGTCATCATTAGACTGCATGTCCTTAGTTGTAATTTTTTAATTCCCCAAAAACCTATTTTGCTGGAGAAATATCAAGCTGTCTGTTTGTTAGCATTTACAACAATGTGACTGAGCTTAGAAACAGATTCTCTAGGTCCAGCTGAATCCAGAGATGACTCCAGCCCTTGTCAACCACCGAACTGGGACCTTGTAGGAGACCATGAACCAGAACCACCCAGCTGCCTCAAAATCTTGACCATCAAAAACTTCATAAGAAAATGAATGTTTGTTGTCTGAAAACGCTCCATTTTGGAGTAATCTGTCACACAGCAATAAATAATAAATACAAATATACTCTAGGGAAGGCATATTTTGGAGTAAAATATTGCACAGCAATAAATAACTGATACAAAGACACCATAGGAAACTACTATGTGGAATTAGATATCAAAATGGCTAGGAATAAAAATGCCCGCTAGAATACAGGAAGTCATATGCAAAACTCTGTTAAGTCAAAGAAGATACTGCATTGTGGACTATAAAATGCTATACAAATTTATAGTAGATTATGACCCTTAAGGATTTGCTTACAATGAATGTTTGACCTCAAAAGCTAACATAAGAGTATCCTATGTGACTTATGATATTGCAATTTATAATATTACAACATTAGGTCTTACTCCCCATTTCTGGCACAGAGATCATAAAACCCTTCCGATTTCTAAGGTGATGAGAGCCATATAGGTGTATTTTGTTATGTTAATTAGGTAGCTTTTGGACCACCCTTAAGTTGGGGACTGATTGCCAAAAGAACCAACAGTGTGATTAGAGTTTCAGAATGTTCAGTCCCACCTCCCAACCATTGGGAAAAGAAGAAGGTTAGAGGTTGAATCAATGAGTGAACAATGATTTAATTGACAAAGCCTATATAACAAAGCCTGCATAAAAAAACTAAAAGAGCTTCTGGGTAGGGGAACACTTAGAGATTTGGAGAGACTGGCGTGCCCTGGAGAGGTCAAGGAGGCTCTGCACCCTTCCCCATACTTTGCCCTATGCACCTCTTCCATCCGACTGTTCCTCAGCTATATTCTTTTATAATAAACCACTTAACAAGAAAAATGTTTCTCAAAGTTCTATGAAGTGCTCTAGCAAACTAAACCCAAGAAGGGGATCATTAGAACCTCCAATCTATTGCTGATCAGTCAAAAGCACAAGTGACAACCTGGCCTTGAGACTGGGGCTTGAAAGGGGAGCTGCAGTCTTGCGGGACTGAGCCCTTAACCCATGGGACAGTGTATCAGAATTGAACTGAACTGTAGGACACCCAGAAGGTTTCAAAGACTTGCTTGGTGATATGTGGAAACCACCCCCACACATCAAAACTGACTGCTCAGAACCTCAGACTATAAAGAAGTGGCATGAGAGTTTCTTTGGGAATATCCTGATTGTGGTAGTGGTTACATGCACTTAGACAAGTGATATAAATTTCATAGAACTAGACATCCAAAAAAAATGACAGCATATATAAGCACTGGTAAAATCCAAATGTGTTCATTATTAACACTATACCAATGTGATTTTCATGGTTTTGATCATTGAGCCACATTATTTATATAAGATGTCATCATTAGAGGCAGTCAGGATAAGGGTACTATGAGAACTCCTTATATTATGTTTAAACTTCTATGGGTCTAAAAGTATTTTAAATAAGTTGTTTTAAATTACCCTTATTCCTTAATTTCTAGAGATGGCAATTTCTTGATAGACCATAGAAATAGTTTAATTTTGAAAATGTTTTAAATCAAAATGTATTCTCCAGTTTATATAAAGTTCAAAAGGCTGATCAATCAGTATTGAAAGTCAGGATGCATTTGCCTTTGGACGACGGGAGGATGGGGTTGTGACTAGAAGAGAACCAGGGGTGTGATGAGGGTCTTATTTTAGACCTGGGTAACAGCAGCACAGGTAGGTTCACTCATTCATAATCCAACTGCATACTTCTCTATATGCCTGTTACATACTTCAATAAATATGTATTTCTTTTTTTAAAAAGTATATTCCCCAAAACACATATAGCAATAATGAGGAATTAATAAAAATTCATTTTAAACTAATTTTTCTTTCATTAGCAATCAGTAAGCACTGTACCATACTTCCTAATATTTTATAAACATATAATACTACACAGCAGTAAATAATGAATTCTTACCTTTGCAACAGCATGGATGGAACGGGAGTCTATTATGCTAAGTGAAATAAGCCATTCAATGAAAGGCAAATACCATATGATCTCATTTATAGGTGGAATCTAATGAACAAAACTAATGACCAAAATAGAATCAGAGACACAGAAACATGGAACAGACTGACAGCTGTATGAGGGGAGGGGGATTTAGGGACTGGTTGAAAGAAGGTGAAAAGATTAATCAAAGAAGATATATGCATGACCCATGGAAACGGACAACAGTGAGGGGACTGACTGTGGGAATAGGGGGCAGGATGGGTGGAGGGGGCAAAATAGGAAAAATTAGTACAACTGTAATAACATAAACAATAAAAATATTTAAAAGAAAAAATAAAAACCTAAACAGAACAGAAAAAAAACATTTGATTCAGATATAACTGGCCATCACTCCCCAAATTCATGCCAAATTATTCACGAATAAGTAAAATTTTCCATTTGAAAGACCTTACCAAAATCTGCAAGTACCAGAAATAAAGGCAAATATTTTACAAACATAATAAAAACAAAACAAAACAAAAAGAAACTCACCAAGACTGTAGAGGGCTTTTGCGCTGATCTTCAGACATCAATGTATGAATGTCAAGTTTACAGTGTCCTCCAATTTCACCAGTCTGGAGAAAATCTTCCTTAAATCTGATGGGTAACAAAAAATTAAACTGAGTTTGGGAAATTTTTTCATGACTCACGCTCACAAGTTGTAACCAAAGTCATTTACCAATTTCCAAAACCGGTTTTCCATTAGAATTTAACTCTTTATAATAAAACATTTCAAATATATGCAAAAGTAGCAGAATGGCATAGGAAGCTGATGGACCTGTAATTCGGCTTCACAATGGTCAATTCATGGCCAATATGAGTCTTACATCCTCCACCTGTCCTCAACCTCATTGCTGTATCAGTACGAAGCAAATACAAGGTATATCCCTGGACTTGAAAATATCACAGAATTTCCACTAGATTTTAACATCAACCACTTAAATACCTGTCATGGTTTCTCTTGATGTTTCTTAAATCAAGATAGAGATTGGCTGCTCTGCAATACTGAAGGTAACGGGAACATACCAAACTTGAGTCATTCTAAAATAAGATTGAGAAAAAAGAAAAAAAAAACAACTCTGAGTATTAACATTTTGAGGACACACTCATACTTGCCAGACATGTTGAAGGTATGTGTACCTTCAAGTTCATACCACATAGTGTGGTGAGAGAAGCTTCCCAAAGACTGCTTCTATTTAAAGACTTGTCCCCTTCCCAGCAGGCTTTGGCCAAGCACAGGTTTGAAAATTTTCATACTTTTGGGTGACTAAAAACTCCTAAATGTTGTATTTATGTCACCTCAAATTTTAAAGATAAGAGCTGAATATGTGATTCAGTCCTTTAAGAAAAAAAAAAAAAGCAAAAGTACCCAGAACCATCACCACAACAGTTGTATGAAAATGCATTTTCCAAAGATGATACAAAGAAACAAAGAAGAACACACACAAGTCATCAAAATAACTAGGTTGAAAAGATAAGAGGTACTCTCTGCAAACCGTGAATTCCTGTCTCAACAGTAACATAAGGGCAACGCTTCCAAAATCATTGAAATAAATGAGTTCAAAATTCAACTATCAGAACTTGTTCCTGTCTCTCCCAATCTGGTTTGTGTTGAAAGAGACAGTTTCAATGATTTTATTTTTAGATTTAAATACCATTTCATTGTTTTTCCCATAATTCCCATGAACACAAGACCTTCACCTTGAACATAAGACCTTCACTTCCAAATGTTGTCTTGGAATCCACAGTTGTTAAGGGATCATACTCTTTGGCACAGAGCATGTGGAGGTAGATCATGGCCAGGAAAGCATTCTACAAACTGCCTGGGAAGAGGTGAGCAAGGTGGGCTGTGGCTCTTCCCTTGCCCTTTCCAGATGAACAACTAGACTCAGGCCAGAGAATTCAACACATAAAACAACATCTGTTAAAGGCAAACTGCAGCAGTGTGGGTTAATGCCATGCTTTCTTGTGAGACTTGCTTGAAGTTCTATTATATGACATCCTCCAAAAGTGCTATAGAGCATATACTCAGTTTTATTAATTCAAGTGCATTTTATAAAAAATGTGTTTTTTTTTTTATTTGCTGGATTGCCTGGAGATAAAAGAGATGCCTGAGATATCAGAGATTCGGCCAGGGTTCAAAAACAACAAGAGATAAATAGACCTTAATCATAAGTGCTTACAATTCCCTGGACCTTTAAAAATGAACAATGAGCCCTTTGCTGGGACCCAGGCTATGCACTGAGCATATTTATATACAGAATCTCATTTCATCCTTACCACAAGGTCTGAAATAGGAATTGCTAAAAAGCAGAATTGAAAATAGGAAAGTTGTCCAACAATCAGAATCTGAACCCTACAGTACCCGGTCTGACCGGGAACTGACCGGTACCCGGTCAGTATCTGACCCAGTCCTTCTACTGACTACCCCAAACTGCCTCTGGGTAATGTTTTGTTTTACCAACTGTGTGCAAGTGGCATGCTTGACAGCACACAGAAGCGCTGCATTCTAATTCTATGTAATAGTTGTGTTGTCTTAGAAAAGTTGGTTAATGTCTCTGAGGACCCTGTTTTCCTCTCTGCTATGCTTGTGGGAATCCAACAAGCTCACAGATAGAAACAGCTATTTGCAAACTGGGGTGGATCATCTGTCCCAAACTACTTGCCAGGAAATTTGTAAAGATGTAATTTATCAATTTATCTTTTTCAGCACATATTGGGGGGAAAATTCTAAATCTAGTGATATTTTAACTGCCTCAAAATCTATCCAAAAAATATATATATGGCCATCTGATATATGTGTGAAATGAGGACATGGTTTCCAGAGGACACAGAACAACCTGTTTTTAGAAGTTAAATAAAAGTCTAAGCCAATAAATACTTGAGAGCAAGAAGTCTTTTCACAGTGCTGTCTACCTTTTCTTTACACCGTCATCTAAAGGGCACGAATATATTAAGGGGACATGTTCGTGACTACGAGGCCACCTTACCACTTGCTCAGGCTGGCAGAGCACATGCAGCTCCCGCAGCCGCGCTCCAGCATATCCAAAGTCAGCTTGCTTCCAGAACGTATCCTGGGCCGACTCCAGACTGTCTGTCCTATTCGAAAACAAAGACATTCTATCATTTTTTTTTTTACTTTTTATGAAACTTGAATCTTCTTTCTAAAGGTTAAATTGCTAGCACCTTTTCATTAATTTTTTAAGGAAACTATCATAATTTTCTTAAAATAAATTCTTGCTATGAGAAATTATCAAAATAAGCCATTTCCAGATGTACTCCCTTATAATACAAATACACTTATAAATGCGTGAAGTTAGCGTCATCTGGAACTAAATAGAATTAAATGTCAATTACTGTATTTTCCTTACTCCATTACCTGTGCATGTATTGAAAATAATAATTATACTTAATTTTCCCCTCCAGAATCATGAGGAAAAGATCAATTTATCTTCTTAGTGTTTGCTGAGGGAAAACATTTTCTGTGCTCTATATACTGTTTTCTTCCTCCGGCAGAGGAAATGGGATATTCTTGTATGTGTGTGGAGGGGAGGAGTCAAGATGAATCCTGATATCTAAAGAAATTACTATCTAAAACCAAAAACACACAGCTGAGAATTGAGGCACCAGCACACAGTTCAGAGAAAGTTAGCTTAAAGGGGAGAAATTATTCCATCTGGAAACTTACCATCCCATGTCGACGTAGGTGCAAACAGGGTAACTGAACCTGAACTCTGGTCTGCAGGATCCCTCATAGCCCCAGCAGTACTTGAGATTTTCTAAGTGTTTCTAGAACATAAAATGTGTATTTAGTCTGGGCTCCCTTATTCTGACATTTAGAGAGAACTCTTAGATTTTTCTATGAAGAAAACAAAGCTTTGTAGAACTACCACTTTTATATTTTGTAATACATACTCACGCAATAAAAATAATTAAATCTTAAAAATAATAAGTAGTCTTAAGTTTCTTAATAACAGTATCTTTAACCATCACCCCCTGCTCAGTCTATCCCCTAAACAAAAGTTTAGGCTTTACCTAGACTACCAAAGGCCACTTGAATTGAAATTTCTGGGGGCATTTTCATGAACAGCCTATCTCTAGTAAGCAAACTGATTCAAAAATCAGTCTCTTAAGAGTCATCTAAAATGGAACTTCTAGAGGGATAAATAGTAATGAAAAATAAAAATAAATATAAATAAAAGAAAATGGGATTTCTGTCACCAAAAGAATCAGAGCTAAATTACATGGCTCAACAACTTTACTCATCCATCAAGATCAGCAGAGACCCCACAGGCATAGAAAGCCCTGTATCCTTTGGGGGACACCTCAGCTGCTATTAGTCAAAGAGCCTGGAAAGCTCTTGTGTGTAGCCCAGAACCACTGTGGTCTGACTCCCAGGTCTGGGTCCCAAGCCTGCTTCTCAGTAGGTTCCTGTGTTAGCACCATAGGAAAGGAAGTGTCTCATCTGCCCAGCTTTGATCTCTAGGGCCTCAAGGGCCCTCTTAATTTGAGGACTCCAATTTGGGCTCCAATTTGAGGCCTTTCCAACAACTCTAAAACAGAAGGAAAACTGCAGTAGTAATTTTAATTATATGGAGACAGGGTAGTGATGTTATCGAAATTAAGTGCTAAGAGACCCTTTTAGGTGCAGTTGAAAGAAAAATGAATTTCACACCTTGAACGAAATATTATCCTTTTGTGCATAAAATCTAACTTGATTCACTTATAGAATATACAAATGGTATTGGTTGCCTATGTATTTTAGTAGTGATTTAGATTTTAAATCTCACTGCTGAGAATGGGGCATAATTTTAAACAACGTTTGGTCACTTAGAAGCATTACATGAAATACAACAATTGACTCACCTACAACCAAAAGATGAAATTCTACCTTCAAGTTATAAAGCAGAATTGGTAAGCTAGTCTAAATTGCATACTTCTAATAAATAGAAGGAAAAAATAACACTTACCTTATAAGGACAATGGGAGTCTTTCTTACAGATCATGGCAATATGTCCATTATTGTACAAAAAGTAGGGAATGTGCTCCTCTGGCAAGCGGATGCTGGCATAGTTAAACAGAGGTTCGGTAGGAGTGCCATGGGCCCCTGAAGAAGCTTCATCTTGGCTACTCAGTGGGATGTCAGGAAGCAATATTCCAAAGACAAGCAGCATTAACATAGCAACCTCCAAACCTACAGACCACATCACAAACATGTTCATTAAGACATATCCTCTAAAAATCAAAGGGGTCAAGGGCTAAGCATAATTACAATGAACTTGCTCCATCACTGAGTAATGTTCTTTTGTTTAACAAATATTCATTGTGCACTTGTTATGTGCCAGGTACTTTGTTAGGAGGCCTTACACTAAAATATTTTAACTTCCATGGCTGCAAATCTTTTTATAAGTAAGGTTTTATTAAGCCAAAAATGCTAGCCAAAAAAGAAGATGGGTCTTGGGGCACAGAGTCTAAACTCCCAGAAGCGTATCTGCCATCTCACAGTTTTTTTGCACATCAAGTAGGGGGAAGAAGGAGGTGGTCTGAAAGGATTTACATGTAAAGGGGTGGGGGAAGGGAAGCACCAATTCAGAGCAGGCAGAGTCCATAGGAAGAAATGCCAGCTCCTATGGATTGGCTGGGACAGGTGTGGAAAGCCCACCTGTAAACAAGCGAGGCTCCTGGGGTTCCATGGTGCCTGGCTGAAATAATCTGCAGATTAACCACCTGGAAATTAATCTAAAATCCCAACAGACAAAACAGGAGCGTGAACAGTCCATTGTTAGCTGGCACACAGCCATTCACAGACTAATGGGTCTGTCTCTTTCCCTCACTTTCTGGCCCCTATAATTTAGTTAAGAACATCTCAGTTTTGTTTTTTTTTTTTCGTATCAGAGCTACGATACAGAGGAGAACAAAGCATGAAAGACCCCTGCTCCAATGGAGCCTATAATGTAGTGCAAGAGACACAACATAAACAATCAAACCAACAACTTCCGATGACGACATGGGCTGTTATTCAAATAAACCAGGAGCTGGAAAACCTTTTCTGGAGAGGGCCAAGGAGTAAAATATTTTTGACTTTGCAGGCTGTACAGTCTCTGTGACAACTGTTGAACAGCCATGGCCTGTGCTAAAGGTGAGAGTGGGGCTGTGTTCTAATAAAATTTTATTTACAAAAATAGGAGGAAGGCCTTGATATGATCCAGTTTGTTGATGCCTGAACAAAGACTTTAGAACTAGATTAATTAGGTTTGAATCCAGCTGCAGCTCCCTGAGCTGTATGACTTTGACCAAGTTATTTAATCTTTCTGTGCTTCAGCTTTTTCATCTGTAAAAATGGAATTTATATTAAGCCTCCCTCATAGGGTTGTTGTGAGTTAAATATTGGTAAAGTGTTCCAATATTTAGAATGTTTAGATGTTCCTGCCACGTTAAATTCAATATGCTTACTGAATAAATATTTAAAGCCATGTTGGATGGGGTGTGGGGTGCTCAGTAACATTTGAACTGAAACCTGAATAATGTGGAGCAGGGAAAACATGCCAGGAAGACAGAAGAAAAAGGAAGTGTCATGGCTCTGAGCAAGTGTGTATGTGCTGAACAAAATAATCACAAGCAGTATGTGAGAATATACTATGTGCCCGGTACTCTAAATAACAAGGATGCAGCAATGAACACAGTCAAGACCTAAACTCCTTGCCCTTGTGAAGTTTGCCTTCTGGTGTGTATAATGATAATCTATGATAACAATAGCTAAGACTTAGAAACTCTAGGAGTGAAATCCAGGGAGTCCACCTCAGAGACTGGATACTTTGCTCTCCCTGTCCTGCTTTACAATTGTAAAGAGATAATGGTCATTGACCTTAGTACATTTGTAACTCACCCCATAAAGATTAAATATCTTGGACCAGATTTCCCCTATATATGATAGACAATAATCATAACATCAGAGACAATATATAATAGACAATAATCATTCTTGGTTCACTTTAGTGTTATCTCTTCTCTATTAAGGGAAAAAAAAAAACCCTGACCAGTATAGCTCAGTTGGTTGGGCATCATCCTACAAAGTGAAAGGTCACTGATTTGATTCCCCATCAGGGCACGTGCCTGGGATGCAGGTTCAGTCTCTGGACAGGGTGCATTTGAGAGGCAACTGATAGTTGTTTCCCTTACGCATCTATGTTTCTCTCCCTCTGTTCTTCCCTCTCTCTAAGAATAAAAAAATTAAAAATAGAAAACAAAAGGTTTGCCATTGAGGCAACATTTAAAAAAAATAAAAGTGTTCTTTCCAGAAGGTGACAGAGCCCTATTATAGCTTAGCTGCTTCCCAGCACAGTCTGCTGTCACGGGGGCAAACTGGAAAACCAAACTTTCAAAATCAGTCCTCATTAACTAGGTGCAGGGGTGTCCAAACTTTTGGCATCTCTGCACCACACTGGAAGAAGAAGCGTTGTCTTGAGCCACACATTAAATACAATGCAACATGTAATCACACAAAAAAACTTCATAATGTTTTCAGTAAACTTACGATTTTGTACTGGGCCGCATTCACAGCCCTCCTGGGCTGCATGAGGCCTGTGGGACACAGGCTGGACACCCCTGTTGGGGCAGTAAAGACGGGGGCTTTTAGAAACATACTGTTATGTTCCATTAAGCCTCAAGTTCCAAGGCCAACAGATCATCACTGAACAATGGGAACACCAAGAAGAAATCCTTTCCCCTTGAGAGTGGTAAATATAACGGTTTTACATTTAGGTGTAACTAAAGAGTATACTGTTATCTGTTGTAAAAGTGATCTGAACTAATCTTTTTGGCTAGAACTTTTGTTAAACAGTCAGTTGACAGCAATTTTATAAAATTTAAAAGTACATTTTAATAGTAACAGTATCTTATAATGAAAATATTTACCTCTTTAATACTCAGAACCACTCAGAAGCTGTTGTAATGTTTCGGATATACAAAACCTGTCAGAAATTAAACATATTACCTTAAAAAGATGGTGAAGTAGATTTTACCCTCCATGTGATATTTTGAATTAATGGATGTTAAGATAAAAAATAATTTATGAGATAGCCTGTACACAAAAGGCCTGGCATTTAATAACATAAGGCCTAGCCTGGCTCCTGGTGCCCTTTCTTTGCCTTAATGAATACCAAGCTGCAGAGTTACAGGAACCACCCTCAACCAGACTCCAATGCTGAGCAGGAATGAGGCAGCCAATTTTATGCAGGCATCAACTGGTACAGGCAGGTAAAACATTCCTAGGAGCAAACAATTTGCAGGTTGTAATTCTACTCACTGAATCACACTACTATTTGCACCTCACTGTTCAACAGACAGGACATCCTTTCCTTCGACTCATCCTCCCCAGAAACGAAGTCATTGTTATGACCAAGTCTGCCTGCCCTTTGGTTATCCAAGTTCCTTGTCCTGGACGGAGCTATAGCCATAACTAAAGCCACAGATTCATGAAGGCGTAACAACGCATACGTCACAGGAAAATCTAAAGACTCAGAACAGAAACCTGGTTTCTGCAGGGGACACGTCCCCACTCGCATAAATCAGAAGCACTCGCATAAATCAGAAGCGGGTAGCGGCTGGTACAAGACATCACAAGCCCAGGGTCTGGCAGAGGCCTTTGTGGTGCCGAATCCTCCTGCAAGTCCCCCTGGGGAGGGGTGGGGCCCTTCTCCAGGGGATAGAAGTTTTACCAGATGAGGTACTTTTTCCTTCAGCACAAAGTAGCTGGCTCCCTCCACTCCTGCATCCCTTGACTGGATTCCCAGAGGCCTAAAAGGGGGTAGACAAAAGGAAAACGCCTGAAAGATGATGAGAGGTGAAAAGCCGCGGCTGATGGGGACCACAGTGGGTGAGATAGAGCACTGCTCCGTGACAGACGTGGGAAAGCTTAAAGATGGCAGTAGACAAGCGAAAAGCTACACACATCAGAGACTCACAACGATTCCTAAACAGCTTGCCCCACGGTACCATAATCCTCACGGTCTGTCCCCCGCTGGGGGTGAGGGGCCTTGGCTGCCTGAGAGGACTGGGGGAGGTGTGCCAGCTTGGCTAGAACGTCAGTGGAGGAACCAGCACTACGGAGTCAGCGGCGAGCGCCCTTCCGCTGCCACCAAGCTCCCCCCAGGTTCTTCACCCTAAGCACTGCCCAAGCTGCCTCAAGGGACACAGAGATCCCGGGAGCCACCCACACCCTACACCCCCCCCCCCCCCCCCCCCCCCCCCCCCCCCCCCCCCCCCCCCCCCCGCTCTGCACCCCGCACCTTCCGACCTCAGTCCCAGGCACGCCTAAGAGGGGCCTGGGAAACCGGGTTCACGCGGCCTAGGTCAGGAACCGGAAATCTTCCCCGCTACTCTTACCGTAAAGGGGCCGAGCTCGGGCTGGCGGGTGGCTGCAGCCCACCGGGGAGCCGCACCAGGAGCAGTCTGGAGCACCCACGAGCACCCACGGTGCGCCGGAGTGACAGAGGCATACGCAGCCGGACCACTGGTGAAGGGGATGGTGAAGGCGCGGCGGTTCACGGGGCAAGTCCCACCTGAAACAGGGGGATCAGGCGAAGCCGGCAGACTGTGCCTTACTCTGGAGGAGGGAGTCGTCCTGTACGGCTAGAGACTCACCGGAAACCTACCCCGCAGAGCTGGACCAGGGGGCGCCAGGGAGCCATGGAACCTCCACCAGCCAGCGAGAGGAGGAGGCGGGGCGAAAGCCGGGTCGCAGAGCCTACCCGGGCACTGCACCAGCTTGAGAGGCTGGGCTCTCCTCTGGGGTCTGGGTGCAAACCTCTGCAGAGCTGAAAAGTGCAGCAGGACTTGAAGAAGCCCAGCTGTCCTCTCGGGTGCCCTTGGAGGACACTGGATAGAGTGGTGAAAAACCCGACTCTTCTTCATTCTGATTGAGTTGCAGAGGCAAATTTTCACTGTTTTCTTAATTGGGGCAGAAGCCGCCCTAACTCTCAAATCTGGAGCACTTTCTGATGATGAGGTTTCTTTCAAGTCCACGAACATTATATAACTGGTGTTCTTGCCTCTCCGTGCTAACTGAAAATTCATCAATTTCAAATGCTACTTCGTGGAGTTTAATTTTTATCATTTTATAATTAGTAAATTCTAATTATTTAATCATTTTGTTATAATAATTTGCCCATCTCCCACACAGTCTCGTATACAGCATACTGGAGTTGATCATTCAATACTGATTCAACTAGAACGGATTGCACGAAGGCTGATACAATCGAAATAAACTTATGCTCACACACAAAGTCAGTCACCAGTATTAATGACAGAATCATAAGAAAACACGACACTTTATTTCCAAAGCCTTACATTCTTTTAGAATGTTTTTAGATGCTATTATGAGAATTGCTAAGAGTTCTATTAGCAACCTTACAAATTAAGATTGTTATCTGGATTTCTTTCAAATAAAGCAAATATGGTATTTGACGTACACCAGTCATTGTTCTGAAGCACTTTGCGGTACTAATTCCTTTACTCTTTATGTAAAAGACTTCGTCTACTTCATACTATGCCCACCCCATACAAATGACAGTAATTTTCAAAAATTATTTTCTTGGCTTATTTGCCACCACCCTATTTTGGTCATATACAGGAAATGCAGCTTTCCTGTTAACTGATTTAAAATGAAGTCATTAAAAAAAATTTTAACAGGCTGGTTTGCCACTGAGTTAAGTAAAATAGAAACTATATATGTATACATATAGATTATTTATATATATAGTTTTTAAAAACAATACACCAGAAAGGCTTATAATAGGCTGGACTCCTTATAAGGACATTCAAGCCCATTAAATTGCTGTGACATGCATATACCACTATTTTAAATGACTACATATTAAGCTGTGGTTATTCAGACTCAGAGGAAACATGAGGGGGATTTAAGAACATGAAATTGAGTTCTGTATTACTGCAACAGCCATTCTCAACATAGAATTCCCCCCTAAAATATCCATGTTAAACTTTAATTTTAAACTTTCTTCAAATTAACATTATGGTAAACTCAAATGTCTGTGAATAGGAGACTGACTGAATAAACTATGGCATATCCACACAATGTTGAACTATGCAGTTGTGAAAAAGGACTGAGGAATATCTCTATACATTGCAGGACATATTGAGTGGAAAAGCACAGTGGAAGGGATATGTATACACCATAAGATAACTTCTTTGAGTATACATTTTATAGATGCAACTTTAGAATCATATAAAAATTTTACATAAAATTAAATTTTTAGAAAACAATTCTTGATAGTTGAATCTAAATGCTCTCCAGTTAGATAGTTGAATCTAAATGCTCTCCAGTTGAATCTAAATGCTCTACCATTATAAAAATGATAAGAGATCTGATCAGCTCAATGGGGAGAAGTAGGGAGGGGCTATAGGAGGAGTTTGCCCAGGCAATGGTAAACAGTCTCAGACTGGATTGGCTGAGAAGCTGAAAGCCTCCAGAGCTCATTTTTATCAACATGACCACAGATTTTTAAAAACAATACATATTTAAAAAAATTAAGATTGTGTTCTGAACGATGTGGCTCAACTGGTTGGGCATTGTCCTGCAAAAGGTCACCAGTTCAATTCCCAGTCAGGGCATGTGTCCAGGTTGCAGGGTTCAGTCTCCACTCAAGGCTCCTGTAACAGGCAGCCAATCACTGATTCTCCCCCACATCAGTGTTTCTCTCCCTCTTCCTCCCTCCATTTCCCTCTCTCTAAAAGTAAATGAATACTTAAAAAAATTAAGATTGTAATTTCAAGAGACAAATGGGCATGGCATTGTATAAAACTTCCATTCTCTGCCCATGTAGAAGAGACTTTAATATTAAGCAAAAAACCTTCCCATTACTTCTGTTGATGTAAGAACATCTAAACCTACAGACATTTTATAAGTGTTTATTCAAGTTTATTTCAGCAAAACTAAGAACATGACCAGAAGCAAGATCTCAGTGGATTGAGAAAATGACAGTTCTAACTTTATATATTTAGAATCAAAGAAGTATAAAGAAGGTTAAATGAAATCCATTCATGGTAGATTATGGAGGTGGGGGAAAGCGAAGCAAGTAGGGGGAATCTCTGGGATTCAAGAAAAAGCAAAATGGAGAGATACACACACCGACATTGATGGGTACCAGAGAGTTAACATTTAACATACAGAAACAGAGACTGTATTCAAGCAACAAGATTACAATGAGGAGTTCAAGTGCTGCTCCTGTGAGGCTGGTTATACCTCCAAGAGGTCTAGAAAAGATTACTGGAGCATTTCAAAGGTATGTTAAGCTAGATGCACAAGGACAATGGACACTGAACACGATACTCACAGCATTCATCCATAGTGACACAAATGGCAACATTTCATCATTTTTATGGCTGAGAAGTACTTCCCTGTATATATGTGCCACCTATTCTTTAATCATTAGTCAAAACACAGACAACAGTATGGTGATTTATCAGAGGGGAAAGAGGGTGAGGGGAGGATGAAGAGGGAAAAGGGTCACATATATGGTGATGGAAGGAGACTAAATTTCGGGTGGTGAGCACACAATATACAAAGGGATGTATTATAAACTTGTATACCTGAAACTTATGTTATTAACCAATGTTATCCAAATAAACTTAATTTAAAAAAAGAACAATGTACAGGGCTCATTTAAGGCAAAGATAAACATTTTATTAAGAGAGCTATAGGTGTGACTACCCACTGTGACCTACCCAGTTAGGAACTTTGGATCACATCAGCCTGTGCAGTTATTATCTTGTCATTGGGCTTGTCAGGCCTTCCAAGTAGCCCCCTAGGCTTGTCCGGTTTTCTACGTGGCACCTTTTTTGTTTATATCTCTTACTTAGTACTACTTGAGGATTCTAAAATCAAATTTATCCTACTAGGGAATGAGGCAGTATGATGAATACATTCTGGACAGCACTAAGTAAATTCTCTGCATTGCAAGTGTGCTATATGGAAGCATTAGGGATTTTTGTGTGTTCTGAAAAAAGCGTTTAAATATTAAGAAGAAATATACTTTCAATTTTCATTCTACCTTGTTGAAGGATACTGACTGGTTAAACGGTAACATGGATGCATGTAAAAGCAATAGCTTAAAAATACTTAGGGATCAAGATGCAGAGTTCAATGGTATAAGCTATATGAACTTAAAAATAGAGGATAACATACGTATGGTTACTTAAATATAGAAATATTATAAGACTTTTAGAAGAATACTTTGATACTATTTAAGATTTTTAAAAGATACAAATCATCCTTACAATTACCAGTTAGTTACAATCAGTAAGTCTTAAAATTATTTTCCAAACTAAATCTTCATTAGATACAACTATGCTTAATACTAATAGTCTTAATAACTCATACAAAATTAGGGCTTATACTTATTTTTTTAATAATAGACTTTAAAATTTTTATTTATTTTTAGAAAGAGGGGAAATGAAGACGACGGAAAGATGATGTGTGAGAGAAACAGCAAATGGTTGCCTTTCTCACATTCCCCAACTGGCCCACAACCCAGGCATGTGCTCTGACTGGGAATCAAACCACCAACCTTTTGGTCTGAAGGCCCACGCTCAATCCACTGAGCCACACAAGCCAGGGGTATACTCATTTTATTCAAATATGAATTCCAAACTTATACAAGTTATATTATCTTCATAAAACAATACTACCTCCTTTCATTGGTATTGAACACTTTATGTTAAAAATGAAATGCACCATTACTATTTTAAAATCTTTATTTAAATTAGATCCATGCTTACTATTTACATTTCATTTGAAATATTTATAATATTAATCTGTAGTTTGAATCATACTTTCAGCCCTTTACAAAATATATAGTTTAAAACTGAATTGAAAAAACTAATTTTAAAAATGAAAATATAATATTATGGTACATTAGTAAAAATTATGCATACTAAATACTAAACAAATAGTAGTAAAACAAGATTCAAATATCTACAGTCACTTTTCTCTTTTTTTTCTTGTGGCTACTTTCTAAAGACTATAAATCATATACATTTAATAAACATTTGAATAAAACTCTCAATAAATCAAATGCCAATTGAGGAATCATGAGAAGAAAATTTTTCCTGAACATTCTTTTTACTCAACCACAAAAACTAAAGTTTCCTTAGATCAGAAACTACCCATATTTGGGATATCTTAAATCACAATGCAGATATATTTGATACATCCCCATGTATTAAAAACACTAACACTGGATGTTCTCAAAAAAGAGGCAAAGGAAAAGAAAGAATTGGTATTCTCAAATTCACTTCCCAAGAGTTTGAAGAATGACTACTGTATGTCCTTAGATGTCTATACATTAAAAAAAAGTCCATACCTCTTTTACTTTTTTCCATGTTTTTGAAATTAAGATTTATAGTATGTTTTCTCCCAAAAATGGAAACCTCTCACTGCAAACTATATTATCTATTAAAATGTAAATATTACTTTACTAAAATTTGCACAGAGACGTCTTAATGACAAAGCAAGATATGAAAACCAATATTAAATATGTATTCTGTTACTTAATGGAGCTTTATTAATGTAAAAGGCTAAGAGAAGGGAATGTTTAGTGTCATAATTGGAAGTTGTAGGAATTTTATTTCAATCTTTTCTTCACCACTAAAGGGTTCTTTTCCTCCTCACTAATGGATATTTTAAAAGAACAATTTCATAATTCCTAAACTTCCAGTTTTAAACCCTTGACAGAATTTTGAAAATTAAGTTTCCTGTATCTTCTAAGTCTGTACATTTCTTATTGCTACCAGTCTTGTCTTTACCTGCCAACCCCTGATATTAAAAAATAATAATAATAAGGTGGCTCAAAGCTATTACACTGATTTTACCAATAAAATACAGAAAATTAATTTTATGAATTTGGCTCACACTGAAAGGATATTTAATAATGCTAAACATTAGAGATCCCGCAGCAGAAATACTGCCTGGAATACAAAAAAAAGAAAAACAGTAACTTCAAATGCTCTGAAAAGCATTCAAACTCTTCAAGATGGTTTAATTAATACTACATAGTTCTAGAGCTGAAAATTTAACAAAAAATTAAATGAGAGTTTTTATTTGCAAATAAAGGCAGCTAAATGACTTGCTGCCATTATAAATGACTTGCAAATAAAGGCAGCTAAATGACTTGCTGCCAGTAATAAAAAGTATTAAAATATTTCACAAATATAAAACACGGCCTGATCTACTTTTGAACAAAATAACATTTAAAAGAAGGCATAGCTATTTTTTTACTTGTTTTCCTTCCCACCTTTTCTTTAAAATGTATTTAATTATTGTTCAAGCACAGTTTGCATAGCTATTTTTAAAGCTATCCTGCACTACTATTTGTTTTTAAACACTTAAGGAAAAAATAACAAATTGCATAGAATTACAAGTGCCAAATTTAAATTAACTCCTATAATTTCTCTATTTTTAATGAATGTTCTGTAATATTAAACATTCATTTTTATATGCCCAAAATAAGGCTTTACAAAATGTAAAAAAAAATTAAAGAGATTAGGTTAATAATTTTATTACTTTGATTCATTTTACAGGGTATTAAAAACAAAACCTGTTCAAAAATAATTGTTACTGATGCCATCACAAATCATGTTTTTTAAAAGATTTTATTTATTTTCAGACAAAGGGGTAGGGAGAGAAGGAGAGAAACATCATTGTGTAGTTGCCCCTTGCACACCCTCTGCTCGGGACCTGGCCCACAACCCAGGCATGTGCCCAGACTGGGAACTGAACCAGTAACCCTTTGGTTTGAAGGCCGGCACTCAACCCACTGAGCCACACACACCAGGGCCCATCATAAATCTTTATAAGCACATTTTTTTCATTATGTAACCATGCCTAGATAACTTTGAATAGTTACAGCTTTCTCCAGACAGGTAACAAAATTTGTACAGACTTAATTATAGCATCTGGGTGAAATAAATGTCCAGACCACAAAAATTTTTAAGTTCAAATTATTCACCCTTTAAACTTCTAAGTCAGTGCGACTTCTACTTTAAAGAAAAAACAATTAGTTCAAAATTTAGTAACTAGAAGTTTAATAATTTTTTATACTTGGACACTTAATGTCCATTTTCATAAGTAGTAATTAGAAATGTTGACGATTTAAGTATGAAAGATTTCAAAGTATCACTATGTTAATAATCACTCATTAAATATTCTCACTATATACAAACATATAAATTATAGATACAATTAGTTATTTATCTATAATACAAAGTATGAACACCATTCTCCTTCCTTAATCATATTGATATAAGGATAAAGTAATAAACCTCTGTGCTATTCATGGCAAAAAAATGCTTTAAAAATAAATCTTTAAAGATAGTTTCAAAAATAAAGTTCAAATATTGCACAAAATAATTTAACTGTAAATATTACTGTATATTATAAAACAAATTCTTTTTTTCAATTTTTGATATCTGCAATAAATTCCACTTTCTAATTATAAGAGAATTTATTGGAAGTTTGCATTTAGCTATTAAATGTTTATATTCAATTTGATGGGAATGTAACTTTCAGAAATTAACTGAGCCTTTGTCTTAAAAGTTCATCTATTTGAGTCTTATACATATTTTTTACATCTTCAAGATCTAATCGAAGTTCTTCTGCCTCTTCTGCTTTTTCTCCATACATCTGCAGAATAGTATTGTATCTTTGATCCAAATCCTACAAAATACATTTGTTTACAATTTGTAAAATAACTCTATACAATGTCTTGATTATATTTATATTATCATAAACAAGTAACCAATAAGCACATTATAATCTAAATAAAAGTATATAGTCAGCTCTTATAAAAATCAAACTCATACTCCAGCAGGTTGGAATAAATAGCAAGTAAAGGAACTACAAAAAAAAAAAAAAAAAACCCTAAGCCAAATTGCTATCAATCTTATCATATTTTTCCACTAAACTGTAACTTCCCCTTTACATAGCTTAACCAGTGCTTTCTTTCGTTAACTTAAGTACATTTGATGAAATTTAGTGCTTTTGGCTTATTGTGGTATTTACCTGGCATTTACCCTACTGGAAAAATAAAAAACAAAAATTTCTTATGTGGCTTAACAGTGACTACTAATACAAAAATATAGTATTATAAATGAGCCTTGGCCAAATAAAATCTACTTATTTTCCTATATGACGTTAAAAATAACTGGGAAAAATACTTTGAATGTATAATGTAATAAGCAAAAAAAAATTACCTTTAAAATTCTTTACTCAAACACTAACATTGTAATTTTCAAAGAAATCATTAACATATACATCTTTTTATGTACAGTATAAAAATGAGATTTAGTAACTGGATTACAATATCATACATTCAGCCCTAAGTAAAAAATACTTACTCTTAGCTGAGTTCGAAGTCTGNAACCAGTGCTTTCTTTCGTTAACTTAAGTACATTTGATGAAATTTAGTGCTTTTGGCTTATTGTGGTATTTACCTGGCATTTACCCTACTGGAAAAATAAAAAACAAATACATAACATATACATCTTTTAACATATACATCTTTTAACATCTTTTAACATATATATCTTTTTATGTACAGTATAAAAATGAGATTTAGTAACTGGATTACAATATCATACATTCAGCCCTAAGTAAAAAATACTTACTCTTAGCTGAGTTCGAAGTCTGGGTATCTCCTTTACTTTCTCTTCAAGTTCATCATTTTGATTTGTTAATTTAACTAGCTCTTCAGCCATTATTGAGCGTGTTTTTTCTAGATTGCCAATTTCTATCTGTGAAACATTACCAGAAAGTAATTTAAATCAAAATATATCTTGCTTAATGAATCAACATATAACCATGAGGTACCCATTTCTTAAGTAAAAGGAAATAGTGGCAAAAAAAGGGTTTCAACTTTCTTCAAAAGTATACCATTTACAGAGTTTACTATGAAAGACATAAAGAACTTAAGGGAACTCAATCATCTGTTTGACCTCTGCAACCCCATATTTTTCTCTAATCTAAGGAAACAACATATATTTCATTTATTCTAAATTACTACAAAAACCTCAAAAAATAAAACCATATTTTAATGTATCTCCCACTGTGTAGAGAATATTGACAGACTACCAAAGAAGTTTAATTTGGGCCCTCAAGTACAGCATGCTCAACTATATAAACATAGTTATTCAGATCATTCTAATCTATTTTTTCCTAATTCAAGAACATCTTTGCCCTGGCTGGTGTGGCTCAATGGATTGAGCTGACACCTGTGAACTACAGGGTCACTGATTCAATTCCCAGTTAGGGCAAATGCTTGGGTTGCAGGCCAGCTCCCCAGTAGAGGGTGTACAAAAGGCAACCACAGATTGATGTTTCTCTCTCTCTCTTTCTCCTTCCCTTCCCCTCTCTCTAAATATAAATAAATATTTTTTTAAAAAAGAACATCTTTAATAGAGTAATATTTTCAACTCAAGTCATACACTAGGAAGAAAAGATGAAAGTTTTACATTTACTTCTATACTTTCTCATTTACTTTTATAGTATATTTAAGTTTTCCAATACCTGTAAATGAGTAATTTCTCCTTCCCTTAGCTTTAACTGAGACTGTAGATTTTCAATAATGCTGGATCCAGCCCCCATCCTTACAGTATCATAAAGATTGCTTCCATTTGCTGATATGGACATTTGTCCAAGGGAATGATCATGAGGCTCATCCTATGTTAATTAAGAAAGCACATAGTTATTCAGTTATTACAGATTGTATTCCATTATAAGGTTCAAACAAATGATTCAGTCAATTCTTGCTTAAGACAGA
Organism: Sturnira hondurensis; assembly: GCF_014824575.4. Classification (NCBI taxonomy): domain Eukaryota; kingdom Metazoa; phylum Chordata; class Mammalia; order Chiroptera; family Phyllostomidae; genus Sturnira; species Sturnira hondurensis. The sequence continues at coordinate 15,545,400 of NW_028075471.1, forward strand.
CAAACAGACAGGCAGGCAGGCAGAGAATCACCTGAGACAGAAAAGATGCTTGTAGCCCTGCCATCTCAGCTCCACTTACTGAACTTGATCGTGACATTGTGGGAGTGGTAGAAACAGAAAATGGCTTCCGTTCCTTAAGAGTAAGAAAAAAAAATTCAGTTCAGATTAAAGAGCAAAATGGTAAATAAAAAAACAAGAATGTTTTCTAGGATTAATGACAGCAAAGACTCATTCTAGCTTCTTCCTAAAGTTATAAATATAATTTCTAAAGTCTTAACCTTGAAAGGCACAATATTTAGCAATTTAAAAGTACAGACAGACTTGATCAAATCACCTCAGGATCTATGTACATTGCAACAACATAATTTGTTTTATTTTTAATGGAATGAGAATGTTCTTGTTGAAACAATTACACAAACTAACTGTTTTACATTGTATAACATAATACCAATTAAACCTATTTCTTTAAATAAAATTAGAAATGAGTTTTATAAACCATAAAATTTCTGACTTATCCATTTTAGTGTATTTTTTAAAAATTCCAAATAAATTCAAAGTGTACTTTCAATATGCATATAGGTAGTTTTAATATATTAACTTCCAAGTCACACCAATCCTTTAAATATAGAAAACTCCCTTTAGAAAAATTATCTTCATTAACCAGAAAGAAAGTGAACAAGTTTTACTCCCAAAATACCTACAGACCAAATGAAGTACATTAATCTCAGTGAGAGACCATAAAATTCATTTTAAAAGGGGTTTTGTAATTCAAATCCTAGAAATCACAGATCTCTTTGGATAAACTCAAATTACTTTGGATCCATGCTGAACAGGACACTGATTACCTTACTAGAATTAATTCATCACCCTATTGATTATAGACATAAGAAATGGTATTTATAACATGTAACTAAAAATACAAAACAATGAGAGTTACTAACTGGTTATACCAAAAACAAAATTAGAGAAAATTCAATACCTTTTCTTTTATTGCTTCTTGAGTAAAAACTGCTTTCTTCCTTTCTTGTTCAACTTTCATTTTCTCCATTTCTAATTGATTATTTAACAGTGCCTAATGGACAGAAATACAGTTAGATAATTCCTATAATATTAAATCATCATCATAAGTCAATCTCAAAGTAAGGCGTATAAAATATATACTCCTATTAATTTTACTACTAAGGACTAAGTTCCAAAAGCAGTAAGTCCACTCATTTCATCTTGTCATCTCATTAGTTCACTGCATCCCCAAGCATTCACTAATGGTAGCCCTAAGAGGTGAGCAAAAACTAAAAGCATATACCTTTTCTTTCCTTGCCTCTTCAAGTGTTCTTACATATTCATCTTTTAGGTTTTCTAATTCAACCTGGAACCTATTAAGCCAAAGGGAATGAAACAAAACAAAAAGATGACAGTACAAACTACTACAAACTCACTTCTTTATTAACTCCGGTTATGTATTTAGTAGTGATTTTTATTACCAGATTGATTTTCCAACTATTTTTTCCCAGAGACTTGCATTTTACTCAGAAGCCAAACTACTACTTTTGTGCACTTTATTTATTCGTTCTTTTGGGTTAAGATTTCATTTAAAAAGAGAATTTCCAAAAATAATTTTGAATATCACCATTCTATACTAGGTTCAGATTCTGCAAAAGCTTGTTAGGGAGAGCTCTATGCAAATGTTTGAAAAAGTTCAGATATTTTACTCTATAAATTATTTTTACTTGAAAACTTCTTTTTAAATATTTTATTTATTTATCTTTAGAGGGGAAGGGAAGGAGAGAGGAAGAGAAACATCAATGTATGGTTGCTTCTCGTTCATCCCCTGCTGGGAACTGGCCTGCAGCCCAGGCATGTGTCCTGACCGGGAATCGAACTGCAATCGTCTGGTTCACAGGCCCATGCTCAATCCACTGAGCTACACCAGCCAGGGCGAAAACTTTTTTTAAAAGTAAAATTTCCAGTAAAGAACTGAGGGTATCAAAATAAAGTTATGGTTTAAGAAAAAAAAGAACTGAGGGTAAAAGTACACTAATCATAGCTTCAACATAATTTCAGACAGATGGATTTTATAGCTTGTGGTTTCCAAAGAACCAGGACATTTATCTAGAAAGATTGAAACATTGCTAAAACCCTTGTAATATAAAAAGAACATCAATGAATGGTCTCCAAACTATTTTGTGGTTATAGACTCCTTTAACATATCTGATTAAAATAATGAATCATTTTCCTAGAAAATGCAAATACGTACAAAACATGCCACACAATTTCAAGAATACATGTAAGATTCAATGAATCCAAGTACTATATCTTACTATAATATCCATTACTAATGACTCTAACATTAAACACTAAAAGTATGTATTTTACAAAGTTCTCAGTGACAAGAAGCTAAAAGCCAACAGCATGTTTAAGTGCTTTAAAATGTCATAAAGCTACCAAAAATAACAATCAGGAAATATGCTCACCTATTATTTTCATCTTCCAGTTTTCTTAGCCTATTCTTCTCTGATTCTAGCTGGGCCAGAAATCTACTGTTCTCCTGTCTTAAGAGAGAATTCTGTGACTCTATGGAAGACACTTGAATTTTGTTGGCAAGGAGTTCTTCTGTAGCTGCACGTTCTCTTTCAACTGCTGCTGCCAACAAGGTCTGAGATTCACCTGAACAGAGAATAAAGGAAGAAGAGTCACTTGTGAATATACCCAAGAGGACAAGATACCAAGTCAGTTCTCACTTTTAATGATGCAAGTAGCCACATTTAACAGTTATTGTAACTGCTTATTGCCTAAGGCAGGACTGCCTGCAGAGACAAAGGAACCAAACTTAATTTCTACCTGCTTTCCCCCAAAATATTTTAATTTGAAAGTGGAGTTATATACAAAAAAGAGCAATGGCCCTGGCTGATATGACACAGTGGACTCAAGGCCAGCCTGTGAACCAAAGAGTTGCTGGTTCAATTCCCAGTCACGGCACGTGCCTGGGTTGCGGGCCAGGTCCCCAGATGGAGGCATGCAAGAGGCAACCAATCAATCTCTCTCGAACATCACATTTTTCTCCCTCTCTCTCTCCCTCCTTTACCCTCTTTCTAAATATAAATAAATAAAATCTTTTTTTTAAAAAAGGGCAATGGATCAACAATCAATGCTGGGACAACTGGATATGCATCTGTAGGCCCATCCCCCACAAAACACCACAAAGGAAACTTCTCACTGTATATAAAAATTAACTGAAAATGGATCATAAAGTTGAGTATAAGACAAAACTACAAGACTTTTAATAAAATATAGAAATATTTAGAATCTAAGGATAGTACATACTTAGGTCTGACACCAAAAGCAAGAGCCGTAAAAAGAAAAATTAATATTTCCAGACAAGAAAAAAAAACCCCTAAAGGAATTCACCACCAACAAACTGGTATTATAAGAAATGTTAAAGGGACTTCTTTAAAAGAAGAAAATATAATAAAAAGTATGAATGAGAAACTATCACAATAAAAAAGTCTCACTGTCAAAGGGAAACATAATAAAAGCAGGAGATCAACTAACACTAAAGCTAGTACAAAGGTTAAAAGGCAAAAGTAGAAAGACCATGTGTGTGTAATTACAACAGTAAATTAAAGAATACATGCAAATCCACACACACAAAGAAAAAAATAATGACAAAAACATAAACATAAAGGGAGTGCACAAAAACAGTAGTGATTTTAGACTGTGTTTGAACTTAGGTGGCCATCAACTCAAAACAGACTGCTATAAATGTAGGTTGATATAAATGAAGCACATAATAACCACAAACCAACAATCTACAAGTGATATACAAGCAATAAAGAGAAAAGAATCCAAACACAACACTACAGAGAGTCATCAATATATAAAAGAGAAAAAGAAAAAACAGAGAAAACTACAAAAATAATCAGAAAACAATTAATAAAATGGCAATGCTACATAGCTATCAATAATTACTTTAAATGTAAGTGGATTAAAAGCTCCAATCAAAAGACAAATGGATAGAGGATGTGGTCCACATACATAATGGAATATTACTCGGCCATGAAAAAGAATTAAATCTTACCATTTCTGACAACACGGATGGACCTAGAGGGTATTACGCTAAGTGAAATACCTCAGACAGAGAAAGACAATACCATTTGATTTCACTTATATGTGGCATTTAAAAAACAAAATAAATGAACAAACAATATAGAAACAGACTTATAAGTGCAGAGAACATTTTGATGGTTACTAGACAGGAGGGAGAATTGGAGGCCTAAATGAATATGGTGAAGCAATTGAGAAGCGCAAATTGGTTGTTAAAGAATAGTCACAGGGATGTAAAGTACACAGCACAGGGAACATAGTCAATAGTATTGGGTGCACGGCTTATTGGGGGATCTCTTTGTAAGATATGTAAATGTTTAGCCACTGTAGAACATATGAAAGTAATATATAGAGAGAATGTTAATTGCAATTGAAAACTAAAACAAAACTTTTTAAGAAAAATAGAGAAAATTTACTTTTTCAAATTTTAAAATTTTACTCTATGTAAACAGGATGGAAGAAAAGTACAGACTTGGAGAAAATAAAGGCAAACCACATTATCTAAATCTAGTATCTAGAATATATACAGAAGTCTCAAAACTCAACAGTGAAAATACAAACTATCTGATTAGAAAATGGGCAAAAGATCTGAATAGACATTTCACTTAAGAGAATGTACAAATAGAAAATAAGCAAATAAAATGATGTTCAACATCATTACTCATTAGGGAAATGCACATTAAAATCATAATGACATATCACTACACACTGGTCTATGACTAAAATAAAAAATAGGACAACACAAAATCCTGGCAAGGATGTGGAGAAACTAGATTATTCTCATACATACAGCCACCTGGGAAAATAGTTTGGCATTATCTTTAAAAAAACAAAATATGCAACTACCTATACAACCCAGCAACTGCATACTTGGGCTTTATCCAGAGAAATAAAAACCTATGTCTACACTGAGACTTGTATATGAATGTTCACAGCAGTTTATCTGTACAAACAAAATCTAGAATCAGTTCATACAGCCTTCAAGTAAACAAAATGTGGCACATACATAGAGTAAAAAACAGTAATAAAAAATTGAATCATTGACACACACAATAATTTGGATGAATCTTAAGGGAATTATGCCGAGTGAAAAAGCCAACCCCAAAATGTCACATATTACACAATTTTATTTATATCGCATTTTGAAATTCTAAAACTTTCAAAATACAGGACAGATTAGTGGTTGCCCAGGATTTGGGTGGGACAGGGAAGTAGGGCAATGAAGGTGGTTAAATATGGTCATAAAAGGGCAACATGCAGGATATTTTTGGTGTTGCAACTGTTTGATATTTTGGCTATACTGATGAATACATGAACCCATAGATGTGGTAAAATTTTGTAGAGCTTAATAAACACACAGAGACACACAAACACACACAAACAAGAACCATTAAAACTGGGGTAATCTGAGTAAGATCAGTAAACACTATCAATGTCAATACTCTAGTTATAATATTAGAATTTTTCAAAATGTTAACATTTGGAGATGCTAGAGAAAGTATTATTTCATTTAAATGCATGTATATCTATAATTAACTCAATAGAATTTTTTGATTAAAAAAAAGATTAGTGGATAAGATTCTGAAATTTAGCCAAGAATTTTCGTATTTCCCCTCAAGAGCCAAAGTAGACCTAATAGCATCTCTACTACAGATGTTATAGTCTGTTCCACATTGCACCTATGGTCCTATTAATAGCATTATATAGTATGCCTGTCCTGTGGCTTTGCCTACAGTATATTCCACAATACCACATATCCCCAAGAGTGTGCTGACTACACTTTAAAAACCAGAACATGAGAGCTTCCAGTCTCCACTTACTGCTAAACAGATATCCATTTCAGAGACTGTCATTTTCAGATATCTCATATTGCATAACAAATTGGTCTCAAAAATTGATAGAAATAGCCTTGGCTGGTGTGGCTCAATGGACTGAGTGCCAGCCTGTGAACCAAAAGGTCACCAGTTCGATTCCCAGTCAGAGCACAAGCCTGGGTTGAAGGCCAGGTCCCAGTTGGGGGCTTGAGAGAGGCAACTGATTGATGTATTTCTCACAAATCAATGCTTCTCTCCGTCTTTCTTCCTCCCTTCCCTCTCTCTCAAAATAAATAAAGTCTTTTTAAAAAATTGTCAGAAATAAATGACAGATGCAAAATGTATACATATAAGTTAAATAATATGTGAAGGTTCATCTAGTTCAGTGATTTTCTTTTTAGGCAGATAAATCTTTTTTCACAGAAAATCCTACATGACACTCAAAAAAAGACAAAGGAGACACTGCTTTCATTAAAGCTGCCTGGAGGGAGCCCAGTACCCTACTTGTAGAGCTTCCCTCTCACCAGCCCTGAGGCACATCTAATGAGTCTGCTGAAGACTGTGAAAAACCTACTAACCTAACTCACCCCTTGGGATTTCCAGTGAGTAGTCCAAAAAAGGGAAGTGACTTGCTCCAGACTACTTGGCTGGATGATTAAAAACAAAACAAAACAAAGTCTTGCTTCCAGGTCTCCTGACACCCACTCAGGTCTGCTTTTATCACTACTCCAAATTTTGTATCTGTCAAAGCAATGGTCTTGTTGTGGGTGTCTCTCTAATTACATGGATTTTTCATGAATTTGCTAGCTTCTGGGATATCTAGTATTCTACCAGTCTGTGCTTGAATAAACATCTTGGGAAAATAATTTTCTTTTTATTAATAGCACAGAAGGGCAAACTGGGACATTTCTGTAAAGAAGCAGAATATAAAATCTTAAGATTCCATAGCATCTGAATATTCAATTTAACCTTGATCCACCTTAGACCTATCTGCTCTTGGAGTTCTGCCATTAAATAGAATCCTATCTGGCATCTACCTTCAACATTATTGAAGACAAGCTAAAAAAGGGTCACATTGAGCAATGAACAAGGAAAAAAAAATGAGTGCAGCAGTCTGTAAAAATGAATGAAAAAATAGCACGGATGTATTTTAGTATCTGATCCATTGTGTTAGGGAAAACAAGTGGTTTTGAGAGTCAATTAAGATATTAGAAAATAAATATAAAACAGGAGAAGCAAAAATCTACAAGTAAGACAAAATATAGCATCAGATCACTGATTTTCAATTTCAGACCATTACCCTAATTCCATAAACAAGGTGAAAGGGCTTCTGCATTGAGCTTAAGAACTAAAGCAGTTACCCAGCCTATCAGTGAGACTCTTCTCTAACTTCTCCCACGACGATGTCTGGGACCCTAGTGTTGCTTGCAAATTTTCTATCTGTCGAAGCAATGGCCTTGTTGTTGATGAAACACTTTGACTGAGTTCCTGGTTTCGATTCTCTGCTTCCTGGAGTCTCTGAATCATGAAATTCTTAAGTTATTACCACCAACAGCAGCAATAAAAACAAAAAGAAAAAAACACTAGCAAATAAACTTTATGGGAGACTTTTTGAAAAAAAATTATTTCTCCAAGATAGAATTACTTTTTCAATGAAATTATTTCCAATTATTCAACCCTTAAGTTGCACAGTTGAGTATCTAAATAAGTGCTTCTTTACAAAGAAGCATTTTCTAAGACAAAGAGAGCCTTTGATCATCTTAATGTAAAAATGAATATCATTCAAACCTCCCTGTAATTTCTTCTTCATCCAAATCCTTCTAAGTATTTATAAAAACATAAAGATCAATTTGAGTTGCATTTTCTCTCCCTTTTCCTATGCATGTTCACTTAACAAAAATTAATACAGCAGTAACATAAACAATGGGCACTTATTATCTGCCCCACAGTAATCAGACTGATAATTAACAAACTAGGTATTACAAATGCAAAAATAATACTAAATGCACAATAAATCTATCATGATAAAATTATTTTTCCCGACCCCTCCCATACTATTTTCTGTAAAATAGAATTAGGATTTTTTTCCTACATTTTTAAGGTTCCAACTCTGATTTTATTGACATAAGCCACAAAAGATACATATGGTAGTAATCCTCTCAATTCTATAAGCATTACCCCACTGAGTCATTTTTATTTCTACAAAAACACATATTGAATGTGTATTCAGGAAAACTGTGACAGCACCTGCTGGAGTTCACTGATCTCGTGGCGTAAATAATCCTCCTTTCTGGCAGCTGCTTGTTCTGCACGTTGCAGGGCCAGCCTCAGGTCCCCCACCTGTATGAGGAGAACCAAAACACTATCACAATCTCAAGCATTCTCTGTAACTTCCTGCTAACTACATATTTTGTGCTGTGTTGACTTCCAGTTCATGTGTAATACTCTACACTATCCAATGAGTTTTTCCATAGGATTATCACACATCCCATTCATCAAGCAATTCCAAAACTGTATATATGTTCGATATGTATTGTTAGGCAAAAAAATATATATATGTATATACATACACACACACATATACAAATGTGTACAAGGCCCAACCACTGCCCCACCTCACAAGATAAGAGGAGAGACGATGTATCCATAAATGTCTGCAGTGCGAGCAGAATGTGATGGATGTATTATCTATGAAACTAAACCTGAGATTCACTCCATTGAAGTTGTCTCTATAAACACACAAAGATGTTCCCTACATGGTAGGTAGCTAGCAATAACACACAAAACATGAAACAGTTTAATTATCCATCAGTCATAGTTTAGTTTTGCAAACCTTAATACAACATGAATATACCCATTAAAAGTCATGTATGATTTAATCTTAAATTAAAAACTATAAAATATATAATATCAAATCTATGGGGTGGGGAGAAAATATAGACAACTGTAATTAAACAATAAAATAATTTTTAAAATAGACAAAAATATGTACATGGAAATAAGAAGAAGGTAATACCCAAAATTGATAGTACGCATAAGGTGATGATTTTATGAATGAGAATGCCCTACACTATTACCTCCCATCCCCCCAATTTTTCTTTGTTATTCTCCTAGTGTATTTTTAATTTAAAACATTAATAATTTTTCTATCTCAGTGATAAAAGTAGCAGAAATACAAGGGGTATATGGACCATGGCATTATTTTTAATATCAAGGTATTGATTGGTATTAAAAACAACCTAAATATCCATCAGTAAGAATTGACTGAATACAATGAAGTTTTTATTATAACTGTAAAAAGAAAACTTTTAAAAAGCTCTATGTTTTATTATGAGTATCTAAATAAGTGCTTCTTTTTTTTTTAAAGATTTTATTTATTTATCTTAGAGGGGAAGGGAAGGAGAGAGAGAGAGAGAGAGAGAGAGAAATATCAATGTATGGTTGCCTCTCGTGCGTCCCCTGCTGGGAACTGGGAACTGGCCTGCAACCCAGGCATGTGCCCTGACTGGGAATTGAACCGCGATTGTGCGGTTCACAGGCCCGCGCTCAATCCACTGAGCTACACCAGCCAGGGCTAGATAAGTGCTTCTTTACAAAACATTTTTTTACATAAAGATAGCCTCTGATCACGTCAGGGAGTGATTATCAAGATAACACTTTATTGTTGATTATCAGTACTTTATTGTTGGGGACTACTCTGTGGTTTCAGCGATGGTAGCCCTTTGAAAGCAAGCCTTAAAAAAGGCCAGTCTCACTGGAAAACCAGGAAATGCAGGTGGCAGGCATCCCTCGAGACCAACACCAAGGGTTCCCATGGAAAAATCAAGCCTGATAGATAAATACATTGTGTCCTTTGAAGCTTGCTTTGCTTGGAATAGCCCTGTTGACATAAACCAGATATTTTAAGTTCAAGGCATAAGGAGTAAACTCCCTATCTCACGAAACACATCTTAAAGACCATCTGGTGTCACCATGACTAACATACACAGACCCTGAGGCAGATCTCTGTGTTCCTTCAATTGTTATCTATTGATAATATCTGTTTTTCTATGACTATAGCCTTTGACATTGACTTTGACTGATGAGCTATGCATGTATGCTGTATACACCTACACATACCATTCCCAATAAAAGCCACTTGGGAGAAGGATTCGGGGCATCCTTTTCTAGAGGGAATCACTATCCCCTTTCCTGCCAGAACAATAAGATTGTATCTTGGACAACTTATTCTCACCCATGGCAGCCAATAGAGATCTGTGGAACCAGGTTCTACCACACTTTATTTTGCAAATAAAGCAAACTATACAAATAGTAAAACAGTATAAGTAGTAAACTATATTTTATGCAAGAAGGATGAGAGAGACACAAATAAATATATGTGTAAGTGTATGGGTATGAAATGTATAGAAAAATGCGTATTTCCTTGCATTTACAAATAGAAACATTGAAAAAATAAGCCAAGCACCAATAAAATGGTCATTTATAGACAAATAAAAGGAATGGGGAGGGGCTAAGTTAAAAACAAATGTCTCAATATTCTTGTTATATAGGCCTCTCTTTGTTATATAAACCTTGTTATACAGACTTCAGATATTGATAGAAAATCAAATAAAAAGTGCATTGGGTCAAAAACATTTTGTGCATCAAAAGACAGTATCAAGAAAGTGAAAGACAGCCTATAGAATGGAAAAAAATATTTGCAAATCCTACATTTGATAAGGTAATGCTATGTAGAATATAAAAAGAACAATAAAAGGACAACTCAATTTAAAAGTAATCAATGGATTTAAATATTTGAATAAATTTCTCCAAAAAGGATATATAATGGCCTATAATCACATAAAAAGATGTTCAATGTCATTAGTCACTGAGGAAATGTAAATTAATACCACAATCAGATACTACTTCACACCCACTAAAAGGGCTACACTGAAAAAAAAATCAAGAATAACAAATACTGGAAAAGATGTAGAGAAATTAAAATTCTCATATATTGCTGGTGCGAATGTAAAATAATGAACAGTGTTCTGCTGCAGAACACTTTGGCAGTTCAACAAAAAAGTTAGAGTTATATCCTATGGCCTGAGGGCATATATCTAAGAGAATTTAAAATACAGATGCACACAAAAACCATAAATGAAGGTTGAAAGCAGCATTTTTCAAGTTAACAAAAAGTGTAAAATACACAAATTCTTCCTTCATCTCAGGTCCATGAAGTTACATAGATTCTCTTTAAATTATATGCAATGTTTAGTATTTATCTGCATTTGTGCATTTCTCAGTTATAGGGTCCTTAGCTTTCATAACATTTATTCTGAAATAAATCTGAAATTCACAAAAAATTAAGCAATATTAGCATAAAGTAAGCATAATTTAACAACAGTTTTTAAAAAACACACAATTAGCCTTGGCTGGTTTAGCTCAGTGGATTGACCATGGGCCTGCAAACCAAAGAATTGCTATTCGATTCCCCGTCAGGGCACATGCCTGGGTTGCAGGCCAGTTTCCAGCAGGGGACGCAGGGGAAGCAACCATACATTGATATTTCTCTCCCTCTCTCCTTCCCTTCCCCTCTAAAGATAAATAACAAAATCTTTAAAAAATATATTTTAAAAAACACAATTAAGTTTGCCAACAAGACAATAAAGGAAATACAACACATGCACCACTAAATAAGGCTTGACTAAAACTAACTAATGGATTCTTTAATCTGCACAAGCACAAAGATTTAAAAGACAAATTTAATTCATATTCATTGCTTACTTGAATGGCTAATGCCTCTTGCTGCTGATGGGCTTCTTCTTGGACCTTCTCTAATGCTGCAGAAAGTTCTTCTTTAACTTTGATTTCATGACTCAAAGCAGCTTCCTGTGCCTCACTATCCTTTGCAGCATTGGCTTTGTGGAGATCAGTAAGTTCTCTTAAAAAAAATCAGATTGATAAATTTTATTTTAAAAAATATACAGCCCTGACTAGTGTGACTCAGTGAGTTGAGCGTTGTCCTGCAAACTGAAAAGTTCAATTCCCAACCAGGGCAGATGCTTGGGTTGCAGGCTGGGTCCCCAGTTGGGGGCGTGCAAGATGCAACAGATTAACATTTCTCTTGCACATTGATGTTTCTCTCCCTATTTTTCTCCCTCTCTTCCCCACTCTCTAAAATAAATATTTAAAATAATATACAGTAAATTACATGGCCAAGGTTATAAAGTTTCCATGTAGATTTCTACAAAATTCACAGAATGAAAGAGCATTCATACATAATCAACAATGACTGCAGTAAGTACTCTCTCTCTGTTGAACTTGCTTTGAACAGTTACAAATTCATTTACAGTTAAGTTTATGTGTTGTGAGTCATCAAATAATAGAAAAAAAAAGAATTCCTTCAACATCCTGCATTTAAATGATTTTAAATGAGTTGCATCTTGCCCTGGCTGGTGTGGCTCAGTGGACTGAGCATGGGCCTGTGGACCAAACAACCACAGTTCAATTCCAAGTCAGGGCACATGCCTGGGTTGCAGGCCAGTTCCCAGCAGGGGGCTCACGAGAGGCAACCATACATTGATGTTTCTCTCCCTCTCTCCTTCCCTTCCCCTCTAAAGATAAATAAAATTATAAAAATAAATAAATGAGTTGCATCTTTATTCATTTTCTTACTTGTATGCACTGTCAAGAGCAGCCTGAATACTTCGGTTCTTTTCTTCAAGTTCATTCATGTCTACCTGAAGTCGGCCAAGATCCTTCTCTTGCTGTTCAACCACAGAATTCAGCTTTTTAATATTTTCTCTATGTTGTTTCTCAACTTCTTCTTTGCCATCAAGGATCTGTATTATAGAAACAGGCAAAAATATTCCTCAATAAATAACACCATGGTAAATAATTGTATTCAGGAATCTCGAGTGTGTAATAACAAAGAATAATTTTAACATTCATTTATTAAATTGTGAAAAAAATCCTTCCCATGTGATACACCCCAATAAATCATTCCAAATGTTTTATAAAGCATAGCCAACTGTTCATACAGTAAGTAATAACAATTTAGATGGAGACAATGATTAACATTCACCTGTTTCAAATGTTGCAACTCTTCTTCTAGGTCTTTAACTTTTTTCTTCAGCTTTGCTATAATATTTTCATTTTCTTTGTCTTTAGCTCTTAATTTCTTAATGATGTTAGAACTATGCAGCTGCTGTTTTGAAAGTTTTTCTCCTGGCAATGGCAAAAAAAGTATAAATTCAAATAATAATGATTTCCATAGAATCTAAACAGAATATTTATCTAACCAGTGTAATAAAATGATGGAATATTTTTTAAAAATCACAATGTTGTAACCACCAATGTTAAACTGATCTGGACAAGAATCTTCAATGAAGAGTAAAATTACTAGGTGAAAGGGTGATGTGGAACAAGATATTTACAGTCTTAAAGAAGCATTTCTACATATTACATGTAAGTTACAAAGGGAAAGATACATTTTTACAACAAAGAATTCTGGCAGTAATCACCTTAACCATTCAGTTTTGGCATCAGTGGTTGTGGTACAGCTTGATATTATGTGTCTACTGATGTGAAACAGTAGGTGCACAATATCACAATATTCCTTTTTCTTAATCTTTTTTTGTTTGCTTTTAAAGATTTTATTTATTTATCTTAGAGGGGAAGGCAAGGAGAGAGAGAGAGAAATATCAATGTATGGTTGCCTCTCATGTGTTCCCTGCCGAGAATTGGGAACTGGCCTGCAACCCAGGTATGTGCCCTGACTGGGAATCGAACCATGACTGTGTGGTTTGCAGGCCCGCACTCAATCCACTGAGCTACACCAGCCAGGGCACAATATTCCTTATTAGAAATTTGATCTCAGTCTAATCAGGAATAAAGCAACAAATTCCTGAGTATAAAGTATTCTGCAGGACAACTGGCCTGGACTCTACAGTATTCAACATCATGAAGACAAAACTATCCTAGACTGCTGAAAGACTAAAAAACAAGTGAACTACATGCAACCCTATCAAAACTCCAGGGGCAGTTTTCACAAAAATAAAATTTAAAAAATCTTAAAATTCAGATGTAACCATAAAAGATCTCAAACACCAAAAGCAATCTCAAGCAAGTACAAAGCCAGAGATGCTACATTTCTTAATTGTAAAACATATTACAAAACTACCATAATAAAAACAGCATGGTACTGGCATAAAAACAGACATACAAGTGGAACAGAAAAGAGAGCTTAAAAATAAATCCACACATTTACAGTCAACTGCTTTTCAACGAGGATACCAAGAACACACAATGGGGAAAGGACAGTCTCACTAAATGGTATTGAGAAACTGAATTTCCATGTGCAAAAGAATGAAATTGGACCTTATCACACACCAAATATAAAAACAGAAAACAGATTAAAGACTTAAATGTTAAGATCTGCAACTGTAAAACTACTAGAGGAAAAGACAAGAAAAAAGCTTTTTGAGCCCTGGCTGGTGTAGCTCAGTGGATTGAGCTCGGGCCTGTGAACCACATGATCGCGGTTCAATTCCCAGTCAGGGCACATGCCTGGGTTGCAGGCCAGTTCCTAGCAAGGGACTCATGAGAGGCAACCATACATTGATATTTCTCTCCTTCTCTCCTTCCCTTCCCCTCTAAGGATAAATAAATAAAATCTTTTTTAAAAAAAAAGCTTTTTGACATTGGTCTTGGCAATTATTTTTTGGATATGATACCAAAAGCACAGACTACAAAAGTGATAATAGGCAAGTGTGATTGCATCAAACTAAAAAGCACTGCATAGCAAAGAAAACAATCAGCAGAGTGAAGAAACAATCTACATATGGAAATAGCTGCCCTTTTGTGTCTAGCTTATTTCACTTGGTATAATGTTTCCCAGATTCATCCATGTTGTAGATTGTATCAAAATGTCGTTTTTTGGCTCAGTAATATTCCAACATATGGATACACCACTTTTGGCTTATTCATTCATCTGTTGAGGAACATTAGGGTTTGTTTCCATCTGTTGGCTATTGTGACTAATGCTTCAGTGAACATTTATTTACAAACATCTGTCTGTCTAGGGACAATTCCTTTGGGTATATACTTAGGAGTAGGATTGCTGAGTCATAATAATTATATTTTAAGCTTTTTAGGAACCTCCAAACTTTTCCATAGTGGCTATACCATTTTATATTCATACCAGCAATGTTACGAAGGTTCCAATTTTCCATGTCCTCACCAATATTTGTTATTTTCTGTTTTTGTATTATTTTTTATTGAATTTATTGGGGTAACACTGCTTAATAAGATCATATAGGTTTCAGGTTTATAATTCTATAGTACATTATCTGTATATTGAATTGTGGGTTTACCACCCCGTCAAGTCTCTTTTATAAAAAATTATAGCTTATTGATTATGCAATTACAGTTGCCTTTATTTTCCCCCTTTGCTCTGCTACTCCCTCAGGCAATCCGCCTACCATTGTTCATGTCCATAGGATATGCATATGAGTTCTTTGGCTATTCCATTTCCTATACTGTACTACATCCCCATGGCTATTCTGTAACTACCTACTCATATTTCTTAATCCTTTCACCTCTTCACCCACTCTCTCCTTCCCCCATCCCATCCGGCAACCATCTGGTAACTATTTTTCTCTTGCCACTTTTAAGATTCTCTCTTTATCTTTAACCTTTGGCATTTTAATTATGATGCATCATGGTGTGGGACTCTTTGCATCCAACATAACTGGGACTCTCTGTGCTTCCTGGATTTCCATATATATTTCTGTCACCAAATTAGGGAAGTTTTCTTTCACTATTTCTTCAGATAAATTTCCAATTGCTTGCTCTCTCTCTTCTCCTTCTGACACCCCCCTGATGCAACTGCTGGACCTCTTCGAGGTGTCCCAGAGGATGTTTATACTACCCTCATTTTTTTTATTCTTCTTTTCTTGGTATTCTGTTTGGTCATTTTTTGCTTCCTTGTGTTCCACATCATTGATCTGATTCTCGGTTTCATCCACTCTACTACTGTTTCCCTGTAAATTGTTCTTTATTTTAATTAGTGTATCCCTCTTTTCTCACTAAATCTTTATTTTGCTATTGAAACCTTCACTAAGCTCCTTGAGCATTCTTATAACCAGTATTTTGAACTCTGCCTTAGAGAGATTGCTTATCTCCATTTTGTTTAGTTTTTTTTTTCCTGAAGTTTTGAATAGTTCTTTCATTTGGGCCATGTTTGTTTGTCTCCTCCTTATTTTGGCAACCTCCCTGTGTTTGTTTCTATGTATTAGGTAGAGCTGCTTTGATTCTGTGTCTTGGTAGTGTGGCCTAATGTAGTAGGTGTCCTGCAGGGTCCAGTAGCACAGCTTCCCCTTTCACCCAAGCTGGATACTCAAGGTGCACCCTTGTGTGGGCCAAGTACACCCTCCTTCTGTAGTTGAGCCATGGTTGCTGTCGGCAGATCAATGGGAGGGATTTACCCAGGTCAGTCAGGTGTGAGGACTGACTGTGACCACTGACCTACAACTTCTACCACCCACAGAGGATCAACTGTGCAGGGTGGTGTGGGTCAGTGGGTTGGGTGTCATCCTGCAAACCAAAGGTCGCCACTTTAACTGCAGGCCAGGCCCCCAACTGGGGGCATGCCAGGGCAACCAATCAATGCTTCTCTCTCTTCCTCCCTTCCTTCCCCTCTCCCTAAGAGTAACTAAATAAAATCTTTTTTAAAAAAAAATCATGTAGTATACCTTAAATCTATACAATTTTTATTTGTCCATTATACCTCAGTAAAGCTGAAGAATTTAGGAGTGGAATGTCATATGTCATCTATTTTCAAATGGTTTGGCAATATGCAGAAAGATATGAGGGTATGGCTAGATGTTAGTAGTTCATGAATGGAAGTAATGAAGCAATCTGTTATTCACTGTAGTATGCTTTCAACTTTTTAGCTTTTCGACTGTGAGTTTAAAAATACTTGTGGGGGATATAGAAGCAGTATGTAAACACTCCCAAATAAAGTCATTCTATTTTCTGTATAAAGAATTTCATTAAGCTAAAGAAAACACCAGGCTACCCCTGACTAAATTACTAAATTCCAAAATAGTGACATTAGATATTAACATTTTTAATAATTTCTCAAAATACTAAAACCATGCATTTAGCCTTTCCTCCATCTCTGATATTGTAACATAAGGTAGTTAGTGACTTCAAGGTGTTTTTATCAACTCTTCATTCTATTTTAATGCTTAGACTGGGTTTAATAATTATCTTTGTACCTATATTTCTCTTTCCTAAAGAACAGAAAGTGTGTTTACTTATTATTGTACCAAATACATATCTGATAGGCTAATTGATAAATGTCAGCTTAATATGAGCAAGAACTCCCCCCAAATTGGAACTTACTTATAAAAAATTGTGTACTTGTTCTTACATGTTTAAACTGCAGTCACCTGCAAAGTACACTCCATTTGATGCAATACACCTATTGAGACATTTTTTTCCCCAATGCTCAAAACATTTTCTTTAATTCATCAATTTTGATGCCTTTTAGTACTTCTTTCATTTTTTTTTCACCTCTTCCACACTGGCAAAATGTTTCCCTTCGAGGATTTTTTTTTCATCCATGGAAACAAAATAAGTTGCTGGGGATAAGATGAGGTGAATAGGAAAGGTGGGGCATGCCGGTCACGCTGTTTTTGGTCAAAAACTGCTGAACACTCAGCTCAGTGTGGACAGGTGAGCTTGCAAATCACCCATCATGAAATGGACAGTTTGAAAGAGTCTTCAAAAAAAATTCACTGAAGCGCAATGCAGCCTCACACCAATGTCTGCTGGTACACGGATACAGATGGGTTCCTAGAATACTCACCTACCAGAGGAAGCCTATACTACAAAGGGCCCACCCGCCAGAAGATAATTCCATTTGGGGGGAGGGCCCCCCTCATACATGAAAAGGAAAAATTGGGTAAACTCTTTTAAATGAGGCAGTTGTTTCCACTTGTTCTCAAACCCTTAACTCTGAAAATTCACATAAGCTCAATAACTTAATCACAGGGACAGTCATCACACCATAATTTGTAATATTAACATTTTAGAAATAAATGTACAAAATTAAGAAAACACTAGACATTTTGTGGTATATCCATACAATGAACTTGAATATAACCATTAATGATGATATCAAAGTATTTAAGGGCACAGAATAATGTAAAAGAAGATTGTGAATTAGATATATACTCTTAATTATGTTTAAAAATATATTTTAAATGTGTGAAAAAGGTACTAGAATGAACAATTCATTATAAAATTGAATTATGACCTATTTTTTCTCTTTCTTCATACACTTCTTATAACTTCAAAGTTTCTACAAGTAGCATGCATTATTCTTTTAACTAGTAAAATGTTAGAAAAGTAAAAGGCTCTAGCCCAGTGGCTCAGCTGGTTTGAGCGTCGTCCCATACAACAAAAGGTTGTAGGTTCATCCCCAGTCAGGGCACGTATTTGGAGGCAACCCATCAATGTTCCTCACCCCCTGTCCACTTTCCCTTTCCCTTCCTCCCTTTCTATTAAGCACAGAGTGCTTAATAACTGAAAAATTAAAACATGAATATAATAAAAAATTCACCAGCAAATGCCAGAATAATATAATAATACCATATAGTCCCAAGCTAGGAATTCAGATACTACATAAGCTCCAGAATTATAACCTTAAATATCTTGGTTTAAATAACATGCTCTATAACTTCTTACAAGCTTTCTTCAGGAAGCACAAACTTCAATTTTTTAGAGAGTTATTTGTATTCCTCCCTAGAAACAAAAAGCTACATATGTGTGTATCTGCTTCTATACATCTTGCTCCCCATCCTTCCAGAAATTACCATCTACAATTTCTGAGATTTAATTTCAAACCTTCCTTGCTTCCAATATTTTTTATTAGGAAGCAGCAGCTAACTAAGTGGCAATTATTTTTCCTATCTTCACAATATTTTTCATAATCAACTAAGTACATACCTTCTTCCATTAATCCTTGGATCTGCTCATCTTTCTCTTTCAAAAGGTCTGAGGTTTCACTACTATTTAATCTAGTTGCAAGTTCTTCTTTTATACTTTTGATTTCCTAATTTAAAAAAATAATGTAAATATCATGAAGAATTACTTTCATACTAGGCATATTTTTCAATTTTTTCCACATTCAAAGAAGTCATCAATAATCACATTCTTGATAAGAACATCTAAGTTTTGTTCTGTTAATCTGAATTTATTTATTACCTGGGTTTATTAAGACTAAGGAAACAGCTTTGAAAATTACATAGAACACCTGAATTCACATATAGGTTTTAATATATATTATAATATATAATATACAAATATAATGAGAATAAGTTAAATTTCAATACTCTACATTTTCTACAAGTATATGTGGAATAACATTTCAAGCAGTACATGTCTCCACTTCTCACTGTATTTCTTTTCCTTATTAAAACTCACACTAGCATACCGTGAAATGACAGGAAAAATATGATTATACAAAGTATGATCTACTTTAATAAAGCAGAGATTCAGTAGAAACATGTCAAGATGGTTTATCCTTAAAGCTACAGTGGAAAAGTATGGTGATGTGCAAAGTGTTCTATAACTTAAAATTTGGTTTTAAGAGATTCTCTGAAATTAAACAATAGCTTAAAACAATGAACATTTACTAGGTATGTAAAGCATACTTTGCATCCAGTATCACTTAATCTTCACAAGCCTATGAAGGAGGCACCTGTATTACTCAATTAGAGAAATAATAAAACCAAGACTAAGAAAGACTGAGTAAACTTGGATGGTCTGAGAGCTATTAAGGTTGTAAAATTATGACTTGAAACCAGGTCTTTGAAATGTCAAAGTCCATGCTCTGAATCACCCACAACACTACTGTCCAACTTTCAAATTTGATTCATGTATCAAGGTTTAGTCGAATGTCATGTCTTCCGTGAAACCTTCCTCAGTTCCCCTGGTCAGAATTCATCCTCTGTGATATCATTCCAAACTGCTTATTTATTTCTAGAACTTACTTCATTCTGCCTAGTACTACACAGTTGTTAACAATGTCTTCCATCACTAGAAAAGCAAATTCATCACTAAAGGTAATTCAATTTACCTTTGAATTTCCTATGCCTCCTATGCAGGGGGTTCATACAAGGTAGTACACAAAATATATGTTAAAATTCAGGGCCTGATTTTTTTCCACCAACAGTTAATGATTTGGATATATTTTAGATTTATAATTCAAAATGCAGTACACAAAACAAACATTATTTAAAATCTAATTTCTTGATTAAACTGGTCCAAATGAAATACAGTAGGGACAAGAGGAGATAAATTGGTTATATAGTCTGAGGTTATTATTAGTGTCTGAAATGAGCTAGCTAGTTAAAGCAACTAGCAAATGGAAATATATATTTCTTTTCTGTAAGAGTATACACAGAAAAATTATAAATACAGTATTAACATTAACAATGGTCAAGAAGGGAGAAAGCAACCGAACTGGGAATGGCAAATACTGAGGAATGTTATTACTCACAGTTGAGATACAAGCAATAAATACTAACATTTAAAAATTCAAATAAATAAATACTAACCTTAGCAGATTACCAATTTCTGAAATAGCCAACTGTTCCAAATTTTAAGACTCAGAAGAATGGTCCCCAAACAGGAGTGATTTTGCTCCAAAGGGAACACTTGGCAATGTCTGTCAACATTTTTAATTAGCACAACTGAAGAGAAGGAGGGACTGCAGTGGGGAAGAGTGATACTGTCATCTTGTAAGTAGGGGCCTGGGACCCTGGTTATCACCCTATAATACACAGGAGAGTCCCATACCACATAAAAGCATGCGCCCAAAATGTCAATAGTACTGAGGTTGAGAAGTCCTATAACAGAATAAATGTTATGCTTCCCAAGAGTCACTAACCATTAGAACTACTTTGACCTGAAGAATTATATATACTTATGTGTGTGTATGTGTGTGTGTGTGTGTGTGTGTGTGTATGTTTGAAGTGGTGGACAAAAAACAAATGAGAGTAACAATAAATTTTACTTAGACAGTGTTATTTACACTTGTGTTATTTCAATGAAATTATCATTTACAAAAATTATTCTAGCGATACTTCCTATACATCTTCCAACTTATACATAAATTATATGGACAAGTATGTGCTAAGAATTTTTTAAAGTATCAAAATCTGTAAGTCCAAAGATATTAAAAAATTCACAATTTAGATGTTTTCTACAGTATCCTTTTACTCTTACCTCTCTTTTTTCCAATACCAAAATAGTATGAAGGCACTCTTAAAAATCTATTGTCTCTACGTAGTTTAATTAATATTATTTTAAATTTCCATTACCTTTTTAGCAGCATCTCTCTCTTTGCAGGCTAGCTGAACTTTCTTTTCTGCTTCTGCAATTCTTTGAGTAAACTCATCTTTCAAAGAAAAAATGTTGCTGCTTTCTTCTTTCACTCTGAACATTTCACTAAATTTAAAATAATACTGAGTAAGGATAGTTGTTTAAACAGTCCAAAGGTAACAAGGTTAAGTTCACTTTACAAAAGGAAAACAACATTGTCTTCAACATATACCTTAATAAAATAAATTAGTTTTAGGCAACTTAACTGTCCAGAGGAAAATTACCTGCTTAATTTATTTTAAAACACCTGAAAGACAACCCATTAGCAATTGAAAATGTCACCAATGTTTGACACATAAAAATAATATAAAAGTAAAGTTTTTCAGTTTGAGTCTTGTGCTACATTCTACCAATTACCTCCTTAAAACAAACCTATACTCAGTACTGTTTTAAACTACAATATCACTTTTTTCTTTAAAGACATCTTTTAAATCTTACCTCTAAAATACTATTAATAAGAGGAAATAGGTTTCCACCTCCCCGCAAAATGCCTCTCTCCAATACCAAAGGTAATACAATGAAGATAATATAAGGAGAAAAGCAATCTCTAAGGTTAGAACTGAAATGCTATTCAAATTTCTACTTATAAACAAGTTAAATTATAAACTATTTTGATTTAAAATACATTCTTAAAAAATAACCAAGTGTATTGGCCTCTACATAATGTGTATAATCATTCATATTTGTTAAACACTTACTCTTTAAGATTATCATAAGCTTCTTCTAGAAGAGCTTTTTCTTTACTAAGTGATAATAACTGAGCCTCCCTTTTGTCCAGTTTCTCATTCAAAAATTCGACTCTCTAGAAAAGGAAAATATACAAAAGTCAAACATTTAACTTTAAAAGACCATTTTTACATGCAATGATGAGTTGAAAAGGTAACCACTATAATTAATAAAAGAGCATTATCTCATAAGAAGAATTAAAAATAATATTAAGAACAAAATGAATACATTACAAAAATAATACTCATACAAGGCTGGTAGGAGGAGAGTATAAACTAGTACAAGCACGTAGCAGGTGAGAATATAAATTAGTAAGCCATTTTCAAAAACAATCCGGCAATATCCACCTGAACATCTACCTACCTTTTGATGTAGATAATTCTACTTTTAGGTCTACCTTAGAGGAGAAACCTGTTGCATGTGTTATTATACAAGAACACTTACAGAGATCTGTAACAGCAAAAACCTGGGAAGTATGTGCATATCCCACCAAAAGAGGAAGATAGAAACAATAAAAATAATAATAATAATAATAATAAAAGAGAGGCTTCATAGCCTCTAATAATGTTCTGTATCTTAACTGGGTAGTAGATATACAAGTATATGTTTTTCCATATTACTCTTTAACCCAAACATGTAACATGTTAACTATTTTAGTATGATACCTTGCACTTAAAAAGTAACTTTAGAAAATCCATAGTATGCAATTTTAAAAATCTCCAAAATATATCAGAATAAAGCTAAACAAAAAGGAATGGTTAGAATATACTTTTCATTAGGTTCTGCCAAAGCATTGATAAACTTGTATATGAAGGTAAAAGAATGGCTCCTTTTGTACTAGAAAAAATAAATAGTAAGTCTCACTTGATTTAGGTCTAGAATAATTTAGAAATCACCCTCTGAAAACAGTTAAAAAATATGTTATTGATAAAAAATAGTATTGGTTTCTACGAATTCAAACTGCTAATAAAGCTATAGCATCACATTTTGCTTGTAAATTATACTAAACCCAGGTAAGAGAATCTGGCATATTTTAACATTAAATAATTCAGTCCATGACACTTATAGGACATTTCTTCAAGCCATCCTATATCTCAGAGAAGTCTATTAAACATGCCAGATCTAACTCAATTTCTGTATCTAAAAATCACAGGAAAACCCAAAACTGTGACTTAATGTTAGTTAAAGATTTTACAGCACTTTCCCTTTACATGTTTTAGGTAGAAGTAATTTGACATCCCTAAGCAATGCCTTTGTTCTTTGGACATTTCCCCTTCTTATTCATATCAGATAGCTATTAATAAGAAATATCAAAAATAACATAAAAGAGAAAAAACAAACTAATGCAATTAATAACAGAATACACCAATTATTAATCTTAAAGCCCTGGCCAGGTAGCTCAGTTGGTTAGAGTGACATCCTGATTCACCAAGGTTGCAGGTTTGATCCCAGGTCAGGGCACATACAAGAAACAACCTACGAATGCATAAATAAATGGAACAACAGCAATGTTTCTCTTTCTCAAATTAATAATTTTTCTTAAAAATTAATAATTAATCTTAAAATAATTTTTATTTAAGATTTGCTACAAAATAATGTGAACATGTAAAAATGTTTTGATGTTAAGAAAAACCATATAATATTTTAGATTTGTTTTAGCTCTATCTGCAAAGGAGTTCAAGATATATGTTAACTGACAAAGATACTCCTTTGCAAACTAACAAATTAATGAGCACCATATAAGAGAATTCTAAGGTGATAAGGACTCAATAACAAAGTTAGAAAAGAAAAACATTTTTATGTTGTTTATACTGAAATATCAACTTATGCTATCATAGTTGCCACAGAGAAATTTCAAATAACTTATTGTGAATAATTCTTCAATGTTAAGGTCCTTAATGCCCCATTTAAATGGCAAAATGCCTTTTTAAAAATCAGTACAAATTATTATGCATCACTAAATATTAAAAATAAACACGATTTAATCTCTAAAAGACATAGCCAAAAATCCTCTTCCAGTTTCTAGAATTACCTTGCAAATATCTTCCTTCTCAGAAAGTGCCTCTAGCTGACTTTCAGCAGCTTCACACTGCTCAGCCACCTTGTCTGAGACAGAATGTCCTTCATTTACTGGTGCTGAAGAAACCAAGATATCAGGTTGTTCACAGTTCACAGGAGTTGCACTTCGTCCACTTTCTTCCATTTCTGTTTCCTCAGTGGGTATAATTAATGTTTCATTTACTTCTTCAGATTTTCTTTCAACAGGTTCAACTATTTTTGTCTTTGGAGTTGAAGAACTAACTATAATGGGTACTAAAGCATAACCCTTGCCTGACAATTCATCATCTGAATTGATTTCACTTACACTTCGACTATCTAATGACTGTACACTAAATGAGTCTATTCTTTCAAAAGCATCCGATGAGCAGCAACTCTCAGTGAGTTTTGGGAAATCATCTAAGCGATTATACTCAGGACAAGCAGATGCTGAGAGAAGCTGAAAAGATGTCTGCATCAAGTGAAGACTAGATTTTGAATCTGTAGTCTCTTGCCTTGAACTTGCTGAGCTCTCACTTATTACACTTTCATGATCTAAAACTTCAATATCACTGGTAGTAGAAGTACCTGATGAGAAGGTACTAACAGGAGGAGAAGGTGTATTACTCTGTCTGTCTTCATGTTTCTGTTCCTTTGTTTCTGAGGCCACGTCCTTTGTTTCTGCTGTGATAGACTGCATAGACATATTAGGTACATTTTCCCTAGTTGTTCTCACATTCATTATACTCTCAGATACTTTCAAACTTATGGTTGACACTTTCATAGCAGATTCTTTATTAACGGTTTCTCCATGCTTGCCTTCAGTTTTAGGTGGAACAGTACTTACTACCAGAGCTTCCTCTGAGGATCCACAGGGAGAGTCATCTTTTACTTTTGACTCAATTGTTTCAGCTGTTCTTGACTGTCCAGTATGCAAGGTTTCCTGTAAGGTGCTTTTTACTTCTTCTTTTGGTCTCTGTGATTTAGCTGGTGGTTTTGATACCACTGGACTCTTCTGAATGGTCTGGACATCCGTTGGAGAGAGAAAGGCACTAAAGAAGTTTTCAGATTCATCTACCACTGTTCTCCGAACTGGTTTCGTAATTGCTTTAGGAGAGGCTACTGGTTGATTCTGAGGTTCAGTGTTTGATTTCATCCCCCAGGTTGAATCCCATCCTCCACTGACAGGGGGACTTATTCCTTTGACAAAAAATATATATACATATATTTAAAAATAAAAATATATTACATCAATATTATAATCATTATTATGTCAATATAAATGGTTTTTTTTAAAGAAAATCTATGGAATTCAACCTATAATTTGCACCTGTTAAACTCCTTGTTTGCTATACAAGTAATTAGTTCACAGGTTACCTTTGGCTCTTAAAGAGGAAAACTGGTGTGAATCTGCTCAAAAGGAACTAGGAACAAAGATAAAAGGCTGGACTGGGTCTGGACTACCAGAAGCAAGTTTGTTATTCCCACACACAGCAATTTAAGAAAGTAATGGCATGTTCTAAAACCCACGCTAAGTCCTTGATATACATGATGCATTTCATAATAATGGGCAATATCTTCACTTAAAGGTCATGTGTGGTCATGGCAAACCGATCCTACTTTCTATTCAGTTAGTTTCATATTAATTTTATTCTTGTACTATCAATAATAAAATATAGTTATGAGCTAGAGAGGAGGGCAACAGTAAAAAACTGAACCAAAATACTGGTGACAAATGTCCTTTTCCAAAGACCAAAGTAAACTGATGGGAAGAATGACTTCTAGAGGAAAATTCATTTTCATCCACTTAATGACAAGCACATTCTCCAAGTCCCACTTTCCAAACCCACTCTATGTGAAAATTTCGCTGTCTTCCTAAATTCCAAATTATGTCAACAAATAGTAGAGGTTGTATGAATTTCAAAAATGTGTGTTTTTATTAAAATTACTGCTTTTTTGATAGACAGTAATTTATAATAGAATTTTTAAAAACACTCCAAAGAAAATATCCCGTGTTTTAAAAAAAGATAATTGCATGTATAGTCATAGAAATATGTGCTACCAAAACACCCAACAGTAAACAAAACATGGCATATTTTCTAAAATATTTAAAGCATGTCTTCTTCTTAAAAAATCTGCCTTTTCAAAATTCAAAAGGAGAGAATTATCACAAATTACACACAATTAGAGGTTGGTGGCCAGAACACAAATAACCTAAAAACTCCTAAAAACTATCAAGTCCTACATTAAAGTCTATATCCTTTAATATGGCTTTGGAGGTATACAAGAAACTTCAGTTTAGGGACATAGTTTTATATCCATTTGTTCAGCATATGAAAACAGTGTGAAAAGGTGAAAACCAAAATTAAAGATATAAATGAATAAGCAGATTAAGTCTACTAATCAATTTAATTTATTAAGTCATCTTAATAAATTACAGAAGTCATTTATTAACGCTCCCCTCTTGGGGAACGTTTTATATAAAAACCAGGTTTCTCTGATATCCACTTAAATTAGTTCATTTTGAACACCGATAATGTCACAATGATGGCAATATAAAAGAAAACATAGGTGATCAATAAACACTTATGGCATTTCCCTTAAGTCGGAGTGTATTCTGGATAACCTATTTTTTAAAATATATAGCAAACAATCAAGCCCCAGTTTTACTAAGACGAGTATCATTATATTTAAAACTTAATAATATTGTCTTCTCTAAACTTCCATAATTCAAAATGTGGAGTGCCTATGAAAAAAGAAGTTAAGCTACTCAAACAAGGTCTAACATCTTGTAAAACATAGTAAGATCATGATATAGACATGGGCAAAAAAATCTTAAAATGTGGTACCTCAAATTTAGGTCCCGACTTTCCAACGATGTAAAATTAAAAACCCAGAAAGTAGTCAAGAATAACATTCTTTTCCACTGAGATCACACACACCTCAAACCTGCAAATCTTTACCCCCACACTGTACCTTATACTCAGAGACAAAAGTAATGAAGATCCCTGAGGAATCTGACAAAGAGAAACTGCCATCTGAAAATAACCCCCCAAATCTTGGGCACCAGGGTCCATGGATCGTATCTGCAGCACACTCCACCCCCTCCCGCCAAGTGGCCTGGAAAAGTCGCTTGGCCTAAGACTCGTTTTCCTCTGGGTGAAACACTGACAACGTGCGACCGGGACCCGAGGAGCTAGTCTTAACTGGAGAAAACCATTCGCGGCAGAAGCGCTCGCCCAACGTTGGCGACCATCCCTGGGCCCCAGTGACGGACTCCGGATTTGGGATCCGAAAAGTCCCAAGCCACTCTACTTTGGGAAAGGCTGTGCTCGTAGTCCGGTCAAGTGAGGCTGGCAGGACCCGCCCTCAGAGCTGCAAGCGAGGAGGAACGCGGGGCCAGATTTTCCCTCTAAAAAGAGCAAAGACCAACTACAGACCAAAGAAACCTGAGGACCAGCCCTGCCTCCGCTTCACCTGTGGGCCCAGCCCGACGCCGCTCCCTTACCCGGCTCTCCGTAAGGAATGGTCTCCGCCCAGGCGCCCGGCTCCTCTTCCTGAATGTCCAGGACCCTGTCAATGGATTTCTGAGCCTGGGACAGGGCCTGCTTAGCGAAGCTAGAGAGCTGGGATGCATTGAACCAGCTCATCCTCCCTCCTCGGCCGGCAGTGGTGGCGGTAGCTCCTGGTGGGAAGGCCGAAGGCCAAGCCGACTGGCGAAGGCTCGGGGGAGAGTGCGACGGAACAATTTCGCCCACTTCTCCACTCGGCGGGACCTGTCAGGGGGTGCCCATGATCTCAGGTCTCCCCTAAGCCCGGGGGTATAACCCTCAGTCCTTCCTACGGCCTAGACGACCGGGCCGACTGCGCGTGCGCAGGCCACTTCCACGTACACAACCCTCAAACGGCGGAGTCCGGAGTTCCGTCAGTGGAGACAAATAGGAGACGTTGACGTCATTTCCGGTAGCCAAGGGTTGCCATTAGTTACCTAGAAACGCGGAACGGTTTCCACGGACATCGGGTACGGATTCCAGACATTGGGTTGGAATTCTTAGCAGAAAGGGGCCTATTCCTCTGGACTCGCTGACTTTTCCTGTAGGCTCCTTCCTACAAAGTAACTCGCCGTACTAAGAGCTAGTGCCTTGCCAGCAATAATTGCAAACAAAAGAAAGTTTGGGAAGTGTCCTTGTCTTAGACCTTTGTCTCAAATAATTACTTCTGTGTTAACTCGACCTTAAAGAAAAACCCTGGGTTTGGGTTTCTGCCTAAAAACACCAGACAATGCCTAAAAACCTGCCCCAGTCCACCTGATGGAAGTATAAAGCCATTTTCCACAATGAGTTACAGGCTACAATAAGGGTACAGAGGGCACAACCTCTCCCTCACAATACAGGTCCACTCTCGCCCCAGTCAAAACCTGGGAAGCACTAAGCCTATTACTCTATTAATATGTACTGTGCATATTATTTAAAATACATTTTTTTCTGCACGCACTCTTCAAACATTTAGCTATACGAGGAAATCTAACTCGTGGCCTTCCTAATCTAATCAGTGGCTATGTTTAGTTTGGCACCTATAAAGATAAAATCCTACCAACATTTAAAAGCCAAATTTCATATAAAAATTCAAATTTCCCACTGATTTTGAAAAATAAGAATACCAACATGGAAGACTCAGCTGGCATGGTTGCCCCTTTTGACAATACTTTTCACTCCACTTTACCACAGACATCACTAATATTACATTCTCTTACACCCTGCCTTGCTATGATTTATTATATTTGAGAATTTTACCCCACTGCAAGGAACTAAGCAAGCCATAAGGAACTATTTTTCTTTAAAAATTCCTCTTCCAGGACTTCTAATTGTACAGTTTTGGATAAATGACCTAACCTTTCTGCAACTATTTATTCAACTTTCAGATGGAAATACTGTCACATTTGCACAAGTCTACTTTGAGAATTATTAACGTACCTGTATAAAGTGCTAAATGTTAGTTCCTTCACTTTTGAAAATTTATACTGAATCTATAATTTTTAAGTAGAGAAACTTATCAGGATTTTATAATGAAACGAATTATTTGCCAACATGGAACTAGAAAGAATTCAAAACTTAACCCAGTGATATGTAATTACAAAGCCTCTGAAAAGAAAATTGCCATATAAGTCAAAGAGAGAGGACATATAATACATGTTCCCACACTGAGATACTTAAATTCATTCTTCAGTACTTATGCTTGATTTTCTTTTGAGACTTAGTCTTATGGTTTTTGCAGAGTTTGGGAGGAGGCATTTTTTAAGAGATCTTAATATAAAAACATAGTTATTCCATTTTTATTATAGTATTATGTTTGAGCAAATTAAACTAAAACAACAGATATTTACTGTGGCAAAAGGGTTAATTCAGGGGCCCTAAAAAGTTTGTTTTAGTAATTTTGCTACACATTTAAAAACTATTCTACAATACTACAGAACTATTTACTATCCTTAATTTTTTAAAAGTTTCAGTGAGCAAAGTAGACAACATACGATTTTATTAATAAATAGTGCAAAAGCATCAGTGATAACTGTTTAAACATTAAATTCTTTTAAACATCCATGTCTTGGCTTTAATGTTGTGCATATTGGCCTCTATAGCACTCCAAGTAAACACATGAAAATATTTCCCATTTCCATGCACAGGTATTCAGTTCTAACACTATTTACAAATTATTATGGACAAGGTAACCTTTGCAAAAATTAATATTCATTTGGACAGCCACCATTAAATGAATATTAAACAAGCAAGATGTATGCTATGTTCAGTATATTGCAGATGTCAAGTTATAACTTTTAATGTTATTTAAAACTTAATTTTCTTATTTGATTTAAAGGGACATCTTTTGTATATGTGGGTGCTCAAATGAAAACTGAAGAATGCATTCTTTGACCATAAGAACAAAATTCACATACAAGAGTGTGTTTGCCTCGCAAAAGAAGCAACGCAATTGTTCATAATCTCTCTCTCCAGGCATCATTTCCCACATTAATGAAAATGCTTACAAGCACCAACTCAAAATTCTATCTTCAAAAAGAGTGGTTCATTATATTCAAACAAAAAAGTCAAATCCCAGCAACACTAATGCTAACAATAAATCAATTAATTTTTTAGCATTCAGAAAGTATAACATTTCCATCAATTTTCTATTATGTGCAGATTTATTTTCCTTAAGAGGTAAAATGAAGTTTGAATAGTACAGTCTGTGGTGTGGTGACATCAGCAACTGCCAGTTCTTGCCCATCAACAAGTCCCAATTCTAAAACAGAAAAAGGATAATTAACCCAAGCCACAAAATATCAAAAACCTCAACAAAAATGATAACACACAGATAACACAAATTACAGAATATTATGGTTGAGATAAACATCAAAATTCTTTAATCAAGCCAATATTACAGTTGATTGTTTAGAAATGTTTATGCATTCTACTAAAAGAGCAATTCAATCATTATTTCTAAAAATATAAGTAATTTGATGATGTCATTTGAAGGTATTAAGAACAAATCTAAAAGGATTTGTTACTTCCATCAAAAACATGGACTAGTAAATATAACTCGTTTAAAATACCTTTCAATGTCTTGGAGAGATTTGGCCTTGTTCGTTCTTCAATAGAAGTTACTGACTATAAAGCAAAATTATTTTAATGTAAAACACATTAAATGAAATTAAACTTCTAATATAATTGTGAAAGAAATACAAATAGAACACTTATCACCTGTAAGTAAAGTGTTCTATTTTTTCCCTCTAATGTGGCTGTGATGGCTGGAGATTTCATCTGCCTAAATATAATTATGAGAAAAAAATCAAAGTTATCACTTTAAAAAAATAACTCTAGTTTTAAAAGTTTTAAAATCTCAAAAGTTACTTCTACAACGTATCAGAAGTGCAGAATACTTACAGAGAAGCACTATTGGTTAGATAATCCAAAACTTCCTGTAGTTTAGCTGACGGAGAAAACTGAATATTTTGTGGAAGCTGGCTACAAGCTGGGCAATTTTCCTATATAAAACACAAATCAGAGCAGCAATGCACCAATTACAGTCTCTATATAATAATGAAATAAAAAGGAAGTTGTTTTATAACTATGCATATTAAAGAAATGTTTTAAAACCTATACATTTCATAATGGGCCATTTTTCCTAAATTATTTTCCTATATAGTATTTATTTCAGACTATACTACAAAAGATATATAGTGAATAGGATTCTGGAAATTAGAAAATACTTAGGGTATGAACAATTTCAGTTATATTCCTAAACCAATAATTAATATTTAAAAATCAAGGTATGCATGATCAAAAATTTTTTCATTAGTATACTAACCTTTCTCTCTGCTTCAAATGTGTATGTGTACAGTCCATCTACATCATTGAATACCAAGTAATTATTAAGGGGAATATATGCACTGTAATGAAAAAATGTCCATTATTTATATAACTGAGCCAGAACAAAACAGATTTATATACATGTTAAAAATAAAACACATTACCTTGTGGCTATTTTAAAAACCTCAGTGGCACACACAGCTGAAAGGGGGAGGAAACACAGGTGCTTTAACTCAATGATAACTAGACATTTAAAATTAGAAGTCTGTTAGAAAGTCAATTGTAATTCAGAACAGATGAATGTACAGGCTATGATTTAAAATATATTAAAATACAAATACTAATGTTAGAAAACTGAAAAAGTAACAAATTTTATATTTGTTTTGTACAATCCATGTGATAGAGTAACATTACGTGTTTTCCTTCCTCTTCTTCAAATTAGCAGCCTATTACAGTGATTAAAAAGAAATGGTATATATGCAAGTATCTGCTTACTACAGAGCACTTTGTGGTATGAAATACCTTATCCTTTTTTGGACAGCTTAATTATACCATCCACCCAAGAAGATACCAAATTCCTGTAACACCAGTTTTCTGATATTGGATAACTGAAGAAATATCAATTCAGATACTGAATCAAAAACTAAAGAAAAAAAATTAAGTCATGGCCTTTTTTCCTCACCTGCAATGACTGCATTTGTAGAAGCTACTGCAGGAATGATTCGTTTCACTACCCCTGAAAAAATATACTTATTAAAACATGATCATTTCTTTTAAAAAGTAGGTATCCTAAGTTAAACAACATGATTTATTAAATACCACTTTCCAGATTTTTCAGGCTTTCAAGTCACAAAAAGGACTTAATTTTAACCATGAAGCAATCTTCCTCCATATTCCCCTAATTTTTGTAGCATGTTCAGAATCTTAAGGAAATTACAATAGCAAAGAAAACTCTTCAGTAAGCTTCATATAAAGATGAGACCATAATATCACATTAACTAACAATTAGAGTGTTTATTGTATTCCAGGTACATTGTGAAATTTAAATAGATATTGTTGAATTTTCACAATATTCTTATGTTAGTCTTATTACTCCGATTTTAAAGACAAGGAAAATGAGGTTGAAAAAAATCACAACTCCACCTATACACTTAGTAAGTGATGACAATGGTATATGAAACCCAGATCACCCCAAAGTGCATAATCTTAACTGATACATTATATAATGCCATGCTCAGTAAAGTTTGAGTAAAATACAAAAAATAAGAGTTATCTTATTTTTCCTCATATAATTTCAGCCATTTGATTCACAAAGCTTTACAACACAACATGGGTCCTCAACTTATCTTCATTTCACTCTACAACTTACACTACACAAAATAGTAAACATACCTCTCTATTTATACCCTACTTTTTTACATCAGTATTCACATTATGAATGAACAAAATTCTACTTTAAACAATTTGGGGGGAATTTTTTAGCATTTTTATTGTATTTCTTCCATTACCATTGATTGAACCCCCTTATACCTCCCTCCCTCCACAATACCTTAAACAATCTTTAAGTACAAAATAAATATTCTGATTTATAACTATAATTAAATTGTTCATTTTAGAAAACAAAAACTTCAAAGGAAAGTAGCCATATTAATTATCTTGGAGTATGAGGGAACACTGAACAATGGATGTAACTTAAAAACTTCAGAAAAAAAGGCAGATATCTAAGAAGACAGGAAAAGAAGTTGGTTAAGTCTGGAAAGCTGTTCCTTAAAAGTTAATTTGACCATATGATTAAGTATAATTTCAGAGCAGGAGAAGAGGAAGGAGCTAACCTCATGATGGTTAAACTGGATGTTCACC
This sequence comes from Sturnira hondurensis, assembly GCF_014824575.4. Lineage (NCBI taxonomy): Eukaryota > Metazoa > Chordata > Mammalia > Chiroptera > Phyllostomidae > Sturnira > Sturnira hondurensis. The sequence goes on from NW_028075471.1 coordinate 15,578,734, forward strand.
AGTGAGCCACATACAGTAAGATGTACTGAGAGAAGGAACAGGTAGTCACAAACAGTGAAGAGTAGAGGGGACACTGCCCAATAAGAGCCCTGCCGAAATGATAAAGACTCCTCGTACTCCCAACCCCTCAGAAAGGCTGAACTTCACTTCTCCTTTTGCTTCTGTACTCCTTGTCAAGGCCCTCAATCATCAGGCTACAAAGCATACACCCTGCTCAAAGGTAAGGAAAGATGAATGAGACTACATATGGAAATGAATTTCCATTTCTGATCAGGACAAACTAAATTCATTTGTTAATTCAGACAATTACCAAATGTGTACCATATACCAAACATTGTTCTAGGTGTTACACAAAAATAAAAATAAAAAATTACCTGCTCTTATAGAGCTTTCATTCTGGTGTGGGAGATAACACTCACAAGTGAAAACATTAGAAAATTTCAGATAAAAGAGTTCTATCTGAAAATTAAAGAGTTCTATAAAGAAAGTAAAACAATGTATTTGTTAGAGTTGACAGTGCTAGGATGGTCAGGGAAGATGTCTCTAAGGAGGCAATAATTTGAGCTGAAACCTAAACCTTAAGACCCAGTCAAGCAATTACCTATGGAAAGAGCATTTCTGTTGAGAAACAGCCAGGGCAACAGCCCCAGGGTAGAGATATATGAAAGTGTAAGTATGAAATATTCCTGGCATAAAAAATAGACTAACATTAGTTTTAAGCAATTATAAAAAAGGTAAAATAGTGAATGGCTAGGATGTCATTTTCAGTTGAATCATCAGAATAACTGGCTAGTTGAGACCTGAGGGACAAGCAGACATACTTGAGGGGAGCCAAGGAAGACCAGTACAGACATAAGAATTAGGAGTATTGGAGCTCTAAGGTAGGAATGAGTTTACTTTGTTAAAGGTACCCAAAGCAGGTCAGAATGGGGGGAGTACAGGGAGCAACAAGGAGTAAGTAAGAGTGAAATTTTCAAATGACATTAATAGAACATCAGTAAATATAAAAAATAATCACAGAAGAGAAATAGCATATTCTCAAAAAAAAGACAAAGTTCTTTCTTAGGAACTTGGTGATGACCTTGGACAAAATTCTATAAAGGATGAACTGTGAGTATCTAGAATAGGAGGAACTGATCACTAAGACTGAGCATTATATTATGATTGTTTACTAAGACCAGACATGTTGGACTTGTCTTACTTACTTCCTATGACTAGCTTAGCAACCCAAGTAGTAAAACATCTGGAATGGCCTTTCATAACACCTTCTGAACAAGACACAGAAATATGAAGTATTCAAAAAGGTCTGATCAACAAAATGAGATAAAACCTAAAGTTAAGAGCCAGATCAGAAGTATGATTCAGATGTCAATTCTCTGCCAGTTCAGTCTTATTAATTTTTTAAATTAATTATGTGGAAAAGAGATAAAGGATATGATTATCAAAACAACAGCTGAAATGAAACTGAATAGATAGGTTGGTAGGCATAAAAGGATATAAACGAGAGAATAGCAGGTTGAATTTAAGAATAAATTGGTAAGAACCCATACTTGAGTACAAAATTAACAAAACTACCAACCACAAAACTACCACTTCTTTAACAGGCAGATGTGCCTCAGGAGTTGATATGTGGAAAAGGCCTCTAGATTTTGGTAGACAATTATCTCAGAAAGTCAAAAGTATAGGATCAATGTAAACAACAAACAACAACAAAAATCCTGCTCTCCTCTAAAACCAATTACCAGAGTTATCAGAAGGCTATTAAAATAAGAATATTTTAGACATTCTATGCTGCATTCTAACCATGTTAAGTGAAGTATGGATAACCAAAATATGGTTAGAGAAAAACAGCATAATAGGGACTTAAAGTCCTGAAACATGTCAGAGGATTAAAGGAATTAGGGAGGTTCATGGAAGTGATAAAGATTTAGAAGGAATGTGCTCACTGTTCTCAATTTGTTAAGTGCTATTACTTAAAAGGAAATTACATTTATACATATATGATATACCCTAGGACAATACTCTGACCAAACTAAAGATGGAGATTTCTGGTTAATATATAGAATTAACTGTGTAACACCCTTGTCCACATGTGGAACAGACTGCCCTAGAAGAAGTAAATTGCTCTTCAATGAAAGATAAAGTGCATGAGTTGAACTGGATGCATTAAGGTCTCTTCCAATAACTAAACAAGATTCAATGATTTTATTAAAGTCCTCCTAGCTAAGTAGTATTATAGACTCTGCTGAACTCATTTGCCTCCTACCAACTTTGGGGTACCTTAAAACTATTATTTCCATGGTACCTTTACTGAACTTCAAATTGATGGTGCTGTCTAAAATCACTTATCAATTATTTCCTCCAAAGCATCTCCAGCCAGTAAAAAAAGGATCATCCCAAGATCATCATTCATGACAATTCACAAACTTACCTTGAGTGAGTCTATATGTAACACCCCTAATACTATATTGTGATGCTCTGTCTAGGGATTTTTGGAAAATCCACTGAATATGATCAGGATCATCTCCATCTAATGGAACCCCTTCTGTCAGGACAAAAAAAAAAAGAGGAAGACAGAAACATGTAAAAATGAATCAACTTGTTTTTTATGTAATTATCCAAATGAATAATATAGACAAATAAACACTTTATATAATTCTAGATTATGAAATTAGGTTCATTACCTCCAAAAGGTTGCTCCTTAGGCCACTGCAATATCCTTACATACTCAATACAGTGTTCTGGTAGCCTGGGCATAGATGCAATGGTGCACATGGGAAAATTGACCTAAAACCACAGTTTGCCCTTTTTAATGGATTTAAAACAATGAATCATTTTTAAATGTAACTTCTAGCTATGATCTAGTTTGCAGCACTTTGTTATCATCCATCTTAGCCTTCCACTTATAGAAACAAAACTTTTATACCATTAATATTTCTCAAAGCATCTGAGTCACTTCACTCAGGTTGATCTACCTATAAATTAGGTTTGCCCTATGGAAGTTTAACTGTGTTAGGATGTGAGAAAAAAAGTGCTGAATAATTTCTAAAATATAAGCACTTTGTTATGTTTACCTGATTTAAATCTGAATGTATAAAATAAAACAAAAGCAAGTTCAAGTAATTTCAAGTAAATATTCATAAAATTATTTATACTTATAAATCAAAATTTCAGCTGTCCTTTAAAGTAGGTATGCAAATGAAAAAGTCCCATCTTTGGAAAGGTCATTTTCATCCCTCTTATCTTTATTTCCCTGAAACAATCACAGGCAAAGACTAAAGAAAACAGATTACAGCTCTATCCAACATAGTTTTAAAATTGATCCCTTAAACATAGCACCCATTTATGATAAAAACACTCAGCAAAGTTGGAGTAGAGGGAACATACCTCAACATTAAAAAGGTCATATATGAGAAACCTACAGCCAACATCATTATCAATGGGCAAAAACTGAAAGCTTTCTCCCTAAGAACCAGCACAAGACAAGGGTGCCCGGTTTCACCCACTTTTGTATGTGTGTGTGTGTGTTTCTGTTTATTTTTTTTAAGCATGGATACCATTTAATTATTTTTCAAGTTCACCCACTTCTAATCAACATATTATTGGAAGTTCTATGACAGCAATTAGACAAGAGAAAGAAATAAAAGGCATCCAAATTGGAAAGGACGAAGTAAAACTGTCATTGTTTGCAGATGACATGATAGTATACATAGAAAACCCTACAGGTTCCACCAAAAGATGAATTGAACTAATAAGTGAATTTGGAAAAATAGCAGTATACAAAATCACTATTCAGAAATTGAACATGTTTTTATACACCAACAACAAAATATCAGAAACAAAAATCAAGAAAAAAAGTGTCATTTGCAACTAGAAAAATGAAGTACCTATGAATAAACCTAACCAAGGAGAAAAGACCTGCACTCAGAAAACTACAGAACACTGAAGAAAAAAATCAAGGAAGACCAATAAATGGAAGCATATACTGTATGGAAGAATTAACATCAAAATGGTCATATTACCCAATGCAATTTATAGATTCAATGCAATCCCTATTAAAATACCAACGACATATTTCAGATATAGAACAAACATTTCAAAAAATTTATGGAACCATAATAGCCTCAGCAATTTTGAGAAAGAAGAACAACGTAGGAGGGATCAAAATACCTGATATCAAACTATATTATAAGGCCACAGTAATCAAAATAGTCTGGTACCAGTACAAGAACAGACACATAGATTAATGGAACAGAATAGAGAGCCCAGAAAAAAGCCCATGTCTCTATGATCAATAAATATTTGACCAAGGGGGCAGGAGCATAAAACAGAGTACAAAATAGCCTCTTCAACAAACGGTGCCGGGAGATCTGGACAGCTACATACAAAAAAATGAAAGTAGACCACCAATTTGCACCATACGCAAAAACAAATTCAAGGTGGATAAATGACTTAAATATAAGTCGTGACACCGTAAAGTCCTAAAGGAAAACACAGGCAGTAAAATTTCAGATATTCCACACAGCAATATTTTCACTGATATATCTCCTAGGTCAAGGGATATAAAGAAAAGGATAAACAAATAGAACTACATTAAATTAAAAAGCTTCAGCATGGGTAAAGAAAACAGCAGCAAAATGAAAAGGGAACCAAACATGGGAAAATTTTTTTGCCACTGACACTTCCCACAATGGTTTGATCTCCAAAATATATAAAAAACTCATACAACTCAACAAGAGGAATACAAACAATCCAATTAAAAAATGGACAAAGGACTCGAACTGGCACTTCTCCAAGGAGGACATACGGAGGGCCCAGAGAATTATGAAAGGATGCTCAGCATCACTAGCCATCAGAGATACAAATTAAAACCACAAAGAGATACCACTTCACAGTGGTCAGAATGGCCATCATTAGTAAATCAACAAACAACAAGGGCTGGCAAGGATGTGGAGAAAGGGGGACCTGAGTCCGCTGTTGGTGGGAATGCATACTGGTACAGCGACTGTGGAAAACAGTATAGAATTTCCTCAGAAAACTAAAAATGGAAATGCCTTTCCATCCAGCAATTTCACTGCTGGGATTAAGAATCCTGAAACACCAATTCAGAAGAACCTATGCACACCAATGTTCATAACAGTGTTATTTACAATAGCCAAGTGCTGGATGGAAACATCCTAAGTGCCCATCAGTAAATGAGTGGATGAAAAAACTGCAGTATATTCACACAATGGAATACTACACAGAAAGAAAGAAGGAACTCGTACCCTTTGGATGGAACTGGAGAGCAATATGCTAAATGAAATAAGCCAGGTGGCAAAACACAAATACCATATGATCTCACCTGTAAGTGGAACCTAATGAACAAAACAAACAAGCAAAACAGAACCAGAGACATGAAAATAAGGAACAAACTGATTGTGACCATAGAGGCCATGGGAGGTAGATAACAGGGGAAATGGGAAGGGTGTTGTCAAGAAATATGTGTAAATGACCCATAGGACAACAGGATAGGGAATGACCATGGGAATGTGGGGATGGGGTAGGGGAGAGCAACAGGGGAAGAACTGGGGCAACTGTAATTAAACAACAAAAATAAATAAATATAGAAAAACAAAATCACAAAAATACATTAATCCCTTGATCCCTACTCTTCTAGTAGAGAATACAAGTAAATTATAAAGCAACAGTATAAAAGTATGATATTCAGTCCATACCTTTTCTCAAATACAGAATTTCCTATTTTATCATTTTCTTAACATGATTTAAAAAATATAGTTACCCTTAATTAAAAATCATATATATTAAATAAACTTAATATTTCAACACTAACGTCATCCCAATAAACTATAAAACAAATGCAGGTGCTTTCTGGGTTACCTGTGGTGGATAAAGTTCCAGTGTGCATTCAATGCAAGCAGTCATTCCAGGCAGAATTACCCGGGCATTCCCTTTAAAACCTTCTGTCCCCCCATCTATCAAAGGGACAATAGAGCTTGGATCTAATGCACCATCTTCATAATTTAGGAGAGATATCTAGGAAAATTATTTAAAGAGTTTTAAAGGAGAGAGGCATAAGAATTCAAAAGAAAAAGCATGCCGTCAAGTAATTCCACAAGTCAATAGCATGACTAAGTACTAATACATCAAATCAAGGGATGATAACATTAGTAATCTGCAGCCTCACCTTAAGATTAATAACTAGCAATAAACAATGAAGTCTATGAACTTAATGGAAATTAAATAAACTGATTTTCAATAATATGATATTCAATTCTAATTTTCAGTATATTAAGAGCAACAGCAAAAAATCTTTACCAGCATGCCATTTATCCATCTTCTGGCTATGATAGAGTCTAGTCCACATACAATTATATGAAATTCTAAGAAAAAAAAACATGCAAGTTTAGTTTTTTAAATGCCACAGTATAACATAATTTATACCTTCTAAGAAAACACACACACACAAAAACATTTTACTATAATACATACACATACACCTCCCAATCCCTGAATAATCCCTACTCAGGTCAGCACAGAAAAATGCAGATAATGGTGTCAAAACAGTGGCACTCTCTTTTCAATCCATCAAAAACCTTACTGAAAAGCCAACACCAAGAGATGAAAAACAACTGAACAGCCTTCAAATTAGCAATTAAAAAATAACAAGATTTTAATTTCAAGTGAACAACTTACGTCGATAGAAAGTATCATTAAAATCCTGGATCTTGTTGAAATGTCTGCATGTAAGTAAAGGAATCCGAGCTGCTGAATGTGATAATACCATAAGAAAAAACTTATACATATATATTTAAAACAAGAAATAGATCTCAAATATTCAAAGTAGTAGAATTCAAGGAATCTGACAAAACGAACACAACCTTTTTTTGACAAAACCTCTTTTCTAATACTCCCTTTAACAACTCAGTCTCATCCCTGAACTCCCAAATCACTATATTTATGACTCGTTACACTTTCTGCTCTGCTTCAATTTTTGTATAAAAGTGTAAGCCAGGGAAAGCAGAATGGGTGTGTTGTCCACCATCGGCACCAAGCCAAAAGGCAATGAACATTTGTTGAGTGAAGGGAATGAGCACATCAGAGTTCCTATTGATCTGGGTCATTTTAAGGGTTACTGAATAGCTAATTAAAAACAAAACAAAACAAACCCCAGGAGTTTCCAAAAACAACTTCTTCAGTTGCCAATGATTTGTTATTGTTGGTTTTTTGGAGGGATGTGGTGATAAGAGGTATGAATTCTTCCTCTCATTTACTCAGTTTTCCAAGCCTCTCTTTTTTATCCAATCAAGACCTATCAGCAGTCTTCTCCTGCCTGGAGGCTGCAAAAGGAATCCCATTCAAAATTGGATGGGTATGAATCACTCTTAGCACTTAATATTTTAATAGCATATATGTGTGCAAAACATTTAAATTTTTCTAACAGAGCAATTTAATGTTTAATAATATATAAATTATACTTCTCTAAAATTACAATAAATAACCCATTATATTTGTATTTTAAAAGCAAAACAGAAAAAAGAGGAACAATATACAATTGCTCTGGCCTGTAAATACTGCTATGAAAAATAAATACAATACTAGCCCTTGCACATTCAGCCCTCTATTCCTTTTGAGGTAGGCAAACAGGGGGCAAAAGCTGAAACTGGAACAGAAAGGTCAAGATAACTCAAGCAAACACTGGAACAACAATAGAGGAGGAAACCAAGGAGCCAGCCCAAAATATACCATCTCCTGGATTTCTATAAAATACTTTTTCCCAGATATAAAAAATGGGATAAACACAGTGGTTTTTCTCCCTAACAGGGGCCTGTATTTACATCTTTATACTTTTTATTTTGAAATAATAGAGTCACAGGGAGTTGAGAGATGGTGCAGGGAAGTCCTATGTTTTTTACAGATGTCCCTCAACTGTTATATCTTACAATATCAAAACCACAAATCTGACACTGGTACAAGTATGTCTCAGTCACTTAAGCACATGTAGATTTGTGTAACTACCACTCTAGACAAACAACATCAATCAGCACAAGACCTCCCTCCTGCTAAGCATTTTGAGTCACACCTTCCCTCCCACTACAATGCCTAACTCCTGGCAATTACTGATTTGTTCTCCATTTTGTCATTTGAAGAACGTAATATAATTAAAAATCATAACATATATGACCTTTTCAGATTGGCATTTTTCATACAGCATAATTTTCTTAATATCCATTGAAGGTGTTAACATTTTGTTATTTGGTGCATTTTTATTGCTCAGTATTATTCCATAGTAGAGTTGTATCATAGTTAAACAATTCACCTATTGCTCCATGTTTTAGTTGTTTCTAGTTCTGGGCTACTACAAATAAAACTGTTATAAACAATCAAGAACAAGTTTTCATGCAGACTTCAGTATTCACTTCTCTGGGATAAATGCCCAGGAATAAAACTGCTGGCTCATACAGAAAGTATATGCTTAGATTTTTAATAAACAGCCCTGGACATGTAGCTCAGTTGGTTAGAGCATTGTTCCAATATGCCAAGGTTGCAGTTTCAATCCAGGGCACATACAAAAATCACCAATGAATGCATCTGTAAGTGGAAAAATAAAGCAACACTTCTCTCTCTTTATAAAAAGAATAAACAGTCAAACTATTTTCAAGATGCCTATAGTGCCTTACATTTTCCATCAGCAATGAATGATCTAGTTTTTCTGTACCACTGCCAGCATTTGCAATTTTTTAATATAATTTGTTGATTATGCTATTATAGCTGTCCCATTTTTCCCTCTTTTATCCCCCTTTTCCCTGTACCCACCTCCCACCAACATTCCCCCTCTTTAGTTCATGTCCATGGTTTGTACATATAAGTTCTTTAGCTTCTCCATTTCCCATACTATTCTTAATCTCCATTTTGTACCTACTATTCATGCTTCTTATTCTCTGTATCTTTTCCCCCTCTCCTCTTCCCACTCTCCTGCTGATAACCTTCCATGTGATCTCCATTTCTGTTTCTGTTCCTGTTATAGTTGTTTGCTTTGTTTTTGTTTTTTAGGTTCAGTTGTTAAAAACTGTGAGTTTGTTGTCATTTTAATGTTCATATTGTTTATCTTCTTTTTCTTAGATAAGTTCCTTTAACATTTCATATAAGGGCTTGGTGATGATGAACTCCTTTAACTTGACCTTATCTGGGAAGCACTTTATCTGCTCTTCCATTCTAAATGATAGTTTTGCAGGATAATCTTACATGTAAGTCCTTGCCTTTCTTTCCAGCCCCTTCTTGCCTGCAAGGTTTGAGAAATCAGCTAATAGTCATATGGAAAGTCCTCTGGAGATAACTCCTTTTCTTTTGTTGCTTTTAAGACTCTCCCCTTATCTTTAACCTTGGGTAATATAATTATGATATGCCTTGGTGTGTACTTCCTTGGATCCAACTTTTTAGGGCCTCTCTCAACTTCCTGGACTTCCTAGAAGAAGTCTATTTCCTTTGCCAGATTAGGTAAATTCTCTTTCATTATGTTTTCAATTCCTTGCTCCTCCTCTTCTCCTTCTGGCACCCCTAAGGTTTGCATGTTGGAACGTTTAAAGTTGTACTGGAGGTTCCTAAGCCTCTCCTTATTTCATTCTGTTTTGGTTGAATGTTTATTTCTCCCTTCTGGTTAAGGCCATTTATGTGAGTTCCAGTTTCCTTCCTGTTACTGCTGGTTCCCTGTACATTTTACTTTACTTTGCTTTTCACAGCCTTCGAGTTTTCCTGTATTTTGCAATCATATTCAATCATTTCTGTGAGCATCTGATTACCAGTGTTTTGAACTCTGCATCTGATAGGTTAGCTCATTATCACTTAGCTGTATCTTTTTCTGAAGCTTTGTTCTTTCATTTGGGCCTTTTTTTTTTTTTTTGGTCTCAACACTCCTGTTACGTAGTAGAGGGTGGAGCCTTAGGTATTCACCAGGACAGGGCAACCCTTGCTGCTGCATCTTGGCACTGTATGTGGGGGAGGGGTCTGAGAGGGAACAATGCCACTTGCTGAGCTCTCAGAAGCTTTCAGTCACTTCCTCTATCCACAAGCAAATTGGGCCCGTCTGGTGTTGATTCCAGGATGTGGTTTTGTGTAAGTTCTAGGACACTGTGGGTCTCTCCCACAAACCCTCCTGTGAGGCTGGTAGTTTATCCTACCACCTCAACCCCCACACGTTTTTTTAGTCAAGAGGTTTCAGGGCTTTATTTCCTAACAGTAGTACTCTGGGTTGCACAGTCTGTCTCATCCCCCCATTGTTTCTCCTGGCTATCCGTACACAAATGTGAGACTGCCCACTCTGATGCTCTGAAGCTGCAGCCTTGCTATGAGTCCTCTTCACACCACTGCCTGTGTGCACCCTTCCCACCAGTTTGGTTGAATTTTCTTCAACTCCTTGAGTGTCAGACTTCCATATAGTTCGATTTTCTGGCAGTTCTGGTTATTGTTTGTTTTTAAGTTTGTTATTGTCCTTCTTTTGGTTGTGAGAGGAGGCAAAGTGTATCTACCCATGCCTCCATCTTAACCAGGATTTGCTATTATTACAATTTTTTATTTTCGCTACTCTAATAGATGAGTGGTAATATCTCAATGTGGTTATAATTCAGATAGCTAGTGGTGTTGAACATCTTTTCATATGCTTCTTGCCATCTTTTTGGTGAAATACCCCTTCATTTTTTGTTCGTTTTCCAATTGCACTATTTTTATGATTAAGAAAGTTCTTTATTCTAGATACAAGTCCTTTGTCAGATATCTGCTTTGTATTTTACAATCTACAGCTTGTCTTTTCATCCTTTTAACAGGGCCCTTCACAAAGCAAAAGTTTTTAATTTTGGTAAAGTTCAATTTACCCAGTTTTTCTTTTATGTATCATGCTTTTAATCTGGTCAAAGGATACCTCACCAAACCCTAGATCCCAGAGATTTTTCTCCTAAATTATCTTCCAAAGTTTTACAGTTTTACATTTGACACTTAAACCTATGATCCATTTTGAGTTACTTTCTTGCAATTTTGATGTTTAAGTCAAGATTCATTTTTTTACCTGCAGATATCCAGTGGCTCCACCACAACTTGTTGAAGAGATTATCCTTCCTCCATTGACTTGTTCATGCACCTTTGTCATATATTTATTGGCCATACTTGCATGGGGCTATTTCTGGCTTCTCTACACTGTTCTAATCTATGTCTTTCTCTCTGGCAATACTACACAGTCTTGACTATTGTAGCTATATAATAAGTATTGAAATTAGTAATTCCTTCTGCTTTTTTCTTTTCAGCATTATTTTAGGTATTCATTTGTCTTTCTACATCAATTTTAGAATAATCTTCTCTGTACTGACAAAATTTCCTGGCGTTTTGGTGGAAATTGTGTTAAAATTGGACACAAATTTGCAGATAAATGACATCTTTACTATGTTGGAACTATCCAGCTCTTGAACATGGAATATTTCTCCATTTATTTAGATCTTTGATTTCTCTCATTAGCATTTTGCAGTTTTTAGCACAGAAATCCCATTCTTATTTTATTTACACCTACAGGGGTTTTTTTTAATGCTTGTAAATGCCACTGTATTTTAAATTTCATTTTCCACATGTTCACCACTACTATAAAGAAATAAAATTGATTTCTATATGTTGACTTTGTATCCTGTGGGATTTTCTACATATCAAGTCCCATCTCTTGAATTTCTATAAAATACTAAATGTTCTCCTGATCTAAAGGTGTGAAAGCCAACAGAGTGTGAATACTTCTTTTTAAAAACATACTTCTATAATATATTGACTCTGACACACCTTCCATTTGGTTAATAATACACTGACTTTCTATTCTGTCTGCTACTTTAAAGAGACACACAGACTAATTGGATCCAATTTAGGAACTTACAGTCTAGTACATGAGACATGCAACAGATACAGAACTTAAAAGCAACAATGCAGAATAAATGACAGCACTGGCTACAGAAGCTTAATTTAAAAATTAGGGCAAAAAAATTATATAACCTTAAAAATGGAAGGAGATAGAGCAAATTATTATCAGCAGATAGCTCATATAACTTACTGCTGTTATCTCTTTTCCTTTTGCTTATCTATTTTCTCTATGTTAAACATGTCATTTACAGTAAAGAAAAAAGACAAAAGGTTCAAAAAATTAAGGGTTTTTTTTGTGTGTGTTTTTTTTTTGTCAAAAGGATACGGAACTACATTGCAATTAGGAACTCTGTCATTTAGAAATTCTGCAGCAACTTCAGCTTTAGGTCTTCCAACATCTTTAGGCCTACAGGAAAAATTATACTTAAATTAGCATTCATGATGTAAATCTACATGATCTACATAATTTCAAACATAAAAATGCCCACGATGAGTTTAATTAGAGGATATTTAGAAGAAATATTTTTATCTGAGTATCTGTGATAAATAGTCATTCAACACTAAATGTCAACCCTTTTGGATGTTCCAAATTAAGTAGTTACAAATACTGAAAATTCTAAGCATTCAGGTGAAAATGTGAGGATTTTCCCCCCAGGTAGAGTATAATTGTAATAGGTTTCCCAGCCATTTCTCATTGTGGCATTTCCCAACGTAAAAAAAATTATCCCAGACCTAGAGCCTTCTGAGTATCTGTCCTGTATCCCAGAACTTCAAGGTGTTACTATACAGGTCTTGGCTGAAATATACACAATGAAATTCATTCTAGGGATGCAAGAACCTTCACTTATTCCCTAAGTAGTAAATTTTGTGTTCCATAAGAGACCATAACCACATTTTTGAAGAAGGAATAATTCCAAACGCATTATCCAACACTGCAAATGTCACCAACATTTTCAAGAAGCTAAAAATATAAGGCCTCAAAAGATCACTCCTAGGTAATAATCATAGCTATATACAGAAAAGGACATTAATTATTTTATTTTCAGTGCAAATGGTATTTTTTACCTTAATATTTCCTTATTCTCCTCGCCAAAATCACTCCCTCATACATACATAGTAAGTGCTTTATTACAACTTTTTCACAACATATGTTTCTATATGCATAGGTCTATCATTCATACTAACTATGAACACTTCGAAGAAAATGACCATATTTTTATCTCTTTGTATTCCTTCATATCTAAGCATAGAGTAAAAACTTTTAAATTAATCAATATTTTTTAAAACAATGTGCTTATTAGAAATATTTAAAATTACAATATTAAAAAAATACTTTAACAGGTCATTTTTCTTCTCTTCAATAAAGCAGTGTTCTTTTTTCATTCAAAACTTCTGTTAAGTTTTATTCTTTGTCTTAACTTGCAGTAGAAAAGGCTCTAGCATACATAAATCAAGGAACCTGATTTCACTATTGCATTCAACTACAGTAGACACAGAGCTCTTCAGGTATATAAACAGGATAAATTATACTCTTTTAAGAGTCTTTTAAGGTGTGGATTTTATGTGCTCTCATAGTAAGTCCAAAACAAAATAACTCCTAGATTGTTTTTGTGGAGATTTTTGCTAATTTACCGTTCCAGGATTACGGAATCAGACTGTTCCACCTAAAAATTTCACCTTGAATAAAATGGTTGTTTTTTTTTTTTTCCACCCGCAGCATCCTTGCAGGAAAACCTTGGCCTAATTATTTAACCTTGAAAACAAATATCTACCTTGAAGGTTACTCTGAGATTAAATAAGGGAATATGAAGAACTTGCTTAGAAAGTACTTTATACATCCTAAGCAATAAATACATGTTAACTATCATTAAGATCATCATTATTTTAGCCACAAATTAAAGAGCATGATAACTATTACCATAACCAATTAATTCAGTAATGTTTTTTTAAAATAGGTATACACCAAAATTTATCAGACCAACAAGGACACCCAAACTTTTCTATGGAGAAGGGAAATATCAAGGGTTAAAAAAATAAACAAAAAAAGTTAAATGTAGAGTTTGCATTGTAACAACATTTCATTAATTTGACTTGGTTTAACACATCCTTCAATCTAAGAAATTTCACAAAGATAAAGAGGTTTTGTGCCTATCCTAAAAGTTAATTTTATCTTTTTGGCTAACCTAACCTTATCCTACATTCCCAGGACTAATTACTTTCTGTTAGTATCCTAATCACTAGAGAAAGGAAAAAAGTTCATTATCTCTCCATATCTGAAATTCTTTAACTGACAGACACTGTTATCTAGCCACTCAAACCCCTAAATGTTATTTGCTGAACTTCACTAATGAACATTTCTCAGATCTGCATAGGTGCACCATTCCAGTTTTCAAAATTATTGCTAACAAGTCATTCCCAGGTGATTTTGTTATTTCATGTTCCATTTTAAATGCTCCTGGTGTTCTCTCCTAAACTCTTCATTTCTTCTCTCCTTATATAAAAAGCTCAAATTCCATTACAACTGCATTGTCCCAGAGTCAACACTCAAATTTTGGCTCACGATTCCCCCCACCCAATAACACTAGGGCCTAATAGTCCAGCTCCTGTTCTCTTATGAAATCCCCAGAAGGTTGAACTCTGTGTCTTCAGAGCACAATCACCCCCAATATCACATACTTTTTGGAAATTTCTGTTAGACATTAAAACTTACCTAAATAAAAACTGCCTATTTAGATTGGAAACATCTATAGTGTCCATGTCTATAACATGAATTTGTCTAAAACCAGACAATGCCTGTGGAAATAGAAAAATCCAATTAAGCAGAAATTTCCTCACATTTAAAAAACGAGATGTTTTCAATGTAGTCCTAAAGCTACAAATTCTCAATAATAAATTCTGCATAATCATATTTGATAAAGAGACTGACAAAGTACATAAGTTGTTGTTCTTGGAAAGGTCAAAAATGTATAACTATTCCATTTTAAATAGTCTATAACCAAAAGACAACTCAAAATTTTTTACAGTTGTTTTATAATCTTATAAACACATCTGTAAAGTCTGTTACTTTGCTGCTGCTTGATGCTTTAATTTTACTTGTTTTACTAATTAACTGTACTTAACTATTCTTTTTTCAGAATATTGTTAAAAGCAATTCATACAAGCTTTCTCTTAGTTTATGTAACATTAGGCATGCCATGATTGAGAAATAACTTATAAAATACATATCATAAACAAACAACATATAGGTACACTGCACATGTAAAAGAAATACCTTGAAGTACTGAGTCAAGAACAAGCAATCACAACAGCTAGGGAAAACAAACAACTGTTGTGTTTTAATGATAAGAACAGGCACTTCAACAGTACAACACTGCTCAAATTTACCAGCAGAAGCAAAAGATTGAAAAAAATTAAGTTACGTTCATTAATTATGCCGTTCTGGTCTTGGTTGGTTTAAGTGATCGAATTAAGTCACTTGTCAACAATTTCCCAATTTTTCTGCCACTATAGTAAAAAGAGATCCTCAAAAGAGTTGTCCATACTTGCATTCTCAAACTCCCTGTTGTGCTCACTTTAAACAAACGTGCACTTACACCATTCCACTGAAAACAGCTCTTCTCTAAGTCACCAGTGAACTCCACATGGTGTTGCTACCTCCAATGACCTTACCCATCTGAGTATTTGGCCCCATGTGGATCAATTCCTCAAAACATGTTTTTCACTTGGTCACTATACTCATGAGAATTTGAACACTTTAAAAATTGTTTTCCAGTTTACCAGTTTCCCTCCTACTTTACTGGCTAGAAATATAGAGCCTCTTACACTTAGTTCTACTGATCTCAATCTTATAAGCATCATCCAAAAGACATCACAAACTCAACAGTTTCCAAAACCAAACTTAACCATCTTTATTCACCAACCACACCAAGTCTGTCCTTCCAGTCCCCTCCTGTCAGTGAATGCTAACTCCATCTTTCCAGTTGCTCAGGGCAAAAACATTGTGGTGTCATCCTTTGCTCCTGTCTTCCTCCCGCTCATGTCCCACAACCAGTCCATTAGCAAATCCTGTTGACTCCATCTTCAAAACACATGCATCACCTGACTGCCTCTCACTACCTCCAGTGCTACCACCCTGTTATAGGTCACTGTCCTTTCTGGTCTACATGACTGCAACTACCTTCTGACTAGCCTCTCAGCTTTCTCCTCTATTCTTCCTTTAGTTTTTTCTCAATACATAAGCCATAGTGATCCAGGTTAAAAGTCAGATCAAGTCAACTCATCTGCTTAAATCCCTCCAATGACTTCCTGACTAGGAGTAAAAGACTAAGTTTTTACAGTAACCTCCAAAGCCTTTTGTGTTATTCATTTCCAGCCCCTCCACCTCCCATTACCTCTCTGATACCCTCTCTGAAAATGCTGACCCTTAATCCACTTCTGCTTTAGCTATAAGAACCTCCTTGCCGTCCTCGAATGTAACAGTCATACACCTACACCACAGCTTTTTCACCTGCTGCCCCTCTGTCTAGAATGTTCTTGTTCACCTCTGTTGAAATAGCACCTTTTTAAAAAAAAAAGTCTGTTCCCTTTCCACTTGGCTATCTATCTTCCATCTTTCCTTTCTAAAATATTTATTACCATCTGTCAAACTATGTATTTTACTTGTCTTTTTTCCTTCCACTAAAATGTAAGCCCAAAAAACACCTGTCTGTATTGTTTAATGCTGTAACTGCTTCTCTAGCATCTAAAATAGTGCCTGGCATATGGGGTAGGAGGCTCAATAAATATTTACTCAATAGATAATATTAATGTCCCATTCCTTTTTTCAGAATGAGACTTGGAGGGGTTTACAATCCATTTTGGAAAAGATGTGTACCTCTTATGTACTTATGTCTGTAAATTTGAAAACCCTTAGTTTTCTTCTACGAGAGTATTACAATTCAATGAATAAGGAGACCACTCCTAAAGTTGATGATGACTATTCTTCAGATCTAATCTCCAATTACTTTACCTTTAAAATAGTATATACCTCGACAGTTTCAAAATGGAAAAGTCGAACCACCTTTCCCTTCTACAACTTTGGTTCTTACACTGCTAGAGTATTTATATCTGATAAGGTACTGCCATTTTTGGTACCGCCAGAGTATATCATACACATCACTATTTATTTTGTGTGAAAGTTGTCTCCCCAATGAAAGTTCAAATTCATTAAGGACTGAGATTGTGATAATCTACAATCACCACAGAACCTACTACTTAGTACCATGAAGTATAATGAATTTTTGCAGTTTCGCTAGGAGTAACATTAGTACTCCCTAACAAAATCAATGTGGCTGTTTATATTTAAACTTTAGCCCCATGATTAACTTTTTAGGTTGTTCACCTGATTCTTTTATTTGCTTCATTTTTTAAGGAGTCCAATCTAGCATTTCCACTTTTCTACACACCAGTGAGAAGCCTGGCATATATCAGCTCTCAATCAATTCTCCTTCTATCCATCTTTGTTGAGTAAACTGGTTTTTCTGTTTTTCCTTTTGGAAAAAAAAACTACTTGGGCCCTGGCTGGTATGGCTCAATGGACTGAGTGCTGGCCTGCAAAACAAAAGGTAGCAGGTTCAATTCCCAGTCAGGGCACATGCCTGGGTTGCAGGACAGTCCCCCAGCAGGCGGCTCGGGAGAGGCAACCACACATTGATGTTTCTCTCCCTCTTTCTCCCTTCCTTCCCCCTTGTCTAAAAATAAGTAAATAAAATCTTTAAAAAAATAAAGAAAAAGCTACTTGTTATCAGAAGTCAATGAAACAAATTAACTAAACCACTACTTATGGACTTCCAACCAGTATATCCAATAGTTTCACTAAATAATACCCTCTCTTAAAAGATACTTGTTAAAAACAAATTAACCTATGGTTCAGTGAAAAGAACACTTGACTAAGAATTGATTACCTGGATTAGATTCCAGACCTATCACCATAAACCAAAAAAGTTAGGTAAATCATTTAACCTCTCTGAACTTCATGTCTCCTTCAATATAAAATAAGCCAAAGCCCTATCTAAGTGGGTTATTTTATGGGACAAAAGAAATAATAAATTCTTTCAAATTGCTTGTTAAAATATGAATTACCAGTTTTGTTCTTTGAAATTAATGAGCACTTTGCAAGAGGAAGCAGAAAGATTTCTTTGATAAAGAACAAAGTAGTAAGAATTTCTGTCAATGACTTTACAGTTGAGAACTTCAGAATTTAAGACCGTTTGGAATTTGACCCGCTAAACTTATCTAACAAAGGCTCAAGATAGGTTATTAATCATAATAAAAAAATTTCCTAGTATGACAGAAAAGGAAAATTACCACAAAAGAGAAAGATACGTATTAAATATATGCATATATATTACCAGATTTTTCAGGAGCTCACATCCTAAGCCGCCAGCTCCAATGACTAGAACTTTACATGTATCTAACAAAAACTGGAGAGACTGTAAAGAATGAAAAGGCATATTAAAACCTAGTTATAAAAAAACATAAGTTCCATCACTATAACAGACCATAAATAGTTTCTGATGTTTCCATGAAAAATGCAAATGAAGACCAAGAACAGACTTTCTATTTAATAAATTCATAAATTTCTGAAGAACGTAGAGCCAGAAATTCTATAACCCTAATGATTTCAGAGCATTTCAATTTCAATGTTTTTAAATTGATGTTTATTGTATGAAATTAAAAGGCTATTTCTAAAAAGAAAAACTATGCTACTTAAAAGTTATCTTTTTTTAACCTTGAAAAGGGATGGAAGGCATCAAATTCATTATTTCACTGACTTCCTAAAAAAAGTGTAAAAATCCTAATAATGTAGAATCAAAGAGTGCACAAAGTGTTTAAAGGTCTTCAGGAAGAAAAAAAAAAACAGATAAAATTCTTAGAAAATTATATATGAACAGAAATACTATTTGAAACAATCACTTAACAGAATTATCTTAAACAATCAGGCAAAACAAAAATCAGAAGTACAGGAAGATAAGGTGGTTCCAAAGAAAGGCAGAAAGAATATGGTCAATTCTATCCAAAGAGACTAAAAGAGAAAAAGTTATTTAGACAAGACACTGATAAAATCCAAGAGCTTATACCTCTAGGAGTAGCACAATATTTCTATTTCAAAATAATATCTCTTTATAAAAACAAAATGACATAAAAATTTACTATAAAGAAAACTTTTTTCTACCTTGTAATAAAGAGTTATATCTAATTGAACACTTGCTTTAAGCCAAACACTACCTGTCCAAAATTCTATTCCCGTTATACAGCAGTCACATAATTTTTTAACATGCAATTAGTTATATTCAATCCTAGGATGCTCATTTAAACTAAATTTCAAAAGTTAAACACGCATCTATCTTGCTATCAAAATTAATTTCTCATAGCAAAACTAAAAAGGGGAGTGTCTCAGAAATCATTTTAAACTGAAATTCAAAGTGAACTATAACTTAAGAGTTCTAAATGAGATTACAAAGTTATTTTACTCAAAAAATTTCAACATATTACATGAGAAATGTGAAAATGACTCAAATATTAGCCATCCAAATAAAATCAGTTGCAAATATTCAATTTAGTATTTCAAGATAATTTACACATTTGTATTAGTATTTTTATTATAAGAGCAAGTGAAAAAAAGCATTTTACTTTTGAAACAAAACTGTAAGAGGAGTTATTTAAAAATAAATGTTTCTCACTTCAGTGCTCGGTTCGAAATCAGGGTGTGTGAAGGGTCCAGATCGCTCGAGGAACTTCTTTACATGGTTCCAGCGACCTTCCCAGTCTCCAATGTCCCCACACCCACCATCAACAGCCATTCTGCACAGAACACAGTAAATTCAGCTGCAAAGGTCAATATGAAAAAAACCACACCTACAACTACTGTGGTTTCCCAAATGAAATGATAACCACACCAGAGATGCTCAAATAAAAAGGGTTTTAATGTGGTTATACTTATGCTTTTAAATTTTTTCTTAGCTATTACAGAGTTTATTTAAAGGTAAAAACTACATGTGTTTGATGAAATAAATCAGTCTATTTGTTTCTGGGTTCCTACAGCAAGCCAAAATAAAACTTAGGATATTGTTTAATCAGAGAAATGGGTTATAAAAGATCATTGTGAACTTCCCCAAGGTGTTCCTTCAATACACCTGGATCAGGAAATATCAGTTGTAAGAGAAAAATAAATATGTAACTCCACTTTCAGAACTGTGATGTTTCATAGCTAATATAACTCATCTGTCCTTTCCAAGTCTGAAAGATGTAACTAAAATAGCATTTTTGATGAGAGGAACTCTCACACATTTTTATCTGAAACAGAGGTCCTGATTTTCAAAAAACAATTTCTTTAAATACTACAAGGTGTTTTTTACTGCCACTGTACACAGTAAGTTTTAGGTTACAATTATACTGCAGGTAAGCATTATTCTCTAGAAATCTAGACCACACAACTGAGTGTGTTCTAACACTGGACTCCTCTAACATACTAGTAATCCATGTATTTCCCACTCAGTGCAAAACTCATGTTGAGTTGTAATCATTTTTAGTTTTCCTATTTCCTATAACCCCACAACATCTACGTTCAAATGTATTAATATCCACTTTTACAAGGGTCCAAGAAGTATTTCCTAGCAATAAAGACCTTAAGTTTTAATATGATAAGCTGGGTTTGATTCCACAATTAACTGTATCGTAACTGACCTTGAGCAGATTACTAAACAGCCATAAACGTCATCTACAAATTTTTACATCTACTTAAGGTCAGAATGAAAACATAGTAAGCATTCAAACTTTAACTGTCATTTTAAGCAAAAGCAGAAAGTAAAAGAAAGGCGGGAAGGAATGTGAAATTAAGCTTGTCCCGCCAATCCTCTTACAATTGACATTCAACTTTCTGGGGGTGAAACCTAGACTAAAGCTCTGCTACTAGGATTTGGCTCAGGAGTTACTAACTCACCACACCCACCGCAAGAGTATTTTCGTCCCCTCCCGTGTAGACAGGAGCAAAAATTTTAAAAGTTTACATCAATCTCACCGCATAAAACTAAGAAATAGGGTGTGTAATAAGTGGGCAAAATAAGTCCTCTAGAGTCAACACTCCCCTTTAAGAGCCAATTATTCTGCAAAAATAACTGATGTGCTTAGTCCGATACCATAGAAAGTTCTCACACAAAGTGCAATTAGAACTGTTTGTGTTTACGGAAGGCCAAAATCGGCCCGGTGTTGCTTTCGTGTGTTCAAGTGAGGTTCCCTTTTCACAAGGTCACGTCTCTGAGCACTGGGATGTTGGAAGAGGGGGCGCCAGATGGTCCCGCTAGACCTGTGGGTCAAGCACCGGCGGGCCCGAAGGGGACCTGCTGCCGGGACCGAGACCTCGGGGCCTGCGCTCCGGGTGCCCCCCTCCCAGCCTCCCGGGCCCGCTGCGGCTGGTCCCCTAGGCCTGGGGTCAGGGGAGGCGGGGGTCCCCGGAGAGGACCCCGGCCTCCCGGCAGCACTAACTTCTCAGCCAGCAGCTCCTCTATTCTCCTTCTTTTCTTCTCCCTAAAAGAAAGAGAGAATAAAAGAAGGGTCAGCATCACGCTACACACTGGGCGCCGCGAGAGGATGGGGGGCGAGGGAACGGGGCGAGGTAGTGGGAGGACCCCGGGTGGTGGCGGCCACCGCCCACTGCCACGCTCTCTCACAACCCAGCCCGGCCCGGCGCGCCTGCAGAGCCCGAGTACTTACGGCTCCTCGCCATCCGCCATATTGTTCTCCGCCTCTTCCCAGGTACCCCCACGGCAGGAGGGGCCGGGCGAGTGAGCGGGCCGTGGGTGGAGACGGGGCGGGAGGGGCGGAGGTAGGGGCTGGGAGCAGGAACCGGGCTGGCGGGGCAGGTTCCGCCTCGCCGATGCTCCCTTGGGGTTTAAAGCCCGGCGTTGTTGTTATGGATTTGATAAACTACCCTTAATTGCCTAACTCTTATCCGATGTATGATATTGTTATGCTGCTTGAAAAAATATTGATGTAATACGTTAGATGTTTGTACAATTTGTGTGTTAACTGATTATATAAAATTGTACATTCTATGAGAGAACTCCTGGAAGAGTCACTTTAATATGCCAGAGCTTCCATCTGAGGAAAAGCACCGGGGGAATTTTCACTTACTGATTTTCAAGACGGTCCCAACATCTTTGCCTAAAGATACTCACTTAAGAGTAAAATTTAAGTCAGAATAGGGATTGGATGAAGATACTGTTTTTCTTTCTTCGTTAATACCAGTATCAATATAGTGTCACATTCTATCAAATAAATTCAGTGGCAGACGAACAATTGGAAACATTTATCTCTGAGAGAAATATAATATTCAGATAGAAGAATGTATGAAGAAAAAAGCTCAAAAATTAAATAATCATTTAGAACACACATGATTTCATCGCTTAAATATAAATGATGATAAAATCTTGGACTATGTCTTTTCTTCCAGAGTCAAAAACAGATAGATAGATGTGTGTATGACTGGCTACAGAAATATAATCATTAAATTAGAAATAGCTACATATAAATATATATAATTATATATATTTTTCCTTAAAGTGAACAAAAATAAGATTTAGAGTCAGAAAATTTTAACTCTTCACTTACTACCTCTGATATCTTGTGCACATCTGTGTCTTCATTTGTAAAGTGGAGATAATAATATTAGCTTTGTAAGAGTCTGAGATTTTAATGAAATCCAGAGTGGTTTTCAAAATGTAACTCCTGATCAATCACGTCTGCATCATTTGGGAACTTCTCACACATGCAAATTTCCAGGCCCGACCTCTAACCTTCTGCAAAACCCTTGCTGACTGTGCAAATTAAAGCTTGAGAACTACTTAAATGAAGACTATGTAAAGCAAAGGAATTCAACCTATTGGCTTCTCCAGGACACACTGAAAGAAAAGTTGCCCTGGGCCACACATTAAATAACACAAACATTAAAAAAAACTGATGCGCAAAAAACAAAGGTCAGTGCCTACTATTCCTAATATCTGCTGCCACAGATAAGCAAAAAAGCCCTCGTATAATAACCCTAATTATGCAGCAACCCTTTCAATAATCTTTTAAAATCATCAACAGATGCCAAGTTTGTGGTCACTAATATAGAAAATATACCTACCTAAGTAATAAAACGTCACTGATGTTTTTTAAATATTTTGTTATAAAAGTAAAAGGGAGCAACATAAAACTAGTGGGATGTTTAACATTGTATTTGAGAATATAGTGCATCAATATCTGGTCTGATTCTCAGTGAGTTCTCAAGGTACTCATCAGCTATTTTGGTTCTAATTTTACTTTTAAGGTGTTTTCATTCTTAAAAATAGTTGCTGGCAAATTAGGTGCCACCAAAGAGCGATGACATGAATAAGGTATGATTGTAAAACAAGGGATATTTGTCTCCGGGAAGTTAGGACCTAAAAAAGTCCAGTGAAGAGACATGATCAAATTTTTCTTTTTTTTTCAAATTTTTCTTTAAGTTGAATATTAAATTGCAGCTCTATGCACTCCATTTGAAAATTAGCAGGTAACATATTTATGTTGACTAGAAATAGAGTCGCAAATATACAAAATATTGATTATTTTCCTAGAAATTTTGAAATCTATTTTCAAACTCTTGTATCAAATTGAAAAGTAAGGCTGAATATTTTTCACTGTTCACATGACTGTGTTTAGCCAACATGTCAAAATGCAGAAAATTGTTTGCCTTAATTTGAGCTTGCCATAATTTCAGTTTCATTTGGAACACTATTGTGCTTTGAAACATGATATTGAAAAGTTGGTTTTCACCTGAAAGACACATGTTTAATTCATTTAAATGAGCAGTTGAATCCACTAAAAATGCTGAATCAGTAAGCCAGTTTTGATTGTCAAGTTTTGGCACAAATTTGTTTTTTGATACCATAAACAACATGATAGCATGTTGCAAATCATAAAATCTCTTCAACATTTGGCCTTGACTTAGCCATATTGCTTCTGAAAAGTAAACGATGTTACTATAGTCAGCATCAATACTTTTAAAGAATTCCCAGAATTGGTGATGATTCAATCCCTTGGCCCTTATGAAATTCAGTCTTGATGATGATTTGCATAATGTTTTCCATTTTTACAGTTGTTGCTGGTTTTAAGTAGGTGATCCTGCTGAATTTTCTTTTCCTTTCTTTTCTTTTTTAATTTCATTTTAATTGTTCTTCAAGTACAGTTTTCTGTCTTTTACTCCTGACCCAGGCCACCCACCCAGCCCTCCCCCACCTCCCATTTCCACTCCCCGCCCCCCCCCCCCCAGTTTTCCTCTATGTCTCTTTTATACTTGTTCCTATAAACCCTTCTGCTTTTTCCCTGAAATTCCCTCCCCTCCCCTCTCCCCTCTGGACAGTCAGCCTGTTCTCTATTTCAGTGTCTTTGGTTATATTTTGCTTGTTTGATTGTTTTGTTGCTTAGGTTCCTGTTATAGGTGAGATCATGTGATATTTGTCTTTCACCACCAGGCTTATTTTGCTTAGCATAGTGCTTTCTAGTTCTATCCATACTGTTGCAAAGGGTAGGAGCTCCTTTTTTCTTTCTGCTGCACAGAATTCCATTCTGTAAATGTACTATGGTTTTTTGATGCTTCCAGCACTTGGCTATTGTAAATTGTGCTGCTATGAACATTGGGGTGCATAGGTTCTTTTGGATTGGTGTTTCAGGGTTCTTAGGATATAATCCTACCAGTGGAATTGCCGAGTCAAAAGGCAAATCTATTTTTAGTTTTCTGAGAAAATTCCATACTGTTTTCCATAGTGGTTGTAGCAGTCTGCAATCCCACCAGCAGTGAACTAGGGTTCCCTTTTCTCCACCACCTCTCCAACACTTATTGTTTGTTGCTTTGTTTATGATGGCCATTCTGACTGGTATAAAGTGGTATCTTCTTGCGGTTTTAATATGCATCTCTCTGATAGCTAGCCATATTGAGCATCTTTTCATGTGTCTCTGGATCCTCTGTATGTCCTTCTTGAAAAAGGGTCTGTTCAAGTCCTTTGCCCACTTTTTCATTGGGTTACTTGTCTTCTTAGAGTGGAGACATGTAAGTTCTTTATATATTTTGGAGGTTAAACCCTCTTCTGAGATATCATTGGCAAATATGTTTTCCCATACAGTGGGTTGTCTTTTTATTTTAATACTATTTCCTTTAGCCTTGCAGAAGCTTTTAATTTTGATGAGATCCTATTTGTTTCTTTCCTTTATGTCCCTTGCTCTAGAGGACATATCAGTAAAAATGTTGCTGCATGAAATATCTAAGATTTTCCTGCCTATGCTCTACTCTAGGACTTTAATGTTGTCATGGCTTATAGTTAAGTCTTTTATCACCTTGAATTTATTTTGGTGTATGGTGTAAATTGGTGCTCAAATTTCATTTTTTCGCACATAGCTGTCCAGTTCTCCCAACACCATTTGTTGAAAAGGCTATCTATACCCCATTTTATGTTGCTGCTCCCTTTGTCAAATATTAATTGACCATAGAGACTTGGGTTTATTTCTGAGCTCTCTGTTCTGTTCCACTGGACTATGTGCCTATTTTTATGCCAGTACCAGTCTGTTTTGATTACAGTGGCCTTATAATACACTTCAGTCTCAGGTATTGTGATCCCTCGTACTTTGTTCTTCTTCCTCAAAATTGCAGCTGCTATGGAGGGTTGTTTATAGTCCCATATAAATTTTTGAAGTGTTTATTCTATATCTGTGAAATATGCCATTGGTACTTTAATAGCTATTGCATTGAATCTGGAAATTACTTTGAGTAGTGTGGACATTTTGATGATATTAATCCTTCCAATCCATGAACACAGTATATGTTTCCATTTGTTTGTGTCTTCCTTGATTTCTTTCCTCAGTGTTGTGTAGTTTTCTGCATACAGGTCTTTTACCTCCTTGGTTAGGTTTATTCCCATATATTTCACTTTTGTTTTTGCTATATCAAATGGGATTTTTTTCTTGATTTCTGCTTCTGCTGTTTCACTGTTGGTATACACACTTGTCTTTGATTTCTGGATATTGACTCTGTACCCCGCTGTTTTGCCAAATTCATTTATTAGGTTGAGCAGTTTTTGGGTAGAGTCTATAGGATTTTCCATGACAATATTATGTCATCTGCAAACAATGACAGTTTTGTTTCCTCCTTTCTGATTTGGATGCCTTTTATTTCCTTTTCTTGTTTGATTGCTGTGGCTAGGACTTCCAATACTGTATTGAATAGAAGTGGTGAAAGTGGACAGCCTTGTCTTGTTCCTGATCTTAGTGGAAAAGATTTTAGTTTTTGCCCACTGAGTATGATGTTGGCTGTAGGTCTCTCCTATATGGCCTTTATTATGTTGAGCAATGCTCCCTCTAGTCTCACTTTGCTGAGTGTTTGTATCATAAATGTGTACTGTACCTTGCCAAATGCTTTTTCTGCATCTATTGATATGATCATGTTTTTTTTGTCTTTGCTTTTGTTTATGTGATATATTACATTTACTGATTTATGAATGTTGAACCATCCTTGCATCCCTGGGATGAATCCCACTTGTTCATGATGTATGATCTTTTTAATGTATTGTTGGATGCAGTTTGCCAGTATTTTGTTGAGGGTTTTAGCATCTATATTCATCAGTGATATTGTCCTGAAGTTTTCTTTCTTTGTTGTGTCTTTATCTGGTTTTGGCATTAGGATGATGTTGGCTTCATAAAAAGAGTTTGGGGATCTTTCATCATTTTGGACTTTTTGGGATAGTCTTTGAAGGACAGGGGTTAGCTTTTCCTTAAATGCTTTGTAGAATTCTCCTGTGAAACCATCTGGTGCAGGGCTTTTGTGCATCAGAAGTTTTTTGATTACTACTTCAATTTCTTCTGCTGTTATTGGTTTGTTTAGGCTTTCTACTTCTTCTTCATTCAGTTTTGGAAGGTTATATTTTTCTAGGTGAAAAATATTATATATTTTCCTAGGTGAAATTTGACCATCTCATCTAGGTTTTCAAATTTCTTGGCATACAGTTCTTCATAGTAATTTCTTACAATCTTTTGTATTTATGTGGTATCAGTTGTAATCTCTCTTCTTTCATCTGATTCTGTTTATTTGAGTCCTCTCTTTTTTTCCTTGATGAGTCTGCTTAAAGGCTTGTCAATTTTGTTTATATTTTCGAAGAACCAACTCCGGGATTCATAGATCCTTAGAATTGTGCTTTTACTCTCTATGTCGTTCAATTCTGCTCTGATCTTGGTTATTTCCTTCCTTCTACTTGCTCTGGGTTGTCTTTGTTGTCTTTCCTCAAGTTCTTGTAGGTATAGGCTTAGGTTGTTTGTTGTGGACCACTCTGCCTGGTTTCAGGAATTGTAACTCTCTACCCCCTATGGCTTAAGGATGAGGAGTAACTACCTTTGGAATTTGAGCTGCAGGAGACAAAGCTTGTCTCTGGTAGCAAATGCTGCCTCAGTTTCCTCCCTTCCCCCAAACATTGGTGGAAGGAAATGACAGGTAAGACCCCTCACAGCAGGGGGCAACCTAGGCCAGACACGATCACTTGGGAGGCTATCATGGAAGGACTCAGGGATCTGCAACAAAGACGAATGGACTATCGCCCCCAGCTTTGACATAGCCTGAGTCCCCATGACCTCTGGGAGAAGCCCTTCCTGGCTCTAATCCTCTTAAGCCTGAATACCTGATGGGGAGGGGCGCAGGTCCTTGTCTTGCTAGAGCTTGTCCAGGGAAAAAATCTGGCATCACAAGGACTTCCTGAAAAACCTGTGAAATCTGCTCTGCTAAGAATGCTTTCATTCATATGTTAAAGGTTCAAGCAGGAAACCCTAAAACTCTCTTCCTGAGAGACTCTGACTCAAACTAAGCCCTCAGATTTCTTTGAAATGTTATCTACTGTTTCATCCTTACCACCCTGTATTCCTGTGTATTACAACCCAATAAAAGCCCTTGGAGGAAGGGGCTCAATGCCTTTTTCCCCTGAGAAACTGGCCACTGCTGAAGGCCTTTTTCCTCTGGGAAACTGGCCACTTCTCCTCCCCAAGCAAATCACATCATGTCTCAGTCATGTGTACTCTCACCATGCACACGGGGGGACTTGCAAGGAGAGTCGCCCCCACAGTTGTTTGTTTGGAATGTTTCTATCTTTTTCAGGTAGGCCTGTATCACTATGAACTTCCCTCTCAGGACTGCCTTTGCTGTGTTCCCATAAATTTGAGTTGTTGTGAGTTCATTTTCATTTGTTTCCAGGAATTGTTTGATTTCTTCTCTGATTTCATTCTTGACCCATTTGTTGTTTAATAGCATGCTATTCGCCTCCATGATTTTGAGTGTTTTGGGGTTTTTTTCTCTTGGGGTTGGTTTCTAGTTAAAGTCCCTTGTGGCTGGAGAAAATGCTTGGTATGATTTCAATTTTCTTGAATTTGCTGAGGCTTGTTTTGTGTCCTATCATGTGGTGTATCTTTGCAAATGTTCCATGTGCATTTGAAAAGAATGAGTATTTGGCTTCTTTGGGATGAAGGGCTCTGTCTATATCAATTAAATCCATTTCATCTAGGGCATTGTTCAATGCCACAATATCTTTGTTGATATTTTGTTTGGAAGATCTGTCCATTTTTGACAGTGGGGTGTTAAAATTCCCTACTATAATTGTGTTGCTGTCACTATCTTTCTTTAAGTCCTCTAAGATTTTCTTTATGTATTTGGGTATTTCTACATTGGGTGCATATATATTTACAATGTTTATGTTTTTTGGTGGATTCTTCCCTTGAGTATTATGAAGTGACCTTCTGGGTCTTTCTTTATGGCATTTTTTAAAGTCTATTTTGTCTGATAAGAGTATTGCTACCCCAGCCTTTTTTTTTTCCTATTCATTTGCTTGGAAAATTGGTTTCCAGCCCTTCATTTTTAGTCTGTGTAAGTCTTTTGTCCTGAGGTGGGTCTCTTGTAGGCAGCATATGTGTGGGTCATGCTTTTAATCCATTTACGTTTAAGGTTACTATTGATAGGTACTTATCCATTGTCATTTTCATGTCTGTGTTCCTCTCTCTCTCTCTCTTTTCCTTCCTTTCCTTAAAGCAGGCCCTTTAGCATGTCTTATAGAGCTGGCTTGGTGGAGGTATATTCTTTTAGACTTCTTTTGTCTGGAAAGCTCCTTATTTGACCTTCTAGCTTGATTGAGAGCCTTGCTGGGTAAAGCAGCCTTGGTTGTAGTTCTCTGGTTCTCATTACTTGGAATATTTCTTGCCATTCTTGTCTGGCTTGGAGCATTTCCATTGAGAAGTCAGTTGCTAACCTTATCAGGGATCTCCTGTATGTTATTTCCTTTTTCTCCCTTGCTGCCTTTAGGATTCTCTCTTTGTCTTGAAATTTTGCCGTTTTAATGATGATGTGTCTTGAAGTTGGCCTCCTTGGGTTCCTCTAGATTCGGACTCTCTGTGATTCCTGGATTTGTGTGACTTTTTCTCTCATCAAATTAGGGAAGTTTTCCATCATTACTTTTTCAAACAGGTTGTGTATGCCTTGCTCATCTTCTCCTCCTTCTGGTATCCCTATTATTCAGATATTATTACATTTCATATTGTCGTGCATTTCTCTTACTCCCTTTTCATTCTTTCTGAGCCTCTTTTCCTTTTCTTGCTCTTTCTGGGTACTTTTTTCTACTTTGTCCTCTAGCTCACTGATCTGATCTTCTGCTTCATCTATCCTCATTTTGATTCCTTTTACTGTGTTCTTCAGTTTGGATATTGCATTCTTCCTTTCCTCTTGGCCCTTGTTGATAGTTTCTATTTTCTTTTTCATATTGATATAGTTTGCGGCAAGTTCATTGTAGTTTTCCTGTCGTTTCTGGTAATTTGCTGTGAGCTCATGGAGCTTCCTGATAACCATTACTTTGAACTCAATATCTGATAGCTGAGTTGCCTCTATTTCATTTATCTTTTTTTTGAGATTTCCTCATTTTTCTTTTGTTTGGGGATTATTTCTTTGTCTTCCCATTGTTTGTGAGACTCTTCTTGTTAGCCTCAGTTTCTTAAATTTATCTGTTGTGACTTTCTGGGTTTATTGTGTGAACTTCTCTGGTAGAATACCTGTGAGATTCAGTGGTGCAGTCTCCTGCAGGTATCCTTGTGTTCACCACTTCCATCTACTCTTTTTTTGTGATCAATTGGAGGGGTAATGCAAAACGGTTTAAGACAGCAAGAAAGTATTCTATGCTATTTACAGTAGCAGCCGATAAAGAAGAGATAGGAGATCCTTTGGCTATGTATAGTGTTAACCATGATATTCCACCCAACTAGCCACTTTTTAGCAAGGATGGAAAGAAGGTAAGATTCTAGTTAAGAAGGGAAGGATTGTGAGTTGGATCTAGAAAGCAATGAGGTTTTGGGAGGTCAGATTCTGAGGTAAGGTGAGAATAAAGGATAGTAAAGAGGTGTATTATGTGAGAGAATAGAGTTAACCACTACAGTAATAGAGTTCAGGAGACCGTGAAGTGGGCTAAGATCTGGAAGGGGTATTGTGAAGTATTTACAGTTGTTTGGAACAGCTATTATTTATAATAATATTAGAGCAACAATTATGTGACAGAATCTACATGATCTGGATAACAAGAATAAGGAGTACAGGACCTTGAACAGTGTGCTAATGGAACATAAGCGATGTGAAGGACAGTAAAATAGCAATACACTGTGAATGAGAGAGCAGGGGAAACCTGTCAAATGATACGATATAACCAGCCAAGCAAAGAAGACTATACAGAAAGAAGAGGAATACAAAAATACTATTAAAATAAAAGGTGTAAGAATAATGAAACAACAGTAATACAAATATACAATAACTTGCAGGTTCTCTGTAGTAGCGAAATGAAATTTGTCTTGTCTCAGCTGTTGGGATGCCCCTTCTTTGGATCCAGCTCTGGTCTTTTCAGGGTCCCAGATTTTTGGTCTCATTTATGGGAATTTCAAAATAAAAAGAAGCAGACTAAGGAAGGTAGAAGAGATAAAATTGGAAAGAAACGAAGAAGGAATAAAACCAGAAAGAAGGAAAGAGAAGCAAAAGGATTTGAGAGATAAAAATAATAAACATTAAAAAATAAAAAATTACTTTAGAAAATCAAACAAACAACACACACACACACACACACACACGCACACAACCTAGAAAAAACCTCTTGCTGGTTTCAAACTATCCAAACTGGTTTTTCTGTTCTTGGTGGCTGCAACAGACTGAGGGGCGGGTTTACAGATGTGGTCTGTGGAGCTGTGCAGGTTCCGGGTCACCTGATGCACGCAGTATCTCTCTGGGTCCACCAGTATGGTCCCCGGGTGTTCCACAAAGCTCCCTCTTCCTGGGTTGTGGGCAAACTTGCTAGGCTAGACCGCCTCCGGTCGAAGAGGATCGGGCACACACTCTTTCTAGGGCTCTGTGTTGGGTGCTTACAGCCCCGTGTATTTGTTACTCAGTCCTTNAACACACACACACACACACACGCACACAACCTAGAAAAAACCTCTTGCTGGTTTCAAACTATCCAAACTGGTTTTTCTGTTCTTGGTGGCTGCAACAGACTGAGGAGCGGGTTTACAGATGTGGTCTGTGGAGCTGTGCAAGTTCCGGGTCACCTGATGCACGCAGTATCTCTCTGGGTCCACGAGTATGGTCCCCGGGTGTTCCACAAAGCTCCCTCTTCCTGGGTTGTGGGCAAACTTGCTAGGCTAGACCGCCTCCGGTCGAAGAGGATCGGGCACACACTCTTTCTAGGGCTCTGTGTTGGGTGCTTACAGCCCCGTGTATTTGTTACTCAGTCCTTACTCCCCTCTCTGTGACTTCAAGCAACCAGGTCTCTCCCAGTGCTGCTCAAATCCTGCTTGACCAAGGAGGGAACATTGACCCAGCTCTCTCCCAAGAGCCCTGTGGCCGGCCCAGTGAGCCCCGGGCCTGGGACTGCGGCCTCCCTGGTCCCCATGCTGATCCCTGGGTCCTTATTGTCCTGAAGCACTCTTCTTACCATCTGGTTTTTCAATGTCTGCTACAATTTTTGATCTTCTATTTTCATATATGCTGTGCACTGTTGGCTGTCTACTCTGTTCCTCTGTAGATTGGCCAGGTTTCTCTCCCGTGTGTACAGGGGAGTGGAATCTGCTCCCTCTTACCTAGCGGCCATCTTCTCTCTCCATTTTAAAAGTATTTGTGCATGAATTTTCTTGAGTTACTGTGCAATGATACTTCATCAAATGTGAATTTGGGGCAGCAATTGCATCTTTTATTAATTCTACAAGTTCCTCTTTAGTCACTATACTGAATATGTTGACAACGGGCAAAGAAAATCACTTTAGCATTTTTTTTATTGATTTGTATAAATCTCTTGATTTAGTTGTCTTTTACTTGCACTAAAGAAGCCATTTCTTCAGTGACATTATATTTGTCATCAATATCTCTAATAAAAAATGGCAAGTTGAGCCGTATCTGTAGCATAAGTGCTACCATCCATCACCAAAGCATAAAATTTAAAATTAGCACTTTTACTCTCAAAACTTCTTTCGATAGTGTTTCCAGTTTCTTCAATTCGCCTGGCTATAGTCTGTTGAGACAAACTAATTTCAGAAATATTCTCCTTTTTTTTCAGGGCAAATTACATGTGCTACGCTTTCTATACTTTGCTTAATAAACTCACCATCAGTAAATTGTTTTGATTTTTTGTGATTAAATATGCTACCACATAACAAACTTTTATGATGGAATCCGCCCGAGTTGTAACTTTAAAAAAAAAAATTTTTGTTGAGAAGACAGACTTTTATCAGTTCTGTTATTTTGTCCTTATGAAGCAAGCCTTCATATGCATTGAATTTGGCAGCATGTTTTTGCTTTAGTGACTTTTCAATCCATAGCCTTTGAAAACTTGCACAATTTCCCTACAAATTAAACAGAATGCCTTACTATTTGCCTTGACAAAAAAAGTAGTCATCTGTCTACTTTTCACTGAACAACCTTCCTTCATCAGTAATATTTTCCTTTGGGGGGTTCTTTTTTTTTTGAGATGTTGTTGAAGCCATGCTGGGATTAAAAAATAATAATAGATAAGGGACTTTATTTATTTTTATTATGAAAATTAATTGACAGGAAAATAGAAAGCAAGGTTTGGGCTGTTCCACAGTCCTCTAGGCTGCCAATGCAGGCAAGGCAGAGGGCTGATTTAAAGCATGGTGGGTGATGTGTGAGGTGCCTCTGAGATGTGGAATTACCTTTAATAATCAAATAAGAATGCTCACCTTACTTCTAAATAATATTAAATTAATGTTGTAATGGTAGGTTGACATATTATTGATAATCACCAGCTCACTAAGTCACCACGAGCACATGTAATGTCTGGTGGTGTCAATTCTACTGTCTGCACTTGGAAGAGAACACACTGGAAGCTGCACACCACAATAAAACTGAAGCTGTGCATGTGTGCAAATAGTGAGAGCATATGTATGTTTATGTGACATCGTGACATGTAATCACACAAAAAAACTCATAGATTTAAGTAAATTTACGAATTTGTGTTGGGCTGCATTCATAGCCATCCTGGGCTGCATTCAGCCCATGGGCCGTGGGTTGGATACCCCTGGTATAAAACCTGATGGGTATTCATAAATGTAGCTGCTGTTTATAAATTATGATATTCTGTCTTTCTTTGTCCTTTAGCACCCCACAATCAGGTTCAATTCAATAGCATTCATTGAACCAGGCAGTAAATGGGGTATAGAGCATACAATAGGAAACACCAGCTTCTTTCTAGGTCACATGTCTTGATATCTACACAGAATCCTCTTTTTCTTGCCCAGACAACTCCACAGATGAAACTCTTGAGGTTAGATCCTTTTCCCCAGCAATGCTACATTTAGGAGACCTTTTGATTAATGGCAGTGAGCATCACAGCTCCTCAGGTGTTAAAAACCAATAGGCACCTTAAAGATCACCTAGTCTAAACCCACCCACATCACAGAAGAGGAAGCTGAGGCCCATGCACAGAATCCTGCTCTTCCATGAAGAGGTTTGCAAAGGTATCTGTTTCTGCATCTTTGTGCCTTAGAACTAATACCCTGACTCACTGTGGTGGTATTTTGATAGCTGACACCAGGCCCTCCCTGTAGGTCAGACTCACTGACTGGAAATAGCCAATTGCCCTTGCCAGTAATAAAAGACAAGCAAGCAAAACCTGCAATCAATTTATTTCACTTCAAACAGAATCTATTATAAACTATTAGTCTTTTGTTTGTTTACATACAGATAGATAAAATATGTTTACATATTTTTACACTATTGTAAACAAATAGTGTAAAAATGTTAAATATTTGTAAACAAATATGTGTACACTATTATTTACATACAGATAGATAAATATGTTATGTAGGATAGATAGCAAACCTAGGCAGGGAGGAGGAGGGAGACATATCTCACTCACTAACTCAGCAGTGTTGAACCTGGTCTGATAACATTGCCAGGTGTTTCAAATGTCACAAGAAACACCATGCTGGCACATGAAGAGGAGAGCCCTTGAAGTTCTGTACATAATATTATTTTCAGTATCTGGGGAAAAACACTTTTGAAATTCTGCATTCATCCCAAGGTCTAAAAGGTGGAAGAAGAGGGGGGGTCACGGTGCCCAAAGAAAAAATCCATAAAGCAACTTCAGCTACTGCTTGCCTCTGGATATACTATCTGTTTCACAAGGCGGGTCCCTAGTGCTTACAGAAAGAGCCCATAAATAACGTTGGTTAACTGCCTCGATCACCTGTTTTACAATGGGTGACAAGATGTGATTTGCATCAAGATAGGGACCTGGGTTAATAGCCCTCCACAAATGCCTATGTTTAAGTAGTCACATCCCCTGCAGGAAGCTGACACCACCTTTACACACCAATTAATGTGTAACTCCCTTACTTTATCCCGCAACCATATATGAGGTCTGTCTGGAAAAAGTCCAGCCATTGTTAATATAATAACAGTTTGCATGACATCAATGTAACCTAGCAGCTAAGGAGAGTAGACTGGAATGCTCATGTGTGAACAATGACAACTTCACTGTACTAGTCTGTAGGGGCAGTGGATTCTATTGAATGAGCATGTATATTCTGTGGCCATTGCATTCAAAATCACTGAGCAAGTAGAGCAACAAATCTGCATCAAATTTTGTGTGAAGCTTGAACATTCCTCCATGGAAACTATTTGGATGATTCAGAAGGCCATAGCTATGAGCAAGTAGTGACTGGAAGCTTCATCATGACAACATGCCCACTCATACTCATGTCTCATGCAGAGCCTTTTTGTGAAACATCAAACCACCCAGGTGATTTGCCACCCTTACCTTGCCTATACCTATGCCCTATGCCTTTGTCCTTCACCTGAGCAAGGCCCATTCTCTTCCATGAGAACTTATCACTAATAAACTTTACTTGCATACTAATAGGCTTGCTGATCTGTAATTCTTTGCTGTGTCAGTGAGGAGAACCAAGTTTCTCCCACAGGTATTCAGAGTGATCCTATCTAGAAGCACAAGTCTGTATATAAGGACACCACGAAGGCTCTAACAGTGAATCTGACCCCCACTAAATGAATAATGTCAAAGTTTCTACTAATAGCATTTCCAACAGTGCCTGAAATAAAGTAAGGATTCCACGTGTTCATTTTATTAAAAATAATTTTATGACTGAAGAGAAGCAGAATATGTGCCATCCCAGAATATGTTTTTGTGTGTAGGGGGGGTGGATATTGATTATTTTAAGATAGGGGTTTTTGTTCTTTTTTTGCCATTTTTATCATTTAATTTTTTATCGTTGTTCAATTACAGTTGTCCCCATTTCTTCCCCCCATTACTCTCCCCTGCCATGCCCTCCTCCCCTCACCCCGTTTTTTCTTTGGGTTCTTTATACCTGTAAACCCTTCCCTTTCCCCTTCTTTTAAGTTAGTTATATTTAAGAAATTAAAGACTCGTGAAAATCCTTTCATCTTCTCTCTAGAGAATTTAGATAAAGGACTTCCAGCCAAGATGGAGGCACAGGTGGAAACACTGCCTCCTTGCACAACAAGTTTAAAGACAACAAAGTTTTAGTAACAAAAATGCAGCCAAAACATAGAAAATTGAACTGTATGGAAGTCCGACAACAACGAACCGTTCATCCAGACTGGTAAGAGGGATGGAGTCAGCATCGGAGCCAGATCGGGCAGGAAAGATCAGCCCAATCGACCCAGGAGCTCAGGAGCATAGGAGCGCAGGTGGTGGTTGGCAGATCCCAGGCGTGGGGTGGCAACGGGCAGACCCAGTGAGGGCACAAGGCAGCTGGTTGACCAGGGTCACACATTCGCACACAGATAAAGAAAGCGAAGGTGAAAGCAGTGAGACAAACCGCTCAGGCCAGGGCCCCAGAGACAGGAATTAGAGCCAGAAAGCACCAATTAGAAAGACTTGCAGGGTCAAGGTGCTGGGAGAAGCTCCCAGGCGCACAGAGAGTTTGTTGGAGAGACCCACAGAGTCCTGGAGGGTGCACAAGCCCACACACCTGGGAATCAGCACCAGAAGGACCCAATTTGCTTGTGGGAAGCCGCAGAGGGGACAGAAATCTGAGAGAGAGCGGAACAAACGCCATTGCCCCTCTCTGGCCCCGCCCCCACAGACAGCATCACAACCCAGCAACCTGGGTTGCCCTGCCCTGGCAAACACCTAAGGCTCCACCCCTCATACATAACAAGTGGGAACTGACCAAAACATTATGGCTCAAGAACAGCTCAAAGCCCCAGAGCCAATAAATCTAAGTAACCAAGAGATAGCTAAACTTTCAGATGCACAGTTCAAAAACTGTTGATCAGGGTGCTCACAAATTAGAGGAATTGGTTGATTTTAGTCACAAATTAGAGGAACATATGAAGGCTAAACTGATTGAAATGAAGGGAAATGCACAGGAAACCAATAGTGATGGAAAGGAAACTGGGACTCAAATCAAGAAAGTGGACCAGAAAGGAGGAAAAAAATGACCAAACAGAAAAGAATGAAGAAACAATAATTCAGAAAAATGAGGAGAGGCTTAGGGACCTCCAGGACATCTTTAAACGTTCCAACGTCTGAATTATAGGGGTACCAGAAGGGGAAGAGGAACAGCCATAAGTGGACACCTTACAGGCAAAAAGGGGCTGTAAAGAAGTATTCCAAGTCATGAAATCCAAAGACCTACAGCCAAGATGGCTCTATCCAGCAAAGCTTTCATTTAGAACAAAAGGACAGATAAAGTGCTTCTCAGATAAGGTTAAGTTGAAGGAGTTCATCATCACCAAGCCCTTATTATATGAAACATTAAAGGGACCTATCTAAGAAAAAGAAGATAAAAATATGAACAGTGAAAGGACAGCAAACTCACAATTATTAACAACCACACCTAAAACAAAAGCAAACCAAGAGGACAGCTAGATCAGGAGCGGAAGCATAGAAATGAAGATCACATGGAGGGTTAGCAACAGGGGAGTGGGAGGAGGAGAAGGGGGGAGAAGGTATAGAGAACAAGTAGCATAGATGGTAGGTAGAAAATAGACAGGGGGAGGGCAAGAATAGTATGGGAAATACAGAATCTAAAGAACTTGTGACACATGGACATAAACGAAAGGGGGGATGGTTGGGGGAGGGGTGTGCAGGGTGGAGGAAATGAAGGGAGGAGAATAGGACAACTGTAATGGCATAATCAATAAAATATATTTAAAAAGTTAAGACAAAAAAAAAGAATTTAGATAAACGACCTGCTCCAGGAAGAGAGATATCAGTATAGATAATTGCAGTTTAATCTGAACTACTGTAGTGTGATAGGGAGGAACCAGCAAAGCCTATTTGATCAAAGACTTCTCTGTGTCCCATTGTTAAAGATGGACCAGCCAACATTTGTTTTGGAAACATTTGCTTTCCCATTCCACATGAACTGCCTTTCTTCTCTTTGAAGTCCCAAACCACAACTCCCTGCCCCCTTAGCTTTAGCTCAAGAAGGCAAAGCTTCAATTGAGCCAGTATTCTTATGAAACCCCTGTACATACATGTGTAATTAAATTTAGT
Source organism: Sturnira hondurensis (assembly GCF_014824575.4). Classification (NCBI taxonomy): domain Eukaryota; kingdom Metazoa; phylum Chordata; class Mammalia; order Chiroptera; family Phyllostomidae; genus Sturnira; species Sturnira hondurensis. The sequence continues at coordinate 15,616,725 of NW_028075471.1, forward strand.
TATTTTCTTCTGTTAATCTGTCTCATGTCGATTTGATTATTAGACCTGCCAGAAGAACTAAGAGAATGGGAAAAAGGAGGAATTTTTTTCTCTTCCCCCACATGACAAAGATACAAATGTGTAGTGAAAAAACAAAAAGTCCCATAATCCAACCAGGATGAGAAGCATATTTAATATTTTGAGAGAGGGAGAAATGGATCATGCTCTGTATCACTATACCTGGCTTTTAAAATTTTCTTTTGTTATTTTTAAACCTCTCTGAAGGTTTGAACAAATGAGTGAAACTAGACTGAAAAATATTTAATGGATATCAATGACTTATGATCAATGAGTAAATCATATTATTATTAACATACGCTTGATGGTTTATGGTCATGTGGTACTGAGCAATTAAAAGGTAAACATTCTTGATCACACCTCCTAATGCTCACTGATCTCTCCAATAAGTGTGGGCCTTGCTGGGGCTCATAAACCCAAGGGAATTCTGCCACACCCTCTGACTTCCTGTAACATGCTGTAACATCTCTAGATAGCACTCTTCTCACTGTTTGGTAAAGTCAGTATTTCCACTGCATTGCAAGATCCTTGAAGACAGAGCAAGACTGCAGTCTTCTCAACTTTTTTTTTTTAATCTTTCACAATGTTCTCATTAGGCCTTGAAAGGATTCAAAATATCTTTTAACATCACACTGAAATTTTTCAACCTTTTTTCCCCTATCAAGTCTACCCAGATACAACTAAAACAATAAAATTGCAATGAGTTAGAGAAAAGTCAATGAATATTCATTATGAAAGCATAGAAAACAAATCAACTTACAGCACTATTAATGCCATGATACCAAATGAATCATGGGCTGTGCTATAATTAATAGCAATAGCAGTAATATCTAACTTCTAGCAATTGCTATACAATAAGCACACTTCATTCACTCTTATTTATCTTCAACTATTAATACAGGGCAGATGTTTTTTATTATACCCAGTTTATACATGAAGAAACTGAGATTGGAGGAGATTAAGTAATTTGTCAGAGTCACTAGCAAGAAATGGAGGAGCTGGGACTCTAATTTTATTCTCTGTAACTTCAAATCTTTCCATTTTTCCAGAATCAAGGAAATGTGACAGCTCAAAAATATTTTCACCTTTTAAACTTTATTCAACACTAATGACAGGAGTATTTACTTAGAGTCATTGTGGGTTCCTGAAATAGCTTCTAAATCACCGAGAAAAAACAAATTATGTCTTATAGATTTTGCAGTAGATATATTTTCCAATATCCTTTCCAATTTTTTTTAAATTGGTGGCCTGAGGAGAGTGAATTCATTTTTTTAAAAACAGCACCATTGAATGTTTAAAGACTCTGTTATCTTACACATTCGCATTTTAGAATTTTGCCTACCACACTATGAAGTTAACTAAAATATTTTTTTCTCTTGCACTTGAGATAAAAGGAGGTTGACTATACCAACCAGCCCTCTGACTGGAAAAAGGAAGACCCTTTGGAAGTCTTAGCAGGAAATTTACATCTAAAGCATTTGAACTGAGATATAAAACTATCATATTATCTATTATAGTGCTGTGCTTTCATAGTGAAATTTGTCGTCAAATATTAAGATAAAACTAAGAAAGATCTTTGTGAGTGGAATCTATGTTTCTGTCCAGAAGATACTGGGTGCAGAACAGTAAGTTCATTGCAAACCATTGTTTGCTTTCAAATGTAAACAGCATGCCCAGATCAGGGCTGAAGTGACCAGATCCGGGCATGTTGTGCCCACTTTATCAGAATGCACAGTCGTTGAATAATTTTGCCTAGACAAAACAAAGAAGTGAAGTGAATGAACAAACCAATCTTCCGTTCTACACCTTCTTCATTCCGATTTTGTCAATCTAATTTCACTCATTCTGACTCATGGTGAAACAGAGAAAACACGGATTACATTCAGATGTGCAGAGGTTAGTAACGGCTTACTTTCCAAAAACAGCTCGTTCCCCAGTAACACTACAGTTGCCTCCCATTCCATTCTACTTAGGTTAGCAACGGAACCGCTGCAAAAATTTCCGCCAAAGTCTAGAACACATTCCTAGAGTTAAATATTCAAAGGGGGTGTTTTAAAGGAGGCTGTGTCTGGACTTCCAGGGAAGGCATTGTCATCTCTCACCAGGCGGATTTCCGCTGGTTCCTTCCTGTCATTTCGTCTCTTTTTTACACTCAGCCCCTTACTCTGTCGCGGGCACCCAGTTTTCCTATAGCCGACCTCTTAGGGCCAATAAGGAAGTTAAAAAGAGGGGGGAAGCCCTCCCGCTTCCAATTTTCTCTGCTCCGCTGCTGTCAACCACAGAGCCGGCCGATCCGGAACTGCCGTCACTGCTAACCTTTCAGCTGGTTCGGTTGCAGCCACCGCCGCTGCCAGATTCCAGAGGCGAAGAAATATTGGCGAAGAGAACAGACATGGACGTGAACATCGCCCCGCTCCGGGCCTGGGATGATTTCTTTCCAGGCTCTGACCGCTTCGCCCGGCCAGACTTCAGGGACATTTCCAAATGGAACAATCGCGTGGTGAGCAACCTGCTCTACTATCAGACCAACTACCTGGTGGTGGCTGCCATGATGATTTCAGTTGTAGGGTAAGTGGGGCCCCTTCGGGGCATTGATGAGGGTAGTTCGGAGGGGCTTGAGGGCCAGACTCCGGGCGGCGGAAATTCTCTGCACGCGCGGTGCGGGCCGGGGCAACCGCAGGCGGCCCAGCCTTTGTAGCATGTGTTCAGGGCGAGGCCGCAGCAACCTGGGGCCCCATTTTCCTTTCCGTTCCTCGGGTTGAGACCTGCGGGGGCCCTGAGAGTAAGGAAATATTGACAGTACCGGGCAAGAACAATGACTTGTTTCAGCTTTGCTTCGATTAGGGTCTTGCTGGGGGAATGTCGGTAGTGGCCCGGTCTTTTAAAAATAAGGAGACGAAAGTCGTGTAACCCTATCTTAGGACTGGATCCCGACGATGTCCGCTCGGGTTCGGCAGTGTAGGAAGGACATTCAGGAGGCGACGGCTCTGTCAGTGTCTCTGCTGTGCCTGACGCTCTGTACAACGAAGCTGAACTTGGAGGCAAGCGGGGGCTGTTCCCTGGGACGCATCACCCAGTGTGGGGTGAAGGCTGCCCTGCCTGTAGGAGTGGGGTCCGTAGTTTTTTTTTCCTCCTAGGAGTTGACAGGCATGGCCACTTTCTGTATCTTCACTTCCTAGGGTGCGTTCTGTGTATAGGAGGCCTCTTCAACCGGATCTTAAAATAAAAAAGTGCCCTGTGTTATATACAGTTTCACACATGCACACACGCCCACTCTGCTAGGATCCACACATCTTTAAAGAAAAAGCCACCCTCAGACATTATAAGGGACACGCTTGCCATTAAAGAAGGGTCTGATATTTCCATTTCAGAGTAAACACAGAGGGAAGAGTAAGCTGGCCTGGGAGACAGGAGAAATCCAAACTTGGAGGGTGTGAGAAAGGGCTAATAGGGTGGTTTTTTAAGTTGATTTGCTGTTCTTTGACTTATTTATTGAGTCATTCTTCTGTGCCAATCTCGGGAGCTCAGTGGGATCCGACAGAGATGAAAGAATTCATCTTCCGGCCAGAAGGCCCAAGGGCACCGTTGGTTGTTGAGAAGCTATAGGACCAAACACAATGCACAGAGAAGACAGAGGTCACAATTTCTGTGGTGTGGTTCAGAGTAGTCACTCTGATGGAGAAGTGGACACTCATCTGTGGGGTTCGGTTGACAGTTAATTACCCAGATCTTCATTATGTGTTGCTTAAGGATCTGCAATCTCTGAGAACCGCTCAGTGTGTGGAGGGCAGAACTCTGAGCCAAGGTGGCAACCTGAGTTAAAATTAGTTGGGGTAAAACAGGCCTGAAACAGCTGCCTTCTGAACCTTCCCCTGTCTTTCTGCTAGAGTCTTATTTCCTAGTACACTAAAAAAATTAAAAGAAAAGAAAAGAAAACAAATAAATAGTAAATAGGATTGCATCTGTTATTTTGCTTTCTTTTTTCTTTTCTTTTGTAAAGAAGTAAACAAGGAATCTTATCTGGTGATTTAGTTATGGGTTTTTTTTGTTTTGTTTTTAGGTAACTTCAAAAACTTAGATATGAGGCAAGGTCTGACACAAACCAAGCAAATGTACCAAAAACAAAACAAACAAAAAACAATGCTTTTCAAAGAGGTGTACTGCCCAGACCAGACACAGCTCAGGTAACCTTGCTGGAATCTTTTTTTTTTTTTTTACCTGGGAAGGCCAGGGCTCTTCCCTTCCTTAACTAAATTTAGCTCCCTTGTAGTGTCTTAGCCCACTAACTCAGGCAGTTTGGAGTGTTCGCCCTTCTCATTCCTTTTTTCAAATGGGAGATATTGGTTGGCATTGAAATTTTTGAAGGTAAAAGTAGAACATAGCCATGTTTATTTTTTTATAATTATTATTTTGGAAAACTACAGGCCAGTAGTGAGTTGTTTTGAAAACTCCATACAAAATGTGAGATTTTTGTAGCTCAGTAAAAACTTAATGTATGACCTTCGACTGTTTTTTCTGTGTCTACAAACACACAGTCTGTAGTTTTTCCCACAAATTGCCCTTTTCTTTCTTTATAATCTAACAATAACAAAGTGATTTACTTGCATTCCCTCATACAACCCAATGAGGTGAGATACTGTTATTATCGTATTATTAAACCTGAGGCTCAGAGAGGTTAAATGACTTGCTCAAAGACATAGACCCAGGGTTGTGCTCTTAACTACTATGGTACCATCCTATGAATCATGAGGTGTAGAATTATAGTCTGTTAAAGCTAGAAGAAACCACATATCTTCGGGGTCAGGGAGCTTAGTTGATTCTGGAACATTTCTCATTTTACAGAGGCTCCTCTTGATAAAGTCAGTAGATAAGTGGGCTCAGAGCAGTACTGGAGACTGTGGATCTGCATCCTCTCTACTGGCATCTGATAGTTCTCTTGATATCTTGGTAGAGTTGTGTGGAAATGTGGCCTGACTGTTTACTGGGGAAGGGACTCTGTTGAAGGGAGTTCCTCCAGGGTGTTCTTCCATCCCCTGCTGGTGGGAAGGAACCTGCAGGCCATTGTTATAGGGTTCTAAGTCTCAGCTCTGGCTGCTCTCCTGTTGAAAACCCACTTACGTGAGGATAGAGAGGGCCTGCAGGGAGGGAGAAGGAAGACCAAGAGGATATCCTCTACCTCCAAAAACACGTGCTCTTTGAGTTCTACTGCTATAAAATAGAAATTAAATGACTTAATTAATATAAAACTAATCAAGGTCTTGCAGATGACAACACTGAAATGTTAGGTGTTATAGTAAATCCTAGGTCACAGGCATGTTTAAAATTCTCACAACTTGTATGTTGTCTTAGGCAGAAGTTTTAGATGATGAATAAACGTTAGTGGTTTTGTCATAATTGCAACTTGTGTTTCATATAAAACTTTGCTTCCCTTGAAGACTTGAGTTTCCTTTTGAAATGCAGGTGTCACTTCAGAAGAGACTGAATGACTTAAAAGTAATAACATGAATCACAAGGTGGAGAATGTATGTTTTGCTGAAAGTGGCTTTTCATCCCTTAAATCCAGAAGGGAAAGCTGTCTGAGGTTGAAGAGGAAATGAGTTACCTCCTCCATCCTTATCATAAGACATGTTGGCACCAGATACTCATTTTATCTCACATATAGCAATACAAGTCTGTGCCTGTTTTTTTTATTGTTGTTCAACTACAGTTGTCTCCATTTTCTCACCACCCCATCCCCGCCCATCCCCACCTCCCACCCTCGATTCTACCCCCTTTGGCTTTGTCCATGTGTCCTTTACAAATGTTCCTTGACGACCCTTCTTCTGTTCCCCCCCATTATCCCCTCCAACCTTCCCTCTGGTTACTGTCAGTTTGTTCTTTATTTCAATGTCTCTGGTTATATATTTCTTTTTTATTTTATTTTTTAAATTTTATTTTATTTAATTTTTTTAAAGACTTTATTTATTTATTTAGAGGGGAAGGAGAGAGGGAGAGAAACATCAATGTATGGTTGCCTTTCGTGCGTCCCCTGCTGGGAGTTGGCCTGCAGGGAACCGGCCTGAAACCCAGGCATGTGCCCTGACTGGGAATCGAACCGCGATCCTCTGGTTCGCAGGCCCACGCTCAATCCACTGAGCTAAGCCAGCCAGGGTCTTTTTTATTTTTTAAAAAGATTTTATTTAGCCCTGGCTGGCGTAGCTCAGTGGATTGAGCGCGGGCCTTCGAACCAGGCAATCGCAGTTTGATTCCCAGTCAAGGCACATGCCTGGGTTGCAGGCCAGTTCCCAGCAGGGGACTCATGAGAGGCAACCATACATTGATATTTCTCTCCCTCTCCTTCCCTTCCCCTCTAAAGATAAATAAATAAAATCTTTTTTTTAAAGATTTTATAAAATCTTTTTTTAAAAAATATTTTATTTATTTTATTTATTTTTTCCTTGTTTCTATACTTAGGGGAAAACTTTAAAATTTTTAAATCTATTTTTATTTTTAATATATTTTATTGATTGTGTTATTACAGTTGTCCCATTTCCTCCCTTCACTTCATTCCACCCTGCTCCCCCTCCCACCCACATTTCCCCCCTTTAATTCATGTCCATGTGTCATACTTATAAGTTCTTTGGCTTCTACATTTCCCATACTGTTCTTACCCTCTCCCTGTCTATTTTCTACCTACCATCTATGCTACTTATTCTCTATACCTTTTCCCCTTCTCTCCTCCTCCAAATGCCCTGTTGCTAACCCTCCATGTGATCTCCATTTCTGTGGTTCTGTTCCTGTGCTAGTTGTTTGCTTAGTTTGTTTTTGTTTTAGGTGTGGCTGTTAATAATTATGAGTTTGCTGTCATTTTACCATACATGTTTTTTTTTAAGATTTTATTTATTTATTTATCTTAGAGGGGAAGGGAAGGAGAGAGAGAGAAATATCAATGTATGGTTGCCTCTCATGCGTCCCCTGCTGGGAACCAGGAACTGGCCTGCAACCCAGGCATGTGCCCTGACTGGGAATCAACCACGATTGTGTGGTTCACAGGCCCGCGCTCAGCCCACTGAGCTACACTAGCCAGGGCTACCATACATGTTTTTTATCTTCTTTTTCTTAGATAAGTCCCTTTAACATTTCCTATAATAAGGTTTTGGTGATGATGAACTCCTTGAACTTGACTTTATCTGCCCTTCCATTCTAAATGAAAACTTTGCTGGATAGAGGAATCTTGGATGTAGGTCCTTGCCTTTCATGACTTGAAATACTTCTTTCCAGCTCCATCTTGCCTGTAAGGTGTCTTTTGAGAAATCAGATGACAGTCTGATGGGCACTCCTTTGTAAGTCTCTCCTTTTCTCTTGCTGCTTCTAGGATTCTCTCCTTCTCTTTCATCTTGGGTAATTTAATTACGATGTGCCTTGGTGTGTTCCTCTTTGGGTCCAACTTCTATGGGACTCTCTGAGCTTCCTGGACTTCCTGGAAGTCTAATTTCTTTGCCAGATTGGGGAAGTTCTCCTTTATTATTTGTTCAAATAAGTGTTCCACTTGTTGTTCTTACTCTTCTCTTTCTGTTACCCCTATAATTTAGATGTTGGAATGTTTAAAGATGTCCTGGAGGTTCCTAAGCCCCTCCTCATTTTTTGAATTTTTGTTTCTTCATTCTTTTCTGATTGGATGTTTCTACCTTCTGGTTCATTCCATTGATTTGAGTTCCTGTTTCCTTCCCATCACTATTGGTTCCCTGTACATTTTCCTTTATTTCACTTATCATAGCCTTCATTTTTTCATCTAATTTGCGACCATATTCAACCAATTCTGTGAGCATCCTGATTACCAGTGTTTTGAACTGTGCATTTGATAAGTTGGCTATCTCTTTGTTGCTTAATTGTATTTGCTCTGGAGCTTTGATCTGTTCTTTCATTTGGGCTAGTTTTTTGTCTCAGTGTGGCTCTTACGTAGTGAGGGGTGGAGGAGCCTTAGGTGTTCACCAAGGTGGGGCAACCAGTGCTGGGTTGTGATGCTGTATGTGGGGGAGGGGTCCGAGAATGAACACTGGTGCTTGCTCAGCTCTTTGCTGGATTTCAGTGACTTCCCCCACTTCCCACAAGCAAATTGGGCCCTTCTGGTGTTTATTCCCATGTGGATGGGTTTGTGTACGTCCTGGGACCGTGTGGGTTTCTCCAGTGAACTCTCCTGTGAGGCTAGGAGTTTCTCCCGGCACCTCAACCCCCACAGGTCTTTTCAGTCGATAGTTTGAGGCTTTATTTCCCCACTCTGGGACCCTGGGTTTTGTGGTCTGTCTTGCTCCCCAGTATCACCTGGTTTATCTGCTAGCAAATGTGGGACTGCCCGGTCTGCCAGCCGCCTTGTGCGCTGCACTCCACAATCCGCCACCTTGCTGGATCCACCTGCTGCTGCCCTGTGCATCCAGAGTCCGCCAGCCACCACTTTGCCATGACCCGCTTCCCACTGGCCGCCTGACTCTGCCCCTCCTACTGGTCTGAATGAATGTTTCTTTGTTAACTCCTTGGTTGTTGAACTTCCATGTAGTTCAATTTTCTGTTGGTACTGGTTGTTTTTTGTTTCTGAATTGTTGTCCTTATTTTGGTTGTGGGAGGAGGCACAGTGTGTCTACATATGCCTCTATCTTGGCCAGAAGTCCTATTTATTATATTTTTAGAAAGGGCAAGGGAGGGAGAGAAACACTAAATGATTGCCTCTCATATGCCCCCAACTGGGGACCTGGCCTGCAACTCAGGCATGTACCCTGACTAGGAATTGAACGGGCGACCTTTTGGTTGCAAGGTGATGCTCAATCCACTGAGCCACACCAGCCAGGGCTCTGGTTATATATATATATTTTTTTAAGTTTTTTTTTTAATGAGTTCTTTCTTTTTTTTAAGATTTTATTTTTTTTATCTTTAGAGGGGAAGGGAAGGAGAGAAGGAGAGAAGTATCAATGTATGGTTGCCTCTTGTGACTCTCCTGCTGGGACCTGGCCTGCAACCCAGGCATGTGCCCTGACTGGGAATCAAACCACGATCGTGTGGTTCGCAGGCCCGCGCTCAATGCACTGAGCCACACCAGCCACGGCTCTTGTTATATTTTTGAAGTGAAGAACAAGGACAACATCTAATAGCACTTGCAATTGAAGTACTAAGCATGTGGTATATTCTAGCTGTGGACAGGAATTTCTGTGTGCTTAACAGAATGCCAAAACCTGTGGGTTGGAGAAATCTACTATAGAACAGCATCTTTCACTCTGGGAACTTGTTAGAAATGGACACTCTCAGGCCCCAGACATACTGGGTCAGAATCTCCATTCTAACAAGACTCTCAGATGACTCACAGGCAATGACAGTTTAAGAAGTATAAGTCTGCTGTGGTTCAGCAGAAAGAGAAAATTTAGATAAACATACCTATTGCCCAAGTGTCACCTTCAGAGATTCTAAATATATAGTTCTTGCCTGGGCCCAGGCACCTGTAGTTTTATCTTAACTCCCCAAGTTATTCTGGTATATGAGGGGGGACCTCTGCCTAAAAACAGAGAATTACATTCTGGAGGGCAGGCCCCTTGTAGTACAGGCTTCCTCTGCTAGGGGAGTGTTCTAGGAACCCATCCATATCAGAGTACCAGTTGGTGTTATGAGAGGCTGTGTTCCACTTCAGTGAATTTTTTTTAAAGACTTATCGTGTTTGCCCATTTTGTGATGGGTGATTTACTAGCATACCTGCCCACACCACGCTGACTATTCAGCAGTTTTTGATAAAAAATGAATGACCCCTGTGTCCCACCCTATTCACCCAATTTTGCCCCAAGCAACCCTTTGTTTGTTTGTATGTTTGTTTGTTTCCCTGGGTGAAAAAGATGTGGAAGAGGTGAAAAAAAAAACAGCAGAAGCACTAAAAGGCATCAAAATCAATGAGTTCAAAAACTGTTTTGAGCATTGGAAAAAAATGTCACCAGATGTATATCACATCAAATGGAGAGTACTTTGAAGGCGACTGAAGTTTAAACATGTAAGAATAAATACACGATTTTTTAAAAATAAATTCTGGGTTTTTTGGATCATCCTCCTACACCACCAAGTTGAAGTTGTGAGGTACTGATCCCATTCAACTCCCCAACTTTCAGAAATATAAATGCTTAAGATCATGTGGTTCCAGCTTTGGAATCAAAGCTGCTAATAGCAGCTTCTTTTCTTGATATAAAGTAAAATACTTCTCCCATTTAATCATACTGCAAATATTCTAAAGCTCCTAATTAACCACTTTTTCCTGAATAGTTTCTTCTCACAACATCTTATTATTTGCAGCTCTCATTCTCACAAATTCCTCCCTGCTAGCTGAACTGTATGTTCTGGTGTGACATCAGAAGCACCAAACCACACACAAAATCTTCAAATGCATAAGCCCCTCCACTGCATCTCCACTTAGAAAGGCACTTATGCTCAATTGTGTACATGCATGACTTTCCTTCAAGAAAGCACAATGTAGCTGCTAAATGAAAAAGCCCATTATTTTCATAGCAAGTATCACCCTGTGGCCTGTTACCAGAGAGTGGAAACTAGAGTTACTCCTTTGTGCTTTCAGTTGCTTGAGATGCAAAGGATTTTCTGGAAGGCTGGTAACTCTGTTTGAAAAGAACATTGCTATAATATTTTCAAAAATGAGTGTGGTCCCATAGAATGTTCTAGGACTATGGCTACCAGGATCTGGTATTGAAGAAATGGTTTGGGCCCTGGCTGGGTGGCTCAGTTGGTTGGAGTGTTGTCTTGGTCTCAAAAGTTGTCTTGGTCTCAAACTTTTGGTCTCAAAAGTTTGCAGATTTGATTCCCAGTCAGGCCAGGTCACGTACAGGAGGCAGCCAATTAAAGTTTCTCTCTCACTTCGATATATCTTTCTCTTTCTGCCCCTCCCCTCCTCCCCCTCTTGCTAGAACCAATAAATATATCCTCAGATGAGGATTAAAAAATAAAAAACAAAACCGAGTTTCCAGTTGGTAAAGAAAGAAAACAGAGCCCTGGGATCCTCTGGGTGGGAACATATCAATCAAAACATTAGCATGTGAAATTGATGGTAGCTTATTCATGCTAAAACCTAGTGGGAATGTTTTTGAGATTAATCAGCTTCGTCACCAATTCTGTGATAGCATTCTTATTTGTATTGCTTCATTCTTTCACTCCACAAAGTATGTGAAGCACTTACCGCCTATCATTGCCGTAGCTATGATTCCTGCCTTCAATGCATTTAGAGTCTATGGTGGTAGCTGGACACGTCAGAATAACCTTTATACAAGTACAAGCATAGCAAGCATACAGAAAAACAAATTTATGTAAATATACATCACCTTTGGCCTGACTAACTTGATCTCCCCTCTACATTATGATTCTAAATTCCAGTACTTTCACATGTTGAGAATGGGAGGGGCATTTAGTATGTGCATAGGGTAAATGGTTTTTAAATTTTACTCATCCTCACCCTTCTACTCAGTTCAAGCAATATTTACTGAGTACCTACTTTGTGCCAGACATTGTGAAAGCCCTGAGGATATAGGAAGGAATTGAAGTCCACCCAGCTTTCCCAAATCCTCCCAGAATTCATTTCTTTCTGCCCTTCCAGACCCCTTCATTCACTCATGAAGCAGAGCTTGCGGCATGCTGGCATATGTCTTCCCCTGGTGGATTACATGTTTCTCCTGATACCAGAAGAAACACAATTTTAATTTTGGATAATTTGCTAATTTTATCATCTAATAAGGGTTATCTTTTGTTAAATCATCTTTTGACACTATTTATCTAACCTAGTTCTTGACTTCTCCCCACACACTTTTTTAAAAAGAGGTTTTATTTATTTATCTTTAGAGAGAGGGGAAGGGAGGGAGAAAGAGGAAGAGAAACATTGATCGGTTGCCTCTCTCACACCCCCAATCAGTGACCTGGCCCACAACTCAGGCATGTGCCCTGTCCAGGAATTGAGCTGATAACCATTCAGTTTGCAGGACCACACCAACCCATTGAGCCATACCAGTCAGGGCCCCATACACTTGTTTAACAAATTTTCCCCTGCCACTGTCAGCTAGGGTTGGTAGTTTCTAACCCCTTTTCTTACGGTGTGGTTCTTGGTGAGTGTGCAAAATGAATGAGTGTGTTTTGGATTCCTGGTCCCTTTCTTAGAGGGCGGAAGCTCTTAAGGAACTTACTAGAGGCAGAGAGCTATGTATAGGAAATCCAGATCTAATAGATGAGCCTGACCTATCCATTTAACACTCAATTGAGCAGGACTATTGGAAATTTATCATTTTCCTTCTGGACAAATGAATTCTACCCTTTATCACTTGGCTTCAGAATATTTACTCATAACATTGCCTCCTGTTTCTTGTAATGAGTGTGGCTTGTTTTGGGGAACACTTCCATGCCCGTGATCTTAAGACCTGCAGGCTGCTTTCCATTCTGCAGGTGTTGACCGTAAATATTTAAGACTTCCCGGCCCTCCTGGCTCTGGAGCACATGTATGGACACAAAGGGAAGGCAGAAAGCCCATCTGAGCTCTGGTTCTTCTAATCCTACCACTAATCAGCTCAGTAGCTTCATATCCACAGTGCAGCTTCCCCTTGTCTCAGAGGAATGAAAGGGAAAGCAGAAATTGGTTGGTAATGGACTGCAGATGGAAAACTGCTTGTACAAAGGGAATTTTTGTGTTGCTAGTCTCCTTAGCATTTGGCCAACCCCTGTGTTCTCTCCAATGCTCTGTAAGAACTTGCCATGTGAAAACAATTTAATTTATTCTACTAAAAGTATTCAGAAAAAGCAGTTTGTAAATGAGTATCTTTTCAATTCAGTTCTAAAACATTATTTGTTGTGAGAGTAAACATGAGTTCTTAATTATTGAAGGCAAATACATGAGTGTCGTTTTACCATTCTCTCTACCTTTGTGTACATTAGAAATCTTCCCCACACCCTCTCCAACATTTGTTGTTTATTGCTTTGTTCCACTGTTGGTGGGACTGCAGATGGGTACAACCATTATGGAAAACAGTATGGAATTTTCTCAGAAAACTAAGTTTGAACCTGCCTTTTGACCCAGCAATCCTAAGAACCCTGAAACACCAATCCCAAAGAACATATGCACCCGAATGTTCATAGCAGCACAATTTACAATAGCCAAGAGTTAGAAGTAATCTAGGTGCCCATCAGTAAATGAATGGATCAAAAAACTATGGTACATATACACGATGGAATTCTATCCAGCAGAAAGAAAGAAGGAGCTCCTACCTTTTGCAACAGCATGGATGGAACTGGAAAGCATTACGCTGAGTGAAATAAGCCAGGTGTTGAAGGACAAATACCATATGATCTCACCTTTAACAGGAAGCTAAACAACAAAACAAACAAGCAAGCAAAATATAACCAAAGACACTGAAATAGAGAACAGGCTGACAGTGACCAGAGGGGAGAGGGGAGGGAATTTCAGGGGAAATAGGGGAGAGATTTAGAGGAACATATATAAAGGAAACATGGTCAACAACTGAGAAGGGTGGAAATGGGAGGGAGGGGGGAGCATGGGGGGTGGGATGGGATGGGAGTAATAGACAGAAAACTGTACTTGAAAAATAATTAAATAAATTTTAAAAAATTAAAAAAGAAATCTATTACCAAAAACCCAATGGATTCAATAATAAAAAAGGAAATCTTCTATAGTAAAAAGTTTAAAAAGGATTTGTTGCATTCCAATCAGAGTCTTGTAACTAACTTCTATCTGAAGCTACATTCCTGTGGGGAGTGTCGGATATATGACTTACAACCCAGATCCAACCTGTTGTTTGTTAAGAATAAAACACGCAATTAATTGATAAATGCAAAACAAAACAAAACAAAACATGGAGGTTCAAAGGTGTCTTAATAGGAATAGTTTTTAAAGTATATTTTATTGATTATGTTATTACAATTGTCCAATTAGTTTTCTCCCCTGTGTGCCCCTCTGTCCTGCACACCCCCTCCCACCATCATTCCCGCACCTTACTTCATGTCCATGGTCATACATATAAGTTCTTTGGCTTATCCATTTCCTATTCTATTCTTAACCTCCCCCTGTCTATTTTCTACTTACCGTTTATGATTCTTATTCTCCGTAACTTTTCCTCCATTCTCCTCCCTCCCCCTCTCCACTGATAACCCTCCATGTGATATCCATTTCTGTGAATCTGTTCCTATTCTAGTTGTTTACTTAGTTGTTTTTTGTTTTTTTAGGTATAGTTGTTGATAGTTATGAGTGTGTTGTCATTTTACTGTTCATAGTTTTGATCTCCTTGTTTTTCTTAAACAAGTCCCTTTGACATTTCATATAGTAAGGGCTTGATGATAATGGACTCCTTTAACTTTACCTTATGTGGGAAGTACTTTACTTGACCTTCCATTCTAAGTGATAGCTTTGCTGTATAGAGTAAGCTTGGAAGTAGGTCCTTGCCTTTCGTGACTTCAAATACTTCTTTCCAGCCCCTTCTTGCCTGCAAGGTTTCTTTTAAGAAATCAGCTGATAGTCTTATGGGAACTCCTTTGTAGGTAACTCTCTCCTTTCCCCTGGCTTCTTTTAGGATTTTCCCTTTATTTTTAATCTTGGGTAATTTAATTTTGATGGGCCATAGTGTTTTCCTCTTTGGGTCCAATTTGGGAATCTCTGAGCTTCCTGGACTTCCTGGGAGTCTGTTTCCCTCACCAGATTGGGGAATTTTTTTTTTTCATTATTTTTCAGGTAGGTTTTCCATTTCTTGCTCTTCTTCTTTTTCTGGCACCCATAAGATTTGCATGTTAGAACATTTAAAGTTGTCCCTGAGTTTCCTAAGCCTGTCCTTATTTTTTTGAATTCTTGCTTTTCATTCTGTTTCAGTTGAATATTTAGTTTTTTCTTCTGGTCCAAATCACTGATCTGAGTCCCTGTTTTCTTCCTGTTACTGTTGGTTTCCTGTATATTTTCCTTTATTTCATTTTGTATAGCCTTTATGTCTTCCTCTATTTTGCGTCCATATTCAGTCATTTCTGTGAGCGCCCTGCTTACCAGTGTTTTGAATTCTGCGTTTGCTAGGTTGGCTATTTCTTCATCACTTAGTTGTATTTTTTCTGAAGTTTTGATCTGTTCTTTCATTTGGGCCATATTTCTTTGGCACCCCTGTTACAATGTAAGGGGTGGAGCTTTAGGTATTCTCCAGGGTTGGACAACCCACTTCCCAGCATTTTGGCACTGTATGTTGGGGAAGGGTCAGAGAGGAAACAATGTTGCTTGCTTGGCAACATTATTGCCAACAATGTTGGCTCTCACCCTGCTTTCAGTCATTTCCCCTGCTATCCACAAGCAAATTGTGCCCTTCTGGTGCTGATTCCCCAGGTGGCTGGTTTTGTGTATGTTCTAGGACTCTGTGGGCCTCTCCAATGAACTCTTCTGTGAGGCTGGGAGTTTCTTCCACTGCCACAACTCCTACAGATTTTTACAGCCAGAAGTTTTGAGGCTTTATTTCCCCACACTAGAACCCTGGGTTCCATGGTCTATCCTGCTTCCCAGTTGTACCTCCTGGTTTATTCCCACTCAAATGTGGGACCGCCTGCTCTACCAGCCACCACCTTACAGAGTGTCCTGTCCGCTACCCTACCGGTCTGGATGAATGTTTCTTTAACTCCTTGGCTGTTGGACTTCCACATAGTTTGTTTTCTGACAGTTCTGGTTGTTTTTGTTTTTAAATTGGTTGTTATCCTTCTTTTGGTTATGCAAGGAAGCAAAGCGTATCTACCTACACCTCCATTTTGTCTGGAAGTCCCTGAATACTTTTAACATGCCAGTGGCTGCCAGGATAGTGGATCACTTGGATATGAGTGTTTAGTTTTTGCCAATTACTGAGGGTGCAGTAGATTTCAGCACACAGTGAGTGTGCAGTAAATACCAATGGAGTTCCTAATTCACTGAGTAGGAAAATCTCCAGGTTAGGTTACTGTGACCATTCTGTGGCAAGAGACAGGCTTCTGTCCCATCTTAACTGCTCTTGGTCATTAGGCCCAAAAGACACTGCCCATGTTTACTCAAAACTGGTTTGTACATTTACATTCATACTTTACAGTAGAAATAGACCTTGCCAGGGTGGAAGACTGTGTTAAGAAACCAACATAAACATAGAAGATTGTTGGGGTTATCTGAGGTACAGAGAGCAAGAGGGGCCTGTATAGACAGGTTTGTGGGACATGGATCCTCTCCTGGCCCCCAGCCTGCACTAGCAAAAAACTAACAAATTTCACCAATCATACCAGAATAATTATCACTTACATTTGCATAGGAGCTTAGATGATTTATCTTACTTTTGCTTTTTTATTTGTTTCTTTCATCTCAGCTCTGTGAAGACACAAAGACAGGAACTAATTTTTTGGTATTATTTAGTGTCCAATGAGAATAATAGTGATTTCTCCAAGATAAGTCTCACATCACTTAATTTGTGGCCATAGGAAGTTGCTGTGTTCATTGAAATAACATGAAAATATGCTCGCTTCTTAGCATTTTTCTGTCTTTCAATAAATATTTATTGAATACTTGTTCTGTGCTAGGTGCTGGGAAGAAAATGTCATGGTCCCTGTCCTCATGGAGCTTAATCGGTAGTGGAGACAAGGACATTCACCCAGTGCTAATTCAAATAAATGCGACACTGCCTAGGTGTTAGTGCTCTGAAGAGATCAGATGGTGCTCTGACCCAGTCAGGTCAGAGGGACTGAGAGGAAAAGCTGAAGAAGTTGAGATGTGAGGGAGGTAGGAAGGGCCAAGTAGAGCACAACTTTTTCATGGGCGAGTTCTGCAGATGTTTATAAGCTCCAGCAGATGGAGTATAGGAACCTGAGAAGGCAGTCTGAGAAAGCAGCTGCTGGCTCTGGGGGCTTACTCACACCCTAATTACTGCAGGCAGGTGCAGTGTGGCCTGGATATCAGGCCCCTGTTCCTCCCCCAGCCAAGGCCTCCTGTGGGGGTGTAAACCAAACAACTGGGTGCAGCTATGGAGGCATCAGGGGCTGGACCCTGCAGGACCTGGTACATGTGTGAGGAGTTCTGTTTTTATTCTGAGAGCAATGGGAAGAAAAGAAACAGATGGGTGGATTCCTGTTTGCTAGCATCCCTCTGGCTGTGGAAGGACTGAAAAAAACATTAGCAATTTAGAGAAGTTCACTGTGAGTAAATTGTTTCCCCCTTTCTTGGTGAATCAGGCTTCCTCAGAAAACAAACTGCAAAAATCTTTTTGTGTTAGAAAACTAGAATTCAGTATAAAAGCTGTTTCTACTGCTCAGGAAATATTACTGCTTCTTTGGTTCTTGACATTGCAACCTGAAAGAAGCTACCAAATATGCCCTTGAATCGATCTGAGTATCTCTGTTTTGGTTTTATTGCCAGCTCTGCAACTGGTGGCCTTGGGATAAATTTATTAATTTGTCTATTCCTTAGCCTGCTTTTATGCAGAATGAAGTAGGTTTTCAAGGTTCCCGAAGCTCTCAAATTCTGTGATTGGTCAGTATTTTTTCCCTTAAGTGGCTTATGCTAGCTCTGTAGCTATAGTTAGCTGAATCACGCTGCACGTTTAACACACGCTTCCTAACCTGCCAATAGCCACCTTCCTTCAGAGAGAAACAAGAATGCTAAGGAATTTCTCGGAATGACCCTTAGTTGTGTATCCCAACTAGAAGAATGGCGTTTCTTAAAATGGTAGGCGGTAGGGGAGAAATTCCTGAGCCTGATTAACAACACAGAATGCCTTGTATTGTCAGTTGGTGTCCCAATTTCATCAGCTGGCACCTTTTTTCTACCCTGGATCCCTTTGAATACATTTTTTCACTTCCCCAGGCCTCAGCTTATTTATGTGTAATGGGACCGAACCAATTCATCTTTGAAGACTCTGCTGCATGCTTTGTGGTGGGATTCTAAACCTTTTTACAGCCATCAATGATTCCAATAGAATTTTTAACTATTACATTTATTTATTTACTATTGGAATGGGCGAAATGGGATATATATGTATGTAGTATATATTTTTATTTTATCTCAAAATAGAAAAAACATAGTTATGTTATTTTAAATTTATTTTTTATTTAAGTTTGGTTAGCATACAATATTATATTGCTTATGTTAGTTTCAAGTGTGTGATATAGTGATTCAACATTTTTATACCTTAGAGTATGATCACTCCACTAATCCTAGTAATCATCTGTCATCATGTAAGTTTGTAACAATATTATTTATTGTATTTCCCTTGCCTTTTTCATCTACTCGCTCCCTTTGGTCTCTGTTTCTATGAGTCTGTTTTTGTTTTGTTTTTTATTTATGAAACTAGGTCCTATTTCCACCAAGGACAGAATATCATGTTTCTCTCTTTCCCTCTCTGCTGTTTTCCCTTTCTCCCTCTATCTCTCCCTTTTGCTGCTGTGTGTTAATTTGTGTATTAATTTCCTCCAAGTGCAGGTAGGTGCCAGAGCATGGGAGTGGTGTGCATCTTACCATTTCTTGGCATGGAATTGCCCTTAAGCAAAATAAGGAAAAAAATCATTTCTGCTCTGAGTAACTTTGTTTGTTTTTTCAAGCTTAGAAACTTGGTTACTCACTAATTATAGATTGTGGCTGGGTGTATTATAAACTCAAACCAGTTCTATCTCTGCTCTGTTTTCTTCCTTTGACCATGAGCAACAGGAACAGGTGAAAAACAAATCTGGAATTGCTTGAGTCAGGCCTGGATTTTTCATTGTTCTTTGTCACTGGCTTAATTTAGACACTCAACCAGATATCTACTTTACTTGTCTAGAGGAACATAGGAAAATCTTGGCATGCATTTTATTCCATGCTCACATCATTTTAATAGGTATTCTAGAAAGAACTGAGGAGGGGGCATTTGACACTTTGCTGCCAACCAATCCTCTCCTATTTATATATTATGCAAAAGAGTTTCTTGAAACTTGAATCCTGCACTCTAGTTCTTTGTGTTAATGTTAGTCTTTGCTTTTCTTTATAGCTCAGAAATAATTGGGTGTGTTATAGATAAACATCAGGCTTTGTAAAAGTGTTTATTTCTTTCAGTGCCTTTTTCCACTCTCATTTGCTCATTTTTAAATACTGTTTTTTTTTCCATTTTCAACTAATAGATGACTATTGAGGAAAACATGTAAATAGCAATAAGCAAATGGAAATAAACTACCCATGATCCTACTACCAATATAACTACTGTAGGCTTTGGTATAATTTCTGTCAGATTCCTTTTGATGCTAGTAATGTGATTTATTAATCTGTGAGAGTCTCCATTTAGTCTCCCCACCACCTGCTAAAGAGGATTTTGTTTTTGCCCTGTCCAATTCTTCCTTTCCTAAGGCTATGGGGAAATTTTTGTGTTTCTCGCACCAATTATGGGGTTAAGTCAGGAGGTAGGGTATAACCCACATTAAAGTTTAAAATGAAAAAAAGTACAGAGAGACTGACTAGACGCAGATAATAAAGAACCGGGGAAGACAAGCAGAATAGCACATGAGCTAGATGTTGGGAAAGCTTGGGGGCAGTGAACCAAGGTTTGAGCAGGAGAAGGAGCGGCTTCACTGTGTGTATGAATGGAAATTGTGTTAATGCTATGAAAGAGATGAAGTAAAGATGGACTGTTGTAGTTGGCTGTACCATGCCTCAGTGTGCGGCTAGGAAGCAGCTGCCTTAATATTTTTATACTTTCTTTTTTAGATGTTCACATTATTTCTAATTACCAAATAATTTACTAATTTTGAAATTTCTACTTCTGAGCTGTGTAACATGATAAATCTACCTAACCTCACAGAGAGAGTGTGTTCTAGTTGCGTTTACCCACACACTATTAATGTCTCCCATATTATTAATTATACTTTTACTCTTAAAAATTTGCTGTATATCCCACCATCTAGTGAATTCTTGGCTCTATAGGTTACTTCTAAAAGTTTTTAATCATAAGTACCACTCATGAATATTGTTACAACTCAATCTTTGCATTTTTATTTCCTTAGACTCTATTCTAGGGGAGGGATTTGTTGTCTTGAAGGGTATAAGTATTTGCGAGAGTTTTGAATGAAATAAGCAATGTATTATTGTAGGGTTTAATTTTAAATTATGTACTACTACTTTTACCACTGTTTAATTTCATGTAAAATTTCATTTTAACTTCTTAAAAGCATTTTTGACATTGATTGTATCCCTGATTTCACCCATTAAGGTATATAATACTTTCACTCCTACTAAAAGCTATTTCAAATAGCTTTTATGTTTGGAGAGGTAGAATCAGAGCTAAATGTAAAGGGATTTAAAAACTTTATTAATTATCCTACATATGAATCTCAACATGAGTATGAATCCTTCCTTTGTTCCATTTCAGAGGTAGTAAGCTCTTGGCTTCACCTTTCATATCCTGTCTCCCCCTCTCCCTCCCTTCCAAATCAGTCGTGACGATACTCAGAGCATGATGAAAACACATTGACTCTCTTTGTCCTTCCTAAGTAACATGCTCATTAGCCTCTCGTGAGGGTAAAGTGTTAGTAATTTGTTGCATTTGCTGACCACAGCTGTCTTCGTAAGGGTTTTGTATAGACAGTGAGTAGGAGTGAAGGTGGGGGCTACAAGGCCCAGTCAGTTTAGTTTATGAAATACTTGGTATTATAAATTTCTTCCTCATAGTGTGTTCCCCCCTTATGAACAGTAGTGTTATCTCTGACTCATGCACCAATGGATCTGAAAGCTCTGTATTTGGAAATCCTAATTGATAACCCATTTCCAGACAATGCTTTTGGCCCTTTTAAAGAATTATAATGGACTCTCTATACCAGGAGTCATAAACTCAAATGCCTCCATGACTAGGCCAGTTGTATAAGAGAGTAATACAGGCCATTTATTAGAAAAACAATGAATAATGGCAGCTCACTGGGGCCTCTGTTTCAGAGATGCCGTGGTGGTGGGGGGGGTGCTGAGGCATGATGGAGATGAGCGGTTCTGTCTGAATGGGAAGGCAGCTCCAGCCTTTGTTGAAACGTGGATAAGTGGGCCTGGTGTGGTTAGATTTTCTTGTTTCCAAGAAAAGCAAAACCCCCCAAGTTTTATGGAGTTTTTAAACACATTGAGATTCAAGTGAAAGTTTTTTAAAACACTGTATATTTCAAATATACAGTGTTTGACCTGGCTCATGGAGGTCGTTCTGTGATCTCTGTGCTACATTCATCTATCATGGCCATTTCTGTGAGGATTTAAATAAGCCTTTAGAGCTCAGAAAATACAATTTAATGTGTACTAGGGCCCTGGATGAATGAAAGGTAAACATAGCCCCTCCGAACAGTGGGGTCTCTTAAATTTTAAGTCTTAAAATTGTGCGTCTCTAATGAGATGAACTGATGAGTTTGGTGAGAGTCATATTGCCTAGATGAGAATCTTGGCCCCACCATTTTCTTACCTCTGCACCAAAGTTTCTTCTTTTGAGAAATGAATGGATGGCTCTGAGGGCTATATGAGGCAATTTAGATACAATACTTAGTAAATACTACACGTTCATTTTTACTCCTCCCCGTCCTCATCTTCCTATTCTTTTTGCTATTACTATTGACCTGGCCTCCCTCTTTTTTTTATGTTCCAGGTTCCTGAGCCCCTTCAACATGATCCTTGGAGGAATTGTGGTGGTGCTGGTGTTCACAGGGTTTGTGTGGGCAGCCCACAATAAAGACATCCTCCGCCGGATGAAGAAGCAATACCCCACAACCTTTGTCATGGTGGTCATGGTGGCTAGCTACTTCCTCATATCCATGTTTGGGGGGGTCATGGTCTTTGTGTTTGGCATCACCTTTCCTTTGTTGTGTAAGTGAATCTGAGTTGATTTTTCTTACAAAAATGTAGGAGAGATTGTTCAGTGGGAATTACATAATCCGTTTTTTATGTGTGTTGGCATATCTGAAAAATTATCAGGCTTTTCTCAAATAGCAGATTAAGGCCTAGTAGTACATTAGTTCTACAAATATGTATTGGGCACCTGCTAAGTACCAGATACTCTTCTGGGGATGCAACAGTAAACAAAAGAAACACAAATCCAAAGTCACACATTGGAAAGTAGCATAGCCTCCACTGGACTTCAGATTTCTCTGATATTAGAGTCTGTTCTCAATCTTTTAAGTGCCATTCACACCACCCTGACTCAAGAATGAATGTATGTCACTTGAAAGTAAATTACTTACTCTGTTACTTAGAAGATCATTATTGGTGTCAAGTTCTATAAGTCTGTAGAAATAATTATCCCAGAATATAGATACTGAGTCCTCCAATTCTGGTGAAGAGAACTAGATATTTTTTAAGTTTTTCATGCATTTTTTTCCCCACTGAGATTCCAAACACATGAAGCCTAAAATAGAGAACAGATAAAATTCAGTCTCATCAGTATAAATCTGATTAAAATATAGTGTATTAAGTGACAGGAATATCCCTTTAACTTTTAATAGCATTTCACATGTGTATTATTTCATTAAGTAAAATCAGTTTCTTGTTTGGAGTTGTGTTAGATTAAGCCCAGAATATTTATGCATGTATCCCACACAGTACTGGAGAAAATATTTGAATCAAGAAACTCAGACTTTTTGAAATATTCTTCAAGTTTTCCTAATGTGCTAGAGGCTTATTATTTCAATGATTTAACTTTGGTGTCTTTTCACCTCAGAGCCTGATATAGGCCAGTGTAGTGAAGTTGATTTCTATTGCTAGGTCTGCTGGAAACCAGCCATGTGGTTTGGACCAGGTATACTATATGGGCTGTAGTTCATACATCTATAAAATAAGGAAATTAGACAAAATCTGTGGTTCCTGAACTTTGATGATTGTGAGAATCAACCAGGGTGCTTTTTAAAAATATAAACTTCCTAACCATATTTCTTGGAGACCTTGATTCTGTGGGTTGACAGTGGTGCCCACAAAACCTCCTACTTTAAAAGATTGTCTTATGTGTTTCTAATGGCTAGTCTAGGTTGGGAGCCTCCAGATAGAATGCATATTAGTTTCTCACAGTGAGGGTCCAAGGTCACCTTTATCAGAATCATCCAGAGTGAATGTGAAATTTCACATTCTGGAGCCCTACCTCAGTCTTAACAGCCTGAATTGGGGGAGAGGGGAGTGGAAACTGGGAATTTGTCTATCTAACAGGCTGCCCAGATGATATGTATGTACACAGAAGTTTGAAAATTATTGGTGTAGATCACCTGGGGTACCTATTTAAAATAGAGATTCCCAGACCCGTTCGATTAAGGTTCTGGTCTAGGAAAGGGGTCAGGGAATCCATTTTAATAAACAAACGGGTAATTCTCGGTGATGAAGCAAATTTGGGGAACATTAGGGTATATTAAATCTATAAAACTATTAGTTTTTCTCTATAAANCAGTCTTAACAGCCTGAATTGGGGGAGAGGGGAGTGGAAACTGGGAATTTGTCTATCTAACAGGCTGCCCAGATGATATGTATGTACACAGAAGTTTGAAAATTATTGGTGTAGATCACCTGGGGTACCCATTTAAAATACAGATTCCCAGACCCGTTCGATTAAGGTTCTGGTCTAGGAAAGGGGTCAGGGAATCCATTTTAATAAACAAACTTGGGTAATTCTCGATGATGAAGCAAATTTGGGGAACATTAGGGTATATTAAATCTATAAAACTATTAGTTTTTCTCTATAAATCTTTGGAAAACTGCCTTTTTGGCTGACTTCACCACATGCTTCCTGTAGGGAGCACAATGCAGACAATCCCAGAATTGAGCTTGAGTTCCTTTCTGGGAACCTTGTGGAAGATTGACTGGTCTGCAGGTTTGAAGTCATGTAGATTCCTTTTGAGCGTCAGGGCATTTGTAGCAATGGGAAGGTGACCGTACCAATATAGGGAGGAAATGTGGTTGCAAGGTCAGTGTTCTTCCTCTTGAAGACAGTCCTTCCCTTCACACAAGAGGAAAACTTCATATATGACTTGACAGAGAGCTTTAGATAAAGCTTATATACAGTCCAAGGAGACATTGGAGGGTTTAGACTGATGAGAGAACCAGGTTGGTTTCCAGTGAAGGAAACTAGGACTGAAGTAAGAGTAGAGAGTGGTCTGTGGCTGGGGAGGAACGGGTCTAACCATGTCTCACCTCTCTGCAGTGATGTTTATCCATGCATCGCTCAGACTGAGGAACCTCAAGAACAAACTAGAGAACAAGATGGAGGGGATTGGGCTAAAGAGGACACCCATGGGCATTGTGCTGGATGCTCTGGAGCAGCAGGAAGAAAGCATCGGCAAGCTCACTGAGTACATCAGCAAAGTGAAGGAGTAAACGCAGATGACCTGGCCAGAGGCTGCAACAGAACACGAGTTGCAGTTTGCCCTCATTTGGACACCCTTCCCATTTGAGTTTTTGAAATGGGAGGGACATACCACCCAACCATCAATGGCTGCATGCACATGTTGGCCAAACTGTTAACCTCTTTGATGTTACAGAGAGGTCTCAAAAACTGAAAGAAACCACCCTCCTAGTATGTAGGAATTTTCAGCTTGTTTATGAAAACTGGTAGGAAATGGAGCGCACTTATGTCTGTAGGTAAATAAAAGAAAATATAAGAATTATGAATTGTACAACAATGCTATCATCTTGTGGGGGGAAAGGTTATTGTAAAGTATCAAGGCAATTCAGTAAAAGGAAAGACTGTTTAAGTAGACAATGGTATGCATTAGCCTGTTGAATTTCCCCAGCATCCTCCTCAAAAAATACTCCCAAGGATTATATGTGGGCTATAAATTAGTTTTATTTTTATTCTCTTTAAAATCAAAGATGATCTCTATCACTTTGCCTCCTGTTTGGCGTGCAGTTGAAACTGGATAAACCGTTCATATTTTGTTTACAAATATAAAGGTAACTGTTTAGCAGAATATTTTGTCAAAGTTTTGTAAATTTTTGAAATGCTAGCAATGTATTTTCACTAGCATGTATTTGTTGAAAACTGAATGTCATCTTCCTCAAGGAGATTACAGCTATGTAACCTGTATTATTCTTTACATTCTTCTTTAAAAAAAATAAAACAAATTATGTTTATATTGTGTATTTTTATTTTTATAATAACAAAAGATGTCCAAGATAATATCTCCTATGTTTATATCATTTTTAGTGTTAAGTAGAACATTTAGAAAGAAGAAAACAAATGTGTGTTTTAATTTCTTAGGGCATAATGAGGACAATAGCTGATTATTTGAAATCTGAAAAGCATATTTATTTTTTTGTTTATCGTGTTTTTTTACATTACCTTTTAGTTCCCTTATACTCGCCACCCCCCAGCAATCACCACACTGTTGACCACGTCTATGAGTCCTTTTGCCTTTTTGTGCAATCCCTATACTCTCTAATTCTCCCCCTTATCTGTCAGCCTGTTCTCCATTTATGAGTCTGTTCCCATTTCCTGTTTGTTCAGTTTGTTCATTTGATTCCACATGTGAGTGAAATTATATGGTACTTGTCTTTCTCTGACTGGTTTATTTCACTTAGCGTAATGTTCCCTAGGTATATCCATACTGTTGCAAAGTATAACATTTTCTTTTTTGTGGCCAAGTAGTATTCCATTATGTGAATGTCCCCTAGTTGTTTTATCCACTCATCTATTGATGGACACTGGGGCTGCTTCCATATCTTGGCAGTTGTAAATAATGCTGCAATGGACATAGGGGTGCTTATATTCTTTCAAATTAGTGTTTTGGGTTCCTTCAGATATATTCCCAGAAGTGGAATCACTAGGACAAAACGCAGATCCATTTGTAATTTTTTGGTGTATCTCCATATTGTTTTCCATAGTGGTTGCACCAGTCTGCATTCCCACCAACATTGTAAAAGAGTCCCCCTATCTCCATACCCTCGAACACTTGTTTTCTGATTTACTAAAGATAGCTATTTTGATAGGTGTGAGATGGTGTTTCATTGTGTTATTTGGGAAGCGGGGGTTTTTCTTTTTTCTTTTAATTGTTATACAAGTACAGTTTTCTGCCTTTTACCCCCATCCCAGTTTCCCCCCCTCCAGCCCTACCCACCTCCTCGTTTCCATGCCCCGCCTTGTTATTGTCCATGTGTCCTTTATTCTTGTTCCTGTAAACCCTTCCCCTTTTCCTCTAAAATTCCCTGCCCTCTTCCCTCTGGTCACTGTCAGCCAGTTCTCAATTTCAGTGACTTTGGCTGTATTTTGCTTGTTTGATTGTTTTGTTATTTAGGTTCCTGTGAGATCATGTGGTATTTGTCTTTGACCGCCTGGCTTATTTCACTCAGCATAATGCTTTCCAGTTCCATCCATGCTGTTGCAGAGGGTAGGAGCTCCTTTCTTTCTGCTGCACAGAATTCCATTGTGTAACTGTACCATAGTTTTTGGATCCATTCATTTACTTATGGGCAGGCACCTAGGTTGCTTGTAAATTGTGCTGCTATGAACATTGGGGTGCATAGGTTCTTTTGGATTGGTGTTTCAAGGTTCTTAGGATATAATCCTAGCAGTGGAATTGCTGGGTCAAAAGGCAGATCCATTTTTAGTTTTCTAAGAAAATTCCATACTGTTTTCCATAGTGGTTGTAGAATTTCTCTTAATATATTTTATTGATTATGCTATTTTATTTGTCCTATTTTATCTCACCTTTTTTTCCCCTCTGCCCATACCTCACTCTCACCATCATTCTCCCACCTTAGTTCATATCCATGGGTCATACATATAAGTTCTTTGGCTTCTCTACTTCCCATACAGTTCTTAACCTCCCCCTGTCTATTTTGTACCTACAATTTATGCTTCTTATTCTCTGTACTTTTTTGCCCATTCTATCCCCATCCCTCTCCCTGCTGATAACCTTCCATGTGATCTCCATTTCTGTGATTCTTTTACTGTTCTAGTTGTTTGCCCAGTTTGTTTGTTTTTTAGATTCAGTTGTTGATAGTTGTGAGTTTGTTGTCATTTTACTGTTCATATTTTTTATCTTCTTTTTCTTAGATAAGTCCCTTTAACATTTCAAATAATAAGGGCTGGGTGATGATGAACTCCTTTAACTTGACATTATCTGGGAAGCACTTTATCTGCCCTCCATTCTAAGTGACAGCTTTGCTGGATAGAGTAATCTTGGATGTACGTCCTTGCCTTTCCTGACTTTGAATACTTCTTTCCAGCCCCTTCTTGCCTGCAAGTTTTCTTTTGAGAAATCAGCTGGAAGTCTTATGGAAACTCCTTCCTGGGTAACGGTCTCCTTTTCTTATGCTGCTTTTAAGATTCTCTCCTTATCTTTAATCTTGGCCAATGTAATTATGATGTGCCTGGGTGTGGTCCTCCTTGGGTCCAACTCCTTTGGGACCCTCTGAGCTTCCTGGATTTTCTGGAAGTCTGTTCCTTTGCCAGATTAGGGAAGTTCTTCATTCTTTTTTCTTTATTTTTTTTTTAGTAAAATTTTAAAGATTTTATTTACTTACTTTTAGAGAGGGGGGAAGAGAGAGAGAAGGAGAGGGAAAGAAACATCAATGTGTAGTTGCATCGTGCAGTTCCCCCCACTGGGGACTTGGCCTGCAACCCAGGCATGTGTCCTGACTGGGAATCAAACCAGTGACTCTTTGGTTTGCAGGCTGGCAATTCACTGAGCCACACCGGCCAGCGCCTTCATTGTTTTTTTTCAAATAAGTTTTCAGTTTCTTGCTTTTCTTCTTCTGGCACCCCTGTGATTCAAATGGAATGTTTAAAGTTGTCCCAGAGGTTCCTAACCCACTCCTTGTTTTCTTGAATTCTAATTTCTTCATTGTGTTCTAGTTGAATGTTTATTTCTTCCTTCTGCTTCAAATCATTTGAGTCCTGGTTTCCTTCCTGTTACTCTTGGTTCCCTGTACATTTTCCTTTATTTTGCTTTGCATAGCCTTCACTTCTACTTTGCAACTATGCTCAACCATTTCTGTGAGCATCCTGATTACCAGTGTTTTGAACTCTGCATCTGATAGGTTGGCTATCTCTTTGTCACTTAGTTCTATTTTTGGAGCTTTGATCTTTTCTTTCATCTGGGCCATAATTTCTTTGTGTTAGTGTCCCTGTTACATTGTAAGAGGCAGAGCCTTAGGTATTCACCAGGTTGGGGCAACCCATGTCGCTGTTTTGTGGAATTGTATGTGGGGGAGGGGTCCAAGAGGGAACAATGCCACTTGCTCAGCTCTTGGCCAGCTTTCAGTTGCTTCCCCTGCTACCCCACAAGCAAATTGTGCCCTTCTGGTGCTGATTTCTGGGTGCGTGGTTTTGTGTACATTCTAGGACCCTTTGGGCCTCTCCAACAAACTCTCCTGTGAGACTGAGAGTTTTTCACACCAACTGAACATCTATAGTTTTATTCAGTCAGAGGTTTTGAGACTTTATTTCACTGCACTGGAACCCTGGGTTGCAGGATGTCTCTCTCTCCAGTTGTTCCTCCCAGTTTATCTGCACGCAAATGTGAGACTGCCCACTCCACCATCTGCCACCTTGCCTGTTCCTTCAGTCACTGCCTTGCTGCAAGTGCTCTCTACCCTGGCTGCCCATCTCTGCTGCTCCAACTGGTCTGGATGAATGTTTCTTTAACTCCTTGGTTGTCTGACTTCCATACAGTTTGATTTTCTGGCAGTTCTGGTTATTTTTTAATTTTAAATTTTTTGTTGTCCTTCTTTTGGTTGTGTGAGGAGGCAAAGTATATTTACCTGTCTCCATCTTGGTTGGAAGACTATTTCTCCTCTTTTTTTTTTTAAATTTTTTATTTAATTATTTTTCAAGTACAGTTTTCTGTCTATTACCCCCATCCCATCCCACCCCCCATCCTCCCCCCTCCCTCCCATTTCCACCCTTCTCAGTTGTACTTTCAGGGATCATTTCTATAGTCCTTTATTTCTCCTCTTTTCATTTCTGATTTTATTTATTTGGGTCCTTTTTTTCCCTTGATGAGTCTAGTTAAAGGTTTGTTAATCTTGTTTATCTTTTCAAAGAACTAGGTCTTGGATTCTTTGATCTTCTGTCCCTTTTTTTAGATTCTGTTTCCTTTATTTCTCCTCTGATCTATATTATTTCCTTTCTCCTACTTACTTTGGGCTTTGTTTGTTGTTCTTTTTCAAGTTCCATTAAGTGAGTTAGATTGTTTATTTGAACTTTTTTTTGTTGTGTGTGTGTGTGTGTTGAGATAGGCCTATAATGTATGCTATAAATTTCCCTCTTAGGATTGTTTTCCCAGTGTCCCAGAGATTTTTTTTGTGTCTTCATTTTTATTTGTTTCAAGGTATGGTTTGATTTGTTCCTTGATCTTGTTGTTGACCCATTGTTTCATAACATGTTATTTAGCTTCCATGTCTTTTTGTGTGATTTTCAGTGTTCTTGTGATTTGAATTCTAGTTTTATAGCATTGTGGTCAGGGAAGATGCTTGGTGTGATTTCAATTTTAAATTTATTGAGAAATGATTTGTGTCCTAACATGTGGCCTATCCTAGAAAATGTTTCATGTGCACTTGAAATGTATGTATATTCTGCTGCTTTGGGGTAAAATGCTCTGAAGATATTAAATAAATCAATTTGATCTAGTGTGTTGTTTAAGGCTGCTGTCTTCTTGTTGATTTCTGTCTGGAAGATCTATCCATTGAAGTCAATGGGGTGTTAAACTCCCTGACTATGATTGTGTTTCTGTCAATCTCTCCCTTTAAGTCCATCAAAATTTGCTTTACATATTTACGTGCTTGTATGTTGGGTGTGTAAATGTTCACTAGGGTTTAATTTGTTTTTGGACTGTTCGATTTGTCATTATATTGTGATTTTCTTTGTCTCTTACTATAGCCTTGATTTTAAAATCTTTTTTTTTCAGATATAGGTACAGCTACCCCTGCTTTTTTTTCTTTTCCATTTGCATGAGATATGTTTTTCTTTCTCTTTACTTTTAGTCTGTGTGTATCTTTCAATCTGAGATGGGTCTCTTGGAGGCAACATATATATGGGTCCTGTTTTCTTACCCATTCAGCTACCCTATGTCTTTGGTTGGAGCATTTAAACCATTTACATTTAAGGTGACTATTGACTTCCACCAAGATGGAGGCGTAGGTGGAAACACTGTGCCTTCTCCCACAACCAAGTTTGAATACAACAAAGGTTTAGTAAACAAAGACATAGCCAAAGAATAGAAAATTGAACTATATGGAAGTCCAACAACGAACTGAGACCTGTAAGAGGAGGGGAGCCAGCAACGGAGCAGGGTCGGGCAGGAAAGATCCCCAGACCCAGGCGCACAGGTGGCTAGGGTAGCAGCTCGGACCCAGTGACAGTGTGGGGCAGGCTGACTGCGGTGGTCACACATTTGCGCGCAGATAAACCAGCAGAGCAGTGAGACAGACCTCGCAGGCCCCAGCTGGCGAACCCAGTGAGTACACAAGGCGACGGGCTGACTGTGGTCAAACATTCACACACAGTGGGATGGACGGTGCGGCAGAGGGAATCCCCATTGCTCCCCTTTGACCCTGCCTCCACATACAGGGTCACAACCCAGCAACTGAGTGGCCCCGCCCTGGTGAACACCTAGGGCTCCGCTCCTCAAACATAACAGGCACGAACAGTCCAAAATATGGCTCAAGAAGAACTCAAAGCCCCACAGCCAATAACTCTAAGCGACTAGGAAATAGCAAACCTCTCAGATGCACAATTCAAAACCTGGTGATCAGGATGCTCACAGAACTGGTTGATTATAGTCACAAATTAGAGGAACATATGAAGGCTAAACTAATTGAAATGAAGGGAGATGCACAGGAAAACAATAGTGATGGAAAGGAAACTGGGACTCAAATCAATGGAATGGACCAGGAGGAAGAAAGAAACATCCAACCAGAAAAGAATGAAGAAATAAGAATTCAAAAAAATGAGGAGAGGCTTAGGAACCTCCAGGACATCTTTAAACATTCCAACATCCAAATTATAGGGGTACCAGAATGGGAAAAGAAACAGCCACGAGTGGAAAACTTTTTTGAACAAATAATAAAGGAGAACTTCCCTAGTCTGGCAAAGGAAATAGACTTCCAGGAAATCCAGGAAGCTCAGAGAGTGCCAAAGAAGTTGGACCCAAGAAGGAACACACCAAGGCACATCATAATTACATTAGCCAAGATTAAAATGGAGGAGAGAATTCTAGAAGCAGCAAGAGATAAGGGGACAGTCACTTACAAAGGAGTTCCCATCAGACTGTCAGCTGATTTCTCAGAAGAGACCTTACAGGCAAGAAGGGGCTGGAAAGAAGTATTCCAAGTCATGAAATCCAAAGATCTACAGCCAAGATTGCTTTATCCAGCAAAACTTTCATTTAGAATGGACGGACAGATAAAGTGCTTCTCAGGTAAGGTCAAGTTCAAGGAGTTCATCATCACCAAGCCCTTATTATATGAAATGTTAAAGGGACTTATATAAGAAAAAGAAGATGAAAAATATGAACAGTGAAAGGACAGCAAACTTACAGTTACTAACAACCACACCTAAAACAAAAGCAAACCAAGAGGACAGCTAGATCAGGAGTGGAACCATAAATATGAAGAACACATGGAGGGTTAGCAACAGGAGAGTGGGAGGAGGAGAAGGGGGGAGAAGGTACAGAAAATAGCATAGACAGTAGGTAGAAAATAGATAGTGGGAGGGCAAGAATAGTAGGGGAAATATAGAATCTAAAGAACTTGAGACATGTGGTCATAAACTAAAGGGAGGAGTGATGGGGGAGGGGGTGTGCAGGGTGGAGGGGAATGAAGGGGGGAATAGAACTGTAATGGTATAATCAATAAAATATATTTGAAAAAAGATCAAATTAGATTCACTCTTTAGATAAGTTTATCTTAAGTTTCTCTTGTTTATCTTTAGATAAACTTAAAGGGAACAAATAAAATACAGTTAGCTAAAACCAAAAGCCTCTCAATAACTATATTATTTATAAGAATTTGTTTCTAGAAAGGTAGCATGCTGCCTCCCAGTGTTCCTGTGTGTGTGGAAACAGGGAAGGGTTTGTTTTCTCTATTAGTTTTTCAGGAAACTGTTTTCTCCACACCCTGTGGCTTAAACATTTAGGTTGTCACAGATACCTCTATTAGAAATATGTCCCAAAACACCAGGGGAATGGCCAAAAAAGAAAGCATGGCAGGGCTGGAAAATGGAAATCTCAGCTGAGTATGAGAGAAAAGCTAATTTGCAAGTCTTCCATTTCAAAGCATCAGAGAGGCCTGGAGGTCAAGTTACCCATCACATTTCCATAGGTGAAATATGGTTTGTTCCTTTAAGATATTATGTGGTGAATTACAGCAGAAGAGATGGAAGATGAAAAAATGGAAGTATAACAGTTAACACTTCTATTGTATTTATTGTTATTTAGCAGAAGAAAGCAATAGTAAAGCAAACATTTACAAAAAAAGCTTTTTAACTTCTGTGCTGGAAACATAGTTAAATTTCACTGAAGTTACTCAAACTGATTGGGAGTAGAAAACATTGCTCCCAAATGTTAGTTAAACATCCCCTTCCCTTTCCTTTTCAGCCACTATTTTTTCATGGGCTAAGCATTCTGCCTTTTATAAAATTCCCCCATCAGACGTTGTTAACATTGTTCCCAGTTCCATGTGGATCCAGAACGATGCTGCTGATACACCAACTCTAATCCAAGAGTCATTATTTCAATTCCTATTCTTCTAGATTATTCTGTTGCCTCTTCTTATTCCAGTTCCTTTGGCAGTTGCACCTGGGATTTAGGCATTTAAGTAAAAGGGAAAAAATTAATCCTGGAAGTTCAAGAGCTTTATAGCAGGAATGACGACGCTTACACACCTCAAAAGACACATAGCAGATTAGAAACTCTAGACAGAGAGCCACAAAGTTATGGCAAAACGACAACAATCACAGCTGCCATTCACTGGGCATTTGATAACAGGAACTTATTCTAGGGCTTGGAGCACCTGGTGAAGCATAGCATCGAAACAAGAGGGCGAGTGCTAGAGCCACCTGTGTCTAACTTGGGACTAGCACCTACTAGCTGTGTGGTGTTGAGCATCTATTTTCTCAGGTGTAAAATGACAATAGTAGTATCTAACTCGCAAGGCTATTTTAAGGATTAAATAATATAAATTAGTAATTAATGTTAACACTTATTTTTTTCCCTTTAAAATTTTTTAAATTACAGTTAGCATTAAATATTATTCTGCATTGGTTTCAGATGTAGAAAATAATCATTAGAAAATCATGTACTTTATAGAGTGGTTCCCCCCAATATTTCAAGTACCCACTTGGCCCCATACAGTTTTCACAATATTATTGACTATATTTCCTATGCTGTACTTTACATCCCCAGCTCTGTTCTCTAACTATCCATTTGTATTTCTTAATCCCTTCACTGTTTTCGCCCAGTCCCCCAATGTCCCTCCCCTCTATCAACCATCAGTTCGTTCTCTGTAACTGTGTGTTTCCATTTTGTTTGTTTTGTAATGCTTGTTTTTAGAACATTTTTCTCATTTTATCCTACAACAGCCTTGTAAAGAGTGTACCGGCTCAGACAGGGTAAGTAATTTGCTTACTAGTGTGTGCACTATGCACACATATGGACAGCATCCCACATATATACATTCATGGAGAATGGAACTGGCTGGGCAGGGCGGAACGATTCATTTCAGCAGAGGGTATTTAATTCCTCACACCTGGGTGAGTTCCTGCTCTGGATCAACACCCCAGTGGGTGTCCAGGATAGGGGTGAGGAAGACCTGAGGAGACTTACATTGTGTCCACATAAGGGCACTCTCAACCTGAAGCAGAATGTGGGAGATGCTGGGACAGGTACAGATAGAGGGCAGTGGAAACATTAAGGAAGGGTACTCAATCCCGATGTTCTGTGTGGTTTCTTTTGTTGTTGAGAGAAATCACATTTCTCTGGGTAGATTTCAACAGACAGAGATAAAATAAAAGGTAATTTGAGCAGAGGGTGGTATGGAGGCAGGAAAAAAAGGCCTGTCAGAGAAAATAATCAAGACTGTGGATTGCCCTGGATGCCCTGGAGTCGTGGTGGTCCAAGTACAGTCACCAAATAAGCAGCAGCACCAAGAAATTTGTCCAAAATGCAAATTCTCAGGCCCCGTCCAAGACCTATTGAATAGGGACCTCTAGAGGTGGACTCAGTCATCTGTGTTAGCCTTCCAAGTGGTTTTGATTAATAATAAAATTTAAAAATCACTCCCACAGATGTTAGGAAAACAATATACAGGGTGGGGCCAAAGTAGGTTTACAGTTGTTCACATGGAAACTAATACTGTAATTAATATATAGTAACACAAGAATAAACTCTGTTTTGAGTACTCAGAATTATAAACCTACTTTGGCCCTACCCTGTGTCAAAAATTCTAGGTATTGGTATCTTTTTCTCTTTAGGTATTTGAGAAAGGCATTTTGTGGTCTATACAATTCCTGGTGAGTATATGCTCTTTTGAGATGAATTTGAAAGGTTACATTGCTTTCTCCCATGGAGAGATTCCCTTTATAAGGAGTAGAACATTTCCAAAGAAATGGCACAGTTTAGGCTTTGGGGCTTGTAGATTCTCCTGGGTTCTTTTTGGAGGCAAGAAACAGGAGCAGGAAAATAGGAGTTAAAGACAGCTCTGGGGCTTTAGACCAGAATGTGTGAAAGAATGGAGATACAAGGGAAAATGGGAACCAGAAAAAATGACCAGGCCTACCAACAAAAAACTTGGTTTGGAGACAGATTGAATGAAGGGGCAAGAAAATCCTGAGTGATATAAATTGAAAAAGAGATCTGGGGATCGTCCCAGATTATGTGGTCATTGAAACAAAGGAGAAGAGGAGAAAATTGCAGAAAGAGAGGATCTAGAGAACCTAGTTGAAGAGAAAGAAGAAAGTCATATAAATGAGATACAGAAGAAATGGCCAGAGATGGAGACGAAGGCTTGAGAGTCTATAATCTTTCATGTTGTAATTGAAAGGATTGTTCGGGTGTCATAGACTCTTTTGGCTCAGGATAGCTCTCCATGTCACTATTGAACTGAAATCCTTCCAAAAGAGAATTTAGCACTGTCGTTAGACACTGGCTGGAAGCCCAAAGTGAAACCAAGTAAAGTTAAAACTGACCCTGTTTGGCACAGAAGCTGGCATGTACCATAAATGCAATTAGCTCAGTGAGAAGTGAAAATACGCATCTGAGATGGTGGGCAGTGAATGAACCACAGAATTTTTGAGTGAAAGGAAATCATACGTTTGCCTTGAGGGATAAGCCTGCATAAACCTAATGTCTTTGTTTTGGGCTGTTATCATATTCATTGAAAGTTACTCACTCATACTCATTATCTCATAAATTCAATTTGATAGTAAACACAAAGGCTTTTAAAACATAGCTAAAAAAACAAGAGCAACAAAATTTAAAAAATTCTATAGGAGCACTGATGGAAATGAGTGGAGCAGGCTAGGTGTTAGGGAGCAGGACATGGTGGGGCCTGAGACACCGGAGAAGCCGGTACACAGCTCCCTAACCTGTGCTGTGAAATGGCAAACCCAGTGGGGCCAGAAATGAGGTTTCAAGTGGTGCCGGATATCTGGGATTTTTAATGAGATATTTTTAATTATATATAATAATAGCCAAGCCAAATAAAACAGGCTTTCAGACCTGGCCTGTAGGCCACCAGTTTTCAATACCTGGCCTGCAGAATATATCTCTTTTAAACTGAACTAAATGGGCAGCTTCTTGGAGGATGTAACATGTGAGCTAAGCAAGTAACAGACTTTCCTTATTCTCTGTTGGCAGCTTCATTTCAGATATCTTGGGCCAGAGCATGTGGTAGAGAGAGAATAAACATTCAAATAAAAAAAATACCATCTTAAAATATAAACATACTACTTAATGACATATACTCTAGAAAATACAAAAATAATATTTCTAAGTCCATGAGATGAAAATACTCTTTCTTTTTTAAGTTTTTTAGGAATAACTTATTTGTAAGTACATTTTTTGGCATTTAATAGTGTAGTTAGGAACATCAGTAATAAATATTCCACAAGATTTCAAAACTGTATTTTAATTTTAACCTCATCTTTGAACATTCAGTGCAAAAGAGAGAACCCCCAAACTTTTAATTTCACCTCCAAATGAGCATCGTTGTGTCTCATTGACTAGCCCAAAATACCCCCTTTTAACTGGGATTTTTTGACATCATCACTGATGCCATTTATAGTACTTCACTGAGTCTAAGATGCACGTTTTATGACATTTCAACCACCCTGAAAACAGTCAGTGGTATTTATAATAGTTGGCTGCATGTGCAAATACAGACACATCAGAGCCTTTCTCCTTACTGTTTGTGCCTCCATTGAGGTCCCCCCTCTTGGACGGATTAACCATGCACAAGTGTGTTACTATTTAAAAACCTTTTAAAAAATGATAAAGCAAATGTAGCAAAATGTCGTGGGTATGTAAGGATTTTTGTACTATCTTTGAACTTCTGTAAGTCTAAAATGATTTCAAAATAAAGAGATTTAAGAAGTCTTTTAAAGATTACACTATGGTTCAGCATTAAAGCAGAAATTTCTTGTGTATGTGGGAAGGCACAAAAACAGAGCAGTGGGGAGCAAACTGACATTAGTGAAATGAATTTTTACCAGTGGAAAAATGCATTTTCATTTTCCTCATGGGACACTTTACGAGACCATGTAGATGACATTGTGTGACATTTTGTATCCAAGGTACATGCAGGCTAAGCCAGGCACAGAAAGCAGCCGAAATTGCCAATCCCTTAGAACACATAAAAGCCATTCTGATGCAGAGGCCAATATGCAAGACTGTCATTCAAAAATTAGTTGAGAGTGTACTTTGAAACATTCTTTTCTTTCTTAGTGGGCATTAAAAAACACAACTTAAAATGGATAACACTTTAGAATAGATCGAAAAGGTAAAATGTAATATTTAGTAGGATGGAACATTTTGCAATTATCACAGATTTATTTTAATGTCCTTTGCTTTAGGATCTGGACTTAAAACAAGTGTTCTCAATTGAGTAAAAGGCAGAGTGTTTTGACTGTGAATGTTGTAAAACCTACATTGTAAGTTCAGTGATGTGGAAACTGTACCTGTCTTATTCACTGCTGTACTCCTGACCCCTCTGAGGGCACCTGGCATGCAAATATTTGTTGCATATTGAGAGAGTAAATGGTTGGAGCTGAACAGACTTTAGGGAAGCAGATTTGCTCAGTAGAATATTCCTGTAGAAGGCAGGGAGTTGGATCAGATGATCATTTGAACTTCATTCTCTCCTCTACTCTGAAGCTACATGCCATCTTTAGCATAGATTTTAAAAAGAGTTCTCTTCATTCTTTTCAGACTAATGTTACTTTTTGGACTGTGTAGCCACCAAGGCAGCTTGGATATGCTTTACTGATGACTGGTTACAGAAGTGACAATTTCTCTCAAAATGACCCCCTTGCCCACTCCCTACTGAGGTCTGACTGCCAGAGAAGAGCAGGTGTGGCAAGGTCAGGCAAAGAACTCTCACCTGACCTCATGTGACCTCTAGTGTTCTCATCCTGGCTCCTGCTCTAGCAAAAGTCAGAATCTCTCTGAATAAAAGTCATTTTTGTGCATTATTAGCAGATGAGAATAAGGGACCTACATATGTATGTGTATACATACATGATTATATGTAACAGCTATCTTATTTTAGAATGTATAGGTCTTTGAAGCAGAAAAAGAAGCAGCTTACATGAAAATCTGTTTAAAATATTTTTTAAAAATTGTGATTCTCAGCCCTGGCTGGTGTAGCTTAGTGGATTGAGCACGGGCCTGCGAACCACACGATCGAGGTTCGATTCCCAGTCAGGGCACATGCCTGGGTTGCAGGCCAGTTCCCAGCAGGGGACTCACGAGAAGCAACCATACATTGATATTTCTCTCCTTTCCTTCCCCTCTAAAGATAAATAAATAAAATCTAAAAAAAAATTGTGATTCTCTATGATAAAATAATAGATTAACTATTTGATCAGTGCCATCTCTTGGTAAATTCCACATTAGATTTTTAAGTAATTGTTCATTAAAATGATGTCATAGCAATGATGAAAGAAATTCATTCCTGTATTTAAGCTACAAGGAATAGAACATTTTCATATATCAGCAGCAGTAATAGTGAATCATAGTAAATATTAAAACTGAAATATGAAACAGTAAAAGAACTTATCTAAGAAAAAGGAGATAAAAAACATATACAGTAAAATGACAGCAAACTCACAATTATTAACAATCACACCTAAAACAAAAACAAAAACAAACTAAGCAAACAATAGAACAGGAACAGAACCACAGAAATGGAGATCACATGGAGGGTTAGCAACATGGGAGTGGGAGTAGGAGAGCAGGGGAAATGGTATGGAGAATACATAGCATAGATGGTAGGTAGAAAATAGACGGGGAGGTAAGAATAGTATGGGAAATGTAGAAGCTAAAGAACTTATAAGTATGATACATGTACATGAACTAAAGTGGGGGAACGTGAGTGGGAGAGGCTGTGCAGGGTGGAGAGGAGTAAAGGGGGGAAATGGGACAACTGAATAGCTTAATCAATAAACTATATTCAAAAAGTTAAAAAAAGAAAAAGATCCAGTCAGAAATGAAGGCTATACTAATTGAAATAAAGAACAATTTACAAGGAAACAACAGTAGAGTGGATGAAGCCAAGAATCAAATAAAAAATTTGGAACATAAACTAAAACAATCAGAAAAAAAAAGAAAAAAAGAATCTAAAAAAATGAGGATAGTGTAAGCAGCCTCTGGGACAACTTCAAGCATTCCAACATTCACATCATAGTGCTGACAAAGCAAAGAGAAAAAAACAAGAAATTGGAAATCTGCCCTGGCTGGTGTAGATCAGTGGATTGAACGTGGACTGTGAACCAGAGGCTTGCCAATTCAATCTGCACTCAGGGCAAATGCCTGGGTTGCCGGCCAGGTCCCCAGTAGGGGGCATGTGAGAGGCAACCACACACTGGTGTTTCTCTCCCTCTTTCTTCTTCCCTTCCCCTCTCTCTAAAATAAATAAATAAAATCTTAAAAATAAAATAAAATAAAACTGAAATAATGGTAAAATATTTTAAACTCCATTAATTTGTGGTGACACCAACCTGAGGTTTACCATTTTGTCTGCCTGTCTAAACAGTGAAAAGTATAAATGCAGTGCCAGTCATCTCTCTTTATCTACTGAAAATGAATCAACTTGTAAAGTAGTTTGGAAGCACTCAGATATCTACAAATGACTGACCTCCTTAGACCTCATTCTTATGCCTACATCAGATTCCTCAAGACTTGATTGTCAGCTCTGTGTCTCCTGGGTAAGTGATTTAACTTCTTTAAGCCTAAGTTTCTTTCAATGAAATGAGAATACTAATACCTACCTTATGGGGTTGTTAAGATGATATATATGAGTTAATTAATATAGTGAATTTGGCCTATCATAAGTGTTTAGTAATTGTTAGATGTTAATATTGTTACAGAAGTTTGTAGGTGTATGTTCTTGGGGATAACCAGTAATTTAGATCTCTAATTTAGTCACAATTAGTGAGGCTGTCCTGGTGGTAAAACAAACAGGAGTAGAGTTGACATACATTTATTGTAGCGCTTGTTCACCGTTTCTCCTTCCTTCTACTTACAGGTTTAAGATAGGCGACGTTGCTGTGACGAATGTCGTTCAATAGCTGATCTCTGGGGGTGATTTCCACCAATGGAGGTGGCCGATTTTTGGGCACTGGTTTCAGTGTTTTGATCACATCTTTGAGGTTGGTTTTCTCAGGTGCTTCTCTGGCTTCTGGCATCCGAGATTTGCGCTGGGTTCTCTTTAGCGTCACTCCCCGAAAGGAGTCAGGGTCTGTCCTGCAAGGAGGGGACTGTGATGGCTTTTTTATTACTTCATTTCGTCGATTGAAAAGGACTGCTGGGGTGTTTGGAGGATGAGGAGGAGGTTGGAGGAACTCCTGCATCCTGGAATCTGGCATGGGTCCTCCTAGCATCTCCCACATCCCAGGTGGCAGCCCCAGACCATTCTCCAACATGGCTATTAACCTCCTTTGCTCTTTGAGTTGTTGCTGTTTTTGTTCTTCTTGTCTTTTTTGCCTTTGCCTATCCTGATTCCTGGTGAGCAAATTGGTCACCACCATTCTGGGACCTGGGAGCTCAAAATGGTAGCCCATCTTCAGGAGAGTGTTGTTTGCCTTCAAAAGCCTGGATATTTCCATTTCAGCATGGTGGCCCAGCATGTGCCTTTGGTTGTGAAACCGCAATTCGGTCAGTGTCTCATTAAACTGGAGACACCTCATTATGGCCACAATTCCTTTACCTGTGATGAAATTGGACTCTATGTTGAGTGTGGTAATGCTCCTGTTTTCACGCAGCATGTTAGCCAAGGCGAAGGCCACATTCTCATCTGCACCCACGTTTGCTAAACTGAAGGTTTTGATGTGTTTGTTTTTCTTCATTGCATTGACGAAGTCCAGTAACATTTCTTTGGGGATGTTTTCAATGTTGTTCAGGTTGAGTTCCTTCATGTCAGGATCATTTTGTCTAACTCGCCTCAAGCTTCCGTCTAGGTCAGTTTGGTTTCCTGAAGGTCTTGCACTTACCTTCAGAAAACTAGTGTCTAGAGCTAACTTTTTAGGATCTAATTTTGATATCTTTTTCTCAATTTTCTCTTGGGACTCTGGTCTGTCCTTTTGTCTTTCAAATGCTTGGTCAGCTGCCTGCTGGTGGCTCTCGCCATTTCTAATTGGCTCCTTTCCTTTGCCTATCTCTTCTCTTTTTGCTTTTTCACTACTCCCTTCACTTTCATCTTCTTCATCATCTTCATCTTCATCTTCCTCACTTTCATCTTCCTCCTCCTCATCTTCTTCATCCTCCTCATCATCTTCATCTTCATTATTATTGTCATTATCTGTTTCTTGGACATTGTTGCTTCCCTTGGATTCTCTTTTATTTGCAATGATTTCATTATTGAGCTTTTCTTTTAAATACTGGGACACCTTTTTACCACCTCTGTCTATTTCTTCATGCTGCTCTTCAGTGGTTTCCTAAAAGAAACAGTGAAGAAATATAGAATAGAGCCATGTAGACTGGAGATAATAAAAAGATCTATTATTCAGAAAAATGTAAGCAAATAAACTGTGTGTATAGTATTCTGTTATGTATATATGTATGTACATATACACATAAACATACATACAACATATAAAATTTTATAAATGTATAAGCAAAAGTCTGTTGTATTGTTCATCAAATTAGTAGTTAGCTCTTAGGAAGAGAGGTAATGATTAAGATAACTGAGGAGGAGAAGAAGCATTTAGGGGAATAGTCACTTGTTACAGTATATAATTCTAGAGCGATTGAGCTTTTTAAACAAAGTTTAAAACACATAGTAGTTTTGTAAGCAAATACAACCAAAATAAATATAATTTTTTGGAAACACACATACATAAGTGCCCATTTTGGGGCTATGTTTACCTCATCCTATACATTAAAATGAAATATAGTACCTTTTGTGTTTGGACTCAGTATTGTTTTTTAAAATGCTGTATGATTCCAGAAGCAGCTAATAATGATTTGTTTTGAAAACCTAATGGAGTTTTCTACCAATACAATGAAATCTGTTTTGTTTAGTCAGTCAGCTGAATAGTCAGTCACCTTTGTACTCATTAGCTGAGTTACACAATAATTTCCTTATTGCCAGAACCAAAATTTACATTCTTCATCTGCTAGCTAATCTAGTACACTGTATGTATCAAGTTTCCCTAAGAACATAAAATACTGTGGGGAAAATGAGAGCAGTTTGATATTTTGGAATATACCAATAGCTTTGATTTTGATTTTGTCTGCTTGGCTCTGTAAAAACTGCCCTGGCTACTACAAGGACAGGTTCACTAGTTCAGTTCCTTTTTGAAGGATGGTATGTAGGAGGCAAAGCCAGCTACAGAGGGGGATAGGATTACGCAGAGATTTAGAAACAATTGCTCAGTCTGGGAAGAAAAGTGGCAGTCTTTATCAATAATGTTTGTTAGATTGTTGCCCATCAATTTGTGCACTTTCCTATACAATATGTTTACTTCAGAGGCGTCATTTTGAAAGGTAGTTAGCAGTTGGAGTCACAGGTTCATCCGAACAAGAACTTGATCTTACTGCACATAACGAATTAATAAATTGGGATTGACAGTTGACAATACCTAAGCAATTGTCATCTTCCCCAGTAGGGGGAGCCAGCCATCAAGCTGTTTAAATTCTACCAAGAGAAGAAAAAGTGTGAAAAGTACCCAATCAATTTTCTTTTTCTGAAGTTGTTTATACAGGATTGGCTTTTACACCAATTGTAAAATGTGTAAAAGTTGTACCTCAAACTCCAACCTCATCAAGCCAGCAATTTATTGTCTTGATTTCACTACATGTTTATACTCTCCTGCCCTTGAAACCAGTTTACAACTTTTCTAATTGCAGCCTGTGTGACAGTAATGTGACAAGATCTATCTATATCAGCAGGCACAACTAAGAGAGACTTTACCTGGGATCTCTGTCTTTTTTCCTAGTATTATCATATTAGAAAACATGCTAATATACAATAAATTAATAGATTTAACCTCAATTCTACTTTTCAGGTAAGAACATTTAAGAAAGAACTATCTTTAAAACAGGTTGATAGTTATTCATTTCTAAATTAATCACTGATATCCAGTGCACTATGGGAATGTTGGATATTTTCAGTTATTTGAATTGATTAATTGTACGGTATGTGGATGGACTCTAGAGGGACCATGATATCTTGAAATTGTATATGAAATATAGCATATGTGTGTATGTGCCAGAAACAAAGGGTACAGAACTTTCATTAGCTTCTTAAAGGGGTCTGTGAGCCAACAAAAATTAAGGACAACTCCTTCTGTGTTATGAGTTAATTCATAAAATTTCATGACTACAGACTACAGACTTTTCTACACGGCAAACCAAACAACAACT
Source organism: Sturnira hondurensis (assembly GCF_014824575.4). Taxonomy (NCBI): domain Eukaryota; kingdom Metazoa; phylum Chordata; class Mammalia; order Chiroptera; family Phyllostomidae; genus Sturnira; species Sturnira hondurensis. The sequence goes on from NW_028075471.1 coordinate 15,659,808, forward strand.
TTTTAAAAAACAAAGGCATTTACACAAAATGATCAACTTTTCCCTCACAGCTATATCATATAGGTGTTTCAGAAATTTCCAATATTAAACATTATAATTTCATCTTTAAGTGGCAACAGAACAATTCAAAACATGAAATCTTGAAAAATGGCAGTTGCCACATGGACACCTGCCAGCCCAGGCACCCTTTCTCTGTTGTACACAAATCCCTGGTTACCTGGGATGGCACAAAGGTGACAGGAACCCGCTCGTCTTCCAGCATGCGTCTAGATGCCTTTTGCCAATACATATAATCAACAAGAGACTTATGGTCAAAGTTTCCTGTTGGTGGCTTGTCAGTTTGGTCTTTCTGAATCATTCCCACGGGAAGCCTGGGGTCAGGAGCCATGACTTCCATTTCCGACTGCAGTTCTAACAGCTCTTCCGGGGACAAATTGGCCAAGATTTTATCTTCATCAATCTCTTCATCAAATTGTTCTTCCTGATCTGAATTCCTGCTGTGCATGGACATGATTTTTTTTCTGTATTTTTTCTATTTTACTAGAAAAAGAGAAATAATTAAAGATGATTTTGAAAAACCTCTCAAAAAGTTTCCCCAGTTAACAAGTATCCCAGGTCAACATCCCTTTGAAAGATTTTCCCCCCAAGAACCCCAGTGGTGCTTGCTGAGCAGCAAGGAGTGACTGAGGCTGAGCTTATTCTGTGTCTATATTAAGCAGGGCTTGGCTGGAGATGGTCAGTTTATGGAGCTACTGTGCTTCTCTCTTTTCAGTGACTTGAGTCAGCTGTGCAAATCCATCTGACATTTCGGTGCAGCTGCTAAGGTTTGCCAGTGAGAAACAGGTCTACAGAATTGCTGCAAGAATAAAGAGTTCCTTTCTTTTATACTCTCACACTGTCATACATGAGTTCACACCCCCCATACACACACCCCACTACACAGGAAGACCATTTGTTTTTTATTTAAATGATTAAAGCAACTTACAATATTTCAGAAGGAAAATCCAACCAGTGGCTTGGGTTCTACCGATGTGAAAAGTTCATGTGAAGGAATATGTCTCTTCACTACAATGTGGCTCTGGCAGCAAATAACCAGCACACAACAGAGCAGAGGTCTGGCTGGTACCCATCTGCTGTGTAAGCTGAGCCTTTGCAAGTCGTCCTTATTTGCATCTAGATCCTGTGATCTAACAGACGGGGACAACCAGCACTTGAATTTCCACTGAGTGGGCAGTTTAATATTTTAAATAATTTGTTTTTCTTAAGTATTCATTAAGCCAGGATAAATGTGAAAGGTTCTAAATTGCAGTATAAAACACATACACACACACACACAGACACACAAGCCAAAAACCAATCAAACATTAAAGTGCCAAAAGAGAACATGAGAAGATATTTTCATAGCTTTGGAATATGGCAATAATTTTCAAATGGCAATATTTATCCAAATGACATATGTAAATTTCTTTTGAACTAGCCACTCTACTTGAAGAACTTTTTTATATGAGTCTTTTTAGGGTTAAAGAAAGGTTTTAGAAATTTTTATCCCCATTTTTATACTGCGGATATATTCCCCACATGGGCGAAATGATAGATATACAAGATTATTTAACGTAGCAAAGTGAAAAACAGTGTGCATTGTATGCTATTATTTATGTGATAAAAGGTAAAAAGAATATGTGTATATAAATAGATCGTATCAACATAATGCATCCTTTGAAAGATACACAAGAAATCAATAACTTTGGATAATTTTGAGGGAAAGGGTTGTTTGAGAAGCCCGGGAAAAAGACTTTGTTACTGTATACATGTTTGTAATTGTCAAAAGTTGAATGTTGTAAATATGTTATTTATTAAAAATACATATTTCTTGTACAAAGTTATGATAACAGAGAAAAGCACAAAGAAAATAAAGAAATTCCCTTTATCTCACTACTAAGATCTTATTACTATTAACATTTTGGTTTATCATTGCAGTCCTTTCTGCTAGGCATATGAACTTAATATCTTGTAATTTTTTCCTTTTCTTAGAAAATCAGTTTTTTTCTAGGCTATTGTGTATTTTACATATATTTTACTGCTACAATATTATTGTAAGTCATCATGTATATGTATACATATATATAATTATTTGCAAAGTATATACACTTTACTATTGCAATATCATACATAATTTATACATATTTATAGTATATATTTGATGTATAATCAAATAATATATTCTTAAGTATTATAGTAGTAATAAATATTTAGAAATAAATTTATAATTTTGGCATATGTTTTATACAAATACACATATATAACAAAACGTGAAAAAATTAAATGAGTAAAGTTTTAAATTGATGTTCTAGTATTTTCTTCTTACCCCAGTGGTTTATGTTGAACTCCCCAAGGCTGAGAGGCTTTTTGTTTGTATAGCTAAATGATTCCCCAGGAAGTTATTACCAATTTACCTGAATAATCATTTATAAAGTAAAGACCAGGAGTACACAGGGGCAACTTCCAGTCTTTAACAGCCCTCAGATCTTCCAAGTAAAAACTTGGCCTCAGTTGGCAGGGAGGTTTGTAAACCAGTTTTCTAACCACTGATTCTCAGGCTGCTATTTTATAGATGTAGTTTGCAGGCCAGTAGTCAGAAAAGACTCGGCCAAAAAGAGTTTTGTGTTCAAGGAGGACTGGGAAACATTATATTCCATGTTTGTCTTTTAGAGACTTATAGAGTTTATGATCTTTTAGGTACTCTGAGAAATCCTACAGGAGAGAAACCCATTTGTTTAGCCCAATATTCTCCAACCTTATTTAGCTAATTCACATTTTTTTCTTTTAAAAATCCCTTAATAATATCCTGTGCAATTAACTTTACATAATTCATACTTTGGGAAATATTGATCTAAATATAAAAAAGGAAGACTGGAATCAGTCTATAGGATTCAAGTCCTAGCTTCACTCCTGACTAGTATTGGGCAACTTATTCCCGTTCTCCCCATCATATGAAAGGGATCTGAGAATAAGATTTACTATATGTAACTATTGAGAGAACTGCATGAGTTTCTATAGAGATATACATGTAAATTAAATGGGATGCTGCATGATACAGAGTAAGCCCTCGATAAATGTTAAATATTATTATTGTACTTCATGGATAACCACAGAACATCTGAAGAAAAACAAAATCAATTATAAAATGTAATGCATTTTATAAACCACTTCCACAATAGAAATCATTATATTAAAGACAATAAACAAAAGGGCATTTAAAAAATCTTGTCTCTTTTACAGAAAACAACTCTGAGACTTTCAGATGGAACTATTTATAAAGAAAATAGAAAATCACCATTTGCTCATAAATATGAAACTCTTATAATGCAGAAAATAATCTGCATTATTGCTAGTGAGCTTTCAGATTCAAATTCTATTCGGAGAAATTCTACTTCTTTTAATGTGACCAAACGTTTTGGATGATGAAGCATATTTGGGAACACCTGTAAGAGGCACTCCTTCAGCAAATGTCCATCCTCTAAATCATTGTACAGAGTGGGCACATCTCTCCCAGCTGCCCCACTGTGCATTTGATCCACATTCTGACAAGGAGGGTTTGTGTATAATTAGCCTCATTTGACACACAGATGATTTAGTGGTGCTTTCTTTTAACGATTTTCTGTGGCTGTCACCTCAGCAGCTTCTTATATCAGAGGGGTGCTATGATACCACAATCATATATTTTTATCAATGATATCTATATTGGTATAGATACAACATCTCTATCAACATAAAACCAATATTGTTAGAGACATACAGTATTTATATCAATATGAAACAGATCCTGTTTTCTTCTATAAACATTTCCAAGTTTTTAAAATATTTTGCTAGTATGTATAATTTTATAATCAGAAAAACCTGAGACCATGTTCTTAGTGTGTATTCACATATAGGTAATATCCTTGTGGGTATTGTTATTTGGAGACTAGCATGTCCCTCTGTTTTACTACCTTTAAGTAAAGATGTAAGAATTAAGACAATATATGTTTTAAGGAGAAGAAAACAAGTAAATGTGTCAGGGCAAATTATGTGGGAAAAATCATAACCAGTGAAATCAGTATTTTGAATATGTGTTTACCACAGATTAATTTATAGATTTTGATAGACTTTAAATATTTAGGGCATTCAGAGTAATTAAGTGTAACTTCCATCTGAGAAGTAATTATATGTTGTATACCTGAAATTAATAGAACACTGTATATTAACTGTAATTGAAAAAAATTATTTTTATTTTTTATTTTAATTGTTGTTCAAGTACAGTTTTCTGTCTTTTACTCCCATCCCAGCCCACCCACCCAGCCCTCCCCTCCCTCACATTTCCACCCCTCATAGTTTTTGTCCATGTGTCTTTTATACTTGTTCCTGTAAACCCATTTCCCCTGAAATTCCCTCCCCTCTCCCCTCTGGACACTGTCAGCATGTTCTCTATTTCAGTGTCTTTGGTTATATTTTGCTTGTTTGATTATTTTGTTGTTTAGGTTCCTCATGTGGTATTTGTCTTTCACCACCTGGCTTATTTCTCTTAGCATAGTGCTTTCCAGTTTCATCCATGTTGTTGCAAAGGGTAGGAGTTCCTTCTTTCTTTCTGCTGCATGGAATTCCATTGTGTAAATGTACCATAGTTTTGGGATCCACTCATTTACTTATGGGCGGGCATCTAGGTTGCTTCCAGCACTTGGCTATTGTAAATTGTGCTGCTATGAACATTGGGGTGCATAGGTTTTTTTGGATTGGTGTTGAAGAAATTATACACCATTAAATAGAAAAACATAAAAAGTAAATAAAAATCGTGGAAATAAATAATATAGTATGGAAATAAACTATGTATGAATGGGATGAACTCTAGCTGGATAAAGAGTACACTTTTACACTGGAACATAGCATGGAGGTGTTCAGAATGTGGTGGGGAGCCAAAATGCTGAAGGAGCAATTGAGGTACAGAGAATGATTGTAAGGCTCTCACATTTGTTGAATATAAACTCCAGAATAAGAGCGTGGAGAGAATGGTGAAGGAGCAATATTTGAAGAGAAATTATTATTAATTTTCCAGAATTGAAGAAAGATGTAGGGCCTCAGAATGAAAGTATTTTCTGAATAGTGAGCAAAGTAAGTTTAACAACATTTAAAACCATTTGTAATTTGAAAACATGTGGAACTGGCCATACTTAGGCAATTTCTAGTAAAACTGTAGGACTTCAAGAAACTATCAGAGAGAGAGAAAAGACATTATTGAGAAAATAAGAAGAAATCAGAGTGACAGAAGACATCTTATCCATAGTAGTAGATACAACAAGTGAACAAAGTAATATAAAAACATTCATGGGCAAGAGAAGCACCAAATTCAGGATAGTGACTCTCTCTGGGCAGAAAAAGAGGGGAGCGAAAGGAAAAGCTAACCTAGGACCTCAAATGTAACTATGATATTTGATTCCTTCAAAAGTTATTTAAAGCACTGTTTGGTGGGAATGTAAAATGGTATCACTATGTACCACTTTTTTTCCATAGTGGTACAAACAACTATGGAAAAAAGGCTGTCAGTTTCTTAAAATACTAAAAATTAAACTACCATATAGTCCAGCAATCCCACTTCTGGGTTTATGTCCAAACTTATTGAAAGTAGAATTTCAAAGAGATATTTGTATATCCATGTTCATGGCAGCATTATTCACAATAGCCAAGAGGTGGAAGCAACTCAAATATTCATCATCAAATAAGTAGTTAAGCACAGCATGGTATATACACTCAATAGAATATTATTCAGCCTTTTAATAAAAGGAAATCCTGTCATGTGCTACAACATGAATAAAACTTGAGGATATTATGAGAAGTGGAATAAACACATCACAAAAGACACTATAGGTTTCCTCTACAGTAGTCAGATTCAGACTCAGAAGGTAGGATGGTGATTTCCAGGGGGTGATGGGAGGGAGAAGCGGGAAGTTGTTTGGTGGGTACAGAGTTCTAGTTTTTGCAGGATGAAAAAGTTCTGGAGAGCCATTGGTTGACAATGTGAATATACTTAATATTACTGAATTGTACACTTTAAAATGGTTAAGATGATCAATTTTATGTTATATGCTTTTTACCACAGTTATAAAAATACTTGAAAAATGTTGAACAGAAAATATTAGAAGCAAACAATTAGAGGATAAAGATGTTCCCACTAGTATTTGTTATATGAGATTCTATTATTTTTGAATTATCTCACAAAATAAAAAGCTACTTTTTTATTTTATTTTTTGTCTTTTTCTTTTTTAAAAATATTTCATTTATTTATCTTTAGAGGGGAAGGGAAGGAGAGAAGGAGAGAAATATCAACGTATGGTTGCCTCTCATGAGTCCCCTGCTGGGAACTGACCTGCAACCCAGGCATGTGTCCTGACTGGGAATTGAACTTCGGTCGTGTGGTTCACAGGACTGCGCTCAAACCACTGAGCTACACCAGCCAGGGATCAAAAAGCTACTTTTTAAAAAGCTGATGATTAAGTCCCTCCACAGGAGAATGGGTAAAAGAACTGTGGCTTAGCCAATCAAGGGAGGCTACTCAATAATAAAAATGAACTACTGGTAGACACAACAACATGATTGCATTTCAAGAACATTAGGTTCATTGAAAGAAGCCAGACACAAAAGGATAGTGCAGTAAGGTTCTATTTAAATGAAGGTGAAGAACAAGTAAAGAAAAGCCATGGTGATAGAAATCATAAGAGCACTTGCTTCTAGAGGGTGGGGATTGACTGGAAAGTTGGAACTGGGAAACTTTCTGGGGTGACCACTGTATCTTGATTGGGGTATTGGTTACATAGGTGAATACATTTGTTACAAGTCATCTATTTGTACACCAAAGATCTAGGCAATTCCCACAATGCACATTTCACCTCAATATGTAAGTAAAGTTTTAAACAAAAAGTGTAGCTAGAAAAGAATATAGAGCTGTTCCGAGTGCAAAAAACACTGAATATTGGAGGCAACCACGCCTAACAATAAAGGCAAAGGGCACTTCAGTTGATTGAAATGCAAGGAGAAATTTAGATATCACAGTGCTGTTACTCAAGAAGCATTAGGATACTGGAGAAAAGGCCAGAGCTTCAAGAAACTTTAGAAGCATAACCCGAAACCATGTTCAGTGTCTCAAGAATTTTATCAAATCTTACTAAGGTAAAAGCAAGCCTCCTCTTTGGTGCCTTTCCAAAGAAAAGGCTGAAAAATATGGGCATTGAAAGTAATGTTTATTATAGAAAAATAGAAACTATAGATAACAGAAATAAAAATTGAAATAATTAGATAACCACTCTTAACATGTGGTGTTTGTTTAATGAGAAAATTACATAACTTTTTCTTTTAAGATTGTTCCTATCTTTTCTACTACCTAAGTGAAATTCTCACTTTGCAGAAACCTATGGCTGCCTTTCCTGGGGAGGATCCAACAGTTTTATCATGTAATTAATTATATGTGACCCTGGACTCATGGTGTTATCTTAAAAAAATTCTTTCCTCAGTTTTCCTTTTTCTAAAGATGAGAGCAATTAATTTTGTCTTTCAAATGTTAGCATTTATGACTTGGAATATGTTCTGAAATTTCAAGGTAGTATTATTTTTCTAGGAATGATTTCTTCCTACTAATACAAGGCCATCACCTACACCTGTGTAGGAAACATGACTACAAATGGCTAAAAAACATGGGATCTGTATATGCATGTATGTATGTATTTACTTGGGTACAGTTAACTGTATTGATAGTATATGACAAGGTAGGGATCCCTAAGCCCCTCCCCTTCTTCAGGGGGTTTGGGATGGAAACAGTGGAGATCAGAAGATGCCCTGTGTTAGGGACTGATTTGTGGCAAAGACTCCCCCAGCAGCTGTAGGCCTCTCTTCCTCTTGCTGGGGCCTCTTATTCTTTGGAGGGCAAGTGGACCATCAGGTCCACTACCCTGTTGCTGTAGCCAAATTGTAATACCAGACAATGAACTTGACAAAGTGGTCATTGAAGGCATTGTCTGCCCCAGCATTGAAGGTGGAGAACTGGGTGCCACTGTGAAAGTCACAGGAGACAGACTGGTTCTCAATATAGCCAAGGATGCCCTTGAGGGGGCTCTGATGCCTGCTTCACTACCTTCCTGATATTATTGTATTTGGCACCTTCCTCTAGGCAGCAGGCCAGATCCACAACTGACACATTGGAAGCTGGGACATAGGAGGCCATGCCAGTGAGCTTCCCATTCAGCTCAGGGATGAACTTGCTTACATCCTTGACAGTGCCAAGTAGGAGCAGGGATGATGTTCTGAGAAGCATCTCAACCATCTCACCACAGTTTCCCAGAGGGGCCACCCACAGTTTTCCAGGCAACAGTGATGGGAAGGACTGTAGTCATGAGTTACCTCCACAATGCCAGAGTTGTCATGGATGACGTTGGCCAGGGGGGCCAAGAAGTTGGTGGTGCAAGAGGCATTGCTGACAATCTTGAGGGAGTTGTCATACTTGTCATGGTTCACACCCATCAGAAACAAGGGGGCATCCACAGAAGGGGCAGAGATGATGACCCTCTTGGCTCCATCCTTCATGTGAGCCCCGGCCTTCCCCAAGCTAGTGAAGACACCAGTGGATTCCACAACATATTCAGCACCAGCATTACATCCATTTAGTGTTTGTAGGATCTTGCTCCTGGAAGATGGAGATGGGTTTTTCATTGATGACAAGCTTCCTATTTTCAGCCTTGACTCTGCCTTTGAACTTGCCATGAGTAGAGTCATACTGGAACATGTAGACCATGTAGTTGAAATTACTGAATGGGTCATTGATGGCAACAATACCAACTTTGCCATAGTTAAAAGCAGCCCTGGTAACCAGGTACTCAATAGGCCAAATCCATTCACTTTGACCTTCACCATTGTGTCTCAGGGTTGCAGCTGGCACTGTACAGGAAAATGTGGCTGTCTGTTGAACATGAGAAGCAGAGAGCCTGAAACATGGTTTCTAAAAGTGAATACACTAGAGTTTGTAAATTCAATGAGATTGTTCCCATCTGTAGTGATTTTGGTAGGATGTGTACTTATCCAAATGGTTCTGCCACTCACCAAAGCATCTTAGCAATATCTCTAAGCAATATCTGAAAGCTGTGTTAACCCATGATGGATTCTTTTTTTTTAAGTTTATTATTATTATTATTTTTATTGTTGTTCACCTACAGTTGTCCCTACTCCCCCCCCCCAACTCTTCCTTATCACACCCACCTTCACCTCAACACTCAATCCTAACCCCACTGTTGGCTTTGTCCATAGATCCTTTATACAGGCTCCTTGATGACCTTTTCCTTTCTTTCTCTCGTTATCACCCTTCCCCTTCCCATCTGGTTGTTGTCAGTTTTTTTTATTCCAATGTCTCTGGTTATACTGTATTTGCTTGTTTGTTTTGTTGATTAGGTTTCACTTATAGGTGAGATCATATGGTATTTGTCTTTCACTGCCTGGCTTATTTCACTTAACATAATGCTCTCCAGTTCTACCCATGCTGTCGCAAAGGGTATGAGCTCCTTCTTCCTTTCCGTTGTGCAGTATTCCATTGTGTAAATGTGCCACAGATTTTAGATCCACTCATTTACTGATGGGCACTTAGGTTGCTTCTAGTATTTGACTATTATAAATTGTGATGCTATGAACATTGGTGTGCATAGGTTCTTTTGAATTGGTGTTTCAAGATTCTTAGTGTACAGTCCCAGCAATAGAATTGGTGGGTCAAAAGGCAGTTCCATTGTTAGTTTTTTGGGAAATTTCATACTGTTTTCCACAGTAGCTGCACCAGTCTGCATTTCTACCAACAGTGCACTAGGGTTTTCTTTTGTCAACAACCTCACCAGCACTTGTTTGTTGATGTGGTTTTCATGGCCATTCTGACCAGTGTGAAGTGGTATCTCAGTGTGGTTTTAATTTGCATTTCTTTGATGGCTAGTGATAGCGAGCATCTTTTCAAATGTCTCTGGGCACTCTGTATGTCCTCCTTGGACATGTGTCTCTTCAGGTCCTTTGCCCATTTTTTTAAATATATTTTATTGATTATACCATTACAGTTGTTCTATTCCCCCCCTTCATTCCCCTCCACCTGCACCCTCCCTCCCCCACCATTCTCCCCCACTTAGTTTATAACCACGTGTCTCAAGTTCTCTGGATTCTATATTTCCCCCACTATTCTCGCCCTCCCCCTATCTATTTTCTACCTACCCTCTATGCTATTTTCTGTGCCTTCTTCCCCCTTCTCCCCCTCCCACCCCCCTATTTCTAACCCTCCATGTGTTCTTCATTTCTATGGTTCCACTCCTGATCTAGCTGTCCTCTTGGTTTGCTTTTGTTTTAGGTGTGGTTGTTAATAACTGTGTGTTTGCTGTCCTTTCACTGTTAATATTTTTCATCTTCTTTTTCTTATATAAGTCCCTTTAGCATTTCATATAATAAGGGCTTGGTGATGATGAACTCCTTGAACTTGACCTTATCTGAGAAGCACTTTATCTGTCCTTCCATTCTAAATGAAAGTTTTGCTGGATAAAGCAATCTTGGCTGTAGGTCTTTGGATTTCATGACTTGGAATACTTCTTTCCAGCCCCTTCTTGCCTGTAAGGTCTCTTTTGAGAAATCCGCTGACAGTCTGATGGGTACTCCTTTGTAGGTGACTGTCCCCTTATCCCTTGATGCTTCTAGGATTCTCTCCTTCATTTTGGTCTTGGCTAATGTAATTATGATGTGCCTTGGTGTGTTCCTTCTTGGGTCCAACTTCTTTGGCACTCTCTGAGCTTCCTGGATTTCCTGGAAGTCTATTTCCTTTGCCAGACTGGGGAAGTTCTCCTTTATTATTTGTTCAAATACGTTTTCCACTCGTGGCTGTTTCTTTCCCCCTTCTGGTACCCCTATAATTCGGATGTTGGAACGTTTAAAGATGTCCTGGAGGTTCCTAAGCCTCTCCTCATTTTTTTGAATTCTCATTTCTTCATTCCTTTCTGGTGGGATGTTTTGTTCTTCCTTCTGGTCCATTCCATTGATTTGAGTCCCCGTTTCCTTTCCATCACTATTGGTTTCCTGTGCATCTCCCTTCATTTCAATTAGTTTAGCCTTCATATGTTCCTCTAATTTGTGACTTTGTTCCTCTAATTTGTGACTATAATCTACCAATTCTGTGAGCATCCTGATAAATAGTGTCCTGAATTGTGCTTCTGAGAGGCTGGCAATTCCTTGGTCGCTTAGAGTTATTGGCTCTGGGACTTTGAGTTCTTCTCGCGCCATCTTTTGGGTTGTTTGTGCCTGTTCCATAGCAGGATCAGAGCCCTAAAGTGTTCACTAGAACAGGGCAACTAAGTCGCTGGGTTGTGATGTTGTATGTGGGGGCGGGGTCAAAGAGGGACAATGGCTCTCACTGGTATTGCAGGGCAACTGAGTCGCTGGGTTGTGACGCTGTATGTGGGGGCGGGGTCAAAGAGGGACTATGGCGTCCTGTCCGCCGCCTTCCGCCACGGCCCTCACCGGTGCCGCAGTTGCTGCCGTCACCGGGCCCACGCGTTTCGTCCCACTGCACGCGAGTGTGCCACCGCCGTCAGGCCTCGCCCCCTGGGGCCTGCGTGGTCTGTCTCACTGTGCGCGAATATGCGCCCGCGGTCTGCTCCGCACCCCAACTGGTTCCCGTCTGCCTGCGCGCCTGGGTCGGGGGCCCTGTCCTGCCCGACCCTGCTCGCTGCTGGCTCCGCCCCTCTTACCGTCCTGTTGAAGGGTTAGATGTAGTCGGACTTCCGTATAATTCAATTTTCTGTCCTTTGGTTGTGTCTGTTTCTCCAAATCTTTGTTGTATTCAAACTTGGTTGTGGGAGAAGGCACAGTGTTTCCACCTATGCCTCCATCTTGGCGGAAGTCTGCCCATTTTTTAATTACATTGTTTGTCTTCCTAAAGTGGAGTCATGTGAGTTCTTTATGTATTTTGGAAATCAAACCCTTGTCTGAGGTATCATTTGCAAGTATATTTTCCCACATTTCATGTTGCTGATATTTTCTTTAGCCATGTACAAGCTTTTTAATTTGATGAAGTCCTATTTCTTTATTTTTTCCTTTGTGTCCCTTGCTTTAGGGGACATACCAGTGAAAATATTACTGCATGGAATAGCTGAGATTTTCCTCCCTACATTATACTCTAGGACTTTAATGGTGTCATGACTTATACTTAAGTCTTTTATCCATCTTGAGTATATTTTTGTATGTGGTGTAAGTTGGTGATCAAGTTCCATTTTTTGTATGTAGCTGTGCAGATGTCCCAACACCACTTGTTGAAGAGGCTATTTTTACTCCATTTTATGCTTCTGCCTGCTTTGTCAAATATTAATTGGCCATAGACACTTGGGTTTATTTCTGGGCTTTCTATTCTGTTCAATTGATCTATGTGTCTGTTTTTACACCAGTACCAGACTGTTTTGATTACTCTTGCCCTGTAACATACTTTGACATCAGGTATTGTGATCCCTCCTACTTTGTTCTTCCTTCTCAAAATTGCTGGAAATATTTGGGGTTGTTTGTGGTTATATATAAAGTTTTGAAATGTTTGTTCTATATCTGAAATATGTCATTGGTACTTCAATAAGAATTGTATTAAATCTATACATTGCTTTGGGTAGTATTGCCATGTTGATGACCATTCTTTCAATCCATAAACATCATGGTACATAGTTATATTTATTTGTGTCTTCCTTAATTTCTTTGTTCAGTGTTGTGTAGTTTTCTGACTATAGGTCTTTTACCTCCTTGGTTATGTTTATTCCTAAGTATTTTATTTTTCTTGTTGCTATAGCAAATGGAATTGTTTTTCCTGATTTCTGTTACTGATATTTCATTGTTGGTGTGCAAAAATGCCTTCAATTTCTGAATATTGACTTTGTATCTTGCTGCTTTGCCAAATGCATTTATTAGGTGGAGTAGTTTTTTGGTAGAGTCTATAGGATTTTCTATGTACACTATTATGTCATCTGCAAAAAGTGACAGTTTTGCTTCCTTCTTTCCAATTTGGATGCCTTTTATTTCTTTTTCTTGTATGATCACTGTGGCTAGGACTTCCAATACAAGATTGAATAGAAGTGGGGAAAGAGGACATCCTTGTCTTGTTCCTGACCTTAGTGGGAAAGCTTTTAGTTTTTGCCCCTGAGTGTGATGTTGGCTATGGGTCTCTCATATATAGCCTTTATTATGTTGAGGACTGCTCCCTCTATTCCCACTCTGCTGAGTTTTTTGTCATAAATGGGTGCTGTACCTTACCAAATGCTTTTTCTGCATCTATTGATATGATCATGTGTATCTGTCTCATTTACTTTGTTATCCCAGTGGATAGAAGAGGTAAATAGGGTTTTGAAATTAAAGTGTTGAATGAATGGTTATACATTTTGATGTATCAAGGATCAATTGATTACTGAAATAATTTATAGTTTCCCAGGATGACTGTTCCCCATCCTGCTTCCTACCTCCCCTCTCCCATTTAGGTGTGGTTGGAGGTTAATGATTGAAGGTGAGAATGACAGGAAGCAGATCAGGGGAGACAGGCAGGGGTTAGATAATGTAAGGGGTTCATACTTTATGCTAAATTTAAATGCAATTGGAAACCATTGCAAAATAATTAAAAGGGAATAAAATGATTTATGTATTAAAAAGTTCCCTCTGACTGCATGAAGGGAATAGATTTCATGGAGGCAGAAGTAGAAATAGGGAGACATTTAGGAAGCTACTATGGAAACCTGGAAATAGAAGATGACAGTGTGAGCTAGAGAGGTCATAATAGCAATGGTGAAAAGTGGATTGTTTCTTTTTTTCTTTTTTTGAATTATTAATTTTAAAATAGGAAGAAGAGAGAGAAACATCAATTTGTTTTTCCACTAATTAATGCATTCCTTGTTTGATTCCTATTTGTGCCCTAATTGGGGCGTTGAGCTTGCAACCTTGGTATAGATATCAGGATGACACTCTAACCAACTGAGCCACTCAGCCAGGGCATGGATTGTTGCCTTTTTTCTTTTCTTTTTATTATTTTATTTTTCAATTATAGTAAAAATAGACTTTCTAAATGAATTTTGGTAGCAGAACAGTAGGGCTCCAGAAATCCACTAGCAGAAACTAAGGGAGGTGTCTTCCACATGCTTGACAGAGACAAATAAACTTCTACCATTTCAGTCTTCAAATTTCTCAGTTTAATATTCAAAATCCAGGACTTCTGGCCAAGATGGAGGTATAGATAGACACATTGTGCCTCCTCACACAACCGAAATAAGAACAACAATCTAAAAACAAAATAACAACCAGAACTGACAGATAATTGAACTGTTTGGAAGTCAGACAGACGGAGTTACAATAGATACATTTATCCAGACTGGTAGGAGGGGCAGAGTCAGGCAGTGGAGCAGAGAGAGGTTGTGGCAAAAAAAAGTGGTGGCACCAGGTGCACAAGTCAGCAGTAGGTGGACCCTGGGCATGCAAGTAGCAGCTGGTGGACCCCGGGTGCAGGGTGGCAACGGGCAGACCCAGTAAGGAGGTGATTTTGTGAAGCCGGGCATGGCATGCAAGGTGGCTGGCTGACCAGGGGTCCCCCATTCGTGCGCAGATAAACCAGGCAAAACAGGGGAATGAGACAGACCACACAACTCAGGATCCCAGAGTGGGAAAATAAAGCCTCAAAACACCAATTGAAAACATCTGTGGGGGTTGAGGTGCTGGGAGAGACTCCCAGCCTCACAGGAGAGTTTGTTGGAGACACCCACAGGGTTCTAGAACATACACAAGCCCACCTACACTGAAATCAGCCCAGAAGGGCCCAGTTTGTTTGGGGGAAGTGCAGAAGGGACTGAAATCCAGCAGAGAGTGGAGCAAGTGCAATTGTTCCCTCTCAGACCCTGCCCCCATAAACAGTGTCACAACCCAGCAACTGGTTTGCCCCACCCTGGTGAACACCTAAGGCTCTGCCCTTCATACCTAATAGGCACAAGACAAAAAAAATGGCCCAAACAAAAAATCAGATCAAAGCTCTAGAGCAAATACAACTAAGCCATGAAGAGATAGCCAATCTATCAGATGCTCAGTTGAAAGCACTGGTAACCAGGATGCTCACAGAAATGGTTGAATTTGGTCACAAATTAGATGAAAAAAGGAAGGCTATGCTAAGTGAAATAAAGGACAACACACAGGGAGCCAATAGTGATGGGAAGAAAACTGGGACCCAAATCAACGGAATGGACCAGAAGGAAGAAAGAAACAACCAAACAGAAAAGAATGAAGAAACAAGAATTCAAAAAAATAAAGAGAGGCTTAGGAACCTCCAGGACATCTTTAAACATTCCAACATCCAAATTATAAGGGTACCAGAAGAAGAGGAAGACCAACAAGTGGAAATGTTATTTGAACAAATAATAAAGGAGAACTTCTCCAATCTGGCAAAGGAAATAGACTTCCAGGAAGTCCAGGAAGCTCGGAGAGTCCCAAAGAAGCTCTACCCAAGAAGGAACACACCAACGCACATCATAATTACATTAGCCAAGATTAAAATGAAGGAGAGAATCCTAGAAGCAGCAAGAGATAAGGAGAGAGTTACCTACAAAAGAGTTCCCATCAGACTGTCAGCTGATTTCTCAGAAGAGATCTTGCAGGCAAGAAGGGGCTGGAAAGAAGTATTCCAAGTCATGAAATGCAAGGACCTACATCCAAGATGGCTCTATCCAGCAAAGCTTTCATTTAGAATGGAAGGGTAGATAAAGTGCTTCCCAGATAAGGTCAAGTTCAAGGAGTTCATCATCACCAAGCCCTTATTATAGGAAATATTAAAGGGACTTATCTAAGAAAAAGAAGATAAAAAACATGTACAGTAAAATAACAGCAAACTCACAATTATTAATAACCACACCTAAAACAAAAACAAAAGCAAACTAAGCAAACAACTAGAACAGGAACACAACCACAGAAATGGAGAGGACATGGAGGATTAGCAACAGGGAAGTGGAAGGGGGAGAGAAAGGGAAAAGGTATAGAGAATAAGTAGCATAGATGGTAGGTAGAAGATAGACAGGGGGAGGGTAAGAATAGTAGGGGAAATGTAGAAGCTAAAGAACTTATGACCCATGGACATGAACTAAAGAGGGGAAATGTGAGTGGGAGAGGGTGTACAGGATGGAGGGGAATGAAGGGGGGAAAATGGGACAACTGTAATAGCATAATCAATAAAATATATTTTAAAAAAGATTTAAACTCCAGAGAACCACATCTGGTGGTGTTAGCTTGGATGACCTGGCGAGGGTGGAACATCTTTATTGGTGGCTCCAAAAACACTCCTATGCAGTGAAGAAAAATTATTGGGGTACTGTTATCAGGAAGAGAAGAAATGGTTACTGCATTGGCAAAAACACAATAAATATTCCCTACTTGTGTGCTAAGTTTATAATGACATCTTTGATTTTTATAGAAAAATACCATAGCATATTATTGAACATGTTAATACTAGTTAATAAAGAAAGCATTAAATTTATACACAAGTAAAATAGCAACATAAAAATTAAGATATTAATCCTTAATATTTTTTCCTTTAAGCTGCTTCCAAAATTAGGCTTAAACTGGCAAAATTTTGCTATATTAATTTGTAAAATTTAAGTCCCTTCCATTGCAATTTTAATTCTAATATGCTTCCCAGAACTCAGGTGAACACTCCAGAAACAGTGATCAAATCACATTTTTTTAAAAGAGCATCCCAGGTGTTGCTCCTCTATTTCATTCTATCTCTGTTTGCTACTCTCTGAGCTCATATTATACAGGCCACTTTGTATTATGGCAGCTGATTCCAAGTGGAGGCAGCTGGAAAGGAGAAGAAAAACCATTGAGTTGGGTACTAGAAGGCTGCAGCCTGTCTCACGAGCTCATTGCTGTGGGGCAAATCATTTACTTACCTCTTCTAAATGAAGTTTCCACATTTGTAAAATACCAAATATGTGTACCTGACAGGTTGTTTTGGAACTGACTGAGAATGTGCAAGCACTTAGAAAACTGTGAAGCACTATACAAATGTACATTATGATGATTAATGTAGGCCACTTCAGAGTTAGGAATCCTTATCTCTGTATTTCCTATCATGTTCTCTATCTTAGCCTCCCTTGTTTATACATTTGACTTGGAATATCATCTGTGCTCTATTTTCCTAGCTGACCTCACTCTAATTTTCAAAAACAGCTTAAATGTCACCTCCTCCAAGAATCCTTATCTTTTTCTCCCTTCTCTGGAGGGTACTTCTTCTTTGGACCATAAACTGCCTGTGCTACCATTTCATGGATGTGAGGCTCTCTCTTATTAGCTCTATTTCCTTGTGCATTAGTTCATCATTTTACAACCTTGTCTTCCTCTCATGGCATCAGTTTTTTCACCTCTTCAATGATTGGAGTGCACGTGTGCTCCCTTTTGCATTTGAGGTGAATTGTTAGTCTGTCATGAATGCTAATATCTGCTCCCTGCAGCCAGACTACATTGATAATGAATGAAGTCTGGGCATGCTGCTGGACAGCATATGCCAGTAGTTTGTTCTCCAAATGGAAATGTTTTCAATGAACATATTGTTCCCTTTCTGCACAGTGTAAAAAGGGGAAGAGATGACATTCTAACATACAAAAGATAACTATTACCTAAATGATCTGAAGTTTACTTGGGTATTCCTTACATTCTTTATAACAAGATTTGCCAATGTCTCAAGCATCGGAAACCTCTGTAATGACAAGGAGTATATCTGTTCCTTATGTCTTCATGTGGTGCAGTGCACACAAAAAGCTATCCAATATTATGATTGAGTGAATGAACCAGCCCCTTAAGGTGGTTGGAGAGAAAAGGAAGACATGTATAGTACTTGTCAAAAGTTGTCAAAAGTACTTAGCAAAAATAATTTGATAAATTTACGTGGCCAATAGGAACACAAAGAAAGCCATAACTCATGTGTCCCCTTCTCTGCCCTGTTGTTTAAAACCAGATCTTCCCATCAGAGTGTCTACTATGTAACAGAGCTCACACAGGGGATTTCACCTCCTCCTCCATCAGAGCTCAGATATCATCACCTTGTAATTGTATGCAGCCTGGAGAGCAACCAGAGTGTTGGTTTACACAGCAAGGCACTGGAGGTTATGTGACAACTTTTAAAACAACTTGAACCAAAAATAACCAAGAGTAGTTCAAAATAGCTAATCATACTGTAGCTGGTACTCAAGTTGCAATTGAAAGTCACAATCAGTTCACTGTGTGAGCTCTTGTTATTTTAGAAAAATGTGGCATTAGAGGTGAGAAAATGCCACAGGTGACTAGAAGTGAGACTAAGTCATTGTTTTTCCAGTTTTTAAGGTACATCCAATATACAGGATTATTTCAGGGCTTTTGGGTTTCACTGGTTCATATTACATTCCTTATTACACCATTTCATTGGGCTATGGATAATCTTTAGTAATATGGTTCATACTATCTTCAGAATTTCATATTTGAAAACATGTTTTCTTCTAGGAGTTCAGAAATTTAACCCATCCAGAAAGGAGAAAGAACTACAAAATTACTAGGAGAATTCAAACTGGAGATTGATTTGTGGTGATCCCACCAAGACCATTTTTAAAATTTATTGATTTTAGAGGGAGGAAGGAAAGAGGGGTGTAGGAAGGGGGGAGAGGGAGGGAGAGAGAGATATTTGTCATTCCACTTATTGATGCATTCATTGGTTATTTCTTGTATGTGCCCTGGCTGGGGATTGAACCCACAACCTTGGTGTATTGGAACGCTGCTGTAACCACCTGAGCCACTCAGCCAGGGCACCAACCTATTTTTCTTCTTTTTAAGTCACAGTGAGGTTGTCTCTCTAATCTTGTGACTAATGTCATTCTTTTCATACTTCACATGTTTCCTGGGTTCTATTTTTAAATTAATGAAAACATTATATCCTAAATGCTTCAAAACAAAATTTGCATTGCTGGCTTCAAATTTTGACTTTAATAAATTTCACAAAGTACTTGGTGTCTTTGATTGCCCGACATTCTATGACTTTGCTCAGAAAATGTTTGCACATAACACAAACTAGCATTACTTAAAAATAAAATACTTGTAGGTATGATGGAGGCTTCTAATATTGAAAAAAATATTTATCTGCTTCTGTCCAACTGAAATACACTGAAATGCAATCTGGGGATTATAGAGGGTCAGATGGTGCCTTTAAAATAACAACCACACAGCAACTAGAGGAATACAAGTGCAAGGCTATTAGAAAGAGGCAAGGCCATGGGGACATGGGATTTGCATGTTTAACAGTTAGTGTAGACACTAATTTGATGGGAGAAATTATTCTTCTGTAATTTTTACTAAAATAATTTTTTAGGTTTTTTGTATGTCATGGCATGTGTAATTTCCATTGACATGATCTTCCCTTTTTCCCCAAAAATGTATATTTCTAGAATCAAGAGAAACAGTATTCCAAAGTTTCATGAAAAAATAAAAATAAGGTAATCATTAGCATATTTAGACCTAAAGTAAATTTATTTTTGCGTTCATTCTAATACATATTCCATCCTTTTTGGCATTGGTATACATTTTGAAAGTTTTAATACCTCTCAAGAGCTCAAATATGTGTGTATAATATGTACATTAAACAGTTATTTAAATTAAAATAGAATTTTAGTTAGTGCAAAATTAGTTCTTCTACATTAGGCAAAATAAGTAAACAACAAAACTACCCAATTGCTACCTAGGCATCTGAATAGCTTAGTCAAGGTCATGACTGGGCATGACCCAGCAGAAAATTGTAACTACTACTACTACTGACTCAGGTTTATATTACAGATCAGGATGACAAGTGCATGGCACTTGTGCTGCCACTCCTCTATGTTATGTCCATGGCAGACATTGCTAATTAATCATGGCATTCTCTCTAAGCCCAGGAATAGCCTCAGAATTTTTTACAGAGCCCCACACCAGTCAGCCACTATCAATCAATTTGGTGCCCAAGATAAAGTCTACATTCAATCCCTAATTAAAATAATTTATTGAGCAAGACGGCCAAAAAAGATGTTCCTCACTGTATCCCCTTCAGCAACAATAATTTGGCATCCATCCATGGACAAAAGTCCCTTTGTTGGATATTTGGGATTGAGGTAGGAGACTGTGAAACCCCGGTGCAGTCCAAGACTTAGGAGAGCTATTTGAAATGGCAAGCTCATATACCCAGCTGGCTGACTTACAGATCAGGGTCTCAGCTATAGATCCAGAAATTGCTCAGTAACCCTGAGAACTTGGCTAGAATCTCATGTGGCTTTTATTCTGTCACCAACTTCATAGGCCAAGGGACTCATACATCAGATAATAGGCATACAGACTTTGATCCCAGCTGTGGACCCTGAAGTAGACCATGAACTGACTCTATCCTTTCTTGGCTGCAGTCTGGGAACATCTGAGGGTAACCCCGACAAACTCTATCAGACCGTAGATTCTGAAAGGGTGCTGAAACTGGGCCCCAGCCCATCCTAGCCACAGTTCATATGCAGGTCTGCTGGCATAGGGACCCAGCAGGAAACACTCCTATCTGTGCCACCAGACCTAAAATATCCATATACTTAGCTATAGCACCCACCGTCCCACCATAGCTACAGCCTGCTAGCAGTCAAATTTGGTCATAAGAGACAAAGAAGATCACTATATAGTGATAAGGTTATACATTCATCAAAAAGTTATAACAGTTGTAAACATAATATGCACACAACATTGGAGCACATAAATGTTTAAGGCAAATATTAAGAGAACTGAAGGAGAAATAGACAGCAATGCAATAATAGCAGAGGGCTTTGATGCCCTGCTTTCAATATAGGATAGATCATCCAGACAGTAAGTTAATAAGAAAACAGCATACCTGAATAACACTACAGACCACCTACACTTAACAGAGATATATAGAACATTTCATCCAACAACATCAGGATATACATTTTCCTAAAGTACACATGGAGCATTCTCCAGGACAGAATATATGTGTGGCCACAAAGCAAGTTTAGCAAATTTAAGAAGATTTGAAATCATATCAAAGATCTTTTTTTAACCACAATGATATGAAATTAGAAATCAATGATAAAGAGAAAACTGAAAAAATCTACAAATACATGTAAATTAAACAACACACCTCTGACTAACCAATGGGTCAAAAAATAAATCAAAAGGGAAATCAGAAAGTATCTTGAGACAAATGAAAATGAAAACACAGCATATCAAAACATATGAGATGCAGCAAAAATAATTTAAAGAGGGGAGTTGATAGTGAAAACAACCTACATTATGAAAGAACAAAGATCTCAAATAAACAACCTAATTTTACACCTCAAGGAATTAGGAAAATAAGAACAAAGCCCATAGTTAGCAGAAGGAAGGAAATAATAAAGATTAGAGCAGAAATAAGTGAAATAAAGATTAGAAAAACAACAAAAAAGTTGATGAAACTAAGAGTTGTTTTTTTCAAAAGGTTAATAAAATTGACAAATTTTTATTGAAAAACTCATAAAACAGAGAGAACTCAAACAAAATTGTAAAGGAGGACTTCAATAATATTACAAATGAAAGAGGACACATTATAACTGACACCACAGAAATACAATAATTATTCACCAATAAATTGGATTACCTTAAAGAAATGAATACATTTCGAGAAACATACAACCTACTAAGAATGAATCATGAAGAAATAGAAAATCTGAACAGATCAATCACTAGTAAGGAGATTGAACCAGTAATCAAACACCTCCCAACAAAGAAAAACCTAAGACCAGATGGTTTCACTGGTTACCTCCACCAGACATTTAGAGAAAGAAAATAGCAATCTTTCTCAAACTCTTCCAAAAAACCAAAAAGAAAGAGCCACTCTCAAATTGGGATTTATCCCTGGGGCACCAGGATGGTTCAACATACAAATCAATAAATGTGAAATACCACATGAATAAAGAATAAAAATTAAATGATACTCTCAATAGATGCAGAAAAAGAATTTGACAAAATTCAACACTCCTTTATGATGAAAGCTCTAAACAAATTGGGTACATACCTCAACATAGTAAAGTCCATGTATGATAAAACCACTTCTAACATCACACTCAATGGTGAAAAGCTAATTTTTTTCCTCCCAAATCAGAAAAAAACCAAGAATATCAACTCTTACCAACCCTATTCAACATAGTACAGGAGGTCCTAGACAGAGCAATTAGGTGAGGGGAAAAAAAGCATTCAAATTGGAAACAAGAAGTAAAACTGTCTGTTTGCAGATGATATATAATTGCATACAGAGAAAATTCTAAAGATTCCACAAAAAACTTGCAGGATATGAAATCAACACACAGAAATCAGATGTGTTTCTATACACTATCACTGAAATATCTTTTAAAAAGAAATTTTTAAATCCTGTTTATAATAGCATCAAAAACAAAACAAAATTGAGGAATGAATTTAAGCAAAGAGATGAAAGGTCTGTACCTTGAAAACTATAAGACACTCATAAAAGAAACTTAAGAAGACACACATAAATGTAAAGATATCTCATGTTTGTAGATCAGAATAATTTATTGTCAAAATGTCTGTATTATCCAGAGCCATCTATAGACTTGATGCAAACCCTATCAAAATTCCAATGGCACTTTTTTACACAGATACAAATAAACAATCCAATCCTAAAATTTGTATGGAACTACAAAAAAACATGAATAGGCAAAGTGTCTTGAGAAGGAAGAACAAATCTTCAGGCATCATACTTTCTGGTCTCAAACTATATGACTAATCTACAGTAATCAAAACAATATGGAACCCATAGTTATCAAAGCAAAATGGTACTGGCATTGAAACAGACACATAGAAAATGGAACAGAACTGAAAGCCCAGAAATAAACCTATGCACATATGGTCAAATAATATTTGACAAGAGGGCCAAGAATACTCAATGGAGAAAAACAGTCTCTTCAATAAATGGTTCTGGCACAACAATATTTAAATCCAAAAGAATGAAATTGGCATCTCGTCTTACACCATTCACAAAAAGTAACCTGAAATGGATTAAAGACTTAAGTGTAAAATCTGAAATTTAAAAACTCCAAGAAGAAAACTTAGGGGAAGAGCTCCTTGACATTGGCCTTGGCAACAATGTTTTGTATATGATACAAAAGCACAAGTAAGAAACATAAAAAATAAACAAGTGGAACTACATCAAACTAAAAATGTCATGCACAGTAAAAGAAGCAACTAACAAAATGAAGAAGCAACCTATGGAATGGGAGAAAATATTTATAAAACTTATATTGTTTAAGAAGTTAATATTTGACTTCCAGTGAGGATGGCAGAGTAGGTTAAGTGCTGTGCTACCTTCTGCCATGATCATACCAAAATTACAACTAAACCACAGAATAACCATTATTGAGAACCACGTGAGGTATAGCTGAATAGAAGCTATATCAAGACTGTCAGGAGGGGCAGAGACACTGATCAGCCTGCCACCTATGTGTGGCAGACAAAAATTGGGAGAGATATCTCAGCTGCAGAGTTGCCCTCTGAGGAACAAGGAATCTCAGCTCTATACTAGGGCCCTCAGCCCAAGGTTACAATGACAGGAAGAGAAGTCCCCATAACTTTGGACTGAAAGCCAGCAGGGATTGTGGTTGAATGAAATGGAAGCTTCTGGAATCTCCCAGCATTCCTCTTAGAGGGTTCATGTTTGGATTTCCTCACTGACAGACCTACTTGCTCTGAGCTCCAGTGCTGGGACATTGTTCCATTTGTCAAAATATATTGTTGATCAGAAAATAGGGACTCTGAGTTTGGAACTATTTTCTTTTTCCTCTGGGGTTTATTTGATTACCTCACTAGTCTTATGGTGTAGTAACTTTCGATACTGCCCCAACGTAAACACTGGGCTAAAGATGTCTGCATCATTTGAGATGCTTGGTAGATTTCCAGCCTAAACCTTCCTCTGTTAAGACTGTGCCAGGTATACAGTACATGTCAAGCCAACAGCTTTTGAAAGATAGATTGGACCACCATTGCTGGTGTAGCATTATTTATGTATCAAATCTATACATAATTATTTGGTTATCATAATGCTTGTATTAGTTGAAAACAGACTTTTAAACTTAAGACATGAATTCCATGAGGCTTTTCCAAGTGGGTCTGTAGCCAAAAAGTATTGATTACATGAGTAACCAAAGGGGCTCTATCTAACATGGTCAAATCCCAGGGAGAGGCAGCAGTGTGTATAGATCATCTCCTCTGTTAGGTACTGTACATGTATATTTCCTACCCACATCTCAACAACAAATTAGCTTCCTCATTCCCTCTTAAGAGATGAGGAAAATGACCTTGGGTATATAACTTAATAAAGTATCGCTTTGTTTATCTATAAAGTGGGAGTGATGATACTACTTAATTGATGGGTATGTTGTGATTGGTATCTTAATTGATGGGATAACATGTTGAACCTAACTACATGACAAGAGCTTAAGTACTGTTAGGCCTTATTATCACTATCTCTGCTAATATGACCACAGTGAAAGAAAGTGACCTTGAGGTCTGTTCTTTTCACTGTACCACATGATCTCCAATAACAGAAGTCACAATTTTTCAGTTATTTACATGTAATCTTAAGGATAGCTCAAATGGACCATACACATTGACCTTTCTCTATCTCCCAAGTTTAACTTTTTATTTATTTCTCAGAACCTCTCCCTTCCACCATACCGCCCGAAGAAAAAGAAGACAAAGAAGAAAAAGAAAAAAAAAACCCCTTTAACTAAGCAACTTGTGAGCGCTTTCCCTATTCTTAAGGTATCATTTATTTCAGAGTTTAAGAAAATCAAGATTAATTTAGTCTGGTGTGTCTGGATTACAGGAAGATAAAGAACTCATTACAGTAAAGCTGGTTCTGTAGCTATGGTTCCTGAACAAAACCTGTTAATTAACAGGTGTACTTCAATGTTAATATCATAAATTTCTCACTGCTAACTCTGCTCTTGGATGGCTACTACCCAGTATTTTATGGTGCTTGATGGTGATTACAAAAGTAATACAGTTCCTCTTTTTCCTCTACCTCCTTCTTCTTCTTTTAGTTTCACAAGATAATGGCAATCTTGGACATACACGTACACACAGAGATCAATTCCTTGACTTCATCCTGCCCCCAGCTGGATTGGCTGCCCATACCCAGTTCCCTTTGTGTCCCTGATCACGTCACTTTGCACTATATCACAATTACCTATGAACTTGACTGACTTCATGACTTGACAGAAAATTTCTAAGGAATGGAGCCCCTGTCTGAGACTAAGTTTTTCCCATTGCCCACCACATTATAAGTAATAATTTATAAATAAGTTATTGAATAAATAAATGAAGACCATGTAAAAAATAAGAAAGTAAGAATGAATACATAGCATGTTTGCACATGCTTGTCTGGTGGCATCAGAAAGAATGAGGAAAGAATGGGGAGAGTTTTAAATAGAATTAACAGTGATCCCTGGAGATTAATTAAGCAGTAAAGTGAGCTAGAATATAGTAGATATTAGGTATTCAGATCTGGTGACTGGGAGAGTAGAGAACCATTTTTTTATTACTTTTTATTTATTGTGGCAAAAGATATGTTACATAAAATTTGCCACTTTAACTATTTTAAAATAGCAATTCAGTGGCATTAGTTACCTTTATAAAATAATGCAACTGTCATCACTATTTGTTTCCAAAACTTTCTCATCACTCTAAACAGAAACTCCTTGACTATTAAGCAATAACTCCCCATTCTCCTGCTCTACTCAGCCCTAGTTGATTCTAGCCTACTGCTGTTTTTATAAAGTTGCCTCTTCTGGACATTTCATATAAGTGGAATCATAGAGTATTTGTCTCTCTCTGTCTGGCTTATTTCACTTAGCACAGAGTTTTCAGGATTTATCCACATTGCAGCATGAGAAGCATTCTAACTCAGAGTAATAGACTGTGTAAAGACAGTGTTAGAAGATGAATGTTAGTGAAGTGTGGACTTGCTTATTCTTTATACATGTGGACTTGTTTATTATTCATACTTTTAGTGACTAGAAACCTAAACACTCCAATCTATGTCACTAAATTTTGGTCAGTATATAGAACTTATATTTTCTAGGACTCTAAGCACACATGGTTTACAGCAAAACTTGTCAGATGGTGATACTCGTTACGATGACTCAGCCGAAGTTAGGCTACGATCAGTAGGAGAGGAGCAGTGAGCAACGAGCTGGAGGTGAGGGAAGAGAGCCATAACTGTGGATGCTTCTAGAGATGAGCATCACTATGCTGCAGGAGTGGTCATGTGGTAATTCTCGCAGGTTTGTTTATAGCTCACAGAGCCTCTAATACTTTCTAGTGGCTGCTCAAAATGCTTGAATTGGAGTGCATGCTCTATAAAAGATTTGAGAACAAACCTCGAGTCACAACATGCTCCCATTTAATTTATGAAAAGTAAACTTTAAATGCCAGAGAGAGAGAGAGAATGAAAAAGACTTCATATTGTGCAAGTGATTCTGATTGCCCTTTCACTCAATGAGCTTGTATCCCAAAGTGAACTGGAAATATGCATCTGTTTTCCATAGAGTGATCTGTTGTACAGTACCATGAGTCTTGGGTTTAAAAATAAGTATTCTTTATATAAACTGATCATGAAATACAAGCTACTAGTTCGTTCATCTGGATCTCAAGTGGAGAAGTATTCGTGTATTTCAGTCGACCATGTAATGTTGGCCTTACTGAAAGATGGCATATCACTTTTCATGTGGCTCATTTCTAATGAATTTTCTGGCAGCACTTTATTTATTAAAATTTTTTTTATCCTCACATGCAGACATTTTTTATTGTTTTTAGAGAGAGAGAAAGAAAGGGAGAGAGACAAATATCTATATGAGAAACACTGATTGATTGCTTCCCATACGTGCTTGGACCAGAGATTGTACACGATCCAATCGGGGATCAAAACTGCAATCTAAGCATGTTCCCTGACTGGGAATCAAACCCACAACCTTTCAGCTATGGGACAATTCTTCAACCAACTGACTCACACCAGCCAGAGCTGGCAACATTTTTCACTGGACACAATTTTCACTTTATGTTCTGTGTTTAGAACGTCCTCCAATTCTAGATTAGTCTTTGTTACAGGATATGGTGGGAGAGCTATAGCATCTCGAGATTTCTTGGGGTGACACGTAGCACAATCTAAGTGGAACTAGTTCAAGCTTAAAAAAGTATAAGGAGTTAGTTGAGGATATTTCCTATGAATCTGCATTTGTATATGCAGTTATGAAGATGCGAAGGTTACCTTGTAAGAAGACAGCAGACTTTCCTTTAATGTGTCTCAAGCTGTACTGTGTACCTTGTTGAAAATGCATCCTTATTCAGTAGGTCTCAGATGAAACCTGAGATTGTGTCTCACATAAGAAACAGCCAGGTTATGTTAATACTATGGGTCCTGTGACAGGTTCTCTGCTGCTTTGATGTTTCCTGATCTCTAACGCTTTCACTTCCCAATTCCAAATTCTTAGGAGCCAATGTAATTGCCCTAGCTTGAGTGAGACACACACTCCTGGATTCATCAACTCTACCAAAATGGGTCAGATCATAACAAAATCACCACCACCACTAACATTCAACAAATGTTTTCTCTGAGCCCGTCAGTGTACTGTGCATTTTATATTCATTATCTCCTCTAATCTGTAAATCAACCTTTAGAAGTGAGGGAGAGAGTGGGGGCTTAGAGATGCTGTGTTGCAATTGTTCAAGGCCTGACAGGCTCATGGTATCTGGGCAGGCGGAAGAATGTTGATGGAGCTCTGGGGATGTCTGACATGCCTTTAGATTCACAGGTGGGTGAGCCACACACTCTGCAAGCTGCATGTCTCTCTGCATGTCTCTCCAAGTCTCTGCATGTCACCTGTCCTCTCTTTGTGGCACTCAGTGTGGCCCTTGCTCCCCAGAATGGTGCATGTCATAATGCTCAGCAGGGTGTCCCTAGCCCCTTTTAAATACTAGAACAAAAAAAGCCAGCTTCAAGCCTGAAAATTATATAACGTAGGATAATTCTGCACATGCGAGCCCACTTCATGTTATGGGAACAGTTTATCGGACCCAGGCTCAAGGCTATGAGAACACTAATTATCAGGCCCATTCAAAGTTACGGAAACACTGCTTCCCTTAGTTACCCAGACACCTCAGTGAGGAAGCCAGACTGCCTCCACTTACCCTATAGATACCCAGTGACCTTCCCAAGGTCACACAGCCAGTAGGTGTCAGAGCTAGGTTTTTAACCCACACTGCTTGACTCTTGAGCCTCTGTGTTCCATCAACTTTAAGACTAGACAGTGGAGAGTGGGGTCCCTTGTGACTGTGAGGGAATAGTTCATAGAGGAATCACTGTCTTCTGGCCAGCAGTACCCTGGAAGAGTTACTATTCAGTGTTATATTAGCATTTGTGAGTCAGCATAGAGGAAGGGACCAGTTAGGGTGCTGGAATTTTATGGTTTCTCAAATAAATAATATGCCTCTTTCACTCAATTTCAGAAAAGGACACAGGTGTAATATGAAGACCAGAACATGTATAGTATTGGGTTGGCCAAAAAGTTCATTTTTTTTCTCGGTAAGATGGTTCTAGTAGTGCTTGGTTGTATTTAACTTCATTCAAAACAATTTCAATGGATTGTATTGTGACAGCTGTCATATCATGTGCATTTTGAAACACTTATCAAGACTGGTGAATTTTTGTGTAGCCATTTTTATGTTGAAGATGGAAGAAAATGCACAACATTTTAGGCATATTAAGCTATATTATTTCAAGAAAGGTAAAAATGCAAATGAAATGCAAAAAAATAAAATATTTGTGCTGTGTATGGAGAAAGTGCTGTGACTGAGTGAATGTGTCACAAGTGGTTTGCAAAGTTTCATGCTGGCGATTTCTTGCCAGACAATGCTCCATTGTTGGGTAGACCAGTTGAAATCAACAGTGATCGAATTGAGACATTAATTGAGAACAATCGATGTTACACCACACAGGAGGTAGCTGACATACTCAAAATATCCAATTCAATAAAGTCATTGCCAAAAATGAGAAATGCATCTTTTATTTTACAGAAAAAAATGTACAGAATTTTTGGCCAACCCAGTATATATAGCGATAAAGCTGGGTCGGAAGGGATGGTTTATTTGCCAGCTCCTTGTTACTTCAAGTGTGAGCCATGGATGAGAACATAGGCGTGCCCTGGAAGGACATTCCAAATTCAGGTTCTCCACCACCACCCCAGGCCTCCCGAATCAGAACTGCCATGTTATCAAGGTCCCAGTTGATGCGTGGGGCTTGGATTAATCAACACTTCCTGGAATCCCACAAGTAGCTCAGACAATCGCAGGACTCTCTGCATTCTGCTTGTAGAAACCTCTATGCTAAGTTTACTCCAAGGCTGTGGGGAGTTGACTGTGCCCCCTTTCTCTAGGCAAGCATACTGAGAAAGGAGGAAGAGGGTTCCCTGATAATCGTGGGGAAGAGGTGGGGAGAGGCCAGGCCTGGCTCAGTGGTTCACATTCCCCATGCTGTGCTGCCTATTAACATCACCTGAGTACTTAATGAAAGTCAAAGATTGGGTTTATACCCGTGGATATTCTACTTTAGTTGGTCCATTGTAGGGCTGGGGGCACCAGTATGTCTTTTTTAAAGCTTCCTGGATGGATATAATATATATAGGTATAGCTTAAGTCCCTCTATGGGAATATAAGGAGTGGGGAGTGAGTGTGCATTCTTAATAATTACTTTACTATTTTGGGTGAAATGAGGCAAAATGAACAGAGCAAGTCTTCTTAAACTTTAATATGCCTGAGCACCAGCTGAGGATCTTGAATTGACTCTGACTCAGTAGGTTTGGTCTTATCAATACTCTTTTCTCAACAATCAACATCCTAATGTTGAGGTGTTTTTGCTGTGTAGATATTTTTATAACCAGAGCCTGTTAATCTATAATTCTATTTTATTCAAACCTCAAAGAACACATCCTTTGGATTTGGGTCAGTTTTCTTCTTCATTTGATAGGTGTTATGAGTTGAATTGTGCCTCCAAAAAATAGACGTGTTGTAGTCCTGGCCCCCCAGTACCTGTGAATGTAACCTTATTTGAAAAATTGGGTCTTGACAGATGTAATCAAGTTTAGGTGGGTTAAATTAATATGACTGGGATCCTTAGGAACAAAGGATACTTGGACACGGCAACATGCACATAGGGAGACTGCCACAGGAAGAGGAAGGCAGACAGCAGGGTGATACTTCTACAGTTAAGGAATGCCAGAGATTGCCAGCCAACCTCCAGAAGCCAGGGCAGAGACAGGGAACAGACTCTTCTTCAAACCTCAGAAGAACCAACCCTGACCATGCCTTGCAGTTGGCCTTCAGAACTGAGACAAAATATTCTGTTGTTTCAGTCACATAGTCTGTGGTTCTTTCTTTACATTAGCCCTAGTAAACTAAACAGTTATATATATACTACACAACTCCACAAGCACTTGCTGTACAAGAAGTTAGTTTAGATCCTAATGGAACACATATTTAAATAAACATGGTCCCTGATTTCTAAGAGCTCATAGGTAGAGGGTTTGCACACACACAGACACCAGTAATCCAGAAACTGGGGGGTCATGTGAAGTGTTAAACAGCACTCTGACAAGGATCCACTTGTCTCAAAGGAATATAAGAAAATTTTACTGAGTAGGTGGGTATGAATTAGAAATTGAAATGGTTGTCCAAATATTACAATTTCCTAAAAGTACGTTGACATGTTTCAATGATTCACTCTTATATAAATAAAAACCTAATTCCTACTGGACTTCCAGTCAAGATGGTGACATAGGCAGACACAGCTCACCTCTTCAAATAACCACATAAAATAACAGCTATAGAACAACCATCACTTAGAACTGTCAGAAAAAAGGTTGAATGGAAGTCCAACAACTAAAGAATTAAAGAAACCACATCCACCCAGGGTAGTAGGGGGGGCACAGGGCATGGAATGAACTGGTCTCTCGCCCATGGGTCATAGATACAAATTCCAGAGGGATATCTAAGCAGCAAGGAGTCTCAGCCCCACACCAGGCCCCCCAGGCAGGGTTCCAGAGCCAGGAAGATAAGTTCCCATAACTTCTGGTGGAAAAAACCAGCAGGGATTGAGTTGGTGGAAGAAACTTCAGGAGCCCCAAGCAGTTCCTCTTAAAGAACACACACATGGATTCCCCTACTCAGACTCACTCCCTCTGAGCTCCAGCACTGGGGTAGCAACTTGAAACTTACCAGTGGTATACGAAATGTCTAGCATCAAGGCAAGCAGAGGCCATTGTCCCTTTTATAAAAGCCACAGAGCCAGCAAGCTCATGCCATTTCTGACCCCATCAACCTGGATAACACTGTAAGATCTGCCTTGGAGATCCCCAGAGACTCCACCCCACCCAATTTATGGGCCTACTTGAGCTGTTTTTCCATATGAATGACTGGTCTTGGCTTAACTTCCTAAATCCTCTCAAACAAGCAAAGCTGGCCTCAGTGAGCCCCAGGCCTGGAAATAGCAACAACCAGCCTAGATTCACAGCTTGGCTTTGCCTGGGAATCTCCAAGCCCAGCACAAGTAGAAGCTATCTCAGATTGCTTTATCGCTCAAGCAAGGTGGGCAAAACACAGATCCAGGTTGACCTTGGCCAGCATCATCTGGGAAAACCCAGGGCCAGTGCACCCAATGGTCAAGTATGGATCAGAAAGGAGCACCACCACCTTGAGCCTGCACAGCAGATACTCCAAGGAGGGCGGAGTTTGGTGGTAAATGGTCATAGTGAATCTTTGCAGCTGATTGGCCTTGGTAAACCCCTCCCATTGATCTGCCAACAGCAACCAAGGCTCAATTACAAGAGGAGGGTGTACTTAGCCCACACAAGTGTGCACCTTGAGTATCCAGCTTGGGCGAAAGGGGAAGCTGTGCTACTGGACCCTGCAGGACACCTACTACATTAGGTCACACTACCAAGACACAGAGTCAAAGCAGCTCTACCTAATACATAGAAACAGGCATGGGGAGGCTGCCACAATGAGAAGACAAAGAAACATGGCCCATATAAAAGAACAAGTCAAAACTCCAGAAAAAGAGCTAAATGAAATGGAGGTAAGCAATCTATCAGATACAGAGTTCAAAACACTGGTTATAAGAATGCCCAAGGACCTTAGTGAAGGTCTCAACAGCATAAAAAAGATTTAGTCAGAAATGAAGGATACACTAATCAAAATAAAGAAAAATTTACAGGGAAACAACTGTAGAACAGATGAAGCCAAGAATCAAATCAATGTTGAGGAACATAAGGGAGCAAAAAACAACCAATTAGAACAACAAGAAGAAAAAAGAATAAAAAAATAACCATAGTGTAAGCAGCCGGTGGGACAATGTTAAGTGTTTCAATTGTTGAAACAATTGTTTCTCTCCTTCTTTCTCCCTCCCTTCTTCTCTCTCTAAAAATAAATAATCTTAAAAAAGATAAACCTTTTAAACAAGAAAAACCCCAATTCTTCAAATAGTACTTAAAGTCAGGATAGCTTCGCAATATTTCCTCCTTCTCCATCTGCATGCAGCAGCATTATTAAAAGAAATAATTGCTGACAATATATTTAATTTGCTTAGCTCCAAGGAACTACAATTTGCTAATGTTTCAATTCTAAGTGGGCAACATGGTTACCAGTATTTTTAAAGGCTGAATTTCATATGGTCTTAATAATTTTAATTGCACTGTGAATTAAAGCAAATCTTTGGAATTCAGAATATTGTTCTGCCAAAGAAAGAATTTATGGTGCCCAGAGCTGGAGATCTCAAAATGACATTTGTAAGACATGCAACATGGAACACCTAAAGCATTTTCTTCATTTTAATCCAACTCAGGCTTGTCCCACAGCATCTCAGGAATGGCCAAAAATGGGCTTTGGTAAAGCCAGATGAAACTCAAACTGTCCTATTGCTTTTAAGCCTAAAACACTAAGCCAGTTTTCTACCTATTTTTTTTTTTTGGCCCTTGTTCCTCTGTTGAAGCCATTTTATTCCTGGTCTGTGCTTAGAACAGGAAAAGCAGGCTTAATCCGGTGGGTCTGTTACATTTTGAAATTGCGAGCTTCTTTTACTAAATTGTCTGGTTGCCTTGGTGATGGGGCATGCAGGAGGACTGTCCTATAAAATGAAGAATGTGGATGTGACGTGCACATACTAAAAATTACTTGTGTTTTCTCAACTTCAAGTGTAATTGAGTGCTCTTCACTTTTATTTGGTAAATCTGGAAACTCTAAATATAGCACAAGTGTTAAATTACACCCTGGGGTGAAAAAAAATTAGTTTACATCACCTTGTGAATGTGAAGTATGAATGGAGAGAAAGGACAAGGCATAAGCTTTAGAACCATTGCAATATGGGGACGATGTCTGGCTCTACACTTGATGATGCGGCCGGGGGCAGTGTCTCTGAGCAGTTCCTCAGAGCTTCCTTTCTTGCATCTGTAAAATGGGTGTACACAACATTTGCCTTCCCCAGTTGTTAGGATTATGTCAGCACAGCGCAATGCAGTGCCAAACCATAGTGGAGCCTGAGTCAACAGGAAAAACCAATAGTATTAATCTAGTTATTACTTAAATTTTTGATATTTTGTTCATCTTTGATTTTTTTTGCATTTTAATATTTTAAGACTGCACTAAAACATTGTCAGCTGGGTTTCCTGGTGCCCCCTTACATTTTGTACCTGAGTAAATAACCCACTCATTTCACCCCAATTCTAGGCCTGGTACTGAGTGTCAAATATTAATACTACCATTTTAATTTTGTTAGTATTTAATAATTATTAAATATTATTAATAAAAACCCTTATATCCCCCATTTTCACAGGGTCACCTTAGCAACAATAAAGACAACAAACATTTATATGGGTTTACTGTGTCCCAGGCATTGTACCAACCTCAAGTGCATAGTTTTATTGAATTTTATAATTCTGAGATTGTTACAATTGTTATTCCTATTTATAGAAAAGTGATACATAAAAAATTTAAACAACTTCCTCAAGAAGACACAGCTAATAAATCAAGATATTGGGCATTGGAAATACGTTTTTTTTCCCCCGAAGAGTTCTTGAAACATTGTACACATCGTATTTCAATTCACTATCAGACCTCCTGCCTGCAGTAACCCAAGTAGGCCTCTAGGCGACCTCATTGACCAATTTTGTAAATACCAAAATTCCAGGCCAGAGAAAATCACGTTTTGGGAAAGAATGGTTTTCTCAGCGTGTTCTTCCAGAAGACCTTCTACACGTCTGCGCATGCATACAGGACAAACTGGGTCTGACCTAGTAGGTTTCTGGTGTGAAGAAAGGCTCTGGATAGAGCAGGGTCCGTCTCTCCTTGGAAGCGGAGGATGTGGCAGGAATCCTCCTAATGCCAAGACAAAGGTCGCCTCAAGCATCTACTGTTGTCCCACTTGCTCGTGGGCAGAGGTCTGTCAAGTAAGGTTGCCAGGTATCTTGTATATATAGGACACATTCTGTATTTATGGATTTTGTTTGGTGTCTCTTACTGTTTTTTCCAGGATGCCCTAAATGTCCTGTATTTGGCTTTTTAAAAATTACAAAAAAATTAATATTTGAGTTATTTTACAAATTTAACTGCACATCCTGTATTTTCATTTGCTAAATCTGGTCGCCCTGCTGGCTGTTTTGCTTGCATTTTTAGGCATACGAGGCAGACAGCAGCCCTTGAGCCAGCAGCAGGGCCAAGCCCAGGATAAAGCAAATGAGGCAATCAGGACACCCATTTGAGGCACTCTTTCTCAGGCTCTTGGAAGTACACCTTGCCCTAAGTCTCTCTGCCTTGCATGAGAGCTCTGGCTGAAGGGTCAGGAACACACCTTAACTGGCTTGACTCCTTGGTGTAGCCTTCCTCCACAGTCGACCCCAGCGTGGCCAATTTCATACTTTACAAAATTTCTGTTTTATGCAATTGTGAATTGCAGTTCAGACCTGGGTCTCTTCTAGATATGTGACTTAGGCAAACTACCTCACCTCGATGCGCTTTCCTTTGGAGTTAAAGATTACAATGTTGCCCTAAGGGTTAAATAGAAAAAAATATTCCAAGTGCTCAAAACATTGCCTGAGAAGTAATCAGCCCTTGACAATGATAAGTTGTTCCAAGTGTTTTAATTTCAGTGGCTAAACTGTGCAAATCCTCAGGATCCCCACTTTCTAGATCTCATTTAATAATCAACACCACTTACCAGCTTTTTCCCCAGGAAATAACGTATCATGAAGCATGTGTCAGGGACCAGATGGTTTGCTGAGCTGTTTATGTGCATTATCTTGTTCAGCCCACAAAATACCTTTGTGTAATATATACTGGAGAGGAAACCAAGGCCCAGAGAGTTTAGAAAACTTACACTAGTTAATACAACCAGCAATTGGGGAGAAGGCTGGGGTTAATTCTGAGCCTGGCAGCCTGTCTCCCGGTCAGCCTGACTTCAGAGCCCACACACTTAACCACAGCTTTAAAAGGGTGGTGGTGTCTGCCCAGACACCCACTATCAGCTCCCAGAAAGGCTCCTTCATGGTAATTGAAGGGCTTGGGGAATGCCCTTCCGAGTCTGGCCTGAGGGTATCCCTAATGAGAGCTTTCTCACTCTGGCTTCCCATTCTTTGATCTCTGTTCCTTATAGAGCCATTTTCTTCTGAAAATGAGTGGAGGACTCCATAAAGAATGGTTTTCTGGGAAAAGTTTAGTGTTTGTGTTGGGAGGGGCCAGGGGTGGAAAGCTGCAGGACTACTAGTCTGATCTTGAATCCCGAGTCTTTGGAGAGCACATTCCTCAAATGCCTTTGCTGTTTTCTCCACCTTTTTTGCAAAGGTAATTCAAGCCTGGTTGGCTGTTAACTGGCCCTTCATTAGGTATCTCTTCCAGCTATGCCCTGATCAGAAGTGTCTGGAATTGTTGAATTTGCAGCCTTAGAATGCGCAGAGCCCAGTGACCGTAAATTGCCTTTCCCCTGGCTACTTTCACCAGGCCAATCTGATTTCCCACCCACCGTAGGCCCTCTCTCCCTCTTCCTTCCTCCCCAGGCTGACACTTTTGTTTGCTTCTTTCCTTCCCTTTTCATTTTCTTTGATTTCCATTTAAGAGGTGCTAGGTGAGCAATTACTTTTTATGGTTAATAAACAGCATGGGGTTTGGAATTAGACAGATTACAGCTTTGAATATTAGCTTTACAATTTACTGCAAGATCAGGTGACCTTTTGCTCCTCTCGCTTTACATGCTCTTCTGGGAAAAGGACCACCTCTGGTACTCAGTTGTAGGAAGAATTAAATGAAGTGATGTGCAAGAACACAGAGGCCCATCGTTGGGATATGGTGAGAGCTCAACAATGGTGCCCACCTTTCTTTATTATTCCCTGTATTCCTTTCCTCCTGGAATACTCTTTTCTGTTCTTATAGTTTCTAAAACTGGCTAAGCCTCTCCTAGCTTTAGGGCCTTGGTGAATGTCATAATGCCATTATGCCATTCTCTTAGCCCTGAGAGAGCTTCTTTTCCTTTTTGCTTAACTGGATCCTCTCTTACCTATCCTGAAGTCTATGCTTAAGCATCACCACCCCAAGGGGCCCCATGTGTCCCACCAACCCAGGTGTTACCCACATCCTCTTTCTTCTCTCACCACCCTTGGCTTTCAAAGGACTAATGGTCATTTTAAATTATTTAAATTGTTCACTTTTGTTTCTCCCTCATGGGGCTGTCAGCTTTAGGGGAGCATTCTGTCCTAACTGCCTAGGAAGGACAGCGACTGACTGATATAGTTGGTTCCAATTATCAGTTGGATATATGTTTTTTTTAAGTGACATGCAATCTTTCCCTCACCCTCAGAGAACAATTGTCTCCTTCACTTCTCCTTTCCTTCTTCTGAAACTGAGAAATCTCTGCTTCAAACACTGGAAGTCAACACACAGAGTTGGATCTAACAAACACCTTTTCCTATATAAATCACTCAGAGTTTTTCAGTGGGGTCACATCGGGCCTTACAATTATTTGCTGTGGGGGGACATCTCATGCCTTGTAGTATGGTTAGTGTCCCTGGTTCCTAAATGCCAGTAATAACTCCTTCCAAATCACTGGGGAATTCCAAAACACAGCAACACATTTCCAATGCCAAGACAGTGGTACAGCCCCAGTGAAAATCACACACCTTCATAACCTTAGGTAGCTCATGAGTGTTACAAGCACTCAAAAAGAGATAATTTTCTAAAACTCTGAAGTCAACTTTCACCTGCTTCCAGTCTCAGTACAGTTTTTTAGTCAAGTCTTCTGATATTCAAAAGCAAAAAGAAATGGAGAAAATGTGTTTATATGTGTGCTAATTAATGTTAAGAATCAGGTAATTATTGCCAAAATTAATCTTGGTGCATGTTTCTTATTTTCTTTTGCAGGGAAGACTGTTTCAATGAACCACTAAAGGTAGAAGAGGATGAAAGTGTTATAAAGTCTTTCTAGCAGTGAGTTCAGATTATAATGGGAGATTGATCTTAGACCCCCATTTTCCAAAGGGAATCAAAACGTAAAGCTTTCAGCACATGCATCTAATAGAGCTGAATTCCGAGAGGACTGCTCAAGGCATTGGGAAAAGAGCCTATAAACTTCATACTGTCATACTGCCCCAAGCAATCAGAAATGGGGACAGATCAACAGATATTTTCAGTGCTGCTGATCAATATTTAGTTTATAATGGCTCTCAGTCATTGTAACACATATACTTATTGGTGTGAGACATTCTATTGATGAGAAAACAATTTAGGAAATGTTCTTCATCCCCTGATAAGCTCACAAAGCAATAAATAATGTGGCCTAGTGGGCAACCACCCAAGCCTAGGTAATATCCTAGATAATGGTTATCTTTACCTGGTTTGGACTGAGGCTTTGCATCTCTGTTAAATGGAAGCAAATTAGGCCCATTTAGAAAGTAATAAGCAAGGTGTGGAGGCAACTTTCCTCGCAAGTCCCCGTGTGCCACGGATGCGAGTAAACATGACTGAGACATGATGTGATCTGCTTGGGGAGGAGAGGTGGCCAGTTTTCCAGAGGAAAAAGGCCGTGAGCACTGGCCGATTTCTCAGGGGAAAGAGGCATTGAGCCCCTTCCTCCAGGGGCTTTTATTGGGTTCTAATACCCAGGAATACAGGGTAGCAAGGATGAAACAGTAGATAACATTTCAAAGAAATCTGAGGGCTTAGTCTGAGTCAGAGTCTGTCAGGAAGAGAGTTTTAGGGTTTTCTGCTGGAACCCTTAACATATGGATGAAAGCATTCTTAGCAGAGCAATTTCACAGGTTTTTCAGGAAGTCTTTGTGATGCCAGATTTTTCCCCAGCACACGCTCTAGGAAGGCAAGGAGCTGCACCTCTCCCCAACAGGTATTCAGGCTTAAGTGGATTAGAGCCAGGAAGCACTTCTCCCAGGGTACATGGGGACTTGGGCTTTGTCAAAGCCAGAGGGTGAGAGTCCATTGCTCTTTGTTGCAGCCCCGAGTCCTTCCATGATGGACTCCCACGTGATTGAGTCTGGCTTAGGTTGCCCCTTGCTGTGAGGGGTCTTACCTGTCATTGACTTCTGACCAAGCTTTGGGGGCAGGGAGGAAACTGAGGCAGAATTTTTACTAGAGACAAGCTTTGTCTCCTGCGGCTCGAATTCCAGAGGTAGTTATTCGCTCATCCTTAAGCCATAAGGGGTAGAGTTACAATTCCTAGAACCAGGCAGAGCGGTCCACAACAGCAAGGAAAGCTGAGTTTAGTATGTACTCACTAAAATTTTCATTAATATATTTTTAAAAATATTGTTTGCTACCTTCATTGAGAAATTGTTCATGGAGCAAGGCAGTTCAGAATTTAGAGTTTGAAAACTCAGGATCTGTTTCCTGCTTTTCTCCTAACAGCTGTAGAACTTCAGGAAAATTACTTGACCTTTCTAATTCTCAAGTTCTTTATCTGTAAAATGAAGATAATAGCACTATATTCCTCACTGAGCCATTTGGGGAGTAAAGGAACAAATAAGTTGTAAAGCACTTCAGCACAGTGGTCTGGCACACACGGAATTATAACTAGCAAATGCTAACTCACTTCTGTAGGACCTACTTTTCTTTTTTCTGCTCTGGAGTTGCATAAGGATAGGGGTGGAGAGAAGGCAGAATGGTAGGGAAGACCTATGGGAATTCAGAAGAGAGATTTACACGCTTTGAGCTGGCAGATGACTTAGTTTTGTACCACCTTGTCCACACAAGGTGGACTCGATGTGTGTGTGAAGATCTCTCTCTTTGGAGACAGACTACCTCCACGCCCTGTGAGATACCAGGGGACGAGTGACTTGCCTTATTAACAGGCATGGATAACAGCACCTCCTCTGATGTAGCCCCAGGTCAGTGGTACTCAAACGGCTGTCCAGCAATTCTGTTACCGGAACTGGGGACAAGGTAGGTGTAGAAACTGAGGTCAGCGCTTGAACCCTGGCACAGTAATTTTATGTCAAATGAGTCTACCAATAAATAGAAGTATATATTTTTGTATGTTTAGTTCCCCTATTTAGCAATTTATTTTTTAAAAATAACTTTTTACCTTAGTAGTTCACCTTTATTTTAAAAAACTATACACCTGCAATGGTTGAAAATTTTAAGAATTGGTCTTTCATCACTGATAGTTTGAGAAGCCCTACTCTACAAAATAAACCAAACTTTTTTACTGAAGAAAGTTATTATTCTAATTATTAAAGTTCTTAAGGATTGACGTTTGAGGGGAAATTCTTTAGTTTGAAGGTTTTTTCCCCTAAGAACAGGCCTAACTACTAATTTAAAACAATTCTGGAATTATTATTATGCATAATACTAAGCTTTTATAAATATTAGAATTTTGAAGAATTAAATATAGAAAAAATTAAGATACAAGGAAGGTGAAGCAATTTTTAAATCCACCTTGTAAAATATAACACAAACTTTCATGAGGTAAGATTGTTATATATATTGATACAGAGTGAGGCCAAAGATGTGTTAGGTGGAAAAAAATGTTGTAACACTGTACTTGTTATAAGCTGCTCCATTTTAAACAAAAATATTATATGCATGGGAAAAAATCTGAAGTAATATACAATAAATTATTGTATCTGATAATATTCAGCTTATAAGGCACAATTATGTTTTATTTTATATATTTGCTTTGTGTTTGCATTTAAATTTTTACCACAAGTATATTTTAAATAAAAAAAGGAAATTTACATGTTGAATAACTTACCTCTGTCTCTTTTTGGTTATTAATAAACATAAAGTGATTGACAAGTGTTTTTCACACATTAGGCCCACTCTGCTTTCATTTCTACACCTTTTTTTTCCCATTTAGGAGCCAGGTTGTATTTGTTCTTTAAAGGTACACTTACAATTCTGAGCATATACAATTTCTTGAACAAGAAAATTCATTCCAGAGACTTCCAGCCAAGATGGAGGCATACGTAGACATACCGTGCCTCCTCACACAACCAAAAGAATGACAACAACAAATTTCAAAACAAAAACAACCAGAACTGACAAAAAATTAAACTGTCTGGAAGTCCAACAACTAAGGAGTTAAAGAAGAAACATTCATCCAGACCTGTAGGAGGGGTGGAGATGGGTAGCCGGGCAGACAGGACTCGTAGCAAAGCGGCAGTTGGAGGACCTGGTGAAGCAGTGGATTGTGGCCTGGGCAGTCCCACATTCATGTGCAGATAAACCAGGAGGAACAATTGGGGAGTGAGACAGACCATGCAACGCAGGGTTTCAGTACAGGGAAATAAAGCCTCAAACCTCCGATTGAAAACACCTGTGGGAGTTGCGACAGCTGGAGAAACTCTCAGCCTCACAGGAGAGTTCATGGGAGAGACCCACAGAGTCCTAGAATGTACACAAGTCCACCCACCCAGGAAGCAGCACCAGAGGGCCCAATTTGATTGTGGGTAGTGGGGGAAGTGACTGAAAGCTGGCAGGAAGCAGAGCAAGTGGCATTGTTCCCTCTTAGACCTGTCTCCTACATACATCACAACGTAGCAATGTGAGTTGCCCCACCCTGGTAAACACCTAAGGCTCCACCCCTTACTACGAAAAAAATACAACTAAGTGATGAAGAGGTGGCCAACCTATCAGATGCACAGTTCAAAACACTGGTAATCAGGATGCACACAGAATTGGTTGAATATGGTCACAAACAAGATGAAAAAATGAAGGTTTTGCTAAGTGAAATAAAGGAAAATGCACAGGGAACCAATAGTAATGGGAAGAAAACTGGGACTCAGATCAACAGTATGGACCGGAAGGAGGAAAGAAACATTCAACCAGAACATAATCAAGAAACAAGAATTCAAAAAAGTGAGGAGAGGCTTAGGCACCTCCAGGACATCTTTAAACATTCCAACATCTAAATCATAGGGGTACCAGAAGGAGAAGAAGAGCAAGAAATTGAAAACTTATTTGAATAAATAATGAAGGAGAATTTTCCCAATCTGGCAAAGGAAATAGACTTCCAGGAAGTCCAGGAAGCTCGGAGAGTCCCAAAGAAGGCAGACCCAAGGAGGAACACACCAAGGCACATCATAATTTCATTAGCCAAGATTAAAGAGGAGAGAATATTAAAAGCAGCAAGAGAAAAGGAAATAGTTACCTACAAAAGAGTGCCCATAAGACTGTCAGATGATTTCTCAAAAGAGACCTTACAGGAAAGAAGGGGCCAGAAAGAAATATTCCAAGTCAGGAAAGGCAAGGACCTACATCCAAGATTGCTCTATCCAACAAAGCTTTTGTTTAGAATGGAAGGGCAGGTAAAGTGCTTCCCAGATAAGGTCAAGTTAAAGGAGTTCACTATAACCAAGCCCTTATTATATGAAATGTCAAAGAATTTATCTAAGAAAAAGAAGATAAAAAGTATGAACAGTATAATGACAACAAACTCACAGTTTTTAACAACCGAACCTAAAAAAACAAAAACAAACTGAGGAAACAACTAGAACAGAAACAGAAACAGAGAAATGGAGATCACATGGAAGGTTATCAGCAGGGGAGTGGGAAAAGATACAGAGAATAAGTAGCATAAATGGTAGGTAAAAAATAGACAGGGGGAGGGTAAGAATAATATGGGAAATGTAGAAGCCAAAGAACTTAGATGTATGATTCTTGGACATGAACTGAATTGGGGGAATGTAGGTGGGAGTGGGTGTGCAGGACCGAGGGGGATAAAGCAGGGGAAATGAGACAAGTGTAATAGCATAATCAATAAAATATATTTAAACAAATAAAAAAAGAAAATTTATTCCCATGTGAGGTACTTGCTCAGAAATATTAAGCTCTCCCTACATTTCATTTCCAATTCCCCTTTTTCCATTGCAGGATAAAAAGATGTCAGGTGAAATATTTTCCTGGATTTAAAAGACCTAGTCAGCAAAACTAGGATGAATCACATGTCACAAAATAAACATTTGCAAGAATAGAAAGCCTAAAAATTCACATCCATGAGGCAATAAACTACTGTATTCCATCAATTTTAAGGCAAGTTATTGTAAGACACAGCATTATTTTATATATCACTAAGAAAGAAAAAACACTGCCAAGTCAACTAGAACATGCCATCAATCAAAAGATCACCCCGATTTCAGATACGTAAATATAAAACTCTTGCATCTTGAAAATAACTCATGGTAATACTATATAACTAAGAATCTGCAATCTTGTCCAACATACTTGAAGTAGAGCACCTTAAACCGCTTTGTATGAACCCTCAACATAAATGGAGGAACACAGAAACATTTTCAGTAGCACACTTTTAGTTTATTGACCTACGTAAAAAAAATAGGTCTTAAAAAGTCAGAACAGTAAAAGAATAGGCAAAAGGGCATTTCTGTTTCTAGAAGGCTACACAAATATGCAAAAGGAATAAGTTATTTTTTTGCACATCATTTTTTTGTTTCAAATTTTCCCTCAAACTTCATTTTTAATGATACAAATGACTAAGGACCAGTTTAACAAATCAACTTTATGTATATAAACATGCTTTGGAATACAGATAGGAAATGTTCCAAAAAAGTTGTGTAGAAACTTCTCTAGTCATAATATAAACAAGAAACCTGTATAAAAGGGGGGAAGGAGCACCTTTTACAGAACTTTGAAAGATGACAAAAAAGATGGGGATAATTGTTTTTAAAAAAACTCAACCATGAACTATAGCTAATTAGTTCTTCCATGGAAAATATGAGGTAGTTTTAGCCTCATAATTAAATCTAATGCAGCTTGGAGGGTTTTTTTTTCTTGTAACCAACTAATCTTGTTTTTGTCACTTGGTGACTTAGAACTACCTGTGGAATCCTGATGATATGCTTAATTTTCCAGTGGTCACCATTTTAAGGCACACAAATCATCTAAAATGATAGAGGTGTATTTTCCTTGATTTTGTTTTGGGTTCTTTCCATAACACCTTAAAATACTTTTTCAAATTCTTGATTAGAAAACTTTCCATATCAAGTTTGCCATTTCAAATGACAGCCAAGTTAGAGAGTTAACAGCCTG
The DNA here is from genome assembly GCF_014824575.4 of Sturnira hondurensis. NCBI lineage: Eukaryota > Metazoa > Chordata > Mammalia > Chiroptera > Phyllostomidae > Sturnira > Sturnira hondurensis. The sequence continues at coordinate 15,703,515 of NW_028075471.1, forward strand.
AATAACAAAAGCTCATCATACCACTGGCATAGAAAGAAAAATGGAGCTCAATGATATTGTACCTCAGAAAATTCTCCAAGCAGAGTTTGTCAGTTATTCAGTGGGCTGTTTCATTTTCCCCAATCTGCTATCATAAAGTTTGTTACAGGATGCTGTGGCAGTAAGTCTTTTTAGAACCCATTTCACGGTGCTTATGAAAACCATCACTCTTTATAAAATCCTAAAAACATTTACACTCATTCAGAACTTTATGAAAATCCAGCTTTCTTCAAGTAATTTTCCAATACTGTCTAAGTTGTTCATGTCCATGTAGAAATAGCATCATTCTTTGTCAGCTCACAAATCCAAACTATCTGACGGTTGAGAGTTCTGGCTTCCCTCCCTTCAACATTCTGAATTGGGCTCTGAAATTTCCCATTCTTTTCTTTTCTTGGAGATCCTGAAAGCACTTTTCACAGTTTTGAGGTTTGCCTTCAACAATGTTTATTCCTTAAAAAGTGCTTGCTATTGATAAAGATTAAGTCCTCCCTTGGCAATGGTTCAACATGTGGTCTGACCTTTTGCTCTCTTAGATTAGCGTCCAGACTTTGAAAGGTAGGCTGTCCTGCAAGGGCTTTGTGCAGCTTAGTGTAGGATTCAATTCCGGGGCAATGTGAGTCCTCGCTTCAGCCTCTGATGTCTTTAGGTTTCTAAAGCCAAACAGCCTTTTGGGAAGACAAACACGTTTTACAAGGCACACTAGTGTGAGAAAGCAGTGCTTGGTCAAGAGGTCCCGCTGCAGTTCAGACTAATGTTCCAGGCTTGGAATCTTCGTGCCAAAAGAGCCTCTGCTCACTACCCTCCCGGCTGTCTGGTTCCAACTGGCTTCCATCTGTACTGTCCAGCTGACTGTTCTCTGCGTATTGTCTATGAAAGGAGACGAGAAAGTTACTACCTGTGGTCATTTAGTTCCCAGAGTACAAAATTACTACACTCAAAAGAAGTTAGTAGAAAATACTGTTAAGAAAATTATCCAAAACTTGGAAATAAGGCAATGGATGACTGTAGTTCTTCCAATATCACCCCGGAGCATTGTCTAACAGGCCCATGCAGCAGCATTTGATTCTCTAACTTACATGTACCATTGCTTAGGACCCAGGTTATGTTAAGTTAGACATTAATTTAAGAGTTTTTTAATTTTTGCTTTTTGGTCTGAAAGAATACAAATGATTTTTATCTAGTAAGAGAGATTATAGATATAGTTGTGTTGCCCAGTAGGACATAAACTGGTTTTGTATCTAATCAAGTAATGTTGCCCCAGCATTTTCTCTTTCAGTGGGTTGAATATATTCTCTCAAATTCTCTTGGAATAGTTTTCCCACTCTGTTAGTTCTCTCATTACTAAGTTGCTGTTTTTTAACCATGTATAATGTGTATTTTTGCCCAAATTTTCGAAGGAAATATAGGGATGTGCATTATACATGGGATAATGATTACATACTACGGGTATAATAATCCTGTGTGTAATGTGCACAGAAATGTGGGTGCACATTATACATGGCAAATATGATAAATAAATCTTTGACACATGCTCATTTTCCATTTATGTGAGAGTCATATTTTTAAATCTTTAAAAGGTATTTTTGACAGCCATATTTTAAGTATTCTTCTAATTAAAGGAATATACCAGATGTTTTCCTCACAGACAAAGGAATATATTAAGAGGGAGGCAAGGGCACCTTGGGACATAGTTTAGATCCCTAGGGTTTATGGTTCAAGTATAAATTGGATACAGCAACATATATAAAAATCATAGACATATTTAGATGGTATATCCAAATGAGAATGTCCTATTACACAAAACATTCCAATAAGCAAAACCTCATTCTTGTACTAGCAGGTTAGAAAAGATTAGGTAGTTAGTAAATTTCCTTTTATCTTAAACTTTAATGCCTTTTAGTGAGGGTAATAAGAAGCCTTTGGAAGAAGAGCTTTGGAAATAACCACTATGTGAATCGAGGTACTTAGTGTTTTCATCTAATATAAAAATGAAGTCAGATTTCCATAAATTCACACATCAGTCAGAGCAAGCAGAACTCTTTGCTATGCGAGAAGCAACACACAGGTTTGAGCACTGTACTTACTACAGCTGGCTACACCTAGCAACAGGGAATTTAAAACTGATCTCATTTCTGGAAACACAACCGCTCTCTGGGACAGAAGCCCTTCATTTTGTCTAGTGATAGGTAGGGTGAGATAAGGAAGAGGAAGGGAAATGGAAAACAGGGAGTAAAAGAAAAAAGTTATTTGAAAACACAATTTCTGGCAGTAGTGCCAAGACTTTGACGATATTATACACTAGGTAGCACAAGAGACTTTAACATTTCCAATTTTGGAAAGCTTACATTGCTGACAATTATACCATATTATACTAAGGAAACAAATTTTGTTTAAAATTTGCTTTTTGGTCTGAAAGAATACAAATTATTTTTATCTAGCAAGAGAGATTATAGATATAGTTGGTATGGTACAAATTATAGTTGGTATGGTACCAAAATATGGTACAAATTTTGTTTAAAATTTGTAGCTTTCTGTAGTATTAAGACCTGGACACTTTAGGGAAAAAGATCTTTAAATAATAAGCACTTCATTTATATTGATCTAATCACTGATTTATTGCTAAGCACTTCAAATATTTAACTCGAGAAGATCTGAAGTTTTTTATCTTTATCTTGAAACCTAATTCTCTTATTTAAAAAAATTGTGTTTTCCTCAATAGTAACATGAAACGTTAAGGCAAAATTTCTAAAGCTTTATGGATGATTGTCATTATACTTGCCTTGTTAATGGGTCAAGTTAAATTGATCAAACTGTATCATAATTTTTAAAAAAATCCTAAATGGACAGATGAATGAAAATACGCATTCCTGTAACTGTGGCTGAGATAATAAACTAGAAAATTTTTCTGGAAAGCAAGAGCTTAAAAATTATACTTTTTTTGGCTTTAATCTTTTAAGTCTACTAATTGGAATATATGCTAGGAAAACAATCAGAAATTCAGACAAATATTTTGTACAAAGATATTATTAACAGCATCATTACTTACAATAAAAAAGAATGAAAATCCAAAAACCATTCAAATTCAAAATATGGGTGACTGTTAAATAAAATATGGTGCATTTATTAATGGCATATCATTGGTCACAAAAAACAGGTTTAAAGAGTTTTTTAAAATATGGGTACATGTTTATGTCACAATATTAAATAAAAAACTGCAATGTAGAATTTCATATAAAATAAAAAATACATAATTGCACAAAATATCATTATGACTGTGTTAAAAATGGGCAGAGACGAATGGGGGGAGGGCCAAAATGTTAATAGCTGTTATCTCTAGATGGTGGAATTGTGGGTAAATTATTTTCTACTTATTTATCTTTACTATTTTCTTAATTTTACACAATGAGTTCATATTGTGTATGTACACACACACACACACAATAGGGAACTTTAAATAGCTCTAATTTCCTGTACATTGTGCCCCTTAGGCATCAGACTACCCTATCAATCCAGCTTAGGCTGGCTGCTAGGTGCATAGACTCACTAAAAACAGATGTTCCCTAAAAATGTTTAGCATGTCCTGAATCTAGTGAGTGTGGTGTTAAGGATACTATTGGAACTGTCTTATACACTGAATATTTTATATCATTTCTGAGTCAAGAAAAAAGGAATGTAAAAGTATACAAACATGAAAACTATTTGCACATGTATTATACAAAATAAATAGAACTGAACTGAAATAAATTCAGCACAAATTCGAGCCAAAATCAATTTGGCTCTTGCTCTTAATTCATTCTCAAGCTTTATTTATAGAAATCCAAGCTATGTCACATCCTCTGAAGTACATTTTCATTAACATTCTACTTTGAGTATACCCTTTGTTGAGGTAAAACAATTGGACTAATATTTCAAGCCAATAAAAACTCCGGAATATGGAGAGGAAAAATAAGGCTTTGGGGGGTGAATATGTCCAATTTGCTTGTAACTGAGTGCTTTAGAGAAACTAATCTCTCAAAAGGTTAAAAAGACCTTTATAATTAGAGTCCATGTGAGTTGCCTATGCCTGAAGCATCTGATTTAAAGAAATCAAAATGAATTTTCTAAATCACCCCAGAAAATGTTCTACTTCTTGACATCATGGGTGTGGATTATATGCTTTGAGAAAGTGATAGGGAGATATGACTTCCTCAAACTTAACTTCTGTGTAATACAAAGAACTGAAAAATATGTAATTCAGACTTTGCAATCTTTTGAAAATTGCATTTGAACAAACTGTTCTTATATGTTTCCTCTAAATGTTTACAAAGAATTAGTTTTTACCAACAGGACAGCTGTTGCTTCTTAATAAACACAAGGGAGATACAAAAAGGCAGCAAATGTTTGAGATCCAGCCCACCAACTGTCTATGAGGAATCTGGGTATGAGCAGCCTTTTTCTGGAGCAGAGGTATTTTTCCTACAAGGTTCCAGTCTAAACAGATATATTTAGAGTCTAAATAGTCTAAATAGATATATCAATTATACAGTTTTAAGTACTACACTTACTAATAAAATCAAAACCTTCAGACGCAGAATTCAATGTACAGAACTCTAAGAACAGGGTAAGATTTGAATGAGCTAGATTTGAGGGGTACACAAAGTTTCCTTAAAGGGCCAGATATGAGTGTATCTGGTTGGCCACATGGTCTCTGTCACAACCACTCTGCTCTTCCCTCTTAGTGCAAAAACAGCCATAGATAATATGAAATGAATGAGCATGGCTATTTTCCAATAAAACTTTATTTACAAAAAGCAGGTGACAGCTGGTTTTCACCCACAGGCTAGAGTTTGCCAACCCTTGAGCTAGATTATTCAGTATTCAGAAAATAAAATAGAATTCCTGGATTCTTTTGACCAGGAACAGGCTACTAGAATTTTTGAGCTTTGCTTCCTCACCTGCCTGGAGAGGACAAAGGATTATAGATGTTGCCGTAGCTGCTGGTGTAAGAAGGATATGCCAGGGTCTCGTATTCAGAAAACCCCACTGTTATCTGGGTCCTCCAGTTCCCAGAAGCATTTGTAGAAGACACTAGAAATAAAAATGGAAGAATAGACAAAATTAGTGGTAATATTTAACATGAAAAGTGTTTAGGCTGTTTATATGCACCTTATAATCAGCTGTGTGCAAAATAGAGATTAAGAGCCAATGCTTTTAATCAACAAAGTTCCTATTCCAGTTTGGTCACTTATTGGCCATGTGACCTTGGGCAAATAGCCTATCCTCTTTAAATCTCAGTTTCTTCATCTAAAAAATAGGGATGATAAGATAAATACATTTTCATAGAGATAATATCAGGATTCAATAAGGTAATGTATGAGGCTATTTAGCACTGTTCCTGGTACAGAGTAGACTCAGTAAATGATTATTATTAATGGGAAGAAGATTAATTAAAAGACATTCTATTAAAAACAAAATACAAAGAATAAGCCAGAAAAAAAACCCGATATATTGAGAGAATCCTCCCATTTGGCGTACGTTGGCTGGTGCATAAGGCTTCCGTTGTCTGGGTAAGGTAATGACTGAGTTTCCTGAAGGCCGTTTGAGGAAACATTCTGTAAATGGAGTTGTTGAGACTTAACTGTTTTTCAGCCAAAGGCAACATCAAATAGTAGTAGAATCAAGGCATTTTTTTTCCTTCATAAAAAGGTGGAGAGGTGGTGAAGGTAACTAATATTGGAAGGATTTCAGGAAGAATAGATTTAGTTCTGAGGGACTTGTCTGAAACAAGACAAGGATATAATCTGGGAGCAAAGCCCAGTGGATGACTCATCACTGGGCATTTGTTGTCCTCTCTCTAAACCATTCCTGCTCCACACCTAGGGTGCACAGGTGAGCATAGTGCCATCTGGTCATCTAAGACTCAAATAACCATCACTACTCATGAGTCCTTCCAGCTGTCCTCCATTTCTGTTCCTGACAGCTAACCCCCTCCTCTTCTCTCTCCTATGCACAAAGCACTTGTGACCTGTATGGGACAAACACAGTTCAAAACCCTGGATACCACCAGGTTTTGACACAAAGATATAACAGTCTCACTCTGTGCTTCAAGAATGTTTCACTGCTATCAGTTGGGGCTGTGAGTCTTGATGGTTAAGATGGTCAGAACTGTGATTGAATTCTCATTCCACTTGCTAGCTTTGGGCTTGGGCAGGCTCATTTATACTCTCTAAGCCAGAATGCCTCAGCTGCACAATTAGGATAATAATAACAAACATAACAAACACCTACCATATAGAACTGTCACATACATTAAATGGAATAGTGCAGGTAAAGTGCTGAGTGTGCTGTGTGGCACATGATAAGATACTAATAAATGGAGGCTGTCATTACTATTAAAACTGAGTCACTGAGAGGCTTTAGGTGGCTGGAAGGAAATACCAAACCCCTGACTAATTTGGCAAATAATTGGGAACTTATCTCTGAATGTGAATGAGGCATGCCTGTTGTAATACATTTCCGTAGCTATAAAATATAGACAGGAACAAGGAAATTTTCAAAAGCAATTTTGGGAGCACTGATTCCATCTCTCTCATTCCTTAGAAAATGGTGTCTTTTGGCCTGTGGGGACAAATCCTACAGGTATCAGCAAGGCTCACTCAGGGTCCAAATCAGGACATGTTAACTCTTTTTGCCTTTGTTGCAGAACTGGGCCAACTGCTAGGCATGTTGATGGTTCTGGGTTACATCTGCTCCTCCCTGGCCTCGCTGTTTAAGGATGCATTACCCCACACCCTGATGACCACACACAAACATCTCACAGCCCTCTTTGCTTGGTTGTTTCTTTGTAGCACTTTGCCCAGGTTTGGTTTCTGTCAGTATCTTGTGAGATGCCTTGAACTTTAGGGGTAAGAAAGATACTCTCTAGATTGGAGCCATAGATAACAAGGAATAATTACGGAAGACTTTTCCTGTTAGATGGGGCAATAGATGGGAAAGTACTAGTGGAAGTCCAAAGTCCTGCACAAACAGAAGAGAACTCAAACCCAAACAGAAATCACCATGGAAATGTCTCTGGTCAACAAGCTTATGAAACTTTTAAAGGTGCAGTTTTCACTGACTAATTACACAATGATTTAGGAATTCCTATGCATGTCTTACTAAAGAGTCATGCTTCAGGAGGGGGCAAGACTCACACTCTCAGGTTTTCATGCTGTTCAAGAATCCATTCATTTCTTAGAAGCTTTAAAATTGCTCAATTTTCATACATTCCTCTGGCTGCTAACTAAAGTGAGAACTCATCAATGCATGGAACTGTTTCTACATTGGCTTGTTGTTTACTGAATAAATTAAACCAGGGACTGACACTCTTAATATCTATTTCTCTACTTCAAGTATGTGGCAAAGCTGGAGGGTATTCAGCAAGTTCATTACTGAACTGTCTAGTGTTAGCGAGTGCTAGCAGAGTTAGGGGCCAAAGTCAATGCACAAAGGGGACACTAATCAAAACTATCTTTGAAAATCTCTTACATCAACTGTAAACTAGACTATATATGATTATCGAGTTGAATCAAGACATGCAAACTTCTTTAAACAGTGTAACAGTACTTAATAATGCCAGCTTCTATTACAATTACGAAAATCCATATGCAGGCACCAGAGTGTTTGGAACACACCAATCAAACTCCTGGTGGTGCACAGGGAAAGATGCATAATTGTTTTCTTTGTACCAGAAGGGTTTGGTCTGTTCTTTTAATATATCAAACCTCAATGACCTGAACACATTTAAGGATGTTACTATCAATGTAAGACCTAGAAAAGGTAAGTTATGTGAAAGTTCCTCACATGGGCTGCAATTGGAGCAGGTGCTCAATAAATGTTTGCTAGATTTCGATCTACAACTTGCTTCATCAGACCTGTGTGACAGCATTCTTTGCAAAGCTGGAAGGAACCATTTTTAAGTTGGCAGTTTGGGTCCACCCCATGGTATCACCCTCCTGACTTTGGGTACTGGTCTCCTGATCCTTGAGGGGTATGGTTTTGGGTGGGAGGGAATAAGGGTAAGTTACTGTAAATCCAGGTACCAAGTACCTCCTCAGTATTCTTACCTGAAGAGTAGGAAGATGCACGACTGCCTGGAGAACAGGGCACTTGCAGCCCGGCAAACCCCAGGCATCCCTGCGACCCCCTATCCAAGTCAAAGCTGGTATGTGGGCTGTGCCCCTGCTCCTTCTGCCCAGAGGCCCGCTGGTACCAGCCACGCAGGTGCTCTGCAACTAAGGCCCTATGGATGTTCTTGGTGATGCGCTCAGGTGCAGCAGCCTTCCTTGGCAGCCGGAGGGTTGCATATGGGTTTTGAGGTACCCGGTCTGTCTCATCTTCATGGAAGGACCTGCTGTAGTCCCTCTGGCAGTCATATCCATAGTAGGCTGAGGAGCGGTAGGAAGGGTTGACACTGTACTGTCCCTCAGTGTCATTCTCATAGACATAGCCACCAGTGTAATAAAGGTCACACTCTGTGTGTGGTGGGTACCCAGTGATGTAGTAGCTGGAAGAGGGCTGCTCATGGCTCTTTGCATAGATGCCATTCCTCAGACTATCCCTTTGGGCAAGGTTGGGCATGCTTCCTGAATTCGAAGTGGAAACATTCTGTTTCTTGGACCTTCTCCGGCCCCTGGCACGGGTGTCCAGGGTGTGGGTGCCGCTCACCGGCGTCACACAGTAGTACTCAGCACTGGACTGGCTGGTGCAGGAGGACCCATCATCCAGAACTTCAGTGCTGGTGCTCCTTTGGGACTTGCGGAGGGAGAAGAAGGGTCTGTCGTGGTCCATCTCCGATAGCAGGTGTGACTGGGACTCCAGGCTGCCACTCCGCTGGCGGCAATGCTGAGAGGACTCTGGCCTGAAACAGAAGGAAGGCAAACTTGTCAAAGAGAAAGGAGGAGAGGGCAGCTGAAATAAGAAAAAAGAACACCACACTGAAGGGTTTAATAGGACTCGTAAGGTTTCCAAAGCTGACCGCAAAACAGAATCCATCGGTTCACGTACAGTTCACTATTATGATCAACATGAGAAAAGAATCAGGTTCTGTCAATTGTCTAGTCCACATTCTTTCTTGGGAACCAGGAAGATGAACTGATGATGTAAACTTGCATCAAAGTCTGAACAAAACACAATCTTTGATGGGTCCTGTCCTCCAGAGGGATAGGAAAGTACATGCACAGAACCTGGACTCATCTGGTGGAGTGGTGGAGTCTGGATGAGACTCGGTTATGCTATTTCCCAGTTGTGTGTGCTTGGCTACGGTAGTTAACCTCTCTGAGACTTCCTTCCTTCTCTANTCCATCGGTTCACGTACAGTTCACTATTATGATCAACATGAGAAAAGAATCAGGTTCTGTCAATTGTCTAGTCCACATTCTTTCTTGGGAACCAGGAAGATGAACTGATGATGTAAACTTGCATCAAAGTCTGAACAAAACACAATCTTTGATGGGTCCTGTCCTCCAGAGGGATAGGAAAGTACATGCACAGAACCTGGACTTATCTGGTGGAGTGGTAGAGTCTGGATGAGACTCAGTTCTGCTATTTCCCAGTTGTGTGTGCTTGGCTACGGTAGTTAACCTCTCTGAGACTTGCTTCCTTCTCTATAAAGTGAGGATGAACATAGAACCTGATATTTATGATTAGGCTTGTTGTGGGGGCTAAATAATAATATGGTGCACCTAAAATATTAGCACAGCCTTCAGTAAACACTTCAAAACGTCGCTATGGTCATTCCTTTCAAATGCACCATTACATACATAACAAATGGTAATATCTCTTTGGACAAATTAAGGTACAAAAAAATCTCATATCAACTTGAACGTAATACATTTTCTTTGCTGACATGTGTGAAACTGAGTAGAAAATGTAGATTCATAAAATAGAGACCTGCTACCAAAGTCCTTTAAAATTATTGCAAATACAAGTGAAACAACCTTAAAGCAAAGATTAGCAAAACCCAAGTGACTGAACAAAGGGTTCTTACTCCAGGTGGCTGCTGCTGTAGGCATTTCGGGTGAGCACAGGGGTGGTGGGCATGCTTCGTCCGCCCTGGGGCCGCTTTTCCAGGGTTTTGTAAGGGCTGCTGTGTGTTGACAGCATTTCTCTGTGTCGACAGGCAAAAGAATTCAGAAAACAGTGAGTTCCCAACATCTCTGGCAAAGGTGTCATGAGCTGATGGAAAGGGCGCATGGGAAGAAACTTGGAAAAGTGTCTTGGTGATATGGGATCCTGGTAGGTCCTAAATAAGTTTTAATAAAGTTCATGTGGTATGACTCTGTGAGTCACAAATATGAAGAAAAAATTTAAAAGTTTTAAAAAAAGATTATACTCAGTAAGATAGATTGAAAGCAACTAGACCAGGGACAGCAAATCTTTTTTCTGTAGAGTCTTATAGTAAATATTTTTGGCTTTGTGGGCCAGGTGATCTGTCTCAACTACTCAACTCTGCCCCTGAACTTGGGAGGTAGTGCGGGAGATACATAAGTGAATTAAACTTGACTATGGATATAGAAATTCAAATTTCATAATTTTCATATCACAAAATATTATTGCTTTTGATTTTCCCTTCCAATTACCTTAAAATATAAAAACCATTGTTAGCTCATGGGCCATGTAAAAATAGGTATTAGGATGAATCTGGCCAGTGGGCCACAGTTTGCTGGCCTCTGGTCTAGAAGGCAACATCCTTAAATCCCCTATTAAATGACTCCGATTAACTTTTTACTTATCACAAAAACATGTCAAGTTCATTGTAAAAAAGTTCAAAGATAATAGATTTAGAAAATTTTTAATGCCCAAACCTGATAACTTAGATGTAGCCAGTTAATACTAAATATTTTCAGATATTTTTCCTAAGCATATATACTTATAGACAACAAAAATGAGACCTTACTGTATATTCTCTTTCAAAGCCCACTTAAAAATTTTAATTATATCTAACATTTCATGTTGCTTAATATTTGTTTATAATTTTATTTTAATGGCTATGTAACATTCCACTGTAAAGATTTACTATAATGTATTTACACAACAGATTTGTGTTGCTTTCTATTTGACACTAATATAAACAACAGGAAAAATTCCTGTAAGTGAAATTACTGGGTCAAAGAGCAAACTCACTTAAAGCTATTGTGGATGTGGGCATAACAATTTTAAGATATGATTCTTTATAATAATTCTTCCTTTTGCTGAAATAGCTTAGTTTTCCCTATATAATAAATACAGGGGTGGGCAAAGGTTGATTTACAGTAATTCATATGGAAAATAATACAATAATCAATAAATAATAACAAAAAAATAAACTCTGTGTTTTGTGTACTCACAACTATAAACCTACTTCTGCCCATCCTGCCCATCGTCCAGTGCTACCTAACAGGACTTTCTTCAGTGATGGAAATGAGCTGTATCGTGCTGTCCTATAGTATAGACACTAGCTACATGGAGCTATTAGCACTTGAAATGGCTAGTATAACTGAGGAAATGAATTTTTAATTTTATGTGTTTTTAATTATGTTGGATAGAAGAGCTCTAGATACTTATACCTCTCTGCTGTTTAAGGCAACAGTTCTTAAAAGCCAATCCACAAACTAGAGCTATAGTATGATCTTTGACAAATCAGTTACGTAACCAAGGTTGGTTTTACTTTGATGGGTGAAAAGTTATGTAATCTAAATAATCTTTTATTTTGAGTTCTGGGATAACATATTGACTGAAATCGTATCAAAGGTTTGGGAGTAGGCCACCCAGTTCAAATCTTAATCCTGATATTTACTAGTTGATGAACCCAACAGGTTATGCATGTTTTCTGGTCCTCTATGTACTCATCTGTAAATGACAACGACAGCAGCAGTAATATCAGAACTGTTGTGAGGATTAAATTCATTAATATACATTAAAGCACTCTGAGCAGTGTCTGAATGGCTTCTCACCTGGATTGCCGGGCATCTGCAAACTGTTCATTGATGGATGGCTTTCTGAAATGGATGCGCTCAATACCAAGAGACTTGGGGGGAAGGATTCTTGGAGAATGAGGTACTGAGCTTAATCGCTGCCCAGCGAGAGTGAAAGTGTCATTGGCTATGAATGAAGTAAATGAATGAATGAGTAAATAGGTAGGTAAATAAATAAGTTAATAAAAACCATGCCAACAGTTCCAAAAAAGAAATCAGAATATTTTGTGAGCAAAGTGTTATTCCAATGACGATGTTTTCATAGACATGAAACTTTCAAAAATTTATTTTTATATTTTATACACTACAAAAAAGAAGTTACTGAATAGTCTTGTGGTGTCTAATCCAACTTTTGCCAATTCAATAGGTGCCACTCTTGAGCAAAGAAATTACTTAGGTGGTATGGATGATACTATAGTTTTTCAGAAGTTATACTACAGGAAAACCCTAGTGCACACAGGGCCAAAAGGAAATTGTTCAATTTTACTTTTTAAAGTTCTTAGGCCTCTTTGGCTGATCAAAATCTCATCGAGTTATTGAAAGTAATGAAACTGATTTATGCTGAGAGACTGGAGATGTTATGTCTCCCACTAATATTTGTATTTTCAAAGAGGAATGGCAAGTATGACCAAACCTCAGCTCAAAGGAAGAATTCTGAAATGGTGGCATTTCATGCACCATAAAAGTTGGGGGAAGCTAAAGCAGTGGGGGTCAGAGGCTTTCCCACATTGCTTAAATCCCATCAGGTAGAGAGTCACTCCTCTGCTTAGGCACAAGGGATTATAAGAAAACACTGTATCATTTGATAAGAAATCCATTCCATCATGAAATGTGAACAAACACAGGAAATCACAATATTGTACCTATATAACTGACATAGTGACATGTGACCTAATTTTTAAAATGTGTACTTCTTCCTAAAGAAAATAAACTAAACTCCCAGTTATCCAAATATAGTGATAATCACAGTCAACACTATAATTTCCTGGTGTGATATTGGACACCAAATATACAAAATGACACCACCGGGATAACCTGGGTAAAGGAGTCTCTATTATTTATGCAGATATATAATTATCCAATAAAAAGTTTTGAAAAAATGTACAAAGTCTTTTAATTTCCAGAGTCATGCAATTTGTAAGGTGTTTAATGTTAACACGTGTAGAAGTGCATTGTAACTCCCCTTTCCCAGCCTTTCTGTATGACCGTGAGTTGATTCAACAGTTGGTATTTTGAATGCCACTGTTCCTTGAAGGGTAACAAATAAGCTTTCGTTAACTATAAAATTATCTTACTATTTTAGAATATGTAATATTTAAACCAAAAGAGGTGAGTTACTTACAATCATCACCGGTGGTAGTGTCGGACAAGGAGCTGCTCTCTGAGGGGATTATGTCTTCTGTGAAAAACAATGAAAGCTTTTAGTATAATTGTGCATTTATACACCTATTGTGAGTTCAATAAAGCAATTCCTAGTGGAGCACATCTTAAATAAATGTAACTACAGTACATTAAGAATAATTATTGTAAGAAAGAACAATTTACTACTAAAGATGTAAACATTTCACATATTATATATATATTACACTGGATTATTTCTTAAATGGAACAGATTTCAAGGTAAATTTGGTTTTCAACTTTTTTTCAATCCAGCTTCTACATGGGATGAAAACTTTACCCTATATATTGACTGTTTATAACCCATAAAGTGGGAAGAAAAGTCATGCCATTCATGTCATAAGGGCTAAGTGTTACATAATATATGAGGTCTGTGCAGAAGGTATCCAGCCATGCAATGTGAAAAAATAGAGACATTTATTGAAGAAGATACAAGAAACATTGTACACAGAACAATGACACCTCAGTCCCCTTCAAAGTAGGTACCCTGGGACCTCACATAGTTCCCCCAATTGCCATCAGCTGCCCCATCATATTTTCCTGAATCTCATAGACAGTCTAAAATCTCTTCCCTTTCAAAGGTCATTTTAGTTTTGGGAAAAGCCAGGAGTCTCAGGGCACCAAATCTGGGCTGTAGTGGGGTTAAGTCACCTGGGTGATTTGATATTTTGCCAAAAAACTGCATGAGATGTGATGTGTGATTACTGAGTTGTTGTAATGAAGCTGCCAATCACTAGCTGTCCTGAATCACCCAAATAATTTCCATGGAAAAATGTTCAAGCTTAAAGCAAAATGTGATGCAAATATGTTGTTCTACTTGCTCAGTCATTTTTAATGCCATGGCCACACAGTACACACGCTCACTCAACAGTGCCTATCAGCCCCCACCCCCACATTGACTAGTACAGTGAAGTCACCATTGTTCTCACATGTGCATTCCAGTTCACCCTCCTTGGATGCCAGGTTACATGATGTCACAAACAGTCTCATTATGTTAACAACGGCTGGACTTTTTCCAGACAGACCTCATATACATAAACACTCATTTGAGAATCTATTGTTAGTATTGTTTATTTTTAGGCACTTTTCCTGAAGAAAGGGGCCTTTTCTTAATAGAGTGTGGACACTTTGTGGTACACAAACTTGTCAATTAGACCAGGGTCTTTCAGCAGTACTTGGCACTACTGACATTTTGGACTGGATACTCTTGTTGCGGGGAGCTGCCTTTTGCTTTGTAGAATCTCCAGCCTCCACCTCATGGATGTCCACAGCACCCCACCCTCAGTTTTATTTGACAAAACAAAAATACCTCGGACATTGCCAAATGTTCCCTAGGGGCCAAAATTGCTTCTGGTTGAGAACCTCTGAATTAAACAGACCTGGGTTTAAATCTTGGTAAATTACTTAATCTCTCTGAGCATTATTTGGCTCAGTTTTAAAATGGGATAAGAACAGGACCTGGTGAATAGTGCTGAGATGAACATTAAATGAAATAATGGGTGTAAAGTCTAGCCCAACTCCTGGCCGAGGACAAATGGTCAATAAACAACAACTGTACTTACTATTTTGTTACCTAGATACAGTGTTCTGGCAAAAGAACTCTGGTGGTTGGACATGCCCACAGTGCTCTCAGTATTAGTTGGTCTGCTTTGGCAAACCATTCCTTACTCGGTGTCAAGTACTGGCAAGATCACAGGCAAATATGAACCCCCAATGTGAGATTCAAAGCCACTGTGAAGGGAATCTACCCCATCTAATGTCAAATGTTAACCTCTATCAAAACCAGGCAGACTATCTCTTAATTGAACACACAGTAGAGCCTGAAGGCAAGGTGCCAGTATAGTCAGGTGTCAGACACATCTAAAAAAACATCTATCCGGTGTAAATACTGAACCATTGGCACCACCTGCTGCCCAAATAAATGCCAGTCACCATCAAGAACAATGGAATCATGCACAATCTGAGAACAAATGGGCCACAGCAAATGGCTATAAAAGTTAAGTGCACTGCTAATCAGCCTTCTCTGTAAGTCACCACCACCACCAAGGCCAGCTGGATTTTGCATTCAGAGTCAAAGACACCCTAAATTCTTCAGCTGTAGTTGACTAATACTTGTGTGTTGATATCTGTGCATTCACTTTCCAAAAGTCTTATCTCTGCTTTTAATTTTTTTAATCCTCACCTGAGAACATTTTAAAATTGGATTTGGACATAGAGGAAAGCAGAGAGAAACATCAATGAGAGAGGAGCATTGATTGGTTCCCTTCTGTATAATCCCTGGACTCAGTGTCGCCCGCACCTGGGGATTGAACACACAACCTAGGCATGTGCCCTGCCTGGGAATTGAACCTGAAACCCTTTGGTTATAGGACAATGCTCCAACCAATTGAGCCATGCTGGCCAGGGTTTATCTCTCTTTTTAAAATCCTGTATTTTAAACCTGAATATGCTTTAAAGCTAGTTACCATATTTTGTCAAATCTAATATATGTGATTATTTTATGTCCCAGTAAAGAAAGAAAAATTTACCACCAATCATAACTATATAAGTCTAGTATAAGAATTATCCCAATTTTACACACGTTTAAAAAAGAAAAAGTCTGGGAATCAAATATATAATCAGATTGCAACCGATGATCAAGGCTAAAAACTGTGCTAATAAATATGTAGGCCAATGGGACTTGAAGTCTACTAATGGGATTTTTTAGTCTACTTTTTTTCCTGAACATGAAAGTTTTAGATACATAATGTTAAGAATTTTGAAAGTACAAAAAAGTGTTAAGAAGAAAGTTAGGTCACCTGAAATTCCACAGCTATTACTATTGTAAAATATTTCCCAACAAGTCTTTGTGTGGACATATTTATACAATGTTGGGAACATGTTGTGGTTACAATTTTGTATCCTGCCTTTTTGCATTTTATGTTATATCATGCACACTTGCCTGTATCTTTAAGTAGCCTCCATGGAATATATGACAGTAATTGTAAGAACTCTTTTTCAGCTACATTAAGTTGAATAGGTCCTTAAAAACTATGGCCTGCCTTAAAAACCTTTGCAAGACTACTGGGTAGGACTCAACTCTCTTAATACTCTGTGTTGTCAAATGTAATTCTTGCAATGACATCAGGCCAGTTACAGGTGAATCTGTCTTACTATGAATGAGTATTGTTGTGAAAGCCTTTTCATCCTGAAAATTAAAGCAATGAAGTAGGATAGCATTATTACAATAGTGAGAATGTCACCAAAAACCAAGTTTACATACTTTCTAAGACTGACATTCCAAACTAGTTTTATCCCAAGAAAGTTGCTTTTAATCCCGTTCTTTCTTTTATGTCTCACCAAATGAACTGGTTTGGAAATGCTGCAGATCATCAACAGTCTTGACTATGGGACTCAAAAAAACTTTCCTTGTTACTCACCTGGTAAAATTACTGTCCCTTTCTGGCTAGGCTTCTTTCCACATCTAATTCGGTATTCATTGATTGCATTTTCAATCTCCTGAAGCTTTTTCACTGCATCTGTGTATTCCTGCTTTCGCTTTTTTTTCACGGTTTTGCAAAGGTCTGGCTCATTGGCAAGTTTCTTTGCAGCTTCAACCAGCTTCTGCTGTATCAGGAAATTGCTCTCCAGTTCTTGCAAAGCAGGATCCTGCATTTATACGATGATGCTGTTTTATTTCTGTGGTTACATACAATCACTCTCACACTCACTGGGTGAAAAAATCAAACTTGTGCATTCTCAAATCAGATTCTCTTTGGGAATAAAATCTCCCTAAGGTTTACAACATGGGTATCCTCAAACATTTTCCTAAAGGACAAGACCTCCCTCATCCATTTACATAAACTTCTCATCCTCTTTCCTTTTCAAAAGGAATGGCCTTTCATTCACTCAGTTAGGTGAAGATCATATTTTTCAAGCAGGGATTTTTAACCCAAGATCCATAGATGCGGAATGTTGTATTAACATGCATAGCTTTTGAGACTGATAAATTGGTTCCTGGCTGCATGGCCCTGGACGTACTGCTTAATTTTTTAATGATTCAGTTTTTTTCCATTTGTAAAATAGAGATAACATGTATTTTACATAAGTATATGTGTTTTTTTTTAGTTCAGAGCTGGATATACAGTGAGTGCTCAATAAACAGCAAAGCTCACTCTTATTGATAAAAATTGCTTTCATTTCAGGAAGGCTAAATTTTTATAAGAAACAGGAGTAAGGTGACACTGATAACATGCAATGAGAAAGGGCATTCTACATTGGCTAACAAATCTTTTGACTTTATTGTACTCACATGCTGTATGTGTATTATCTCATTGAATACTGCTTGCATCCTTAGAGGGTAAAACAATCATTGCACCCCCTCTTTATAGATAAGGAAACTGAGACCTGAAAATTATGATTTCAAAGAGGGCAAAGTATTTGCCATAGGTTGCTATTTAGTTTAAGTAGAAGAATCTAATGTTAGAATTCTTAATCCTTGTTTCTCAGTTTATAAACATTTGGGGTTTGTTGAATACTCTCCATGTTTGGAAGAGTAACTAGTGAGAAATAACAATTTCAATTGAACTGTGCATAAAAGAAAGCATTCAATTGGTCTATATCATCACATTCAACTGGTGAGATAAAAATGCACAGCAGTGACTCAAAACCCAAAGGAACAAGTCAACAGACATCTTTTCTGTCTCACTGTTAATGGAAATGCTGGGAGCTGGTACATACCTCTTCACTGGGCAGCAAGTTGTCATCTAATTTGAATGTGGTACCTACACGCCTTCTGACCTGAGGAGGTTTCTCACCTATGTTCAGTGGGTATTCCTTAGGCATTTTGCCTGTGAGCTCCTGTAGAACAAAATGGAATTGAGAGGGGATGACAGACACTGGCTGGAGTTGTCAGACACAATTTGAGGAGCACCCCCTGCCCCACCGCCATAAAGCAGAAGATACTCACAGCCTCCCGCAAACAGATCTTCTTAAGCTCCTCGACTTTTGTCAGGAGTTTTTCTTGCAACAGCTTTTCCTTCTTCTTGAGTTCAAGGATTTTCTCTCTCTTTTGTTCCTCACTACCTTCTGAGTCTTGAGAACCTGAAAGGGTGGTTCAGGGAAGGTTTAAACAAAGAATGTTTCCTTTCTTTTCAAAAGACAAAAGATTGTTAAGCCAAACCTGCTAGTAAATGGCAGTTTTTTTCGTTTCCCTTATTTCTGAATATAATAAAAGGAAACTACAGAACATTTTCTCATGCTTCTGGGCATCAAAAATACCCTGATAAAATGTGCCTGAGCATTTCGCCTCAACCATTTTAGAAACAATAATAAAATGCTTAATGTTTTAGACCACCCAAGGAAAAAATTCAATTTTTCTGAGCAGGTGAGAAGGTTAGATATTCCTTGAGGACCTGTTTAGAATGTTCTTTCAGAAAGCAAGCAAGCAGGGCAAAGGAGTGTTCTGTGCTTCAGTTTCACACGTTGACAATGGGATTTCAATGAGAATATCCATTTTAGTGAAGTTATGTGTACTGAGTTATTAAAGATTCCAGAATTCTGCATAGGAAGGGTTTGGGGAATCAATCACTATGGAGGTGGGTGTTCAAAGATTTTCAGTCACAATGACTTTGTACTAAATGGAGAATCAGACAACTGTCTGTATCAAAAACTAAGTATTGGAATAAACAAGAAACTGACAGAATTTATGGGGAGAAAAATGTTTTTCTAAGCCACATCTAGGCACTCATTATCTTTGTACATATTGTTACTTATGCAACCCATTTTTATTTTTGAAATTAGTTTAAAAATTTTATTCAAAACTGCCACATAGTGTAATTTTAATATGCTTATTTATTCCCAAAATAACAGGTTAAAATATACATTTAAAATTGGTTTACAACAACAACAAAAAAAGTGAAATAAAGTAGATTGCTTCTACTTTCCTTAATACCAGAAATTACCTGAGGAAATTAAGCTGCCATTGCTGGCCATAATGAACTGACTTTTTGCCTCTAGAGTGACCAGTTTGGAGGTCCTTGGTGTTCCCGTCTCTGTCAAATCCATTGCAATATCATCTAAACTTCTGGCGGAAGGAATTTTTGCCTGTAAGATATACTACATTGTAATGGAATTCACTTAATTAAACCTATTTCAAATTAATATGATGAGTAAGTTACTATAGAATAAAAATGTCAACATGGAGGACAGTTTAGAATTTTTATACATATACTGAAAAGATACTCTTCAGAAAAAAAGATACCGAAGCTTTGTAGCTAGAACATATTAATAACGATGCACAATTCTTTCTTATGGTGTAGTTCAATCATGAGCTTTAAAATGTCACCAGGGCATACCCACATGTATGCTGAAAAGCTGGCAAATCATACAACTTTTGAATTAGGTCTTATGAGTATATTGCTCATTTTTTAAATATAAGAAAAAGTAAAACAGTTGGTAGTAAAGAAAACTAAGAGAATAAAAACAAAAAGATCTGCTTGCATCTTTTCTGAGAATGCTTATCTTTTGAACCCAAAACAAACGAGTTTCTGATAGAACCTCTTCTAGTGGCTTACTTTGCTTTGCTTCCGATCCAGGTAAAACTGATGCTGACTAATTGCCATTACCCAGATGGACTTGATGAGAGAAGAGTTTGCATACCAGGTTTGCACAAAGAGGCCACTTTGCCCAAAGGCTCTTTTTGACACCGAAATCCTGAAAGATTAAGAAAAGCATTCAAATTATTTCCCTCTGGCCCCAGCACAGCACAAAATATATCCAGTGAGTAATGTAGTAGAGCATCTTCTTAACTGTTTTTCCGCTGCCATACTCTCATGCTGACAGGGTTCTGATTCTCTTTTTTTATGACAAAGCCAATTACACCTAGGTAATATCTCTGTAACACTATCGTATTAAAAATACATATACCCTCTCAAAAGCAGATAAGGAATAGTCACATTAGGTTGTACTAAAATGGTTAAATCCCTCACAAGCAGTCTGGAATAAATGTGATAATATTTTAGAGGTGCAGATCTATGGCATCAGCGCCTTCCTCAAGGTGAAGGAGCATCTTGGATCTAGATAGGCTTGTCTGGCTCCGACATTATTAGAGGATGAACACAGTAATATTGCCTGAAAGTATGCAAGTCCAAACCTGGTCCAGAGTGTTGCTTATGCACAAACCAGATATAAAGGAGGACAGGGCGAAAGAGAGAAGGATGAGGGAAAGGAGGGAAAAAGAGACCGATGTTCTCTGTAGGAATTTAGGTCATCATTTTTTTTAGCGTTGTGCCAATTCTTTATTCCCCCTAACCTCCCACAGAAAAAAATATGAAAGGCTTCATATGGAAGCGTTATGGAATTTGCGTGTCCCCCTGGCACAGGGGCTGTGCTAATCTTCTCTGCATCCTTCCAATTTTATTATATGTGCTGCTGAAGCGAGCATTCTTTGTAGGAATTTAGGTCATCTCTTTGTTAAGGGCTATTTCTCCCATCCCTATTACCTCCAAACACCCACAAATGTATCTGAAAAGCAACCACTGAGGACTGATAAAGAATTGCTCTGAAGAGTTTGGAGAAACCAAAATCCTGACTTTAATGTTGATAACTTGGCAGCTGTTTTTTGAAGTGATTAGGAACACCAAATTTTAAAATGAGCAAAGAATCTGAATAAACATTTCTACAAAGATATACAAATGGCCAATGAGCACATGAAAAGATGCTCAGCCATCATCAGTCAAGAGGAAAATACAAATCCAAACTACAATGAGCTACTATTTCACACCACCAGGATGACTATTAAAAAAAACAACTCAAGTGAAAATAACAAGTGTTGGGGAGGGTGTGGAGAAAATACACCCATATACATTACTGGTGTGAATGGAAAATGGTGTAGCCATTTTGGTAAACTTTCTGGCCATTCCTCCAAAGGTTAAAGAAATAGTTAGCTCTTCACCCAGTAGTTCTGATCCCAGCTTTTTGCTCAAAAGAAATGAACACACGTCCACGCAAAAACTGCACATGAGTGTTCATAGCATTATTCATAAAGTCACCAGGACCATATGGAGAAAAAAACTGATCCTCACCTCCGTGGGTCATGAACTTCAACAGCAAATTTTTTCTCACGGAAATACAAGTTCTCCAGCTGTTTCCATTGGAATAGCTAGTAAATTAAGAAAACACAAAAACCACACAGCTTTAATTTATGTTGTTTTACTAAGTCTAGAAATCAGCTTAATAATCACATAATCAAGAAGGTGCACTAAGATTAAGCACAAACGTGATGCAGTCTCTTTACAAACCAGCTACAAGCTGAAACCATTTCGTTCCTTTCTTTGTCAGTAATCTTTACCAACAACTCTTTGAACAGTAAAATTAGGCAACTGTGAGGAATATGCATACTATTTTTCCTGTGACTCAACCAAATAAGAGTCAGTAAGGAAATTCTCATAGATTCCAGTAAGCACACGCCTACTGATCAAAGACGTTGATAGCATATTTAAAAGGAAAGATATTCAAAGCGATGTTTCAATAAGACCACAGATCAAATTTCAAAAGAAAGCAAAGTGAAAGTAAACCGGAACCCCAAGCAGGGGTGATTCTCCGTGACACCAGTTTTCTTGGATACAAATGTTCCCCTGAACGGGACAGAAACCAGGAACTGGAGGCAGGGGTGGGGTAGGGTGAATGCAGGAGCTAGCTACCCTTTTGGTTTCTGAGCTGAATCCTCCAGTTTTTGTAAATGGAACCCACTTCCATATTCCCACTGCTGATATTCAAATGCTGCGCTCAGTGTTTTTTGCCAGTTTATTGGGAGAAAACAGACTTTGCTAGCACTGTGCTTTTGAAAACCATACAATTTGTAAAAAAGCAGCTTCACAGAGCTGAGTGTACCGTGCTGTATTTGCTGGTCCCTTATGTTAGACCTTGTGCTACCCTGAGCCCATTCTTGTCTGAACTTGGATGTCACAGAATTCCTCTACTCCATTTCTAGTCTTGATTATTAGGGAAATAATAGCAACAGTGATTTCATTCTATTATTAGACTTTGGCTGGATTTTAAAAATTATGTTAAAAGATTCTTCGAAGAGCATTTTCATTATCTAAATAACTGCTCTGCAATGTGCTATCAGTAAAACCATTTTCTGAAATACATAAACCAAAGTACTTTGCAAACATGTAACCCTCATGTAAGGGAACAGCATGAGTTTAAGGGTCCTGTGCATGTGCAGTCAGGAGACAAGTGTTCAAACTAGACCTGCACTCCTAGAGTGAAACACACCAGCCCACACTAGGACACACACAGTCATCAGTAACTACAACATTCACCCGGGTTCAAAGAGTTATTAGTGAAAGCTTAAAGCTACATACCAATTTCTTAAAATCTCCGTAGACTTGAGACTTGGTTGCTTTTAATCCAGACGTTCCAAAACCGGGTCAGAAATGTGAGGGAAAACCCTAAGGTTCTTTCTACCTCCCCCTCCCAAACAGCAGCAGCACACAGTGAGCTCTGAACTGAGTTTCATAAGACACTTAGGTGTAACTCAGTTTCACAAAGTGAGCCTCCCACGGCTGACATCAGCAACTCTTATCAGGGGACACCTCCCCAGTTCCACTCCTTCTTCCGAAACCGGTGGGAGGGCAAAGTTCTCACCAGCAGATTTTCCCAGAAGAGAGACTCATTTTTTTAAATGGGGTACAGTGCGGATTCAGACGATCCTCCTGGGAAGTAGGTTGCTTTCCACGCAGGTACAGATTTCACCGGAGCTGCTCGGGGAGCCATTTGTACGGAGTTACTCACCCTGGGCACGAACAGGTTCTACAGGAAGAGCCGCAGCGCAGCGCAGCGCAGCTGTGTTTTCCTTTGCGTCCATTCCCACACACATAAAAACCAGGGCCTGACTTGAAACACGATCTCTGAAAGCCACCCCCTCCCCCTAGCGCTTACAAACTGAAATTCTAGCTCTTTTGCCTCCATTCAGCAGGTCCCTGGCTTTGAGAGCAAGCGTGCCTCCTGCGAGCAGAACCCTACTTAAAAGGTGAGAGGCTTCGGCTTATTTAAAGAATTTGAAATAATTGGATGGCAACTGGATTTGCAAAAATAGTCCTGGGGAGGAGATTTTATGTCTGAAAGGCAAAGACATTTCCCTGCCTGAAATCCTAAAAGTTTATGCAAAATGTGATTTCATATATGTGCCTGTAATAGGGAATTGGAATTGCCACTAGGGCAGCGATGGTAGAATGTACAAGGGGCAAGTGGTACAGAAAACGTCATTACCAGTAATGTTTTATTTATTTTATTAATAAAAACAAGATGACGTAAATATGACAAAATATTAGTATTTGTCAATTTAAGTAGTTATTTAGGTGTTGTCATTTTCTTGGTACATCTGTATTTTTTAAAAAAACTTAAAAGAAGTGAAAATTTCTCAAATTAAAATGATATGCTTACATAAAGTGAACATAGATCAATCTATTTTATACAATAGTGTGATGTCCACCTCCTAACCATTTAAGAGGCCTCTATTTTAGACACTTATTATCATTGTTATTCTTATCAATGTTTGAGGTTGCTAGGAAAATACTTGCAATTGTGGGGGCACTAGATTCAGCTAGCAGCTGGAAATAGGCTAGTTTTTCTCTTGAAATTCCTGAAATTATTTTTCTATTGAGCTTTTATATTGTTTTTGTGCTTTTGACCTCAGAAAGGAAGGATGAAACTGAAAATGGCAATGGAGCTGATGGGAAGTATTCTACTGAGAGACTGAAAGACTGCCCATGCAACAGGGCCTTCCACACAGCAGGCAACCGACTAATTTCATTCGCTTCCTCTTTGCCAGCGTTTTCCTTGAAGGATAAGTAAGAGCCCCCTCCAGGCTCCTGTGAAAATCATGCAGGTATTTCAGAGCAATGAAAGGAGAAGGGGAAATTGGTCAAAGAATTATCCACCAGATTGACCTGATTTGTTTGGGCCTCTACATTAAAGAAATGGCCTGTAATGGAATAAGGAGTATTCTAAATCACCTGAAATATGAAGGGGCCTTAAAGAGGTCAAAGCTCAAAGGTAGAAGGAGGCAAATTTTCTATTATTTCAAGAATAACTGGTGCCCATATAGGGTAGGATTATTACCAGGTATAATGTCTTAAGGGTAGGACATGACTATTATATATACTACTCATGCATGTGTATATATATATAAACACATCTGTAATTCTCATATTAAAATTGAAAACAATGATTTGTCCAACCCCAAATTACTATTTTTGGAGATTTAAGTGAGTTTTATTTGCCTCGCAACACAAAGTTAAGAGTATGTAATGGGACTGTTTTCTAAAGTGATCATTAAATAAGCATTGTAACAGTCAATTATTAGTATTTGTTGTTGTTTATGTGATAGTCACTAATAGGTATAAGTTAGAAATTGTACAATTTTAGAATCTATGGTGAAAATACTTATGTCGCAAAAATAAAACTATAAATTAGGTCTCCAGATTTCTTCCTATCCTATATCAATCTAGAATAACCAGATGTGCCCTTCAGCATCAAAAGAAGGAGGTAGATAACAACAGATGAAATAATAGCTGGGGTTAATTTTGAGACCACAGAATAAATAAATAAATAAATAAATAGAAAAAGTAAAAGAGAAGCAATGTGAACAATGTCATTAACAAAGAGATAATCAAAAGCTACAACAGGAAGAAACATATCCTAAGGTCAGTAATCATTCTGTCCTAAAAAAGAAAGTGTCGCCCAGGCTGGTGTGGCTCAGTGTATTGAGCACCAGCCTGTGAACTGAAGGGTCAGTGGTTGGATTCCCTGTCAGGGCACATGCCTGTGTTGTGGGCCAGGTCCCCAGCTGGTGGCATGAAGGAGGCAAGTGGTCAGTGTTTCTCTCATACAGCGATGTGTTTCTCCATCTCTTTCTCCCTCCCTTCCCCTCTCTCTAAAAAGTAATTAAATAGCCCTGGCTGGTGTGGCTCAGTGGATTGAGCACTGGCCTGTGAACCAAAGGGTCGCCAGTTTGAATCCTAGTCAGGGCACATGTCTGGGTTGTGGACTGGGTCCCCAGTTGAAGGTGCATGGTTGAGAGGCAACCACACATTGTTTCTCTCCCTCCCTTCTCTTCTGTCTAAAAATAAATAAATGAAATCTTTAAAATAGGTAAGTAAATAAACAGATAAATGAATTTTTTTTAAAGTGTCAAAAATTTTTAAAAATGATGCAGAAAACCAAAGCAGATTCAAACCCTATTCTGAAAGTGAACTTATGCAGAATATGACATAATCAGAATACATTTCTTTTATCCTTAGATGTAAAGGAAATTGATGATTCTAGAATAATTTGCCTGCATTATTATACTTTATTTAATGAAGTGCATTGGTTGAATGTTTAAGCTACTTTCTTAAAATCTACAATCAATTTTTTGGTTAGATCCCTCTGTTATAGACTTAAAAGAACCAGAAGAAATCACCTCTTCCTCATTCACACCCCACAGTTTCAATGGTTCCTAAATACTAGAAACTACTGTCAAATTTTATTACAAGACTACAAGGAAAAGCAGAGGGAGTTTTAGGAGACAGGGTGATGCCTACTTCAGTAGCTCGTGGAATCATTTATTCATCCTCTTGAGTCAACAAATATTTCTTGTCCACCTTCTACGTGAGAGGTCCTGTTATTGTTGGCAAATAATGGCCAGGTCTCTTCACTTGTGGGGCTTAACCGAACCAATTGGACCAAGTCAAACTGCCTTGGTTTGCATTCTGGTTCCACCATTTGTGTTTTATTTGACAAATTGCTTAACTTTCCAGAGTCTCAGTTTCCTTATTTGCAAAGTAGGACCAACAGCACCTGCCTCAGAGGGTTGTTGAAAGGTTTGGTGAAATGATGTCTATGAGACACTTAGCCCAGTGCTTGCCTGAGAATAAACATTTGGTAAGTGATAAAGTTGTATTTGTTAGAACTCTCAGTCCAGTTCCCTAATTTTATCATGCCTTTGTGCAGATGGAGGACAGACTCTTAATAGCAGAAACAGAACAAGAAACAGCTGCCTGGATCCCCTATCTTTCTGCTGATGAGAAACAGCCAGGTTATTTTGTTGACACACCGGTATCACTCAGGCTTCCAATTCTCTAAGTTTCAACTTTTGTAAAAACTGCTGTATATCTGTTGATTTCATTAGTGGTTTCTGAATACACCCTCTAGGTAGGAAATGTGTTCACTTGTCCTGCTACACGGAGGTCACAGAGGAGGAGGGAGAAGTGGGTCAAAGGCACACCCTCCAGGGAGATGCAAGGCAGCAAGCTGCTTCCTGTCTTGGGTACCCAGGAAAGGAATGTGCCCCAACAGGTTCAAGAATGCTGAGGAGTGTACTTGCCACCAGCCAGAGGGACCTCCTGGGTTAATGAAAGAAAAAGTCTCAGAGATAAAGGATCAAACTGTCTATTTAAATCTTGACAAATTGAAAGTAGACACCACACAGAGAATTAACACTAGGCAAGGACAGGAAAGATGTCATCAGAGGCTTTTTAAAAAAAAATAGCACTTATGGTATAGGTTAATAATTTAAGTATAAATTCACCTCAAAATGACTGAATGTGGGCTAGTCACACAGCTGCAGTGCATGACTGTACATCAATGACTCACTTAGGGACATCCCATGCTATAAACTGAAGAAAACAAAATCATGATATCATTGATTTATTTATTTTGTATTAAAAAACATTATATTTGGTGAATATACTGTTTATGAACCAGGTAGTGGATTTGTTTGGTTTTCTGAAGTGCCACAAAAATAGAATTTTGCTGGATGATGGGCTTTGAGAAAGCCAAATTGACCTACTTTCTGTCCATCCAGCCATACTTCTATCCATCAAATATTTATGTGACTGAGATTGTGTCTTCCCAACAACCCAATGGGAAGTACTGCTTTTAATCCCATTGTACGAAAGAGAAAACCGAGACTAAGAAAACTGAGACTACTATTTGTCTAATAGTCAATTAGCCAAAGTTACATACCTAAACAGGGGTGGAACTGGGATTCACAGCAAGGCACACCCAGGCTCTAAAACCCCAGTGCCTAACCACAGTCGACCATCCTACCTTTCTCAAAGTGTGTTCTATGTACATTTGTTATATTATTAAAAAAAGGAAGAAAGAAAAAAGGAGTAACTCCCAGTTCTACCTCACAGGAAAAAAAGCATCAATTATGGCATTTGTAGAAAAGGACACTGAGTCCCTATCATTTTACTTATACTAGTGGTTCTCAACCAATGATGAATTTGCATCACTCTCCATCCCCACCCACAACTCCAGCACATCTGGAGAGGTCTGGAGACATTTTCCGTTATCACACTGGAGGGGAGGGTGCTACTAGCATCTTGTCGGGGAGGCCAGGGATGCTGTGGAACATCATAGCATGCTCAGGGCAGAATTATCTGGCCCAAAATGTCACAGAGACTGAGAAACTGACTCAGAGGATAACTTTTGGTGATGAAACTATATACTGTGGTCAGTAAAGTGTATTGCTGAGGAAGATAACATTTTTGCTCTAAAAAATGAAGTTTGGAGTTCTATTTTTCTCAACTAGGTAATACCTTAGGAACAAATAGTTGTCCAGATTGTTTCCTAAATGGAGGTGTTACCTACCAGAGGGACTTACGGCATCTGATCAGACCAGAAGAGGGCCTGCTATCACTGTCAGGTGTGCTGAACTCAAGTTTCATAACATACCCCAATGGTACACACTCAGGTAGGGAAAGTTGTTTTTCACCTATAATATCATAACCCTTCATACATAAAACACCACATCCTAAATGCAAGGAGAAAAACATTCTGCATATTTTTGAAAAAGTTCAGATGAAGAAGTTCTGGGTGTCAGGATATACATAAAATAAAAATCTGACTATCTAGTAGGATGTCATAGCCCCCAGATTTCCTCTGTGGCTGAATGTCTAACCTTCCAGGCTGACCTCGTGCCTTCCTGTCTGTATGTGCATCAAAGCACTGACCGAACGCATGTGGTACAACCACAGTCGACCAGTTGCTCACAGGCACCTGGGTGGTTCTTCCAGATGTTTGCAGCTGGCATCCCTTCTCACAGGTTGATACCTAGTTGGGTTATTAAATATCTTTAACTAAATCCCTAATTTTGAATATCATTCTGTCTTTCCAGATGGATTGTCACATCCTTGATGACAGATACTTCGCTTTTTCCTTAAATAAGATAAAGAATAAAAAGTACTAGCTCAAGGCCCTTGCAATCAGAATGGTATCAATATATTTAAAAACACAACTTTGTACATTGCACTATCTTGCTAGAAATTTGTTCCTGAAGGTTGAATGAATTAAAATGAAACCAATCTTTAGTCATGAGCATATATTGAAGAAAACTACCATTTATGTACCTTCACCAAACAGTTTTTCACAATGATTTATTGTACTAGTTGGTTTTCTCTGCACTTAGGCTAGTCAACCCTATTGAAGAGCTATGTTTCATTTTTCTCTGTGTGCCAACAATTCAGCCATTTGTCAAA
This sequence comes from Sturnira hondurensis, assembly GCF_014824575.4. NCBI lineage: Eukaryota > Metazoa > Chordata > Mammalia > Chiroptera > Phyllostomidae > Sturnira > Sturnira hondurensis. The sequence continues at coordinate 15,732,433 of NW_028075471.1, forward strand.
TGCCAGGAAATATAATATTTTTATCTTATAAATAAGGAAATCTAATAAATAAATAAATAAATAATGAAATAGTTATAAATAAATAATGAAATCTAATAGCTTTGCCTATCCAGCAGGTGTTTCTCTTCTTCACACATCACCCTCAGTTTCTACAAGGATCACTCTTACTCTGTAAGCTCTAACTCAGTGGTCTCCCCTTGGGGTTATAAGGTATAGACCTCCTCCCCAGCGCAAACTGTTCTCTCACTAGAACATGCCAACCCATTCCTCGCAAGCCTGATTCCTTCTCACCGTTCATGTTTCAACTTAAATGTCACCTTTCCTGAGAGGCCTTCCCCGAACACACCAAATGTTCTTCACCCATCCCATTATTTTCCCGTCATCTCATTTGGTTGAAAACTAGTCAAAATTCATAATCATCTTTATTTCTTGCTTATGTTTTCTCATTACCACCTCCCAAAAACACTTCAAAGGAAACAACACAGTGTGACAAAAACTACTTATCACCCTTGAAATCTGTTTTCCTTCCTTCTTTTTAGTAATAGAACACCTTGAGGTATGGCTTTGCCATGGCCACCTAGAGGCTGCCTGCCCTGGCTTCCCTTGCAGTGGGACTGGGTGATTTATAAATAATACGGCTGCGTATCTTGGATTCTTTCCATTTGCCTGCTGGTTTTGAAATGAAAATGGATATTCACCGATTCCCAACCAATTCTCTGAGATTGTCTTGTCCTTGAAGGGCTGCTGAAAAACCTATTTGTGATTACTGTGGGAGGGAAGAGAACTACCAATTCTGTCGAGTGAACTTTCTATGGAGTATTGTGTGAAGGGAAAATATCTACGCAGTGAAGGAAGCCACTAACTCATTGGGTCCTCAGAATAATCTCTGAGGTACATAGTACAGACAGAATTATTTGAACTTGACATTTGAAATATAAAAACCCAGAAAGGTTGGTGACAGCTCCAGGTCAGCCAACTGGTAAACAGGAATGCAGGAGTGGCTCTTATATCAAGTCCAAGCAATAGGATTTGAGTTCTCCACCCACTGAGCCTGCAGAAAGTTTTAACAATCAGGTTGATTATTGGTGTGGCTGAAACTTAATTATACACTTTATAGACAGGATGGACTGGTCTCCAGCTGACATTTGGTGATTCAGTTTTTTTCCCTCCACACCATCCTGTGTTTTGTATTGATGTAGAAAGTGCAACTGGACAGCACACGTTCTCTTCTGCAGTTAACCTCATCCAGCATTTGAGCAGCATTAGAAGAAGCATCTGAACCAAGATCCGTGGTGATGTAATAGTTGTGGGAAAAGCAAGGGGAGGTTAGAAACGATCGAGATGGCTCTGCTTAGAAAAAACAAGCAAGCCACTCTGAGTTTAGATGAAATGAACCCTATACTTTTGTGATAAAGAAACAGAAAGACATTTGTGCTTGTTACTTAATTCATCTGGCGCTAGGCATTTGGCAATTCTAATAGTTAAAAAAATAATCAGTTAATTTAAGGCTGAGAACCTTTTCTCCCCACCCTGAAATGCCCTGGGATAATTATAAGACCTTCTCTGCCTGTTATAATTCAGAAAGATACTGATCTTGAAAGGCCTTTTTGTCCCACCACCTTGTATGACACTTTGACTAGCATGGCATTTTTCTTTCTCCCATCTCCGACTGGTCCTGGTTTTCCCGGTGAAATAACTTGCCAGAAGAGTACAAATCAGTCATGACATATACTTTAATCAGCCACTGACCCACTGTCTGCTTTGTGAAGAACAGACATTTTCTGTTCATAATTCTGCACATGAAGTACTGAATAAACAATAAAAACCTAGAAGAAATACAAGTCTGCATGTTTTCTTTTAAAAGTAAAACTTCATTGCTTTTAAGATCAAATGTCCTGTATTTGAAATTCAGTTCAGTTCTGGCGTGTTTTCACATTCCGTAAGAGTTTCCAATGACACATTTCATGCACAAACGGAGAATTTAAAAAATTGCTTATGACCCGAACTTCTAAAATCCTGAATTTTTGTGTTTTGTAACTCAGAATTTTGAAGTTTTCTCTTAATTTGCATCATGTATTATTGCTAATGAATTGGGAGAGGCAAAGTTCCTACCAGTCTCTGAAAGCAAAAAATTTGACTATTAGGACTAGTAGATGGAGCCTAAGGGCTGTGGGCTTGCAATAATGTTGGATCTTTTCCTATCCAAATGGTGACCCAAGGATATTCCTCCTACTCTTCTTTATAGTCTCTGTCCCTCACTAACCAGTTATTGAGTGATAGCTGTGTATGAGGCCCAGTGCTACACATATAACCACCCTGTGCATTTAGGGGCATTACTATTGTGCAGATGAGGAAACTGCATTTAAAGAGAGATTAAACAACACGCCCAAGGTTACACAGCAAACAGACATCAGAGACAAGCTTTGGGTTGCTTCCCAAACTGTTCCCTTCATTATTCCACAATACGACAGGATTAAAGGTAACTTGGGCCTATGACTGGCAAAAGTCTTACAGTCAAAATACATCAAGGGCACTTGTTGGGTATTCTGGGAGGGAAGACAAACACAGGCCCCAACATTCATAGGCTGTAATTGATAGGCATTATGTAGAAAGGACAGAAGGACTAAGCCTGTGGATCTCGGACCTGTCCTTCTTCAGAACAACATTTTGGCATCAGTCAGCCTTTCTTATTGTTGGCAAATCTTCCTCCTTCTGACCTCTTTTTCGGGCCATATAATTATAACACAGTAGGCATGTGGTTCAAGAAGCTGAGCCTGTTCAAGGCCTCCCATTACAGTCTTTGTTTCATTTGAGTTTGTCAATTTGACCTTCATTTGTACCCATTGGTGACTTGCTATATGCACAGGTCCATTCAAACAGCTGAAGCATGATCCTCCTTTTATAAGTCTGCCCTCATGGTCCTTTAAATGATGCATTTTCATTTGTGTCAGCTTGTCCAAGGTGGGGACTTATAAAATATCCTTCCTCCAATAACCCCCTAAATTGTGTGGATGTGGGAAAATAAAGATACAGAAGCAAAACCCATTGTCAGAGTTAACAGAAGAAGAAAGGAGGAGGGAAACAATGGTATAGAATGGACACCTGCTTAAATAACCAAGAGGGGAAGGCAGGACAGTGATTAACACAAGATGACCCATTTAAGGTTTTTTGGGCTGAATGGCATATCTTGTAAATGAAACAGGAAAACTGCAAATTGAAAAAAAGGAAGTTGCTTCTGACCCTTGCTTCTGACCCTAAACTCTGGAATGAACAAGCAGACCTGATTATGATCATTGTCAAACAACACTTACCAATTTCTATGAAACTGTGAGGGGAAAGAAAGGCCTGTAAGTCACAAGCAACCAACGGCCAGTTCACTACACTGTTCACTGTGCACATTCTGATTTGCCAAGATTCTAAGGGAAGGCTGGTTGTTTTCAGTGGAAGCACATACAGTCTGTGGGAATCTCAATTTTATCAAGCCACATTAGCTTAGAAATTACTTGTGAGTTAACTTGAATTATATTTTTACATGCAAGGTTCAGAAAACCAGCAAGACTCCTGAATGTTACTTCTTAAAGTAAAAATTTAGGGGAGAAATAAATTACCAAAAAATGTTTGCATAATAGGTATACCTTAAGAAAACATGACAAGCCATAATTTGATCTTATAAAATGGATAAACTAGGGGTTAGTTGTTTCCTTGGCTGGGATTCAACTCCTGCCCATCCTCCGCCAATGGAAACACCGTAATAGGCATCAAAAGAGAGCTGGTTAAATACATCATATATTTCCTCATAATGGAATACTATGCAACTTTGCAAAGAGTGAAAGAGAACTGTGTCTAAGTGACCTGAAGAAACATGACAGAGTACGCAACAGGGTACACAGTCAGATTTCTTTTTCTCTGTAAAAGCTTAGTACATATTGACATCTAATTCAACCATTTCATGGCCTTCTCTTGACACTGGTCACCATAGGGGAGAAATGGGGACTGCAGAAGGACTTCCTACCCTTACTTACATGTTTCTGTGGTGTTTGCTTTTCTGGTTTCTTTTACAGTGAATATTTATAAATCTTGGTAAAAAATTAAAATATATAACTGTGAATAAAAATTATTATTATTTTTAAATATTTTATTTACTTATCTTTAGAGGGGAAGGGAAGGAGAGAAGGAGAGAAATATCAATGTATGGTTGCCTCTCGTGAGTCCCCTGCTGGGAACTGGTCTGCAACCCAGGCATGTGCCCTGACTGGGAATCGAACCGCGATCATGTGGTTCACAGGCCCACGCTCAATCCACTGAGCTACACTAGCCAGGGCGAATAAAAATTATTTTAAAAAATTTTGAAATTATATGGCCCTCATTTCTAATTTGGTCTTAGAAGCAAATTTTCAGGTATCCCCTTCTTTCAACTATTCTTGGTTGTAGGGCTTACAGAGACAACATTTTATTTGTGTGATTACATACATGCTCACTCATTGTCCTCACCTCAATGGATCTTGGTTGTGAGCTAATCTTTTAATATTGTTATTGATAATTCTGGATAAGCCTCAATGCTAAAACTAATATGATTCAGAGAGCTGGATAGGCAGTAGAAGGGGGCTTTGGTGACCATGGCCCACCCTTTTGTGTTGTCTGCATCAGTTTCACAACCATAAAATGGGGAGAAAATGGAAGCTTTACTCATTCTCTAACCTCAAAGGAATATTGTGAGCATTGATTGAAACTGAAAGGACGCTTAGATGAAGAGCATGTGGTCTGATTACAAGGACCTAACTTCATGAAGTATATGGCTGGTTTTCAAAAGTGCATCAATGATAGAAGTTATTGAATGCTGTGATGTCAGGATGTGCTAACACAGGCAGTCTGGCCATGGTCTGTTTTTACAGGCCGTTGTTTCACTGCTGTGACTCCTCGTGATGCAGCAGAGCAGAAGGAAGGTGGTAAAACTGACCGGGCAGTGTGAGGAAATCTTTACATCCTTAGAATACTAACTAGCCCCGGACAGCTGGACAGTTATCTCTCTGGACTCTTCTTCAGTTCTTACAAAGGCAAAAATGTATGTTTGTGCTTGGATCCAAAGAAACAACTTCATAATCAAATTTCAAATTAAAAATAATGTAACATATTAGCTCTGGAAAATACAAACCCAAAAGAGTGTGACTCTTTACTAACTAGCACATAACTTAGTTTTCTTTACAAAAAGCAGTGATTTTAGCGTAGAAAGTTGTGAAACCAAGATAAGCAAAAGTAGAAAGAGTAGTAAAAAGAAGATTATAGTACTCATAACTATATTGCTGAGAGGTAAAGACACCCCCAAATTTGGCTTACATCTTTCAATTCATCCATCTGTTTATCTATCCAATTAAATATGTACCTATTGTTTATGTGCACATATAAAATTTATTTTAAAAATGACATTGTCCTGTTCATAGTCACTCAACTTAGAAAACCTCCTTGTATGCACTTGTAAACTATGTTGTGATCAGTGTTAATCTTTGTGCATACATTTCACACTTAACCTGTGCCTTCCCTGAACCCATGGCTTCACCAATCAGATGTTCTTTGCCCAAGATTGTTCAGTGCCTCTTAAAGCAATGTTCCCAGGTCTAGAACAACTCAATGTTCTCCTAAGTGTCTGAAATGATTCACACTTACTTTCCGAGGTTTCACTTTATCTTGTAAATCATACTGGCCAATTCCTTTATAGCTGATTCCAAGCCACCAAGGAAGTCCTTGTTTATCCTAGAACACGGAAAAGTATGAGAGCCAAGACCTAATTGTTAAGTCTTCTAGAGGTAAAGTAATATTCACCAGTTCCATCCTTTAACAAGTATAAGCAAGTCAAAATAAAGCTGTCTTGGTAAACAAAATGGTACTTAAAAACCTACCTTGTTATTAAAATGTCTTCTTAGAGTTCTTCAAATAAGATCTATAAGTCAATACTATTACTATAGACCAATACTAGTAATGCCATCAAAAAGAATGAAGCACCTGCCCTCGCTGGTGTAGCTCAGTGGACTGAGTGCAGGCCTGCAAACCAAAGTATTGAGGTTCGATTCCCAGTCAGAGCATATGCATGGGTTGCAGGTCAGTTCCCAGCAGGGAATGCATGAGATGCAACCATACATTGATAGTTCTCTCCCTCTCTCCTTCCCTTCCCCTCTAAACATAGATAAATAAAATCTTTAAAACAAAAGAAATAAAAAAGTAAAAAAAGTAAAGCACTACTGTTTTGAGTAAACAGTTGGAGAATAAATAAAATATAAGTAATTTGAGAATTAATCCAAAGTACAAAGTCAGTTATCTGTTTTAAAAAAAAAGAAAGAAAGAAAAGCTCTTCGTTGTCCTGATGAGTAACCAGTAAAGGTCAGGGAACTTTCCAAAGAATTACAAAGATATAAAAAGTGATTCCAAATCCTGATGTTTATAATACACTTAACAGTGCACATGGGAATACTGAAAAAACAGGATGTTCGAATAATGCCTTTGAGGCACATATGGAGAGGGTAGAATTTTTTTCATAAATCTATCTTTTAGGTCTTGAAAAGCAAAGATGTATTGACACGGGGAAAGAAAAACTTAGGGTGAAACATATACCCATATGCAAATCCACTAAGAATCAGTAGAAATTAAAGTTGTATTAGTATACATTTTTAGTAATGGTGTCCTCATTATGCAAGTATTTATTATCCAATTCTCCACCATTTTGAATTGCAAACATTGTTGGCATTTGAAGATCAAGATTGATCAGTTAGAAAGCTATTGCACTTTCAAATAACATAACTGTCTTAACCTGCTTTATCTCTTATTATTGCACAATGTTTCTCCCTGCTATAAATATCTGAAAACACTACAAAAATACAAAGCATATCAACTGAAAATTGATATTGCAAATCCTAGAAAAGTGTGAAGATTTTATGAAGCCGTTGAAACAACATTGGAGAGTGCATGGTTCTCATACAAAAGCATAATCAAATGAATTTCTGGTAGCATTATAAAAGGAAACAATTGGAAAAGAGAAAAATAAGTAAGAATAGCTAATGGAACAGGTGTGCCGAAAGCAGATGATCTGAATATCTTAGGACGAAAAGGCTTTTGGAAAACATTTAGTTTCTTTTTTTTTTTTTTTAAGATTTTATTTATTTATATATCTTTAGAGGGGAAGGAGAGAGGGAGAGAAGCATCCATGTATGGTTGCCTTTTGTGCATCCCCTGCTGGGAGTTAGCCTGCAAGGAACCGGCCTGCAACCCAGGCATGTGCCCTGGCTGGGAATCGAACCGCGATCCGCTGGTTCGCAGGCCTGCGCTCAATTCACTGAGCTACGCCAGCCAGGGCTGGCTTTTGGAAAACATTTAAACATAGCAAGTATTTGGCAGAAATGTGTCNTGCATGGTTCTCATACAAAAGCATAATCAAATGAATTTCTGGTAGCATTATAAAAGGAAACAATTGGAAAAGAGAAAAATAAGTAAGAATAGCTAATGGAACAGGTGTGCCGAAAGCAGATGATCTGAATATCTTAGGACGAAAAGGCTTTTGGAAAACATTTAAACATAGCAAGTATTTGGCAGAAATGTGTCTTATCACTTGCTTTTTAAAAATGACAAGATATAATCAAGTTTTAATATTTTTTAAGAAAATCAATTCTATTCTTAATACTTAAATTTCTAGAGACAATTTACATATATATGCACATTGATTTGCATGATTTCAAAAAGTTGGTGTTGCTCAGTAATCCTCACAGAATTACATGGGCATTATGAAAGCTTAACAATGCAAAAATATTTACCTTTACTGCATAATAATGGATTCCATAAGTTGGTAGAGCTTCTACTATTTTCATATACCTGTAGAAAATGAATATATATTATAACCTCTTATTAAAATAGGGGGCCCTTCTGGGAAAAGTAATCAAAAGAAACACATTTCGTATCCACTTCCTTCATTGTAACCATGTCTTTCTAAAAATTAAAGTAACGGTGCTACCATTTGCTATTTTTAATTCAACAAGTATTTATTGCATACCTCTATGACTTTATGTCATGGACCCAATTATGTAAGACTGCTTCTCTGCCTACATGGAATTGAAGCTTCTATTTGATAAAAGTGGACTGAATAATATTTGAAGATTAATTGCTCAGGACTTTGTAATCAATAAGTTGATCATTTTAAAAGCAAATAATGTATATGAAATGAATATAAGAGCTCATGTAAGTGTGCCAAGGTCATGTAGAAATTACACTGTATAGACAGGATTCTAATAAATTGAGTCAAATTTTACAGTCTCTGGCCTTAACTACCAAGTTAGATAGTCTCTTATTTGGAGCTACAGTGATAATGATCAGGGTAAATAAAAAGACTATTTAAGTAAGGATACTTGCTCATTAGTCTAACTAAAATCCTCAGAGAAATTCCTACTCTTTTAGTTTTTTCATTTCAGAAAATAGGCAAAATGAATCAAAATGTCAAAGATTCAACTTCTAACTTCTACTAACTTCTTTTAATTATTAAAAGAATACCTTTTAATAATTCCATACCTTCTCTTCTTTTAATTTCTACTGATTCAGGACTACTAACTTCTGATTTCTACCTTGAAGATCACAGAAGGTATGTTATGACACTAAGAAGATTAGTGTAAGAGGTAAGGATATAGGGGAAATCTACATATACACTGACCGGGGAAAAACTATCTCCAAGGCTTGATTTCAGTTCTCGCATGTTCTGAGCAAATGCATTATGGCCTTTTTTGGTGGCATGAAGAAACAGATTATCCAACACCAACACTGTGTTCCACTCAAAGTAGGGCCACAAACCTGGCAACTAAAAAGGCTGCCAGACAGGTTTTGTTTGGCTCACATCATGTTAAAATTTCTTAAAATTATTTTGTAATGTTTAAAATGAAATTTAAAAATCAGAAATTGCAGCTTTTCTTGAAAAATATCAGAATATCTGGTAACATTCTAACAGAATTCTTAAGTTGTGTAGCTTTGCTTCTACCCAGGGCAAAAATCTCTCTAGTTCACCACAGTCCCCACCATTCTCTATTGCCCCACACTTGGCCTACATTTCTCATTTTTGTTACCTGCCTGACACTGATGGCATCTGAACTGATAACACCAATATATAGAATTATCCATGACATTTTATAAGTCCTTGTAAGATATTTCTAATCAGATAAGGACTACATGTACACAAACCACAAAACAGAAATCATTTCAGATGGCTTCTGCAAACAGAAGACATTAAAATTATACTCAAGCAAAAAGAAAAAAATACTTACTGAACCACAGCTTGACCTCGAGTCAGACCTTTGACTTTCAAGTAATGCTCAATTACTCTGTCCTCACTGTAAAACAAGGAAATGAAAAGTATGACAATGCATGATTATCTGAGATACTATAATTCATTACAAGGTTCTTAGGTGGCTACTTGAGAAACTTGAGAAGGAAGGCCTTCATCAACTTGTTTGAGAGAGAAAGGCCGGCTGACATTTGTTTCTGTAGGACATGGATTCCAGAAGGATTCAAACCTTAGACATTTGACTATGTTGTCATGATTTTTAATTTATATTTTATATAATATGTGTTAATACTTTAAAAACTTAATTTATTAGAAGAAGAAACAGCCATGTCTGGTGTGGCTCAGTGCATTGAGCACCAGCCTGCAAACCGGAAGGTTGCAGGACCAATTTCCAGTCAGGGCACATGCCTGGGCTGCAGGCTAGATCCCTAGTTGGGGGGCGGGGGGGGATGTGAGAGGCAACTGATCTGTTTAGCTCCCACTCTTTCTCTCTCCCTTCCCCTCTCTCTAAAAATAAGTAAATAAAATCTTACATAAAAGAAAAAGCCAAAGTATCAATTTATCAAATGAAAAACTAATATCTTTTGTCATAACTGAATAAAATACAATAAATACAAAACAATGTTAGTAAAGAGAGGTCAACAACTATTGTGTATTAAAGACAATTTCGCAAAATTATTCATAAAGATTTAGAAAGAATTAAAACTGCTTCTGAGTCTGTGTCCAATCTAAAATACTCTATTGTCACTACTTGGGACACACTGCCCTAGGGGAAAACCGTTCATTATTGTCCTAGGATAAAACATTGGTTGAAAATAGGAGATATAAACTGAAGTCTAGCAACCCTGGCATTTAGCTGTTGTATTCTACTTTCAGACAGGTAGCATTTTCAGTCATATTTTAAGTATAAGCTAGAAGAATAAATGTTATTATCCCTATATATCTGGTAGTCAATTGTAATCAGTCTTTTTTTTCTTAAGAAAATAAGAAAATATTACTTAACAATGATTTGGGAAATGCTTATTTGGAAATGTCTCCCATCTTCCATATTAAAGCTATTAATGTTGAATAATTATTTTGTAATCGGTTTTTTAGTAGAAAGAAAAACCACTTTCAGGATTTGGTGGCTTAAACCAAGGAAAATATATTTAAAGGGATGAATGTAAGTAATTCAAAAAGGGAAAAAGTACTTTTGTAGAAAAAAGTTACATAAAATATTGGTACTATGGATTCATTAAAATATAAACAAATAACTCAAAATATACAATGATTTCTAGCCCTAAAGGAAACTGCTGATCATTCAGGTCATTTCTGCTTTTTAAGTAAACCTCTGTCTAAGGAAATCTGTATTTGATACCACTTACACTGCATTCTGCTAGCTTCAGGGTATATCACACAATGACTCCACATCCACTGAGCATTATGTTTTCACTAAGGCACACTCTGCAGGCCCTCTACTCACTTCATGTGAAGGCACTCAGCCAGCTGCTGTTACAAATGACTATATTCTTCGTACAATGATTTCCAGGGAACTTTGACAAGATCCTTTCACTGAATGGATCACAGTCTACTTATGGTTACTCGGACACATTTGGTGGGCAATTTGATATTGTCTTCACTTATATTTCTTTTAATTTACTGAGAAGCATGGCTTACCAGTAAGCAAGGGATGGATGCTCCTGAAGAGTTTTGGTTGGAAAGGCTGGGAGTGTCTTTAAATCTTTCCTGGCATTTTCATCACTAAAAAGAAGAGTATCACAGTAATGTCAGTCACTGTTACCTATCATCTAAGCTAGTAACCAGAATGTGAAATTTTCAGAATCTGAAAATTAGCTAAGATGCACTGGGCTCTATCAAAATGTTCTCAGCACACATAAGACTCTGGTCTCTAATCAGAGATAGCCCCTAATTTGACAACCTTTCCAAATCATATGATGTTTTAAAGTTTAAAAAAACAAAAAAAATTAAAATAATCATATTAAACTACCTTAACCCCATTTCCCTTATTGTCATCATAAACTTGCAGCCATTTTCATTACATATTTCCTATATGTATCTATAGCACTACAATTATTATATTGTACACATTCCATATTCTATTTTAATACAGCATTTTCAAATTCTGTTATATACTTTATCCACCTTACTATAAGCAACCTCATAATTATCTTTAGTGGATACATAACTATTCATCATTTTAGAATACTGGTTATCATAAAACCACTCACATAGCGTCACCAATATTTAATAACAGATATCATTGCAATAAAAAGGCTTAGGTAGACCTGTCTATTACTCATATATTATTTCCTCATAACTCTAGGTAGGATAAAATGGACCAAGTTGGCCATCTGCAAAAATCACTGGAATAGATGATGAGTTGAAAATGTGTTTCTAATGAGACCCAAGGTATCATTAAAATTACATCAAGTAAATGAAAATGTACCCCCTGTAAAGTCAGCTGTTATCTAATTATAAAATGGCAAAATTTTGCATGTCAAAAGAGAAAAGTGTGATCTTTATTGAGTTTAACAGAAAGGAGAGCAGGTGATACAACCCAGTCCTACTTGGTCCTGCACTGTATGGGAGAAAACACTCTCTACCTTGCCCGGATATTTAAGGAGGTAGTCTGTGAGGAGCAGACCTGACTCTCCAGAGTTTATTAGAACCTAGAGCAAGTCCATAAAAGAACTACTCAAAATCCTGATCAAAGAGCTGTTCATCAGGCTGCATGTTGGTAACTGCTACTTTCCACCTCTTTATCCCTGTACCCTAACTACTCTTCATAGAGAACTTACCAAGAGCCAGGCACCATGCAATGTACTTTGGGGGTATTGCTGGCTTCATGTAAGTCTCATCACAGCTCTTCCCATGCAGTAGGTACTATTTTTACCCAGCTTTACAGTCCAGACTGTGAGGTTTAGAGAGGCTAAGCCACTTGTTCAATGTCTCACAGCTGCTAGGTGGAGAAGCCAGAAGTCAAATCCAGTATGCTTTACTTTAATGGCCAAGACCATAACCATTATATTCTATTATCCTATTCCCTGACAGACTTTCAGAGCATGTCCTAGAGAGCTCACGTAAACATTCTCATTTCTTGAAAAGGCATAGCTCCCCTTAACTCTCACTCCTAGTTACCAATGAAAATATGAAACCATTAATTTCAAAATCCATCATCTATGCATTTTTACATTAGCTTCCCTAGGGTTTGTCTGAATGTGAATCATGATACTGAAAGGAATGAACCCCCAACTGAAGGACCAAACACTAAACCCAAGGTGAATTTCCTCCCAAAGCATTCATTCAACACTCATACATCAATTGCTATAGGTCAAATAGGGAACCAAGTACAACCTGAAGACAGGTTTTGTCTGGCCCACATTGTGCTGTGCTGTCTTAGAAATTGTTCATTTCTGTCACTTGATCAGGTTTGGTGTAAGTGACTCTCCTTCTTTGTCTACAGAGGCTGGTTTTCCAGTTCTGGTTTCCAAGTTTCTTGACCATCCCACAGGCAACAAAGTAAACCCACTAAGCAAACTGTACACAGACTTACTGTCTTTCAGTAGGAACAGAGAATTGGAGTTGAGTGCCACCTAGTTTGGAGACACTATGATTTGCACCTGCCAACATTTCATTTCAAAACCGGGTTCATGTCCCTTCTTAAAGGTGAAATATCTGGCTTTACAAATTGCTACAGGAAATAAAGTCACTTGGCTCCTGTTCTTACATAAGGATAAATCTCTCTATTCATTTGAAATCTGAACAGTGTCAGTTAACCACATTGACAATCTTGAGAAACTGGTTTGGGTTTCCTGAAAACTAAAATATATCACAATCCAATTTATTCATACTAAAGGTCACCTGTCAACTTCTAGTAATGATATTTACTTTTCTTAATAATTTATTTTATGTGCTATCCTGTCCTTCAAATGCCACTTTATTTTTAGAGAAGTTGTCTTGTCAGTTTTTTAGGAAGGACAAATACATGTATATGTTCTAAAATGATAGACAAAGAACAACACTTTTGTTATCAATCATCATCACAAACCACATGCATGTTGCATTATCTTCTGGGTCGGTGCGAACTGCATGAGCCCAACATTCATTTATTCTTTGGATTATAGCTAATTTGTGGCAATCAAGACTTCACTAGAGTAGAAACTATGATTCACCATAAATTCATTTATTCATTTAGCAAGGACCTATAATGTTTGTGTACTGCATACCTAGCATGAGGAAGAAGGTGTCACATGATAAAGTTACCCACTTTCTCTAACCCCATTGGCCAGAATGGCATGAATATTTCTAATTGCAAGGGACACTGGGATATGTAGTCTTTATTTGGGGCAGCCACATGGGTATCTAAAAATTCTATTAATGTGGAAGGAAGGGATATTGAATACCAGAGAAAGACAATCAGACTCCATTGCTGATAAGGAACCATCACTTAGAGCTAGGAAATTTTTGCCATGTGGATGAACTACTGAGTGCATGTTTTAAAAAGGCAAAATCTGACAGTTTTATGCAAGATTTGTGAATTTTAAAATATTGCCTCAACCAAAAAAGGAAAAAAACTAAAAAACCGAGACATTTTTAGTTCAGGCCATATATTGCAAAAAATACCAGCAGACCATCGCCATCTCTGCAATTTCTGACATAAACTCTTAGTAAAGAATGGAGATGCCTCTCAGCTTCTCAGTTTGGTTTCCAGTTTTAGAAAATTTATTAACAGCTTAAAATTGTTAGTAGTGCATGAGTAGAAGAGTTACATAAGTAATTTTGACTAAGTTAAATCCGAACCATCCCAAATTATTACATTCTCAGGAAAGAACAAGGCTTATTTCTTTGTATTGGAAAAGGTTCCTATTGTTCCTCCAAATCTGGCTATTGGTGCTATTGCAAAATACCTTTCCTTTGTGAATTTAAGGCATTACTTCCCTATAAGGACGTATTCTATAACTCATTTCAAACAAGCCACCACTTAAATTGAGGCAACTGAGCTGTGGAACTAGCTGTAACGCTAAGAGATAGAGCTCTGGCAGGATCTGAAGATGGTTGAAACAAACATCCTGGCAGAAAGATGGGTTAAATCTTCCAAAAAACGGTGCACAGAAGTAGAAATCCAACAGCCAACAGACAAAAGCATGTGTTCAGCTTCATAGGTACACAAAGAAATGCGTATTAAACCCTCTATGAATCACCATTATGCACCAGACCATGAAACTTTTAAAACCCTGACAATACCTAGTTTACATGAAGATGTAGGGCAAGAGGAACTCCCATCCATTGCTAGTGGGCAGGGCAATTGGTGTGATCATGTTGGAAATTTGCATACTCTAGGACCCAGGGATCCTCTCCTAGGTATATACCCAGAGATACACAAAAGAGTGAGGTTTATAGCAGCATTGTTCACAATAGGACAAAAAAATTACCCAAATATTCCCCAACAATTTCGTGGAATCATAAAATGGCAGTGTATTCATACAATGGATGACTGCAGATCAGAGAAAATATACTGGAGCTTCACACAACATGATGAATCTCATGAATAGTAATTAGGCAAAGCAAAAGCCAAAATACATACATTATTATGCCATATATATAAAGTTCCAAAACAAGTTAAGTGAAAATGGAGAGAATCCTATAGAGATGATAAAAGTATAAAGCAAAACAAGAAAATATGTACCAGAGTCACAGTACCTCTCAGGAGAGAGGATTTTACTGTGGGTGGGCAGGGTATGAGGGGCACTGCACTCAATGAAGTGGGTGGGGTCTTGGCAACATTTCTCACTTGGGTGTGTTTACATGGCAGTGCATTTTCTAATTTGTTCCTTAAACCCTATGTACAGGTTTTATTCATTCTTCCCTATAACAAAATTTATGTGCAATACTAGATCAAATCTGGCTAGTGGGGGCAGTGAGGGTGGGGAGGGACAGCGTGTGTAAGAGGCTAGGGCTTACTAACCAAAAAATTTAACCACCAGCGTGTTAGAAACACTGTCATGTTATCCTAAGGGTAATCCCAGTCATTTTCAGAGTTCAGACCAAACAGGATTTCATGTTTGAGTGGAGGACAGTGTTTGAGTGGAGGACAGTGTTTGAGTGTTTATTTGTTTGCCCTTGGAAGCACCTTGGCTGAGGAATTTGTCTGAAGCCTGAGGCCACGTGGATACTCTGAGGCCCTAGGGCAAGAAGGGGGCTGGGCTTCTGTGACTCAGGATCCAGAGGGAGGAACTGAAAGCTGCCAGGAGGCTGAGCCTCCTGAAGGGGAACGTCTCCCCCTCCCCCAGTAGTAAGTGCACTCACCCTGTCTGGCGTTTTTGACATTAATGGCAAATGAAAGCGTTATTTTGAAGATGCATTTAACCAGAACTGCCAAGTAGCACTGATTCTTCAGGTCCTAGCCCAGGAGAATGCCTACAAAACAAATACTTGCTACTTCGCAGAAATGAAAGCAGCAATTGCTTTTCTTCCTAATTTTAGCAGGACTTCAGATGTCACAATGAAGATCGTGCTTGTGTTTTATCTGATTAGGCTCACCCTACCCTTTAGGTATTCCAGATTCCTGTTCGGACAGCTTTCTGGAAGAAAACGGTCCATGACCCACCATTTAGCCACTGCAACAATGTTTCAGCAAATGCTTCTTCTTGGCATTCTTCAAGACCCCTTTCATGCCTGTTGTTTTTCTTCACTGACCTCAAAAACCCTGTAGGAATGTGCCAACCTCACTTACTTTAGGGAAAGCCACAGGGCTGGCAAAACAGAGGCTACCCCTACCCCTTGTGTACAGCGGAGCAGTTGCGAGGAAACAGCCACCACCAGCAAATGTTTGCACCTGTTTGTGGCTAACTGAGAACTTGCTCCCAGTGACAATCGGCCATCTGCCATTCTGGGGCTGGAGGGCAAGGGACTGGGGGCAATTAGCAAACTGTGGGTATGAGCCTTCTTAGAGCAAAGGAATCACTGAGTTTCCCAGAAAATGGTACCCAGCTCTGCTTGGTATGGGGGACATCTCATTTTTTAAGATGGTTTGAAAAAAAAAGGCCCAGGCCTCAAACTTCCCTTTTCTTTTCAAAGCTAAAGCTCTCCCTACTTGAAACCCAAAGCAAATGTGCCTAAAAAGTATATATTAAATATAATGACTCAGTGCAAATGTCTATAGGAACTTTGTGTCGTTCAGAGAGAGAAACAGACTGAGCTATTTTAAATGCAGCTTGGGACTGCAATCTTTCATTCACACATAACCATCACTCAAAATACATATTTCATAAAAATGCACATGCAAATGTAAAAATGTTATACTGCCTGTTTGAACACTCAAGATAAAGTCCAACCTGGGCTCTATCAAATAGAGCTGAAATATCATCAGGAATTAAATAAAAGTGTATGAGAAGGGGTGGCTGAGAACTCAGGTAAGTTGTCATAGCTGGTAGCCCTACTTAATGCTGTGTCCCACAGAAACTGCAGATTTCCGTCCTTGGGCATTGTGCTGATTAGAGACATTTGCCAGTCTCGAGGTTTCGCGTTGTACGGACGGACCCTGGTGATAAGCCACTTCCTTACCAATACTCGGGAGAAACCTGTGCTGACCATCCCAGTAGTGTGTGAGCCTGAAGGAGTGGGACACGGACATGAGCACAACAGCGGAAGTGTATTTCATGTCTGTTACAGGTGTAATAGCTGCTAACTTACCTACTAAAGTATTCGGGCAGTGTTCGAGGGTGGCAGCTTGCTTAAACTTGTCATTATTAGAAGGATCTTCGTCACTGTGTGTATGAGCACTAATTTCCTCATCTCAGCTACTGCCAATAATCAACAGCTCAGTGATGAGCAGTTTAAGGTATGTCATCAGTTTACTTAGAGGAGTTTTTCAATGGCCAGATTGTCTTCAAATCACCCTTTTTTACATGAAAAAAAATCACATTTCTCTTAGTTGCCTGGGAACTTGGCCTTCAATAATAATTCTTATTTATTATCTCCTTGACTTAAGAACTAGGGAGTGTTAACAATAAATTTCTCTCTACCAATTCCTAGGCACAGGGATATTAAAGGTAACAAGAAAAAGAAAACACGGTTCAGTTGCCTCGGAACTGTGTATGTCCACACATCGCATTTTGCTGTGTATGGTGTGCACCCATGTTTTTGTGTGCGTTATGTATGGGACTATTACACCCATTAGGATACTCATGGCATTTAAATAATTATACTTATGTAGAATGGACATCCTTGTTTTCCTCTCAGAAATTTGGCCCAAAAGTGCATATTATACATGGCAAAATATGTATAATATTTTGGTATATGTGGACTTTTTTCAATAAATACTGGTACTGTTTTTGTTCTGCAGTTAGGAGTCGGTGGAAGTGGAAGGCCCCACTGTGTGAATTGTTCTATACCATTTTACAGAGGGGACTTGAGCAGCCACAGATTTGGATATCTGCAGTGGGGGGGTGTCTTGGAACCAACCCCTCACAGATATTGAGGGCAGTTAAGTTTCCGGGGAGTCAAACATTATACTTGAATTTCTGACTACATAGGGGGGTGGTAAAAGCCCCTAACCATGACATTGTTCAAGGGTCAACTGTTACCACAATCCCCTAATCAACAGCATTAGTACTACTTGAGACCTGGTTAGAAATGCAGATTCTGGGGCCTTACCCCAGACCTACAGAATCAGAAGGGCTCAAGGTGGAATCCAGCAATCTGTTTAACAAATACCCGAGGACCACTGCAACAGAATAACTGAATAATCACATCATAAACCACTGGGAGATTTTCAAGAAAGAGATAGTAATCAACAGTTTAAAACAGGAAAGAAAGTCAGAGAGGTTGACAGCCCAGAAGACTCTTAGAAGTTGACAAGCAGTGATGCAAAGTGAGCACCATCAATCAGTCCCTGAAATAAATAGCTTTGAACAACTCACACTCACTGGGCATTAGAAGGTGGCAGAGTCTGGATGACCCACTCCCTGTGGCATATTATGCTATTGACACTGGTATCCCCATTTCACAGATGCGAACAGTGAGAGATAAGAGAGATTAATTTAAACCCACATAGCAAGAAAGTAGATGTGACTCCAAACCTGTGCTTTATGTAACTTTGGCTAACTCCTCCTTAGTAAAATTCCTAAGAGGGAACATAAATGGGGAAGGGGTAAACAGGGAGGAAGGGAAGACTTTCCTCAGCTTAACTTGGGGCTTCAGCAAGTGGCCACTGATGAATTCTACTAACACGTTTATTTCTTGTGTGAAGACTTTTAAACACTAGATTAATCTGAATTAGCCAAAAAAAAACTGGATTAAACCACATAAGAGATCTGAACACAGATAATAAGACCAAATATATGTTATGACTTAGTGTTTCTTGAACCAAACCAAAATGACTACAGTCTATAGTTGTCCTCTAATAGCAAAGATGCCAAATTTAGTTTAATTTTTTTTCTAAAAGAGCAAGAAAATCAGACCCTAATCATTTTTAACACAACTGTAAGACAAGGCATCCAAACTCGCCTGTATGTAACTTCAGGTGAGAAGCCCAACACCCTGCAACAGATACCTTTAACCACATAGGTACTTGACTTTTTATACTGATTCAAAAAATTCATTGTAAGACCTCTCCCCCTGACGAGACACCTGTTCCAGGATTCCAAGCCCAGGGACCAGAGGGAGAACAGGAGACAAGCTGTCAGAGACCTGGGGCTCAAATCTAATCCAGGTCTAGTGCCAGCACAGAAACCCAGCCAGCCCTCGAAGCACTGAGTTCGAGGCTGGGGGACCACCCCTCTGTTGTGCGAGCACTTACCAAAGGCCCTGAAGTTAGAGGGACCGTGGCTGGGAGCTGGTTCTGGGGCAGCAGTAGGAATGAGTAGAGGGAATCGGAAAGCTGGGTGAATAGGAAAGTGGAGGAGTGCTGGGGCTGGGAAAGGCAGGCTGGCTGGGCTACACCTAGCCCTTCGCCACCTCTTTGAATTATTCTTGATCATGCCCCTAGCCAAATCAGGTTGTAGTTGCCCATGGTGTGGACAGTGAGAACTGAAATATTACCGGAGCCCTTCTCCTGGCATCTGCTGAAGTGGGTGCCCCGCTGCTTCCGGGAAAGAGATGCCCGCTTCATCTTCACAAAACGGAACTCCCTCCCTCAGGTTCAGCTGTGGCCATTTCTAGGCTGCCTCTGCTTTCCAGTTCTCTCAGACCTCTCAGCCTCTTCACGGGACAATGAAAGAAACTCCGATGGCTTTAAAGGGGACTCTCCTGGGCAGGTGTGGTACGGCAGACAAGTGCTCACCATTTTAGGTATAGGAATTCATTTAGTCCTGTAGCAAATCTTGACATGGTGCCATTTCTAATTTACAGGTAAGGAAACTGAGCTTTAGACAGCCACCCACTGTCCCACTGCAGCTGTGGGCAGCCAGGATTTAGATGCAGGCTACTGAAAAGCTTCCACAGACTTAGAAACAAACAGACCCACCAGCTGGCCCCAGAACTCTGATTTGCAGTAATACGCTTTGGACTTAGAACTGGATTCAGTCCCGTGTCTCCATGGTCCAAGGAGTTTTGTGGTCTTAGATAAACTAATCATTGTAAGCCTTGGTTTCCTCATCATAAAAAGACTTTTCCAAACATTGTATTCTTACCACTCTCAGACCAGGGTAGGGGTAGATTATTACCATTAAATGCACAGTGGGTGATCTAGGTTAGAGATGTAAATGTTTAGGACATTTATACTAAAAAATATTTCAGTGCTTTTCTGAAATTCAAATTTAAATGGACATTCTATACTTTTATTTGCTAAAACTGGCAGCTCTAAGGGTTGGTAATAAACCACAAGGGAAAAGAACTTTGAAAACCACTGCCAAGTCCAAAGTTGTAAGCAGTTTTAGGGTTTGTCCAATAGAGAACTACAGTCACTGGGGGAAAGTGTGCCTTTACACTTGCTCTCCTGATATCAGGACTGATCCTCGGACTCTGTTGGACATTTCTTATCTCAGCATTCCCCCAAAGATGCAAGAAAGGTGCTTGTGTTCTGGGAAACAGAGCATCCTCTCAGCTAGAATTCCTTTTCCAACAAATTTTTGTCTATGGCCTAACCGATAATAGAGGACAAATTACTCTGTTCATCAGTATGCTTGATAGGGATCAACTGTCAAACTATTTCTTTTTTAAGTCTAAAGAATAGCTAATAATAATGAAAATGTGATAAAAGATTTTTCTAAACATTAGCCAGCTTGCTGAGGCCTCTGAATGTGTCTACTTTGAACTTTCAACTCTCTTGAAAGAATGACTTATGCTGAGAAACAGGTTAAAATGAAAATCTGTAAATACTTAAAGTAAAAATATTTCAAAAATTTATGGAGACAGAAAGCAGAATGGTGGTGTCAGGAACTAGGGGGAAGGAGGAATGAAGAAATTGTTGAATGGGCATAGAGTTTCAGTTTTCTAAGATGAAGAAAAAGCTCTGGAGGTTGGTTGCCCAACAATATGAATATATTTACACTACTGAAATATACACTCAAAAATTATTAAGAAGGTAAATTTTATGTTATGTATATTTCACCATAGTTTTAAAAATCCCCTCTCATACAAATCTAGAGTTAGGAAAAAAAGGTACATGGAAGAAAAACAATCAAACAGACAATGTTTTCCTACAAAAGGACGTAAAATCAAAGAAATCCATTCCTCTCCTGGGAAATGTCCTACTAGACGAGTGAGAATTATTTGCGGTCTACTTATAAGCCCCAAAGCTTTATTCCTTCTTCCTGAATGTGCGACTCAGTGTGTCCTTCCTGAACACACAAAAACTGGATTAATTACATCAGCTGTTTGAACACAGATAATGAGACTGAATATGCTTTATGTTGTCACTCTGTTTTTCTTCAACCAAACCAAAGGCACTGAATGTGTATCAGAGAGGGATTACAGCCATCATCTCCAAATGCCATCCCTTAGTTTGGGTAGACTCTGGATGGTGTGCATGTCATGCCAGCTTCTATTCATACCAAATACCAAACATGCAAATGTTGTAGCCTGCTGTTATGTGAAAAGCTCAGATAGACTGAGGTTCATTCTGGTACCAAGTTACAGTGATGGGTGTAATGGCCCAGTTCATACCCGGAGAGGAAAAGATCAAGAATGTTACTTCCTACACAGGACTAATCCTCACTGTGCTTTTGGTACCTGGGTAAAGATATCACTGTTTATAATACTTACAACATACTAGGCACTGAACTAAGCATGTAACATGAGCTATGTTTCATGATCCTCACAACAATACTTTCCACAGGTATAAGATTACCACCCTACTTTACAGAGGGAAAAACTAAGACTTAAAGGCATGATGAGATGTGTGGAAGTCCACACAGCTGCTCAGAGTTGAGTCAGGATTAAAACCGGGCGGGATTCCAGGGTCTGAGCTAGTGCAGAGGACGTCTCATTACTGCCAGCCAAAAACAGCCTGGCAGAATTGCCTGTCGTGTGGGTCCAGAAGTTCCCCAAAGTCTAACTGCACTTGCATTGTCAACCCAGTCAACTAGATACCATTAAACATCTTTTGGATTCACTTTTGAGGCATTATGAAGTGAAAAGGCAGAGCGGAAATTCCAAGGATGTGGATTCAAATACAAGTTCTACCACGTCGACTGTAAGCAAAAAGTTGACCAGGTGTTGTGTCAGAAAAAAGGATTTATTTGGGAAAAAGAAAGTATTGCAGTCTGGTATGTGGAGCCTTAGCCAGTTTGGAGACAAAGAAGGGGACAGTTCTCTTTCATGGGGGAAGAGGGAGTTTGGGGGAGGGGTGGTTATGAGTGTGGAGATCTTGTAGCTCCCCCTTCACCAGTGACAGACAGAGGGTGTAAGAGCGCCTCCTTCAGTTCCTCCCAATGCCTGTCTTGGATAATGTCAGTCATAATTTTGAAGACCACATGTAGAGCCGATTTGTGACCTTGATTGCCAGGCCTCAGTCTCCAAATCTGCACAATAAGCATCTCAACAGGTACAATTTGAAGAGAAAATGTATAAAGTATGTAAGAGTACCTGGCACCTACTAGAAAGCCGTAAAAGCAGTGTACACAATGATGAAGTAAGAGTATGAGCTCTGCCATCAGATGGCCTGGGTTCGAATCTCAGCTCCACATCTAAAACCAGTTGTGTGACTCAGGCAAGTCACTCAACTTCTTTTGGCCTCAGTTTTCTTACCTGTAAAATAAGGATAATGATATTGCCTAGCTCATAGAGTTGATACAAGGATCAAGGGACCTAATATTCAGGAAGCTTTTAGAAATGAGCATTCCAGATACTAGGCACTGTTCTAACTCCTTTGTATGTATTTTTGTTCTTGATTTTCACTAACAGGTAGACTATGCTACTTCCTGTGCCTTAGACCTCAGAGATCATGCCTATTGGAATCAGAAAGGGCTAAGAGGTTCCCAGACATGTATGCAAAAAATCTGGTTTGTAGAATTCTGTGTGTATCCACCTTACCTAGTGGGGCTGCTATTTAGACACCTTTAGTAGGGCCCATTCAACATCCATTCGACATCCAGGCCTTCTCAATATTTTACAATTTTTGACAGCCAGAATTTGCCACACAATTTTCAAGGCCCAGTGAAAAAAGAAAATGTGGAGCCTCTTGTTAAAAAATCTTTAAGAATTATTTGGTGACAGAGGAGCCTCAAGCCACACAGGAGACTTTTCTGAGCAGGGGACCCTGTGTGACAGCGCAGGTCACACCCTATGCAGTCAGTCTGCCCACAGCTTATTCTCTGGTAGGTTTCCACTGTCTTAGTTGCTTCCTTTCTTCCTGCCCAGCCTCTGACTCCTGTGCCCGGAAATGAGTGAGCTGCTCACAGAGGCAAACAGGTCACCAGATGGCAGCAGGCTGTGGACAGGATGGCTGAAAGGCCCGCTGCTCTGTGGGGCAGGGACAGGTTTGGAAGTTTCAGTCAGGCAAAGTGAGTAATCTTCCACAACTCTTACACTCATTTTGAAAGAGGATCCAGTGGAGGGTAAATTGCTGTGCTAAGCTCTGAGTTTTTTAAAAATACAAAATAACAAAAAATTCTGACAAAAGCACTACATTTTCATTGTCGTTAAATGAAAACACCATGCCATACAGAGAAGAAAAACTGTAAACATTTCTATTCCCACAACCCTAAAGAACCATTAGCCATGACACCAATGATAATAGCTTCATTTTTTCCTGCCCGCACTATAAACCAGGGTGCAAGCACTGGAATGCTGTATCGCATATTTGAAAGTTGCTAAGGGGATAGATCTTAAATGTTCTCATCTTAAGAAACTAATGTATAGTATGTGTGGTGATGGATTTTTACTAGACTTATTTTGATTACATCACCATATATACAAATAGTGATTCATTATGTTGTATACTTGAAACCAATGTAATATTATATGTCAATCATACCTCAGTAATATAAAATTAAAAAGAATTGCAATTATTCCTATTTACATGAGGAAAGAGGCTTAGAGATGTTCAGTAATTTAGCCAATATTGCTCGCCAGTGAGAAGTGGAAACTCAGCTTTGCCCTATCTTCTGAATCCACTCTACTGTAGTCTTCATGCTGGAGAGGTCTGAAGCTGTGCCGAAGGACAATATTGGAACTTGGAATGATATCTATTTTTATCCATTTCTTTGAACATGTTATTCTACCTCATTTATTTTGACATGTTATTCTTTTGTGAATTTTTTTTCAGAGATAGAAATCAACATAGCAGTTTTATTATGGTAAGTCTGAATTGGACAATGCAGCCTGAGACCACAATGGAATGACTCAGTCTTTCCATAGAATAGGTGAACTTTTTGAGCCAGCTGTAGGCAGCGGAGCAGGAAACCTTCAGTCCTCCTCTGGCAGGGCCAAGCCTGCCTCTGCAGCTTCCTGTAGGAGAAGTAAGTATATATACCTATGGTACATAGGTCAACTAGTCTGAAGGTGAAGGAAGACTGGACCCTAGGCAACTCTTGTACAGACATGTTTTGTGAATATTTAAAAATGTATATGACATTGGTATAGTTCTACATGTACATAATTGTATAGATAAATGAAGTAAACATATATTGAGAATACATATATGGAACTAAGTGAACAAAAACAATTAGAGAACACAATAGACCAGTTTTAATATATGCATCATGTGTTTGAATGTACTGGTATACAAGTTTTTTTTAAAGAATGAATAATATGTATACTTGTGTTTTTTGCCAATTCATATGTGGTAATCATCTGTGATGTCAATAAATATTCACCTATATCAATAGTTCTAATGTAAGTACTGAACTCTTTTTTAAAAATATATTTTATTGATTATGCCATTACAGTTGTCCCATTCCCCCCTTCACTCCCCTCTACCCTGCACACCCCCTCCCACGCACATTCCCCCCTTTAGTTCATGTCCATGTGTTATAAGCTCTTTAGCTTCTACATTTCCCACACTACTCTTGCCCTCCCCCTATTTTCTCCCCACTGTCTATGCTATTTATTCTCTGTACCTTCTCCCCCCTTCTCCTCCTCCCACTCCCCTGTTGCTAACCTTCCATGTGATCTCCATTTCTGTGGTTCTGTTCCTGTTCTAGTTGTGTGCTTAGTTTGTTTTTGTTTTAGGTGTGATTGTTAATAACTGTGAGTTTGCTGTCCTTTCACTGTTCATATTTTTTATCTTCTTTTTCTTAGATAAGTCCCTTTAACATTTCATATAATAAGGGCTTGGTGATGATGAGCTCCTTGAACTTGACATTATCTGGGAAGCACTTTATCTGCTCTTCCATTCTAAATGAAAGCTTTGCTGGATAGAGCCATCTTGGATATAGGTCTTTAGATTTCATGACTTGGAATACTTCTTTCCAGCCCCTTCTTACCTGTAAGGTCTCTTCTGAGAAATCAGCTGACAGTCAGATGGGAACTCCTTTGTAGGTGACTGTCCCCTTATGTCTTGCTGCTTCTAGAATTCTCTCCTTCATTGTAATCTTCGGTAATGTAATTGTGATGTGCCTTGGTGTGTTCCTCTTTGAGTCCAACTTTTTTGGGACTCTCTGAGCTTCCTGGACTTCCTGGAAGTCTATTTCCTTTGCCAGATTGGAGAAGTTCTCTTTTATTAGTTGTTCAAATAAGTTTTCCACTTGTGGCTGTTTCTCTTCCCCTTCTGGTACCCCTATAATTCAGATGTTGGAACATTTAAAGATGTCCTGGAAGCTCCCAAGCCTCTCCTCACTTTTTTGAATTCTTGTCTCTTCATTCTTTTCTGTTTGGTTGTTTCTTTCTTCCTTCTGGTCCACTCCATTGATTTGAGTCCCAGTTTTCTTCCCCTCACTATTGGTTCCCTGTGAATTTTCATTCATTTCACTGAGTGTAGCCTTCATTTTTTCATCTAATTTGTGACTAAAATCAACCAGTTCTGTGAGTATCCTGATCACCAGTATTTTGAACTGTGCATCTGATATGTTGGCTATCTCTTGGCTGCTCAAAAATATTGTCTCTGGGGCTTTGATGCGTTCTTCTGTTTGAGCCATTTTTGGTCAGGTCACACTTGTTAAGGTGAGGACCAGAGCCTTAGGTGTTCACCAGGGTGGGGCAACCCAGTTGCTGGGTTGAGAGGCTGTATGTGGGGGCAGGGTCAGAGAAGGACAATGGTGCTTACTTCACTCTCTTGGATTTTAGTCCAAGAGACTGCTTTTAGTCCCTCTGCTGCCTCCCACAAGCTGGCACCTTTTCAATCGGTGCTTTTAGACTTTATCTCCCATCACTGCGGCCCTGGGTTTCGTGGTCTGTCTTGCTGCCCATTTTTGCCTTGTTCATCTGTGTGTGAATGTGTGACCATGGTCAGCTTCATGCTGCCTGGGCTCCCAGGTCTGGCTGCCACTGCCTTTTCTAGCCGAGATCCCTCTCTGCCAGCCGCCGACTCTGCCCCTTTTACCGGTCTGGTTGAATGGTTGTCGGACTTCTGTACAGTTCAGTTTTCTGTCTGTTCTGGTTGTGTTTTTGTTTCTAAATCTTTGTTGTCCTTAATGTTGGTTGTGCAAGGAGGCACAGTATTTCCACCTATACCTCCATCTTGGCCAGAAGTCAGTACTGAATTCTTCAAGTACTAATTTTAATAGGTAAGATCCAATGTTTTAGAATAATGATCTGATATCCATCTTATATTTCTATACTCAAACTCCACCCCCACCCTGATGAATGGTAGAATGTAATTAACTACCTGGAGGTCAGGGACTTTTAAACAACACATCTCTTTTCTCCAAATAATTTAAATAAGGGTCTCAAAGAGATATTTGTGTATCCCTGTACATAGCAGCATTATTCTTAAATGCCAAAACTGGATGCAACCAAAGTGTCCATCCATGGGTGCATGGATAAACGAAATGTGCTATACACATACAATGAGATATTATTTAGCCTTAAAATATAGGACATTCTGATACATGGTACATCATGGATTAGCCTTGAGGATATTATGCTAAATGAAATGAGACGATCACAAAAAGGTGAATATTGTTTGATTTCCCTTACATGAGGTCCCTAAAAGGCAAATTTACACAGACAGAGTAGAATGATGACTGCCAGAGGCCAGGGGAGGAGGAGAGATGTGTTATTGTTTGATGGACACGAGTTTCAGTTTTGTAAGATGAAAAGTCATGGGGGCTGGTAGTGATTGATGGTTGCACAATAATGTGAATGTGCTTAAGACCACTGAACTATTCACTTAAAAATGACTAAGATGGTAAAAACAAAAGCACATCTCATTATAACAGATAGGATTCAGTGGCAGTGGAAGCAAACTCCCAAGAACTGAGTCTCCACCCTGCCATGTGCTTTATCTCATGCAATCCTCACAACAAACTGCTGAAAGAAAAGGGACCTTAGGTTCAGATGGCTTGAAACTGGCTTAGGGTCACCCACTAGCAGATGGGAGCTTGTCTCAAACTCACTTCTGAATCCAGAGTTCATGCCTTTCCCCAATAGCTCCTGTAAAGGATGTAGAATAATTGTGGCTCAGTAATAAAAGGAACACTGGACACTCAGTTTGTCTCCATCATAGCCCCTGCTTAGTCCAGTGCCTTGTACACTGTAAGTATTTAATGAGGGACAGTGCACTGTCCCTCATTACCTTCTATAGGGACAGCAAGAATCCACGTAAGCCTCTTTATACAGGTGTAAGTTAAAACAGTCCCTCTGAGATCGCTGGAGAGACCTGGGGACTGTAGGCCTGGTCTTATCTATTTGAATTGTCATGGATACGTCACTCTTAAGTTCATCAGCTGTGACATGAGGTTTCAAGTGCATTATTTAGGGCAGCTCTAACATTCTATGCTCAGAGCAGATGAGAATATGCCCATTGTATGAGTCCAAACTGCTTCAGAAAAAGCAGTTTTAGAACTTGATGGATGTTTACCCTGCCTCATAGTTAATGAAATTAAAGTCAAGGGACTAATGAAGCCTCCAGGGAGTCTGAAGAACAAACACCCCCCTGACTGCTTATCTTTTTTTATGATTTTATTTACTTATTTCTAGAGAGAGTGAGGAAGGAAGGGAGAAAGAGATGGGGAGAAACATCAATGTGAGACAGAAGTATCTATCGGTTGCCTCTTGTACATACCCCAAATCTGCAACCCAACAGCTTAACACTTAGAAGTATTTACAAATCATTAAAAATAAAATATGAATGCAACAAACTGATTTACAAAAGAACTTATTTGTATCTTTAAGTCAATTCTTGACATAGAGTCATTTTCCAGAGAGAGGAAAGCTACTTCTCAACAATTTTATCCCCCAAATATTTTGTTGATTCATTAAAACTGTGGCCTGAAATAAGACAAAAATGTTCAATTTTTTGTCAAGTCAGGTTTCTTCCTTCTGCCAATGAGGAAGGAAATGGTTTTTACAAGTTTGTGTTGAAATACAAAAGTGGAGGCTCCTGTGTGTCAAGAGCGTAAGGTTGGGAGCCCTGACCCTGCACTCTGGCCACACGACCTGGATAGCAAGCTGTTTACTGCTTGCAAAGCTCAGGTTCCATAGCTACAAAATGTGGGCACCAACAGTGCCTATCCTCACAAGCTGGTGTGAAAATTGAACAAGAACAACAACAACAATAATAACAACACATAATATTTATTGAGACAAATATTTAATTCCACGGTTACACAGCAAATGCCTGGGCTTGCATTTGAACCCATGTAGTCAAGTACTAGAGCTCCTGCCTTCACTGTGGCTTCCTCCTTGGTGAGAGTAAGTACTCAGCATAGCACTGGCCCCTGGAAGCTGCTATTGTTATTACTGTCACTAATTTTCTTTTTTAAAGTCTTATCCGAGGACTTTTTAAAATGATTTTTAGAGAGGAAGGGAGAGAGATGTTATCAACTGGTTGCCTTCCTTACGCGCCCCAACTGGGGATCGAACCCACAACCTTTTGGTGTACTGCATGATGCTCGCACCAACTGCTCACCCAGCTAAGGCTGTCACGGATTTTAAAGGCCCAGGAAATAGAACGACATTTTTAGAGCTTTAAGTGCTCTAGAGGTGTAAGGACTAGGGTAGACTTTCTTTAAAGTCTTTGATTCCCACCTCTTTCTTCTTTAACTACTGTCAGGGTGTCCAGAGAAGCTCCTTTCCCATGGGAAACAGCTGCATTTGGTACCACAGCTGTATCTTGTGAATTAACCCTTCCCACTGAAGCTGGGTGACAATATTTTCTCATTCTGACCCAGCACTGAATTGTAAGTTGTAGTTACTTGCTTTTTCTTATAAGCAGAAGTGCCCTAACCACAGAGTTTTCTTGGAAACTTCCACCTTTGGAGATGTTGTGAGAGAGAGAGAGAGAGAGAGAGAGAGAGAGGGAGGTTGATTTTTTAAAAGCTTGGCTTTTGCAAACTCATTTGTAGCTGCTCAGTGATCAGGCCTTTTCTCCTTGATGAGCCAGCTTTCAGGAATTCTTGGCTTTTGTCTGTGTTGTGTTACCCCAGTAGTTTGTTATCTTTGCATCTTAAGGGCTGACTTGGAAATTCAGAATGTCAACTATTTCAAGAAAATGGAAGTTCTCACTCCACTATTTTAATTAACTTTCAGAAAGTGAGGTTTCCTACTGGTTATGATAATGTTAACTTAAAATACTCTTAAGGAAACAGGGCAGGAAGCAGAGTGAGAACAGGAGGACTATTGTTTTTAAAGGCAATCTCTGGGAAAAGGAGTTAAGCAAAGCCGCAAAGGCAGAGTAGCAGAGGGTAGGTGGAGAAGAAAGGGGAGAGGCATAGAAAGATCTCAAGGAGCATGAACAACAGAGGATGGAACCGAAAGTGTATAATACAGATTAAGTACAGCCTTGAATGCCAGGTTAGGATGGTGGGAGGGTAGAATGAGAAACTGTGAGAGATTTTTGGAATCAACACTAAAGATCAAGTTTATGTTTTAGGAAACTAACTGGGATTATGTGCAGAGGTTGGTGTGTAATGGGATCAGAATCGATCTGAACACTCAATGGCCCCGGGACAAAGTCTGTTTAGGCCTACGCCTGCCATCTATTCGTTTGTTAAATGGTGATGATAACAGTTATATGGAGATTGAATACGATCAGAGATCAATGTTTTAAATAATGTCATAGAAAGCACTAGACAAACAATACACACACATACATTTATGGTCAGGTTGGGTGAAGAATAGTGTCTGAGCAAGCTGGGGTTCTGATAAAAAGGGCAAAAAAAGGGAGCTGACAAAGGGAGTAAAGGATGGAAGGACGGAAAGGCAATCCTTAAAGATGATTAAGAGAATGGTGATGTTATCCAATGGCAGACAGTGGAAGAGGAGGTGGTCTGAGGGCTGGGATGCTGATGAGTTAGCTTAGCTTTGGAAATACTAAATCTAAGAGAGAGGGACATAGTCATAAGAGGTGGGTAGACCAGAGCTTTAAGACTTTGGTGTTCAATTTGTTTTAATTGAAAAAGCCACATTGCCCTTAGGAAAGTATCTGGGGAGAGCTTCTGGCCCATATTTAAAGTTCAAAGTAAACCAAATGAAGTTCTAAAAGCCAAAAGCCACAGTCACCTACATATGAACAGCATACTGTGGAATTTAGAGTTGTGCCCTAGGTAGCCTTGCTAGAAAACAAGTTCTTTGGAAGGAAGACCTTGCCCCCATAATTCTGCATCCTCAGAGCCAAGACGGTGCTGACACATTTCAGGAATCCACTAGATGTTACTCGTAGAGTTATGCATTTTGTATCATTTTAATTTAGTGGTATCAAGGATATGTACATTTCATTTTAGCTTTTTGCCTCCTTTGAGGAATTTCCCTTTGCTTGTTCCCACCTGAAAATTTCGCTTAAGAAAATAATCACAGATAACCACAATCCTAACTACACAAAGTTATTCACCACAGCATTTTTCATATTAGTAATAAAATGAGAAACAGTTCATATTTGAAACAACAGGGAAGGAATAAATTGTGTCCGTCAACTTGATGGACTATTAACCTGGAAATTGCAGAAACTATTCTAAGCATTTTGTAAATTTTAATTCATTAAATCCTCATAGCAATCCTATGGGGAATATACTATTATTATAAGTCCCATTTTACAGATGACAAGACCAAGCCCCCGGAAGGACAAATGGCTCACTCTGGGTCATGTTCCTAGTTCTTTGATTCTCAGTTCCATGCTCCTACTGGTCAACATTATTTACATAATTTCAAACCAGTGCCCTCCATTTCTTCAGGCTAGTAATCACTCAGGAACCCACTGGGAACAAACAAAAGTTAAGCAAACAGATTGGTTTGGGCTTGTCCAGACCAACTTGCTAACCCTGAAGTACTAGGGCTAAACGGTCTGGACTATCACGGGAATGTCCCTTCTAAAATTTCTTCCTCCTCTGAGGAAAGTTTCTGGAATCAACCTTTTTCTTCTGTTCTTTCCCCTGACATGTTACCATGGCTTCTCCAGACCCACCTTAGTCCCCAAATCCCTTCAGAGGTGGTGCAGCGACTGGACAGGATGATGATAATGATCGGGGCAATAATGATTCTATAATAATAATAGCCAAAGTGTAGAGAGACACTGCCCTAGGCAATGTTTACACACACTTGAAAAGGGATGGGTGCCCTTTTCCTGATGAGGAAGTGAGGCTCAGAGAGACTGGGAGAAAGTGGGGGAGGAAGGACTAGCCATCCACAGGCTGCAAAGTAGGAGCTTTTGGCCTTGGAACCCTCATTTGTAAATCAACTTCAGACTTAGCCCCTCCCACCATGATGGCATTCCTTGCATTTCTGATCTTCCTAGGAAATAAGTTTCCTCCAGGAAAGACAACAGGGAGGACACAGCAGATCTGGATGTTAATGACCTAGAAACTATTGATAATTGGTCCCCATTTTATCTCCTGACGTTTTCTTTTAATTAAGAAAATGGTGTTTATTGATATTTATGATTTCTTCAAATATATTTCCTAACCTAAAGCAATTTAAAATAACAATATAGCACAAATGGAGCTAACACGGGATGTGGAGTGGATCATGCCGCTTTAAGTGCACCCCTCAGTCATTCTACCAAAGTGAATGGGCAGCCAAGGAGAGTGCTCTGAGTCTGAAGTGAAGCATTGCTCCAGACTGGAAGTTTTCAAACTTGGAAGGCATTGGTGTGTTGTTAGTCTGTTAAGGTACACACTATTCAAAGACTTAGCTGTGAATGAGCACTAGCCTATCGGTAAACAATCTACTACGGGTAAAGTTTACAGGGGTCAAACATTAACAATGTGGGGGTGAGGCATGCACTCTGCCATGTTGAACTCTTTCTACTTCTCCAGCTGCAACTAT
Source organism: Sturnira hondurensis (assembly GCF_014824575.4). Taxonomy (NCBI): domain Eukaryota; kingdom Metazoa; phylum Chordata; class Mammalia; order Chiroptera; family Phyllostomidae; genus Sturnira; species Sturnira hondurensis. The sequence goes on from NW_028075471.1 coordinate 15,764,540, forward strand.
CACATTAAATGGACAGAGTAGAGCACACAGAGGCTAAGTTCAAATGTGAACACTCGGTGATGAAGCGACCAGTTATGCAGTTAGAACCAGTGAGAGATTTGGTGGCAACCATACAACTGTTAGGTCAAGTGTATGAAGGCTGAGGCCCCTTCAGGGCAGCTGCAAAGAGAAAGCCCCTATTAATCCTTTAACTAAGCAGCTGATAGATTTAATCTTTTTGTGTTTATGGTATAACTCTTTAAACAGAGGATTATTGTAAGTTAAAAAAAGTCAGCATAGGATAACAAAGCTTTTTATAGATTTCTTTGTCGTGTTAACAGATGATAGAAAAAAGAACTTTGAGAGCTTCTTACTCTGGATTGAAAAATTATAAGAAAGCTTCATTGCCAATTTACTCACAAAAAGAATAGGTCTCTATCTGAAGAGGGAAGAGATCTCAGTCTCATGCCTTAGGATCTATTTTCTTCTGATTTTGTACCCATTGTTATTTAAAATAGCATTTACAAAGACTCAGCCCACGTTATTTGGCACAGTAGTATGAGAAAAAAAACCCCACTTTACCTGGTGTAATCCCCTTTGGCTTCCTGGAAAAACAAAAATAGATGATTGATTTGTATTTATGTTAATTAAGCTACATGAACTTTACTCTTGATTATTTACCCCTTTTAAAGTTCCTGAGTTCTGTCTTGTTTTGAATAATGTACCAAGGAACACTTTCTGTACGACCATGGGGAAGAATGTGGTGTCCATAAGGAAACACTAGTAGTCATGAGCTAGTTCTTACTCTTAACATTAGAGACAAATATATCTTTAGAAGCATAGAGGATTATTTCTCCCTTTATGCTTCTAAGGCCACGTGATAAATGCTTGTCTGTTGGAATGGCATATTTTAGTTTGGGAGCAGACCTTAAACCATGACCCGGGTAAATCAACACACGTTATTTGTTTACTCCTTTCAAACCAGCATGGGCATACTCGGTTTTTTAGTTACCAGTGCTTTTAGGAATTAAAGGGCTCTTTTAGGGTGGCAAACATGCAATACAATGCACAGATGATGTGTTGTGGAATTGAGCACCTCAAACCTGTAAAATTTTGTTAACCAGTGACACCCCACAAGTTCAATAAAAAGGGAGACAAAAGAATAAAAGGGTCTTTTAACTCAACCTCAAGAAAATATTAACAAAAGTTGCTACATTTAAATTACAATTGCAGCCATTGTAACAACTGTGGCCTCTCAGGTAACCCAGAGCTCCTTTCCAGGAACATGGTCTTAACTCTTTCTTCAGAGCAATCCAAAATCCATCTTCCTTTGATACACACAATCTCATGCTGTAGCTCATATAAACTATTTAAAACAGAACACGGTTGCTCCCACTTTTCACTGGCAAACAACCAGCTGGCTTAAAAATCCATCAGCGACTGGCCCCTGCATAAGTTTCATAGTTGCGGGCAGTTCACAAAAGCAACAAATAAAAAAGAGCAGCTGGTCAGTTCTTACCTGTAAAACCAGCCCGGCTAACTTGAAGACGGTTTCACTGTCTACTTCAATTTGCCCCTGTTGGTGGGAAAGGAAAGCATCAGTGGACTCAGGCCGCCCCTGGATGTAGCAAATGGCTGTGGAGTTGGGAAACTGTCACAGCTTGGCACCTCAGTGTGGGATCAAATGCAGATCATACCATTGAGAGAAAGGGAGGGGGGCGTGCAGAGCTTCCTCCAGGGTTAAGAGGAAGCCACATTGTGTGTGTGTGAGTGTGTGTGTGTTAACTAGCTGTGCGAGTTTGTTTACAGAGCATTTCTAGAAGGAACATGAAGACTTTGAGGGTGAAAATTCAGACTTCTAAATGAATTATTTATATCTCTACAAGTTTATTTTAAACTACAATATTTTCTTAAATCAGTTTAGTGCTTTCCTGAGATTTTTCTCTGTGTCATAGCATGCTTATTTTGGTATACACACAATGCAAATATTATTAAAAATGTAAATTCACTTCTGTGACAATGACACATTATTGAACTAATATTTGTAGCATTATATAAAATGTAAAATCTTAAAAAGCCGTTATAGCAAATACTTCAAACACTAAACTTCTGTTGCTTTATATTGAAATTTGATGAGCTTTAATTTATAATTTTTCCATTATTTTATTTTTTCATCCTTCAAGATCTCAAATTAAAATAGAAGTTCTGGGCCTTGGTTAACAAAAATGCTTTTTCAGTAGCCTGATTGGGATGCACAAGTGTGTGTGGAAGGGGTATTGCATCTATCCACAACCCCCAAACGCACCTTCATTTATCTTGTTAAATGTAGTGATATATGTAAATTGCTGTCTCTGCATTCTGTAATATAATGCAACAATACGTGGCTTAGAAAAATCTCTATCTAAAAAAATTTTTGTGGTATTTTCACAAGCATAAAAACAATTCCACATCACTCACCCCTTTCCCAGGTCCTGTATAAATCAGCACTTAAAGGTGCATAGTGTTTAATGATTTGGAACTCTTGGGCTTGGAAATTGCCCTGCCCTCTCTCCTTTTCCCTTCTACCTGAGAATCCAGGCTGGAGGGTTTTCCAGTTATACCAGGTACATCGATGAGGAACAATTAAGTAGACCAGAGTAAATGCACACTCAGTGGATTTACAGAAGCAGTTAGCTCTGTGAGGTTTTCTGGAAGGATTATGCTTTCTCTCAGGTTTCTGAGTGATTTCACTGGGGTTTTCAAAAATAAAACAAAACTAAAGCCATAAAATGAAATAAACAAACACCAAGGACATTACAATGTCATTAAAGATGATTATCCATGTTTATTTTGCATTACAAAATGAACACAAATTAACTTTATTCACCAACACATAAGTGTCCCTTCTGAAACTGGAGGCAATGAATCTGCTTCAAAAGTTTTCTGCTTCACCAGCTGAGAGGCCCATAGCCTTGGACTTTAAAGCTTGCCTATAATCTCTAGAAACAGATAATACAAAGAGAAGCTAGGTTGACGGTAGGAATATATTGCCCTTTGTCTTTCAGGCAAGAGACAGTGGTTTTCTAACCTGGCAAAAGATGGTGGAACAGTTAACCCAGCAGGTGATGGGTGTTGATTAAGATTAAATTTTAGAAAGGTTAAAGTCCTTTCATTCAAAGTAAAAACAAACAAACAAAACAAGGCATGTACAGGGAGGAGGGAAGAGGAGGGGGGATTCTAAAGCATCTTTGAATTTGAAATTACGCTCAAATTCAAAGTTAAAGTTAAATTTGTCTTAAAATCTTAGAGAAGAGAAAAAGTGAATTATTTTGGGAATTAACATAAGCAAAGCTGAATAAAATATATTGAAAATATTTGTCCACCCCTAAAGACTCCTTTTGCCTCATCAGAACCTTAGGTGAGTCATCCAAAGAACACTTTTTTAAAGATTTTATTTATTTTTAGATAAAGAGAATCTTTAGATATTTTTAGAGGGTTAGGGTTAGAGAAAGAGAGGGAGAGAAACATGGATGGGTTGCTTCTCACCCGGGCCAGGCAGGGATGGACCCGCAACCTGGGCATGTGCCCTTTGCCCTGTGGGTGATGCTCAACCAACTGAGCCATGCTACTCAAGGCCAAACAATATGCCAGATATCAACTTTTCAATTTAGTAAATGGAAGTTCAGCAGATAAAAGACCTCAGACAGATACTGTTAAGGATGCTGCCAAATAATTCTCTACCTTAGAAGGGCCATTAAATATTGAAAACACTGAAAGGTGGAGCTGGAGCATGGAAGTACTGGGCTGAGACAGCTCCAGCAGAGTGGGAAGACAGACGCGGAACCCATTTACAGACTTTCTTACCCACACGAGGGGCCCTGACACAATCCTGGTGGAGGAGGGTTGTGGTGGGATAGCAGGGGTGGGCCCTATTAAAATCCAGGAGGAGAAAGAAAGCATAATTTGGCAGTGCCCCACATTCTTTTCTACACCTCAGCCCCCATTTCACCCTTGCGCTAACCTCTATTCTGGAAATTCAAGGCAATCTATTTTGAGTTCTGATAGTCATGTCAAGGTTAATTGACTTTTGCATGGAATTCACCAAACCATGGATAAACCAGGAATAATGCTATTTGCCTGATTTTCAGCAATTCACCATGGTGAAATTTAATTAAGACTTACACTGAACTCTAGAATTTCATGCCTGGAGTGTAAAAGTTCTTTAGAAACTGCAGTCTGGCCTAGGACAGAACATTTCTTTTACTCACAACGATGGCAACAGAGGTAACCTTATAGGTATGAGGGAAGCTAACACTTGAGAAACAGATCTTCTTAAAGGGAGAGGTAATTGGATCCTTCACTGGGTTTAAAAGACTGTCAAGGATAAACAAAGAGAAGCAGAGAAGTCAGTCAGATGATGTGGCTGAATGCCCAGGGGTAATATGAAACAGTATCAAGTCCTGGTGCTGCACCCTCATGGCTAGATCTAACTGGACTGTGGAGTCAATCAGTGGGTCACTGGGTTCAGGCTCCACATTAGATACCATATTTTTTTCCCCCTGGCTTGTTGGCTCAATTGATGGAGATATCATGCTAATGAGGTGAACTCTAGGTTTTTGCTTCCCAAGTAAAAGAACAAAATACAAGGCAGTTTTAGAATGTGAGGGTAAATTCAATGGAACTATGATTCCTGTTATTTGACAGATGATGACACTCCACAGAGACATGATCCTCAGTGCATTGTCCAATCACATAGCAGATATTACTCTGGACTCCCCGAAGTGCCCTTCCCACTCTGCCAAGCACTAGCTAAATTTCTATGACTGCAGTGCAAATATCTCATCAGAAATCTACCAAAGATTTGCTTTGTTAAAAACCAGAATTAGGTGGATTGAAAAAAAAAAAGAGTCCCAATGCCCCTCCACTGTTGGTGGGACAGTATGTCATCATCAAACACATACACTCATAATTGAATGGGAAAATAATTTCTGAACACTCATTCTGCTTCTTCTGTAGTAATGTTGTTGTACATAGAAACTATTCTGCACTATCGCGATGGGCACTAATAACTTGGTCACAAATACTGAGGATTTAGAATGACTTGACAAACTGTTGGGAGATGTCAGTTTGCATACAAGTCTATCAACAATTACTTATCTATTTGGGGGTTAAGTCTACAAAAAACCTAACTTGTAGAACACTGACAAATAAATGTAGAAGAAATGAAAGAGATAGAAAATTACCATCTGCAACAATTATAGTACTAATTGATTCAGACAGAGACTTCAATAGATAACAGCTATTGGGTCAAAGTTAGAGGAGAAACAGGAAAAGATAGTGACATAGTCTCAACGGATCTCACCTTGGGGACAATTAATTACAAAGGGGAAAATGATTACTCTTCATGGTGAATTGAAACCTGACAGACACTATCTTAACCAATGAATGAAATATCACCAATAATTGCACAGACCAGCATCCTGTGCCTTCTGATGGTACGAAATGAGGACACAACTATATGCAGTACTGTGCCATAAGTGTAAATGCTTCACAAACAGTAATGCAGGTGTAGGAGTAGAGAGGAGAATCTGTACCATTGCCTAATATATATCCCTAAAAATGTTCTGAATATGACGACTGTTATGTGATATTCATATAAGGGATGTCCTTAATCCTAAGAAATATTCAGTGAAATATTTAGGGATAAACAATGTAACTAACTCTGAAGGGGTTCAGGAAAACAAATATCACACTTACTTGAGGCAGGGAGGGAGAAAGAATATGTGCAAATGTGGCAAAATGTTAACAAATGGCAGATTCATTTGACAGACATACTGGCATTTTTGTGCTATTCTTGCAACTCTTCTGTGAGATTGAAATTATTTCAAAGTAAAAGGTTTTTTTTAAAAAGACATTTTCCTAGAGTGCAAGATATTTATTTGTCTCGACTGCCTACTACCCCTCTCTTATTCTGAGCAGAATAGCCCATTCTTTGGGATAATTGATTCTTTTTCTACTGACTCTAGTGAAAAAACAATCATACTTTTGTGGGCAAGTAATAGATGCTGGTCCAGAGACCTACCCAGCAATTTTGTAAATTAGAACTAAGGAAGAAAGCTCTCTCTCTCTCTCTCTCTGGGAACACATTTGGGGAAGATGTGAACCAAAGAAAATCTATGTCCACAGATGAAGAGAAAGGGGCTTCTTGGCATTGGTAGTCAATGGTATCCACTGCTGAGGTGGACCAGTCTTCAGAATCTGGTTAAAATGCAAAAATTGCCAAGAATGATGCCTTAGAAGTTGCTTAGCTGCTCTCGCTTTGGTTTACTACTGCCAAGGGCAGATATGATAAGGACACAAATGAGTCAGTCAGTGGGTGTAGCTGCACGGAGCCTCTCTAATTCCTTCTGCGGATCCTTCTATGTGGAGGAGGAATCTTCCAGGCCAGAGAAGCTCACATCTATGAGCTGACTAGTTTTCAGTTAGGCTGGTGGAGGGGCCACATCAATACCTAATACCTACCTACTGTCTAACAAGGCAATACTTGCTAGGCCAAAGAAACATGCTTCCCTGTGCCAGTTCCTATTTTCTACGGGTTATCATGCCCCTGGAAGGCCAGGCCATAGTTCCTACATCTGTATTCCCCTCTTCCTAATGTACAAATGAACCAATACTTTCTACTTTTTGTCCAAGTTGATACATTGTTCATTTTTCTAAATCAGGGTTTGGCAACCTTGGCACAATTGACTTTTTGAGTTAGATCATTCCTTATGGCGGGGCTCTGCTGTGCATTGTGGTGTATTAAGCAGCATCCCGGGCCTCTACTCACTAGATTCTAGCAGCAGCCTTCCCTGAGCTGTGTCTACCAAAAACGTTCCCAGGCATTTCCAAATTACCCCTGGAGGACAAAATTGATCCACTTGATTCTCTAAGTTTTATTCTCGGCTTAAGCTGGCATCATCAGAAACCTACAAAACTGAATCACATAGTTGTTCCAGGTAAAATTGTGTTTTTGGAACTGTGTTTTGCCGTTACTCCACTGACTTTTGTAGAATCAGTATAAGAGACGACCCTCAGAAACTCACTATTTTAATAGCTCCAGGTGTGTCCAGGACACAGTTCATTCTATCATCTAATATTTTTTTCTCAGCTCTCTAGGAGACGTTTCTGATTCTTAGGACCAGCAGTGACTGTATTCCTTCAAGCAGCTGCTTTGTCTGGACCTTAATGACCACTGTGAGTTATGCCAATGATCATAAACCCTTCTCTGCTTTGGCTCTTAAGAGAACTTGAATTTCACATTTGTGGGCTCAATGCTTTACACTAATCATGATGAATGTTTTATACTAACCTTAACCCTGACAGCATCTAATTATTTCTACCTTTATTTTCTCACAGATAACTTTGATGTCATCTCTTACTATGTTTTAGTTGGTTTTCTTCTTTGTTGAGGTGCATGCAATAAAATGCACAAATCTTAGGGTACAGCTCAATGAATTTTGACATGTATACATGAGCATGTCTATACTCATGTAGCTAACACCCAGATCAAGATATCAAACATTTTCTCTAATTTTTTATCTGAAGGAAATGTATATATTCTTATACACCACATCCAAATCAATAAAATTATTTTTGCTAATTAGAAAAGTATAAAATACTGCAAAATTGTTTGAATTTGCAATTCTTTATTTACTAACAAGTTTGAGTACATATTTTCCTTACAATTGCACATTATCTGCTATTGCTTATTTATGAAGGACCCTTTTGTTCACTTATCTGAAAGGTGAAATTTAATTTGAGCTACAAATACTAACAATTCTTCTTTTTAAAAATATATTTTATTAATTATGCCATTACAGTTGTTCCATTCCCCCCTTCACTCCCCTCTACCCTGCACACCCCCTCCCACCCACATTCCCCCCTTTAGTTCATGTCCATGTGTTATAAGTTCTTTAGCTTCTACATTTCCCACACTACTCTTGCCCTCCCCCTATTTTCTCCCCACCGTCTATGCTATTTATTCTCTGTACTTTCTCCCCCCTTCTCCTCCTCCCACTCCCCTGTTGCTAACCTTCAATGTGATTTCCATTTCTGTGGCTCCGCTCCTGTTTCAGGTGTCCTCTTACTTTGCTTTTATTTTAGGTGTGGTTGTTAATAATTGTGAGTTTGCTGTCCTTTCACTGTTCATATTTTTTATCTTCTTTTTCTTAGATAAGTCCCTTTAACATTTCAAATAATAAAGACTTGGTGATGATGAACTCCTTGAACTTGACCTTATCTGAGAAGCACTTTATCTGTCCTTCCATTCTAAATGAAAGCTCTGCTGGATAGAGCCATCTTGGATGTAGGTCCTTGCCTTTCATCACTTGGAATACTTCTTCCCAGCCCCTTCTTGCCTGTAAAGTCTCTTTTGAGAAATCAGCTGACAGTCTGATGGGAACTCCTTTGTAGGTGACTGTCCCCTTATGTCTTGCTGCTTCTAGAATTCTCTCCTTAATTTTGGGTAATGTAATTGTGATGTGACTTGGTGTTCCTCATTGGTTCCACCTTCTTTGGGACTCTCTGAGCTTCTTAGACTTCCTGGAAGTCTATTCCCTTTGCCACATTGGGGAAGTTCTCCTTTATTATTTGTTCAAGTAAGTTTTCCACTTGTTGCTCTTCCTCTTCTCCTTCTGGTACCCCTATAATTTTGGTGCTGGAACATTTAAAGATGTCCTGGAGGCTCCCAAGCCTCTCCTCATTTTTTGAATTCTTGTTTCTTCATTCTTTTCTATTTGGTTGTTTCTTCCTTCTGGTTCACTCCATTGATTTGAGTCCCAGTTTTCTTCCCATCACTATTGGTTCCCTGTGCATTTTCATTCATTTCACTTAGTGTAGCCTTCATTTTTTCATCTAATTTGTGACCAAAATCAACCAGTTCTGTGAGTATCCTGATCACCGGTATTTTGAACTGTGCATCTGATAGGTTGGCTATCTCTTGGTCACTTAAAAGTATTGTCTCTGGGGCCTTGATGTGTTCTTCTGTTTGAGCCACTTTTGGTCAGGTCACACTTGATATGTATGAGGGCCAGAGCTTTAGATGTTCACCAGGGTGGGGCAACCCAGTTGCTGGGTTGTGATGCTGTATGTGGGGGCAAGCTCAGAGGGGGAACAATGGCCCTTGCTCTGCTCTCACTCAAATTTCAGTCCCCTCTGCCGCTTCCCACAAGCAAATTGGGCCCTTCTGGTGCTGGTTCCCGGGTGGGTGGGCTTGTGTACATTCTAGGACCCTGTGGGTCTCTCCTATGAACTCTCCTGTGAGGCTGGGAGTCTTTCCTGGCACCTTTTCAATTGGTGCTTTTGGGCTTTATTTCCCAGTGCTGGGGCCCTGGGTTGTGTGGTCTGTCTTGCTGCCCATTTTTGTCTAGTTTATCTGTGTGTGAATGTGTGACAGTGGTCAGCTCCACACCACCTGTGCTCCCAGGTCTGGCTGCCACTGCCTTTTCTAGCCAAGATCCCTCTCTGCAAGCCACCGACTCTGCCCCTTTTACTGGTCTGGTTGAATGGTTGTCGGACTTCTGTACAGTTCAGTTTTCTGTCTGTTCTGGTTGTGTTTTTGTTTCTAAATCTTTGTTGTTCTTAATATTGGTTGTGCGAAGAGGCACAGTGTTTCCACCTATGCCTCCATCTTGGCCAACAGTTAACAGTTCTACTGGGAACAAATTGTGTCTTTTCAGTCTGTTCTCCTTTGATGTTTCTCCTTCTTCTGGCTTCCTCCTGACTTGTGAATTCAGATTGGACTGGGGACTATTTCTCCCACTGGAAGAAACTGTGGGGCCCCAAGTAAGTTATTTTCTCTGAAACCCAGTATCTCGTCTGCAAAGTGAGGAGTGCTGAGTTTACTGAGTTGTTAGGGCATTAAGGGAAGTACATATACAAAGCATTTATCATATAGTCCAGCATTCAAAGACTCTCTGCAGAAATGTTTGCCATGCTGCTTCTTATATTCCTAAATACCATTATATCTATGGTTATCTACTCTGTTGGCGTACACTGGTCAATTTTTGTGTAGTTACATAACATTTAATCACTGTTACATTATAATATGTCTCAATATTTGATGGGATGGATGTTTTAATTTTATATAATCTTTGATAGGCTCTTTCACTTATGTTTAAAAGAAGTTTCAAATAATCTTGTCAAGTTTGTTAAAAGGTATAACAATGTATCTTCCTCTGGGATCATAATATGTCTCTATTAAAATTGATTTATAGTGATCAGAGAGTTTTAGGATATACCATAAAGGTCACATAATCCAGTGTTAGGGTTAACAGCATATTTTGCCATGTATAATGCTCACTTTTTCCCCAAATTTTTGAGGGAAAAATAAGGATGTGCAATATACATGGGTAGTACATGCAATAGCTTGTTTCTGCTCTTGTGTTTTGTAATTATTTGTTATATAAAATTTCTTGTACCAGAATACATTTAAAAAGAAACATAAATGCTAAAATTTCTTTATAACGCAAGTGACAAATATTCAAATGTAAATAAATAGAAATTAAATTAAAAACTGAAATAGAAATTGAGTTAAAAACTAAAACAGAAGGCCCTGGCTGGTGTAGCTCAGTGGATTGAGCGCAGGCCTTCGAACCAAAAGATTGCAATTCAATTCCCAGTCAGGCCACATGCCTGGGTTGCAGGCCAGTTCCCAGCAGGGGACACATGAGAGGCAACCATACATTGATATTTCTCTCCCTGTCTCCTTCCCTTACTCTCTAAGATAAATAAATAAAATCTTTAAAAAAAGAAAGAAAGAAGTATTAAAAAAAAGATTTTTTTCTTCAAACTCTGTGCCAAAACTGTGGGTGCGCATTATATATGGCAAATATGGTATTTTATCTTTTTCAGTATAAACGAGCTACTTTTTTCATTCTACTTTTTATCTGGTAATCATTATATAGGATTATTATTTTATTCTACTTACATAACTTATATTCAATTTCTTCATCAAAGCCAATAATGCCGATAAGTTTTAGCTAATTTATTTTCATTTTGTAGGCACAAAGTGGAGTTGTCTCCCAATAACATTTTGGTACAGTTCTTTGCAATATAGGGTGGTATATCTGATTGCATTGTATGAAATAGATATTTTACTTAGCATCTCAGAACTGATTTCTCTCATACTAAAGTAGTGGATTGTAAGTTAGTTCCGGACCAACTTCCGGGCAGGGTCTTCTAAAGCTTAAGATGCATACACCTTTCCTAACAGAATGTTTCTATGAGTCTGCTAAATGATGGGCACAAGGATCCTCATGGCAGTGTTGTTTGTAACAACCAAATACTGTGAGCCACCCAAATGGCCATCAATGGGTAAATTGACAGTGGCACATTCATACCATGGATTATTAGTCAGCAGTGAAAATGAGCAAGCTGGCCACAACTACACACAAAATTGGAACTTCAAAAACAATTAGAACAAAAGAATTTCAAAAACATAATTTGAACAAAAGAAACCAAATATCAAAGAGTATATATTGTATGAAATACAGTATATGTATACCTTTCCAGGTGTATAAAATACAAATTCAGCCAAAACTAATAAATGCTGTTAAAAATCATAGTAGTGGGGGGATTAATGATTGGAAAAGAACATGTGGGAGACTTCTCACGTGCTGGTAATGTTCTGCTTTGTTGATATTGATGCTAGTGATGCAGTGTGCTCAATTTGCAATGTTCATGGAGCACTCTTCTGTATGCGTATTATACTTCAATACACAGTTTAGAAACAAACAAACAGAACCCCTGATCTTCACTATAGCCCCATCATCTTATGTAATGGCAATTCTATCCTTAGTTGCTTAGGTCCAAGGCCTCCATGGCACAAACCTGAGCAGTGAGCGATCTGTGCACTGTATTTGGTGACTCTGCTTGTACCTTTGAGTACATTATATACCTTATTTATTTTCTTTATTGTCTTTCTCCCCACATGCCATTGCTTCTGCCTGATAGGTAAGATCTTTAAGAGCATAGCTTTTTTAGCTGTTTTGGCCCTAGCTATCTCTTCAGGACCTAGAACACTTCCTGACACACAACATGTGCTCAATATATTTATAAAATATCAACTAAAAGAGTAGTAAAGTAAAAAGTTGATGGGAGTATTTTTATCAGTCTTTTGTTTTTAGGGGAATGCTTCTTGTGCTTTTGATTCACTATGCAGTTGATTTAACTTGGTTTCCAACTCAGAGTAAAGAATCCCAGTTTTCTGAACTGTAAGACCATAGCCCAGGCTTCCCCAGTGACAGTGGCGAGACCTGTAAGTGTAGTACCTGGTGGCCAGGAGTAGACATGTAAACTCAAAACGCTAAACACAATGAGGTGCTAGATGTCAAAAAGTCTACCACTTTTCTGGCTTCACTTCCTTAAAATGCAAAAGAAAACTAATATTTGTCTCACAAGTTCATGGAGTTTGGAGGACAAAAAGGAGAACTAGATATAAAGGTGCTTTGAAAAAAAAGTGAAAGTACAGGCATCGTACAGGCATTTTTGTGGGTGTGTATCATGGTTTCAAGGACGTGAGCAGTATGGCTGCTGTTGGGGTGGACTGCTCCTCAGAAACTTGACCACAATTAAGATAGGAACAAAGAGAAAGAGAGAGAAACTTTGTAGCATGTGAATTAGTGTTTGGTTGTGGGAGGATAACACAAATAAACATGTGGATATGGAAATGAGGAAAGAGGGAAAACTAACCAGGCCATAGTTTTGAGGATCAGCCTGGCTACAGGTTGTGCAGTGCATTTTACTTTTAGGTGGACAGATGGCACCCATTTTTGTTCTTGGGATGAAGTTCCAACTAATTTAAATAGAAACTAGATCTTGATTTCTAGCTCCCATTCTTGCTTAAAAGGAAAAGAGGCTGATTCAAGGCCATGGCAGAATGACAGAATGGATTACAATACAGTGAATACAAAGGAAGCCATGAGTCCATGCTGATATTAAAAAAGGATTTTTAAAATGTTGAGATGGTGAAGAAGGGAAAGTTATGCTTTACAAGTCAATGCTAAGAAATGTTGAAGATGGTAGAATTAAAGACTTACCATTTCCAATCACCACAGTGCTAATTAACTTGGCAAGGTTCCCACTGGAGGCCAAGACCACTGGGGCAAAGACTTGGGAAGTAGCTTAGACAAACAGCTTCCAAGCATCATTTCCAGACAAGCAATTAACCACATAGGGGAAATATGAAGAAAAACTTCACCAAAATCAAGGCTTACTGACACTGCAAGCCTCTTTTTCAGACACACTGAGAAGAACACAAGATTACTTATATAATGTTTCTGCCACAAAGAAATCATATTAGACTAGAGGTTCTCAGACTTCAGTGTGTGGCAGAATTACCTGAAGAGCTAATAATGAACAGGGGAGCGGGGGAGAAAGAGAGGCCAGGCTCATTGAAGTAGGATAGGATGAAATCAGTGTGGCTCTCTGTATTTTCACTAAGTTCCCAGATAATTTTGAGACATGACCAACAGACTACATGTTTGGAACCACTGAATTAGGAAGATCCATCTTTCACAAATTGAATTGAGATATATCCTATAAGGCAAGTGGCTTAAACTCCCCAAAATACCAGTATAAGAAAAGCCAAAGAAAGACCGGACACCTGTTTCCAATTCTGGACACTCAAGTGTCATTAAATGCAATGTGTGGTTCTGGACTGGATCCTGGATCAGAAAAGGAGAAAAGAGCTATAAAGAACATTACTGGGACAATTAGATAATGAGAAGTATTTGACCAATAACTACACATTGAACAATAAATACATACTAGATACAATTTCTGAGATATGAGATTAATGTCTTAAACTCTAAACTCCAACAACAGGCAGAGATCTGTTTAGCTCACCACTGCACAGCCAGCAGCACCTGTAGAGTGCCTAGCACAGAGTGGACATTCAATAAGTATTCCAACAAATAAATCTATACTTCAAAACTAAACCTTTCAATGATGATGTTCTGCCAACTGAGGCTGAAAAAATCACCAGGACTGAGTCTTTCTTTCCCAAATTCTTATTTTTACTCTCCTGCTGTTTTGAGGTCTTGTGGTTCCACTGTATTCCTTTTAAGCCCAGGAAGAATGAGATTGTCACATGGTCGACATCAGAAGACTGGCTCCACCAATCCTTTAATAAACTCTTTCACCAACGTATTTGGGAGTGAATATTTTCAAAGCAAGGTAGTGAATATTTATGAGATGGCCTTGAAGTTTAGAGGTGTGGCAATCTAAGGACAAATTGCTATGTGATGCAAGGAAGGCAGGGAGCCTAACTAGTTAAGGCTCTGCTAGTAAGCATGGAAGTTCAAGGCACCCACATCTGTCAAATCTGCAGGGAGACAACTGGAGAACAGATGAATAACCATTAAACAAAGGTTTAGAACCCACCTTTCAACCTCTTTACTTACCCTTGTTCATTACAAGATTACATACAGAGTAGACTTTAATTACAGTACTCTAATTGCATAAATGCAGGTTGGCACCAATTTGCAATTACAAGTTGAATTTGTAGTAGTGAACTGTTCTGATGGAAACCCAGTCATATGTATATTTTTGAAAAAGTATGTTTTGTAAACAAAAGCATTTGCTTACAAAATAATCAAGGATTATCAGTGGGGGAAAAAAGGTGAATCAGGAGCAACAAAGTTATGATCACAAAGTTAAAACTGAGCCTTTGAATAAAAAAGCCCTGCTAAAGTCAATATCCTCTCTGGACATTTTGTATGAGTAAATATGCAGTGATAATTTTATTTTCAAGACTATTGTGCATTCATCTGATTGGGCCTCCCATTTATAATTTTATTTTCCTGCAGGGCATATCACTTTGAAAACATTTTCACCAAAATTCTCTTTTTATGCTATAGTTGTGGTTATGTGTGCTCAAGTAATTCTTTAATTTTTTTTAAAAAACTTTATGTATCTTTTTTAGATAGTGAGGAAGGGAGGGAGAAAGAGAGGGGACCATCAATGCATGGTTGCCTCTCTTATGTCCCGTACTGGGGGCCTGACCTGCATCCCAAGCATGTGCACCGACTGGGAATTGAACCAGTGACTCTTTGGTTTGCAGGCCAGCACTCAATCCACTGAGCCACACCAGGCAGTGCTCAAGTAATTTTTATAAATGAGAACACTTTACTGCCATTCTCTTGGGAATTTTAGAATAATATTGTCAATAACAACAAAAAACAGGAAACATTAAAATGCCAATCATCTGTTCCAGGAGGCTAGCGTAGATTGATTCGCTGAATTCCGAGGACAACCCTGTGAAAAGATTGCCTCACTCCACCGGCAAGGAGACTGAAGCTCAAGAAGGTAAATAAGCTTAAGGACACTCCCTTCCCTTCTCTCTAAAAATAAATAAGTAAAATTAAAGAAAACATTAAAAAAAAAAGAAACTTAAGGCCAGCCTGTAAGTGGTGGAGCCCGGTGGGACCTCCTTTCTGCAGATCCCGCCCCCTTCTTTGAATTGTTTCTCTCTGAGGAGTGAACAAACAATCTTGGTTGGTTTGAAATGTACTCACTGACTTCACTTTAGCTGAGATAAACTCTACTCAAAATATACAGTACATATTTTCCCAGTAAATTTAAAATTGTAATTATCTCAGGCCAATTCAACAGGTTTACCTGAAATGGATATATTAGTCTATTACCTAATGGGTCCACATTGCAAAGCATTAAATATTAGGCCTACTTAATCATGAAATGAAAGTTCATAATTTCAGTGAATTATTCAATATATTCTTTTAAAAATGTAAAGATAGCCCTTCAAACCTCCTCCACACGCTTCTTAAGTATGTGTAACACTGCACAAAGCCAAATTACATCTGATTCTAAAATGGGTTAAAAAAAGGGGGATAACAGATGATAACTGGGCAGGTAAATGGATAGTATTGGTCAATTTGTTTTGGGAAGTTTCTTTGCCATATTCCTTTTGAAATGCATGATTGTGTTTTCAAGGATGTCAACCTAAGCATTTTCCAAAGCTGTAAATGTACAAAGAAATTTGACATCTAAAATAAATAGAAAATATCTTAGCGGGTCTTTTTACCTGTCCCTAGATTTAAACATTTTGTATTTTCAGTTGAATGAACCTGCTACCTCTTACTTCCCTCCAAGCATTTATCATACTATTTTTATAACTTTTTTGAGTCACAATTTAGCCATAATGCTATTCTTATAGCCCATTTCTGTGATGATAGTTTACCAAAAGCATCAGTATTGGATTTAAATGTTTTAAGATAATTTATGCTAAGCAGCACCATTATGGAATGCAGGGCTTTCCAATGGATTTTTAATAGGTCCTCTCAATGAGTTCAACAAATATTTGAGAGGCTACTGGTGATGGCAATATGTCAGTGAACAAAGAATTCATTCTGTGTAAGTTCACCCAGCTGGTGCAAATGACAGGGACTTTCCTGGTTCTCCACTCCATGATTTGGTCCTTTTACCTCATGGGCCTCAGTTTTCTCATTTGAAGACCCAACACCTTCCCTTTCCCGTCACAGGGAGGAGGCGGCAAAGACATATGACACAGGGCACATTGGAAGTCCCCGGGGATTACAATTGGCATGTGTTACAAGTTATTATTATGATTATGATAAGGTATTATTATTATTCTACTATTATTATTATTTTGATTCTCACAAATTCTCACAAATGCACAAGGAAGCATATATCTAAAATCTCATGGCTTAAGACACATCATTTCAAAGTTATGAAAACATGGAGGGAAAGCCACATGAAACAGGGGGGTGAGACAGTCATAAAACTTTCAGTAGCCCTTTAAAATATGGTGTCAGGTCTCTTTGTTCCTTCTGTTTGGCTCTTCCTCAAACCAAGTGACTTCACTTGGTAAATATCAATGGTCAGTTATTACGAGAAGGCATGCTCAACTCTCTATGGACATAATTTACAGGCTGCAAAGTTCAGTTCTGATCCTTTAACTTATTTCAGCATATTGAAGTGAGCTTAAGGATTAACACACATGCACGCTCATACACACACAATACATAAGCAAACACTCCCAAACCCCAAATGCTAAAATGATCAGGTTAGCAGATATACCAAATATTTTAGTTCTTCATAACTACCTAAATTGTTGGTTGTTGAACTAGATGGAATAATTCTGGGATGAGAAGCATGAGTGTGATGCTGACAGTAATGCACTGGTTACAGAGGAATGTGCTTCAAGTTCTGTTAGGTTAAGTTGAGCTCAGAATAATTCCTCTTGCTTAAGGCATTATAAACAGGGATAGTAATAGTAATAGGGAAAGTACCATGAATACGTATTTTAAAAAAGCCTCTTTGACAAGAACAGGCAGCTGGAACAGTACTAAATTATCTGTCTAGGTTTTAGGAAAATGTTTCTCACAAAAGCAGTCACCTTTGATTATTCAAGAGAAGTGTGAGCCCTGGCCGAGTAACTCAGTTGGTTATAGCATTGTACTGATACACCAGGGTTGCGGGTTTGATCCTTCATTGGGGCACATACAAGAATCAACCAATGAATGCATAAGTAAGTAGAACAACAAATCAGTGTCTGTTTTTTCCCCCTTCCCCTCTCTGTGTAAAATCACTAAAAAATAATAAAAGCAGAAAAGTGTGTCTACCAATCTTTGTAGATGATTTTTACAGTGGTTCTCCTAAATGTTTCCAAAAGGCCCTTACAGTGAATAAAGCAACAGCTTTGCTGAGACTCATGTGCTTTAACATCTGATCATGTGGTGCCAAATTGTATTCTAGCACATTAAATATGAAGGTTACAAGTACAAAGGTCACAAGTACAATGCCAACTCCGGAGTAGAATTTAGGAGGAGTAGCTCTATCATAGGTAGTAAAAACAAAATGAAACTGAAAATTGAAAAAGTCTCATTTTATGATGGTTACTCAGAACTGATTTTCAATTTGGCTTGATATTTTAAGAAGCCCATTTTGTAAAATTTGATCAATTTAGTTACTAGCGTAAAACTACATTTATTTCGCTCACTTGACAAATATTTACTGAGAGTTTCTAGTGTATGCCAGGCTCTGAGCCAGTGGTGCGGACATAAAGATGTGTAGCAGCTGCAGCTGACCCTGGTCCCAAGGAGTCAGTCTGGCTGTGGGGTGGCAGATACATACAAATTCAATACGAGAAGATAGTTAGAAAAAGTGTTTAAAGGATACTCTGGATGTTGGAAGAACTTAACTTGGAAGAACTTCCTGTAGGAAAGGGTGGTGGTGCACACAAGGGAAAGAAAGAATTACTTAGTGGGCAAGGACTCTGGAGATGAGTTCAGAAGGATGAGTGGAAATTTGCCACAGGGAAATGAAGGGAGAGAGAAGGGCACTCAGCAAAGGAACAAGAACATTAAAATAAGAACGATATTCAGCAGAGGCATAGTGTATTAAAAAGGCACAGAAGCTTAAGAAAGACTGGTATTAATCAGGGAATGAGAGGTTATTTCAGGATGACCGCAGGGTCATTGTGGGAAGAAGCTAGTGTGATAAGCCAGGGCTTTTGTGTCCTATTAAGGGGCTTGATGTGTAATAATAGTAGCTATAATGGCAAAAATATTAATAGCAAAACAGTCTCTGTGGCAGACACTATCTTATATACCATGTATATACTAACTCATGCATTTTGGTAGGAACTATTATTATCCCCACTTTACAGTTGATAAAACTGAGGCTTAAAACTGTAAGTAACATGCCCAGGTTGGAGCCAAGGCCATGCTTCTGACACCAGGCTGCCTGGCTTCAGTCTACACTCATTAACACTGCCACTGCATCATACAGCTTCTCAAGGGAGCAGGGGCAGTCTCAGATGGTAAGTGTAGGAGGTATTAAGTCTTGTTTTTTTTTTTAATTTTATTTATTTCTCTTTAGAGGGGAAGGGTTAGGAAGAGGAATATCAATGTATGGTTGCCTCTCGTGCATCCCCTGCTGGGAACTGGCCTGCAACCCAGGCCTGTGTCCTGACTGGGAATCAAACCTTGATTCTTTTGTTCGCAGGCCCCCGCTCAATCCACTGAGCTACACCAGCCAGGGCCTAAGTCTTGCTGATTTTATGTTCTATAATGCCTCAATCTCGCTATCCATTTGTTTATTCTTTGATCATTCTCTTGTCTGCTTATTCATCCATTCATCAACCTTTTACCTAACATCTAGGTAAACACCTGGAGATTCTGGTATAAAGAAAACCTAGCCCCTACCCTCAATGTGCAAGTTTATATTTAATGAAATAAACATGTGAATTTTCAAAGTATCTCTGCAATCCTTCTTTATGTTGCATACTGATTGTTTAATAAAATACTATAGAGAATATAGGAAGAAAAGTGGACAAGGTGAGGTCAAAGTAGCCAAAATACATAAATACATTACTAACAAAATGTAAAATGTAGGCAGCAATTGAGCTCAAACAAGAAAAATCCACACTCAAAAGAAAGAAACAGGTTAAAATAACACAATTAATGCTCTAGTGTTGGCATTATGTATTAATTCCCTTTTTATTATACTTTCCTGAATTCTCTAAATTTTCTACAATCACCAAGTATTATTTTTACAATCAGAAAAAAATTCTTTCAGTTGTCTTTAAAAGTAGAACTTTTGCTTTTCTAGGTAAAGCAAGTAGGAACTTTCAACTTCTGTGTAGCCTTGTCCAGTGAGCAAGCTGACTGAGAGTTTTTCTAAGGAGAAGAAGTGATCAGAACATGTTTTTATTCTCTTCCTACAGCTTTCAAGAGGTCAAGTTTAATGAACACATGATTATTTTCATCTTTATTGTTCTACACAGTAAAAAGAAAGAAGGAACTTCTACCCTTCATTACGCTAAGTGAAATAAGCCAGGCAGTGAAAGACAAATACCATATGATCTCACCTATAAGTGGAACCTGATCAACAAAACAAGCAAGCAAGACAGAACCAGAGACATGGGAAAAAAAAGAACAAACTGACAGTGACAGGAGGGGAGGGGGAAGGAGGATAACAGGTGAAAGAAGGAGAAGGGTCAAGTCAAAGAACATGTATAAAGGACCCAGGGACAAGGACAATGGGGAGGAGAGTGGGGTGGAGGATTGAATGTGGGATGGGGCAGGGGAAAATAATGGGGGAAAATGGGGACAACTATAATAGTATGACAATAAAAAATTTAAAACTAAAGCTAATTCAAGCTTCTTGTTAAACAAACATTAATTTGGAAAAAAATTACTTAGAAGAAAAAGCTCTTCCATAATCTCACTTCAAGAAATAATAAGTATTTACACTATGCTATACATTTTTCTACAGTTTTTTCTATGAGTACATTTTATATACATAAAAGTTAATGAAGTTAAAAACAATCACTCAACATTTGCAATTCTGTGACTTGATTCTTTTTTAAATTTAACAGTGTATATGGACAGGTTTGCACGTCAGCTGAGGAGGGCTAGTCTACTCTTTGTAATGGTCTCACAGCCTCCTATCATGTGAATAACTGCAAATTATTTAATCTCTCATGAAACATATTTAGGCAGTTTCAGTTTCCCATTATTAGAAATAATAACCTAAGATATTTTATATTTATTTTTTTGTATTTCGGTGAAATCTTGCATGAGATTATTCCTAAAGTTGGTAGAGTGCTGAGTGAAAATGTATACATAAACTTAATTTTAATGGACAGGGCCCAATTGCCTTCCAAAGCCATGTGGACTTCTAAGAGAGCTTAGGAGTCTCTGTGTCGACAGTTAAATGCAAATGGCATTTCGATGCTAAGGACATTCTGCATAGGCAGTGTCACTCAAGTGCAGCCGGTGAGAGAGTGTTTTGAGATGATAGTGAGAATCTCACCATGTCTGATAAGGAAAGAGCAGGCCTAACAAGGTCTCAACTGAAAAATGGGGCAAGAAGGAGGATAAAAATAAATGTGATTGCTAGTCTTGCAATAATTCTACTTTTTTAATAGGATTACTAATGCTTGGTTAATTTGCACTTCTACATTTATTTAAGGTACAAAGAGATGAATGCTAATGAGAAAAGAAAAGGGAGCATAATGAAATTGATCAAGGCATTATGGAACCATTTTCTCCTACAACTTGACATGGTCTCCTGCTCAGTCTGGGACAGATGAGGTTCTAATTGCCTCAGTGCCCAGGCCAACATCTCAACTGACTCTTAAAAATGTTTTATTTCATAGACTTAGGTTCTATCTGTGGCCAGCTCTAACCTAGGGTAACACCCAGGAGACTTGCAGTTACACATTTTTGCTTTATTATTTAATGCTATAGTATATATTTAGAACACCATTTTCAAAAGCGTGGTCAGAAGTCCATTAATAAATATTATTTGAAAAAAGAATTTCATATGCAAGTAAGTTTGAAAAATATTGGGTTAAAGATAATTACATATTTATATGTTGAAGAATTTCTTATAGCCTTTAATATATTAAAGCATGTGGTAAGTCTCCAAGAAAGTGCTCTAAAATTTAAAGTTTCCTAAACTCTTTTTGGTATGAAAATAGCTTAGGATCATGAGATAGAGTCTTGAGCTGTAGATTTAAAGTACAGTATTTGTATATGTGTGTGATTACAAAATCCTAATTCTGTTCGAGATTTCTTATATTGCAGAGCTAAGAAAATATCCCAAACTTCTTTTTATATTCTTATAGGAAGGAGTAGCAAGTAGCATCAGGACTTCTGGGTATGCTTAGCATCTATAAGTCCCCAGCATCTTTCATAACTTTATCTTAGAGTGCAACATCAGACATATTGCCTCTAAAATAAGCTCAATACACACCTACATACAAATGTACAAATGAAGGAATCTTTAGGACAGGCCACAGCAAGGTAACAGTACTAAATATTTTACTACAGATAATGCAGAACTCATCAGAAATCTTGGCCCTTAGGAGGAACCCAGAAATTTTTACTGAATGTACATGAAGACAAATACAATTATTTCTGGAACCAAACTGCCTGGTGATTACTCTACTACTAATGAGCCTTTAACCAGGCCATACTATTTACCTTATTCATGCTTCCAATCCCTTATCTGTTAAAGTAATAATAAATAACCGAATGGGTTGCTATGAGGATTAAATGAGTCAGTTAGAACATGAGAAAACCGTGCCTGCACTTTAGTGAGCTCTTGGTGAAGTCGAGCTGCCCTCCTCCCCCACCTCTGTGTGTGATCTCTACCACAAAGCACTTTTGAACTCCATTTACTTCTCCACAGCTTTGCTTTCTTATTATTATAATAGCTTTATGCACTCCAAAAGAGACAAGGTGGCCAATACTATTGTAATTTCCCAAGCATGTCTTCAAATCACTGTTTTAAAAATAGGGGATGGTAAAAAAAATAAGGGGTGGTAAATGTGGATTGACTACTGAAATCACAGATATGGTTAAGGAGGCCTCCAAAAATGATAAGTGGGAACAAATCTACAGTTCTGTTTCATGCATTTAGGCTCCTCCAAGTTGACAACAGGTTGTCCAAGGTGGACCTCAGTCCACACGGTGAGTGCTTGCTTCCATGTTCTTGAGTCAGTTTCGGCATTTCCTCATATCTCCACTTGGCACAGGTACTTGTTTTGCAAAGGCAAGGTGTGCCCCTCTGCATTCTCACCAAGGAAGCCAAACAGGTTCAAGAGACTTCACTCGAATGATAACTCAGACAATAGCTCTCTCCTGGGGAACACTTGACCCATATGGGCAGTTCCTTACTTTCTGTCAGGTTCTGTTCCAACATGAGTGCTAATGCACCTCTGAAATACCCTTTTGAATTGGTTTGTCCCCCAGCCCAGCCTGTGAAAGTCAATTGGCCCCTGATGCCAAGAGACACCTTATTAACAACCATGGGCTATGAGTATCAGCATGTACAACAATGTTTGAAATAAGAGAAAGACTGAGTTTGAACTCATGATGCAGTGGACATGCACCTCTCTCCTACTCCCTCAATGTGCAGTGGGTACACAGTCCTCATCCCTTGAGAGGCAGTAAGTGCGGTGGTTAAACTCATGAACTCTGGCTGGCATTACACTGCCTGGGATGAAGCTTGGTCCCTCCATTCATTAGCTATGTACCTTCTGTGTGTTATGTAACTTCTGTACCTCAGTATTGCCATGTGTAAAGTGGGGGATAATGATAGAACTTATCTAACTTACCTAATAGGGTTGGAATGAGAACTGAATGAATGAATTTATACAGTACATGCCGACCTTCCAAATTATACGTATTCAATACTTGTTAAATGCTATGACCAGTCTGCTGTGTAACAATAGCCCTTGAGTTGTAAGTTACTGAGAATATTTTTATTTCCCCAGAGCAATAACTAAAAGGAAGCTGAGACAAGTGAGAGGCACTTTAAAGGGCCAGAATCTCCTGATGGTATAACTTACCAAGGATACTTTTTCCACCTATGAGCTCTGTGACATTAAGCAAACTACTGAACCTCTCTGTGCCTCAGTTCTGTTTGTAAAAGGGGATCATAAGTTTACTTCTTTGTGGCAATGGTGAGGATCAAATAGAGTAACACTTGACACAGTGTTGGCATATAGTAATGTATAGGAAGACATTCCCTCCCTCCCTCCCCCCTCCCTCCCTCCCCCCTTCCCCCCTCCCTCCCTCCCTCCCTCCCTTCCATCCGTCTCAAAGACGGAATGAATTTTGCACCTTCCCTTGCTCCCTGTTTTATAAGGTGAATGCCATTTTCTTTTCTAACTGCCAATTAAAAAGGAGTAAGAATGAAAAAGTATCTGTCTAGGGTCTTATCTCTGGACCTGGATACATATCTTTCAAAGTGAAATTTAGCATTTTTTACAACATTTTGTACTATTTAACATGCAGAAAAACTCATGATTATTCAAATAAAGTGTTCAAAAGAATCACCTGCGAACCCTGTGGAAAAGGCGGATTTCCTACTCCTCTCTCAGGTCTGACTCTGGTCTAGAGAGAGACAAAGAGTGGCGAGCATTTGCCTGTTGAAAATGAGTGTTTGTTGTAAATCTGATAAAAGTAGTCAAAGGTCACACAATGAGAAATGCTGCCCTAATTTCACTTTGAAAAGGAAAAAATGGCTCAATGAGGTAAAGTACCTTTCCTGAGATCACAAAGCTGGTATGGCTAAGAGGTAGCCCTAGCCCAGAGACCTTTCCCTAGAAATACATATCAGTTCCAAGATCAAAACATAGTATAATTTTAATGTATTTTCTTCTACAGCAAATTATTGCAGGCCATGGTGGACCGAAAAATACAAACACCTACTCATTTAAATTACTTTATAGGGACAGGCACACATTAAACCAGTCTTATCAGAATTACTGCTGAGGTAGGCTTCTGTCTTGTGGTGATCACTTTGTAAGCTACATAGGCATCCAGTTACTGTCTTTTACACCTGAAGCTCAGAGAGTCCCAAAGAAGGTGGACCTAAGGAGGATCACATCAAGGCACATCATAATTACATTACTCAAGATTAAAATGAAGGAGAGAATCCTAGAAGCAGCAAGAGAAAAGGAGAGAGTTACCTACAAAGGAGTTCCCATCAGACTGTTAGCTTATTTCTCAAAAGAGGCCTTACAGGCAAAAAGGGGCTGGGAAGAAGTATTCCAAGCCTACATCTAAGTTTGCTCTATCCAGCAAAGCTTTCATGTAGAATGGAAGGACAGATAAAATGTTTCTCAGATAAGGTCAAATTCAAGGAGTTCATCATCACCAAGCCCTTATTATATGAAGTGTTAAAGGGATATATCTAAGAAAAAGAAGATAAAAAATACATACAGTAAAATGACAGCAAACTCACAATTATTAACCACCACACCTAAAACAAAAACAAAAGCAAACTAAGCAAACAACTAGAACAGGAACAGGAACACAGAAATGGAAACCACATAGAAGCTTATTAACAGAGGAGTAGGAGGAGGAGAGAGGTGGAAAAGGTACAGAGAATAAGTAGCATAGATGGTAGGTAGAAAATAGACAGGGGGAGGGTAAGAACAGTATAGGAAATGTAGAAGCCAAAGAACTTATATGTATGACCCATGGACATGAACTAAAGGAGGGGGGATGTTGTTGAGAGGGGGTGGGTGAGCAGGGCGGAGGGGAGTGAAGGGAGGAAAAAGGGACAACTGTAATAGGATAATCAGTAAAATATATTTTTCAAAAAGGGAAAAAAACCACACATTCTTTCTACTTTTACCAGAGCTTCATAGACTAAAGAAAATGGGGGAAAAAAGAAAGAAGAAAGAAAGTGGTTGGGGTTCATTCCCCAGTCAGGGTGTGTACAGGAGACAACTGATTGATATTCCCCTCTCACATCAGTGTCTCTCTCTGCCTCTCCCTTTGGTTTACTTATCAGTCAATCACTGGAGTTTTAAAGGCAAACCAAATCTCATAAAAGAGACTGTAATAAAGCCTTTGGTGCTGGGGACATTTTAATTTCTCCATAGAATTAGCAAAAAATTATGCACTGAATATTTCTGCTTCTGATTGAGATCAAGAACTGGAGTATCAAGAACTGGATTTACTCTCTCACCTGAAAAAAAAACTAATAAAACAGACAATAAATATGAAACAACAGTTTTCAAAACACTGAACATCAGGCCATGGAGCACAATGAAACTTGAGGTAAACCCCATGGCTGTCCCTACTTATTGCCATCAGGTTTCCAAGTTGTAATGGGGAAACACGGTAGGAGTGAGCAGGGTGGGGTCTCTGAGTTGGGAAGGCAGAGCTGAGGGACTGGGGAGATCAGAATGGATAAACTTTGCCGAACAGAGTGCCAGAGAAAAGAAAGCTACAGAGAGAGAATCCTGAAGCTCTGCAGAGGGTGTCCTTTGAGTACTTATTAGAGTTTTGATCACAGCACAAATGGAAAGAGACTACCCAAGGTCAGAGAAATAACTATCTGAAAGGAGTAAAGGGAAGAGTGCCTGGTTCTCACGTAGGAAGTGGTGCTTGTTCCCACCCGCCAGACTGAAAAAACTCATAATTCATGGGGCACTGAGTACTCAGGAAGGCCTCATTTGGTAATGGGGAATAATTAGTTCTAGAATATGCACTGACTGTTCTAGACCAGCCTACCATATCATAAAATTAAGACCTAAGGAAAAAATTAAACCTCATCCAAATAAATAAAGTGTATCCTAAAACAAATGTCAAGAATATTTATAAGAATATAAAAATATGCAGTACCTCCAGAAGATAAAATTAAACAATGTCCAATATCCAACTAAATATTACCAGGCATGTAAATTGGCAGAAACATGACCCATAAGGACTTGGGGACCGAGACGGAGATGTAGGCAGAAATGCTTCACTTCTTCCAACAACCAAAAGAAGGAAAACAACCGAGTTAAAAACAAAGAACAACCAGAACTGCCAGAAAAACATTTGCATAGAAGTCCAACAACCAAGGAGTTGAAGAAATATTTAACCAGAGAGTAGGAGGGGCGGAGAGGGGTGGGGCAGAGAGGGTTCAGCAAGGAAGCTGGAGGACTAGGTGGGCAACACAGTGGCTGGCAGACCACACAGGCAATCCCACATTTGTGCTCAGACAAGCCTGGGAGAAAGCAGGGGAGTGAGATGGACCAAAAATCCCTGAGTTTCAGCACAGGAACCTAAAGATGCAAAACCACTGGTTGTGGAAAAGATCTGTGGGGATTGTGACAGTGGGAGAAACTCCCAGCCTCACAGGAGAGTACCCTGGAGAGACCCACAGGGCCCTAAAATCAGCACAAACCCTGCTGCCTGCAAATCAGCACCTAAAGAGCACAAACCACTTGTGGGAAGTGAGGAAATAGACAGAAAGTGGGACAAGAGCACAGCAAGCAGCACCATCCCATCTCCGACCCCCTCCCCCACATGCAGTGCCACAATGCAGCAAAGAGGGTTGTCCCACCCTGGCGAATTCCTTTCCACATAACAGGTACACTGAGACAAAGAAATATGGCCCAAATGAAGGAACAGATCAAAGCTCCAAAAATAGAACTAAATGATGAAGAGGTAGACAACCTCTCAGATGCACAGTTCGAAACACTGATAATCCGGAATCTCACAGAACTGGTTGAGCATGGTCACAAAATAGATGAAGAAGTGAAAGCTATGAAAAGTGAAATAAAGGAAAATGCACAGTGAACCAGCAGTGAAGGGTAAAAAAACTAGGACTCCTATCAATGGTTTGCAGCAGAAGGAATGAATAAACATTCAACCAGAGCAGAATGAAAAAAATAAGAATTCAGAAAAGTGAGGAGAGGCTTAGGAACCTCTGAGACAACTTTAAATATTCCAACATCTGAATCATAGGGGTGGCCAGAAGAAGAAGAGGAAGAGCAAGAAATTGAAAACTTATTTGAAAACACAATGAAAGAGGATTTCACCAATCTAGCAAAGGAAATACACTTCCAGGAAATCTAGGAAGCTCAGAGAGTCCCAAAGCAATTGGACCAAGGGAGCACACACCAAGGCACATCATAATTACATTAGCCAAGATAAAAGATAAGGAGAGAATTTTAAAAGCAGCAAGAGAAAAGGAAATAGTTACTTGCAAAGGAGTTCCCATAAGACTGTCAGCTGATTTCTCAAAAGAAAGCTTGCAGGCAAGAAGGGGCTGAAAAGTATTCCAAGTCATGACAGGCAAGGACCTACATCCAAGATTGCTCTATCCAGCAAAATTATAATTTAGAATGGAAAGGCAGATAAAGTGCTTCCCAGATAAGGTAAAGTTAAAGCAGTTAACCACCACCAAGCCCTTATTATATGCAATGTTAATAGAACTTATCTAAGAAATAGAAGGTCAAAAACTATGAACAGAAAAATGACAACAAACCCACAACTATAAACAACTGAACCTCAAAACAAAAACTAAGCAAACTACAACAGGAGCAGAATCACAGAAATGGAGATCAGAAGGAGAGTTATTGATGGGGAGAGAGAGGGGGTTACTGTGAGGGCAAAGGTTCAGGGAATAAGAAACAGAATAGGTATGCACAAAATAGTCAGGAGGAGGTTAAGAATGGTATAGGAAATGGAGAAGCCAAAGAACTTGTATGTACAATCCATGGACATGAACTGTGGGGAGGAGATGCTAGAGAGTGAGGGGGGTGGTGCAGGGAGGGTGGCAAGAAAGGGGAGAAAAAATGGCACAGCTGTAATAATATAATCAATAAAATACACTTAAAAAAAACCTGACCCATAATGAGGGAAAAAAAAATCAATCAATCAAAACCACCCAGAACTGACACAGATATTAGAACAAGTAGATAGGACATTAAGACAATTATTGTAACTGTATCTCACACATTCAAAAGTTAGTCACATGCAAGATGTACAAAAGACCCAAATCAAAGTTCTAAAGATAAAATTCTAGTATATAAGATAAGAAAAATGGCAGATTAGATTAATGAAAAAGATTAATGAAATTGAAGACACAGCTATAGAAACTTTCTAAAATTAAACACAGAAAAAATAATTAAAAGGAAAAGAGCATCACAGAGCTCTGGGCCTGGGATATGTGTAATTGGACATTGTAAAAGATGTGTTGGTGGGGATAGAAAAAACATTTGAACAAAAAATGGCTGTGGTATTTCCAAATTTCACAAAACCACAAANTCAAAACCACCCAGAACTGACACAGATATTAGAACAAGTAGATAGGACATTAAGACAATTATTGTAACTGTATCTCACACATTCAAAAGTTAGTCACATGCAAGATGTACAAAAGACCCAAATCAAAGTTCTAAAGATAAAATTCTAGTATATAAGATAAGAAAATGGCAGATTAGATTAATGAAAAAGATTAATGAAATTGAAGACACAGCTATAGAAACTTTCTAAAATTAAACAGAAAAAATAATTAAAAGGAAAAGAGCATCACAGAGCTCTGGGCCTGGGATATGTGTAATTGGACATTGCAAAAGATGTGTTGGTGGGGATAGAAAAAACATTTGAACAAAAAATGGCTGTGGTATTTCCAAATTTGACAAAACCACAAATCCACAAGTCTAAGATGTTCAATAAACTTCAATCAAAAAAAAAAAAAAGAAAGCTGTATCAAGGCAGCTCACAATCAAATTGCTCAAAGAGAAATTGGTAAAGAGAAAATTTTAAAAGTAGCCAGAGATAATGAAGTGTTTCACAAAAACAATAACAATGTTCTGTATGTGTATAACATTTCTAAAAATAATATGTATGAAACAGAGAGCATAAAGCTTAGTAGGGAGAAATAGAAATATACTATTCTAAAATTCTCATACTACATGGGAAATGTTATAATATCACTTGAAGATAGATTTGGTAAGTTAAAGATGTATGCTATAAACCCTAAAGCAAGCATGGAAATAACAGAGTTATAGGCTAATAATCCAACAAAGAAGGTAAAAAGGAATCATAATATACAAAATACATTTTAAAAAGTCAGAAAGAAGGAATAAAGAACAAATGGGACACCTAGAAAACAAATAGCAAGATGACAGACTCAAATGTAACCATGTCAATAATCACATTAAATGTAAATAGTGTAAATAACCAGTTAAAAGACAGAGATCAGCAAAACTGATTTTAAAAAATCAAGATGCAACTATATGTTGTATACAAGAAAAGCACTTTAAACACAAATACACACAAGTAACTTAAAAGAATAAAAGATTTACCACACTATCACTTTTCAAAGAAGCT
Source organism: Sturnira hondurensis (assembly GCF_014824575.4). Lineage (NCBI taxonomy): Eukaryota > Metazoa > Chordata > Mammalia > Chiroptera > Phyllostomidae > Sturnira > Sturnira hondurensis. Next base: position 15,794,158 of record NW_028075471.1, read on the forward strand.
TGGACTGGTTATATTAATATCAAACAATGCTGATTTCAGAATAAAAATATTACCAGGATAATAAGAATAATTTTATAATGATAATCAAAAGGACACAGCAATTCTAAATATTTATGTTCAAATAACAGAGCTTCAAAATACATTAAACAGAGCCCTGGCTGGTGTAGCTCAGTGGATTGAGCACAGGCCTGTGAACCACATGATCTTGGTTCGATTCCCAGTCAGGGCACATGCCTGGGTTGCAGGCCAGTTCCCAGGAGGGGACTCACGAGAGGCAACTGTACATTGATATTTCTCTCCTTCTCTCCTTCCCTTCCCCTCTAAAAATAAATAAATTAAATCTTAAAAAAATAAAAAATACATTAAACAGAAATAAATAGAACTACAAAAAGAAATAGAAAAATCCACAATAATAGCTAGAGATTTCAATATTCCCTGTTTGACAGAAGCAATTAGCAAGACATAGTAGACTTGAACATCGTTATCAACTAAGTTGACTTAATTAACATTTGTAGAACATTCCACCCAATATCAACAGAATATACATTCTTTAAAGTGCACATGAACCATTTATCAAGATGAGACACATTCTGGAGCATAAAACAAGTATAGTAACTTTTTAAATTTATCTTTTTAATATTTTTCCATTACCATTTAGTCCCTTATACCCTCTTTCCCCTGCAATCAGCACACTGTTGACCATGTCCATGAGTCCTTTCTCCTTTTTGCTCAGTCCCTCCAACCCCAACATCTAGCTGTCATTTGCTCTCCATCCATTAGTCTGTTTTGTGTGTTAGTTCAGTTTGTTCATCAGATTCCACATATGAGTGAAATCATATGGTATCTGTCTTTCTCTGACTGGCTTATTTCACTTAACATAATATTCTCCAGGTCCATCCATATTATTGCAAAGGATAAAATTTTCTTCTTTTTTACAGCTGAGTAGAATTCTATTGTGTAGATGTCCCATAGTTGTTTTATCTACTCTACTTGATGGACATTTGGGTTGTTTCCATATCTTGGTGATTGTAAATAACACTGCAGTGAACATAAGGGTGTTTATGTTCTTTTGAATTACTGTTTTGGGGTCCTTCAGATATATTTCCAGAGGTGGGATTGCCAGGTCAAAAGACAGATCCATTCTTAATTTTTTGAGGTATCGCCATTCTGCTTTTCATGGTGGCTGCTCCAGTCTGCATTCCCACTAACAGTGCAAAAGTGTCCCCTTTTCTCCACATCCTCTCCAGAACTTGTTTTCTGATTTATTGATGATAGCCATTTTGACAGGTGTGAGATGATAACTCATTGTGGTTTTAATTTGCATTTATCTGTTGATTAGTGACATTGAGCATCTTTTTTTGTTTATTGGCCATCTGTATGTCCTCTTTGGAGAAGTGTCTGTTCAGGTCCTTTGCCCATTTTTTAACTGGGTTGTTTTTTTTGGTGTTGAGTTTTATAAGTACTTTATAAATTTTGGATGTTAACCCTTTATCAGATATATTGGTGAATATGCTCTGCCATCCAGTGGGTTGTCTTTTTACTTTGTTGATGATTTCCTTTGCTATGCAAAAACTTTGTAGTTCGATGAAGTTCCATTTGTTTCTTTTCTTTTGTTTCCCTTGCCTGCGGAGATACATCTGTTAAAAAAATAGCTATGCGCTATATCTAGGATTTTGCTGCCTATGTTTTTTTCTAGGATTTTAATCGTTTGGGGCCTAACATTTAAGTATTTGTTTCACTTTGAATTTATTCTTGTGTGTGGTATAAGAAGATGGTATAGTTTCATTTTTCTGCATGTATCTGTCCAATTTTCCCAACACCATTTGTTGAATAAACTAACTTTAGCCCACTTTATGTGCTTGCTACCTCTGTCAAATATTGACTATAAAGGTGTGGGCTTATTTCTGGGCTCTCTATTCTGTTCCACTGATCTATGTGTCTGCTTTGATGTCACTATGAGACTGTTTTGATTACAAGGGCCTTATAGTACAGTTTAATATTAGGTAGTGTGATTCCTCCAACTTTGTTCTTCTTTCTCAGGATTGCTTTTACTATGTAGGGCCTTTTGTGATTCCATATAAATTTTTGAAGTATTTGTTCTAGTTCTGTGAAATATGTTTTTGGAATCTTGATAGGAATTGTGTTAATCTATGGATTGCTTTGGGTAATATGGACATTTTAATAATGTTAACTTTTCCTATCCTTGAACATGGTATGTGCTTCCACTTATTTGTATCTTCTTCAATTTCTTTCTTCGGTGTCTTATAATTTTCTGAGTACAGGTCTTTTACATCCTTGGTTAGGTTTATTCCTAAGTATTTTATTCTTTTTGAAGCAATTTTGAATGGGACTGTTTTCTTAATTTCCCTTTCTGTTAGTTTGGTATTGGCATATAAAATGCAACTTATTTCTGAATCTGAATTTTGTATCCTGTTACTTTTCAGAATTCATTTATCAGTTCTAGAAGTTTCTTGGTGAAATCTTTGGGCTTCTCTATGTACAGTATCATGTCATCTGCAAATAAAGAAACTTTTACTACTTCCTTTCCAATTTGGATGCCTTTTACTTCTTCTTGTCTGATTTTTGTGGTTAGGAATTCCAGTACTACGCTGAATAAGAGAAGTACAAGTGGACATCCTTGTCTTGTTTCTGATCTTAAGGGGAACACTTGTTGTTTTTGCCATTTATCTTTCATTTTATTTATGTAGTGAGTCATATTTATTGATTTGAGAACATTGTACCATCTTTGCATTCCAAGAATAAGTCTCAGTTGATCATTGTGTATGATTTTTTTGATGCATTGCTGTATTTGGTTTGCTAGGATTTTGTTGAGGATTTTAATATTTATCTTCATCAGTGATATTGGCCTATAATTTTCTTTCTTTGTAGTGCCTTTATCTGATTTTGGAATTAGGATAATGCTGGACTCATAAAATGAATTTGGGAGCCTTTCCTCCTCTTGAATTTTCTGAAATAGAGAAGGAGAGGTATTAGTTGTTCTTGGAATGTTTGTTAAATTCACCTGTGAAGCCACGCGGTCCAGGGCTTTTGTTTGTTGGGAAGCAGACAATAAACAAAGGTATGTTGTCTCAGTTTCAATAGGTATTATCTGTCTATTCAGATTCTGATCTTCCTGATTTATTTTTGGAAGATTGTATATTTCTAGGAATTTGTCCATTTTATCCCAGTTGTCCAGATTGTTGGCACATAATTGTTCATATTTTCTTTAAATCGTTTGTATTTCTTTGGTGTCAGTTGTTATTTCTCTTCTTTAATTTCTGATTTTATTTATTTGGGTCCTTCCTCTCTCTCTCTTTTTGATGAGTCTGGTTAAAAGTTTGTTAATCTTGATTATCTTTTCAAAGAACCAGCTCTTGGATTCACTGATCTTTTATATCTTTTTTAAGACTCTATTTCATTTATTTCTGCTCTGATCTTACTTATTTCCCTTCTTCTACTCACTTTGGGCTTTGTTTGTTGTTCCTTTTCAAATTCCTTTAAGTGTGAAGTTAAATTGTTTATTTGAGCTTTTTTTTTTAGATTGGCTTGTAATACTATGAATTTCCCTCTTAGAATTGCTTTCCCTCTGTCCCGCAGATTTTGGTTTGTTGTGTCTTCATTTTCACTTGTTTCAAGGTATCATTTGATTTCTTCCTTGACCTCATTGTTGACCCATGCATTGTTTAATAGTACATTATTTAGCTTCCATGTCTTTTCATGTTTTTCAGTGTTCTTCTTGCAATTGAGTTTTAGTTTCATAGCATTGTGGTCAGAGAAAATGTTTGATATGATTTCAATCTTATTAAATTTATTGAGACTTGTTTTATGTCCTAAGTTATGGTCTATTCTAGAAAACATTCCATGTGCACTGAAAAAGTCTGTATATTCTGCTGCTTTGGGGTGAAATGCTCTGAAGATATCAATTACCATATTTTTAGGACTATAAGATGCACTGGACCTTAAGATGCACCTACATTTTAGAGGTGGAAAATAGGGAAAGAAATTTGAAGCAAAAAATGTGGTAAAATATTTAATAACATAAATAACATAATATTTCACCAGTGTAAATGTAAACTACATTTACTAGCCAGGTAAGCTACATTCAGACTATAAGATGCACCCCCATTTCCCTCCCAAATATAAGGGGAAGAAAGTGCATCTTATGGTATGAAAAAAATGGTAAATCCATTTGATTTCATGTATCATTTAAGGCTGCTGTCTCTTTATTGATTTTCTGCCTGGAATATCTATCCACTGAAGTCAGTGGGGTGTTTAAATTCCCAACTATGACTGTATGTCTATCAATCTGTCCTTTTATTTATGTCTATTAAGATTTGCTTTACATATTTAGGTGCTCTTATATTGGGTGCAAAAATGTTTACTAGGGTAATACCCTTTTGTTGGATTGTTCCCTTTATCGTTATGTAGTATCCTTCTTTGTCTGTTACTATAGCCTTGGTTTTAAAGTCTATTTTGTCAGATATAAGTACTTCTACCCCAGCTTTTTTTCTTTTCCATTTGCATGAAATATGTTTTTCCTACCCTTTCCTTTTAGTCTTTGTGTGTATTTTGATTTGAGATGAGTTTCTTGGAGGCAGCATCAATACGAGTCTTGTTTTCTTATTCATTTAGCTATCCTTTGTCTTTTTAAAAAAGATTTTATTTATTTATCTTTAGAGGGGAAGGGAAGGAGAGAGGGAGAGAAATATCAGTGTATGGTTACCTCTTGTGCATCCCCTGCTGGGAACTGAACTGCAACCCAGGCAGGTACCCTGACTGGAAATTGAACGGCAATCCTTTAGTTCAAAGGCCTGTGCTCAATCCACTGAGCTACACAGCCAGGGCTACCCTTTGTCTTTTGGTTGGAGCATTTAAGCCATTTACATGTAAGGTGATTATTGATAGATATGTATGCAGTGACATTTTAGATTGTTTTTCTCTCTTTTTTTCCTTTTTCTCCCTTTTCCTTTCTTCTCCTTCACTTTCTTCTTCTTCCAAGCCCTTTAACATTTGATGAAGGACTGGTTTGGTGCTAACAAACTCCTTTAGCTTTTTCTTGTTTGTAAGCTCTTTATTTCTCCTTTGATTTTAAATGATAGCCTTGCTGGGTAAAGTAACTGTGGTTGTAAGTTCCTGCTTTTCATCATCTTGAATATTTCATGCCACTGTCTTCTGGCTTGAAATGTTTCTGATCAGTATTCAGATGACAGGCTATTGGTACTTCCTTGTAGGTAACTAGCTGCTTTTCTCTTGCCGTTGTCAGGATTCTCTCCTTATCTTTCAGCCTTGTCATTTTATTTTATTTATTTTGTAAAGATTTTATTTATTTATTTTTAGATAGAAGGAAAAGGGAGGAGAAGAGAGAGAGAGAGAGAAACATTAATGCATGGTCGCATCCCATGCACCTCCTACTGGGAACCCAGCCCACAGCTCTGGCATGTACCCTGACCAGGAATTGAACCAGTGACCCACTGGTTCCTAGGCTGGTGCTCAGTCCACTGAGCCAGGTCACAGCCTTGTAATTTTAATTATGATGTGTCTTGTTGTAGGCTTCTTTGTTCCAACTTGTTTAGGACTCTCTGAGCTTCCTGGACTTATGTGACTTTTTCCTTCACCAGATTAGGGAAGTTTTGGGTTATCATTTCTTTAAATAGGTTCTTGATCTGTTGCTCACTCTCTTCTCCTTCTGGTATCTTCATGATGCAGATGCTCTGCTTCCTGTTGTCCAAAATGTTTCTTAAGCTCTCCTCATCTTTTAAAATTCTTTTTTTCTGTTTTCTACTTTGCCTGTGTGTTTTTTCTACTTTGTCTCCCAAATGACTGATTTGATCCTCTGCTTCTTTGAACCTATTGTTTACTTCTTCTGGTGTATTATTTATCTCAGAGATTGCATTCTTTATTTCTGATTGATCATTTTTCATAGCTTCTATGACTTTTTTCATGCTGTTGAGTACCCTTATAATCATTACTCTAAATGTTTTATTTGATAAATTGTTTACCTACACTTCATTTAGCTCTTCTGGAAAATTCTCTTCGTTTTTTTTATTTGAGGTCTGCTTCCTTTTCTTCTTTTTTTGGTTGATTTCTCTATTTTCCCCATTAGAATGCTAAACTAATCAGCCATTAAACTGAGCAGTTGTTAATCTAATCAATCTATAATCAGAAGTCAGGTTTAAGTGCCACAGAGTGGGGCAGAGTAATTCTTGCAAGTAGGGGATTGCCTCCCCTCAGGCTGATGCCTTTTGGAGAAGCATGTTCTGCCTTAGAGAGATGGCCCTGGCAGTTTAGGGGATGACTTACCACATGGATCCTGGGGCCTGTTCCCTCAGATCTCTCCCTAGAGCCACCAACCCCAGACTCTCCTCAAGCATCTCTAATCCAGTCTGCCCTTCCTTTGCTGGCACCCAGGGTACTGACTGCAAACAAAATTTTGTGCTTTGCCCTTTAAGAGGCTCTCTGTGTCTCCATCCACCTCTTCCTGGCCAACAGAACCCTTGTTGCTTTTCATAGCTGGATGTTATCAGGGTTCCTTTCTGGCTCTGTTGCTATAGGCTGGAGAGCCCAGATTGGGGTTTAGACCCTACACTTCTCAGGGGTAGTCTCCCTGTCACTGAAATATTCCTCCTCCTGTCGGAGCTCAGCCAGCCCTGCTGCATCTCTTCTGCATTCCCTGCCAGTCACATTGTGGTGAAGTGTTTTCTTCTGTCTCTCCATGGTTATAAGGCTTCTCTCCGGCTAGTGTTCAGTTGGCTATTCAGGATGATTTCTCTACAATTTACTTGTGATTCCAGATTGGTCCTGGAAGGAAGTTAGTGTAGCTTCCACTTACTTCTTTGCTATTTTGGATCTCTCAATAATTTTAAAAGGATTTAATTTGTACAAAGTATGTTCTTTGACCACAATAAGATTAAGTTAGAAATAAAAAATAAAGAGCTCTAAAAATTTCCAGATATTTGGAAACCAAACTTCACCCTTCTAAATAACAATGGACCAGTGAAGATATACCAAAAAGAATTTGAATATATTTTGAAATGCATGAAAATGAATATACAATGCAAAATTTATGGGGTGCTATGAAACCAATACTTAGGGAGAAATACTATAGTACTAAATGCCTATATTGAGCAAGAAACATTTTAAATTAGTAATCTTAACTTCTATCTTAAAAAACTAGATAGGAAGAATAAATTAAACCCAAAGGAAGGAGAAGAAAGGAAATAATAAAGATAAAAGATAAAAAAATAAAGATCATAGCAGAAATCAATGAAATAGAAAAACATAAAACAAAAAAAAAATAATTTAAACCCAAACCTGGTTCTTTGAAAAGATCTAAACTGACAAAATTTTAGCCAGACTGATTGTAAAATAAGAGTGAGGACAGCAATTATTAATATTAGATTGAGAGAGGTAACATCTCCATGTTAGGAGGGTAATGTCAGAAGGGTAATAATGAAATACTATGAACAATTATGACTATAAATTTGACAGCTAATAAAAAAGTGTTCAGATAAGAATGGAAGAAGTAAAACTATCTTTATTAGAAGATGACATGATCATCTATAAAGAAAATTTGATGGAATCTAAAAAAAACTATCAGCAGTAATAAATAAGTTTAGCAAGATTTCAGGATTCAAGATCAATTACAAAAATTAGTTGTATTTCTATATATTAGTAATGAACATACAGAAATTGAAATGAAAAAATAGCATTTAAAATCATGTCAAGTAATATGGAAGACTTAAGGGCAAATCTCACAAAAAGACCTATACACTGAAAAGTATCAAAAACTGCTCAGAGAAATTCAAGGTGATATAAATAAATGGAGACATATACCTTGTTCATTAGTCTGGTGACTCAATATTTTGAGCTGTCAATTCTTTCCACACTGATTTATAGATTCAGAAATCCTAATAAAATTCTTAGCCTATTTTTTTGTAGAATTGACAAGCTGATTCTAAGATTCCTATGGAGAAAGTTAGAATAAATATAACAACTTTGAGAAACAACAAAGTTGAAATTTATTTGTATTTTAAGACACATTATAAAGCTTCAGTAATGAAAACGAGATGTTATTGGCTTAAATGTTGAGAAATACATCAGTGGAATGGAATAGACAGTCTGGAAATAAACACATACATATGTGGACAACTGATTTTTGAAAAAGGTTAAAGGCTATGCAATGGGGAAGTGATAATCTTTTCAATAAATGGTGCTGGAACAATAATATATGCTCATGCAAATAAAAAAATAAAGCTTCAACTCATATTTTGTGACATAGATAAAAATTAACTTAAAATGGATCACAGACCTAAATGTAAAACTGAAAACTAAGAACTTCTAGAAGAAAATAGAGAAAAAAAATCCTTTTGGCCTTCTGTTGGGAAAAGTTTACTGAGATACAATATCAAAAGCACAATCTATGTAAAAGAGTATTTGTAAAACAGGCTTCATCAAAATGAAAGCCTTCTGGTCTTTGAAAGACATTAAGAGAGTGAAAAGTAAATCACAGACAGGGAGAAAATATTTGCAATCCATATAACAAATGAAGTACTTGTATCCAGAATACGTATACTCGGAGAACTCAATAGAAGGAAACAAACAACGCAAAGAAACTGGGCAAAAGATTAAACCTAGAGAAGATATGATGGTAAATTAGCATGAGAAATGTTCAATATCATATGTCATAGGGAAATGCAAATTAAAACCACACTGTAATACCACTGCATACCTATTAGAATGGCTAAATGAAAAAGACTAACAATGCCAGGTATGTAAATGGATGTGAAAAAGCTAAGACTCTCCTACACTGCTGGAGGGAACTTAAAATAGCACACCACTTTGGAAAACAGTTTGGCATTACCCTAAACAGTTGAACATGTATCTACCATAAAAAGTAGCCATTCCACTCCTAGGTAATTACCCTTGAGAAAAGAAAGTATATATTCTTACAAAGATTTGTACATAAATGTTCATAGTAGATTTATTTGTAATAGTCTTCAAACTAGTACAATCCAAATGTCATTAACAGGTGAATGGATCACTTCACCATGTATAAGTGTATCAGATCATCACATTATACCCCTTAAAATTACACAATGTTATATGTCAATCATATATCTGCAAAGCTGAAGAAAAAGGAAAAATACAGGTGAATGGGTAAACTATTTAAGGTACAGCTATACAGTGGACTACTACTCAACAATCAAAAGGAATGGACTACTGATACATGCAACAACTATGGATGAATCTCAAAATGATTTTGAAAGAAGACAAAACAATTATCTACCATATAGATGCATTTATACAAAGCTCTAGAAAATGTAAACTAATCTACTGTGAAAAAAAGCAAATCCTGTAGTGGGTGGATATATGCTCTATCTTGATTGTGTTAATCATTTCCTGGTTATTATGTATGTCAACACTTTAAAGATTATATAATTAAATGTGTAAAGTCAATTATATCTCAATACACTTAAAAAAACAAAAACAAAACTCTACTCTTGCTGAGCCTCGCACCAATTGAAGCTGTGTGTGTTCTGTGGGCCATCTCTAACATTTTGGGAGCATAGGAGATAAGCACAAATGTGGGTGCCCTAACCCACAGCCTTTCTCCCTTGTCTCTCCAAGCCAGACACCACCCAGGTGCCCTGGGCACCCTCAGATTTAGGGCAATACATGTATATGAGCACAAGAGGTTCCCTGCAGCCCTGGAAACAGGCATGGGGTCTGAGGTCCTAAGCATTGAGACCATACCCTGAAAGGCAGCACTGGAGGTGTTTAAAGCAATGCTAGTCTGCAAGAAGATAAGACAGGAACTGAGCATGTTAAAAATATAGCAATGTAACATGGCTGCAACATCCAAGCATGGGGTCATTTTTCTAGCAATAGTTGTTTATTGAATTTTACAAAAGCAGTCTGTCTTTGATGAATTGGATACATATATAACAATTTAATACATATAAAAAACAATTTTAAAAAAGATCCTTCACTGCAGGTAAGCTGCTTTCAAGCACCCGAATCTGAGAAGAGGCCCCTAAACTATCCTTGGTTTGAATTGTGCTGAATGTGGGGCACACCCTGTTAAAAAGATTTCTGGTATGACTTTTGGGAGGTTGCAATCACAATCCATTTGATGTACCTTTCTGCCTTTCTGGGTTTTTCTATGTGGAGTATTAGTGATTGAAAGTAGTAGTGATTGTGTGAACATGATTCCTTGACAGATAGCTGTCCTCCTCACTCAGAATTTGAGAAGAGCTGCCATTTGGGGGGGTGAGGCTGGGGTAGGAAAATCAACATAAAAGATTATGGCTTTTTTTTCATTTGAACACAAAAACACCGGCAGCACCATTTTCCCCCACACCTTCAGTCTGTCTGGACTCTTCCCTGAAGATAACAAACAGGCACCTTACCTTGTACACACAGGACTTTGCATTCAGGAAAAACAGCTCCACAGTGGTTTTGTCCTTTAAAAATGATATGCTCTCAATGTAAAATCTGAAAAATAGTAACACAAATTTGTTTCTTCAGATATTTTTCCTTCTCTTGGCATGACTTCATTTTCTTTATTTAATTTCTCCCAGAGCAATGAGAAAATTTTGAGAAACCAGTGGATGTTGTGCATTTTGTCCCCTTTGTAAAGAAATCTGCAACATGTATGTATATAGGTGAATGTTTGCATATATGCAGATAATCTCTTAGGTTTTTGTGTGTTGGAAGGTGAGTTAAAGTGAATCTGTAGGGGCATCCAACAGCAAACCCCACTCTCCCTGTGGGGTCCATTCCTTGACACTTGTTCTGGGAGCTTACATCACTTCAGACAGCTTCAAAACAGGCCCAAGTGAGCTTTGACGGCTGAAAGCAGAAGTCAGCTGACTAAGCACTATGTAATTGAACCTTGAGGCTGGCAGGCAGTGTAGTGATTTTCAGACATGTTTGGTATGAGGGCCCTACACCTACTGTCTACCTACCCTCTTCCAGCAGGAGAGTTTCAGTAATAGCCTCCTCCTTCCCAGTCATCCTTCCAAGCTTTGGGCTTTTCCAGGCCTGGAAGCCAAATTCTCAGTAGTACTTAACCTTGGTCTTCTCTCATGCAAATCAGAGCACTGGGCGGGGAGGGCACTTTCCCCATCCCCTTTCTGGGCTTTTGTTTGGTCAGTCCCTTTGGCCAAAAGATTGCAGGTCTCTTAGGAGAGCTGAAGAGAGGAGAGTGGAATCCTTCCCAATATCTGTTTTCATAATCCCCATATGATGAAGCTGGAGCCTCTGGGGTGAGGGAGTGGGCCAGCAGAGGCTCCATTTTTCTCAAGAGTTGGAACCCAGTTTGAATATAACACCCCAAGACAATTTACAGCTTGGGTCCTGAAAGAGAATTTACTTTCAAATGGTTGAGAGTCAGGATAAAGCTAGCCTGACTGTGGCTCGGGTGTGCTTGTTATTAGCTCTGCAAAATCGTGCCAGGCTTTGGGCATTTGCTTGCCCCCACCAGTCTTCAACAATGACAAAACATTTAAGTAATAAATAAATTGAAAAGGGCCATGGAAGATTTTATCACTGAGATGGTAAAATTATTTGAAGAATTTCACCTCTAATGTTGAATCATCAAGGGAAATTCCAGAAAGAGAATAAGTCCATTATATTTTTACACACAAGGGTTTGTCTCACTTATAAGTGAGATTAATGAAGATTGATGAGTGTTAGGTTTGTAAGAGGAAAAAGTTAAGGATTAAGGTATGGAGGTCAAGGAGGGTGGGGGGAAATAGGCTTTGGAATCAGAAAAATCTAGAACATAGAGCCTTTGTGTCTTTTCTAAAATGGGTTTTATGACTGCATTTCACAGGGCTTGGGGAAGAATTAAATGAGATAATATATGTAAACACTTTATACATTTTAACAACACCTTTTCAAACAAACTATTTAACAAGTCTTTGACAAAAATTTATTTTCTGGAATTTAACACTTCAGGTTTGAGTCTAAGATCCTTAGTATACAGAAGGGGATAATGATGCTTACTTAGGAGGGTAATTTAAATGAGATACACATAAAATGCCCAGTATACTGCTTGTCAGACAAAAGGGATTCAAGAAATTCTAACAGCCCTGGCTCGTGTAGCTCAGTGGATTGAGCACGGGCCTGCGAACCACACAATCATGGTTTGATTCCCAGTCAGGGCACATGCCTGGGTTGCAGGCCAGTCCCCAGCAGGGGACTCATGAGAAGCAACCATACATTGATATTTCTCTCCTTTCCTTCCCCTCTAAAGATAAGTAAATAAAATATTAAAAAAAGAAATTCTAACAGCAAAATTTGCAATATGTTAAAACAGTTTAAAGGGCATGATAGGGTTTGCACTATATCTGAAAGCTAGGATAGAACAGGATTCTGCAAGATAAAAAGAAATCCAGATGGGGAAAGTGCTGTAAGTAAAGAATGTCTCTTTTGGGTGATAAACATTCATAATTTGGCTTTCACCAAGGCAGAACTCTTTATAATCTGGGTATTCTCCAGTCAGTTTAGTTTCTCCTGCCCTGGCCACTCGCTGGACAGACCAAGGCTCATCATCTGACTGAGTCGCCTGACTCAGGAGCAGCCTTTTCAGGATGAGGGGGGTGGGTTGTAGCAGGATGGATGAAGGAAGGCCTTGCCAGAAGAGCCTCCTCAGTGAGACAAGGACTGGACACAGCAATCATGCATAATCTCTCAGAGAAACAGGTCAAGAGGGAAACTGGAGGTAGAGAGGCTCTGCGCAGCAGCCATGAGGCGGGGAAGGAACAGATAAAAGTCAAGGGCAGGACCTGATGGAGCAGAATGGAGAGCAGCAAGTCACTGCAATTGTGGACACAAAGCAGGGGACCTGGAATGACCTGTCACTCAGTTTCTTGCAGCTTGAAGGACCTTCTGATGCAAATAGGTGGTGTGGTTTCCTGCTTTCTTTTTTTTTTTTTTGAGTTCTTAATAAATCTTTAATCATTTAACAGGTTTTTTCTTCTTAAATATATTTTATTGATTATACTATTATAGTTGTCCCATTTTCCCCCGTTCACTACCCTCCCCTCTGCTCGCCCCCTCCCACCAACATTCCCCACCTTCGGTTCATGTCCATGGGTCATACATATAAATTCTTTGGCATCTACATTTTCTATACTATTCTTACCCTCCCCCTGTCTATTTTCTACCTACCATCTATGCTACTTATTCTCTGTACCTTTTCCACCTCTCTCTCCCCCTCCTACTCCCCTGTTAATAAGCCTCCATGTGATCTCCATTTCTGTGTTTCTGCTCCTATTCTAGTTGTTTGCTTAGTTTGCTTTTTTGTTTTAGGTGTGGTTGTTAATAATTGTGAGTTTGCTGTCATTTTACTGTACATATTTGTATCTTCTTTTTCTTAAATAAATCCCTTTAACATTTCACATAATAAGGGCTTGGTGATGATGAACTCCTTGAACTTGACATTATCTGAGAAACACTTTGTCTGCCCTCCCATTCTAAATGAAAGATTTGCTGAATAGAGCAAACTTAGATGTAGGTCCTTGCATTTCATGATTTGGAATACTTCTTTCCAGCCCCTTTTTGCCAGTAAGGTCTCTTTTAAGAAATCAGCTGACAGTCTTATGGGAACTCTTTTGTAGGTAACTCTCTCTTTTTCTTTTGCTGCTTTTAGGATTCTCTCCTCTTTCATCTCGGGTAATGTAATTATGATGTGCCTTTGTGTGTGCTTCCTTGGGTCCACCTTCTTTGGGACTCTCTGAGCTTCCTGGACTTCCTGGAAGTCTATTTCCTTTGCCAGATTGGGGAATTTCTCTTTTATTACTTGTCCAAATAAGTTTTACACTTGTTGTTCTTCCTCTTCCCCTTCTGGTATGCTTATAATTTGGATGTTGGAATGTTTAAAGATATCCTGGAGGTTCCTAACCCTCTCCTCATTTTTTTTGAATTCTTCTTTCTTCATTCTTTTTTGACCGGACGTTTTTTCTTCCTTCTGGTTCACACCGTTGATTAGAGTCCCAGTTTCCTTTCCATCACTATTGATTCCCTGTACTTTTTCCTTGACTTCACTTATTGTAGCCTTCATTTTTCATCTAACTGGCGAACAAACCCGACCAATTTTGCGAGCATCCTGATTGCCAGTGTTTTGAACCATGCATCTGATAGGTTGGCTACCTCTTTGTCACTTAATAGTATTTTTTTGGATCTTTGATCTGTTCTTTCATTTGGGCCAATTTTTTTTATCTTGATGCACCTGTTATGTAGTAAGGGGTGGAGCCGTAGGTGCTCACCTGGGCAGCACAACCTACATTGCTACATTGTGTCGCTGTTTGTGGGGAAGGGGTCTGAGAGGGAACGATGGCAGTTGCGTGGCTCTTTGCTGGCTTTAAGTCACTTCCCCCGCTTCCAGTAAATCGGGCCCTTCTGGTGCTGATTCCTGAGTGGGTGGATTTGTGTATGTTCTAGGACCCTGTGGGTCTCTCTAATGAACTGTCCTGTGAGGAGTTTTTCCCGCTGGCTCAACCCCCACAGGTGTTTTCAATCAGAGATTTGAGGCTTTATTTCCCCACACTGGGGCCCTGAGTTGCACAGTCCATTACACTCCCATTGTTTCTCCTGGTTTACCTGCACATGAATGTGGGACTGCCCAGTCCACAATCCTCCCTCTCGGTTCTTCCATCTGCTGCCTTGCCATGTGTCCTCTCTGCCCAGCTGCCTGTTTCCTCCCCTCCTACCAGTCTGGATGAATGTGTCTTCTTTAACTCCTTGGTTGTTGGACTTCCATATAGTTCAGTTTTCTGTCAGTTCTGGTTGTTTTTTGTTTTTAAATTGTGTTGTCCTTCTTTTGGTTGTGCAAGGAGGCACACTGTGTCTACCTATGCATCCATCTTGGCTGGAAGTCTCTTTCATGGCTTTTGCATCATTACTCTAAGAAATTGAGCAGGTTCAGCAGCAGCATCTCTGCTAATGTTTCCTGAGCTCTCTGATGGCCTGGCCATGCCTAATGCTTTCCATGTGTTTTGCTTAATTCTCACAACAACCCCAGAGACAAATATCTACCATTATCCCCACTTCACAGATGCAGAAACTGAGTTTTAGAGCTGTATCTGCATAGGAGGGCAAGGTCTCAATTTGAATCCCTGGGACTCCATACACAATGCTAAGTGAATCTCCTTCTGACCACCTCTTCTCATTTAACCAGCATTTGTGTGGGAAGCTAAGCCCTAGGTAGATGGGTGCAGCTCAAACACAGTAAAATCAAACACAAAACAAGATCACTGCAATGTTCCTCAGGTTAACACATACAAGTATGTTTGCTCTCCAGTGCTGCAAAAACAGAACGAGAACCAGTGGGGAAAAAATAAGGTGATAGGTTAGCAATTCGCATATAAAACACCTTTTTAAAAGTTGAAGGAGTAGTCTCAGAAGGAAGTGATCTTCTTGTCCTATGAAAATCTCAGGTCAGATTGACAGAATGCATGATCTGGCTTTTTTGTCAAAATTGGGTAGCTCTTTTTGCCTTTCACTTTTGATTATTTCTATATATATCTAGCAGAGAAGGAGTGTATTAAAAGCATAACCTCAAAGAATTTTCACACTAACAAAGTTCATAATAATTCCTTAATATTTAAAATTTAGTCATTCATTTTTTTCTTTATCTCCAAAACTTTTTAAAAAATTTGTGTTTGTGGTCTACAGCAGGAGTCACATAGGCAGAAAGCTGTGAGGGTCACTGGCTAATGTGAAAGACTAGAGCACATTCCTTCTGCTCAGCTCGAGCTCAGTCTCCAAGGCATGAGCATGTGACTGAGCCAGATGAGTCAGATTCGTTCACCCTGGAATATCAATATAATTAGAATGACCTGAAGATTAAAGATGGTTGGAGCCTATTGTTCTGCCATTAATGCCTTGATGAAATCCTCCTTTGGTTTCTGCTCTCTAGATCCCTGCCTGGATTCATACATTTTCTGAGGCCATGTAAGTTCAGTTTCCCTTCAATTCTGTTAGCCACAATGGGTTACTGTTTCTGGCAACCAAAGGATTCCAATGAACAGTGGCCTTCTCCTGTGCTAAGGGACAACACAGCTCTGTATGCATCATTTCCCTTGATGTTCAGTACAAACAAATGCTGTAGATAGCAAATTATAAACCTATTTTACAAATGAGAAAATTGACATTTAGAGCACTTTCCCAAAATCATATAGGTGGGAAGTAGTGGAGCCATGATTAGAACTAAAGCCTATCAAACTTCAAAGTTCATACTCCAAGCCAAAATGACATAATGCTTTCCTGCAATAACAAGTACAATGAAATATAACATGTACACAATGAAGTGAGGCCCAAGGGAGGGATACGATGAACTCAGCTTAGGACTCAAGAGGGATAAGACTGCCAAACTGAAATCTATAGGACTAAGGATAAGTGTCCTCTGGGACAATTGAGCTGAGTCTTAAACAATGCAACTGTTTAAGACTCAATGTAATTATGAGTTCACCAGGTAAAGAGGGGAAGGAGGGCCTGCCAGGGAAAGGGCATATTAGCCAGAGCAACCATCTTGCTAGTCTTCAAGAGCTTAAGAAACCATATGCAGGGAAACAGGTGGCTGAGTACCAAGTCACTGGTGGCTTATTCAACTCTGAACAGACATCTTTTTACTAGAAACTGGGTTCACCTTGTTCCTGAAGCCCAGGCTCCTGACTATACTTTAATTCTAGTAAACAGGTCTCTATCCTATTTCCTACCACTTTCTGGGGACTCACCCTACTGCTTTCTACCTGTCTGCCTTAGTATCCGATTACCTGCTCACTGAATTCATGACCCCATCTCTCCCTCAAGGGGACCACTTTAATGATTTTATCTTTATAGAGCGTATGAGAAGTATGGATGATCATCCGAGAGAATGACTCCCAGGCACACCTATCAACATGTGCCATAAACTGAAAACCAAATCTAGGACTTCTGGATCAAATGAAAGGGACTACCCCAGACTCATAAAATAAATCTTTTGTTTCAGCCCTTTTTGGTGGAAGGATACTATTTCCCTTCTGACTACTTACTGTGAGCAATTTCACTAATATTTTGTGAAGATAAAGCCTATGGTTAAATATTCAGCCTCAAAATGAACCTAGGCTTTTTGAGTAGTAATGTGTTTTGGAGACAAATCTCATACAGAGTAACAAATACAATTTCTTGAGAAGAGAATCTGTTTGGGGAGGTTTTGTCTCTACTTTTCACACTCCTCCCATTAGCATTTTGCCCCTTTCTCGATGGGACAGGTGTTTACCTAAGCACTCTTCAGCAGTAATAGAACATCACAACTGACATGGCAGAGATGGCTTGGAGGGGAGGCATACCTGTTAGCCGGATGACAACACATGTGTGTCACAGAGCAGGACACCCAATTGTTTGTATGGGCTATCATTAGCTGATATCATTACTTGTAGGTGGCCACCATTTTTATCTTGCAGCATTTGCTTATTATGGTCAAAGTCAACACAATGGATTTGGAGAGATACTATAGGGTTGGCCAAAAAGTTTGTTAAGGTTTTTTTTTGTACAATAGCTCTAGTAGTGCTTAGTTGTCTTTAAATTCACTTGAAACAATTTTGTTAGATTGTATTATGACAGTTGACATATCAGCGTGCATTTAAACAAAATATCAAAACTGGTGAATTTTTGTGCAGCTATTTTAATGTTGAAGAGGGGAGAAAATACATAATTTTCAGTGTGTTATGCTTAATTATTTCAAGAGAAGTAAAAATAAAACTGAAATGCAAAGAAATAATTTGTGCAGTATATGGAGAAGGTGCTGTGATTGAGCAAATGTATCAAAGTGATTTGTGAAGTTTCTTGATACCATTGACATTTTGGACAAATAATTCTTTGCTGTGGGGCCCTCTTATGCATTGGAAGATATTTAGCAGGGCCCCTGGTCTCTACCCTCTAGAAGCCAATAGAAGGAGATAGCTGACATACTCAAAATGTCCAAATCAACAAAGTTATTGGTGAAAATGAAAAACATATCTTTGATTTTACAGAAGAAAACTAAAGAGACTTTTTTGACTATCCAATAATTTGAACCCCAGCTCCAACACTGATGGGTCTTGGGGCCTTGGGTCAGATGCTTAGACTCTCAGTGTCTCATCTTCCTCACTTGCTCCACAAATCAGAGAAATGAGAGATGTTTTATTTTATTTATTTATTTTTAAGTATATATATTTTGATTATGCTATTATAGTTGCCTCATATTTTTCTTCCCTTTATTCCCCTCTGCCCTGCACCCCATTCACATCAGCAGTCCCCCACTTAGTTCATATCCATGGGTTATATATATAAATTCTTTGGCTTCTCCATTTCCTATACTATTCTTAACCCTCCCCTGTATATTTTGTCTCTACATTTTATGCTTATTCTCTGCACCTTTCCCCCCATTTTCTGCCCCTCTCTGCTGATAATCACCCTCCATATGATCTCCATTTCTGTGATTCTGTTCGTGTTCTAGTTGTTTGCTTAGTTTGTTTTTGTTTTTAGGTTCAGTTGTTGGTAGTTGTTTGTTGTCATTTTACTGTTCATAGTTTTGATGATATTTTCTTAGATAAGTCCCTTTAACATTTCACATAATAAGGGCTTGGTGATGACAAACTCCTTTAACTTTATTTTGTCTGGGAAGCACTTCATCTGCCCCTCCATTCTAAATGATAGCTTTGCTGAATAGAGTAATGTTGGATGTAGGTCCTTGCCTTTCATGACTTTGAATACTTCTTTCCAGCTCCTTCTAACCTGCAAGGTTTCTTTTGAGAAATCAGCTGGCAGTCTTATGGGAACTGCTTTGTAGGTAACTCTCTCCTTTTCTCTTGCTGCTTTTAGGATTCTCTACTCTTTCATCTTAGGTAATGTAATTATGATGTGCCTTGGTGTGTGCTTCCTTGGGTCCTACGTTTTTGGGACTCTCTGAGCTTCCTGGACTTCCTGGAAGTCTATATTCTTTGCCAGATTGGGGAAGTCCTCCTTCATTATGTTTTCAAATAAACTTGCAATTTCTTGTTCTTCCTCTTCTCCTCTGGCATCACTATGATTCAGACATTGGCTTGTTTAAAGTTGTCCCAGAGGTTCCTAAGCCTCACCTCACTTTTCTGAATTCTTGTTTCTTCATTCTGTTCTAGTTGAATGTTTATTTCTCCCTTCTGCTCCAAAGTGTTGATTTGAGTCCAGGCGTCCTTTCCTTCGCTGTTGGTTCTCTGTCTATTTTTCTTTATTCCACTTTGCATAGCCTTCACTTTTTCCTCTATTTTGTGACCATACTCAACCATCTCTGTGAGCATCCTGAGTACTAGTGTTTTGAACTCTGCATTTGATAGGTTGGCTACCTCTTCATTGCTAGCTCTATTTTTGGAGTTTGAATCTGTCCTTTCATTTGGGCCATATCTCTTTGTCTTGGCACACCTGTTATGTTATAAGAGGTGGAACCTTAGGTATTTGCAAGGGCTGGTCAACACATGTCACTGAGTTGTGGTGCTCTATGTCAGGAAGAGGTCAGAGAAGAAACAGTGCTGTATGCTTGGCTCTTGGAGGGCTTTCAGTCATTTCCCCTGCTCCCCACAAGCAAATTGGGCCCTTCTGGTGCTGATTACCAGGAGGATGGTTTTGTGTACGTTCTAGGACCCTGTGCTTCTCTCCAATGAACTCTCCTATGAGGCTGGAAGTTTCTCCTGCTGCTGAAACCCCCACAGACTTTTACAGTCAAGAGTTTTGAAGCTTTCTTTTTCCTCACTTGAATCATGGGTTGCGCCATCTGCCTTGCTCCCTAGTTGCTCCTCCCAGTATACCCACATGCAGATGTGGGACTGCCAGCACCACCTTGCCTGCCCAGTCCTTCAGCTCCTGGCTTGCTGCCTGTCCTCTTCCCTCAGGCTGCCTGCCTCTTCCCCTCCTACCAGTCTGAATGAATGTTTCTTCTTTCACTCCTTGGTTGTGGGACTTCCATACAGTTAGATTTTCAGGCAGGTCTCGTTGTTTTTGTTTTTAAATTTGTTGTTGCCCTTCTTTTGGTTGTGTGAGGAGGCAAAGTATATATTTCTATGCCTCCATTCTGGCTGGCAGTCTACTTTATTTAATTTTTAAGATTTTATTTATTTATTTTTAGAGAGAGTGGAAGGGAAGGAGAAAGAGAGGGAGAGAGAAGAATTGATGTGTGAGAGATAATCAGTTGCCTCTGTCATGCCCCCAAACAGTGACTTGGTCTGCAGCCCAGGCACATGTCCCAGCTGGGAATTGCACTGGAGACCTTTTGGTTTGTAGGCTGGTACTCAATCCACTAAGCCAGGCCAGCCAGGTTGAGAGATGTTTTAAATGTGGTCAACAGTCAGCAGCCAGTGAGTAGTGGTGATTATTACTGTATCATTATTATTCCTCTACTGAGGGACTATAACAAAAGCTGGTGACTTTGTTGTGAACTTCTTTAAAACTTAACTAGAAAAGCAAGAATGGAAATTTCAGGTGTTCTTCCTAAGATCTTTTTTTTTTTTGAGAAAGCAACATACTACAGAATCACCAGTTTTGACAGAATGGGCAAATACTGTGAAATGAAAACTCTTGTGACCAGTTATGACTTTTCCTTCCCAACTGGGCATACTTTCTTTGAGTCCCAGGGCCTTTGCTATGTCTGAGTGATATCTCAGATAAGAAGGTAAATTGGCAAGGGCTGCTCAATTATTTTGCGTTCTGAATGATGTTGAATTTGTGGCTGGCATCCAGTGAGGGCTAAATTAAAACACCTCATTCAGCCATTGTGAGTAATTTTTATCACTCAGAGTGGCCACCTGCATAAATAGATTTTTATCAGATCCTAATTCACATTCTGAGCACATTCATTGCTTGTAATGACCCTGCAACATCATAGACTCACTTAATAATGCTGCTGAAGATAGCAGTGTAATTTAAGTGTATTTCACTTTCTTCAGGCTATTATGCTGTGCTTGTGGGGGTCCCATAGGATCCTTTCATCTCTAAAAGGGGTGCAGTCCTGGTGACTTCCCTGCTGGGAAAACTCTTCCCCACTTCTAAATTTCCAGGTACAGCCAGGAGGACCCAAGATGGCCCTCCAGGTAAGCTTGTAGAAACCTGCCCTTTGCACCTCTCCCACAATGGTACATTTCCTGAATTCTCCAGCAAAGGGCTGGAGGCCCAGAAAAAGAAAGCCTTGCTGTGACCTGTACAAAGGGTAAGGAGTCTTCTACCCCAGGCAACTGTGAAGCATCAGTGTCACAGGTGAATTCCAAGTGCTTGCTTCTTCCCTTCAAAATTGCAAAACAGCCTGCTCTCTCACTCCAGAGGAAAGTAGAAAGTGTGCTCTGTGAAGGAGGTGGGTAGGGGACAGGAAAGGTAAGCTCAATAGGGAAGGTAGGGCTGGGCCTGGTGAATGATGAGGACAAAGTGAATGCGTTAGCCCCAAGCTAGACAGTCTCAATGCTTCCACATGCAAAGCCATATATCACATTACAAATGTTTTACTTACTGGATGTGGTTGAAGCAGTCTCTGATATTTCTATTCGAAAAACAGTTACTGTTTACTGAGGTTCTACATTACATGCTAACACCTATAATCCTCCGACACCCCCTTTACTACAACCAGTTCCAGCTCTGTTGTACAGATGAGGAAATAGGCCCATAATGGGACAGAGAACCACACAGCTCTCAATAAATGGAAGAGCTGGGACTGGAACCCAGGAATGATGCTAGTGCACTGGTTCATTTTGGGTGTGTGAAGTGCACATGACAATGTTAGATGTTTTTGGTTGTCTTGATTTGGAGGGTGCTACTGGCATCTTGAGGGTAGAGGCCAGGAAGCTGCAAACATCCTATGTACATTGTAGCTCCTTACAATGAAGTTATCTGGCCCCAAATGTCAGGAGTGCCACTATTGATAAACCCTGCATGGAAGGCCAAGCTTTTCACTTCTGCATCCTACATCTTTTTTTCATCCTTCACAATCCTGATTCTTTCCTTCTGCATTTTTGGTGTCACTCTGAGGACAGACTGCAGAGAAGACTGAGCATTCCCACAAATGATGCCCGATGTTGGGTCAGGGAGCATGCAGAAATAAAATCCTGTAAGAAACTGAAATCATGATTGAGCACAAGTTTAGAAGGATTCTGTATCTTTCTGGAACTTTCATATGAATTAGGAATGTTGAATCCTCAAAGATGGAGGCTGCTAACCAATTGCCTGGAAGTTCAAGGATGAGTTAGGCCACTTAGGTCACAGTGGGTATTAAGACAACTGATAGCGCATTCTCCGGGTTTTGGCATATTGTGCATTCAGGTGGGAGTGTGGTGGGTGTGCAAAGAGCTCTGGCTAACTTACCCTCAAATAGCCTCTGGTGAGCCACAGTAAGAGGAATGACTCATTTCTCTGGGGTTTTTAGTCACATTCCTTCCCCAAAAGATAAATTTTTCTGTCCTCATTGTAAATGGCCAACTCTTTGATAGCTTTAAAATCACTCATGGCCATAAACCCACAAACCTTTTAACTTCTCTTCCTTCAATCACTCAGACTTCCACTAAAAAATGATCAAGTTATATATTCGTTGAAGAAAAAATATGTAGACAAGCAAAAATAAATAAAAATCATTCCTACAATTGTTCTATTGGAGATTGACGACTGTTAACATTTTAAACTTTATTTTCCATCCATCTAAATAAGTGCAATCAGGTCACACATCCTGTTTTGTGATCTGCTTATTGGGAGCACCTTTCCATTTTCACCAGAGCCTTTATTTGTGAGATTGTATTCCATATACTTGGCTTTCTTTAGAAAAAAATCAGATCAAATGACAGGGACCCATGGGTTTAGTCATGATGCTTCCTTGAGTTAAAGTCTTTGTAAAGGCTGAAAATTCCAGAATCAGGGCAGGGTACACTAAAAAGGCACTCAGCCGTCTTTCAAAGACTCTGAATTTGCAGCTACTGTGACAAGAGAGGTGGCAATTTCTCCTACATCTTCTAATAGAACTTTCACTAATGTGGTGACTTCTCAGGCCTGAGTGTCACAGATAATGCTTCAGGGTACCTCTGATAGCCCCTTACAGTCCTGGGGCACAGAAAAGATGACTTGGAAAGAGGAGAAGGAAAAGGGTAGGAGGAGGGAAAGACTACAAAGAAGAAAAAAACCTAGAAGTATTCAGAAGAATGGGGGTGAAATATGTCAAGATCTTGGCTTTGCATGTGGCTAGGTGGTACCAGCCTGAGCTACCTCCACTTGCCCTCCCCGGAAGGAATGGGAGCTTTTCTCATGAGGTCACACCAAGTCCCTACTCTTTGATTTAAACTCTTGCTCACTCACTATCAAGCTTTTCAAATGCTCACATCTGGGCTGCATTACCAAAGAGGCCAATGTGTTTGGGGAAGATAATTTACTCAGCAGATAACGATAACGAGCTCCAGCCTGAGAATTCCACCAGCATCCAGAGGGAGTTGGGACTCACATGGAAATGGAGACACAGTTGAATGAATTATGGTGTATAAATAAATTATGGGTCACTTGGACACACATGTGTTGGGTACATATTTAGCACATATCATTAAGATATTATAACTAAAGAAAAGACAACTGTTTAATAAAGGAACTAAGTGCCCTCACCTTAAGTATTTTCTTTGCTCCACACAGAAGCAGCAGGCATTTCTAAGCTGCTCTATGCATTCTGGGAAGTAATAGCCAGGAGAAAGACTTACCTCCCAAAGCTGTAGGACCCCAGGGCTTAGTTCAAGAATCACTGAGGCCATATTTAGCCCAGTGCCTGACCCCAGATTAATGCTATATTTCAATAGAGAGAAAAGTTCTGGAGAGCAAAACTGGTATGATATTTTCTTTTTTTTCAAAAATGCTACAATAAAAAAGTTATTTTATTATATTTGCATAATACTTTGCAAAATAATTTTGTACCTCCCAATCTCTCTTTACTACTCACAACCAACTTGCCCAAAAGCATGCTCACCATCTCCAGGGCATTGCAACAGAATCTAGGCCAGGAATATGGGTGGGTCTGGGGATTTCAGAGTTGGAGGGGCATGACTGTGTCATTTGAAAAATTTCCCAGGATAATTCCATATGTCCCTTCCCTGGAATAAGCTCTGAAAAGTAATGTACTTTTCATCTAATCTCTTTTACTGAAGGGAACAATTGTTTACTATAAAAATGTCATAACTCACTGAACCTATCTTCACTGTTGGCATTTGGATACTTTCCTTTCTCCCTATGCATTGACAACTCGGTGGCTGCACAGCCTCGTGTCTGTGAATGAGGCTGGCACCCAAGTTGCAGGGCACAGAGCTCACCTTGCTGATGGGAGAGGCAATAAAAACGAGCCTGTTATATTAACAGGTTTTGAGTGTTTTCAGAGGCTCCTATAGTGACCAGATATCCAACAAAGTCAAACACTGTTATTGGTTCTGTTCTTCAGGGAATATTTAGTAATGCTCACGACTTAGAGAGTTGGTGCTGGTGTCTGCTGTGATGTAATTATCACCATTCATTTTGTTTTCTTGAAAGAGGAGGCCAGAGGACCCCTGAAAGCATGATTTCACCAGATGCCCAGCAACCAAATTGGTAGGACCTCCAAGAACTACATTCCACTCAATGACCTCTGTCAAGTTCCCATAATTTTTTGGTGTGTGTTTTTGCTTGATCATTTCTTTAATTAAATTGGAGTTGCGAGAAGTACTTAATTGGAATAATAACAAAGACTATTATTATCTCACTATTCTGTTGGGAGGAAGAATTAAGTGACTAATTAAAAAATTTTTAAGGGTGTTAAACATTAAGTCATCATGCCAAGTGATTGTGGGGCACTCTGGAGATAATACTAAGTAAGTGCTGACACTCAGGGACAAGCTGCAGGATGCTCTGGCATCTCAGGAACTTGCTCCAAAAAGATAGGGTGGCTTTACGATGACTGTACAGAAGGGAAGACATAGTTTCCTCCACTAGTATTTTGAGACCAACAATAGACCAGATAATAGCTGTCAAAGAACTAGAACACAGGCCTGGTTACTAAATATGTGGCACTTGTTAAATTCTCTGAAGATGTAACACTTCCATTAAGTTCTTCTCCACAAACACTGCATGTGTGTACCTGAAACTGAGATGCTTAACAGGAGACTGGACAGCTCAATTATGGAAGTTCAAAAGTAGATTTTTATCCACCCAGTGAAAGATCTCCAAGTAAAAAAATAAAGTCACCAAGCAACTTATCATTCTTATTTTTCTTTAAGAAGGGGAATGAATTGGAGGCAGAGGTTAAGGAAGAAGTGTGGCAGAGAGTAATTTTTATTTTTTATAAAATAAAGTACACTTTTATATATTGTACTCTTTTATAAAAAGAGTACACTTTTATATAGTTGGAAATGTTTACAGTGACAATTCTTTGTAAAAAACCTGTATATGTTGAGCCATTTTCCCTACATAATACAAAATTAAAATTTCTTTATTCTCTGACCCCTGTTTTATTACTAATAGAATTTTTTCCTCTTCCTCACTGGCTTATGTTTGTTTTTTTCTGCATTTCCATGGACACAAGCAGTGGACTCATGTCACACTGCTTCCAAGAAACTCCTGTGTTTTTCTTTTGGATTTCTGTGCATTTTTCCATACTGGCTGCGTTCCTAGACAAATTTCTGTTATACTCTCCCTTCCTGGGGTTTAAAAATGTAATTTCTGGAGGTGACAAGAAATTCTAAACCAGATTTCAGAGAAGAAAGCAGAAAACAAATTGGGGTTGTCGCCACTTTGTTTACTGAGTAAAGAGTCACTGCCACCTACAATCTCCATCAATCCGTATTATAAAAAGATCCTTAAAGAAAAAGGGAGGCCATCTCACTACCACACTTTTGGATTTCATGGGACACACTGAAGTTAAAGGAAAAAAGTGCGAAAATCAACTTGATTTTCCTTAATCGTAGTATAAACCCCCAAAAAGAAAAATAAGAAGCTTCCACTATCATGTCATAAAACAAAGTATATTTCAACACCCCCCCAAATAATGTAAACTCAAACTAAAGAAATATTTTTCAGGTTGATATAGATTTATGGCAAATCTATTTTCTTAGCTTATTTTATCATATTTGGCTTCAGAAGGCCAGGAAAGCAAAATTTGTCAAATTCAGGATAGTGGGGAGAGGGGCTTTTAACAAAATTGGTACTATCTTATTTCTTAAGCTCGATACAGGAACATAGGTGTTACTATTCATAACATTTCATTTGTCTTAGAGTGTGAATAACTAATGTGAAAAATATTTCCATCATGGCCTGGTTTTAAGAAATTATAGATTTAATGAATGTATCCATTTAAGGAGGAAATGACCCATCCCTTGTCCCCCATCCCTGGCATGATTGCATGACTTACGGAAGCAGAGCTCAGGGAACAGTCATGGACCGCACTGTTCTTGGCAGTCTCTCTGTCTGCCTGCAAGCTGAATTCGTATTTCTGCACTACTGAAATCATTCTTTCAGTGAGCATTGGTTTGCATTTCATCTTCTATTCAAATTAAAGGTGTGAAATTATATAAATTCAATTATTTCCACAGTCTCTATAAAATATTCCTACAGAAAATGTAATTATAAATGTTTGCCATAATTCAAATATAAAAATCCTATAGTATGTTATAGTACCTATGTTTTTCAACTTTAAATTGGTCCAAGATGCTTTGAGTAATAAAGTAGGTGATTCAATCCTTCATCTTCAAAGAAAACCATTCTTGTATGGTAACTTGGTCTCCAAACTAAGAAAGTAGAGAATCTCTTTCCCATAATAATATTTTGATAGGTTGCATCTTTTTTTAATTCTTGATCTCTGATTACCAGAATTTTTTCTTTTTTTTAAAAGGAGGTAGGGGATGCTGAGTGTGTCTGTAGATACATACCTCACGGCAAAGTACAAAATGGCTGGGCCTGGTTTTTTGGGCAAATCATGGTCAAGAACTCGGTGATCTAACTGCAACCAGTTTTGCTGACCTCTGTGAGAGAAAAGCAGAAAAAATAAAACAAAACAAAAAATGATTACATAGAAAATTGGAGAAAGGTTCAATAATACATTGCGTTGGCAAACTTGTGGAGAAAGTTATTCCCATACACTAATGATAGCTATTTAACCTATTACGACTAGTAATGAGGACAGTTAGCAATTTCTATCAAAATTATAAAAGCACCTCCCTCTACATCAGCATTTTCACTTCCAGGAGTTTATTAAGATAAACTTGCATGTGTGGAAAATGGCCTGCATATGAAGTCACTCACTGAGGCCTTGTTTGTAATAGCAAAAAGGCTTGAAACAACCTAAATGTCTAGCAGGATATTGTTTTAAGAAGTGAATTTAACCTCAGTGATAAAATACAATGCAGCCATACAAAAGATCAATACTATCCTTACAAACTTATTTTGAACAATATCCAAGATGTGACATTAAATGAAAAGGCAAGATGCATAAGACTAAGTACAGTATATCAGTATATTATAAAATAAAAAAATAGGTATACTTATAGGTATGCATGAGTATATGAATATCTACAAAAATATGTCTGAGAGGTTAAACAAGAAATAACATTTGTTGTTTCAGAGACCAAAAACGAGGTGAAATTAAGTGTATTAATCTTTAAATTCTTATTAAATATAAAATATGAAATATTTTAGATAGTCATAGAGAAAAACTTTTGATCATTTAATGAAATCAGACAGACACAGATAATAACACTACAGCTTTTTAAAAAGTTCAGGATTGAATACTCTGGGTGCTGCTTCTGTGTGTGTGTGTGTGCGTGTATGATGAACTTTCTAATATTTAAGTATAGACACGGTGGGGCAAAAGTAGGTTTACAGTTCTTCATATGGAAAATACCACAATAATTAACAAATAATAATGCAAGAATAGGCTCTTCATTCCACTGCTCACAACTTAAACCTACTTTTGCCCCACCCTGTATATTTATTTTCTCAAGGTCCTCACCATGTTTACGGGTATAAATAGTTCTTCCCGACTTTTGACCTCCAAGAAATGGAAAAGACCGATGACTCTGTGGTTCAGAATTGCTTACATGCCTTTTTCAAGGTTGTCTAACTAGTTGATCCATTTTGGACTGTGAATTCCTGTAGGGCACAGGCTCCATTTTGCCTGCTTCCACAAAACTCAAGAAGGTGCCAACAGTGGTGAGCTGTGTCAAATTATAACAAACTCTATAATGGACCAGAAGACACTTTATAAATTATTTTGGCCTTAAAGTAAATACTTTTAAAAAATCAGAAAACTCTAAGCTGTATTCATTATACATAGAGAGGAAAATGGGCATAAATAGCATTAATGGTGATAATAATAACTACTCTTTATTGAGCAACTGCTCTGTGCCAGCCAAGCTGGGACTTTTATGAGTGACTACTCTACTTAACAATAACTCTGCAAGGAAAGTGGCAGAGCTGGGATTGGAGCCCAGGACTTTCTTTTTTTTTTTTTTTACAGATTTTTTTTTTTTAAGATTTTATTTATTTATTTATTTATCTTTAGAGGGGAAGGAGAGGGAGAGAAACATCAATGTATGGTTGCCTTTCGTGCATCCCCTGCTGGGAGTTGGCCTGCAGGGAACCAGTCTGCAACCCAGGCATGTGCCCTGACTGGGAATCGAACCACGATCCTCTGGTTCGCAGGCCCGTGCTCAATCCACTGAGCTACACCAGCCAGGGCAGGACTTTCAAAACAGGAGAAAAATGAGATGAGAGCATTGCATCAATTTTTACAATAACTTATGGCTTGATCTCTGTCACTTATAATTTTAAGTAAGCTCAAACTAAAAACTATTTTTAATTTGGAAAAAACTATTTTTGCTTCTGTAATTATAAACTTAGGTTTCTGATAACTGTTCCTAGCTTTCCTTGGAGGCATATTATGAAGATAAGCTGATATAAGTGATATAAGGAGAGCTTCATAGAACTATCGATGTTGTATGTAAAATAACATAAAAATGGAGGGCTAGAAGTTTAGGGATTGTTACACTGTATTTTGTCAAGTTTAGGATGGTACCGAGTTAAAGACACATCCCAGTTTCACAGGTGTTTACATGTGTATCTTAAAATACATAAAATATTGTATAGTATCAGATCTTAAAAGTTTTCTTATAGAAAGTGAGACTTTTTTGAATTGTCTTTTTTTGCTTTTATGTAGGAGAGATGTGGCATTAGTTAAAAAGCATAATGCCTATTTATGACATTCCATGAACTTGCATGGAATGATGTCCAAGAATAGATACATCAATTATATTAATCACAAAAGCACACTCAAAACACTATCATATATGGATGAAACTTCTTGGAATTAGTTCTGGAGACATATAAAACAAATTGTTATAATCAAAAATGACTGGCTTCCACTATGATATTATATATTTTTATAACAAGATGTTCACATAAAAGTAATATAACTTTTAAAGGGTAAATTAGAAATTATATTTTTAAAAGCTCCATCCATAATTTCATCAACAGGATAAAAGAAGAAGTAAAAATTACACATAACTCTATCACCACGATATAATCAAAGTTAACATGCTACTTTATAGTCTTTGAGGCTTACATGAAATCAAAAACCTGTTTTGCTCAAGTATAATAGATCTAATCAATTTCTCAGAAAGGCATTTGAATCTACACATTCACTTCTACTAAGCTGTGCAAGTGAACCTTAAAGCCAGTTTCCTTTTTGGCTAGAACTGTATCAATTCAAGGCCCATCAGATGGAACAATAGTCAAAAGTCATAAATGTATTGTAAAACCTATTTGTTATGTCTTGATAAACAAAGCTTATTCCAAAAATATTTTCAAAACAAGAGAAGAAAAAACATGAAATGGATTTAAGGAAATGGGAACCTTTGTGAACAGAGGGGCCTCTGTGTCAGGAGGGCCATGACTGCCCTCTAGGGGTAAAAGACTCACTTTGCACACAGAACACCTGAAGGTAAACAAAGTAACAAAGTTAAATCTCAGGAAACTGTAGGATGCACCCTCTAGTAGGACCATGAATTTCTTTTTGTTGGTCATCATCGCTACTTTTATTATGTAACCACACAATTTTATTTTTCCATTTCTTTTCTTGGCCTGTGTTGGAGGGTACAGACATTAGCTACTTTCACCGACAAAATGTCCATCTCCACTTCTACTTCATTTAGAGCCAGTCACCAAAGGCAAATGGCTGGGGTGGCATCTAGGCTGGTTTATTCAGTTCAGACAGCTTCCTGGTGGGGATCTGACTCTGGTATTATGGTGGGGGTGGAGGAGTACTGAAAGAAAATACTTTCCAAAACTATTTACGAGGCAAAAAGAACTAGGCTGGTGACCAAGACATTCCAAGGAGACACCCTTAAACAGAAGCAATTTTCCAGACCTGTTCCACAGAAAGGTGGAAATGGCTGTTCCCACTCACCATCCCCCACCCCAACAAAAAGCCCAGCTCATACTTCTTCTGAAACTAAACATAGCTAGAGCCAGAAGACACCTTCCAAACTGGTCATAGTTCAAAAATAGACTCTGCTGTCCCTTGCAGGGGAGTGCAGAGAAGACATTCTGGAGCCAGGCTTCTTGGAAAGATTGTAACATTGGCCACTGCCACCAAATGAGATAACCGAGGGATGCCTGAGTGAGACAGTCTTCTCTCAATAGAGGATTTAGAAAGAAATCCCAGGGCAGGAGAGGAGGAAAGTGGCTCAGGTCATTAAAGGAAGTCATTCATATTCTTCCTTTTCTTTCTGAAGAAATGGTCTTACAGTCTCAACTCCTGATATATGCAGTGTCTGATTACACTAACCTGAGCTCAGAGCTTTCCCTGAAGTTTCCATGGGGCCAGTACCTTTTTTTCCACCCACCATAACTTTGCAGCCTGGGGAACCTGTGATCCCACAGTCCCGAATCATGCCAGTCTTCTATATAACACCTTTCCATGGCAAGGGTTCCTCTCCCACCAACATGAGTTATGATCAACTCAACTATTGGCTCAGCTATGATCTGATATGGTGTCTGTTATAGATTCACTCCACAATCAGGTCAGATTCCTTACCGTGGAGAAATGATCTGCATTCATTATCATGTCCATGCACTGGTCACCAAATGACTTCCATGGAATGTCATCTCCTGCCTAGAATGTCTAAAGTCTACCTGCCTTGCCAGGTCCAATTTTAGTTATCCTGCTGTGTGGATCCCACCCCAGTCCTCCTTCAGTCTCATTCTGAGCACTTATTTACTGCCAAGACTACTTCCTTTTATTATGTGCCTGTGCTATGGGCTTTACATACTTACCTGATTTAATAGTATGTAACACTAGTGCCCTATTACATGTACCTTATGTAGTAAGGTGCTACCTTACTGAATATCTGTACTACCTTATTGAATAATTACTACCTTATGTAGTAATTATTATATGGGTAATATTATGCCCGTTATACAGATGAGATATTCAGTAAGTGGTCCAAGATCAGACAGCTACCAAGATTCAATGATATCCACTTCCTGCCTCCCTCCCAATATAATATCTTGTCCCATTTTACCTCTTATTCTCTATATTCTAGGCACACTGGCATTTTACTGACTTTCTAAAAAAAAGAGTCAAGTTTAGTCACACCTTTTGCATTGTTTTTTTCCAAGTAATATAACTTTCTTTTTCTTTAAAATTTTTTAAAAAATTTAATGGTTGTTCAAGTACAGTTGTCTCCATTTTACTCCAACTCTCCCCATCCCAACATTTCCCCTTCCCATTCTTGATTCTACCCCACATTGGTTTTGTCTATGTGTCCTTTACAGATGTTGCTCAAAACCCTTCCCCCATTTCCCCCCATTATCTCCTCCCACCTTCCCTCTGGTTACTGTCAGTTTCTTCTTAATTTCAATGTCTCTAGTTATATTTTGCTTGCTTATTTTGTTGATTAGGTTCTACTTATAGGTGAGATCATATGGTATATATCTTTCATCGCCTGGCTTATTTCACTTAGCATAATGCTCTCCAGTGCCATCTATGCTGTTCCAAAGGGTAGGAGCTCCTTCTTTCTTTCTGCGGTGTAGTATTCTATTGTGTAAATGTACCATAGTTTTTAGGTCTATTCATTTACTTCATTTTATTTAGGTTGCTTCCAACACTTAAGAGATTGTAAATTATGCTGCTATGAACATTGGGGTGCATAGGATCTTTTTAATTGAACTTTCAGGGTTTTTAGGGTATAATTCCAACAGAAGAATTGCTGGGTCAAAAGGTAGTTCCATTTTTAGTTTTCTGAGGAAATTCCATACTGTTTTCTATAGTGGTTGCACCAGTCTGCATTCCCACAAACAGTGCACTAGGGTTCCCTTTTCTTCACATCCTTTCCAATACTTGTTGTTTGTTTATTTGTGATAGCCATTCTCACCAGTGTGAAGTAGTATCTTGTCCTGGTTTTAATTTGCATCTCTCTGATGACTAGTGTTGTGGAGCATCCTTTCATATGTCTCTGGGCCCTCTGTATGTCCTCCTTGGGGAAGTGTCTGTTCAGGTCCTTTGCTCATTTTTAAATTGGATTGTATGACTTTCTGGAGTGGAGTGGTTTGATTTTGGAGATCAAACCTTTGTCCGAAGTGTCATTGGCAAATATGTTTTCCCATATAGTTGGTTCTCTTTTCATTTTAATGCTG
This sequence comes from Sturnira hondurensis, assembly GCF_014824575.4. NCBI lineage: Eukaryota > Metazoa > Chordata > Mammalia > Chiroptera > Phyllostomidae > Sturnira > Sturnira hondurensis. The sequence goes on from NW_028075471.1 coordinate 15,826,819, forward strand.
TTTTCTTTAGCCATGCAGAAGCTTTTTATTTTGATGAGATCCCATTTATTTATTCTTTCCTTTATGTTCCTTGATCTAGGGGACATATCAGTAAAAATGTTGCTACATGAAAAATCTGAGATTTTCCTGCTTATGTTCTCCTGTAGGACTTATATTCAAGTCTTTTATCCACCTTGAATTTATTTTTGTGTATGGTGTAAGTTGATGGTTGAGTTTCATTTTTTCCATGTAGCTGTTCAGATCTCCTAAATTATTTGTTGAAGAGGCTAATTTTACTCCATTTTATGCTTTTGCCCCCTTTGTCAAATATTAATTGATCATAGAGACTTGGGTTTACTTCTGGGCTCTTTTTTCTGTTCCATTGGTCTATGTGTCTGTTCTTACACCAGTATCAGGCTGTTTTGATTACAATGACCTTTTAATACAATTTGATATCAGATATTGTGATCCCTCCTACTTTGTTCTTCTGTCTCAAAATTGCTGCAGCTATTGAGGATCATTTATGATTTCATATAAATTTTTGAAATGTTTGGTCTATATCTGTGAAATATGTCATTGGTACTTTAATAGTGATTGCATTGAATCTGTAGATTGTTTTGAGTAGTATGGTCATTTTGGTGATTTAATTCTTCCAACCTATGAACATGGTATATGCTTCCATTTGTTTGTGTCTTTTTTAATTTCTTTCTTCAGCGATGTGTAGTTTTCTGTGAATAGGCCTTTTACTTCCTTGCTTAGGTTTATTCCTAAGTATTTTATTTTTCTTGTTGCTGTAGTAAATGGGATTTGTCCTTGATTTCTGTTTCTGATATTTCATTGTTGGTGTACAAAAATGCTTTTGATTTCTGAATATTGATTTTGTACCCCGCTGGTTTGCCAAAACACAATTCACTTATTAGATCAAGTAGTATTTTGGTGAAGTCTGTAGAGTTTTCTATGTACCTTATCATGCCATTTGCAAACAGTGACAGTTTTGCTTTCTCCTTTCTAATTTGGATGCCTTTTATTTCTTTTTCTCGTATGATCACTGTGGCTAGGACTTCCAGTACACGGTTGAATAGAAGTGGTGAAGGAGGACATCCTTGTCTTAATTCTGATCTTAGAGGGAAAGCTTTTTGTTTTTGCCCCTTGAGTGTGATGTTGAGTGTGGGTCTCATGTGAGTGTGGGTTTCTCATATATAGCCTTTATTATTTTGAGCTATGCTTCCTCTATTTCATTTTGCCAAGTATTTTTATCACAAATGGGTGCTGTACCTTATCAAATGTTTTTCTCCATATCTATTGATATGATCATGTGGTTTTTGCCTTTCCTATTGTTTATGTGATATATTATGTATTGATTTACAAATATTGTACATCCTTGCATCTGTGGAATGACTCCCATTTGGTCATGGTGTATGATCTTTTTAATGTATTGCTGGATGTGGTTTGCTAATATTTTTCTGGGGTTGTTAGCATGTATGTTCCTCAGTGATATTGGCCTGAAGTTTTCTTTCTTTGTTGTGTCTTTATCTGGTTTTGGGATTAGGATGATGCTGGCCTCATAAAAACAGTTTGGGAATCTTCCATCTTCTTGGATTTTGGGGGAATAGTCTGTGAATGATACGGGTTACACTCTTCCTTAAATATTTTGTAAAATTCTCCTGTGAAACCATCAGTCCAGGGCTTTTGTGTGCCAGGAGCTTTTTGATTACTGCTTTGATTTCACCAGCTGTTATCGGTTTGTTCAAGCTTTCTGTTTCTTCTTCATTCACTTTCGGAAAATTGTATTTTTCTAGAACTTTGTCCATTTCACCTAGGTTTTCGAATTTCTTGGCATGTATTTGTTCATAGTAATTTTTTACAATCCTTTGTAGTTCTCTGGTATCAGTTGTAATCTCACCTCTTTCATTTCTGATTTTGTTTATTTGGGTAATTTCTTTTTTTTTCCTTTGTGAGTTTGCTTAAAGGCTGTCAATATTGTTTATCTTTTCAAAGAACCAGCTCCTGGATTTATTGATCCTTAGAGTTGTGCTTTTAGTTGCTATGTCATTTAATTCTGCTCTGATCTGGTTATTTTCTTCCTTCTACTTGCTTTGGGCTTTGTTTGTAGTCGTTCCTGCAGTTCTTATCGATGTAGGGTTAGGTTGTTTATTTGAAATGTTTCTATCTTTTTTAGGTAGGCCTGTATCACTATGAACTTCCCTCTTAAGACTGACTTCGCTGTGTCCCATTAAGTTTGAGCTGTTGTGAGTTCATTTTCATTTGTTTCCAGAAACTTTTTGGTTTCCTCCTTGATCTCATTCTTGACCCATTCATTGTTTAATAGCACACTATTTAATCTCTAAGAATTTGAGTGATTTTGAATGTTTTTCTTGAGGCCAGCTTCTAGTTTCAGTCCCTTGTAGTCAGAGAAAATGCTTGATATGATTTTAATTTTCTTGAATTTGTTTAGGCTTATTTTGTGTCCTATCGTGTGGTCTATCTTTGAAAATGTTCCCTGTGCATTAGGACAGAATGTATATTTTGCTTCTTTGGGGTGACGGGCTCTCTATATATCAGTTAAGTCCATTTGATCTAGGGCATTATTCAATGTCACAATATCTATGTTGATATTTTGTTCAGAACACTATCCATTATTGACAATGGGGTGTTAAAACCCCCTACTATTCGTTTTTGCTTTCAATATTTTTCTTGAAGTCCTCCAAGATTTTCTTTATGTATTTGGGTGCTCCTATGTTGGGTGCATATATATTTACAGTGTTTCTATTTTATTGATATATTCTTACCTTGAATATTATGAAGTGATCATCTGGGTCTCTTTTTATGGCTATTTGTTTGAAGTCTATTTTGTCTGAGATGAGTATTGTTACCCTGGTTTTTTTTTCCTGTCACCTTGGTTGTAATATTTTTTTCCAGCCCTTCACTTTCAGTCTGTGTATGTCTTTTTTTCTGAGGTCGTCTCTTGTAGGCAACATATGTGTGGGTTAGGTTTTCTTAGCCATTCACCTACTCTATATTTTTTGACTGGAGCATTTAATCTACTAACATTTAAGGTTATTATTGATAGATATCTATTCATTTCCCCCCTCTTTTTATCTGTGTTCCTCTCTGTCACTTTTTTCCTTTCTCTTCTTATAGTAATCCCTTTAGCATATCTTGTAGTGCTGGTTTGGTGGAGGTGTATTCTTTCAGCTTTCTTTTGTATGAGAAACTCCTTATTTTGCCTTCCATTTTAATTGAGAGCCTCACTGGGTAGAGTAATCTTGGTTGGGGGCCTTTATTTTTCATTACTTAGAGTATCTCTTGCCATTCTCTTCTGGATTGGAGGGTTTCTGTTGAGAAATCAGCTTGTAGCCTTACTGGGCCTTTTTGTATGTTACTTTTTCTTTCTGCCTTGCTGCTTTTAAGATTCTCTCTTTGTCTTTAAAACTTGGCATTTTTATTATATGTCTTGCAGTAGGCCTCCTTGGGTTCATCTTAATTGGAATTCTCTGTGGTTCCTGAACTTGCATGTTTTTTTCCCTTTCCAAGTTCAGAAAGTTTTCTGTCATTATTTTTTCAAACAGTGTTTCTATTCCTTGTTCCTTTTCTCCTCCCCCTAGTATTTCTATTTTTTGACTGTTGTTGCATTTCATGTTATCTTGGAGTTCCCTTAAGCTATCTTCATATTTTTTTAGTCTTTTTTTTGGCAGCTGCTATACTTAGGTATTTCTTTCCACCTTGTCTTCCAGCTCACTAATTCAGTCCTCTGCTTCATCAGGCATGATTGTGATTCCTCCTATAGTGTTTTTTTTCCTGAAATTTTATTTTTCATTTCTTCCTGGTTTTTGTTTATAGTTTCTATTTCCTTTTTCATTCTGTTGTAGTTCTCATTCAATTCCCTGTAGTTGTCCATGATTTCCTTGAGCATCCTTATACCCATTATTTTGAATTCTATATTTGATAGTTTGCTTACCTCCATTTCATTTAGCTCCTTTACTGGGGAGCCTTCCATTCCTTTTGATTGCAGGTTTTTTTTGTCTTCCCATTTTTAGGTGACTCTTTTTGTTTGTTTCTGTGCTTCCTGATGTTCTGCTTCGGTAGCTGCCTTTGTAGGATAAACTTCTATGGTAGGAATTCTATGGGATTCAGTGGTATGGTCTTTTTGATCTCCTTGTCTGGATGCTCTAGGTTTGCCCTTTCTTCTGTTTGTGTGGGCTTTCTTGTTGCACATGGGTTTTTACCTGTCTGTGGTTCCTTTGTTGGTGGGTTCTCTTCTTTATTGGGTATACTGATGTTCACAGCTCCCACCTAATCTTGTATGTGATCAGTGGCAGGGGGAAGGCAAAATGGATTAAGGCAGCAGGTGAGTATTCTATGGGAATTAAAGTACCAACAAGTACAGAAAAGATAGGAGATCCCTTGGATAAGTATAGCATTAATGGTGATATTTCACCCAACTAGCCACTTTTTATAAAAGGTAAAAGAGTAAGACCCTTGTTAGAGGACAGAAGGAGTGTGAGCTGAATCCAGAAAACAGAGCACATGTGCAAGGTTAGATGATGAAATATAGTGAGAATAAAAGATAGAAAGTAGGCATAGTCTGAGAGCGAATAGAGTTAACCACACCAGCAATAAAACTAAGGGAGATAAGTGAAATGGGCTAAGGCCAGGGAGGGGTCCTGTGTAGCCTTTACAATTATACATAACAACAATTATTTACAATAGTACTGGAACAACAAAAATATGACAAGAAATATATGATTTGGATAACCAGAATGGAAAGTAAGTGATCAGGAGTAGTGTGTTATTGGAATAAGAGTGAAGTGAAAGAAGGAAGATTAAAATACAATATGAAAGAGAGAATAAGAAAAGTCATTAAAACAATTCAATTAAACAAAGAAAGCAGAAAAAACTAAAGAGAAAGATGAAAAATAAAAAATACTAATAAAATAAAAGAAGTAAAATAATGAATAATAATAATAATATAAATAAAGAATAAAATGTAAGTTCTATAGGATTGCAGAGCAACATATGTCTCAGTTTCTCAGTTGTTGGGGTTAGCCTTGTGCTCCCTCTTTGGATCTATCTCTGGACCTCTCATAGCTCCATATCTTATGGTGTCTCTTGGGGGAAGAAAAGACACACACACACAAAAGCCTCCTGCTGACTTTAAACCCTCCAAGTGAGCTCTGCTGGTCTTCCTGGATGCCACAGGCAGAGGGGAGCTGGGCTTCTCTATTTTTACCCTCCTACGGTTTTGTGAAGATGGGGGCCAGGTCTGGGCTGCAATATTCACAGTTGCCCAGCTTCTAGCTGAGGTTCTCAGTGAGCTATCAGGTCCCCACTGACTATCTGCAGCAGGTCAGTGCACTTAATCCACCAGTTGTGCCATGGACACTGAGATGCCTCTCCCTCTTGCTCTTTTTGAGTACACCATGTCCAGAGCCTGCCTCTGGGCAAGCAGAACAAATTGGCTGCTGCGTGAGCAGTGTAAGCTAGCCAAGGTGCGCAAAAGTTCCTTAAACATTGGCTGAGAGTCTTTCTTTTTTGAGTGAAATTCTCTTGTTTAAGTCCGCTGTTCTTAGCAAGTGCCCTGCTTTTCAAACAGCCCAACTTTCCAACCAGACTGGACAGTATCCAGGTCAAGATCCGACAGGACCCAACTCTTCTCCCATCTCCAGGTGTCTGTCACCCAGCTCCCCAGTCTCTCTAGTAATGACTTAGCCAATGTCCATAGTCCCAGCAGTTGAACACCACCTCTGTGTGTCTCCCACTCTGTCTTTACTCCCCTCAGTGACTTCAAGCATCCATGTCCAGCCTGGAGCCACTTTGTCCTCCCTGCTGTGGTAGGGGAGAGTGCTGGTGGTATGACTCTTCACCAAGGAACCTGCCGCAGGCACCAGGCCAAGCTGCAGGAGCCTTAGTTCCTGTGCAGATCCCAGGAGCCTTACCATCCCAACACAATCTCCTTACCATCTGTTTTCAATGTCCTCTATGATTTTCGGCCTCCAGACTTCATATAAGCTGGGATTCCATTGGCTGTTCACTCTGATCCTCAGAATATTGGCTAGGTGTTCCAGCTGGGCATAAGGAGAAATGCTGCGATGTTTTTCTGTTTTTCCTTTTTTCTGTGTCTGGAATGCTCCCCTAGAATTTATAAAACTGATTCTTGCTTTTTAAAAAAAATATATTTTATTGATTACACTATTACAGTTGTCCCATTTTCCCCCTTCACTCCTCTCCACCCTGTACACCCCTCCCACTCACATTCCCCCTTTAGTTTATGTCCAAGTGTCATAAGTTCTTTAGCTTCTACATTTTCCATACAATTCCTACCATCCCCCCGTCTATTTTCTACGTACCATCTATGCTACTTATTCTCTGTACCTTCCCCCCCTTCACACCTGCCTGTTGATAACCCTCCATATGATCTCCATTTCTGTCATTCTGTTCCTGTCATTCGAGTTGTTTGCTTAGTTTGTTTTTGTTTTTGTTCTAGGTGTGGTTGTTAATAATTGTGAGTTTGCTGTCATTTTACTGTACATGTTTTTTATCTTCTTTTTCTTAGATAAATTTCTTTAACATTTCATATAATAAGGGCTTGGTGATGATGAACTCCTTGAACTTGACCTTATCTGGGAAACACTTTATCTGTCCTTCCATTCTAAATGAAAGCTTTGCTGGATAGACCCATCTTGGATGTAGGTCTTTGCCTTTCATGACTTGAAATACTTCTTTTCAGCCCCTTTTTGCCAGTAAGGTCTCTTTTGAGAAATCAGCTGACAGTCTGATGGGAACTGCTTTGTAGGTAACCCTCTCCTTTTCTCTTGCTGCTTCTAGGATTCTCTCCTTCATTTTTATCTTGGGTAATGTAATTATGATGTGCCTTGGGTCCAACTTCTTTGGGACTGAGCTTCCTAGACTTCCTGGAAGTCTATTTTCTTTGCCGGATTGGGGAAGTTCTCCTTTATTAGTTGTTCAAATAAGTCTTCCACTTGTTGCTCTTCCTCTTCCCCTGCTGGTACTCCTATAATCCGGATGTTGGAACATTTAAAGATGTCCTGGAGGTCCCTAAGCCTCTCCTCATTTTTTTTTTTGAGTTCTTGTTTCTTCATTCTTTTCTGATTGCACGTTTCTTTCTTCCTTCTGGTCCACGCCATTGATTTCTGTCTCAGTTTTCTTCCCATTACTATTGATTGCCTGTACCTTTTCACTTATTTCCCTTAGTGTAGCCTTCATTTTTTCATCTAATTTGTGACCAAATTCAACCAATTCTCTGAGTGTCCTGATTACCAGTATTTTGAACTGTGCATCTGTTAGGTTGGCTACCTCTTTGTCACTTAATTGTATTTTCTCTGGATCTTTGATCTGTTCTTTCATTTGGACCATTTTTTTGTCTTGATGTGCCCTTTAGTGAGGGGTGGAGCCTTACATGTTCACCAGGGCAGGGTAACACAGTCACTGTGTTGTGGTGCTGTATGTGGGGGCGGGGTCCAAGAGGGAACAATGGCGCTTGCTGTGCTTTCTGCCGGATTTCAGTCACTTTCCCCACTTCCCACAAGTAAATTGGGTCCTTCTGGTGCTGATTCCTGTGTGGGTGGGTTTGTGCATGTTCTAGGAGCCTATGGTCTCCCCACAGGTGTTTTCAATCAGTGGTCTGAGGCTTTATTTCCCTGAGCCGAGACCTTAGGTTGTGCGGTGTGTCTCGCTCTCCCTTTGTTTTGCCTGGTTTATCTGTGCATGAATGTGGAACTGCCTGGTCCACCAGCCACTGCCTTGCTGGTCAGCTGCAGCCTTGTGCACCCTGATCCACAATCTGCTGCCTGGCTGTCACCAGCTTCCACCTAGCCAGGAATCCTCTCTACCCTGGCTGCCCAACTCTGCCCCTCCTACCAGTCTGGATCAATGTATCTTCTTTAACTCCTTGGTTGTTAGACTTCCATACTGTTTGATTTTCTGTCAGTTGTTTTTTTTTCTTTTTTTCAAATTGTTGTTGTCCTTCTTTTGGTTGTGTGAGGAGGCACAGTGTGTCTACCAATGCCTCTATCTTGGCCAGAAGTTTGGTTCTTGCTTTTAAAATTTTATTTATTTTTTATTGTTGACACTGTTATAGGTGTTCCCCATTTCTCCCCCTTCTGCTCCTTCCACCTAGCTCATGCACCCCCTGCCCTGGCCTTCACCACAATTTTGAGGTGCATATATGGTCTTTGCCTAATTTCTTCTAGTTCCTCTTACCCCCGCCACTCTCCGCTCGTCTTAGATTTGTTAGTCTGTTCCATGTATCTATGCCTCTTTTATTTTGTTTGTCAGTTGTTTTTGTTCATTAGATTCCACATATGAGTGAAATCATGGTATTTACCTTCTTCTGACTGGCTTATTTCACTTAGCATAATAATCTCCAGATCCATCTATGCCATTGCAAAGGGTAAGAATTCCTTTTTATAGCTGCATAGTATTCTGTTGTAAATGTACAACAGCTTAAAAAAAGCTTTTATAGAAACATTGATATGTGAGAGAAAAATCAATTAGCTGTCTCTCAACCTAGGCTGGGAATTGAACTGGTGACCCTTTGCTTTGTAGTAAGACACCCAACTCCCTGAGCCACACCAGTCAGGGTTATTTATTTATTTTTAGAGAGAGGGGAAGGCAGGGAAAAAGAGAGGGAGAGAAACATCGATGTGAGAGAGAAACATTGATCAGCTGCCTCTCAAATATGCCCTGATGAGGGACCAAACCCAAAATACAAGGATGTGCCCTAACCAGGAATCAAACTGGGGATCTTTTGCTTTGCAGGATGATACCCAATGAACTGAGCCACCCCGGTCAGGGGTATCATGACTTTTTTATTCACTCGTCTACTGATGGGTACTTGAGCTATTTCCAAATCTTGACTATTGTAAATAATACTGCTGTGAACATAGGGGTACATAGATTCTTTTGATTGGTATCTTGGGATCTTAGAATATATTCCTAGAAGTGGGATTGCTGGGTCAAATGGCAGCTCCATTTTTAGTTTTTTGAGAAAACTCCATACTGGTTCTTGTTTTTTATTGTACATTTAAAAACCATCCTAGCTCACCTTGTCTAAAATTGTACCCCAGCTTTTCTCAATCATGGCCTCTTGTTTTGTGTTTTTCAAAGCACTATCATTTTTGGTATTTTTCCATGTATCTATTTGTTTATTTGTTCTGCCAGACCATGCCACTGCAATGGAAGCTCCAAGAAAGCAAGAAACTTGTCTGTGTGGTTCACGACTGACTTCGCAGGACTTAGAACAATGCCTGGCATTTAGTGGGCATGCAAGAAATATTTTTGAGTGAACAAATTGCTCCAGTATTTGTGCTTTTAGCTTCTACTCTGTGACCTCTTTAAATTGTAGTGTTTATGGCACATACGGACTGTAAGATATAACTTAACCATTAAGTATTTATCATTTTATGTCTTATATTGTTAGTTATTATTTCATTCACATTCAGATTCAGTGTGTGTGTGTGTGTGCACGTGCATGTGTGTGTGCATGTGTGTGTAATCATTGATTCACATGAACTAGTTAGTCCTGGTTTTCCCGCTAGAGCATTTGGTCAATGGGCACCTGCATTTCCTATTTCATCCAGCAGAGGACTGATCATGCAGGGTCCCAATGAGTTACTGCGTGAACAGATAATTTTGCGATTCAGAGTGAGGTAGGTGATGTTGAGTGCAGTTTTGTCTACTTTATCGAACCCTACTCAGAAAATATACTGAGTCCAGCTCCAGCTGGTGTGGCTCAGTTGGTTGGGTAATGTCCTGCAAACAGAAAGTTCACAAGTTCGATACCCAGTTAGGGCACATGCCTGGGTTCTGGGTTTGGTCTCTGGTTGGGGCCCCTACAAAAGGAAACCAATTGATGTTTCTCCCTCACATTGAGGTTTCTCTCCTTCCCTTTCCCTCTCTCTAAAATCAGTAAGCATGCCCTAGGGTAAGGATAAAAAAGAAAAAAATATATACTGAGTCTAGAATCAAAGTTTGCAGGTTTTCGCCTATCTCCTGAGAACTTAGCTGCCTGGTTTTCCCCAGCCCAAGTCCTCAGCCAATGGCATTTCCAGGAGGTCCTATCCTTGTAGCCCATGAGCCTGGGAAGAATCAGAAGGCAGAGGTGTGAAAAACAAACTAACCCCTTCTGGAGATGATCCTATGTCTGGTGAGGCTGCAGACTGAAAGAACACTGAAATTGAAGAGTCAAAAAAGAATACTGGGTGATTGGCCAATATACTTTGTCTGGGACACATTTTCTTAAATTTTAAAATTTCAAGAGATCTTTGTAAATTATCCTTAGTCAGGGGAAGAATTCTTCCGATAATGTATCAGTCTGAATATAATATGGGTGAATTAGAATACAGGTGAATTGGGCTGCCGATAATAGACACACACACACACACACACAAAAGTGCTGACAGGTCCAAACACATTTGCTTACATGGAGTTTTAAATTACCACACATTTATTGCAAATTCTCTTGCCTCATTTTGGAGAAGATTTAAATTGTTGAGAAATACATACAATATCCAAGTTATCAAAAATGAATATAAAAGAAAAAAATGATAAGGAGATAACATAAAATAGACCTAGATGGAAGTTAAAAAGTCCACTTCGTATTAAACTACATATATATTTTATGGGTAGGCCATAAATTTGCCTTTAAACTTTCTTGTTACCAAAACCAAAACATTATTCAGTTTTAGGATCTGAATGAATGACTATCTCGTATTTCTCTCACTGATAAATGAGCTCAATAAATAAGCACAGTGCATCCAAATTTCTAAAACAGGACAATATTTTGAGTTCTTAAAATGATCAGTATTCTTTTTCTTCTCTTTTTGCAGTAGCCCTAGAAGAAAAATCTTGCATTAAAAAAATCTTTAAGCAGGATGTACTCTAATTATTGGAGCATTTCCCTCTTTTTTGCTAATTGTGAATGACAATGAGTCAGTAGTTCAGACAAAAGGTAAAGAAATAAAAACGACTGTAAAAAAACTTACGTGTCATCTGTAAAGGTGATTCCAAAGTACTCTTTTTCTTTCAGGTTGAAATGTGAAGCCACGAGGTCCAGCAACTCTCTTGATAAAAGTTTGGGCTGACAGTGTGAAAATCTGATTAGAAATAATTTGGTTGCCTCTCTCTCTTATTGTTACCACCTTCCTCTGCCCCAAATAGTTTGAAACAACTTTTGTTTGTTTTTAAATACCTGCCCCCCTAGGCTGCATCAATAAATCTACTAAAGAACATTCTCTAAGTGATTGGAAAGGAAGAGAAATGGGAATAGAAACATCAATGAGATCATAATTTTCATGTATTTGAAATTCAGCGTAGTACCTTACTTCTTTCTTCTAAGGTAAAACTGTGCTTATTAATGCGTTGGTATTTTGAAAAAAACACTCTTTTATATGTAGTATGGTGCCAGTGACCAAGACAAAGAATGTTAAACACCTCACTTTTTGGACTGTAATTAATTAATTTAAAATTAATTAATTTTACTTGGTGGGGGGTAGTTAAAAAAATTAAGACGTAAGGCTGTGGAGTGGGGGTGGTCATCACAGGTGGAACTAACAATAACAACAATAATAATAACCATTCATTATGCAGAACTCCTTTATATCTATTATCTTATATTCTTACAATGAGCCTTTGAGGTATAGGTTCTTATTTCCATTTTATGGATGAGTCAGCTGAGGACAAGAAAAGTTAAGAACCTTGTTTGATGTTAGTTACAGAGGGCAGGGATCTGAACCCAGTTCCATCTGATTACAAAGCCTAAGTTTTCCATTTCTTTCTAGGGAGTAATTGTACCCACTGTATAGATGGTCACTACTAATACTAAGCACCTAGAAGAAGGATCTAATCTATGGGCTTTTAAGAAGCACTGGACTTGGTGCGAGGAAGCATGGTTTGGAATTAGCCAGAATGTCTGGAGTGTAAGTGGATGCCCGGTTTGTTGAAGTTGGGGAAGAAATGGGGGTTTTCAGGAGGGCATGCTAGATGGATTTTGTTTGAACTTTGAGCCAAACAGTTTAGAATTTATTATGATGGTTTGAGGGTCGAATGTTTGCTGTTGGTGAAGAAAGAATAGTCATGATTGGAGAAAAAGAAAGAAAAAAAAGAAAGAAAGTGAAAGAAAGAAATGGGGGGAAAAAAGAAAAACAGGTAGAAATCTAGACTAAAATGTCTATTCTGGTAAAACTATTGTTGACTGTATTATTTTCATTCTAATTGAAACCTATGCATAGTGAGCTAGGGATAAGCCTCAGAAGGAAGTAAAATTTAGGTTTGGTCAAAGGAAAGAATTCTAACTACAGCTGCAGGTGTGGCTGTCAGCAGGGACTTCCACAATTTTTAAGGCTCTCGGTCCAAAGTATGGGGTAGATAAAGTGAAAAGCATCAACAATTACTATATCATTACTCATACAGTCCCATATATTGTACACAGAGATTTCATTCCCATATATAATCTAGCTTTATTTTAACCATAATTTTGCAAGGAAGGCTAGGCAATCTTAATCCCAGTTTACAGTTTATGAAACTGGGTAATTAACTTGAAAAATGTCATGTAGCAGGAAAGTGGCAGAATACAGATTTTCAGCTCACAAAGACCTTTTCAGGGAAGCATTATGTTCCCCAATTTACCAACAAAAGGTCCAAAGAAGTAAAGTCACTTGCTCCAGGTCACATAGCTACTGAGTGTCAAAGCTGAGATTGGAACCCAAGTATCTCTGTATATACTAGGGAGGACTCCCCCAAACCCCCAGAATTTATAAAGAAATGTGTATTTACTCTTACATGTTTAAACTTCAGTCACCTTCAAAGTACCCTCCATTTGATGCAATACATCTATTGAAACATTTTTTCCATTGCTCAAAACAGTTTTTGAACTCGTCAATTTTGATGCCTTTTAGTGCTTCTGCCATTTATTGTTTCACCTCTTCCACATTTGCAAACTGGTTTTCCCTTTGACGACTTTTTTCATCCGAGGAAACAAAATAAGAGTTGCTTGGGGCAAGATTGGGTGAATAGGGAAGGTGAAGCATGAGGGTCATGCTGTTTTGATCAAAAACTGCTGAACACTCACCAGGTGTGGGCAGGTGAGCTTGTAAACCACCCATCATGAAATGGGTAGATGTGTTAAAAGACTCTTTAAAAAACCCACTAAAGCTGAATGCAGCCCCTCACAACAATGACAGATGGGTTCCTATAATACTCAGCTAATGGGATACTACAAGGGGACCACCGTTCAAAAGATAATTCTGTTTAATTTTATTTTTTGGGGGGGTCCCCTCTCATACGTCACCAAGCTCTAGGTCCATACAGACCAGATTTTCTGACTTCAAATCTTTTCTTTTCCTCCTCAGCCAATTCTCAGTCACTGGCTTTAAGGCTCAGGTAAGCAAATAGCCTGAATCTAGGCTATGAAACTCCCAGAGGGCACCAGGGTGGGCTTTTGTCACAGGGGCAACACATACCTGAACCAGCAGCTCCAGCCTCCTATCATCCAGGAGGTGCACATGGCAATGCCTGCCTTCTGTCATCTGTGGGACAAGATATCAAGAGTGTTGTCAGGGTTGGAGCTGGCAGGAAGACCCATGAATTTGATTTATCATTTATTTCACACGTGATGTGCTCAGCCTCTAAATGGCTTCTCTTGAATTACTCAAGAGGCTTCATCATAAACAAATTTATTACATGGCATTAGCTCTTGAATTTTTTAAACATTTTTAAGCTCTTTGATTAAAAGAATGAAAAGCAGAGATGAATCAATGTATTGAAAAAATAATCCCAACACATGCACATAAGATTTTATCATAAAAAGTAGATTTCCTACCCAGAGGAAACCACTATATATTTTTTGAATCAATATTTTATTTTTTCAAATGAAGTGTCTTTATTCATTGGTGTGTTTTAATAAATATAATATATACATAATTATAGGAAGAAAAACATAATTCTGAAGTTCAATTGGGAAGTTTCCACTTTTGAAACTTCTGCCCACATTATGTCACTACTATAATTAAGAACAATTAAGATACACAGTTAAAAATATTTGATGGGTACATTTCCAATTAGATTTAATTTTTATCACGTATAATTTTAATAGTAGAAAATATTCTTTGTAAAATATTTAGATAATGCATAGAATGCAAAGGTCACCCTTGATTAACTCATACTTCAAGTCATTTGACCCTACTGAAACCACTACCCTGTCAATTTGAGGAGAATCCCCACAGATCGTCTTTGCATGGACTTTCCAATATATACAGGATATATACTTTAAAAATTGCATATTAAATGTTTTACTCTATTATCACATTGGACATATGTTCTGGAAATGAAATAAATACTCTTAATATTTGTGCTTGTATATGTGTAACCATCCAGAAATCTTTTAAATATATTTTATTGATCATGCTGTTACAGTTGTCCCATTTTTTCCTCCCCTTTATTTCCCTACATCCTTCACCTCTTCTCCCACCAGCATCCTCCTGTCCCTTAGTTCATGCCCATTGGTCATACATATAAATTCTTTGGCTTCTACATTTCCTATACTGTTCTTAACTACCACTCTTCTATTTTGTACCTACTATTTATGTTTCTTATTCCCTGTACCTTTTCCCCCATTCAACCCCTGCCCAATACCCACTGATAATCCTCCATGTGATCTTCATTTCTGTTATTCTGTTCCTGTTCTAGCTGTTTGGTTAGCTTGCTTTTGTTTTTTGTTTTTGTTTTGTTTTTTAGGTTCAGTTGTCCATAGTTGTGAGTTTGTTGTTATTTTATTGTTCATAGTTTCAATCATCTTCTTTTTCTTAGGCAAGTCCCTTTAACAATTCATATAATAAGGGCTTGATGATGATAAATTCCTTTAACTTTACCTTGTCTGGGAAGCACTTTATCTATCTTTCCATTCTAAATGATAGCTTTTCTGGATAGAGCAATCTTGGATGTAGGTCCTTGCCTTTCATGACTTGGAATACTTTCCAGCCCCTTCTAACCTGCAAGATTTCTTTTGAGAAATAAGCTGACAGTCTCATGGGAACTCCTTTGTAGGTAACTGTTTCCTTTTTTCTTGCTGCTTTTAAGATTCGCTCCTTATCTTTAATCTTGGGTAATGTAATTATGATGTGCCTTCGTGTGTGCTTCCTTGGGTCCAATATTTTTAGGACTCTCTGAGCTTCCTGGAAGTCTATTTCCTTAGATTTGGGAAGTTCTCCTTCATTATGTTTTCAATAAGTTTTCAATTCCTTATTCTTCCTCTTCTCCTTCTGGCACCCCTATAATTCAGATGCTGGAACATTTAAAATTGTCCCAGATGTTCCTAAGCCTCTCCTCATTTTTTGGAATTCTTGTTTCTTCATTCTGTTCCAGTTTAATGTTTGTTTCTCCCTTTTGTTCCAAATCATTGATTTGAGTCCCAGTTTCCTTCACTTCATTGTTGGTTCCCTATTTTTCTTTATTTCACATTCATAGCCTTCACTTTTTCCTCTATTTTGTGACCATACTCAATTATTTCTGTGAGCATCCTGATTACCAGTGTTTTGAAATCTGCATCTGATAGGTTGGCTATCTCTTCATCATTCAATTCTACTTTTGGAGCTTTGATCTGTTCTTTCATTTGACACATTTTTTTTTTTGGTCTTAACATGCCTCTTACATTGTAAGGAGTGGGACCTTAGGAATTTGCCAGGTCTGGGCAACCCACTTCACTGTGTTGTAGCTGTGTATGCTGGGGGAGGGGTACAAGAAGGAGCAAAGCTTCTTGCTCAGCTCTTGGTTGGCTTTCAGTCACTTCCTCCACTATCCACAAACAAATTGGGCCCTTCCGGTACTGATTTCCAGGTGGGTGGTTTTGTGTACATTCCAGCATCCTGTGGGTCTCTCCAATGAACTCTCCTGTGAGGCCAGAAGTTTCTCCCACCCCCACAACCCCTACAGATTTTTTATAGCCAGAGATTTGGAGGCTTCATTTTCCCATGCTGGGACCCTGGGTTAAGCAGTCTGCCTTGCTCCCCAGTTGTTCCTTCTGGTTTATCCACACACAAATGTGGGACCACCTGGTCCTCCAGCCACCACCTCGCCATGAATCCTCTCCACCCCACCTGCTTGTGTCCACCCCTCCTTCACCAGTCTGAATGAATTGGATTTCCATACAGTTCAATTTTCTGGCAGCTCTGGTTATTTTTTGTTTTTAAATTTGTTGTCCTTCTTTTGGTTGTGGGAAGAGGCAAAGTGTATCTACCTATGCCTCCATCTTGGTTGGAAGTCCGTTCAGAAACCTTATATATATACATGACTTTGTGTGTTTGTAGGTCTGTGTATGTGGGGTGTGTATGTATGTGTGTGTGTGCATTTTCCTGTTTTCAGTTCAAGTGTAACTATGCTACTTCCTGGAGATCTTTCCAAGATCAACACATGTAGTCCAACCTCATTCTTCTTAAAGGTTCTATAGTATCAAATCATTGTGTAGATATATACTAATTTAACTAGGCTCTTGCTGAGAAACACTGTTTTTGGTCTTTTGTTATTATAAGCAATGTACATGAACTTTGCATATCCAGCTTTGCACACAGATGTATAGTTGCTGGGTCACTTTTGAAAGCATGGGCAGCATTTTGTTTCTCAGGTGTTGTACAACACTATAAACAAGACCCAGAAACTCAGATACCTGTAAATCTAATTTAAAAAAAAAACTGGCTTCCACCATTGAGCTACATCCTTAGTATTTTTCTGGTGCTTTCATGTATCATCTCTGAGTTGCACAGAAAAATTACCTTCTGTGATTGGAGTTATTATTCCAATTTCACATATAACTTCATGCTAGTAGGTAGCTGTACTGGCCTTAATTACGTCCTGAACTTTGTAAGGCCAAGGCTAAATAAACACCTTCATTCCAGGTACTGAGTTCTGGCACTGTATGTATATTACCTTATTAAAGCACTACAAAAATCTATTTTATAGATTTTAAAAGAATCTGTTTTACAGATTTTTGTAGAGCTTGCAACACCCCCATTTTATAGACAAGAAAACTGAGTTTAAGGCAGTTTACTCAAAGTTACCTAAACAAGAAAAAAGTCAAGTCAAGGTTTAAAGACATATTTTTTCTGTTTTATTATAGAAGGAAATTTAAAAATGTGTCAGTTCAAATAATTTTATTTCTTTTGTGAAACCCACACAAGAAAACTTCAAATACACAGCCCACAGAAAGAAAATAATACTCAAAAGATCATCTCACACAGTATGAATCCACTAAAGAATATGTCAAAATTCATAAAGTATTTCAAGCTACCTTGTTGCATAATCCAAACAAATCTATTTACTGATTTTATTTATATATTTTTAAAATTTATTTATTTGAGAGAAAGAAAGACATCGATTTGTTGTCCCATGTATTTATGCATTCATCAGTTGATTCTTATATGTGCCCTGACTGGGGAACAAACCCACAACCTTGGTGTTTCAGGATGACACTCTAACCAACTGAACTACTGAGCCAGGGCCTTATTCCCTGATTTTTTTAAAAAGAAAATCTTTTTTCCTTTTCATTTTGCTTTGGACCTCCTTTGGACAAGTCACTGTTTCCTTTGAGAACATAGTATTTTATCTTAGAGAATTAAATTGTAAATTTTTTGGTGTGCCTGCTCATCTCAGTACAAACATGGCCGTAGTGATGGACAGTGGTGGCTGTATTGGTACAACACAGTCCTGTCCTTTTGGCCTCAGTTAATTGGACCAGTGATGCACACCTTACCCAAACTGGGCCGCTCAGAACCTCAGTCCAGGGAGTGTGGAATTAAGACTGACAGAATGACAGTGTGGTTGCTGGGAGGCAGTCAGTATCTGCCATGTGTGGAGGAGAAGGAAAGCCATGTGCAGAGGAGGAAGAAGACAAGCAGCTAATTGAAGGGAGAAATCCTGCAGCCTGAGAGGAACAGCTGAGAGAATTGCTGTCTGTGTCCCTTATGTCGTCCCGTCAATTCTAGTCTTTCCACTGGTCTGGGTGAATTTTTGGCCTTGGGTTCCACGAAACACCCTTGTATTCCTTCAGTAAATCCACATTTTCCCCTCTCTCTTAAGCTAACTTGACTTGGATTCTGCTTCTTGCAACTAAAAGCATCTTCATAAGATAACACAAGTATCCATACTGTAAATCAAGGCAAAAGTTTTCCAAAGGATGAACTTCCCCCAATAATGTTACTAATATGGTAAAGTTGTCAACTCATAATCACTGATGTTTATCTCTAGAAGAGGTTTGTGGTCTGTGGCTCCCCTAACCCTATTACCTGAAGGTTTCTGGGAGTCCCATCATGTGAATTAGCAAACTCTGATTCAAGTTCACGTGATATTAACGAAGAAACTTCACCTACCTCAAAGACATTGTGCAGCAGGCAAAGTGCTGACACTTAACCCTGATTAATGTGTAGTATTTCAACCTCTGCACAAGCCCATGAAGGGGGTATGTCATTTTAGTGACTAGGAAACAGGCTTGAGAAATGATGTAACTTGCACAGAAGTTCTAAGCCAGGATCTGACTCAAAATAATGTTTTATAATTATGATAAGCAATGTCCTGATTGCTTTGTCATCCTGAGAGGGACACATCCACATGTCATCCTGAGAGGGACATACACCACTTCTGAGGGCCACATTTATTACAGTCCTTATTGGCTTGAAAATTAACAAACATTTAGCTAAATCTTTCTGTAGTCCATCTATTCTCCCATTAAAAAAGATGCTTTTTAATAAGATTATTACTAACCTGTTTTAAAGAAGATAAATGACAGGTAAAGTTAACAAGCCAGTTAACAATCACAGGGCAGAAATATTCTCCAGAGCTGATGGAGCAGAAATAAAAAAAGGGGGGCTGACTAGTTCCTATGTGCATTCTGTGTGCCTGGCACCAGCGAGGCATTTTAATAATAACAGTAATAAAATGACTAACAGGCAGGTTCTATGTTCTAGGCATTGCACTAAGCCCTTTTCACAGATTAATATCCTGTGATACTCACATAAGGTAGATAGTTTTATCCCAATATTGTGAGTGGATGATGTTAAAGAGATTAGAAATAACAAGATTCATCAATGGCAGAACTAGACCAAACCCAAAGCTCAAACTCTTCAGCACTTAGCTACACGTGGTGTTCAGTACACTGCCAAGTGTCAGCTTGGGGACAGCCTCCCATGTAACCCCACACACAGCCCTTTCTTGATGGTGAGATGAGTGGGCAAAAAATAGAAAACAGAGTGTCCTAAATGGGCCTAAAAATCCTTTTGGTTCCAGAGAAAAATGCATTCACTAGGAGTAGTTAGAAGTGTAGCGGTTATAAATAGAAAGAATTTTCAAGGCATCTAATAAACACTGCTTATTTGAGATCTGGGGAAAGTAAGGAATGGACCCGTCCAAAGCCACACAAATAGTTAATGGGAGACCAGAGATTAAAACTCAAGACAGTGATCATCAGGCCAGAACATAAATGCTGCACACAGGCTATTCACCAAATAAACAATACCATCTTATTCAAATGCCTCTCTGCCAGCAGGTTGACTTTTTTTCTAATTAAAAAAACCTGAAACTACAAAAAAGAAAACACCAAACTAGGCATTTCTTATTTATTTAAAACATGAACCCCATTGATGTTTTACGTTCTAATTTCTTTTTTTTAAAGATTTTATTTATTTATTTTTATTTATTTATTAATTTATTTTAGAGAGGAAAGGAAGGAGAGAAGGAAAGAAACATCAATGTATGGTTTCCTCTCGTGAGTCCCCTGATGGGAACTGGCCTGCAACCCAGGCATGTGCCCTGACTGGGAATCGAACCGTGATCGTGTGGTTCACAGGCCCGCGCTCAATCCACTGAGCTACACCAGCCCGGGCTTTTACCTTCTAATTTCAACAACAGGAGTTATATTTGTAGGAAGCTATTCATGGATCACAATACTTATATCCATAAATACAGAATCAATTTTAAAAATAAAAACATCACCTAATTTTATTGAGAACATTCAATATGTTTAATATATAGGGATTCATTTAATGCTATGAGGTGAATCTCTCTATTATCTGCATGTTACAGTTGAAGAAACTGAGGCACAGAGAGGCCAAGTAACTTGCTCAGGGTTACATGGGTCTTAAGAGGCAGAGCTGGGATTCCAGCCTTGGCAGACGAGCTCCCGAGCTTGTGTTTGTTATTACCCCATTTTTCTTTTGTTTTGTTTTCTTTTTTAAATGACTTTATTTATTTTTTAGAGAGGCGGAAGGGAGGGAGAAATGGAAAGAAACATTGATGTACAAGAGAAACATGGATTAGTTGACTCGTACACACCCCCAGTTTGGTACTTGGTCCACAACACAGGCTTGTGCTCAGACCGGAATAGAACTGGTGACCTTTCAATTTGCGGGATGACGCCCGACTCACAGAACCACATCAGTCAGGGCTACCCCATTTTTCATTGTAATTATTACCCATGGAAGACATGAAAGATATTGACTTTCCATTTCACATTCTACTTGGTTATCCTGACAATTTGCCTTCTTTACAAAAACAGCAGTTCCATAATACCACTTAGAAGAAGAATAAGTAAATGAGCATGTCTCATTACAAACTTCCTTCTTTAAGATGGAAGAGTCTTCTCTGTTTAGTTCTTTGGTCTGCTCATCCCAGACAAAAACCAGTTTGCTAAGATAGGTTACTATACTTCATTTTAAGGAGTTCCTAAAAAGTGCAAATTTCTTTCCATAAGAAATTTCCTCTCTGTTTGTGTGTGAAATTGAGGTATAGAGAATCACTTTTGAGTCCCACAGGGACCATCAGAAATTTCAGATTTGACCCCTACCCAGTGACAGCCAAAAGCATCAATGCATTTGGAGATTTCCATGTAGCACCTTCCCACCATCTCCCTCTCCGTTAGAGCCCAGTGTATGCCAAGTTAATATCCCACCTTGGCCTGTGGCTGCCCTGCATCTGCTACCCAGGTGACAGAGCAGGTTCTCAGAGTAAGTGCTGCATGTTGGTGGAGGGACTTGTCCCTCTGGTCACTGGTCAAATGAGAAAGATCAGGGGGCAGTAAGAATTGGCCTCAGATCAGACCTCTAGCTTCCAGGAACACTCGAGTGTAGTGTAACACAAAGTTGAGCTCATTCTGTGTGATTATACCCCTCCTCCGATCTTCACCCCATTACCTCATTTAGGAGAAGAGAGAGAGAAGCCTAAAGGCAAGCCCGCACAAGGCAGTGTGGGACCATTCAGGGTGATTGAGATCAGCTTAGAGAGCAACAGCAAACAACAGCTATAAAAAAAGAGCAGAACCCAGACTGCTTTGGTTTAGTAGTTCTTTGGGATACAGAAGTATAAAAGTTTGCTAAGGAAATAGCAAGCTTACTTGCCCCCTCCTGCCCACCCACATTCCCTTTTGACCCTTTCTGAAAATTTAGCACAAGAGGGCCTACATCACAAAAATAGCTCCTCAAGATTTTTGGTGGGGTTTCTCGTCCAGAGTCTAACCCATCATTACCCCTTGCCTGGATGCATGCAACATCAGCTATCTGTCCAGGCCGCATGCTTTTTGCCGAGCCACATGTGGTGCAATCTCTGCATGGTGGTGTAGTGATATCTCTAAAATACAGATCAATCCTTTTACTGTACTTAAATTTACCCACTGGCTTCTCATGTACCACAGTGGAGAATCTTCACCTCACCACCAATGCCTGCATTTCCTGTGCCCCCACTCTCTAACTGTATCTCCAATACATCTGTCTGCCTTGCCTTGCCACACTAGCCACACAGTGGCTTCCTTTTCTTCCTCAGAACAAAACCTTGTTCCTACTTCAAGACTTTGAGTATGTTGTTCCCTCTGTCTGGACTACTGTTTCCCAGATCATTGCATGATTGGGTGCTTTTGCCTCTCCAAGACCTTAAATCGAATGACACCATTTCCAAGAGGCCTTCCCTGTCCTCAAATAAAGTAGAGCTCTCCCATATCACAGTGCTTTCATTTCTTTACAGCTAGTATTTCCCTTCCTTTTTTTTTGTTCATCCTTGTCTATCTTTCACCATCAAAAGGTAACTTCATAGGAGAGACCTTGACTGATTTGTTCACCACTGTATCCCCAGGGCCTAGAACAACAGTGCAGGGCACATAGTGAGAACGTGGTAAATAAATATCTGCCCAGTGAAGGAACCTTAACTATTCAGAACCTTGACACAGTAAACAATGAAAAAAATCACAAATTATTTAAATTCACAGAGCATAATGCTAAATGAGGATGTTCCAAAACATCTCCCAAACCTTGGCTCAGACAGACTTACATGTACAAAGCTAGCTTTCCATCCAGAGAACAAGGTGTGCTGTTAAACTCATCAGATGAGTTACTCTGAAGGAACTGGAGAGAGGCAGACAGCATGTATCTAGGACATTCTTACTTTAGGTTCTATTGAGTGGATGGAGTTTTATATTTCACTCAAATGATGTCAACCCCAGCTGAACAGGGCCCCTTTATACCATCTGTGAGTGTTGACTGAACATGAGCTATTGACACTTGCGTTCAGATAATGGCCTTTACTGACACATGTCTCCAAGCTATGCCAGCTGTGATTTTCCCCTCAGGTTTCAAGGGCACTTCCTTCCCAATGAGTAGTCATTGGGAGCTGCTTTCTCAGTATCAATAAATGACTTTCCTAGTTTCTATTAAGCACTTGCTGGATGCCCTAGAAGCGCTAAGCACTTCACACACACAGTATCTAACCCTAAGTGGTAAGACATTTAGACTTTATAGATGGCCGAACTGAATTGCAGAGGACCATGTAGAACCTCATATTCCATTAGTTGTAAAAAAGCAGGACTCTGGTACCTCTCTCTCTCTCTCTCCCTTTTTCTCAGGTTTACTGGCAGTGAGGAGGAAAAAGAGGGACTGGAGAGAGGAAGAAAGAGAGGGGGCATAAAAGGAACAAAGGAAGAATGGAAAATGGGCAGGAGTTGGGAGTGATAAAGAGGTGGTAAATTCAGCTTACCAAAGAAAATTAACTATCTGCCTTAGGAAAAATGCTAATGAGTAATGACAGCTAGCTAACTGTCCCTGGGTCTGTCCAGCATCCTACCTTTAATTTACAAGGGCCGTTTCAATTCATTCATACAACCCTGTGAGTGTTGACTACATTTAGACAGAAGCTAGTATTGGAAGCAGATTCTAATACTAGCTTCATTGTATAGATGAGAAAATTGAGGTTCACAGAAGGTATGTGACTGACCTTTCCCATCACACAAGGTCACAGATAGGAAGAGTCAGCTTAGGTCATAAACACAGGCACCGTGATTGTAGAGCCCATTCTCTTCAATCTATGCACTTCATAGACCATGCTATGTTGTATTACTTCCGCTATATGTCCCATCAGATGAGCCTTATATATTAAATCACACAGAGCTGAGGGATTTCACATATTTGATTGCCAAGTACAACACTGTTCTAGAAAAGCTGGATCTGGGTTCTCCAAACCACAGTTTTCTGGCTCAACTAGAAGCAAGACTAGAGGAGAAGCAAAGCTTCTGTAATGACCATGCTTGGCTATCTTTTGGTTCTTCACTGAAGATATATGGGCACCTTCTAAAAATGGGCATCTGTCTATGTGTTTGCTGTTGATTTCCTTTGAGCCTCAGGATGGAATTCATCCCCACCTGTTGGGCTGCTGGCTCTTTCATGCTGATGTGAACACTTCGGATACAGGATGACATCAATCAGTTATGTGGCTGCCTAGGCCTGACTCCACATTATGCTGGGCTCAAGATGTACTCTAGTACACAATGCAATAATTCAGTGTGGAAAGTCTCTGGATCATCTGCTCATTTATTCAACCGATATTTGCTGAGTGCTTCTAAGTGCAAGCACTAAGCTGGCTACTAATATATATTCACAAATGAGATAAGCAAGGCCACTGTCTCTGGAGCTTGTGCTAGAGTGCAGGTTTTCAGCTTTGGCACTATTGACATTTGTGGCTGGATAACTCTCTGTTGTGGGCTGTCCTGTGCATTGTGGGATGTTTGTAGCATCCCTGGTCTACATCCAAGAGATGCCAGTAACACCCCACTTCACCCTGCCATATTTGCTTTGTTACAAGCAAATATGTCTCCAGGCACTGCCAAAAGTCTCTTGGGGAACAAAATCACCCCTGGTTGAAAACGACTGCTCTAGAGGTAAAAAGAAGGAAAAAAACATATTAATCATTAAATACATTATTTTCAGATAACAGTAAGAGCTCTGAAATAGCTCAACTGGAATGAATTTCTTGGCATGTGCAAAGCTTACTTCAAAACTCTGTACTTACCCAGGAAACATGACAAATGAGGAAACAGATGGAGAGAACTTACAGTGAACTGCTGCTCTTTGCAAGCAACTCCCAGCAGAAATGGGAGGGATAACCCTGTTTTCTAGACAATAGCACTCAACTGCAAGCTCCTGTCTGTGGCAGAGGTTGGAGGATAGCAAACAAGAAAGGCTGGTCAGGGGACAGATATTTCTGTAGCTCTAGTGTCCACCTGGCAAGCAATTTCGGTCAGCTTGGCAGATTGTCCCTGGACAAGGTGTTCTCATAAAAGACAACTTCTTATCAGAGGATAGCCATCTCTCCTGAGGCTGGCATAAATAAAGGCCAGGTTTCAAAGAAAGAAAGAACAAAACAACTGACTAGGTCTGGAGCTGCTGGTCATCAGGCCACCCCAGGCTGGTGTTTCTGAGCAGTGCACAGGGTTTAGAATCAGGAAGGCTAGGCTTATGTCTCAGCTTGGCCATTGAACTTAGCTTGTGCCTCTGAGAAATGGGAATGATAAGAATCAATACCATGTAGCTTTGTATATATCTTATAGTACTAGTGAGGGTTGAACCTAAAATCTACACAAAAGGTATAGGTGATAATCCTGTCAGCCGTAATAAACTTTGCTTTTTGGGCAGAATTTGGTTGTTATGGTCTGTGCTAATTGCCTAACATGCCTTATCAGCTTCACCCTAGTGCAATGAGTACTATCATTAATGGAAATGATTTGTACGTTGTTAACTGTTGTTATGTTAACTGTAAGTGGTTATTTTGAGTTGGATGAATGATATTTTTCTCAGAAAAAAGTTAAGCTGGATTAATAAGAGGTCAAACTGTCATACTCAAGTTGAAAATCTATCCACCAGTTAAACCCTGGAAGGACTGGGCAACCCAGACGGTAGAACTTAATTCCATTTTAATTTCTTAGTGATAAATCAACAGGTTAACTCAAGAACCCCATTTTTAGCTTCCTTCTGTGCCCAAAGCTGGGAACTTTCACAAACTTTTGAGCCTTATCTGACTGTGACCAGATGGTGGCTTGTGTCAGCCACTTTCGTTCTCACCAACAGGATGTGGAGATGGATGTGTGCTGCCTGCATTGTCTATGTCATATGCTCTGAGACACATTTTATCCAGTCTCACAAATTCTCACAACCCCCCTGAAATAAATGTCGTGCCCTTAATTTCACACTGAAGAAGCTGAGACCACAAAGATGTTGAGAATAACTTGCCTGAGGTTCCTGACTAATAAGGGGTTGAGCCAATTTAAACAAGGAGTTCACCAAACGACAAGGAAAAAAACAGGCAACACATCTTCATGGAACCTTCTTCATGGAAAAAACCTTCAGTGAAAAGCAGGATTCCTTTTATAAATACTCTGCACTTTTCCAATTAGAAACTTAGATGAGAGACTGTCAAGTGTTTATTTTCAGAAAATCATGCAGGATATTCCTGCTCTTCTTTTCCAGAAAGAAATATCCTCTTTACTTAAGACCAGTTGTTAGGCTGTATTTTTAGATGTCACAGTACAGTATCAATGAGTCAAAAAAGGAAAGAAAAAAAAACAAACAAGGGAGGGCACAGATACTGTCAACAGGAAGTCACAGAGTGTAACCAAGAAAAGCCTAGAGTATAGCCTGTGGGCTGTGGGGGTTTTAGTTCTGGTGTGCCATCCAGGTTGACCACAAACAAAGTTCTCCAGGCGCCTTGTAGAAAATGGAAATTTTAGTTTCGGCAATTATGTAAGTAGCAGGTACTCTGTGGTCTGGAAACTTTCTGCTTTGCCAAATGTCAGTCTTCTCTTTTTTTCCATGAAAAACAGTCTGTAGGAAGGAGCAAAAGTACTATGCTTTCCAAAGACTTAGAAGTAAAGAGAAGCACAGTTAGGGTGAAGAGATTTTAAAAATAAAGGGCAGTGCTTGTAAGTTACAGATAGTCTAGGTACTGTTTATTCACTTGGAATTCTGGGCTGAACATAAGCATTCACAGAGCAAACAAATCACATACATTGCCCTGAAACCTAAAAATAAAAACTTAACCAGAAAACCTAAACCAACTTTACATTAATTTTGGAGTACTCACTCATTGTCAGAGTTTTCATGTTTCAAATTTTCATCAACCCTGTTAGAATGTCTCTGACTTATGCTTTTCAAAGTCTCTTTGTTCTAAGTGGTCCATACACAAGTGGAGGTTAAAATAAATCCTTAGGGAGTTTACAATTCATACAAACAGATTTTATTAGGTCCAGAGCCTAGCTTGGCTGGTGGCACTGCCATATTTGTGTAGGGGATTTAGAAGAGCATTACCAAACTGTGAAAATAGATAAGTCAACCTCATTTGGGACAAGATAGAAAAATTCTTAATCATAATGTCTAGGACTGACTGAATATAACATCACAGAAGAAACATTCTCTCTCAACTTAGACACTTCTAATATTTAGTGAAGAATTATTTTTGTCACCTAATGCATGTTGTGTTTTCAAATGAGATTCAGTCTTTTCTTGAAGCTAACACAATATTCAAGGATTAAAACAAAATCAAGAGATTTTGGTCAGGAAGACAAAAGTAATATTAAAAAGGAGCCCAAAAAGATTTCTGGGAGAGCACCAGGGAATAGAATGAGGGACAAAGAACCCTTGCAGAGGGGGAGTAGTGACATGGGGTCTCTCAGAACAGCCTCTAAGGGCCCACTGCCCCATTTTAAGGCTGGTAGTTAAGCATAACCAATATTAAAAATTAAAGTTTATAAACTTACAATGGAATAAATTACATTAAAAGTTTAAAATGTAATTTAATTACATTAAATTACATTAAAGTTTATAAACTTACAATGGAATAAATTACATTAAAAGCAAAGGTAGCAAATGCTCAAAACTTGTCACTTTCCAATTATTTTATGACATTTCACTATTACCTTTGTTCTTGAGGTGATTTATGTCTATTGAATCTGTATGGTAGCCTTGGTAATTAATGGTGTGCTCACCTCTTTCCAGCTAAGTGATGTTAATTGGTAGCATGAAATCGGTGACAGTGAGAGCATTTACACCATGGAAATTGGCAAGTGCTACAAATTGGTGCCCTTTTCCCCAGAGAGCTGCTTGTTTAATACTGAGCATTACATCCTGGAGAGGCTCAATGGGAGGAGGAGGTCTTGGCAAGAGTGCTGGCTCAGAGCATGATGTCAGGATGTTGAGGCCATTGAGAGACCATGTGGCAAAGCTGAAAGAACGGAGGCTCCACATTCAGACAGAGCTGTGTTGAATACCCAGCACACTTAACTTTCCCAGGACTTATTTTGTATACCTCTAAAATGGGACTGATACATCTCCCAACAGAACAGTTGTGCTCAGGATACTTGGCACAGAGCTTGGCAAACAGAAGCCAGCATGAAAGGTGACTTGCACCGTTAACCCTTCAGCAGCACTGGGGGCTGGGGTGCAGATCTCCTGTGCAGTCAAAGATTCATGTATAACTATGTAATTTATCATTACACATACCTCCAATAAAATGCCCTGTGAGCAAGCTCACCTCTGAGGGTCTCCTGACTGAGGACTTCACCTCTCATGCTCATTGTCATTTGCCACCAGAATGTTTTATTTATTGCTGCTTTGCTGTCTCCTAAGACAGTGCCTAGCCTCTCCTGGGGCTTAACAAATATACGTGGAATGAATGATTCTCTTGCTTCACTTTTGAGTTTTCTAACATTTCTACTGTTCAGGTCTCATTGGAAACTGAATGACTTCTTTTTCTCTTAATTACCAAATTCTAACCCACTGTGTAGCTACTGTTCTTCTGGAATCTATTAAACCATTGACATGCTTTTGCCTGCTTAGGGAAGCCACCATAACTTTGAAGCATTAGTGAGAGCTGTTTCCAGCGTTTTCATTTGTAAGCAGAATTGAGCACATGTCATTGTGCTCTGTCAGCAAATTTCTCCCCATTTTTATTACTGCTCTTACTAATCTCAGTTCCCTTCTGCCTCTGTCAGAAGGAACAAGACCTGTGAGAAGAAATCTTACCCAACACTTGCAGCTGTAGCCAGGGAACCAAATATTTACCCCATGACCCTGGCTCAGTGTTGTCTCTTGGATTTGCTGATCTGGAGCAGTGGGTCTGAAGGGATGTCATGGGTTGGGCACTTAAACAAGCATCATGGGTGCTTAAAAGTGACTTGGACGGGGTGTTAAGCAAACTCATCAGGAAGTCATTTAGATCTGTAACTCCTAGTGCTTTCTTGATCACACTTGCTTTAGTCAGGGGGATAATACAGGGTGGAGCTGCCCATTCAGCTTTTTGGTGCAGGGCAGGGTTGGGAAGCCAGTCCCTAGGAAATCAGATGGGCATAATGTCTGATCCTGGTTCTGCCTCTAACTTGCTTGAGACTTCAGGCAAGCTGCTTACCATTTCTGAGTAACCACTGTGAAATGGGAAGAATTTTGCCTAGTGCATTGTAACCATTCCATAAGAAACAGCTATTATTCCTTTTAAAAGTACATGTAATATATTATTTAAGAAGTATGAGGGTCAAGAGCATAGGCTCTGGAGTCAGGGTTGGGTTTCAAGCCCAACTCTGCTCTTTAGTACCTGTGTGGCCTTGTGCAGGGTACCTCACTTCTCCTGAGCCTTGGTTTCCTCACCTGAAAATGAGGATAATAATAGAACCCCCTCCTGGGGCTGGGAGGTTCATTTTAAAATGCCTGCAATTTTAAATAATGTTATTAAAATTTTCACTACTAAAAACCAAGCAATTGCTATAGACTTTTTCACAGTGGATGTTCTCAAAGGCCATGTTCAGGTATTGAGTGGGTGGTGAGCAGGTTCTCTTTGCCTCTGAATTCTACAAAAGGGAAAGAGTAAGTAGCTATGGTCATGAACAAACTTTGTCTGAATGTTCCAGTTAGCCGTAACACCACCCAACTTGTCTGGAATACTTTAAACTTTCAAAGTGCCTTCACCTCTATTTCTTCTTTTTAACTTAATAAGTTTTAATGTGCCAGAAATGTCATATCCTCATTTTGTAGATGAGGCCACTGAGACCCAAAGAAAGGATGTGATTTCTCTGTCACAAAGCTGTACAGATCCAAGGATCCAGATGTGGAGTTCCTGTTTTCTATTGCCTCAAACAAGTTCCACATCCTTATAAGTATTTACTGAAAAATAAAGGAAAAGAAAAAAACACCCTGAAATACAAGCCAGCTCTGCACACAATACTTCAGCTTGGGCATTTCATGGTGCAAAGACTCCCACAACATCACATTGGAATTGTAAAGCATCTTCAGTGTCCATCAGTACAGCCTGCCGGCCTCGAGGAATCCCTCTCTCAGTCCTCAAAGCCTATATTCTACTGAGATCAGTCAAAAGAAGCACACTTTCAAGAAGTTGAAAAACTTTTATAACAGCTCTGGAAATAAAAGCCCTAGTTTTTATGGCTTGGGAACAATTATTCTAATTGCTGTTACCTTTTCAGACACCTTAAGGATTTAATGCTTTGGAAAGGAGAAGAGTTATATCAAAGAGAAAGTGATTTATTTAAACAAGAAAAGTGAGTTCCTTGGTGCTGGCAAGGATTGAGGATGAAGGAAGAAGGTGTGGACCTGCCAGAGTCAAACATCTGCTTGTCATCCCTTAGATGTCCACAAATATTGTGCCTGAGAATTAGAAATATTTGTAGAATTTTCCACTTTGTTCCATTATAATGCCTTTGTTTTGTATTACAGCCATTTGAAGTCCTGCTTTGTTTCTACACAAATTTATGTGTCTCCTTCCTCTGCAAACACAGTGGTAAATTATTAATGAAAACTATATTAAAAACAACCAGGACTATTTTTTCTGTAATTGGATATTATTCTGTTTTATAATTTCTTCCCTCTGATTATATAATACCCAATTCTTGCAAAATTGTGAATATTGCCCATTTTGCTGGCTTCATTCATGGCTTTGTTTGCTTTCCAATAAATAAATATTTTTTGAGCACCCACACACTGTGTCAGCCTCTTGGGGATAAAATAGTGACCACACATTTTTGTTTGGTCATAGGAGACCAGAAATTATTTTTCTTTGGTGCATAGTCATGAGATATGTCACATTAAGTGAACTTCTCACTTTCCCAATCAAGATAGGGCAGAGACGAGGCTAAGGAATCAGTCTTTTGCATCAATGTCCAGTAGAACCCTGTGATGACAGAAATGTTCTAGAGTGTATTGGCTATTGGGTGTGGCCGACACTCCACATAATGAAGCCATGACCAGGTATGTTAGCTTCAAGGACAGGTTTTAGAAGAACAGAAAAGAAAATAGGTTGACTTTGCAGCATTTTAAATTACTGGTTCTGTGCCCTTGGACATTTGATTAAGCTCTTTGACTCCAGCGAGGAGCAGGAAGGAAATAAAACCAAGATCAGAGTACAATTAAACTAAATAGACTAAAAGAACAATTCTGAGGATTAATAAATCCAGGAGATGGTTCTTTAAAAAAATAAACATTAACAAGCCTTTAAGCAGACTCATCAAAGAGAGATAGAGAGAGAGAGAGAGAGAGAGGACCCAAATAAATACAATTAGAAATGAAAGAGGAGAAATTGCAACTGATACCACAGAAATGCAAAGGATTGTAAGAAATTACTATGAACAACTATATGTTGAACAACATATAGTTGTTCATAGTAAGATTTGAAAACCTGGTTGAAATAAACAAATTTCTAAAAAACATAATCTTCCAAAACTGAATAAAAAAGAAGCAGAAAGCCTGAACAGACCAATAACTGCTGATGAAATTGAAGCAGTACTCAAAAAGTTGCCGGCACACAAAAGCCATGGACTGATGGTTTTACAGGAGAACTTTATAAAACATTTAAGGAAGAGCTAACCTGTATCATTCAAAGACTATTCCCCCAAAATCCAAGAGGATGGAAGACTCCCACTTTCTTTTTATGAAGCCATCATTGTCCTAATCCCAAAACCAGATAAGAACACAATGGAAAACTACAGGCCCATATCACATAGATGCTAAAATTCTCAACATAATATTGGCAAACCACATCCAGCAATACATTAAAAAGGTTATACACCATGATCAAGTGGGATTCATTCCAGGGATTCAAGGATGGTACGATATTTGCAAATCAATACATATAATACATCACATAAACAAAATCAAAGACAAAAATCACACAATCATATCAATAGATGTGGAAAAGGCATTTGATAAGGTACAGCACCCATTTATGATAAAAACACTCAGCAAAGTGGGAATAGAAGGAGAATTCTTCAATATAATAAAGGCCATACAAGAGAGATCCATAGTCAACATCATGCTCAAGGGGCAAAAACTAAAAGCTTTCCCACTAAGATCAGGAACAAGACGAGGTTGTCCACTTTCACCACTTCTATTCAATATAGTATTGGAAGTCCTAGCCACAGCAATCAGATAAGAAAAAGAAATAAAAGGCATCTTTTATTTCTTTTCTTTTTAAATATATTTTTTATTTAATTATTGTTCAAGTACAGTTTTTCTCCCCCCACTCCCCTCCCAGCCCACCCCCCAGTATCTTTTATTTCTTTCCACTGAAGAAAACTGTCAATGTTTGCAGATGACATCTCAATGTACATAGAAAATCCTATAGACTCCACCAAAAAAAAACTATTCGAAATAATAAGAGAATTTAGCAAACAACAGGATACAAAGGCAATATTCATAAATCAAAGGCATTTGTGCACACCAACAATGAAATATCAGAAACTGAAATCAGGAATAAATTCCATTTGATGTGGTGATAACAACAAAAAATAAGATACCTAAGAACAAACCTAACCAATGAGGTAAAACACCTGTTCTCAGAAAGCTACACAACACTGAAGAAAGAAATTAAGGGAGACACAGACAAATAGAGGCATGTACTGTGTCCATGGATTGGGAGAATTAACATCATCAAAATGACCATATTACTCAAAGAAATTTATAGATTCAATGCAATCACTATTAAAGTACTCATGACATATTTCACAGATATAGAACAAACATTTCAAAAATTTATATAGAATCATAAACAACCCCAAATAGCTGTAGCAATTTTGAGAAAGAAGAACAAAGTAGGAGGGATCATAATACTTGATATCAAACTATATTACAAGGCCATAGTAATCAAAGAAGTCTGGTACTGGCATAAGAACAGACACATAGACCAAAGGAACAGAATAGAAATCCCAGAAATAAACCCAAGTCTCTATGGTCAATTAATATTTGACAAAGGGGACAGAAGCATAAAATGCAGTAAAAATTGCCTCTTCAACAAATGGTGTTGGGAGAGCTGGACAGCTACATGCAAAAAAATGAAACTCGATCACCAACTTACACCATACACAAAAATAAACTGAAAATGGATAAATGACTTAAATATAAGTTGTGACCCCATAAAAACCCTAAGGAGAACATAAGCAGGAAAATCTCTAAGGAGAACATAAGCAGGAAAATCTCAGATATTCCATGCAGCAATATTTTCATTGATATGTCTCCTAGAGCGAGGAACATAAAAGAAAGAATAAACAAACAGGACTTCATCAAAATAAAAAGCTTCTGCACAGCTAAAGAAAACATCAACAAAATGAAAAGGGAACGAATTATATGTGAAAACATATTTACCCATGATACCTAAGACAAGGGTTTGACCTCCGAAATATATAAAGAATTCCCACAACTTCACTCCAGGAAGACAAACTATCCAATTAAAATATCAGCAAAGGACTTGAAGAGACACTTCTTCAAGGAGGACACAAAGAGGGCCCAGAGACATATGAAAAGTGCTCAGCACCACTAGTCATCAGAGGGATGCAAATTAAAACCACAGTGAGATACCACTTCACACTGATCAGAATAGCCATCATAAACAAAGCAACAATCAACAAGAGCTGGCAAGGTTGTGGAGAAAAGGGAACCCCAATACGCTGTTGGTGGGAATACAGACTGGTGCAGCCACTGTGGAAAACAGTATGGAATTTCCTCAGAAAACTAAAAATGGAACTGTGCTTTGACCCAGCAATTCCATTGTTGGGATATATATATCTTAAGAAACCTGAAACACCAATCCAAAAGAACTTATGCACACCAATGTTCATAGCAGCACAACTTATAATAGCCAAGTGTTGGAAGCAACCTAAGTGCTCATCAATAAATGAGTGGATCAAGAGACTGTTACACATTTGCACAATGGAATACTATGCAGCAGAAAGAAAGAAGGAGCTCTTATCCTTATCTATAGCTTAGATCAATCTGGACAGCATTATGCTAAATGAAATAAGCCAAGGTGTGAAAGACATATATCCTATGATCTTACCTATAAGTGGAACCTAATCAGCAAAACAAACAAGCAAGCAAAATATCACCAGAGACATTGAAATTAAGAACAGACTGACAGTAACCAGAGGGGAGGTGGGAGTGGATGATAAGGGGCATGGGGGAAGGGTTGTCAAGGAACATGTATGAAGGACATATGGATGAAGCCAAGGAGGGATCTGATCAAAGGTGGAAGGTGGAGATGGCTGCGGGCAGGGAGTGGTGGGGCGAAAAATGGAGACAACTGTACTTGAACAACAATAAAAAAAAGTCTGTTGAAAAAAATTAATATAAGAGTTATATCTATTACCACAAGGTCCTGACTTCGCCCTAGACAACATCTAGTGTCTGATGCCAGTTAGTAGTTTTAGTAATTTCTCCATCTTCAACCTTACCTTACTCAGTTTTCTCCAACCATCTTATGATGCCATCGGCACCGTAAGACATCTGGTCATGTAGTCCTAGCCTTGAATTCTTCTCCAGTGAAAAGGAAAAGGTCAGTGGAAAGAAGGAAGGACAAGAAGAAGAAAGGAAGGACAGAAAAAAGGATCAAAGAGAGAGGAGAGATGGAAGAGAGCAAAGAGAGAGCGCTGCAATTTATTTGGGTGACATAAAGGAACTACAGATAATCAGAGCATTTTAAAGATGAAAAAGAGCCTCAGCATTAGTCTAACACCTTTTACAACAAATGTGGATTCTGAGGCCTGGATAGGAAAAATGAGCTTCCCAAGGTCACAGAGCTTGTCAGAAAAGTGGCAGTTAGACCTGGGATCAGTTCTCTCTGCTTACTGTGCTTTTCAGCTATGCACGCTGCTGTACCTGAAAGAGTTTATTATAGAAGGTCAGCTTCTGGACTAGTTCTATTCCTGATTTGAAAACCTAATATAAACACATTTGATAGGGTGGTATAAAGTAGAATCTTGAAAGATCAAGTACAAACTCTGCTGACTTGTTCATTTTAACTTACAATGATAGAAGAAAAGAAAACCAAAAGAGAAAACAAACCAATACATGGGGTCAAAGGTGAACATACCTTTACAGGACCACCTGCAAAGTATTTTTTTTTTGCTTTTGTTTTTTTAAAGCATTCAAAATAAACAGAGAATGTATCAAATGTTTCCCTTTTTTCAGATTGCTTTTATTGGAACAATACAGTTTGCCTAATCTTGCCAGATTGCATTAACCTATGCTAATGTATATTTTACCTGTTCTCATCTTTATCTTTCCATTTAACAAAAAGTCTTTTATTTAAACGTTTTTGTAGTTCTCCAACAGTAAGCAAGAAAAAAGTCTTCATTAGAGCTTTGTCTCAGGAATAAGCGATAATTTTGTTCTTGCATTAAAATTAAGCAGACGGGCCTCTATTAAGAGCTCACTAATATTTTCAGATTCCTTACAAAACAAGGAGAAAGTGTTTTTAGTACATTTTAGCCAGGGCTACAGCTTGTTGTGACTAGCAATAAGACTGCTGGTTCTTTTTCATAAGGTCTTTCACGCACCTGCCCTCTGATTTCTTCCCGAAGCTGGAAGCAATGCAAAACCTCATTGGGGCTGCAACTCCCACATGTCTAGTCCAAGACAGAAATGTGTGCATGAGAGAAACCGGCTGCATGAAATGCACAGAAGCTAGACATCAGGCAAAGCAATAAGTAGGTTGTAGAAACATCATAGCAGTGGACAAAGAACAGAATCAGGGCACAGGACACACAAATGGTAGGCTGTACCTTGACTGTAATGGGATGCGTTTTAAGAAAATTCCTTCATTTTTCTGGATTTCAATCTTACCAACAATAGAATGAGGGAATTAAACAAGATTTCTTCCAGCTCAAATGTTCTGTGACTTAAATATATTTAATGATTCAACTCAACCAGTGATATTTGGCTACCACTATTCCAATAGTTACTGAGTACTCTCTTTACTGGGAGGCATAGGAACCTCCACCTCCCTGTACAGTGGCCCTCTGTTATTCGCAGTTTCAGTTACTCTCAGTCAACCATCATCTAAAATACTATATGAAAAATTCCAGAAATAAATAATTCATAAGTTTTAAATTGCATGCCATTCTGAGTAGTGTAATGAAATCTTGTACTGTCCCCTCCATCCAGCCTGGGACATGAATCATCCCTTAGTTCAGTGTCTCCACCCCATATGTGCTCCAACCTATTAGTCAGTTACTAGACTGACTGTTGAGGTATCTCAGTCCCAGTGTTCAATCCAGCCTTATTTACTTAGTAATGCCATATTTATATAACTTTCATTAGAGTGTATGGTTATAATTGTTCTATTTTATTATTAGTTACTGTTGTTACTCTCTTACCGTGCCTAATTTATAAAGTAAACTTCACCATAGTTATGTATGTATAGGGAAAACATAGTATACAGAGGGGTTCAGTACTACCTGCAGTTTCAGGTACCCCCAGGAGTCTTGGAACCTGTCCCTGCAGATAAGAGGGGACAACTTCATACTCCAAGCGGAGGACCAAGTAAATGGTACATTTGAACACAAGGAATGTGGTTGGGGGTGGGATTTGGTGTGCCTGGGGATATTTTATTTTATTTACTTGTTTTTTCTGTTCTGAGGTATTTATTGTAGGCGACATCTTTGCCTTTTACTCAGTATCTAGATTGCTTTGCTGAAAAATTAAGAGGATAAAATACCTAGTGGATAACTATTATCGCCTTTCCTAACATGTCCCCCTTCTTTTAGTACTAAATTTTATGTGCTAGTGGCACTCCTTGGGCCAGATGTTAGTGTGAGAAGCTACATGAGGCCTAGTTATCTTCAAGATAGAGGAGTCTGAGTTGATATACTTAAAGCAGCATCAACCTGATATTAATAAGCCACTGGAATCAGTCAGGCCTATTCATATGGGAGATTATGATTATAAGGGAAGGATAATGTTGTTGTGCCTGGGAATGCTTTAGATCCTCTGATAAGAAGTGTAGTTTCTGATTCCAGAAAGTGCTGCTGTGCACGATGATCTTACTTCTAGGAAGCTTCTGTGGCCTGAGTCATAGGATCATCTAATGATGCCGTGACGACAATCCAGGACGGAGGGTTACATTTTGGATAATTTATGTATTTTTTCACTCCTTCAGATCAGTCACTACCTTTAGACAGGACTGATTTAGGGACAACTGATTCATTTCTAAGGCCACACTATTTTGTTGTATTATAGTAAGGGAGCACTGTCCCAGTCCCTATTGTGATATATTTATTTCCTTGATGTTTCTCTTCTCTCCCCTCTCCTATCCACTTCCTCCACAGACTTCCTTTTATACCCAAGGGCTTTGCGGTCTCCTGGTTCACAATTTCCTTTGTTTTCTGACATCTACGCAGATTTTCCTCCCCTCCTCCATCTCTAACATCTACTTACCGTGGAAGAAAAAATGGACAGACACACAGAGTGGACTTGATGAGTTTACCATAACCACATTACAAGGAAGGAAAGAAAAAAAGCTTCCCTCTAATTAGGATGTAAGACTTCCTCTGACAAATCATAAAAATTTTATTAATTAACTGATAGCCATTCCCCAAAATGGTGTTTCTGAGATCTCTACCTTGAACTGCCGAATCTGATAGCCATCTTTGTCATAAACAAGGATGGGGGGGCAGAATTTAATTTTCCTGCTCCTTTCTTGAGATAAGACAGGGATAAACATTAAGGCCTTTTCAGAAAATTACTAATGAGTTCTAGGCCCCCACAGGATCTGTGCTGCCAAGAGCTGACAAGGATAGAGAAGCCCCCAAACACACTCTGCTGAGATCATTAGCAACTGCCAACCTCAAAGCATTTGCGTGCTGCTTACTGACACAGTTCCTGCAGTCTTGCTTTCCTTCCCACATCTATAAAGAGCTCTAGTGTTTAAATTTTTTTTAAAGAACAAAAGAAAGATAAAAGATAGTGGTTGGGTGGAGGGTAAGGTGAGGTAGAATTATAGACCTCAGCAGTAACTACCGAATTTCCGAAGTGAAAACAAGAAATCAGCCTTTTAGGACCTTGAAGGGAGAAGAGATAACATTTAAAGCAATGACAGGAAAACCCTCCAAAAGAATGAGCGGCAAGGACCATCTTCACTTCAGTATCAAACTGGAGCATAATTCAATTCTTATTTAGAAAGAGTGATTCTTTGGAAAAAAAGCAAAATAAACGTTTTTTGTAGTCTCCTTTTCTGAAAATTGGGTTCTGAAGATTAATACTTGGTCCACCTTAGTATAATATTAAAATATGCCTAAGATTTTGTTAAGAAATGCCAGTAAGAGCAACATTACACTATCGGCAGTGAGAAGATTATAAGAGAAATTGTTCTTACCTCTGAACCATGATCTCGGCTCATTTAAAGGGACTGGAGAGAATGTGCAGGACAAAGGACACATGTATTAAGCGCTTGTGGTTTCTCTGCATGTGTGTGTGTTTTCTCCAACTACAGGCTGGTGGAAGTAGGGACCTTAAACCCCCCTGACGCCTTCCGCTGCCGTATAGTCATAAGGAAATGACCTTACTGTTTGTCGCTCCGATTAGAAACAAAAGCCTTTCAACAGGAGTCAGGAGAGCAAGGAGAGGGAAAACCTAACAACAATAACTAAACACTTATGCTATTGCTTTTGGCCACCTAAAGTCTCTATGCTTTGAATGTTTGAAGCACCTGATGAAATGTTTATTGTTTTCTAAACTTCACTGATAATGTTCAATTTAGGCTGGATATTAATCAGACATGGGCTATGCCATCTAAGAATCCAAACTGCAATTTGGACTGTTTAGCTTCCATGTATGCTGAATGAAGTTGGTTAATTAATGTATACAAATAGAAATAATATTGAACTCAACTTTGCTTTTACACTCCAAAAGAAGCTAATAACTTCATAGGACAACTTTTGTGCTATCAGTCAGTGAGGCTAGTCATAAACAAAAATCTTGGCTACAGGACTGTAGTCTCAAAAAAAGATTTATTTTTTAATTTGCATTTAACAAAGTAATTCCTATAGAAGTTACTCAATAGATAAGTAATACATAAAAATACATTCAAGGTGAGGAAGAGAGAAAAATATGAGGGGGGATTCCCCCCAAACTGGAATTACTTCTAGAGTGCAGGACCCTTGTAGTACAGGTTTCCCCAGCGAGGTGAGTGAGCATTCTAGGAACCCATCTGTATCAGTGTACCAGCTGGCATTGTTATGCAAGGGTTCAGTGAATTTTTTGAAGACTCTTTCATTGTGTTTGCCCATTTCATGATGGGTGATTTAACAGTATACCTGCCCATATTACACTGAGTGTTCAGTTTTTGACCAGAAAACAGCATGACCCCCATGCCTCACCCTTCCTATTCACCCGTTCTCACCTCCAGCAACTTTTTTTTTGTTTTCCCGGATAAAAAACATCCTCAAAAAGGAACATTTTGCTTATGTGCAGGAGGTGAGACAAAAAATGGCAGAAGCACTGAAAGGGTTCAAAATTGATGAGTTCAAAAACTGTTTTGAGCCATGGAAAAAATGTCTTGATAGGTGTTTTGTACCAAATGGAGAGTACTTTGAAGTTTAAACATGTAAGGATAAATGTACAACTTCTTATAAATAAATTATGGTTTTGGGGTCCTCCATTGTATTACACAATACAGGAAAAATAGTAAATCCACTTATTTTTAGAATGGTTAAGTAAAAGTGCATAACAGATACCACATTTCTTCATTTGTAAAAAAAAACAGTCTGGCATTTTGTGAAAGTTGTGTGGTATGACAAAGAATATGAGTTCTAGAGTCAGACAAACCTGGTGTTTTGTAGCTGTCTGTCCTTGGAAAAGTTAGTGGACTGCTCTGAGAGTTCATTTCCTTCTCAGTAAAATGGGGATAAAAATCCCTACCTAATAAGCAGTTTTGGAGGAATTAAATGAGATAATACATGCAAAACACATAGGCATATACATTTATGTTAATAAAGGTTCAGGTGCCCTCCCATGACTGAACCCCCAAAATATTATTCCTCAGAAATGAGGAAGTAACTTTATCTTCAAGTCTTATTAAGACTCTAACTTCCTTGAACTGTAATGTATTTTTGAGGAAGACAACAGCCTGTTACCAAGTTTGGATGCTTATACAGGTTATTCAATGAAGTCAGCAGAAAGGTGACAAAAAATTTACTACAGATTTAGTAACTATTTCATGCATGTGACCTGACAGTTGGAGGGGTTAGATATTAGAATAAACAGACTACTTAAACACTACTTTGAAAGGCTATGCAGTAGGTGGTTACTCTGGGAGACTGTGTATGTGCACCTGCGGGATGAATGGGAAAAGGAATAAAAAGTCACACCATAGTACTCCCAGTGAAATATCGCACATGGAGATTCAAGATATGCTGCAGCTCAAAGTACTGAGACAGAAACAAAGGTGCTGAGCTTAGAAAAGCCACAAGGATGGCTTAGAGAAGGACTGTTGTTTCAGGTCCAACACACGGATGCAAGTGAAGAGGCTAAAAAAAGAGGGAGAGTGCAAGACTGCAATCATTCTAATGATTAAGCTACAAAATAACCTTGAATGTTAAAACTAATCTACTATTTCATCTACATTTCTTCAATGTTATATGTTCAAGTTGGCCCAAAACATTTGTTTTGAATCTTCTAATTGGGAAAATAGGAAATTACTTTATAGTTGGAGAAGCCTTCTATTTGGACATATGGGAAGTAAAAATTCCATGAATGGTGACTTTGCTCATTGGGTTGGATAGACTACTAAGAGAACTCATGGGACATTTTCTATGGTAAAAACTTTTAACTGCTGTTGGGCAATTTCAATTTTGATAACCAATTTCAGAATCAGGTCAATAGGAAGGGCTAACACCATGAGATGGCCAAGTTGAAGGGCCTGGTGAAGGCTGCCAGACCAAACACAGAGGTGGGGCAAGGTCAGGTTATGGCTGTGAAAGCACACGAGAAGGTTAAAACTAGGAAATAATCAGAGTGTCTGCTGTTTTTGCCTGCTCAGGGTCTGTTTCACCTTTTTCTAATCACAGATCCCTGCTTTCCAATGAGGTCACTATCCAAATGAGTAGGATAAATCTAAACTTATGCCCCCATATCATGGGAATGTGTGACTCAGGAATAACCAATAATATTCTGTCCTTGTACTCACTAGTTATAGAGATCATGGAGGAAGGAGTGTTTTTTCTCATTTGTCCTGGAGTCTCAAAGCTGCGAGGATGAGAGCCGGAGGCTCCCAGGGTATCTCACACTGGGCAGAAACGCTGGGGAGAGACAGACTCCAACGACCATCGGAATCCCTATAATTTTCACCTCTGCTTAATCTAGTTTTAATTTTTTACTGTTTTGAATTCTATGGAATGTTAATTAATTAATTTTAAATATATATTTCAATTATAATTGACATACAATATATTAGTTTCAGATACACAACCCAGTGATTAGAAATGTACATATCTCATAAAGTGATTACCTCAATAAATCTAGTATCCATCTGACACCACACATAGTTATTTCAATATTATTGACTATATTCTCTATGCTATAATTTACATCCATTTGACTATTTTTACCACTACCAATTTGTACTTTTTAAAATATATTTTATTGATTATGCTTACTGTTGTCCTATTTCTTTCCTTTATTCCCCTCCACTCTGCATACCTCCTCCCACCCACATTGCCCCCCTTTAGTTCATGTCCATGTATCATAAGTTCTTTAGCTTCTACATTTTCCATACTATTCTTGCCCTCTTCCTGTCTATTTTCTACCTACCGTCTATGCTACTTATTCTCTGTACCCTTTCCCCCCATCTCTCCTCCTTCCACTCCCCTGTTGCTAACCCTCCATGTGATCTCCATTTCTGTGGTTCTGTTCCTGTTCTAGTTGTTTCCTTAGTTTGCTTTTGTTTTAGGTGTGGTTGTTAATAACTGTGAGTTTGCTCTCTTTTTACTGTTCATATTTTTATCTTCTTTTTCTTAGATAAGTCCCTTTAACATTTCATAGAATAAGGACTTGGTAATGATGAAATCCTTCAAGTTGACCTTATCTGAGAAGCACTTTATCTGCCCTTCCATTCTAAATGAAAGCTTTGCTGGATAGGGCAATCTTGGATGTAGGTCTTTGGATTTCATGACTTGGAATACTTCTTTCCAGCCCCTTCTTGCCTGTAAGGTCTCTTCTGAGAGATCAGCTGACAGTCTGAAGGGCACTGTCCCCTTATCTCTTGCTGCTTCTAGAATTCTCTCCTTCATTTTAATCTTGGCTAATGTAATTATGATTGCCTTGGTGTGTTCCTCTTTGGGTCCAACTTCTTTGGGACTCTCTGAGCTTTCTGGACTTCCTGGAAGCCTATTTCCTTTGCCAGACTGGGGAAGTTCTCCTTTATTATTTGTTCAAATAATTTTTCCACTTGTTGCTCTTCCTCTTCCCCTTCTGGTACCCCTATAATTCGGATGTTGGAACATTTAGAGATGTCCTGGAGGTTCCTAAGCCTCTCCTCATTTTTTAAAATTCTTGTTTCTTCTTTCTTTTCTATTTGGTTGTTTCTTTCTTCCTTCTGGTCCACTCCATTGATTAGAGTCTCAGTTTTCTTCCCATCACTATTGGTTCCCTGTGCATTTTCACTTATTTCACTTAGTGTAGCCTTCATTTTTTCATCTAATTTGCGACCAAAATCAACCAATCCTGTGAGCATCCTGATCACCAGTGCTTTGAACTGTGCATCTGATAGGTTGGCTCTCTTTTGGTTGCTTAGATGTATTGGCTCTGGGCCTTTGATGTGTTCTTCTGTTTGAGCCATTTTTTTTGGGGGGGGGGTCAGGTCACTCCTGTAGTGAGGAGCGGAGCCTTAAGTGTTCACCAGGGTGGGGCAACACAGTCACTGGGTTGTGACACTGTATGTGGGGGCGGGGTCAGAGAGGGAAAAATGAAGCTTTCTCTGCTTTCTCTCAGATTTCAGTCTCTTTTGCCACTTCTCACAAGCAAATTGGGCCCTTATGGTGCTGGTTCCCGGGTAGATAGGTTTGTGTATGTTTTAGAACCCTGTGGATCTCTCCAACAAACTCTCCTGTGAGGCTGGGAGTCCCTCCCAGCACCTCAAGCCCCACAAGTGTTTTCAATAGGTGTTTTGAGGCTTTATTTTCCAGTGCTGGGCCCTGGGTTGTGTGGTCTGTCTTGCTCCACATTTTTGCCTGGTTTATCTGCATGTGAATGTGTGTCCTCAGTCAGCCAGCGGCTTTGCGCACCTCACTGGATCTTCCCATTGCCACCCTGCACCCAGGGTCTGCTAGCTGCTGCTTGTGTGCCCAGGACCACCAACTACTGCTTTTTCCTCCCACAACCCCTCTTTGCCAGCCGCCAACTCTGCCCCTTTTACCGGTCTGGTTGAACAGTTGTCGGACTTCCATACAGTTCAATTTTCTGTCAAACCTGGTGGGTTTTTTTGTTTCTAAATTTTTGTTGTCCTTAATTTTATTTGTGCGAGGAGGCACAGTGTGTCTACCTATGCCTCCATCTTGGCCGGAAGTCTTTACTTCTTAATCCTTCACCTTTTTCACCCATTCCTTCCAACCACCTTGCCATTTG
Source organism: Sturnira hondurensis (assembly GCF_014824575.4). Lineage (NCBI taxonomy): Eukaryota > Metazoa > Chordata > Mammalia > Chiroptera > Phyllostomidae > Sturnira > Sturnira hondurensis. The sequence goes on from NW_028075471.1 coordinate 15,869,994, forward strand.
GCAACCATCAATTTATTCTCTGCACTTAAGAGTTTGTTTCGGCTTTGTCGTTTGTTTATTTTCCTTTTTAGATTTCATGTATAAGTGAAATTATATGGTATTTGTTCTTGTCTGACTTATTTCACTTAGCATAATACCTTCTGGGTCACTCATGTTATTGCAAATGACAAAATTTTATTTTTAATGTCTGTGTAATATTCCACTGTGTACTATATGTACCACCTCTTCTTTATCCATTGTTCTTCTGATGGACACTTAAACTGCCATATCTTGTTTATTGCAAGTAATGCTGTAGTGAACATAAGGGTGCATATATCTTTTCAAATTAGTGTCTGTGATTTCTTTAAATAAATACCCAGAAGTAGAGTTGTGGGGTCTATTTTCAATATTTTGAGGAAACTCCATAGTATTTTCCTTAGTGGCCACACCAATATACAATCCCACCAACAATGCATAAAGTTTCCCCTTTTTCCACGTCTTTCTTGTTTGTTGATTCATTGGGAGGATTCTGCCAGGTGTGAGGTAATTCACATTTTGCTGATGATTAGTGATGTGGAGAAGCTTTTTATATGTCTATTGGTCATCTATATGTTCTCTTTGGAGAAGTGTATATTCAAGTTCTCTGCCCTTTCTCTAATTGAATTGTTTAGGGTATTTGGTGTTGAGTTGTATTTCTTTATAAGTCATGGATATTAACCCCTTATCATTGGACTTTTTGTTTTGTTGATGGTTTCCTTTACTGTACAAAACTCCTCAGTTTGATATAATCCCATTTGTTCATTTTTTCTTTTGTTTTCCTTGTCTGAGGAGACATATCCAAAAATTTATTGCTAAGAGTGATGTCAAAGAGTTTACTGCCAATGTTTTCTTCTAGAAGTTTTCTGGCTTCAAGTCCTATGTTTAAGTAATGAATTCATTTTGAGTTTATTCTTCTATATAAGAAAGTAGTTATTTCATTTTTTGCATGTATCTGTCCAGTTTTCCCAAAAACGTTTATTGAAAAAACTCTCTTTACTCCATTGTATACTTTTGCCTCCTTTGTCATATATTAATTGACTATAAAGGTGTGGGTTTATTTCTGGGCTCTCTATTCTGTTCCATTGATCTATATGTCTGTTGTTCATGCCAGTAGCATGCTTTTTTTTTTTTACTACTATGGACTTATAATATAGTTTGATACCATAAAGCTCGATATCTTCAACTTTGTTCTTTAACAAGATCATTTTTGCCATTTGGAAATTATTTTCTTAATTTCTCTTTCTGATGGTTTGTTATTGATGCATAAAAATGCAACTAATTTCTGAATTTTAACTTAGTATCTTGCAAGTTTACTGAATTTATTTACTAGTTCTAATTATTTTGGTGGAATCTTTAAGGTTTTCTCTATATAATATCATGGAATTTGCAAATAGTGACAATTTTACTTATTCCTCAATTTGGATGCCCTTTATTTCTTTTTCTCGTCTGATTTATGCATCTAGGACTTAAAACATACTATGTTGAATACAATTGGCAAAAATAGACACCTTTGTTTTATTTCTGACCTTAAGGAAAATGCTTTTAGCTTTTCCCCTTTGTGTATGATATTAGCTATAATTTTGTCATATATTGCCTTTATTTTGTTGAGGCATATTCCATCTATTCTCACTTTGCTCAGAGTCTTTATTGTAAATAGATGCTGGATTTTTTCAAATGTTTTTTCTTCATCTATTGGTACAACTATACAATTTTTATTCTTTATTTTGTTTATGTGGTATATTGGGTTAATTATTTTGTGGTTATCAAATCAAATTTGCAACCCAAGAATAAATCCCTATTGATCATGGTGTATGATCTTTTTAATGTATTCAGTTTGCTGATATCTTGTTGAGCATTTTTGCATCTATGTTCATTAGAAATGCTGGCCTAAAATTTCTTTCTTTTTTTTTTCTTTTTTGTACTGTCTCTGTCTGATTTTAGTATCAGAGTAGTGCTAGCTTCGCAAAAGCCCTGGACCAGATGGTTTCATAGGAAAATTCTACAAAGCATTTAAGGAAGAGCTAACCCCTATTCTTCACAGACTATTCCAAAATATCCAAAATGATGGAAAACTCCCAAATTCTTTTTGTGAAGTCAGCATCATCCTAATTCCAAAACCAGTTAGAGACACAACAAAGAAAGAAAACTTCAGGCCAGTATCACTGATGAACATACATGCTAAAATCCTCAATAAAATATTGGCAAATTGCATCCAACAATACATCAAAAAAAATCATACACCATGACCAAGTGGGATTCATCCCAGGGATGCAAGGATGGTTCAATATTCACGAATCAGTAAATGTAATGCACCACATAAACATAAGCAAAGACACGAACAGCCCAAAAGATGGTGCAAGAAGAACTCAAAGTCCCAGAGCCAATAACTCTAAGCGACCAAGAAATTGCCAGCCTCTCAGAAGCACAATTCAAGACACTATTTATCAGGATGCTCACAGAACTGGTAGATTATAGTCACAAATTAGAGGAACATAGTCACAAATTAGAGGAACATATGAAGGCTAAACTAATTGAAATGAAGGGAGATGCACAGGAAACCAATAGTGATGGAAAGGAAACTGGGACTCAAATCAATGGAATGGACCAGAAGGAAGAACAAAACATCCCACCAGAAAGGAATGAAGAAATGAGAATTCAAAAAAATGAGGAGAGGCTTAGGAACCTCCAGGACATCTTTAAACGTTCCAACATCCGGATTATAGGGGTACCAGAAGGGGGAAAGAAACAGCCACGAGTGGAAAACGTATTTGAACAAATAATAAAGGAGAACTTCCCCAGTCTGGCAAAGGAAATAGACTTCCAGGAAATCCAGGAAGCTCAGAGAGTGCCAAAGAAGTTGGACCCAAGAAGGAACACACCAAGGCACATCATAATTACATTAGCCAAGACCAAAATGAAGGAGAGAATCCTAGAAGCATCAAGGGATAAGGGGACAGTCACCTACAAAGGAGTACCCATCAGACTGTCAGCGGATTTCTCAAAAGAGACCTTACAGGCAAGAAGGGGCTGGAAAGAAGTATTCCAAGTCATGAAATCCAAAGACCTACAGCCAAGATTGCTTTATCCAGCAAAACTTTCATTTAGAATGGAAGGACAGATAAAGTGCTTCTCAGATAAGGTCAAGTTCAAGGAGTTCATCATCACCAAGCCCTTATTATATGAAATGCTAAAGGGACTTATATAAGAAAAAGAAGATGAAAAATATGAACAGTGAAAGGACAGCAAACACACAGTTATTAACAACCACACCTAAAACAAAAGCAAACCAAGAGGACAGCTAGATCAGGAGTGGAACCATAGAAATGAAGAACACATGGAGGGTTAGAAACAGGGGAGTGGGAGGGGGAGAAGGGGGGAGAAGGCACAGAAAATAGCATAGATAGTAGGTAGAAAATAGATAAGGGGGAGGGCGAGAATAGTGGGGGAAATATAGAATCTAAAGAACTTGAGGCACGTGGTTATAAACTAAGGGGGGGAGAATGGTGGGGGAGGGAGTGTGTGGGTGGAGGGGAATGAAGGGGGGAATAGAACAACTATAATGGTATAATCATTAAAATATATTTTAAAAAAAGAGAATGGGATTTGAACACAGCAAAAAAACATAAGCAAAGACAAAAACCACATGATCATATCAATAGATGTGGAAAAAGCTTTTGATAAGGTACAACACCCATTTATGATGAAGGCACTCAGAAAAATGGGAATAGAGGGAGCATTCCTCAATATAATAAAAGCCGTATATGAGAGACCTGCAGCCAACATCATACTCAATGGGCAAAAACTAAAATATTTTCCACTAAGATCAGGAACAAGACAAGGTTGTCCACTTTCACCACTTTTATTCAACATAGTATTGAAAGTTCTAGCCACAGCGATCAGACAAGAAAAGGAAATAAAAGGCATCCAAATTGGAAAGGAGGAAACAAAACTGTCATTGTTTGCAGGTGACATGATAGTGTACATGAAAAATCCTACAGCCTCTACCAAAAAACTGCTCAAACTAATAGATGAATTTGGCAAAACAGTGGGATACAAAGTCAATATCCAGAAATCAAAGGCATTTTTGTATACCAACAATGAAACAGCAGAAGCAGGAATCAAGAAAAAAATCCCATTCGATATAGCAAAAACAAAAATAAAATATCTGGGAATAAACCTAACCAAGGAGGTAAAAGACCTGTATGCAGAAAACTACACAACACTGAAGAAAGAAATCAAGGAAGACACAAACAAATGGAAACATATACCGCGTTCATGGATTGGAAGAATTAACATCATCAAAATGTCCATACTACCCAAAGCAATTTACAGATTCAATGCAATACCTATTAAAGTACCAATGGCATATTTCACAGACATAGAACAAACACTTGAAAAATTTATATGGAACCATAAATGACCCCGAATAGCAGCCGCAATTTTGAGAAAGAAGAACAAAGTAGGAGGGATGACAATACCTGATATCAAACTGTATTACAAGGCCACTGTAATCAAAACAGCCTGGTACTGGCATAAAAACAGGCACATAGACCAGTGCAACAGAACAGAGAGCCCAGAAGTAAACCCAAATCACTACAATCAATTAATATTCAACAAAGGGGGCAGTAACATAAAATGGAGTAAAGATAGCCTCTTCAACAAATGGTGTTGGGAGAACTGGACAGCTACATGCAAAAAAATGAAACTTGAGCACCAACTTACACCATACACCAAAATAAATTCAAGGTGGATAAAAGACTTAAATACAAGCCATGACACCATTAAAGTCCTAGAGGAGAACATAGGCAGGAAAATTTCAGATATTTCACATAGCAATATTTTTACTGATACGTCCCCTAGAGCAAAGGACATAAAGGAAAGAATAAACAAATGGGATCTCATGAAAATTAAAAGCTTCTGCATAGCTAAGGAAAACGGTATCAAGATAAAAAGAGGAGCAACTGTTTGGGTAAACATATTTGTCAATTATACCTCAGACAAGGGTTTAATCTCCAAAATATACAAAGAACTCACATGACTCCACTCTAAGAAGACAAGCAACCCAATTAGAAAAATGGGCAAAGGACTTGAACAGACACTTCTCCAAAGAGGATATACAGAGGATCCAGAGACACATGAAAAGATGCTCAATATCGCTAGCTATCAGAGAGATGCAAATTAAAACCACAATGAGATACCACTTTACACCGGTCAGAATGGCTATCATAAACAAAGCAACAAACAACAAATGTTGTTTGGGAAAGGAGACACTAGTTCACTGTTGGTGGGATTGCAGACTGGTACAACCATTATGGAAAACAGTATGGAATTTTCTAAGAAAACTAAAAATGAATATGCCTTTTGACCCAGCAATTCCACTGCGAGGATTATATCTTAAGATATGAAAGAACCCTGAAACACAAATCCAAAAGAACCTATGCACCTCAATGTTCATAGGAGCACAATTTACAATAGCCAAGCGTTGGAAGCAACCTAGATGCCTATCAGTAAATGAATGGATCAAAAAAACTATGGTACATTTACACAATGGAATTCTATGCAGCAGAAAGGAAGAAGGAGCTCCTATCATTTGCAACATTACAGATGGAACTGGAAAGCATTATGCTGAGTGAAATCGGCCAGGCGGTGAAAGACAAATACTGTATGATCTCACCTTTAACAGGAAGCTAAACAACAAAACAAACAAGCAAGCAAAATATGACCAAAGACACTGAAATAGAGAACAGGTTGGCAGGGACCAGAGAGGAGAGTGGAGAGAATCACAGGGGAAAAGGGAGTGGACTCCCAGGAACAAGTATAAAGGACACACGGACAGTAACTAAGGTGGGGGTGGAAATGGGAGGGAGGTGGGGAGCACTGGGGGGGGGGCAGGGCTGAGTATATAAGACAGAGAACTGTACTTGAACAATAATTAAATTAAAAAAGAGTAGTGCTACCTTTGTATAATTAGCTTGGGAATCTTCCCTCCTCTCCCAAATTTTTGGAATAGTTTGAGAAGCATAGGTATTAATTCTTCTTTGTATGTTGAGTAAAATTCACCTATGAAGCCTTCCAGTCCAGGACCTTTGCTGATTAGCAGTTATTGCCTTGTTAACATTTTCTGTTTCCTCTTGCTTCAGCCTTGGAAGATTGTACATTTCTAAGAATTTATCTATATTTCCCAGGTTGTTTAATATGTTGGCATGCAGTACTTTGTAGAATTTTCTTATAATCCTTTGTATCTCTGTGGTGTTGGTTGTCACTTCTCCTCTTTCATTTCTGATTTTATTTATTTTGGCCCTCTTTCTTTTTTTCTGGATAAATCTGCCTAAAGGTTTATCAATTTTGCTTCTCTTTCTGATGAACCAGCTTTGGGTTTTATTCATCTTTTCCATTGTTTATCACTTTTTTATATCCTCAGTTATAGGAATTCTGTTCAGCTCATCTTCAAGTGGTTCTCAAAATGGCTGTTCTACAATTTAGTTGTAATTTTTATGCAGTTACAGGAGGGGGGTGAACACAGAGTTTAACTACTCCACCACCTTGACTGGAAGTTCTAACACACCTTTATTTAGCTAGTTGTAATTAAACAAATTCATTTGTAAACAAAAGGTCTTATTTAATATGTCAGTTTGTGGGAGAAAAGAGAACTGGAGTCAGATACTCCTCACCAGCTGACCAAAAGTGTTCAACAACTTGGGTGCTTATCAACACAAAATAGGGGAGCTTGGGGAGCTCTAGTTGCAGACACTGGTAGGCCTGGGTGCCAGGGATTCAATAGTGGTGAAATGGATAGTTCCTGCAATACTAGGGTATCAGACGGGAGTTTTATAATCGGTGAATAAGTTTGGAAGTGATCTTAGAGAACTGGCTCTCAAAGGCCCAAATAGGAATAATGACAAAACTTAATCTCCATCTGGTCTGAAACAACTGCTCTCCCACAAGGCTCCTGCCAGGGAGTCAGACCCAGAAAAGGGCTTAACCTGGCATCTAGGAATGTAGACTTTGGGAACCCTGTTAAGAATTCCCATTAAAAATGGAATTATACCCTGGAATAGGTCCAAATGAAATAAAAGCATGCTGGAAATTACACTTATATAATACAAATTGTGACATAATTAGATGATCATCTAACTGGTGAGCTTGGACAAGTGTATCAGTGACTTCATGGGAACTTTTACCAGGCCTGGAAGTGGGACAAGGGAAATATGCCCACCAATTTAGAAAAAAATATGTGGAAGTGTACTACCAAACTTTACAGAAATACAGAGTCTTAGGAATTTTTATGAGAAGCTTTGCACTTATCACAAAACTATCACTTTCATCACATCACAGAACACTCATACACTGAATGAATACCAGACACACTACAAAATCTGAACACAGGCAAAACACGAGATTTCTAGAACTCTGATAGCTGAGCATAATTGTGAATCACTTTCATAAATTCAGAGGACAAACTTTAAGACTGGCTCATCTCCCTCTAAGTTTAGTGAAGTTTGCACTAAAAAAAGGAATAATTCCTCATCCTTCTCTAATTCTGCCTCTAGAACCAATTCAGTTCATTTCAAATGTTCATTGAGTGTGACATACATGCAAGGCCCTGTAGGAGAGTCAGAGAGAAATGCTGTGGTTCTGACCCTCAGGCATCACAGGCTACACTTAGTGTTTCCCAAGAGAGCAGAATGATCTTATTTTTCATCTCACAGTCAACCCTGTGGATGGAATTATGCATCCTTTTACAAGCATACTGGTTTCTGTTCTTAATCTTTTATCATTCTGTATGTTAGAGCTCTTTTGGTAACTGATATTTTTTTCTTAGATTTGCCTTCATTCCAATAACTGTTTTGGGGTGCTTATTAGGTGCTAGGGCTAGAATAGGTTAATGATGTATGTAGACCCACAACATCTTATGCTCAGAAGGTTCCTAAGCTTGGACTAATGCTCTGCTAATAAAACTTTCTGAATAAGGAGCCCCACCTTTTCATTGTACACTGGGCCCTGCAAATTATATAGCTTGTTCTGTGGGTACTGGGCTAGGTGGTAGGACACAGTGGTAAAGAGCAGAAACATCTAAAGGGTGGTAAGCAATAAAAATAAGTTAATTAATAAATAAGGGAATTTCAGATGAGGGCTTTAGCTATGAAGAAAATAAAACAGAAGGACATGACAAAGAAGAACAGAGGGCACTGGGTGGTGAGAAGGAGCTTGCATGCTAGGACTGTGGATGGCTGGGGGCTGATTTCAGGGCCATTTCTGCCTTGTTCTGCTACAACATGTTGCCTGTGGAAATCTCTGAACTAATATTTTGAATGAATAGAACTTCTGTTTAAAAAGGAAGAGCACCAAATACCAGAAACTAATTCATAATTTATTAGAAATTGGGACAGCATCTCTGACCAGTTGGGGACATTTGAAGTTTACTTAAGGTCTCTTTCAGGATCACATGTTTTAGCAGTTGTAGGGATTACACACTCACTATGCAGGAAAAACAACCCTGATGGAAAAGTCCATTACTCATGGTCTCCTCCAGGCAGAAAAAAAGGGGAAGTTTCTTGCTCTAGGTAGATTCTCTTGCTTTCTTAAACATAAATGGAAAAACAGAGGTGAAAAAAGAGTTAGAAAGAAAGGCAGGCATTGTGTGTGTATGTGGGGGGTGGGTGTTACTTTCTCTCTGTTTTAATAGGATGAGTTCCATGACTCTTGGTTTGGTTTTATCATAGGCACATACAGTTTTTCAGGTAGTGGACATAAGCTTTGCAAAATCTAATATTATCCATGTTTGAAAAAATGAACAGAAAAATACCTTTGAAATTCAGAAACCATAAAAAATGTTCCAACCTTTATTGAGAAGTACATATATTCACTTTTATTTTATTTTCTGACTTTAAATGCTACATCCAATAAAATAATAGTCAACAGACCACATTTATTGAGTGCTGACTAGTACCAGGTACTATGCCTCATGCTTTCCACAGATCATCTTCTTTTATCCTGACAACAACTCTCTGGAGTGGGTATTAGTTCATTTCTACTTTACAAATGAGAAATTGAGGCTCAGAGGACCTGGTAACAAAGTCCCCCCAACTGGCTGTAAAAGAAGAGGATCTGAACCTAGGCCCATAGTCTTAAACAGAGCCTTTCCACTCGGCTGCCACAGTCAGTGAGAAATACACCCAGGGGTTAACATCCAGGCATGCTGTTAGACTTCCTTCCTGTGCTTCTGCAGAATCTGACTTTCTGTTTGGTTTTTCCCTTTTTTTTTTAAACAAAACAAAACTTTCTATGATGGAAAATTGTAGGCACTTACAAAGTGTTAGGGTTAGGTTGGTGTAATGAACCCTCCTGTATCCACCACCAAGTTTCAACAGTTATCAGTGCCTCATTAATTTGGTTTCATCAATATGTTCACCCACTTTCTGTCCTTCTGCATGTACTATTTTGACATCTATTCAAGATGCCACATAAGTTCATCTGTAAATATATACATATAAAATAACTCTTTAAAAAAGCATGATCCCTATTAACAAAAAAGTAATTTCTTAATATTATCAGATAATCAGTGTTCAAATTTCTGATTGTTCTTAATGTAATACTTTTCAACTCTGAATCGAGGTTTTTTAAAAAGACCATATTTTGCTATTTGTTGACATCTTTTAGCTTCCTGTTAATTTCCATCCATCCACATCTCATTTCCTCTGTTGTATTTCTTATTGCAATTTATTTGTTGAAGAAACAGGGCTGTAAATTCTACCATCCGAGTGTCGCTGATTACATCTCTATGGTGTCATTCACCATATTCTTATGTCCATTGTGTTTTTCAATGTTTGGTAGAGTCTGACAGCTTGATCAAATTCTGACTAGAATATTTTTGTGGCAAGACTATCTCAGAGGTCACCAGCTTGAGTCCTTTCATTGGCGAAAGGGCATTTCTTTGTATGATGTCAGCAGCTGTGATGCTCAATAGCTAGATGATTTAATTAATTGTTGTAATGCATGACTTTCTAATTTTATTGCCCTTTACTTATCAGCTAGGATATTTCTATACCAAGAAATCTCCCCTCATGTACTAATGAGTTAGCCTGTGATACAATTCATGCCAGAAAGGTGGAGTAAGTGCTCCATTCTTTACCTTTATTTACCAGTTTTCAAAATAATGAGTTGACACCTCTCATGCTGGCCAAAATGTTTTTAAAGAATTTATTACTGCTCCTCATACTAACAGGCACAAACAGTCCAAAATATGGCTCAAGAACTCAAAGCCCCAAAGCTGATAACTCTAAGCAACCAAAAAAAATAGCGAACCTCTCAGATGCACAGTTCAAAATACTGGTGATCAGGATGCTCACAGAACTGGTTGATTTTAGTCACAAATTAGAGGAACAAATGAAGGCTAAACTAATTGAAATGAAGGGAAATGCACAGGAAACCAATAGTGATGGAAAGGAAACTGGGACTCAAATCAAGAAAGGGGACCAGAAGGAAGAAAAAAATGACCAAACAGAAAAATATGAAGAAACAAGAATTCAAAAAAATGAGGAGAGGCTCAGGAACCTCCAGAACACCATTAAACATTCCAACATCTGAATTACAGGGGTACCAGAAGGGGAAAAGGAACAGCCACGAGTGGAAAACTTATTTGAACAAATAATAAAGGAGAACTTCCCCAATCTGGCAAAGGCAATAAACTTCCAGGAAATCCAGGAAGCTCAGAGAGTCCCAAAGAAGCTGTACCCAAGAAGGAACACACCAAGGCACATCATAATTACATTCGCCAACATTAAAATAAAGAAGAGAATCCTAGAAGCAGCAAGAGATAAGGGGATAGTCACCTACAAAGGAGTTTACATCAGACTGTCAGCGGATTTCTCAAAAGAGACCTTACAAGCAAGAAGGAGCTGGAAAGAAGCATTCCAAGTCATGAAATCCAAAGACCTACATCCAAGACTGCTCTATCCAGCAAAACTTTCATTTAGAATGGAAGGGCAGATAAAGTGCTTTTCAGATAAGGTCAAATTCAAGGAGTTCATCATCACCAAACCCTTATTATATGAAATGTTAAAGGGACTTATATAAGAAAAAGAAGATGAAAAATATGAACAGTGAAAGGACAGCAAACTCGCAGTTATTTACAACCACACCTAAAACAAAAGCAAACCAAGAGGACAGGTAGATCAGGAGTGGAACTGTAGAAATGAAGAACACATGGAGAGTTAGCAACAGGGGAGTGGGAGGAGGAGAAGGGGGGGAGAAGATACAGAAAATAAGTAGCATAGATGGTAGGTAAAAAATAGATAGGGGGAGGGCAAGAATAGTGGGGAAAATATAGAATCTAAAGAACTTGAGACTCATGGTCATAAACTAAAGGGGGGGAATGGTAGGGGAGGGGGTGTGCAGAGTGGAGGGGAATGAAGGGGGGAATAGAACAACTGTAGTGGTATAATCAATAAAATATATTTTAAAAAATATAAACAGATGACTTTAAATATATATTTCAATCCATTAAGGTTATTTTCGTCACTGATGTTCAAATTGTCCCATATTGGCCAATGGAAGCTTCTTCGTATCGTCTCTTTGACATAACCCTAAATGTGTTTGATATTTTCCTTGCTACCTGGGATGAAAAGGTGCTCATCTCATACATTACTAACCAAGACCTGTGCAGCATGTTGTTGCTTTTTGCTTCATTTTTAAAAATTGAGTTATGATTTACATAGTAAAATATATATTTTCAGTATTATAATTTGATATGTTTTGATAAATGTATACACCGATGTTACCCACACCCCTACCAAGATAGAGAATACTTCCAGGCCTGCCCCCCCCCTCAATGCTCCCCACCTCCTTCCCATTTCCACCCCCACCTTAGTTACTGCCAGTCTTTCCTCATTCCCCACAAGCAACCACTGTTTGGATTTCTATTACCATAGATTAGTNTAGAGAATACTTCCAGGCCTGCCCCCCCCTCAATGCTCCCCACCTCCCTCCCATTTCCACCCCCACCTTAGTTACTGCCAGTCTTTCCTCATTCCCCACAAGCAACCACTGTTTGGATTTCTATTACCATAGATTAGTTTGTCCTCTTTTAGAACTTCTTATAAATTGAATATTGGTGTATGTATTCTTTTGTGTCTGGCTTCTTTTATTGAGCAAATGTTGGGATTCATTCATGGTGTTGCATATATTTGTAGTACATTCATTCTTTATTGCTGAGTAGTATTCTATTGCATGAATATACTACAGTTTACTTATTTACTCTCTTGTTAATGGAAAACTGGGATATTTCCAGTTTAGGGGTATTATAAACATATATGCTATGAACATTCTTTTATAAGATTTGTATGTGTGTATACATACATTTTTATTTAGTTTAAAGAAATATGTAGGAGTAGAATAATACATCATAAAGTGGCTATATATTTAATTTTTTAAGAAACTATTGACCTGTTTTCTAAAAGGCTATACCATTTCCTTTTCCCACAGGTACTGCATGAAAGGTCTTTGTGAACACTTGGTATTACAGATTTTCTATTATAAGTTAGTTAGTTTTATGTCTATGCAGTAGTAGAAGCACCTGAGCGAAGTCACCTATGTGACTTCTTTTTGCATGAGTATAACTGTAAATTAATAATAGCAAACATATACCAGACCCTGTTCCCATATTTTATAAGTATATACTCAGTAACACCATTGAGATAGAAACTATTATCTTCTTTCTACAAGTGAGAAAACTGAAGCACAGAGAGGTTGAGTAACTTACATGAAGTCACACAGGGAAGAAGTAGCAGATGCAGGATCTGAGCAGACTGTTTGTTCCAGGGATCAGGACCCTGATTTGTATGCTTTTCTGCCTCTTGCAATTGTTAGTTAGTACCCCTTCCCTTAGTCATGGGGATATAAAGTACAGCATAAGGAATATAGTTAATAATGCTATAATAACTATGTGTGGTGCCAGGTGAGTAATGTACATATTGGGGGGGATACTTTGTAAAGTATATGATTGTCTACCCTATATGCTGTACACCTGAAACTAATACAAAATAATATTGAATGTAAACTGTAATTGAAAAATAAAATAAAAAAGAATCCTTTCTCTTTCTCTAATGTTTTTCTGAGATGCTGGCAAATATTTCCAATGAAAACTACTATCACATTAATAAAAAACATTATAAGGGGGAAAAATTGGGACAACTGTAATAGAGTAACAATAAAGTACTTAAATTTTTTTAAATTAAAAATAAATAAAATAAAAATATGTACTCTCTAATATAAAACACACTTTTTTTGAAGGATGTTTTTACTTCTATCCAGCTTACTCTGAGCTTAAATATTTTCCTTTTATCAGCACATCTCCACTTCTTTTCCATTCATCCCTCAAAAGTTTCTTATTTTGAGCATTTTTTGCTTGTACAACTTTTCCATAAGTTCTGATCTTCAAGTACTGAGCATATATTGTATCAGAATGCATTTTTGCAGGAACAAACAAGAAGTGAGAATAATTTTAATAACATGGTTTTGCTGTTTCAGTATCTAAAAATTGGATAGTTGCAGATTGATAAGGTCCACAGGTTAGCAGTGCCACCAAAGCCCCAGATCCCTTCTCCTTTTCAACTCAGCATGTTCTCCTCAAGCTAACATTCCCTCGTGGTGGTAATATAATTGCCACTGTTCCAAAAAATGGCTACCTTCTTTCTTCTATGTCTCTTTAGAGAGTGTTTACAGAAAATGTACCAGCAAGCCATCCTCTACTGGCCACAGTTGTATTTTTACCCTAAACCAGTCCCTGGCAAGAGGGATAAGGTCATCCTAATTAGCTTTGACCACAGCTTCACAACCAATGTATGGATGGATCTACTGGGCAATAGTTATCCTGAGATTAGCTTCTTTCAGCCCTCAAGGCATCTTGAGACCCTCCAATGGCCACCTCAAGCCCTGAGCAGCCATATACATTTTCCTTGGGTATTATACAGACATTATCATTTTGTGTGTACTCTATGACTTGGGAAAATGTTGAGAAGCACTGCCTTACACACCAACCAGGATAGGAGAGGTGGTGATATCAATCTCTGAACCAAATCAGGCCTTTCAGCACAGAAGAAAGAAAAAATGGGCCTTGAAGGCAGGTGTAGAAAATGGACAAGAACAAGAGAACCTGTAAAGGAGCAAGCATAGCTAATATCATGCTCTACAACTGCCTTATCTATGTCCTGTCCCCAGCTGCTTCCTTGATGGCGCTGACTTCCAAATGTTCCCTCCTCTAGCTCAACGCTCTGAGTGCAGGAACGCAGGAATGTGCAGCTATTCACTGGCTGGGCTGAGGCCCTCGGCCTGCCTCTAGTTAAACAAGGGCAGACAGGAATATCTGGACAGGAAACCCTCACTGGGATGTGCCTTTTGGATATTTGCCTGGTGGGCACTTTTAGAAGGGAGACAGACAGCTAACAAGATGCTGATGGTGAGTGCTGGCCAGCTAAAATGTGACAAAAGCCCTCTTTGAGGGGCCTTCTGTAGCCATTTCAATTTACCTCTGAGTTAGGCTGGCCCTGGAGAAAGTATATATCCAAGCAAACTTGCAGGTCCACTCAACTTTTAGCAAATAACCGTGACATTTATGGGACCAGCAGTTTCAATCATCTCTCAACTAATCAGTTCTGGTGCCTTCCAAAATGATACAAATGACAGCTGGGTAGACCCTTGTGGCTCTGAAATCTCTTTGAGATAACTCAGCTCTGGTTAATTATGTTTAAGTTAGTACACATGGATTGAGAGGGCCAAATAAGCTTAGAGGCCTCAGGCATCTAAGATGAAAGAGAGAATAAATGATGTATCATTTTGTTCTGCCAAGCTTAATCCCTTGTATAAGTAGATAGATAATAAATAAATGCATTGGTAATTGTTTTCCAGATTTCTAAATGAAGTATAGAGCATTCACAGAAAGATAAAATTGTTGAAATCCACTAAATAGTAAATGGGAAAACTATACAGTCACTCCCCTTATCCACAAGAAATATGTTCCAAGACTCCCAGTCGATGCCTGAAACCATGGATAGAACCAAACCACATATATATTCTATGTTATTTCCTATCCACGTATACTTGTGATAAAGTCTGCTTTATAAATGAGGCACCATAAGAGGTTAATAATAACTAACAATGAAATAGAATAATAATAACAATATTCTGTATTGAAAGTTATGTGAATATGGTATGATGAAGTAAAAATGGATGACTTGAACACAAGCATCGCAACACCTCAGGAATGACAAAGGAATGATTCATCCCCCCGGGCAGAACCAAGAAGGATGCCTGAGATTTCATCACTTTCCTCAGAATGGCATACAATTTAAAACTCATGAATTACTTGCTTCTGGAAATTTCTATTTAATAGCTTTGGACTACAGTTGACCACAGGTAACTGAAATTACAATGGATACGGGGAAGTACTGTATGAGACCAAGAGTATAGTGAATGTGAAAAGAAAGCACCATGTTCAGCTATTCCTAAATCTTAAGACTTTGGTACATGACGGACAGAGGGCCTATGGGAGACTGTCTTTATGACACTACAGGATTTTAACCAGCAGTGCTCTGCATAAGCTTATTTTAACTATACACAGAAAATCCATATCACTTTGAGACAACAAACATTTTCTAAGAGAAAAAAGTTTATCTCAAGTTTGGCTCTGAAAACATGCAGAGTGATTTATAGTGTGATAAAAGGCAGAATGCTTCCCCTCATCTTCTCAGGAGAGAATGATTCCCATGCTCCAAGTATTATGGCCGTTAAAAAAGTTATAAAAACTGGACAGCCCCACTAAAACATGAAATAAAATAAAAATAGATATCAAATGTAATTTTTTGGCTAGTAGAATGGTATAAATCAAAAGTTATTGGCTAGAGTATGGAAGGAGGGATTCTTTCTCATTAATAACAGCATAAATTGTACAACCTTTCTGGAAATCCAACTTCTTCCAAGCAAGGTATTCATTTATCTTATGGAAATTTTCCCACAAATGTTTTCTATGTAAAGACTTTCACTGTAGCACTGTCTTAGTAAAAATTGGAAACAACTACCCTGACTGGTGTGGTTTAGTTGGCTGGGCATCATCCTACAAAGCAAAAGATTGCCAGTTCAATCCTTGGTTGGGGCACACACCTAGGCTTTAGATTAGGTCCCAGGTCAGGGGTGTGAGGCAACAGATTGAAGTTTTGCTCTCATATCAGTGTTTCTCTCTGTGTTTTTCTCCCTCCCTTCTCTTCTCCCTTAAAAAAAAAAAAGATTTGGAAGCAACCTAAATGCCCATTAATAAGGGCTTGGTGAAGTTAATTAAGCTACATTCATACCATTGAATACACAAGCTATAAAAATGAGATCGGTCATCTTAGTAAGTGAATACACTTCAAAATAAAATGTACATGATTTCATCTCTGTAAAATTTATACTGATATAATATGTATGTCACTATATATTTAGAAAATAATCTAATGAGTGTGTACCATTGAAAAAGTACTTGCACTTTTAAGCCATGCATTTCTATAACAATTCAATGCATGGACTTATTTTAATTACAAAAAATCTATAGTTCTTAAATGAGCACAAATATTCCTTTTTATTCAAGAGTAATCGTGTCATAATGAGCAATGATCTTTATCAAAAGGACACACTAGACAGTAAACACTTGCAGAGATACTTCTATACACTGGGTGCTGTGGTTTGAGGTGAAATTGGGCAGACCCTCACTTTCCAGAAACACTCAACATAAGTGCCTGGATTAAATGTTTGAATAGGAAGTTTTATAAAAATTACATATATCCTTGCTATAAAAGTGTAATTCAGAATCACGAAATAACTAGAAACCTCCCACTTTATCCACTTTCAGTTCCTAGAGGTATAAATTAGTAATGGTTTGGTATATATATTTCCAACCCTATTTTCCCATGTACCAGAGCACAGAGACACATTTTTACATGCATCTTATCTATCTATCTATCTATCTATTTATTTATCTTTAGAGAGGAAAGGAAGGAGAGAAGGAGAGAAATTTCAATGTATGGTTGCCTCTTGTGAGTCCCCTGCTGGGACCTGGCCTGCAACCCAGGCATGTGCCCTGACTGGGAATTGAACCTCGATGGTGTGGTTCACAGGCCCGTGCTCAATCCACTGAGCTACACCAGCCAGGGCTTATCTATTTATTTTTATATATACATATACACATCTTGTACATTTTTCTGGTGTTTGTTTTAGTTTTGGTTTGTGACAGAGTTTTGCTTGTTCTGCCTGCTGACCTCAGAATTCCATGGTAGGAAGGGAAAGTCCGCGCTTGAACAACATGAGGATTAGGGGCAGTGACCTAACCCCCTTACTCCAGCAAAGACAAAAGTCCACATGCGATTTTTAAAAAAAATGTTTTATATGTAAAGCTATCATCATCTGAGGATATGCTTATTGATTTTAGAGAGAGAGGAAGGTGGGTGGAGAAGGAGGGGGGTAGAGAGAGAAAGAGAAAGAGAAAGAGAGAGAGATCTGTTGGTTGCCTTTCGTATGCGCCCTGACCAGGGATCGAATTTGCAACCTAGGTATGTGCCCCAACCAGGGATAGAACCTGCAACATTTTAGTGTGCAGAACAATGCTCCAATCACATATAACTTTTGACTTCCCCAAAACTTAACTACTAATAGCCTATTATTGGCCAGTAGTCTTACCAATAAGATAAGCTGTCAATTAATACATATTTTGGTATTAAATATATGCATATTTGGTATATGCATACTGTATTCTTACTATACAATAAGCTAGAGAAAATAAAATGTTAGTAAGAGAAAATACTTTTAAGTATTTATTGAAAAAATCTGCATATAAGTGTACCTGTGCAGTTCAAACCTGTATTGTTCAAGTGTCAACTGGTACTACCATATAATTAATCATTCCTCAATTCATGTCTCCACTGGTTTACTATTTCAAATAAAGTTGCAATAAACATTCTTATACATACACCAATATATGAGAATATACTTTAAGATGATTTCCTGAAATGGAAATGTTTGGTCAAAGAGAGCACACATCTTATATTTTGATGTAAAATGTAAGAGAAATGTTTTTCTCTTTATTGAGTTCTTGTCATGTCCTAGACACTGGTTTAAGTAGTCAGATGGCATCCTCCCATTTAAACTTGGCAATAACATTATAAGATATTATGTTCCTATTTTATAAAGTAGAAAATTGAGGCTCAAGGGGATTAGGTACCTAGCCAGAGTGGCACAGGATTAGAACTCACATCCATCTAACTCCAACATCCTCATATACTGACAAACATGTTACATTAATATAAATTTTACAGAGATGAAATCATCCTATATATACATTTTTTGAAATGTATTTACTTACTAACATGCCTTAGATACCAACCTATCTTGTTATTTTTTGTAATGTGTATTCAAAGGATATGTGCAAATCACTCAAAGGAAATAGATAAAACTTTTCATTTTATTATAACAGCTATTAGAAGAGACTGATGTCATTAAGTAGCTATAAATAATGAATGAAGCTGCTTTAGCCAAGGGAGTCACTGTTGTTTCCCAGGCTGCTCCCTCTTTCTCTTCAAAGTCCCTCCCACCTGTAGCCACCCACCTGGTCCTCCTTTGGCAATGAATGGGGTTGCTGAGGAAGGAGGGTGGGCAAGTGCTTAATACTGAGTGACTTGCTCTGCTGCTCTCTACTTACTACTCAGCAGCCCCCAGGGTGGCAGCCCAGGGCAGCAGCCCAGGGCATGGTCCCATTTCACAGATGAGTGAGCAGGCCAACCAAGAAGTAACATGGGATCTATAGCACACAACCAGTTCTCTGGTTGTTCACAAAAATTTCATTGACTGAACATCAAAATTGATAGCAACTTCCTAAGGATACAATTTATTATGGAACTTAATCATGTTATTGGTTTGACTACTTATTTCAGGGTCATAATATAACCTTAGATGTGATGTTGAAGATTGCAGAAAATATGCTATGTTTGGTGAATATGTTGGTTCATAGTTTTACTTTCTGGAAAAAATCAGATACAGTAATATATACATATACATGTTCATATATATACACATTTTTGATAGATATGTTTATATATAAAATTTATTTATACACTTAAACATGACCTATTTAGCTCAGAGAAAATATACAGAAAATGGGAAAAAGAGAAAAAGATAGAAAGAACATAAATAAATTTGATACTTAAAACATACAGCACAAAGGAGTGTTAAAATTTTTGCTATATTTGTAAACTAGTGTAGTGTATGAGCCTGAAAAAAATTAAGCTGATGCAACTCAGTAGTGAATAAAGAGCACTGTTCAAAATCTGGCACTAACATCTCACAAAATTTTTTTGAACTCCAAGTTGAGTTGACTTCCTTAATAAACTCAAAAATTTATTAAAGGAAAAACACATCCACTAAAAAAAAAACTCATTTCCAAAAGGAATTTGAGAGCAGAATCTTATGAGCTCAGCTGTAACTATATATGCTGGTCTGGAACTGTATCTGGCATCAATACCCAGAAAGATTAGTGTATAAAAACCTTAAGGAAGAAAGAATCCCATAAATTTAAATATGAGTTGAGAGTTAAGATTCTTTATACCTTGACCAAATTGTTTCAAACTTAAATATTAATTTTGTTTAAAAATTGACATTAGACTACTTATTAAAAGTAAATGTATTCTGTCTTCAGGAACTATTTGGGCAATACCTAGCCCAAATTTGGGGCATTACTTTTTGTTCTAGAGATTATGATTCTGTCACTATTTGAGGTTGATAATTAGCTACAGTAACCAGCTTTTGTAACTCAAAGGGTCAAACTCTCTTTATAATATTGTCTGTGCTTGCAGAATTTTAAAAAACTTGGAAGTAGCCAGACTTGGGGAAAGAAAGTTTTTAATTAAACACTAATGAAGACCAGAAAAAATGTTTTTTTTCCTCCCAAGAATCCAGGCAAATCCAAAGGATTCTTCCATACTTAACGCCAGTGCATGAGAAAGACCTGAGCCAGGGTTCAGATGAAAAGTGATGTCCACGAATGCCAAAAGGAAAAAAAAGTCTGAAACATTGGTCAGCATTGGTCTGGCAAAACAGCACTTTCCAGCGCCTAACCACAGGGCTGGGCACAGGAAGCAGCCATCACTTGACTGTTGGAGCTAACAAGAACTGCAGAAACTGTGACTTCCCCACCCTGGCTAGGCATGATTAGGACCTGCAGCTGGCTGGACACAAAAGCTAGGGTTCTCGGGTGAACCTGTTTTCCAGAGGCTGGAGGCAATTGCCTGTTCTGTTCTCTAAAAGTCTTCTTCCCTAATAAAATGGCCATTGGAGAACCCTAAACGAATATATTCTTAACCAGCTTACACAGTTTGGGGCTATTTTCCATTACAATAAAGAATAAACACACATGTACAGATCCATTTCAACATGCATGGCTTCTTCCTGGATGAGGTTTTCAAAACTCCCTAGAATTCAAAAGTTCTCTTTGGATAGAGTTCCCCTAATGCTTCCTCTTCCTCCTCCAAATTCTCAGCATCTTCTATACCACATGCCACCTCCACTATAGTCCAAGTCTCCATCATCTCTTATTTCATCTGGACATGAAAAAAGGCCTTCTAACTGTTTTTTACCCCCCACCAGCCATTCCCCTAGAGTGCAACAGAGAGCTGATTCCTTGTTCATTTAGTCAACTAGTATCTCTGAAGGACATACTAGGTTCCAGGCACTGATGGTAAATGACAAACATGAATTCCACCAGGCCTTCAGCTGACATTCTGGTTGGGCAGGGAGACACAATAAACATGTAGATAAATCTATCCCAACCTTGGGTGGTGATAGGGTTACAGAAAAAAATGAAGTAGAGAAGAAAATAGTTGGGTGGCCTCTCAGTTTAGGTGGCACCTGAAGGAAGACCTGCACACTATGTAGATTTCTAGGTGACAAGGTTCCCAGGCAGAGAAAGTCCAAAGGCAAAGTCTTTGAGACTGGAGTGTGCTTGGATGGTTTGAGAGACAGCAAGGGTGCCAGTGTTTCTGGAGAAAATTAGAAGGGGTAAGATGAAGGAAAGGAGTTGGGAGTTCCGACCAGACCTTGAGTGTGTTTGCTGGTGGTATGGGTGGAGGAACCCTGAACAAGGGGTATCAATCATGCAGGAGCTTGTCGGTAGAGTAAGTCTGGCTTTTTCTAAAGTTGGGAAGTCATTGGAAGGTTTTGAATAGGAGAATTACATGATCAGAGTGTCCATCAGTAGATGAGTGGGTAAAACAACTATGGGATATCTACACAATGGAATTTTACTAGGCCATAAAAAAGAAGAAAGTTGTACCCTTTTCAACAGTATTGATGGAACTGGAGAACATTATGCTAAGTGAGATAAGCCAGGTAGAGAAAGACAAGTACCATGTGATTTCACTCATATGTGTAATCTAATGAACAAACTGAACTAACAGGGAAAATAGGGACAAACTCACAGGTGGAGAGCAGGATCACAGCTTGGGGTGGAAGAGGTTAGGGGGTGGAGGGATAGAGCAAAAAGGAAAACGGACCCATGGATGTGGACAACAGTGGTCATGGCTTGGGAAAGGAGGGTATAAAGGGACTAAATGGTAATGAAAAATACAGTAAAGATTAAATAACAAATAAATAAAATAGTTTTGTCTACAAAAAAATCTGGAGGCTAGGTTGAGAATAAACCTCAGGAGAAAATGGCATTATCCATTTAGTCTCAATGAGTTTATTAATTCCTGCTGTGGCTCCAGGATTTGGTAGAGGAGAGATTAGAGACTGAGAATGTCCTGGGAAGAACTCTGTGAAGGGAAGTGTAGAAAAAGGAAGAGGCTGAATGGTTTTCAAACTAAGTCCATTGTATACGCTGGCTGAGGGAATGGGATTTGGATTTAGACAGATCTTTGCTCTTGGACGACTTACTTGATATGTCTAAACAATGTCCACATCTGCCAAATGGGTTTAATAATACCTAATTCGTGTCATTGTTAGGAGAATTAAATGAAATGGTAAATATAAATTACTTAGCACTATGTCTGATATATAGAAAATATGCATTAAGTAGAAATAACCATAGCTAACACTTTTTAAATAGTTACCATGAGCCAGTCATCCTAGTGAGATCTTCACTTATGTGATCTAGGGTTGTCCCCTCAACAACTGTGGGAGGTAGGACAATTGACTCTAAGATAAGGTCATCCCCATCTTAGACACAAAAAATGAGACACCAAGCTCCTAGGCTGTCATTGTTTGGGCTGGAACCTGGTCAGAGTTTGCACTCAGAACCACTAGCATTGTCATTTTTGGATTTGGGTTAAGTTTGTACAACTGGTCCACATTTTTGCGTTTGAAAAACTACTATTCTCAATCAATGCTCAATCAAAGTCTTTAGACTAAACTTAAAATGTGGAACTTATTTAATCTTTTGTAGAGATAAATAAACAGGCTCGGAGCAATTAAGTAGCTTGGCACACAGCTCGTAAATGATGAAGTTTGATTTTAACCCAAGTCTAGCTGACTATAGCCCATTCTATTTCCCTATTTTATCAAGGTCCTTTTCCTTCATGAATAACAAACATCTAATCACATTTTAATGAGACAAACTAATTCCTGGGAAAATATTTTCTGGCTGCACTACCCAAGCATAGCATGATGCTTGTAGTAGCTGGGTCTTCTTAGCAGTTGCAAATCTTAGGGGCATATAGGAGGCGAGCTTACACAGATGAGAAAGCAGTCAGTGGAGCCCCATAGCCTCCATGCATGATATTCTGGGGCTCTTGGACCTATGGAAAAGGGTTCAGGATTGAGAGGAAGAAAATTTAACAGCTTTCTGTGGGAGAAAGAAAATTAAACAACTAAACAAAACAAGGAGACAGCAGCATTGAGTTGTTAGAGTCTCCTGATAAAAAGCTACATCATGAAAACAGGTGGGCACAGTGTCTCTACACAGTGGTCAGTGGGCCCTTTTTCTGACCTATAATTCTTAACCTGAGGGGAGGGAAAATAAATGAGTCAAGGCTTCTGCAGATTTTAGAAGCTCTAAAGGTTATTTATGTGCACAAGAAATTGACAAGGCAGAACATGTGAAGATTTTCATGTTTACATTCACCCAACCATCCATCCAGTCATCCATCCGACCATCATTCTGTTGATCCATATATATATCCATCCACATATAAATCTAATATGCTTTCAGTGCTTCTTAAGGTATTTAATTTTTATAACAATCCTAGGAGAATAAGTCTTTGAGGTAGACACTCTAATTAAATTGAGTTTCAGAGAACTCACATGGCAATAGATGTTGACTTAGAATTTGAACTCAGGCAGTCTGGCTTGATGGACTAAATTTTCAAGCCCTAGGTTACGTTTATACCCGATATTTGTTCAGTGAATGAATTATAAAATTTTACTGCTATGTGTTATTTACCTTTTAATAAAAAAAAGTAGCAAGTCAGTGGCAAGAATCCAAGCACTCGAGTCAGCAACCTAATAAGTATATGCAATAATAAGCAACCTAATAAGTATATGCAACCACTAAAGTGGGATTCATGGGATCACCTTGAAAAGTTTTTGTAATGACAAAGATAAGGCACAATATCTAACAATGCTGAGAAATGTAGCAACTGTCCTTCTGAGTATATACCCCAGAGAAGCTCTTGGTGATAGGCACAAGGAGACAGATACAAACATGTTCACTGTAGGATTTTGGGACACTGAATACATCAACAAGAGATTGATATATTCATTGAACACAGGAGTTAAAATGAATTGTGAATTCCAAAACTTGTTGAGAGGAAAATAAGATAGCAAAATGGCATATTCACATATCAATTTTATAAACACAAAAATACATATTGTTTATACAAAACAGAAACAGAAGACAGATATAGAACAAGCTGATGGTTGTCAAAAGGTAGGGGCTGGGGGTTGAAAAAATATATGTATATATTATTTATAGATACAAACATATGTGGCAACATTATAAAAACATCCAGGAAAGAAAAACACCAACTTCGTGGATGATTATTTATAGGGAGAAAGAGAGGTACAGAGGTGGCTTCAACTTATTCTGTAAAACTTCATTGTATTATGAAAAATATCTGAAGCAAATGTAGCACAATTAAGATGTCTTAAAACTGAGTGGTTGATGCTTGAGTTTTATCTATATTATCTTTTATATTTTTGCATATTCAAATAATCCCCAAAAGATTTTTTAAAATAAAAGATGATACACGCAAAGTACCAAGCAGAAGGCCTAGCACACAGCAGCTGTTTAGTAATTAGTAGCTATTAGTTGAATTAAGACAGTGAGATTATAAAAACACTAGTTAAGGAGAAAATAATAATTTCATCAACAAGCTTTACAAAAACATAAAATTCAAGAAACTTAAAAATGATTAGGACTTTGAGAAAGATGGTACTATTTAATTTCCGTATTTTTCAGCTTCTTTCACGGTAAAGGCTATTTCAAAGATGCAGGATGTATATGTTATTTCTGTATGTACATATATAATTACATATGGAGGCTAATTTCTGCCTCTTTTTCATGCTGTAAGTCATATGCTTTTGTTTATAAAATTTAGAACTACATCTCTATTCCCCATTTGAATTACTGAGACTGCTCCACAGCTGAACTGGACACCACAAATAGAATGTTCAGAATATACATATGTAGGGGATGAACAGAAAGTTGTTTTCTGCTTTTTGCAAAAAAAGATGGAACAAGAAAAACAGACACCAACTTGAAAAGGCAGGAGAGTCTATTCTTAACTTGGTGTTCTTCAAGCTGTGCAACAAAAGTTCAAAAACACTTTTCAAAGATCCTGACACTAATCTTGTTGCTCTTAAATGACACAGTCTTTTATTTTTTTTAAAGATTTTATTTATTTATTTTTAGAAAGAAGAGATGGGAAGGAGAAAGAGAAGGAAAGAAACATCAATGTACAGTTACCTCTCATGTGCCCCAGTCTGGGGACCTGGCCCATAACTCAGGCATGTGCCCTGACTGGGAATTGAACTGGTAACCCTTTGGTTTGCAGGCCCATGCTCAATCAACTGAGCTACACCAGCTAGGGCATAACATAGTATTTTAGAAATTTATCTATATCAAGTGATGGGATAAAATATTAAGAGAATTTTCCTACCCGGTTTTGGGGGATCTTAAAATCTTAGTTCTCTGCCATACAATTATAGCCTTTGGTTAGACCCAGAAAATGTGGAAGATGAATTTGCACAGTAATAAGTGGACTCATATTTCATTTATCAGCTGAGTTTTCTCTCCTTTCTGTATGTGTTATTACTCTTAGCTGATTCCACGGCTACCCGTCCCTTTAACAGAGTATAGGATCTAGTCAGGAGAACGCTCTGATAGCCAGGCCATCTGATAAAACTAGATTCTCCTACTTCCTTCCTCTCAGTGCAATCCTCACTCTGCTTCCTTCCCACTGGCCCCACCTTAGTTCAGGCTTTGATCCCAGCACCTGTTGGGAAGGCATTTGTAGATATTGCTGTGATGTGCTGTCCAGACTTATTTCATCAGCCCTTGGGATTGTTGTGAGCTGACAGCTCTTAGCTCTTAACTCCCTGTGGGAATTGTCCTGCCTCAGAGAGAGCTGCCTAGTCCAAGGTAACACTGCCTTCTCAAGGGCAGCCCACCACCAGTGATGGGTTGATGCAGATGAGGGGAAGACCCAGCCCTCTTGTTCCAACTGGGAACAATTCTCAGTTTCAGAGTTATCCATGAGTTCAGGGGAGGCCTTTGTTGAGCTGAATTATAGTCCAGCTTCTCTCCTCAACTCTGCCTCTTCCTGTTCCCTCCTGTAGACCTTGACCCTGAGAGTAAACGCCCTCCTGGTAATCTCCAGTTCAGAGTCTGCTTCCTAAGGAACTAAATCTGCATCAGCATTCATGCTGTTCCACAGTAGGATTGCTTCCCCTGGTCTCTGTGGTTGAGTGGGTTTACATGACCTGCTCTGACCAGTGACTTATGAAACTGACATGAGCCACTTAGAGGCTGAGCACTTAATTGCCAATGAAAGGGCCTAAAGGGTTCTTCGCTTTCAATCATGACAACTGGCAATGTTCTGGAACATTCTGTGAGCCTGAGTGACAGTGATGACAGAGGTCATAGCCAACCTGTGACTGGATAAGTAGTATAAACTGAAAATAAACTTTTATCAGCTCAAGCCACTAGGATCCTGGCCACTGTTAACTGCTATAGCAAAACCTATCCTATCCTGATTTATAAGTCTTCCTCACTGCAGCAGCCTCCCAACCTCCCTCCCCCTCCTATCTCTGTTATGTCACTCTCTCCCAAATCTATCAGTGATAGGCCAGTGCTATTAGTGTTTTTCTCTATCAACCTCTTTCTTTCCCTCAACTTCTGAAGAAAAACAACAAAATCCTAATCCGAAAGCACAAAATAAATTAAGTTCAGATGTTGTTCTTACACAAAATTTCTGTTTGCCTGATGCTGTCTCTCTCTTTCTTCATTAGCCTTAAAATACTTCAAAACCCCTCAAAGCTATGTCTTCCCATGCCTGACATACCCACTGTCTTTCTTCATCTACCAAACTCCTTCTTGTCCTTCCAACCTCAGCTAGAGCTCAACACCTCTAGGAAACTTCCTTGACTTCCTTCCCCCACCACCTTTTGCTTTATCCCTGTCTGATTTAGACCCCTTCACTGTGTACCTAAAGCACTCTGGGAGAAGCTTTTCCACAGAGTCTGACTTCCTTACCTGTCTACCCTACTTGACCATACATATCTTGAGGAGGGCATGAAAAATATCTATTTTGACTTTTTGTTGCTAACACCTCAGCACAGTAACTGGGATGTGGCGAGCACTTGTTGGTTTTTAGCTATAAATAAATAGACAAATGAACCTACCTATAACTCTGATTATTATGTTCTAAGGAAAGACCTAGTAAAGTACTGAGCATTCATCATTTGTTTATTAATTTCCTAGTGACTAAGTTTTTCATGAGAAAATTCTTTCATATTCCCTCAAGTTCTGTTTTTCCGTGATTGAATTCTGGATTTCTTGTAACATTGTCTAACCAATACATTTTTTGTTGTTGATGTTTTTCTAGTTCAGGGATTAGCAAGCTCTTTCTGCAAAAGGCTTCATAGTAAACGTTTTTGATTTTGTAGTCAATACAGTCTTTGTTTCAACCACTCAGCTGTAAGTAGTTGAGTCACAACTAGTCAATTCTATCACCATAATGAGAAAGCAACCTTAAATAATATGTAAAATGAATGAGTAGGTCTGTGTGCCAATAAAACTTTATTCATAAAGACAAACACAAGTCAGTTTTTTCCTGTGGGTCATGGTTTGTCAGCCACCTAGTCTATATAATTTATAGAATGGTGGAGAGTGCGTGGGGGCAAGCAAAGTATACATGATTTGAAGGTCACTTGGATTATATCCAAGTTGCTTCCACTGGAGGCAATGATTCCACTTAGGGTTTGTACAAAATTCTACCTTTAAGACATTGGGGAGGAGGTGAAAACTTAATCTTAAATCACAAACTGAGGGCTTTGTCACCCTTAACAAAAAGCAGAGTGTTGATGTTTTTTAAAACAACATTCCCCCATCATTTCCACCTTAATTGCTGGTTAAACCTGATTAATAGCTATAATGCAACCCATCCAGGCAAGATATAAACAGGATAGCTATATGGCTGACAAATCAGTTTTTAGCATTTAGCTAAAAATTGAAGGTGAATACCCCATGTTGGCAACTTTAACCTAATTCAAAGCTTCACTCACAAAGTGTGTCTTTGTTAAAAGGCAGCTCAGTGCAGCCTCAGCCGGCTTTTCATTTAGTCACATGACTACAGAAGTGCTTTATAGTGAGTATCTTAATTATTCATGGTTATTGGTAAATTAAAGCACTTGCCCCTCCAATATCTAGAAGGGGAGGAAGTGTTCCATTCCAAATAAATTATGCTTCCTTGGTGCAGCCAGCCAGGCCATAAGGTTGTTGCCAAATTCCTTATGAATAGGTGGGAGATCTTATATCACTTATAGCATACGAATAAAGAAAACCACCCAGGGGAAAGCCAGGTATTTCATGTAATGGATATCTCCTGCCCCACCCTTATTTCTCTCTAGAGTAATTGAGGTCTGGATTTCCTTACAGTCAAGACCATTCATATGAGAAGCAAGAAAAATGACACCTCTGTATTATCAAGATGACAAAAAATTGGGCTCAGTAAAATATGTAACTCTCTGGTGTGTGTTTCCAGGTCATATGCCAGAAAGCTAGGTGGTCCAATGGAACACTCTCCTCTATGGCTTAGAATTCATAATGATGGGATAGCAATATGGGTTTCCTAATGATGGATTCCCTCCTCCTTAACTCAAATTACTATGGCAAAATACTTACAAATGTATTTGTGCATGAATCTTTGTACTTACCTTGAGAAACAACTCATTACATTTTTTAAGGAGCTCTAGACTTGAGAGTCTAATAATGCAGGTGCAGTGAACATTGCTGATTGCATTTCGACCAAAAGCATCAACCCCCCTCATTGTTTGGCTGCTACACCAATCAATATAATTCAGTGTTTCTTAATATTTTATTAAGTATCACCCCCTTGATAAGCCTGTTTAGATTTTTAAAAAAGATTTTATTTTTTATTTTTAGAGAGAAGGGAAAGGAGGGAGAAAGAAAAAGAGAGAGAGATTGATGTGTGAGAGAAACATTGATTGAGTGCCTCTTGCATGCCCCCACCTGGGGGCCTGGCCTGCAACCCAGGCATGTGTCCTGATCAGGAATTGAACTGGTGACCTTTCAGTTCACAGGGTAGTGTTCAATCAACTGAGCCACACATGCCAGGGCAGATTTTTTTTGTTAGCTAGTTCTCCCCACCCCATATTCTAATGTCACAGATATACTATATATCTGTTTATATTTTGGATACCTATTGTATGTATAAAAAGAGTAAGGTTTTTTGTCTCCTCCTATTCTCAGGAAACTATTTTTGCCTTTTTGACACCATATTACTTATTGAGAATGCATTTATTATAATCCTATTCCCTGTGGCAATCAATGCATAGTATTGGGGGTGGGCACAGATCCTCAGTTGACCCACAGAGTGAGAACTGGAAAATTTTTTGATAGTTGGTGAATATGAGGCATTCTTTTTCTATCTGAAGAGTTGCCATATGGATCTCAGCCCTGAAACTACTGTGACTATCTGCTATCCTGAGGGAAGAAATCACCTGAGGAATAGTTAACATACAAATCAGACAGGGCTGAAAGAATTATGGGGAACAAGCATGATGCCCTGATCAAACTAAATCTGAATTTCTTTCTACTGTTAGACTTTTCAGTGTGTCAAAACTCCCTTCTTTTTATTCTGTACATTAGTTGAGTTGAGCTTCCTATTATAACTAATTAATCCTAACCGATAGAACAGAAAACATTTATTGAATGCTTCCAAAACTCTAGGCACTGTGCTAAATATCTCTCACATGTTATTTCTTTTGGAATGTCTGTAACTAGTATTATACAGTTCTCATTTTATAAACAATACCAAAACAGAGTAAGATTAAGTAACTTACCCACAGTCATACATAGGCAGAGGTAGGGTGCATTCCTATGTTTATATAACTTGGAGTTGAAGGTATTAATTACTTTATTTTACTACCTTTCAGTTCTATGCAATTAAAGTCACTATTTTCTTGCTAGCTATTCCAAAGACATTAGAGAAAATGGTGTTTTGTTGCTAACAATAAACTATATTGTGCAATGAAGAAATCTATGGTTCTCTCAAAGTTTTTAAATATTTTAAAAATCTTATTTCTCCAAAGATATACGCAACTTTAAACTTAGAAGTTATTTTCTACTTATGACTCATAAAATGGGCATCATTATTTTAGATGTTCTTTCTTATTATAAGAGGGTTTTATTGGCTGAGTCACTACCTATTTTACAAAAGAGAAAACCTATAGCTTAGTAGATTAGTCCTTAAAGTTGCTGTTCTGCTTTAAAAAAATTATTGATCAGCCTTATAAAGAACCCATGGGGTCTGAGGTTTCTGGAACCTTCACTTTTGAATTGGTCCCTAACAGCAGAAAAATAATCCACAAGTATCCCGGTTCCTTGGGGAGAGAGACATGGAAGATGTTTGGTTGGCTACAATACTTGTTTCTCCTTTCAACAGTTTTTCAAACATTAAAAAACAAAAACAAACCTATATCAGGGTTACTTGTCTTACAGACCAAACCGAACAATGATTTCCCAAAAGAGAAAAAGGTTGAGAGGCAAACATACCTCTGGCTCCAAAAAGCCAGGTAATCTATGTAATATGGCCAGATGAGATATATCCCCAGCTCCACAAAACTCTCAACACCCCACATGCTGCTCGGGTTCTCAACCTGGCTTTTGGATTCTTTCAAAATGCAAGACATTATAGACACATTAGCCAAAGCAGGACAAGTGAAAGCACAAAGTAAAATGTTCCTCACATTTTAATAAGGATTACAAGGGGACGCTAATTCTTTAGTTGCCCACAGTTTAGTGGCAGGTGCTGGTCTTTTCATTTTACTTGATTGATGGATGATGATGGCTTGTCAGAAGCAGGGGCCTGATCACATATGGAACTCAGTAGGATGAGATATAAATTATGGTTACACTGGGAATGGGGTCAAGGTAGGGGGAATTTAGGACCTGCAACAAAGCTACTCCACATAACAAGGAAGAAAAAAACTGTTATGCTCTAGTCCTATAATAAACACCATGTATAATCTTCTTAAATACAATGTAGATTTTTTTAAACCACAAAGATATTAACAACCAACACACATGACTTTTAAATCCACAAATGACTGTTTTAAAAAAATCCAGGGAAGCTGCAGTCCCAGAGAGGATGCGTCTCCCAGTTGAATAAAGTTGCTGCATTTTTTGCCTGCAGGATGGGACTTAGCAGAGATATGAAGGGGTTGTGTTATGTGACAGGGGGTAAATCCAAACATAGGCATTTCAAAGGCCAGCCAGGCCACCCCTCCCTCCCCCAGCCCATCATCCTCCTGCAAAGTGTTCACAATTTTCAGTCTGTCCTACCCAGAGCCAGTAGACACAGAATCAGCTGTTCCTGGCTCTGCCTTGCAAGTTGGGGCTGACTGATGGAAAAATGAAATAAAATCAAAGGAAAAAATGCAAATTCATTAATGCCCCCCTGACTAGACTGGTGTGAAATCACTGCCCCTGGCATAAAAAAAAGAAACCATCTGAATGTCAAGGTTGCCTCCTGCACACCTTGTGCTGCAAAGCTAGAGCTTTCTTAGCCGAGTGCCAGCCAGCACACCCTCACTCTACGCCAGATGTCTTCGTTTGCTGGGACTAACTCACAAGTGCCCCCCACCCCCAACGCCTGATGGGAAAAATTCACAAGGTTTATCAGGCAACAGTTACCTATAGCTTCTCAGCATTTGACCCAAGAGTCGAGCAGCCCGCTAGGAGTTTAAGAAGAGATGTAGAAGGAGAGAGAATAAAATCATACAGGTGGAACCGGCTTCCCATGAGCGCCTTGCACACTGCAAGGCCCTCAGGGGCCCCGTGCCCTGCCTTACCTGGTACACGTCCTGCAGCCCACACCACGTCCGCAGCACCTGGTGGCAAGCCCGCAGTCTCTCCGTGTACCATCTCCTCAGCGTGGACACGGTCAAGTTCCATACGAAGCGGCTGCCGTTGAACAGCAAGTCCTCCACTCCACACATGAACACCGAGGCCATGCCTCCTCCTCCTCTTGGAACCCGGGATGCCCGGCTCCCGCGGCTGCAGCCCAGCGAGCAGATCACAGCAGTCCCAGCACCTGGGCTCAGACGCCGACTTCTGCTAGCAGCCTGGGGTCAATGTTCCGCCACACTGGCCTTTCACGGCCCGAGCTGGCCAGGCTCCGGCCCCATGCCCCGGGATTGGGCGCCTGCCAACCAACGGCTGCGGCTGGCACACACAAGCCCAGTGTCCACCCCGCCCCGTTCGCTGGCAGCCCCGAGCAAGCTGCGCTAAGCTCCGCCAGGCGAGCCCTCGCCTCTCCCGGGGCGCGGGAAGCCCTGGCCTGTGAGGACTCCCCCTGGCGCTCCCCGAGTGCGCTGGGCAAGGGGGGGGGGTGTAAGCGGAGCAACTCTTTGCAGGTGGAGAGGAGAGCTGCATTTTAGCGCACGCGGCTTGCACGTCCCCCCCCCACACACAAACAAACACACATATACACACCCAGCTGAATCTCCTAATTTGCTTCGGGGACCACCTTACTTTTCCCTACAGGATCTGTGCTTCGCACCTGGCTCTGCTCATACTGATAAATATCCCTGGGCAGCAACCCATGCAGGAAGGGAAAAAAGTCTTCCATAGCATCCCTTTGGACCTCACTCCTGGGGGAACAGCCCTGAATGTTTTCCGTGGTTGGGATGGAGCCAGGAGATGAAGATACCAGTTTCAAAGCCACAGTGTGTGAGTGGCTCCAGAACCTGTCTTTGCTATCTTGAGGGTCTACGAAAAAACGACTTGCCTGTTGTTGCCAGCCAGGGGCAGGTCCCTGCACCCCTGCCACTGTGCTCATTCCATGGCAGCAGTCAGTTGTAAGAAAACAAAGAGGGCTCTTGGTTTCTAGCAGGTAGCTTCTGCTTATTATTTGCTGGAACATATAAGCTCACAAGAGAATCCTTGTTTTGATTCTGGAAAACTCAGCCTCTGGACATGTCTAGCAGCAGCTGCCAGCACAAACCTGAACAGGTAGTTTATTCTTTATAAAATCCAGAAGAAGCTGTTCCACTACTCACAAACTCTCCAGATAATTAATGTTTTTTGAAGTGCTCCCCTAGGAATTGATATTGCCCAAGGCATTTGGAAAGGGGACCCTGGATTGCCCCACATACTATTAGTCTCTATTTTTCTGTAGGATGTATGTAGGTTTCATTTCCGTAGACTAACATTTCTTATAGCAAAAGCACTAAAGCCCATTTCAGGCCGTTGTGTTCTCTGAACTCCACCTGCAAGACAATTGTCTGTATTTTATTGGTACTTTCACACGTGGGCTGTTATCTCTGCCATTAAGTGGCAGAAGGGTAAGGAGCCAAAGCCTTTCTCCCGAACTAGCTCAGAAGGCCTCAGAACAGATTATCGACAAGTTAATCAGCTTTATTTCAGGTTTCAAATATACTGTTGGAATCTTAATTCAGGTGAAACTCAATCAGTCAAAAGAACCCAAAAATCTGCCCTCAAATTGCCTGTTGTTTTCAAAGCAACCACAATCAAGAAACTTTTAAATGAGATTTCTTCTTTTACTGTTGTTTATTTCTTTGTATTATCAATAAAGTTGCCTGAGAGTTTTTGTTGAATTTGTTAATAGGACATAAGATCTGATCCAATACCTATGAATCTTCTTTTTTACAGTAAATCTGCTCTACATGCTCATTAGTATTAGCATTCTAAAGATATTCTCCAAGATAATGCCCACAGTGTTTATACAGAATCAGAAGACACTAGATCTTATGGAATCAAAAGAAAATAAACTAAGGGCAATTTGAAAAAGAAATGTTGTAATTCTGATGGAAAACTCCTGCACTTCAAAAGTGGCCAATTTATATCAGTGAATGTGGTGGTACATTTTTTTTAAATGATGCCGAGTTGACCGTCTTCTCAAAAGTGTTGAGTGTCCAGGGGAATACCAGGATAAAACCCACAACAGGGCAATTGCCCCTGTCTTATGACATCATCCTTTCTCTCAGAAGGGTGTTATCTGGGAACACCATGGCTGTTATCTGTCTACGCACAGGTCTAATGTCAGTGGTCAATTTCAACTTTAGTCATTTTCATTCAAGGTTTCTAAAGTCAATGCTTATACTATTTTCTAGAAAATAGCATGTTGTGTAATAGGAATTCTCAAAGGATGATTCTTCAACCAGCAACATCACCTGGGAACCGGTTAGAGATGCAAGTTCCCAGGCTACTACAGGGCATGAGGTCAGGGGTCTCAGTTATCATGCAGCCTGTGTGATTCCACTTATGCTAGAGTTTGAGTATCACTGCTGTAGGGCATAATATTTAGGAGATAAGTGTCCTAAGACAGACACAACTGACTTAAATTCCTGTTATGTAACACCTGTGGGATCTTGCATAAGCTCTTTAAATCCACAAAGCCTCAATGTCCTCACCAATAAAATGGATGATATCACAATCACAGAGGATGTTGGGGAAAATTAAATAAAATATTCTGTATAAAGTGTTTAGTGTAATGGTGGCAAAGCATAAGCACCCAAAGAAAAGAAACTACCACCACCAATGAAATCAGGAATTTTTTTCTTTTTATTTTTTGTAGTCAGATAAAACAGTACAAGTAAACTGTGTGATCTTTTTAAAAATGTGACTAATTATTAACATCTGCTTTTTTCTGTGTGTTGGGTGTTAAAGTTGGTGGTGACTTGTTTGGAGAGTAGTATTGCAACTCTTGTTCACATCCCCCAAAAGCTTTTGGAGCTTGGTTTTCCCCACCACAGCCAACCTTTCTTGGGGACTCTTCATAGCATATGCTCAAAGCTGCATGCGAAGTCAGGAAAAGCTATCTTGTTTCCACCTCTATAAACACTGGTGCTTCTTATCCCAGCAGCTTTCCTCTCCTACAGAGAAATCTGAAGCTGAGGCTAGGACAAGTAGGATTTTTGAGGGAAGGAAGTGCAAGGTCCTCCACACAGGAGACTGACTGGGTCTCAAGGGAACCTGAATGCATAACAGTGGAGAAAAGGGTGACCCAAGTGAGGCATCATTCTTAAAACTGACTAGCCAAGTGGGACATACCAGATCTCAGAAACCCTGGAAACTCATGTAAAATTTCCTTTGAAAAGGTGTTAAATCAAGCTAGCTTCAAAATTGTCTTGTGTTTTCTTCCTTTCTTTTTTTCTTTTCTTTTCTTTTCTAATTTAAGAAGAGCATTTGTTTTCTCTCCAGCATGAGTTCCCTGCAATTCACTGTAATTTCCTGAAGCTGTCTCTAGAGGCTTACAGAGTTGCTTCAGGTGACAGCGTTACTCACACTCCTGGGAGTTCTGCTAGAGATGCAAAAGAGAAATGGTCTCATCATCCCTGAGGCTCCTGTAGGTTCTTCTTTGAGCAATCAGCAAGAAGACAGCACAAATGCCAACCTGTCTCTGAAAAGAGATTGCCTGTTGGTAATAGAGCAGCTTCCAGAGGTCCCCTTTGTCCATCAGAAAGACAGAGTCCATCTGATGCCTGTGGACATTGTTAAACTGTACTGTGTACCTATGACACCAGTGTGGCTAAATCCTGATAGACCATGAGTATCTGACACAGGGCTCTCAATTGGAGCAGTTTTGTACTCCCCACCCCTACCCCAGGGACATTTGGCAATGTCTGGAAATATTTTGATTGTCCAATATTTTGAGTAGAGATTGTCTTGGGGATGTTACCAGCATCTGATGGGTAGAAGCCAGGGACCCTGTTCAATATCTTACATCTTACAATGCCCATGACAGTCCCCAAGACAAAGAATTGTTCTTCCTTAAATGTTAATAGTGCAAAAATTGAGGAACTCTGGTCTAGTTAAACATTACACTCTGCTGTTCCTCTCACATGAGTTTCGCGGGGAAACATTCTTCCCTCTTGGTATTTCCTCCCCAAAAAGCAAATCGGGAAAGAAATGCAACGGCCCTTCTATAATTGTTTTCATTACTTCAACAAAGAGGTAAGTCCTTTGAGAAAGAACTAAAATGTCATTTCCATTATTTCCACTAACCTTTCTGGAATATTTGTCATAAAAATGAGGATAGTAATTTTCATCATAAGCTATTTACATTTTGTTACTTTAACTTCTAGTTTTATTACTTCATTTAAAGGAAAAGCTCCTTAGTGTGGATGAAACACGCTGAAAAAAGACCCTCCCACACTGAGCCCAAGGTGCGATGCTGATGCATCATGTTGCTGGGTGAGGCTCTGACAGGGCACTGCCCCTTCAGTCCACTTTTCTCTGTTTGACTGTAAGCTCAGTGAGAAATCCCTGCTTGGAAAATGTTTAGTGACCTTGGGATCTTCCCATGGCATGTCAGTAGTGCCCCCAATTATTGTAGCAACAACAGCACATTTCTGAGTGCCTCTGAGTGAGTGGTAGCCACCTTCATTCAAAAACTGGTAGAAGTAAGGACAGAGGCTTGTTCATATTTGTTTCTTCTGTGACTGGCACATTACAGGCAATCAATAATTTTTTTCTTTTTCTTCTTTTGGTCATTTCTTATATTCTATTTTACTTCTTGTTCAAGTCCAGTTTTCTGCCCTTTACCCCTTATTGAACTGACACATGAATAACTCTGTCTCAATAGAGAATACAGAAAGAAGTTCATCCACTCCCAAAATACACTCATTAAAAAAATTATGTATTGAGTTTTCATGCCATGTCAGGCAGGAGTTAAGTACTTGGAATGAACCGTGACAAAGCAGGGACAGTCTTTCTCTGTGGGTGTTAGAGGAGATTGGGGAAGGCAGATGGCTGAACAAGTGATACGAAGGGGCAGCCACTACCATGTGGGCTCTAACAGAGATGTGTAACGCAGAATGTGGGGGACGAAATGCCTCCCTGAGAGTGTGATGGTGCAGCTGAGACCTACAGGCTGAGTAGGGAGAGTTAGTGGCCCTAGGCAGAGTGAGCTGTAAGAATTAAGGCTTTATGGAAAAAGGGATTCAGATTTGTGCAGCTGTAGGGAAAGGGGCAGGAGGTGATGCTTCAGAGATCTGGGGGAGCCTGGCTGGGAGGCAGCTGCAGAGTTCCAGAGATGAGAACAGATTGTGGAAATGTCCACACTACTGAACTGAAGGAGGCAACATGTATTAGCACCCTCTGGGACCATGGGGTGAATTTGGTGGGAAAAGGTACCCCCTTCAATGCAAGCACCTCTTGTGGCCTCTGGGAGAGCTGCCCAACTGGGCAGAGGTAGGCCACCCACTTAGAGGGTCTGCATGCCCTCCCTCTTCCACCTCCTGTCCCAAGGAGGTGGCAGGAGGGCTTGTGGGGGGATAAGTTCTATTTCAGTTTCACTTGACCAGAGGCTGGGTGGTCTTGCTCCTCCCTCCTCTCCTGCTTTCTCTCCTCTCACTCTTTGACTGAAAGAGCAAGCTGCATTCTTCAGTCTCAGCCTTCAGCAGGAGAAGGAAGGGAACATTCAGAGCAGTGGAATCTGAAAGGGAGGAACCAGCCATGGTCATCATAGCCCATGGCTGACCAGTAAGCAAGCTGGTTAAATTCTGCAGCTGTCTTCGTGACATTCAACAGCTTTTTGCCTAAAAACACTACAAACTAAATACTCATAATATGCAAATGCTGAGGTATCTATCTAGGTTCTGTTCTTTGGCAAACTCCTAGAAGAAAAGAAAACAAAACACATTTCCATCTTTCTCAAAAGCCTCATTTGTTATTTTATTAAAACAAATTCTCCTCATTTAAAGGAGAGAATGGATGCTATCTACATTGTATAAAGAAGTATTAAAAAGAGAGCAACATGTTAGACTCTGCATGGTATTCGCTTTTACTAGTTATTCCACTGAAAACATATGCAGATCTTTAGCCAGTTCAATTTTAGAAGTCCCTGGTCATTGTGAAGGCACTTGGATGCTGGTTCCAAGGAAGCCCATGTAGATCAGAGGGAAAGAGCCGATTTTATTCTTTAAAGAAATAGTATCAGCCCTGGCTGATGTGGCTCAGTGGATTGAGTGCTGGCCTGCAAAGCAAAGGGTTGCTGGTTCAACTCCCAGTCGGGGCACATGCCTGGGTTGCAGGCCAGGTCTGCAGTAGGGGGTGCATGAGAGGTAACACACATCGATATTTCTCTTCCTCTCTTTCTCCTTCCCTTCCATTCTTTCTAAAAATAAGTAAATAAAAAAAAGAAATAGTATCAATCTGATCATTTACCACACATCCCCATAATTTGTCACTTTTTAGTTACACCTAATTTACATGATGGTCAACAATGACAAAAATAGTAATAAATCAGTCTACATAGCACCCTTTATTTCTAAATTATTAAAGGCAGCTCCACATACAGCCTCAGCTGACTCTCACAATCTTCTCCCTACGTCTAGAGGAGAAAACCATCACTGGCTTCATTTCATGGGTAAAGAAACTGAAGCACAGAAGAGCTGCATAATTTGCTGACGAGCTTAAGCATTTTTAAAAGATATGCTGCTAATTTCTCAGTCCTACGTTAATTGAGAGAAAAAAGGACAATTTCTTTGATAAGTTATCATTTGCTTTGACTTCATACTAAAATTTATAAGGTATAGATAGCTCTAAGGTTTATTTAATACTCCAGGAACTGAGTGTGACAAAACATACACCCCTTAGGTTTGCCCAGTTTAAATAAAATAACAATGATAAGAAAAGAAAATCTATGACAAAAGTAACATTTTATTTATGTATTTATTTATTTATTTATTTATTTATTTAAATTTATTTATTTATCTTTAGAGGGGAAGGAGAGAGAGAGAGAAACATCAATGTATGGTTGCCTTTTGTGCGTCCCCTGCTGGTAGTTAGCCTGCAAGGAACCAGCCTGCAACCCAGGCATGTGCCCTGACTGGGAATCGAACCTCGATCCTCTGGTTCACAGGCCCGCGCTCAAAAGCAACATTTTTAAACGGAGATAAGAGAGTAGTTACTTGAAACCCAATGGACCTTCACTCCCATACAATTAATGGTAGAAGAAAAATGCAAAGACATATAGAAAATCTTGACTCTCCAATGATTAACCATTCTACTGATGTGCAAATAATTGTAATAAAATGAAAAACAGAAATCAGCCAAGATCAATGCATTGCAAAGTGGCAAAAACTCTCAAAGCCAGGTATACTCTGGCCGTCAAACAAATATGGGCAATAGGTTATAAAAATATTATTTTCACATTACTACTGAAAAATGCAGAATGATTTGGCAGGCTTATTGCTAAAAATTGCAACTATTTGGCCCTTAGAAGCAAGAGCAAAATAAAAGCAAAGTAGCATCTAGAAAAAAGGGACATAAATGTATTTCTTGTATTTTGCTTTCCTAAAATTAACTGAGAGTAACAATACATAGCTATTAGTTACTAAATAAGTTGTCTAAAATAAGATGAAGAAGCCAAAAGCAGTATGCTACAGGCCTCAAGATGTAAGGACCTTTTATAAAGCTGAGAATAAAGTTGCATATTCTTCTGACCAAGCGTTCAGATAGCTCCTGGAAGTGTTTGAGAGAATTGAACACAAGAACTATGATCTTTTCTTGATTCTATAACAGAAAGACAATAGGGATATCACTTCGATGGAGCTGGCCTCAAATGTAAGTTTAAGGTAGTCCGGTAGTCTTCCTCACCCTGAAAAAATTCCATTATTATCTCACTTAGGTGGCCTTACAGATAAATTTGTGGGGGTTTTTTGTATGCTTATGTATTTTGGCAGATAGTGTTGCTTGTCTATCCATTAGTATCTACCCCCTTTGCAAAGACTGATTTTGTGGGTAGCTATTTTCCCTGCCCCCAGGGAGAACTATGACTACCCTAAGGCACAGGTGGCACACAAGGCCCTCAGGCTGAATCTGGCCTGGCAGCTTGTTTCTGCCTGGTAGCAGTGCTGAGCCCTTTGCCCCTAGTTAAGGTAGTGGTCACATTTATATAGTCCTAAAATTATATTCGGCCCTATGAAGGCAACCGTGAGGCTGATGTGGCCCCTGGTAAAAATGAGTTTGACACCCCTTAGACTCTAAGGGAAGGCATGACAACCCATTCTAGTGAAAAAGAATAGTAAAGCTTTCTAAAGAGTTTTGGAAAGGATTTCCTTCTTTGAAGAAATGGAACAACATGAGAATTTCGTTAATACATTGCTTGATTCCTGTTTGGAATAGTGTTGTTTGAAGACACAATACTTCAAGCTATAATAGCTATCTTATGACCAAGAAGACATGTGTTGACAGCAAAGACAGTAGAAAAGAGGATGGTAAAGTCAGCTTGACAACATTTAGATATGGAACAACCTGGGAGCAGCTGACTTAGAGAGTCAGCTTGTAATGAGATGTAAACAATGGATGACCTTACATAGTTTATGCTGATAGTAATTGGAGGTTCTGTTACTTTTTTTTAAATGTTTCATTGATTATACCATTACAGTTGTTCTATTCCCCCCCTTCATTCCTCTCCACCTGCACACTCCTTCCCCCAACATTCTCCCCTCCCTTAGTTTATAACCACGTGCCTCAAGTTCTTTAGATTCTATATTTCCCCCACTATTCTTGCCCTCCCCCTATTCATTTTCTACCTACTGTCTATGCTATTTTCTGTACCTTCTCCCCCCTTCTCCTCCTCCCACTCCCCTGTTGTAACCCTCCATGTGTTCTTCATTTCTATGGTTCCACTCCTGATCTAGCTGTTCTCTTGGTTTGCTTTTGTTTTAGTCTCGGTTGTTAATAACTGTGAGTTTGCTGTCCTTTCACTGTTCATATTTTTCATCTTCTCTTTCTTATATAAGTCCCTTTAGCATTTCATATAATAAGGGCTTGGTGATGATGAACTCCTTGAACTTGACCTTATCTGAGAAGCACTTTATCTGTCCTTTCATTCTAAATGAAAGTTTTGCTGGATAAAGCAATCTTGGCTGTAGGTCTTTGGATTTCATGACTTGGAATACTTCTTTTCAGCCCCTTCTTGCCTGTAAGGTCTCTTTTGAGAAATCAGCTGACAGTCTGATGGGTACTCCTTTGTAGGTGACTGTCCCCTTATCTCTTGCTCCTTCTAGGATTCTCTCCTTCATTTTAATATTGGCTAGTGTAATTATGATGTGCCTTGGTATGTTTCTCCTTGGGTCCAACTTCTTTGGGACTCTCTGAGCTTCCTGGATTTCCTGGAAGTCTATTTCCTTTGCCAGACTGGGGAAGTTCTCCTTTATTATTTGTTCAAATACGTTTTCCACTTGTGGCTGTTTCTTTCCCCCTTCTGGTACCCCTATAATCTGGATGTTGGAATGTTTAAAGATGTCCTGGAGGTTCCTAAGCCTCTCATTTTTTGAATTCTCATTTCTTCATTCCTTTCTGGTTGGATGTTTTGTTCTTCCTTCTGGTCCATTCCATTGATTTGAGTCCCAGTTTCCTTTCCATCACTATTTGTTTCCTGGACATCTCCCTTCATTTCAATTAGTTTAGCCTTCATATGTTCCTCTAATTTGTGGCTATAATCAACCAGTTCTGTGAGCATCCTGATAAATAGTGTCTTGAACTGTGCTTCTGAGAGGCTGGCAATCTCTTGGTCGCTTAGAGTTACCAGCTCTGGGACTTTGAGTTCTTCTTGTGCCATGTTTTGGGCTGTTCGTGCCCGTTACGTAGCAGGATTGGAGCCCTAGGTGTTCACCTGAGCAGGGCAACTCAGTTGCTGGGTTGTGACGCTGTATGTGGGGGCAGGGTCAAAGAGGAACAACGGCGTCTTGTCTGCTGCCTCCTGCCGCAGCCCCCACAGGTGGCTGGTGCCACAGCTGCCACCATCACCTGGGCCTGCGCGTTTCATCCCACTGCACGCAAGTGCGCCACCGCTGTTAGCCCTCCACTGGGTTTGCCCCCTGGGGCCTGCATGGTCCATCTCACTGTGTGCGAATGTGCGACTGCGGTCAGTCTGCTCCACACCGACTGGGTCCGGGCTACTTGTGCACCTAGGTCTGGGGATCTTTTCTGCCCGACCCTGCTCCACTGCTGGCTCTGCCTCTCTTACCATCCTGGTTGAATGGTTAGTTGTTGTCGGACTTTCATATAATTCAATTTTCTGTTCTTTGGCTGTATCTTTGTTCTCCAAACCTTTGTTGTATTCAAACTTGGTTGTGGGAGAAGGCACAGTGTTTCCATCTATGCCTCCATCTTGGCAGAAGTCCCGAGGTTTTATTACTTTTAATAGGTCACATTTCAAAAGTTATTAAAAAGCTATACTAATCAAGATAGTGTGGTGCTTGAATAAAGATAAATATATGAATCAGTAAAATAGAATCAAGAGAACAGAAATAAATTCTTGCATTTATGGTTGTCTCATTTTTGACAAGTGTTCCAGCACCATTCATTGGGGAAAAAATAGTCTTTTTAACAAATGTTTCTGGGACCACTGGATAGCCACATGCAAAAGAATGAGTACAAACTCCTACCTCATACCATATACAAAAAAAAATCAGAATAGATCAAAGAATTAAGAGCAAGAGTTAAGCCTTTCTTGGTGTGGTCCAGTGGATTGGAGCATTGTTCTGTAAACCTAAAGGTCACGGGTTTGATTCACAGTTAGAGCACATGTCTAGGTTATGAGTTTGGTCCCTGGTGGGGGTGTACATGAGAGGCAACCACTTGATGTTTCTCTCCATATCTCTCTCCCTCCCTCCCCTTCCTTCTAAAATCAATAAGCATGTCCTTGGGTAAGAAAAAAAACATAAAAATAAAAATTAAAAGCGAGATTTCTGGTCAAGATGGAAGTGTAGGCAGACACGGCTTGCCTCTTTGTACTACCACATCAAAATTGCAACTAAAATGTAGAACAACCATCACTCAGAAACATCAGAAATTAAGTTGAATAGAAGCCTGACAACTACAGAATTAAGTCATATCCATCCAGACTGGTAGGAGCGGCAGAGAAGTGAATGGGGCTGGTCCCATATCCATGTGTGGTGGATAAAAATTTAGTAGGCATATCTTGTGAGTGAGGACTCTCAGCCCCATACCAGGTCCCCCAGTCCAGAGTTCCAGTGCCATGAAGAAAAGTATCTATAACTTCTAGCTGCAAAAATCAGAGGAGGTTGAGTTGGTGGAAGAAACTTCTAGAATCCTAAGCAGTTCCCTTAAAAAAAGTCCACATAGGGACTTACTCACACTCACTCCTGAGCTCCAGCACCATTGTAGCAATTTGGAAGGCATCAGTGGCATAAAGGGAGGAACTTCAGTGTCTGGCATCAAGGTGGGAGCTGGGGCACAGCTTTTGCTAAGACAGAAAGGTGGGCAGAGGCCACAGTCCCTTTTCTTAGCCCTCCCTCCAAAGAGCCACAGATCTGGCAGATGGGTACCATATCTGATAGTCTACTAATGTGGCTAACACTGTTTGCCTCACCATGGAGATCCTCAGAGACTTCATCCCACCCAACTTACAGGCCCACCCAAGCTCTTAACAACATAACTTTTCCATATAAATGGCTGGCCTTGGCTTGTGCTTCATAACTTCCTGAAGCATACTATCAATAATATCAAAGAAGCGACAGCCAGGCTCAGTGAGCTCTCAGCTCCCATAGAACTTGTAAGTGGCCTCTGGCCCAGCACTAGCGGTAGGCAGCCTAGATTCACAGCTTGACCTCTCCTGGGACTCTCAGAGCCCAGCACAAGTAGCAACCATCTCAGATTGCTTTATAGACCATGTAGGGTGGCCCAAGGCAGAATACAGGTAGGGGCTGACCTTGGCCTCCACCATCTGGAAAACCCAAGACCCTGTGCACCCAGTGGACAGTTACAGACCATGTTGGAGAACACCACCTTGCCCTTGCACAGTTGATCCTCCAGAGGGTCAGTGGTCACAACCAGTCCTTACAGCTGGCTGGCCTGGGTAAATCCTCCCCATGGATCTGCCAACAAGAATCAAAGCTCAATTACAACAGGAGGATGTACTCAGGCCACACAAAGGTCATAACACTAACCTTTGGGTGATAGGGGAGTATCCAGCTTGGATGATAGGGGAGGCTATGCCACTGGACCCTACAGGACACCTAATACATTAGCACCTAATACATTAGGCTACATTACCAAGACAGGGTGTCATAGCAGGTCTACCTAAAACATAGAAACAAACACAGGGAGGCTTGCCAAAATGAAGAGACAAAGAAACATGGCCCAAATGAGGGAACTAATCAAATCTCCAGGAAAAGAACTAAATAAAATAGAGATAACCAATCTACCAGATACAAAGTCCAAAACACTGGTTGTAAGGATACTCAAAGAACCTATTGAGGACCTCAGCAGCATAAAAAAGATTTAGTCAGAAATGAAGAATACACTAATTAAAATAAAGAGCAATTTACAGGGAAACAATAGTAGAGTGAATGAAGGCAAGAATCAAATCAACGTGGAACATAATGAAGCAAAAACAACCAATCAGAACAAAAAGTAGAAAAAAGAATCCAAGAAAATGAGTATAAGCAGCCACAGGGACAACTTCAAGAGGTCCAACATTCATGTCATAGGGGTGCCAGAAGGAGAAGAGAAAGAGCGAGAAATTAGAAATCTATCTGAAAAAATAATGAAAACAAAATTCCCTAATTTGGTGAAAGAAATAGACATGGAAGTCCAGGAAGTCCCAAACAAGATGGATGCAAAGAGACACACTCCAAATCACATCATAATTAAAATGCCAAAGGTTAAGGATAAAGAATCTTAAAAACAAGAGAAAAGCAGAGAGTTACCTACAGGGGGATTCCTATAAGAGTGTTGATTTCTCAAAAGAAACTTGCAGGCTAGAAGGGACTGACAAGAAATATTCAAAGTCTTAAAAAGCAGGGACCTACAGCCAAGATTGCTCCATCCAGCAAAGATATCATTTAGAATGAAAGGC
Source organism: Sturnira hondurensis (assembly GCF_014824575.4). Classification (NCBI taxonomy): domain Eukaryota; kingdom Metazoa; phylum Chordata; class Mammalia; order Chiroptera; family Phyllostomidae; genus Sturnira; species Sturnira hondurensis. The sequence continues at coordinate 15,914,624 of NW_028075471.1, forward strand.
CTATAAAGAGCTTCCCAGACAAGCAAAAACTAAAGGAATTCATCATCACCAACCATTATTATATAAAATGTTAAAGGGAATTATTCAAGTATTTAAATAAATATTTTTTAAAGCAGATATACAAATATCTAGTAAGAAGATGAAAACATGCTCAATATCATTAGTAATTAGGGAAATACTAATAAAAACTATAATGATACATCACTGCACACCCACTATTATGGCTATGATAAAAAAGGCAGACATAACAAGTGTTGATGAGGATGTGGAAAAACTGGAAAGCTCATATGTTATCTGTGGATAATGTAAAATGGTTCAGTCACTGATGAAAACACTGGTGAATTCTAAAAGGGTTAAACATAATATTGCCATGTGGCTCAGCAATTCCACTCTTAGTTATATACCCCAAAGAAGTAAAAACCTGTGTTCTTAAAACAACATACCCACAAATGTTCATAGCATTACTATTCATAATAACCAAATAGTGGAAACAACTCACATGTCTATCAGCTGATGAATAGACTAAAAAAAATTGGCATAGCCACATATGCAGTACTATTTAGATATAAAAAGAAATGAAGTATATAGACAAGATAAATGAAAAAAACATGTTCATACACAACTTGGACATAAGTGTTCACAACAGCTTTATTAATAAGAGTCAGAAAATGGAACAATTCAAATGTCATTTGATGAGTAGATATACAACATACAGTATAGCTATATAATGGAATATTACTCAGCGATGAAAAGGATGAAGGACTGTATACATGTTACAACATAGATGAGTCTTGAAAACATTATGCTGAGCGAAAGAAGCCAGACAAAAAGTCTGTATTTCCACACAGACAGAAAGTAGATTAGTGATTGCCCAGAGCTTGGGGGGAGGGTTGGGATATGGACAGGGACTGTTAATGGGTATGGAGTTTCTTTATGAGATAATGAAAATGATCTGGAATCAGATAGTGATGATAGTTGCACAGGCTTGTGAATATGTTAAAAACCAGTGAATCGTACTCTCAAAAAGCATGAATTTTATGGTATGTGAGTAAATAAAATACAGAATAATAAGCAATCAATAAAAAATAACTAAAAAAGGAAATGAAACACTGATACATGCTACAACATGGATGGATCTCAAAACCACTACATGAAGTGAAAGAAGCCAGTCATAGAGACCACATATTTTATGATACACTAATGTAAAACACCCATATCAGGCAAATCCATAGAAATAGAAAGCAGAACAGTGGCTGCTTAGGGCTGAAGGCGTTTGGAGAGGGTAAGGGAACATGGGGAGCAAGCCAGTGGGCACAGAGTTTCTTTTTAAGACAATGAGAATCTTCTAATGTTATTATAGTGGTGAATGCACCACTCTGTAAACATACTGAAAGCCACTGAAATGTACACTTCACAACTGGACTTTATGATGTACGAATGTATCTGAATAAAGCTGTCACCAATAAAGTTTAAAAAGAATGAACTACATCGTAACACTATCCCTTGCTAAATATTCTACAATGAGCATAAAATAGCTATGTTTTTAAAAAATGGTGTTCAGTTTTTTCTTATTTGGAAAAAATTGCCTATTATACAAAACAAAATAAAAATAAAAGCAGGAAAAAATACTGCACATGACCACGTTGTAAAACTGAATGCAAACAAAAAATGAGAAACAGATATCAGATTGATCATAATGATCTCTGTGTTGGGATCCCTGGATGATTTTTATTTACTTGTAGGGAGGGCTTTCTTTCCCTGGTTTTCTGCATCAGCGCATTTTATCTTTTATCTTTTTAAAAAATATTTTATTTATTTATCTTTAGAGGGTAAGGGAAGGAGAGAAGGAGAGAAACACCAATGCATGGCCGCCTCTCGTGAGTCCCCTGCTGGAAACTGGCCTGCAACCCAGGCATGTGCCCTGACTGGGAATCGAACCACGATTGTGTGGTTTGCAGGCCCACGCTCAGTCCACTGAGCTACACCAGCCAGGGCTCTTTTATCTTTTTTGAAATGTATATATCATCATATAAGAGGATTTTCAGTGGAGAAAGAATATGCTTCTCTGCATCCTGGTTCCTCAGTTCCAGGCTGCCATGTAACTTGGTAAGTTGTTTACTGCATAAGGGCATCTGGCTAAGGCAATGGGTGGGGCTTTTAATCCAGCCCGGACACGCTGTGTACAGAAGTGGAAGCTCTGCCTGGCTCCCTACCTGAAAGGCGACCACGATGTTTAGCTTCTTGTAGAGCCCTCCAGACATAGTCTATGTTATCCAAACATATACATGATATTGTTTGTACAAAAAAGTTATTTAAAAAGAATGAAGAAATGGCAGAGAAAAACAACACAATATAATCAGATTTCAAATACATCTAGAGAACTCATCAAAGTAGCATAGTCAAATTGGATTTAAAGGAAGGAAAAAAAACATATTTGGAACAAATGAGCCTTAAGGGAAGAGTCCTAACTCCAATGATTCTTGGACTGTTTTTCACCTTAGTCACCCACAATTCACATACATTACTTAAGCAGCAAATGAAATTGCTTGTTATTCATTGCCAAGTGGGTCTATATTTGGTATTCCATTCACCACACTCCCCAAAGTTTAGGAGATGTGATATGTATGTGGTCTACCCTCCATAGTGCAAAGCTTTGGACTTTAATATGTTGAGAAACCTGATGATGAGTACTCCCATGTGAAGATGGGACTTCCATTTCATTTACTTCAGAGTCCCCCAAAACAAGGACACTGCTCACATAGAAGTCCTACAGCATTCTATTAATTTGTATTCCAACATCCCTATATTCATTCAACTTGGGCTGAAGTTTCAACTTGCTTAGTTAGGGTAATGATGGTTAAATCAGTAAATAATTGAAATTATGAGATCTGAATGATAAGGATTGCTCTGTCACTCTGACTAACATTTTACATTTTGTCTGTGTTTCTCTTACATGTTTTGAAACATGTAAGGCAATGCTGCCTCATTACAGAAGGCAATGCTGGTCTTCTGGGTTTCAGCTCTGCCTCAAGTTCTTCACCTGAAAAGCTCCTTCATTCCTAAAGACTCTTCCCAGGATGCCACCCAATGAACTCCCATTTATCTTTCTAGTCTTATCTTGAATGTGGATCTCCTGAAGCAGGTGAGTGCTCCATCACAGCAACTTAATCTTTCCCCTTGAACATTCATTACTTTGAAAATACCTGCTTAAAGCCTGATTTTGCCACCAGATCATAAGCTTATGAGTCCAGGGACAAGCTGTTTGGTCACCACTGCATCTTCATTGCTTAGCAGGGTATCTGGCTCATAGTGGGTACTAAATAACCTGTTAACTGAGTTTATATTTACATGCAAATATAAAAGCTACACATAACCCTACAAATGGAGAGAATTTACTCATAAAAAAAACTGGGTGCAATTTAAAAGAGAGCTTGAAATGTATTGAAAGCCAAAAAACAATAAAGCTTGAAAGCGACTCTCTTGCAGACTTCTTGCCAATATGGAGGCATAGTTAGACACACTGTGCTTCTTCACACAACCAAAATAAGGAGAACAAAAATTTTTTAAAAGATTTTATTTATTTATCTTTAGAGGGGAAGGGAAGGAGAGAGGTTGAGAAACATCAATGTATGGTTGCCTCTCATTCATCCCTTGCTGAGAACTGGCCTGCAACCCAGGCATGTGCCCTGACTGGGAATAGAACCATGATACTCTGGTTTGCAGGCCTGGGCTCAATCCACTGAGCTACACCAGCCAGGGCTAGGACAACAAAAATTTAGAAACAAAATAACAACCAGAATGGACAGAAAATTGAACAGTATGGAAGTTGGACAGCCAAGGAGCTGAAATAGACACATTCATCCAGACTGGGAGGCGAGGTGGAGTCTGGTGGCTGAGCAGAGAGGGGTTGCAGCACAAGAAGAGGTGACACTGGGCGTGCAAGGCACCCTGGGCGCACAAGATGGCAGCAGGCAGACCCTGGGTGCCCAGGCAGCGGTTGGAAGACCCCGGGCCCAGGGTGGCAATGGGAAAACCCAGTGAGGTGGTGATTGTGAAGCAAGGTGGCTGGCTGACTGGGTGGTCCCACACTTGCACACATATAACTGGGGAGTGAGACAGATCACACAACCCAGGGTCCCAGCGCTGGGAAATAAAGCCTCAAAACACTGTCTGAAAATACCTGTGGAGGTTGATGCACAGGGAGAGACTCCCAGTTTCTCAGGAGAGTTTTTTGGAGAGATCCATAGGGTCCTAGAACATACACAAGCCCACCCACCCAGGACCCAGTACCAGAAGGACCCAGTTTGCTTGGGAAAAGCAGCAGAATGGACTGAGGTCCCACACAACAGAGAGTGGAGTAAGCACCGTTATTCCCTCTCTGACCCTGTCCCCACATACAGTGTCACAACCCAGTGATTGTGTTGCCCTACTCTGATGAACACCTAAGGCTCTGCCCTTCAGTACGTAACAGGCATGACAAGACAAAAAAATGGCCAAAACAGAAGAACAGATCAAAGCTCCAGAAATAATACAACTAAGTGACTAAGAGATAGCCAACCTACCAGATGCACAGTTCAAAACACTGGTGATCGGATGCTCACAGAATTGGTTGAATTTGGTTGAAAGTTAGATGAAAAAATGAAGGCTACATTAAGTGAAATGAAGCAAAATGCACAGGGAACCAATAGTGATGGAAACAAAACTGGGACTCAAATCAATGAACTGGACCAGAAGGAAGAAAGAAACGTCCAATCAGAAAAGAATGAAGAAACGAGAACTCAAAAAATGAGGAGAGGCTTAGGGACCTCCAGGACATCTTTAAACATTCCAACATCTGAATTATGGGGGTACCAGCAGGGGAAGAGGAAGAGCAACAAGTGGAAAACTTATTTGAACAAATAGTAAACAAGAACTTCCCCAATCTGGCAAAGGAAATAGACTTCCAGGAAATCCAGGAAGCTCAGAGAGTCCCAAAGAAGTTGGACCCAAGAAGGAACACACCAAGGCAATCACAATTACATTAGCCAAGATTAAAATTAAGGAGAGAATCCTAGAAGCAGCAAGAGATAAGGGGACAGTCACCTACAAAGGAGTGCCCATCAGATTGTCAGCTTATTCCTCAGAAGAGACCTTATAGGCAAGAAGGGGCTGAAAAGAAGTATTCCAAGTCATGAAAAACAAGGACCCACATCCAAGATGGTTCTATCCAGCAAAGCTTTCATTTAGAATGGAAGGGCAGATCAAGTGCTTCTCAGATAAGGTCAAGTTGAAGGAATTCATCATCACCAAGCCCTTATTATATGAAATGTTAAAGGGACTTACCTAAGAAAAGGAAGATGAAAAACATGTATAGTAAAATGACAGCAAACTCACAGTTACTTTTTTTAAATATTTTATTTATTTATCTTTAGAGGGGAAGGGAAGGAGAGAGGGAGAGAAACATCAATGTATGGTTGCTTCTTGTGCATCCCCTGCTGGGAACTGGTCCCTGCCAGGAACTGGCCTGCAACCCAGGAATGTTCCCTGACTGGGAATCGAACCATGATTGTCTGGTTTACAGGCCCGCGCTCAATCCACTGAGCTACACCAGCCAGGGCGCAAACTCGCAGTTATTAACAACCACATCTAAAACAAAACCAAACTCGAACTAAGCAAACGATTAGAACAGGAACAGAACCACAGAAATGGAGATCACATGGAAGGTTAGAACAGGGGAGTGGGAGGAGGATAGAGGGGGGAAAAGGTGTAGAGAATAAGTAGCATAAATGGTAGGTAGAAAATAGACAGGGGGAGGGCAAGAGTAGTGTGGGAAATGTAAACGCGAAAGAACTTAAGACACATGGACACGAAATGAAGGGGGGGAATGTGGGTGGGAGGGGGTGTGCAGGGTGGAGGGGAATAAAGGGGGGGAATAGAACAACTGTAATAGCATAATCAATATAGCATAATCAATAATATATATATTAAAAAGCTTGAAAGCTACTCTGAGGTCTAGAAGCATTTTTCCAAGCTCTTTCCAAGGAAGAAGTGGGGAGAAAAATGAGTCTGATAGTGGATTAGGGCCAATCATGGAAAACAACCACACTGAGATACAATGGTCGAGACCAGAAAGGCCATCAGATAGCTGAAGAGTAAGACATTGTTAATACATTTGGGCACACTGTGCACTAAGAAAGAAGGTGACATGTAAGACCTCTGAGCTGAACTATGTTAACTTTAATTTGATTTGATTCAAATAGATCTAGACAGTAGCAGCAGGGATTACTAGAGCCATATTTGTACTCCTAAGTGGCTTAGTTCTCTAAAACCCTTTCAGAAGTGCTTTAGGACATTCAGAAACTAGTTCTGTTTCTATTACTTCAAGGTATGCTAAGAGCAGGATAAGACTTGAACTCATTTGCCTTGCAAATTTTCTCTGTCTCTATTTCTAGAACAGAGTACTTAAGTCTGTTAACTGATTAACTGCAAGAGTGCAGAGAATGTCAAGAGTTACTGGCATTCTTTACTTATGTTTTGAATGCCATTTTCCAACATGCTACTGTATAGTTTCAGAGAAGATAAAGAATTAAAACAAATAATTTAAGATATGAAGCAGAGAAATACAAAACCCGCAAACATTATATTCACATGTTAAAGTACCACTACCATAAATACTAGGTTATGTTCAAGCTGGGGAAGAATTTTCAAAAGCCCATGATCATTGAAATATGGTTTTGTGGAAAGGAGAGCATCCAGATTAATTTAATTTGCTTTCACAATGATAAAAACTTATGGAGACTGGCCACCTTCAACTCTTCCTTCTAAGTAACGACATGGCAAAGAGGGGAGGATATGAAACCTCAGCAGCCAAGGGCAGGTCCCAAAGCAATCTTAGCAATAAGGAATTGAATTCACCTATTTCATATTAAAGATTCACATAGATTTTATATTCTTTTTCATAATATATCTTTGCTTTTATGTCTAAAAGTTCACACCATGTTTTTGTTGATGTCGTTTCCCATAATCACTTAGGACACTTCCCAACGCCTTGATGAGGAGATTGCATTATCCTGTGTAGAAGCACACATATAGACTTTAGGGGATACAGTCATTATAATCTTTATAGATTTTAGAAAAGCTTTTAGCTAAGTAAAATAAAACTTTTTCATCAGTAAGTGTTTAGATATGGTAGGCGATGCATGGATGATTCTTCTGCAATCTCACATAGACTCCTGTCATAGCACATGCCATACTACAGTGAATTTCTCATTTCTCACACCTGTCTAACTGCTGTAGTCATGGAGTGATGACCAACCTCCATTCTATCCATGGCTAGCCTAAGCCACTTACAGTAATGCCATTCTCCTCCCCACGCGCTTGGTTTAAGAAAGCACATGCCAGTCTTGGTGATTCAGCCCCATGGGGGAGGCTACTGGGGACTCCTGGGAAACTTTGCCTGGAACTGGTTCGGCCACCTTGCTGCCAGCTCCAGGATGCAACAATGCAGAAATCGATTTAAGCAAGACAGTTCCCAAGAAGAAACCTGTAGTGCGGTGCAGGAGCTGGAGCTCCCCCACCCAGGAGGCCACTTCTTGAAGTAATATGATTTTTTTTAATTAAGCCAATTAATTTGTGCCTTCTCTGTTTCTTTAGAAGATCTTTAACAATATACTTTACATTAAACTGGAAGCTTGGTCAAGGTCAGAATGTATGATTTATTTGTCTTTCATCCCAGAGGCCAATACAATATCCTACATATAGTAAGGGCCTAATTCATATATGAAAGAATAAATTGAATGAATTATCAAACTTAAGATGTACAGTAGGAAATCCCTGTCAACTCCAGGTCTCTAAGACATCTAATATCCAAATGAGCAACCCAGATTGCAGATACTGTGACATGAAGCTAGGTGGCGTGTTGGCTTCAGGAGCTAGTGTTAGATTTGACCTCACTATATGACAAACGGCAATAAAAAGGGATAAGAAACCCATGTGAAGCAAGCAAGAAAATGGCTGGCTAAAGAGTAGGTGAAAAAGATACAAAATGATTATTTTGTTCAATGGAGGCACAGCAGTGTGATGTCTGAGTCATGGTACTAATCATTCTGACACAGCATGCTGGAGAGGAATAGCATTGTGTGTGGGGGACATCAAGGTGCACATGCAGTAGCAGCTGGCTGTGTAGGCTATCCTGATAATACCATGTGTGTTTACACCGATGAAACACAAAGACTAGGTAAGATCTGCACTGCTTCATTAGCAGGGACTGCTCAGATCACAGAGATGTTTTGAGGTTTAGCATGGATTCAGAGGCCTCCAAAGGGCACACAGATATTCCTCAGAAAAAACAGATTTAGTCCTTCCTTATATTCCTGAGAAAAGCCGATATGTGTCAGACATTGAGTTAGGGAGTTTCCCACCCATCAACCCATCCTAATGTCCCCAACAGTTCAGAAATGTTATCATCATTTCCACTTTAAAACTGGCCTAATGGAGCAGTTATTTCCATTAAACAAATAATTCATTTAATGGTAAATACAACAGGGACTGCCACATAACATAGCATTCTATCTGAGGTCCTTTTCTAGCAAAGGGCTCTGTGAAAGGTAAATTTCAACAAGGAAGGAGGAAACTCTTTCTCATCAGGTGAATGGAGAAACAAAAGAGTTCCGGCCACTATTGTTTACCCCTAAGACTATGAAATATCAGACACTATTCAAATAGAGTGACAGGATACTTCACAGACAGTATAAACAGGCTGGACAGGTTTTGGTGTGTAGGAGCTTTAAATATGCACTTAATGCAATCAAGCTTGAAAAGAAAGGAGTCTTAAGGATGGTCAGACCTTACAAGTTTAAATGTAGCCCATTTATTAAATACAGTATAGCATTCTCTCTCTTAAGGATGGTCAGACCTTACAAGTTTAAATGTAGCCCATTTATTAAATACAGTATAGCATTCTCTCTCTATTCCACATGAGTGCACACATATACATACTGATCTCTGCACATTTTAATTCTACCTAGAATCATAGACAAGTCTGTTCCTAAGAATGTTTTCTTCTGGGTTCTAAAAATCCTCAAATGGAAAGTCTAGTGCAAATATATTTTTTCCCATGAGATTTCTGTTCAGTAATAAAACTGAAAAATTTTAAAATGCATACAAATTATAAAATCTAGACTATTTTAATATCATTTTCTTAATATTAAGGATAAAAATATAACTATATTTAAACCTGTTTATTAAAGTAGCGGATGATAACTACAGTTATTCTGTATTGATTTCTCATCAGAAAGCACCTAGTTAGCATTTAATCCTCACCATCACCTATGGAACAGTTATTATTATTATTACCTCTATTTTACAGATGGTGAAACTGAGGCATAGAGAGGTTAAGACAGTGACAGGTTAGATTTAGAGCCTGAAGAGAGACAGACACTGGGGTACCCAGAGGCCAACAATAAAAGCAAAGTAGTAAGGTTAGCATCTGATACTAGGTGGAGTTGGGCACAAACAAAGTCAGTCAAGAAAGACAAAAAGTCAAATTCATGGGAACAGTTAGAAATGAGGACACCAACAAAGGAGGGCAAGGCATCAAGAAAGGTGGGTCTGGTGGTTCAGAACCCAAAACTCCAGCAGTAATGGAGGGAAGTACAAGAGGTCTTATGATACCCACAGGAGTCTACCAAGAGGGCAAGGACCACGAATGACTGTCTTCCTCACAGTCATGTCTTTAGGGGTTGTCACAGGGGGCATACCCATAGGCACTCAAAAAAAGCTTGTTGAAAGTGGTAAAAATGGAAGGGGGGAGATATATGTTCTCCTAGGGAACAAATGTGGGTGCCATATACACAGAGGCTGTGATTTCTTTTTGTTGTTGTTTGTTTGCTTTTAATTTTTTTCAATTAAAGCTCCCATTCAATATTATTTGTATTAGTTTCAGGTGTACAACATAGTGGATAGACAACCACATACTTTACAAAATGGTCCCCTGATATTTTCAGTATCCACCTGACACCGCACGTAGTTAATCACATTATTGACTACATTCCTTATGCTGCAATTTCCATCCCCGTGATTATTTTGTAACTACCAATCTGTATTTTTCAAACCCACCATCTTTTTCACCCACCCCCCACCTCTCTCACCACTGAGAATTGTTAGACTGATCTCTGTATCTGTGAGTCTGTTTCTTTTTTGTTTGTTCATTTATATTGTTCTTCAGATTTCACATGTAAATAAAGTCAGATAGTATTTGTCTTTGTCTAGCTTACTTATCTCTCTTAGATAATATATTCTAGGTCCATTCATGCTGTCACAAATTGTATGAGTTCATTCTTTTTTGTGGTCAAGTACTATCCCATTTTTATTTTTGTACAACTGCTTTTTAATCCACTTATATATTGACAGGCTCTTGGGTTATTTCCTTATCTTGGCTATTGTAAATAATGCTGCAATGAACATAGGGGTGTGTGTCTTCTTTCCAATTAGTGTTTTGGGTTTCTTGGGATATATTTACAGAAGTGAAATCACTGGGTCAGAAGGCATTTCCATTTTTAATTTTTTGATGAGAGGCTGTAGTCAAAGCTTTTTGCCTGCACATGATAGAATCATAATTCTAATTTAAACAAGGGAGTTTATCAGTTTATATGACCAGATTGGGGAACAGTTAGGGTCAAATGGGTCTTGAGGGTGCCAAGAATTTTCTCTTTCTCCTTGTTCTTGACACTTTTTCTTTTGTACTTCATTCATTTTCTCAGGTGTGTTATCTCAACAGATGGGCTATTTCAGCAGAGTATAAAACCACTACAAAAAGCTGCTGTAGGTGCATGTTCTGATAGCCTACTAATCAAAGTAAAAAAAGCACTCTTCCCTGCCAACTCCAGGATGTTAAATCATGTGAAAGGATGCTTATTAACTATCACTTGTGCATTGCAGCCAGGGTGGAGGGGCTGGGTACGTGTGTAGTGATTGGCTTAGTCAGCAACAGAAGCCATCCCAGGGTTCAGAAGGGTGGGATCTATTATTAGCAGTCTCTGACCAAATAACTGGATCAAAAGTGTGGGAAGAACATTTCCACTAGTGAAGGCAATTCTTGTTCCTAGAAGAAGAAGGTAAAGGGGTACCGGGCAGCAGAAACATGATATGTCCTCTTCAAGCCCTCCTGCCTTTGAGGCAAACCAACACCAAGCTAAGGCAGAATCACTGCTAACTCATGACACCTTTACTGTGCAATACACCATGAGGTCTGACTTACTCCAATGCTGTATTTTCTGGTCCTTCCCTCATTTGCAGCAGAAATTAAATAATTCATGGTGACCTGATTTCTGGTCTGAGGTAAGGTTCTCCTGGTTCTGTAGGAGCCCATCCAACTGAAATTTCAATTTAATTTGGTCCATCTTAGTGAAACGGTACCCCAGGATACACACCATATCGATAGTCATAGTCTTTACATTAAAGTAATTTCCAATAATATTCTTTTGCATTTTCAATGATTTGGTTATATGGCAACTTGGGTATAATACTTATTAAATGTTCCCATTTATTCTAGAAAGAGTGACAAAATATCAGTAACACCATGTTATCAATTTCATTGGGTTTCCATAAATCTAAAAGCTTAATACATTATTAAAAGGGCTCTGACCACTGACTTCAGGGAGGGCACTTCTTATTCCCTTTTCATAATCCAATGCAAAAAGACACAGGTGCCAGTTGATAAAACATTTCTCCAAGGTTGGCTTAATGTTTTTAAATGGCCAAAGGCATGCTCACACTCTCACTGGCTCAACTTTTAAAGTGACAATTTTGATGAACAACGGCTGTTGGAAAACCCCACACTAGATTCTAGCCGACACTCCACAGTGGTGCTTACAACTTTTCTGTCAAGATGCCAAGTGTGCAAGGTGCGAACGAGTTCCCAGTGCATCTGGATCCTCGCTGTCAATAGTCATTATGCCCACAGGTTCACATGCTCCCCAGACAGCAAGAAGGAGTACATCTCTCCCACCATCAGCCCCTCTAAATATCTTTGTCATGTTTTCTTCATAAAATATTCACTTTCCTTCATGCCCTCTTCTTCCACTTCTGCAGGAAAAAAGAATCAGAGAAACTCCTAAGTGATGCTGCCTTCTCATTTGCAACCTATCATCACCTCCTCCTCCTCCTGGGAATCAGGTTCAGTCAATTTGGTGGCAGCCAATATGGCCTTTAGGGCAGGTCCCCACAGCTGTGAATGGAAACCTATCTTCAGCCATTTCTGACTTGTTCCCTATTCATGTCAGATTTTTCAGTAAGTGTCTGCACCAGCATTTGAGAAGAGTGTCTTATGGGGGCTTCCTGAAATTTGAATTAACCAGAACACAGAGCTTAAGGAAGATAGGGTAATATGGATGCCCCAAGTCCAGCACCTGGAAACAAGGCATATGTGCTTTTACCTGATATGAATTCAACAACAGAGCTTGGCTGGAAGAGAGAGTAAGGATTAGCTGTGAGAGAAAAAGGAAAAACATCAACAGTGTTGATTCTGTAGATAAAGTCATTCGGTGAGCATGACATTGATAGGGGACCCAAGAATACTGTCTGTGGGCCTCAGTTCCCGTGTGCCTCTCATTGTATAAGCACTGATTCGTTTAAATAATGAATCTCTTATTTCAAAGGAGGTGGAGGCATTTTCCATACAACATGGTCCTTAATTGCAAGCCAACTACTTCATCTGGTGCTTAACCAAAGACACAGAAACAGTGGGTTAAGTTCCAGCTCTGACTTAACAAGAGATACTGTCTGCCTTTGAACTACCCAAAAGATGTTCAAGGTTTACCCATTAAACATTACTTTTATGTGATTTTTTGATATGACAGTAACCACTGGGCTGGGGATGGAAAACAGTTTTCCACTCGACTGCCAACTCCAAATGATTGGTAGTGGCTGCCTGGGAACTGCTTTGAAGAAGGAATCTGAGGCTCCGTCGGACATTATGCTATGGTCAGTTAGCCATATCTCCAGGGTTCCACAGTGGCTGCAGGTGTGTCATACACTTGCTTTCCTTGGAACAGCACTGTGGGTGAGGCTGTAGTTTTCCTTCCCAAACATCAGGCATTGGATTTTGTTGTTGTTGTTGCCCAGGCTATGTAAGGCTTTTATTTTTGGCTATATTGGGGAAGAGTGTTAGAGGTTGTGAAGGAGTATGTATGGAACTCAGTGACCTAAAGCGTCTGACAGTAACTATATTGGGCTTTGTGGGACAAAAAGTATTAATCGTAACTATACAACTCTGCCACTGTAGTGGGAAAACAGAGAGACAATACCTTCGTAGCTGAGTGCCAATGCTGTGTGCCATGGCCTGCTAACCCCTGGTCACGATTATGAGTGATACAGGTAAGAGATAATGCATGGATGAAATAAGAAAGTGAAACCAGGAGGAAACTTGTGTTTGTAAAGGAATTCAGAAGCAAACCTCAAAAGTACCTGTTGAAGTAATGGCAAACCTGCATTTCTGGGATATTCCTGCCAATTAATAGTCAGTAATGCAAACATAGACTCTTCTGTGTGCAAACAAAAGACTGCTGCTCCTACCAGATGGTTCAAGAGCCAAATGCTCCCAAAGGTACTTTCTTGCTGGTTTGAAGTTTCCACCTAGTGGACATTTCCTCCAGAATGCCCTTGTTGGTATGTAAACCTCTCTCTGTAGAACAACAAACCACAGCTTTGGGGAATATATTAGCTAATAGACACCAGGGCAATGATGGAGGGGGACACAGAACATACATGTTTTGAATGGAAAATTCAATAAAATGGGAAAATAAAATCAGAAGAGTCAGGGCTTGCTGCATTGGCTGGACAGGGTAGTTCTGAGTGGGCAGTAAACAAGCCCATTTACCTTGAGGTGCAGGACAACAGCATTTGTCTTGCATGGGTCTGGCAGGGGGCAGGGTCACTCTTAGAGCAAGGATGGGCAGGGGTGGGTAGAATCTCAAGGAAGCAGGAGGCGAAGACTAGAGAGCTCACTTCCAAGTCCATGAGACAGAGGTGGGTACAGGTTTGAGGCTAGAATCTAACCATCCCAGGGTAAAATTCCCAGCTCTGCCCCACCTGCTCTGTGGCCTTGGAAAAATTATTTAACACTCTAAGGCTCTGGTTTTTCATGTGTCAGGTAGAGAGAAACCCTTCCTTCCTAAGGTCATTAATAAGCAATAGGTACACAGTGCTAGCATCTGCAGGGCAGCCCATCTCCCAGTGGGTTTCCATGAGGGGTGTACAGTCCTCTAACACTCAGATCTTTTCAGCAAGGTACTTCCATTTTATTCAGCCTTGCTTTGCCAAGCAAAGGCCACAAAAGAAAGAATAGGTTACTAGCAAATTCTGGTGTAATCTTTACCTGGAGCTAGATGCCTCAACTTCTCTCCTTGGCAAATCTACTGGCCTGTAGAATGATTTCAAATAATAAAAATTCACAAAAAAGAGCCCTGACTGGTGTGGCTCTGTGGGATTGTTGGCCTAAGAACCAAAGGGTCTTTGGTTCCATTCCCAGTCAGGGCACTTGCCTGGGTTGTGGGCCAGATCCCCAGTACAGGGCACACAGGAGGCAACCACACATAGATGTTTTTCTCCCTCTCTTTCTTCCTCCCTCCCCGTGTCTACAAGTAAATAAATAAAATCTTTTAAAAAAGAATTCACAAAAAAGAAACCAGTAAAATCAGGGAGATCCTTAGGCATGGCTCCATTTCTCTGTGTTTACCACAGTAAAGTAACTATAAGGAGCAGGGGCATAAGTGTGTCATCCAACAGTCCCTGTAAGTCACTAGGAACATAATGACCTATTGCCAAGGGGTTAGTCAGGTTGTGCAGTGCCCGCTAGCACCCACCCTCCTTCTTGTAAAAATACCTATTTTTAAAATATTTTCACCTTATTAAACCCACGTGCTGACCCCAACCCCCACTCCAGGGGGCAAAATAACTGGCATGAATCAATTAGCACATGAGTGAACTCATGACTCACACCAGTCCATTAGAATCTCAGGTTTTGAATTCTCGAGGGGAGTTACCTTCCCTTTGCACATATAAGGCAAAGACCAAATCGCTTACTGCGGTGAATGAAGAAAATGTGACAACAAAGCCCACATGTGGATGAGGATAGAACAGAGAGAACTCAGAGAACTGTGTCAGCCTCTTGACTAAACCTCACCTGAAATTAGAACTCTCTGGATTTCTCAGCTACACAGCCAATAAAACACCCCTATTGTTTAAGCCTGTTCACATTGGGGTTTTATTGCTCACCTGGATTCTCCCACCTCCAGTATTCTCAGAGACCCCAGCAACGCCAAGAACTCTACTCTTTCTGCAAATGGATCACATTTCCTGACAAGTGGGATTTCCTGGGTGGTGGGAGTGGGGGTGGCTTGTTGCCCTCAGGCTCTGTGGCAGAAAGACAAAAGTATAGAACTTCACTTTGGCAGCTTCCCACCTCTGAGCCCATTTCTTGGTCCTGACTGTTCTTCTCCTTCCTGACATTTCTTTTGGGATGATTTTCCATCAACAAAGTCTTAGCAGCCTTAAATTACTAAAGCAGTTCTAATTTCAACTCTGAAATTCTCATAATTCTGCACACATTCTTGTGCAAGAGAGTGAATGTGAGTGTTTATGTGTGTTGTAAGTGCATGTGTGCGATGCACAGTGTGTATGTGCATGCCAATGTGTGTGAGCGTATGCAGTGTGTGAACAGCTGTCTCTGGAAAAGTGATTCACCTAGGGGTGTACTGTCACAAATATCCTCTGATGACACTGGGAGGAATTATGATCCAGGACTGACCTCTAAAAAAGAAAACAGCATGATAATTTACCCAGAAGGCACAGCTTTCTGTTTTAATAAGAGTAAGTAATAAGAGGTTGTGGAACAAAGAAGAAAGGTAACTATATTGTGTATTGTAATATAATGTTTGAAAATCTGTACTTTGGCTTTGTAACACAGGCTGCAAAACCTAGAGCGTCAGCCAGGTGAAGTCTATGAGCCCTGTGGACTGTGTTTTCCTGTGGCAAACTAGAGATGGCATACCTAAAGGAAAGGGACATGACCATTTTGCTCTGAGCATTGACAATTGGCAGTGGTGACCTAGAGGTGGCAGAATGCTGATTTTTAAAGTACACCAAATTTATATACAAACCACCCTAATTTTCTGTATGCTCGCTATTTATTCCTATGGTATTTAAACTTTAAGTCACCAGTGCACAAACTATGCTTAAATTCTCAGTTGTTTCTTTAGATCTGAGTAGGTTTAATCTGAAACTCCTTTGAATTCTCATTGCCTTGAGAGTAACCCACAAATATGACTCAACTCAAAAAAAAGTACAATTAACCACCTCACCTCAGTCTGAAGCCAGACTTAGATGATTATACATGCATCTAAGCAACATCACTCAAACTTAGAGAGGGAGGAGTCGACAGCACTGGATTTCTGAATTCTATTTTTCATCACACAGGATATGAATCACACAGGGCAAATCTCTTTGTCAGAAGCATAAGACATTAGAAATGTTCTGTCTCATCTTCATGAAAATGTTTGCCTACTGAGCAAAGTCTTCAGCTGCAAAGCTGACCTTCCACCCCTTTATAGGGGAGTCCTGAAGAAGTCTATTATGTAAAGTACTGAGTAATTTACAATATTTTGGATAACCAACCATCTAGAAATGTGGTTATAATATAATTCACACTGGAAGTCTGATTAATGACATACTAGCTTCAAAACCTGATTTCACCATATATTTCTTAAAATGGAAGATTTACAAGGTCCATGCTTTTGAACAATTATTTATATCAAATCTGAGCAAACTCCTGAGTGATGTTTAAATTTGATTGTCTTTAAGCTAAGTTGCAAAACAAGTAGCTGGGTGCTCAGAACACAGCAAGAATATTACCCACTGTTTACCTAGTTAGAATTCTTACTTCTCCTTAGATCAGAAGAATAATGGTTAACATTTATTGAGTGCTTACTATGTGCCAAGCAGTATTCTGTGAACTTTTCATCTTTTAACTTATTAATGTGCTCAACAACCCTATGAGGTGAATACTATTATCCTCATTTTCCAGATGAGGCAGAGGAGGATTTAAAAAATTATACAGGGTTTTCCAGCCAGTAGATGAGAGCCACATTTCAAATCCCAGGCATTTAGGACACATACCCATGCCTCATTGTCTCAATGGATTGAAATGCGGATTTAAAAGGCCTTTTGAGAGGGGAGGTGAATTTCATGGGAAAGAGGGGAGGGATTTAGAGGAACTAGTATAAAGGACACATGGACAACAACTAGGGGGGGTGGAAATGGGAGGGAGGTGGGGAGCACTGGAGGGGGTGGGCTGGGATGGGAGTAAAAGACAGAAAACTGTACTTGAAAAATAATCAAATAAAAAAATAATAAAATTAAATTAAAGCTATAAAGCCAAAAAAAGGCCTTTTGAATAAGAACAGAGGACAGATAAACTGAGGACACTTGATGTCCTAGAGGAAGGGCACCTGGAATGTAAAAGAGCTTGCCGTGGGAGTTAAGACTATATTGTGGACTGTCCAGCTGTCAGAAGGTTGATTTTATTTCACTGACTACTACATACATATTGTTTGATTACCCAAAAGTTAAAGAGAACTGAGGAGAGTAAAAGCAAGTTCAAGCTGGGAGAAAAGAGATAAGACTGAACTGTGGACCACCTGAAGTTAGCAGGAGAAGGAAGAGAGCCCTTGTTGGAAGTTCTTTTCTGTAGGCACCAAAGAGAAATCCATGTAGCTGAGATTCAGGTTAGAGCACAAATGGCAGTAATATAATGCAATGTAAGCTTATTAAGCATTCAAAATTTTCTAACCATGAATTTACTCAGGTACCTGAGATTCAGAATTTGACTGTCTCTCCAAACATTTAAGTTTTATTGTAGGAAAGGGTTAACTTATGGTGTCTGTTCAAGATGGGGCTTAATCAGTAGCTACTGGGATTGTAACAGAGGGGTCAGGCCAGATGGCTGGGAGAAGGCAGGGGGTGTGGAGAAAACCCCAAGGTAGTATTGAAGACTAAAAGTGACTTTCCCTCCTTGTGAAGGGAGGGGCCACCAAAAGAGGGAGATTGTCTGAGGCAGGTGACTGGCAGAAGGGAGTTTGTACAGGGCATGTGTGGATCAAGGCTTTGCCCCTTGCTAAACATGGCCACTGGAAGAGAGGCAAAGGCAAACATGGCTGACATCGGCCCCCATTGGTTGGAAAGCTGGACACTTTTACTGGCGTCCAGTATGTGTGGGATTCTGGGAAAGGACTTTTAAACAGAAGGCAGGCAGAGGTTTTCTGTATTGGCTCTTGGCCTCTTGGCTGCTTGACCTTTTGACTTCATGGGCTGTCTTCTTTTGCCCTGAAGGCGTGGGAGCAACAGATGCTAAGGCTGCTTGGGGCTTAGGCCTCACTTGGTCAGAAGCCAGCTTCCAGAGGCAGGGTCCCATCCTGGGATGCATGCCTTACCAGGCTCCAACCCTTGGGACTCTACAACCCAGTGCAGCATAGCACATGGGTCCTGGACTGCTTCTTCTCCCTTGCCCTAAGAGAAATGCACAGAGACTGAGAGCAGCACATGGAAGTATGGGCTGGGAAATTCCTCGTGGATGGAGCTTCCCCTCCGTGACGGTCTGGAATGATCTGCCAGCGCAACCCAAACCCTGAGAAGCAGACAGAGCTGCTGCAAGGTGATGGTGACGTGGGTACCAGAGAGAGAGAGGTCTTGGAGCTGGAGAGACAGAGGTCTGTTTGAGTAACTACATTTGGCTAAAGATGAGCAATAATGGGGAACTTCTGGACATGGATTTGAACTTTAATCTCCCTGGGTGGGGGTAGGGGTGGAGGTGAGGGGGCAGGGCTGGATTTTCTATGCTTTGCAGGAGAGGCTGGCTTGGTCAGTTTAGGGCAAGAATGCTCCCAGCCTCCTCAAGTTGGGAACTCTGTTAATGAAAACCTATTTCCTTCCCTGTGATTCTTCATGTTCTGCATATACATAACAACAAGAGGGCAGACCCCATGCTGCCTGGTTACAGGATGAGAGCCCTGGGGTGGGAACAGATGGAAGACAGGAAGAAGATACTTGAGAAAATGTTAACATCTAACTTCATTTTATTCCCAGATCTTCCAAAGCCACTGGGAAACTTCACACCACCCAGGCACTAAAACCTTCTTTGTGGTTCCATTTAGTGCAGAGTTATCATGGTCTCCTTGTTGGTTCCACTATAGTAGTTTATTCATATCTCACACAATAATTCCCAAGGTCTCAGATAAGGGCTCATTACCACATTCTTGACACCTAGCACAGTGTCTGATGTATACTGGGCATGAGTCATGTTTGTTGAATGACTGGATTAAATTTCCCTAACTAGTCCAATCCATGAACTTCTCAACAATATCAATAGAACAGCTAATACTTCTTGAGCGCTAATGAGGTAAATGCTTACATACACAATAATTTCATTCAGTCTCCTAACTGCTCTATAATAGAGACATTATTCTGATCCTCTCCATTTTACAGAGAAGTAAAATAACTTACTCAAGGTCAGTTATCTAGGCTGGACTTGCCCAGGTGGCACCTGAATTTGACCCATAACAATCTGATCTCTTAACCTGATACTGCATTTCCTTCACTGACTAATCTGCTTGAAGGCCATTAGGTGTCTTACGTTCTCTCACCAATTCTTCTCAAATACTTTCCTGTTGTGGACCGCTCTGCATGGTTTTAGAAATTGTATCTCGATCCCTTGTGGCTAAGGGTGAGGGATGACCTTTGGAGTGCCAGTCACAGGAGTCAAAGCCTGTCTCTGGTAGCAAACACTGCCTCAGTTTCCTCTCCCTGCCCCCAAAACTTGGTTGGAAGTCAATGACAGGTAAGACTCCTCACAGGGGGGGCAACCTAAGCGAGATCACTTGGAAGGACTCAGGGGGAAGGAATATTCATGGAAGGACTCAGGGGGCTATAACAAAGAACAAAGAGTAATGGACTGCCCCCCCCACCTCCACGCTTTGACATAGCCCGAGTCCCCATGTTCTCTGGGAGAAGCGCTTCCTGGCTCTAATCCCTCTTCCTGACAGACACTAGACTCTGAAGCCCTCAGATTTCTTTGAAATATTATCTACTGTTTGATCCTTGCCACCTGTATTCCTGTGTATTACAACCCAATAAAAGGCTATGGAGGAAGGCACTTGGGGCCTTTTTCTCCTCAGAGAAACTGGCCACAACCCACTCCTCCTCCCCAAGCAGATCACATCATGTCTTGGCCACATTCACTTTCATCTGTGGCACCTGGGGGGACTCGGGAGAGAAGTCGCCCCCATACTTTCCCACCTTACTGCTCCCTCCAAATTGCATCTGTGCAGTCACAAATCACTGTAACCCCACTTCATATGCAGACTCCCTCAAATGTCATCTAACCCATACAATGGCTTTAAAAGGGACAAATATGTGAGAGGTTTGAAATATCAAGGTTTTCCTCTTCTTCTGTTTCACTAGTTTTAGAATCTGACTTGACTGCCTCAGTCATTTCAAAGGAACGTGACGAACTCATTGTGAATCCAAAAGATAGGCAGCATTTTGAGAAGGAGCAGAATGAAGACAATAAAACTCCACATCTCGTCTGCTGCAGAGGGAAGAACAGCAAGAAAAAAACAGTGCAAACTGCTCCGAGTTACTTTTCAGAGATGCAAAGGAAAGAAGGGGAGAAAAAAATGCTATTTGCTAATTTCTTCTGTCTACAGCAATGCCACCCATTCCTTTCCCTTGGGAATTTGGAACCTTCTGGAATTTCTTGATTTCTGGCTGTTTTGTTGGGATTTTTGTTACACAGAATTTGTTTCTTCTCAATAAAGGTGATGTTGGTCTAGGGTAGAGATATGCACATGGAATACTTTAAACTGTTTCCCATGTCATCGAGCTCCCATATCCCAAGAGAGACTAGAAATGATGACAAAGTGATATTTCATTCGCGTAGAGAAAAGGCCTCAAAGGAGAAAGTTGACTACAGGTAATACATGTGTATCTGAATAGACCATAAGATATTCATGTATAGGATCTTCATGTACCTTCGAGGTGTTCCTGCAGGCACAGGTGTTCTCAGGAAGCAGATGGCTGTGTTGTCCTTCAGGAACACCCATGGGGACCTCTCTTGGTAATCTTGGCTTCTACTGAGGATGAGATCCACAGCGCACAAGCCTTTTAAGGCAGTGACCACAGCCCGTAAGAAGACAAGTATTAGATGCGCGTATTTTGTGAACTGGAAATAAAATGAGTGAATCACTCAAACGGATGTAGAGAAAGTCCCATAATGGCTTCTCAAGGTTGGGCAAGTACGTGCAAAGGGAAGAAGGGCCACACAATATGGTGAATACAGGAGCAGATTTACAGCCTAAATTGTTTTTATTTTAACCCTATGTGCTTGATCTTCCTTTATGGGTCTCCTGTGTCCACAGTCAGGCCCTGTTGCTTCCTTCTCTGTGCCTAATGTACCACCCCATTTGGTCTTATGGCTATTGCATGTACTGTTGCTTCTAGAGGAAGCCTCAGGCCTCTTCCCCCATCTCCAGTTTAGTCCTACTCAGTGTCAATGCTTAGATGAAAAGTGATGTCCAGGAAACAGCCATGCATGATTCTCAGTCTAGCCAAGGCTCTTTTGTTAAACAGTCTTCTCAAAACATGTTTCTTTCCTTCAGACTTATCTCAGTCTGCAATTACACATTTACTTCATGGGATATTTAATTTTTTAGCAGTTTATTGTTACTTTCTTAGAATAAGTTCTTTATGGGATATGGTTACTGTTAAGTCTGTTCAGGCCAATTAAAGGAATACAATCACAAAAGTCATGTTTCGTTATACTGACACCCTAGGTTTTTTCCTTTATAATTAGTTTAGTGGGGCAGCTGATGTGGCCTCTAATTATTTCTGTAGAATATGTGATAATCTCCTTGCAGAGAGGTATTTTACCCTGGCACTTTTAATCCTTCATAGGGAGATTAGTACACAGGAAAGTTGAACCCAAACTCAACTTTTCATAGTATCATTCACCCTAGGTGAGATGTCGGACCAAATCGGTAGCACCATGGAGCTTGAAGCCAAGTTTGTGGTCTGTCCTTAATAACTGGCATCATCTGGTATGTGTTTCTGAATAACATATTTCTAAACAAGCATCCCCCCAAAATAAAGAGCAGGTTCTCCAAGGACCTTGCTGGGAGAAATATTATTGTATAGGTCATGTTGAAATCCACTGTAATCTGGCTAATTAAATTGTCTTCAGGTTCAAAAACCTCAAATGCAAACCTGATTCTATGTCAGACAGTATGGCTACTGGACTAGTTTCCTGAGGCTGTGGTCACGTGTTACCTCCAAATGAGTGGCTTAACACAGTAGAGACACATTCTCTTATAGTTCTGGAATTCAGGAGTCCAAATCACTTTCCTTTACCAAAGTCAAGGTGTTAGCAGGGCTATACTGCCTTCAGAGACTCCAGGAGAAAACCCGTTCTTATATCTTCTGCTCCTGGTGGCTGTCAGCATTCTCTGACTTGTGGCCTTGACATCATTGCAATCTCTGCCTCTGTCTCTGCATTGTCGTGTCTGCCTGTGTCTCTCTAATCTCCCTCAACCCTTCTCTTTTAAGGACACTGCCATGGCATGTGAGCCCAACCAGACAATTTGGGAGAATTTCCTAATCTCACAAACCTTAACTTATTCACATCTACAAAGTCTTTGCCATACAAAGTAATACATATTTCAGGGATAAGGATTGAAGGAAAAAAGCTGGTGCCTTTGCTCTCATGGCACCATTTGATGAGCATGCCTATGACCTTGTTAAACTTGACTGCCATTTTATTCTTCTGAGCTTATGTTCCCAGGACTGGAAAACTACTGGAAACGCAAGAACAGAACATGACTAACCTCCCACAGCTGTAGGCAAAAGATAACGTTGGAGCAAACTGCAGCTTGTGCAACACCAACCAAAACCTCCTGTGTTGCAACACCTCTAATAGCACAGAAGCCACACAATAGCGATTCCCCACCATTTTATAATCCAATAAAAACTCAGAGCCCCTACATCTCACTGCTGGTATATCTCTCCACACTTAAACCCCTCTCCTCTCTGGGAAAGTGAATAAAACTTTGCTCTGTGTTTTCCTCTTTTTGTGAATTCTTTTACAGCCTGCATTACTGGCCACCCTAACATTTTGGTGGCCTGTATGGGGACATTCTCTATTTCCCCCTCTCCTCTGCCTCCTGAGACTTGACACTAGGGAAGTAGTGGGAAGCAGATGCTCATCCAAAGCTTACCCCCAAACCTGTCTCTGCGAGGTTTGAGGAGAGGATTCTAATCCCTTTATATCTCTCTAGACTCTGCAGACAGATTTTTCCTCACCCCCTACACAGCCAATAATTGGTAAGTCTGAATCTCAGGACAAATACATTCACTTTGTCAAAAGCAATAGCTTAGCCCCCATCTCACTATAGTGAACCCCAGTGCTGGGCCCATCACTTTCCCAGGGTTTGGGCTGTAAGGGACACCTCCCAACAATTTCTCTGCTGTGTTTGGTCTGCTCTCAGACTCAGGAATGCCTGACTCTGGGACAGATCTTCATAGTTCAGTCTGCTCTCAAATTCAGAGATACCTGACTCTGGGACAGATCTTTGCTTTGTCTGCCCTTGAGCTCAAGGATGCTTGACTCTGGTGGCAGATCTCTAGGTTGTTTGAGTTGAGGACACCCTCCTCAATCTTCTCCCTCCTTGGTTTGTTCTCATCCTTGAGACATCCTTCCCCATTCTTTTCTGTCATGCACAACTCAATAGACCCCACCAAAGAACTCACCATTGGTATGTCTACTTAAAAACTTGAAGGCTCTGGCACTTACCTACCTCAAACCCATGCACTTGGTTCTTTAGTGCAATACAGCCTGGCCCTAGTATAAACTGGTAACCAGAAGTTTGGTCTACAGATGAATCTCTTAACTGTAATACTATCTTCCAACTTGACCTTTACTGTTGCCATTTTGATCCCCTACTTAGGTTTCTTCTTGAGGAGACAATATTTTAACCTGCAACAGGGATTACAGGCCTCTTTCTTTTAACTATGCCTTTTCATTCTAATTTACCTTACTCATAAGCTTTTTTTCCTCTTTTCTCTGTCATAAAATGTATTCATAAAAGCCAATCTAAGGAATACTGGCTGCTTACTTTTTGTTTATCATTGAAAATTGAGGTTTCTAAGAGTTAAAAGTTCAAGTCAAATTAGAAAAAAATGTATGATTTTAATAACACAAGGCATAAGGCATGGAGATAAAATTTTGTTGAACAAAGTTTGGAAGTGAGTTATTCTAAAGATGGTTATTTCTGAATGGATAAGAAAGTTTGTGAAAGTCGTAAAAAAGTTTATGGAGTGTTGTGAAGGTTGTAGAAAGTTGTAAAGAAAGAAACTTCAGTCAGGCTCTAATACCCCTTCCTCCACATAATCTCTCTCTGGTGACATTATTTGATGACTCTGGTAGTACCTGGGGTTGTTTTCATTCTCAAACATGCTCACTTGCTCTCACTCTCTCTCTGCCAGTGTGGTCTCTCAAATAGGCTTTCTACTGAGTCCCCTGTCTGAGTGGGTTAAATCCAGATGCCCAGAGCATCTGGCTGGTAGTCTCCTCATTGGTAAGGTCACCCTGAGGCACAAGGTAAATACATCCATCTTTTTGTACTTCTCTTCTGGTATGGACTATAACACCTGGTGCTCTGTCTGGAGCATTTATTTTCTCTCACAGGTTTCTGACCATTCAGGGAGCCAAAGCAGCCCCGCCCAGGCTCTTCCGTGCTGCTTGATGATTTGTATTGAAGCCAAGATTTTCTTTATTTCCAATGCTCATTTACAGTCCTTGAAACTTTCATTAAGAGTCAACAGGTCTTCTTGCTTGGTATTTAGAAACTTCTATCCCTTTTCCCAGTCTTCCTAAAAGCTGTCAAAAGCAAATGAGAAAAATCTTATGCTTTCCCTATGAAAATTAGTAATTAGTATTATGTGTATTATCTTTATGTGATATGTATTTGTCTATGCTATCCAGAGGCAGAAGTACATTTTTTGCCTTTGGATAACATAACTAGGGTGTAATATTTTATTGGTCTAAAGAAATTAAATACTTACATAAACTAAACAGGATCCTGTGGTTTAGACAAACTGTTTAATATCAAAACCAGTTTTAATTTTGATTAATGTTTTTTAGAATTATTATTAAAAATATGTTAGTTTTAGCCCTGGCTGGTGTAGCTCGGTGGATTGAGTGCAGGCCTACAAACTAAGGAATTGCGGTTTGATTCCCAGTCAGGGCACATGCCTGGGTTGCAGGCCAGTTCCCAGCAGGGGACACATGAGAGGTACCCATACATTGATATTTCCCTCCCTCTCTCCTTCCCTTCCCGTCTAAAGATAAATGAATAAAATCTTTAAAAAATATGTTAGTTTTACAACAAGGTTATATTATCATCTTTTAGTTAAACTTGTTTGACAACCTCCTGAAAGTTCAAATTTTAAAAGACCTTTTAATTGAGAAATCACTTTGGGTTGTTCTAATGAGCCTTAGAATATATCAAGGATTTATTGTCTCTCCTTAGAAGAGTCTTTTGAACTCATTAGTCCTATTTAATATGCTTGAAATTACATGAAAAACTTTGCCAAACAGAAAATAATAATAATATGTTATGTTTATATACATATGCTTTTATCAAAATAGATATTGTAGAAATTTCAACCAGACCTAGGAAGAAACTTGCAAAAACTCAAAGTTAAGTTCAAGTAGTAAATTTTCAATGGTAGCAGGTATCCTGTCAGTAACACTAGACAAGCCAAGAGTGATGGTCTTCTATGGGGACATCAAGTAGTAGTACTCTGGTATTTGTAACCCACATGTTGGGAATTTATGAATTGTTTTCCATGCTCAATGCACACTTTTGATAAGTCCTTTACAGTGTTTTAAAACTTTGCATACTGCTTGGTCTTTATATATATTGCAATTGTGTGTTAAATTTAAAAATATGGGCTTTATATTGTTCTTTTATCCCATTTCATAGTAATTATTACCTGCCAAGAAATTGATGTCTTGATATATTATATCTTACAAAGATGCAAAGTTCTTTACCAATTTCATTTTAATAGAATATATAACCATGTCATTTTAAGTTTTGTCATTAATAAATAGTCATTGTTTTACTCTAATGCATTTGCAAATATGTCTTTGGAAAAGTTCACGAAAACAACTATCACTTACTCTAAATTACAGGTATATAAGTAGGTCATATCTTTAAAGTTAATGAAGATTTATAGAACCCTAAGGAATAACTGGATTCGTGGAAATACTGGTAAATAATCGAGACAAACAAAATTGCTTATACAAGACTAAATGAGCTGAAGATAATTATTACTCTTATGACTTTGTTTAAAATATTGCTAATTTTAAATATTTTTGTTTTCCAGATATAAGGTAACATTTTTTATAAAGCAATTTGATAAGTCATACTCACATAAGTAATATTGAAGCATTCATATTTTTCTCCCTACCTGGTAATCCCTCCAAAATTTGAAAATCTATTTCTTTGTGTAAACCCAACAAGAATCTGTTCTGTTTATAGTAGCACCAGTTTCCAAATATAGTTTTTTCAGTTAAGTCTTTGTCTGGAGTGTCATGATTAAAAGAGACACGCCTGGACTCTGGATGTCATCAGAAAGCTTTAAGGAATTAAGATTGACTTTTGAAGCCAATAAGAGCCCTTTGGAGAAATGGCCTGGTATCTTACTTTGGCATGTGGTCCCTGGCAGTCTTTCCATGTAAGGAACAAAGGTTGTTTTTCTGAAAGATGGCAAAGAAGGAACCTGAAGACATTTTGAGGACCCCAATAACTTTAGAAATCTACCCAAATCCATAGGTACTGCAGTCAAAGTTATATGGCAACTGTTTGGCTTGGTTTCTGTGCCATGAAGGGCTGACTAAAGCTGTCTGAAGGTTCCTTGTGAAATTCTAGCAAAGCAGATTTGGAAGAGCCTATGTGATCAATTACTATTCTTGCTGCATTCATGCAAATAATCAGGCCAAACTGAAGCTGGACTTAATGCAGTCTCTTTGATAAAAATGAGAGTAATCTTAGGGAGAGAAATTGGGCTTAAATAAAAATCACAATACCCAATTATCACAGAAAACTAAATTAAATCTTAATTTTTCTATTTTTTCCCCAAGGCATATTTCTTTTTTTAAACCTGTAATGTTCTCTTTATTTTAATTACTGATTTTAGTCTATTGTAATTTTTGACATTACTAATGTTTGGATTTGCCATTTTGTGCTTCCTTTTTTAAAAAATATATTTCATTGGTTATGCCATTGCAGTTGTCCCATTCTCCCCCCTTCATTCCCCTCCACCCTGCACATCCCCCATCCCACATTACCCCCCTTTAGTTGATGTCTATGTGTTATAAGTTCTTTAGTTTCTATATTTCCCATACTATTCTTGCCCTCCCCCTGTCCATTTTCTACCTACCATCTATGCTACTTATTCTCTGCACCTTCTCCCCCTCTCTCTTCCTTCCACTCCCCTGTTGCTAACCTTCCACGTGATCTCCATTTCTGTAGTTCTGTTCCTGTTCTAGTTGTTTGCTTTTGTTTTAGTGTGGTTGTTAATAACTGTGAGTTTGCTGTCCTTTCACTGTTCATATTTTTATCTTCTTTTTCTTAGATAAGTCCCTTTAACATTTCATATAATAAGGGCTTGGTGATGATGGATTCCTTGAACTTAACTTTATCTGAGAAGAACTTTATCTGCCCTTCCATTCTAAATGAAAGTTTTCCTGGATAGAGCAATCTTGGATGTAGGTCTTTTGGATTTCATGACTTGGAATACTTCTTTTCAGCCCCTTCTTGCCTGTAAAGTCTCTTTTGAGAAATCAGCTGACAGTCTGATGGGCACTCCTTTGTAGGTGACTGTCCCCTTATCTCTTGCTGCTTCTAGGATTCTCTCCTTAATTGTAATCTTGGCTAATGTAATTATGATTGCCTTGGTGTGTTCCTCCTTGGGTCCAACTTCTTTGGGACTCTCTGAGCTTCCTGGATTTCCTGGAAGTCTATTTCCTTTGCCAGATTGGAGAAGTTCTTGTTTACTAATTGTTCAAATAAGTTTTCCACTTGTTGCTCTTCCTTTTCCCCTGCTGGTACCCCCATAATTCAGATGTTGGGATGTTTAAAGATGTCCTGGAGGTCCCTAAGCCTCTCCTCATTTTTTTGAATTCTTATTTCTTCATTCTGTTCTGGTTGAATGTTTCTTTCTTTCTTCTGGTCCACTTCATTGATTTTAGTCTCAGTTTTGTTTCCATCACTATTGGTTCCCTGTGCATTTTGCTTCATTTCACTTAATGTAGCCTTCATTTTTCATCTAATTTGAGACTAAAGTCAACCAGTTCTGTGAGCATCCTGATCACCATTATTTTGAACTGTGCATCTAATAGGTTGGCTATCTCTTTGTCACTTAGAAATATTGGCTCTGGGGCTTTGATGTGTTCTTCTGATTGAGCCATAATGTTTTGGTTAGGTCACACCTGTTACATATGAGAGGCAGAGCCTAGGTGTTCATCAGGGTGGGGCAACCCATGTTGCTGGGTTGTGAGGCTATATGTGGAGGTGGGGTCAGAGAGGGAATAATGGTGCTTGTTCCCCTCTCTCTCAGATTTTGGTCCCCTCTGCCACTTCTACAAGCAAATCGGGCCCTTCTGGTATTGGTTCCTGGGTGGGCGGGCTTGTGTACATTCTAGGCCCCTGTGTGTTTCCCCAACGAACTCTCCTGGGAGGCTGGGAGCCTCTCCTGCCACCTCAACCCTCGAAAGTTTTTCCAATCAGTGTTTTTAGGCTTTATTTCCTGGTGCTGAGGCCCTAGGTTGCACGGTCCACCTCACTGCACATTTTTTTTTTTGCCTGGTTTATCTGCACGTGAATGTGTGTCCACAGTCAGCCAGCCACCTTATGTGCCTAACTGGGTTTTTGTCCCGCACCCACCCAGGTCCACTAAGTACTGCTTTTCCCTGCTGGAACCCTTCTCCTCTGGCTGCCAACTCTGCCCCTCTTACTAGTCTGGATGAATGGTTTGTTGTTGTTGGACTTTGGTACAGTTCTACTTTCTATCTCTTTTGGTTGTGTTTTTGTTTCTAAATCTTTGTTGTCCTTAAATTTGGTTGTGTGAGGAGGTTCAGTATTTCCACCTATGCCTCCATCTTGGCCAGAAGTTTCCAAGGCATATTTCAACCAGGGGAAACACAATATCACATCAGGACCCTAACTGGGTCTATTAAATTGGGACAGACAAAGTAAAAGAGGGAAAGGACAAAAATCCTGCCTTTTCTCAGGGACAATTAACTGAATCTCTGAAAAAGCACCCACATATTGACTCAAGTCTGCCAAGGCCCAAGCACTTCTGGGTATGCATTTTAACCAGCAGGCAACCCCAGATATCAAGAAAAAGCTACAAAAGCTAGACTTGGGACTCCAGACCCCCACTGACTGACTAGTAAAGATGGCTTTCAGCGTTTTTAACAATTGAGACAGGGGAGAGGGAGTGCAATAAGCCACTCAATGGAAACAAAAGTCTACTGTCAGTTGTGGTTTTAAGCCTTATGCCACCTCAGGATCACGCAGCCCCCAGACTCCAATGGACAATAAAGGGGAAGGGCTCTTTTTACAGGTGAGAAGAACACTGGAAAGGAAGTGCTCCAGAACTGTGCCCCCTCTGCAAGAGGGAAGCTCAGAGAAAAGTTGAAGGTTCTAGGCTCTGAAGTGAGCCTAGTACCTCCAAAATGTGATGGTGCCTGAGACCTACCACCACACCTACTGACCATCTGATCATCACATCAGAGGAGCCTCAGGTGACCCTTGACATGGCAGGTAAGCCCATTATATTTTATAAGACATGGGTGCTTCTTGCTCTAATCTTGCCCACTCCTTAGGGCCTCATTCTTTCAAAACCTGTTTGATCATTGAGATAAATGAACATCCTCAATGCTACCATTTAACTCAACCCCTTGGCTGTGGCAACTGGAGGATATGACAGGTGGGATTTTAAGGGAAATGTTGTCCTGGTTTTCCTGTCTAACTCCCTTCCTAGGACCTATAGCAACTTTTTTCTTTATTTTCACTTTTGGCCATGCATCCTCAAATAGCTCATATTCTTCGTTCAACAAAGCATCCAGGCTCTGGATTATTGCCTCCACAAATGGCCTCTGGTCACACCTCTTGCTTTTGGGGCTATTCAATTCCACCTATACTCAGGTAGGCACAACTCTACATCCAACACCAGCAGGAAGTAGACATAAGAAAATGATACCACTTGTTGTCAAGATGGTGATGTAGGCAGACATTGCTTGCCTTTTTGCCCAACTATATGAAAATTACAACTAAAATATAGAACAGCTATCACTCAGAAACATGAGAAATCAAGTTGAATGGAAGTCTGACAACTACAGAATTAAAAAAGCCAAGTCCATCCAACAGCTAAGAGGGGCACAGGGGTGGAATGGGTTGGTCCCATACCCATCAGTGATAGACAAAAATTCAGGAGGGATATCTCAGGATTGAGGAGACTCATTCCCACAAGAAGCCCCTCAACCGAGGGTTCCAGTGTCAGGAAATGTACCCACAACTTCCAGCTGCAAAAACCAGCAGTGATTGAGTTGGTAGAAGAAAGTTCTGGAGCCCCAAGCCCTTCCTCTTAAAGAACTCAAATACAGACTCACCTACTCAGACTCACTCCCTTTGATCTCCAGCACTGGGATAACAGCTTGAATGGTTCCAGTGGTATGCAGGGAGAGGCTGGAGTGTCTGGCATCAAGGCAAGCAAAGGCCATTGTTCCCTTTCTAAACCCTCCCTGCACAAAGCCAGCAAGCTGGTACCATATCTGAGATTCCATTAACATGGCTAACACTGTTTGACATACCTGGAGTACCCAGAGATTCCACCCCATACAATTTATGGGCTCACCTGAGTTGCTTTTCCATATGAATCTCTGGTCTTGGCTCATATTGTGCAACTACCTAAATCTTCTCAAACAAGCAACCATCGGCCTCAGTGAACTCCAGGTCAGGCAATAGCAGCAGCCAGCCAAATTCACAGCTTGGCTTTGCCTGGGGATCTCCAAGCCCAGAAAGGTAGCAGCCATCTAAAATTGCTTTACAGCTCAGGCAGGGTGTCCCTCGACAAAATACAGGTGGGGGGCTGATTTTGGTCTGTACCACCCAATAGATAGCCTCAGACCACCTTGGAGCACACTACCCTGTCCCTACACAGCTGATCCTCTCCAAAGAGGGCAGAGATTAGTGGTAAATAGTCATAGCTAATCCTTGCAGCTGATTGACCTGGGTAAATCCCTCCCATTGATCTGCCAACAGCAACCAAGGCTCAATTACAAGAGGGGGGGTACTTAGCCCACATGAAGGGCATGCCTCAAGTTCCCAGCTTGGGTGAAAGGGGAGGCTGTGCCACTGGACCCTACGGGACACCTACTACATTAGGCCACACTACTAACACATGGAGCCAAAGCAGCTCTACCTAATACATAGAAAAAAATGCAGGGAAGCTGCCAAAATAAGGAGACAAAGAAACATGGCCCAAATGAGAGAACCAATCAAAACCTCAGAAAAAAAAAAACTAAACAAAATGGAGATAAACAATCTATTAGATGAAGAACTCAAGACACTGGTTATATGGACACTTAAGAAACTTAGGAAGGATCTCAACAGCATAAAAAAAGATCCAGTCAGAAGTGATGGATACACTAACTGAAATAAAAAACAATTTACAGGGAAACAATAGGAGATTGGATGATGCTGAGAACCAAATCAGTGATATGGAACATAAGGAAACAAAAAACAAGAAGAAAAAGAAAAGATAGTATAAGCAGCCCCAGGAAAAACTTTAAGAGGTCTGACATTCACATCATAGGGGTACCAGAAGGAGAAGAGAAAGAGCAAGAAATTAGAAAACTATTTGAAAAAATAATGAAAACAAACTTCCCTAATTTGGTGAAAAAAAATAGACATGGAAGTCGAGGAAGCACAGAGAGTCCCAAATAAGATGGATGCAAAGAGCCACACTCCAAGACACATCATAAATAAAATGCCAATGGTTAATGATAAAGAGGGAATCTTAAAAACAATAAGAGAAAAGAAGTTAGTTACCTACAGGGGAGTTCTCATAGGACTGTGAACTGATTTCCAAAAGAAACTTTGTAGGATGGAAGGTACTGGCAAGAAATATTCAGAGTCCTGAAAAGCAGAGACCTACAGTCAGGATTGCTCTTCTCAGCAAAAACATCATTTAGAATCGAAGAGCAGATAAAGAGCACCCAGACAAGAAACAACTAAAGGAGTTCATCATCACCAAACTATTATTATATGAAATGTTAAAGGGACTTATTTAAAAAAAAAGAAGAAGATGAAAACTATAAACAGTAAAATGGCCAAAATACATATGTATCTAGAAAACAAATTGAATCTATAAACCAAACTAAGCAAACAAGAACAGAAATAGAATCATGAATATGGAGAGCATTTTGATGGTTGCCAGATCAGATGGGAATGGATAAAGAGGTGAGGGGATTAAGAAGTACAAATAGGTAGTTACAGAATAGCCATGGGGAAGTAAAGTACAGTATAGGAAAGAGAGTAGCCAAAGAACTTATATGTTCCATGGACATGAACAATGGTGGGGGACTGCCTGAGGGAGCGGGCAATGCTGAATGGAGGGGGAAAGGAGGAAAAATCAGGACAATTTTAATAGCATAATCAATAAGATATAGTTAAAAAAAGACAATGAGACTTTTGCCTGTATTCCCAAGGACCCAAACTGGGCCACGTCATTAAGAATAAATCCAGTTTGAGGTTTTTTGGGAAGATGGCGGCGGAGTAGGACGGAGAGGATTCCACCTCCCCCCACATGTGGGAAAAAAACCTGGCCAATCTGTGGAGGAACACAGAAAACAGCCAACAGTGCCCCAGCACATAGGAAAATAGGAGTCCAAACATTGTAGCTGACACTGAAAGACCAGATGGTGAGGAGACAGCTGCATGTCAATAAGGTCCGAGTGACCAGCACAGAAGCGGCAGTCCAGGCTGCTTCCTTCACCGCACCAGGGGCCTGGGCCTGGTCTGCTGCAGACTCTTTGGAGCCAAGGGATGGCAGTAGGGTCCCTGGGGGAGAGCTAGGTCATCAGCTCTCTCCCTACCTGGCCATGCATGGTTTTAAAAACATCAGGAGAGACTTGTTTACTTGAAGTGTCAGAGAGAGGAATGGGCACCAGAAGGCAAACGTGGGGCCCTTGATCACCGGTGGAGTCTGTGGTCACCAGCTTGGGAGAATTGGGAGTCCCCCTTGCATTCCCCCTTACCACTGTGAAAGGTTTGCTCCCAAGCCTGCGGGACCAGGGAAGTGGGGCTGGGCACATGCGCCTGCACCCCAGCCCACGTGGTGACTCCCTGGGAAAGACTGCTATGAAGAGGACCAGGATTTCCTGACTGGGGCGCTGGGGAGAGACACTGGCCTGGATCTTGGGAGAGTGCTCTTGAGACTGGCTGAATACACTGAGAAGGAAGAAAGGCCACACCAATTGCTCCTCAGCCTGCTGCAGCCAGTGAGACCAGAAAAACCGGTTTGGCCAGCTGGAAACCAACAACAGGTGCTTTTTGTTTTTTGTTTAAAATTTAATTTATTTTTTATTTTTATTATTTTACTTAAGTAATCTTTTATTTTTTAGCTTTATCATTGTTTTATGTTTCAACACCTTTTCCCTCTCCTTCCTTCTTTCTTGTTTTATTCCTTCATCCTTTCCAACTTACTGCTTGCTTCTTCCACCCTTCTGCTGCCTTTTTATTCTCCCCCCAGCCCACC
Organism: Sturnira hondurensis; assembly: GCF_014824575.4. Lineage (NCBI taxonomy): Eukaryota > Metazoa > Chordata > Mammalia > Chiroptera > Phyllostomidae > Sturnira > Sturnira hondurensis. The sequence goes on from NW_028075471.1 coordinate 15,948,533, forward strand.
ACAGTGAGACAAAAAACTTGGAACTGCAAAAAGACCAGAGTTGGGCCCAAAGAGGGGGCAACCCAACAGCAGAGACAGAGAGACAAACTTCACTTTGCTCTAGCAGAGAAACTGCAAGTTACTGCATATTTGTATTATTATTAATTTTTTCATTATTCTTATATCTTTTATTGTACTAGTATCTTTGTATTCCTCCTCTTTCTGCATAGCCTTCTTTGCCTTGGCTGGATATATTGTATCATTTGACAGATTTTCCCTGTCCCCTCATTCATAGTGTATTGCTAATTTACTATCCCTTACTTCACCTGTGCTCCATTAGCACTCTATTGAAGGTCCGATATTCCCTATTCTTGGTATCTCATAGATTCTGTCATATGATTGTTGCTCTAACATTGTAAACAATAGTTGTTCCATACTATGGTAAACACTACACAAAACCCCTCCCAGATCTTAGCCCACTTTATTGTTGCCTGAACTATAATACTGTAGTGGATAACTCTATTCTCTCTCACACTACACCTAATTACTATCCTTTATTCTCACCTTACCTCAGAATCTGACCTCCCACAACCTCACTGCTTTATAGATCCAACTCACAAATTTTCCCTCCCCAACAAGAGCCTTATCTTCTTTCCATCCTTTCTAAAAACTGGCTAGTTGGGTTGAAGATTATGGTTATCACTATATATACAAAGGGGATCTACTATCTCTTCTCTACTAGCTGCTACTGTAAATATTATAGAATACTCTTCTGCTGTCGTAAACAATTTTGCCCTCCTCTCCAACTGATCACACAGACAAAAAAGGGTAGGTGGAAGCAGTGAACACCAGGATACCATTGGAAGAGGAAACCCCAAAAAAAGGAATCACCAACAGATAACAACAGAACAAGGTGAAGGAAAGAGTGGAAACCACAAGAACCTCAATCTGAGAACTATCTGGAATTACAACCAAACAGTGGAGAAACTACCCAGTGAAAACAACTGAACAAGAGCAAAAGAGAACCCTCAAAAACTTGTACACACAGAAGAACTAGCTTCAACACAACCTGCCATCACCAGCACAACAAATTAAAATGGGTGGTGGACGGAGGGACCATCAGTTCACCAGATGGTGGGAAGGACTCAAAAAAGAAAGACCCCAAAACAACCAAAACCCCAAGACAAACTCAGAGCCAACAATGAACAGCCCAAGATCAGTGAGCTGGGGAGATAAAGGAGACTACACCACTGAATCTCACAGGTATTATACCACAGAAGTTCACACCATAGACCCAAGAAGCCAGAACAAATCAACCTAAGAAGCTGAAGCTAACAAGAAGAGTCTCACAAACAATGGGAAGACAAAGAAACAATTCTCAAATGAAAGGAAAGGAGGAAGCCTCAGAAAGAATGCTAGATGAAATAGAGGCAACTCAACTATCAGATATTGAATTCAAAGCACTGGTTATCAGGAAGTTCAAAGAGCTCACAATGAGCTAACAGAAACTATAGGGGAATTACAATGAACTCACTGCAAACTATATCAACATGAAAAAGGAAATAGAAAGTATCAGCAAGGGCCAAGAGGAAATGAAGAATACAATTTCTGAGCTGAAGAACACAGTGGAAGGAATCAAAAGCAGGATCGATGAAGCAGAAGATTGGATCAGTGAGTTGGAGGACAAAGTAAAAAAAAAACACTCAGAAAGAGCAAGAAAAGAAAAAGAGACTCAGAAAGAATGAAGAGGGATTAAGAGAAATGCAAGACAATATGAAATGTAATAATATCCAAATAATAGGGATACCAGAAGAAGAAGAAGAAGAGCAAGGGATAGAAAATCTATTTGAAAAAGTAGTGATGGAAAACTTTTCTAATTTGATGAGAGAAAAAGTCACATAAATCCAGAAAAAACAGAGACTCCCAATCAAGGGGAACCCAAAGAGGCCCACTTCAAGACACATCATCATTAAAATGGCAAAAATCCAAGACAAAGAGAGAATCTTAAAGGCAGCAAGGGAGAAATAGGATGTAACATACAAGGGAGCCCCAATAAGATTAGCTGCTGACATCTCAAAGGAAATGCTCCAAGCAAGAAGAGAATGGCAAGAAATATTCCAAGTAATGAGAACCAGGGGTCTGCAACCAAGACTATTTTACCCAGCAAGGCTCTCAATCAAGATAGAAGGCCAAATAAAGAGCTTCCAAGACAAAAGAAGTCTAGAAGAATACACCTCCACCAAACCAGCTGTGCAAGAAATACTAAAAGGACTGCTTTAAGGAAAGGAAGAAAAAGAGAGAGACAGAGAGGAACACAGGTACAAAAATGGCAATGAATAAGTACCTATCAACAATAATATTAAATGTAAATGGATTAAATGCTCCAATCAAAAGACATAGAATAGCTGAATGGGTAAGAAAGCATGACCCACACATATGCTGCCTACAAGAGACCCACCTCAGGACAGAAGACCTACACAAGCTAAAAGTGAAGGGCTGGAAGCAAATTTTCCAAGCAAATGAACAGGAAAAAAAGCCAGGGTAGCAATACTTATATCGGACACAATAGATTTCAAAAAAAGGACCATAAAGAGAGACCCAGAAGGTCACTTCATTATACTCAAAGGAAGAATCCACCAAGAAGACATAAACATTGTAAATATATATGCAGCCAACATAGAAGTACCCAAATATATAAAGAAAATCTTAGAGGACTTCAAGAAAGATATTGACAGTAACACAATTATAGTAGGGGATTTTAACCACCCCACTGTCAAAAATGGACAGATCTTCCAAACAAAATATAAATAAAGATATTGTGTCATTGAATAATGCCCTAGATGAAATGGACTTAACTGATATATAGAAAGCCCTTCATCCTAAAGAAGCTAAATACACATTCTTTTCAAATTAACATGAAACATATTAAAAAATAGACCATATGGTAGGACACAAAACAAGCCTCAACAAATCCAAGAAAATTGAAATCATACCAAGCGTTTTCTCTGACCACAAGGGACTGACACTAGAAACCAACCCCAAGGGAAAGAACCCAAAACACTCAAAATCATGGAGATTGAATAACATGCTATTAAAAAATGAATGGGTCAAGAATGAAATTAGAAAAGAAAACAGAAAGTTTCTGGAAAGAAATAAAAATGAACTCACAACAACCCAAAACTTATGGGACAGAGTGAAGGCAGTCCTGAGAGGGAATTTCATAGCAATACAGGCCTACCAAAAAAAGATAGAAACATTTCAAACAAACAACCTAACCCTATGCCTAGAAGAACTTGAGGAACAACAACAAAGACAGCCCAGAGCATGTAGAAGGAAAGAAATAACCAAGATCAGAGTAGAATTAAATAACATAGAGACTTAAAGCACAATTCTAAGGATCAATGAATCCAGGAGTTGGTTTTTGAAAAAATAAACAAAATCAACAATCTTTTAAGTGGGCTCATTAAGAAAAAAAGAGAGAGGACCCAAATAAACACAAGCAGAAATGAAAGAGGAGAGATTACAACTAACACCACAGAAATACAAAGAATTGTAAGAAATTACTATGAAGAAATGTATGCCAAGAACTTTGAAAACTTAGGTGAAATGGACAAATTTCTAGAAAAATATAATCTTCCAAAACTCAATGAAGAAGAAGCAGAAAGCCTGAACAGACCAACAACAGCAGATGAAATTGAAGCAGTAAAAAAAAAATCTCCCAACACACAATATCCCTGGACCAGATGGTTTCACAGGAGAATTCTACAAAACATTTAAAGAAGAGCTCACCCCTATCCTTCACAGACTATTTGACAAAAATCCAAAATTATGGAAGTCTCTCAAACTCTTTTTATGAAGCCAACATCATCCTAATGTCAAAACCAGATAAAGACACAAGAAAGAAATCTTCAGGCCAATACCGATAATGAACATAGATGCTAAAATCCTCAACAAAATATTGGCAAACCACATCCAACAATACTTTAAAAAGATCATACACCATGACCAAGTGGGATTCATCCCAGGAATGCAAGGATGGTTCGATATTTGCAAATCAGTAAATGTAATGCTTCACATAAACAAAAGCAATGACAAAAATCACATGATCATATCAATAGATGCAGAAAAAGCTTTTGATAAGGTACAACACCCATTTATGATAAAAGCACTCAGCAAAGTGAAAATAGAGAGAGAATTCTTCAATATAATAAAGTCCATATATGAGAGACCTACAGCCAACATCATACTCAATGGGCAAAATCTAAAATCTTTTCCACTAAGATCAGGAACAAGACAAGGTTGTTCACTTTCACCACTTCTATTTAATATAATACTGGAAGTTTTGGCCAGAGGGATCAGACAAGAAAAGGAAATAAAAGGCAGCCAAATTGGAAAGGGGTAAAAAAAAAACTGTCTCTGTTTGCAGATGACATGATAGTGTACATGGAAAATCCTACAGACTCTACCCCCAAACTGCTCAACCTAATAAATTAATTTGGCAAAACAGTGGAATACAAAGTCAATATTCAGAAAGCAAAGGCATTTTTGTATACTAACAATGCAACAGCAGAAGCAGAAATCGAGAAAAAAATCCCATTTGATATAGAAAAAAATTGGGAATAAACCTAACCAAGGAGGTAAAAGACCTGTATCGAGAAAACTGAAGCATATACACAACAGTGAAGAAAGAAATCAAGGAAGACACAAACAAATGGAAACATATACCATGCTCATGGATTAGAAGAATTAACATCATCAAAATGTCCATACTACCCAAAGCAATTTACAGATTCAATGTGATACATATTAAAGTACCAATGAAATATTTCAAAGACATAGAACAAACACTTTAAAAATTTATATGGAACCATAAATGATCCCAAATACCAGCTGCAGTTTTGAGAAAGAAGAACAAAGTAGGAGGGATCACAATACCTGATACCAAACTGTATTACAAGGCCGCTGTAGTCAAAACAGCCTGGTACTGGCATAAAAACAGGCACATAGACCAATGGAACAGAACAGACAGCCCAGAAATAAACCCAAGTCTCTACGGGCAATTAATATTCAATAAAGGGGACAGCAACATAAAATGGAGTAAAGATAGCCTCTTCAACAAATGGTGTTGGGAGAACTGGAGAGCTACATGCAAAAAAAAAATGAAACTTGAGCACCAACTTACACCATACACCAAAATAAATTCAAGGAGGATAAAAGATTTAAATATAAGCCGTGAAACCATTAAAGTCCTAGCGGAGAACATTGGCAGGAAAATCTCAGATATTTCACACAGCAACAATTTTACTGATGTGTCCCCTAGCACTAGAAACATAAAGGAAAGAATAAACAAATGGGATCTCATCAAAATTAAAAGCTTTTGCAAGGCTAAAGAAAACAGTATTAAAATAGAAAGAGAACCAACTATATGGGAAAACATATTTGCCAATGATACCTCAGACAAGGGTTTAGTCTCCAACATATACAAAGAACTTACATGACTCCACTCTAAGAAGACAAGCAACCCAATTAAAAAGTGGGTAAAGGACTTGAACAGACTCTTCTCCAAGGAGGACATGCAGAAGATACAGAGACACATGAAAATATGCTAAATATCGCTGGCTATCAGAGAGATGCAAATTAAAATAACAATGAGATACCACTTCACACTGGTCAGAATGGCCATCATAAACAAAGCAACAAACAACAAGTGTTGGAGAAGTTGTGGAGAAAAGGGGACCCTAGTTCACTGTTGGTGGGATTGCAGACTGGTACAACCACTATGGAAAACAGAATGGAATTTTCTCAGAAAACTAAAAATGAATATGCCTTTTGACCCAGCAATTCCACTGCTAGGATTATATCCTAAGAACCCTGAAACACCAATCCAAAAGAACCTGTGCACCCTAATGTTCATAGCAGCACAATTTTCAATAGCCAAGAGTTGGAAGCAACCTAGGTACCCATCGGTAAATGAATGGATCCAAAAACTATGTTACATACACACAATGAAATTCTATGCAACAGAAAGAAAGAAGGAGCTTCTACCATTTGCAACAGCATGGATAGAACTGGAAAGCATTATGCTGAGTGTAGTAAGCCAGATGGTGAAAGACAAATACCATATGATCTCACCTTTAACAGGAAGCTAAACAACAAGACAAAGAAGAAAGCAAAATGTAACCAAAGACACTGAAATACAGAACAGGCGGACAGTGACCAGAGAGGAGAGGGGAGGGAATTTTGGGGGAAAAATGAGAATGGTTTATAGGAACTAGTATAAAGGATACATGTACAACAACTAAGGGGGGTGGAAATGGGAGGGAGGTGGGAAGCACTGGGGGGGGCGGGGCTCAAATGGGAGTGAAAAACAGAAAACTGTACTTGAACAAAAATCAAATAAAATTTATTTTTTTATTTTTTTAAACAATTAAGATGTGCTTTTTAAAAAAGATTTTATTTTTTTATCTTTAGAGGGGAAGGGAAGGAGCGGAGAGAAATATCAATGTATGGTTGCCTCTCATGTGTCCCTGGCTAGGAACTAGCCTGCAACCCAGGCGTGTGCCCTGACTGGGAATTGAACCCCAATTCTCTGGTTCGCAGGCCCGCACTCAATCCACTGAGCTACACCATAGGGCTCCAATCAAATAAAATTAAAAAAAATAAAAATGATAAACAAACAAATAAATAAAATCATTAAAATATTTTAAAATAAAGAAAAAAAGAATAATGCAGTTTGAAACCAGAGGGGGCAATAAAGGACAAAGCTGGCACCTTTTGCTATTGTGGTGACATTTGCCGAGCAGGCCTATACCCTTAGTAAACATGGTTCCCTTTTATTCCTCTGATCTTATGTGTCAAAGACTTTAAAACTCCTGGAAAAGAAAGAACAAAATATGACTAGCCACTCCCCAGAGCTGTAGGCAAAAGTTACCATTGTAGCAAACTGAAGCTTATGCAAAACCTATCAAAACCTCCTATAATGCAATGCCCCTAACACCCCAGTCACCACTTGACAGCAATCCCCCATCCTTTTATAATCCAATAAATACTCGAAGCCCCTACATCTCACTGCTGGTGTACACTGCTGGTATGCATCTCTCCACACTTAAGTCCCTTTCCTCTCTTAGAAAATGAATAAACTTTGCTCGCTGCATTTTCTTCTCTGAATTCATTCACAGCCTGCATTACTGACCACCCAAACAAGGATCATGTCTCTGGAGGCCATTATTCAGCCTACTGTACCTATCTTCTTCAACCCTAAGGTGTACACACAGATTATAACAAATAACTTATTTACTAAAAGTCTATACTTATATGCAGAAAAACTTTTTTAATCAATTAATGTTACTATTTGGGTTGGGCTTAGATCTTTTGGTGGAAAGTTTGGTGTGACAGGCCGAATTATAACATGGCACCATGGCTCCCATACTGTGATGTTATTTCCTGGGCAATCTCTCCCCCCCCCCCCCACCCTTGAGTGTAGCCGGAGCTTGGAACTTGTTTCTAGCCAAGAATATATGGCAAAGATGTGGGATATCACTCCCCCGACCAGCTTGCATTAAATGTTAAAGGTGATGGGTGGTCACTGCCATGGTTACTCCATCTCAGGAAATTGAAGGGAAAGTCTCACCTGCTGTCTGTGAAGAAGCAAACATCTGTGAGTGGAGGGAGCACATGGCATGGAACTGCAGGTATCCACTTGGAGCTGACAGCCTGAGTCCTACAACTGTAATAACCTAAATTCTGCCAACAGTGATTCTGGAAGAGGATCATGAGTCTCAGACAAGATCACAACCCCAGCCAACATCTTAATTTCAGTCTGGTGAGACCCTGAGCACAGGACCCAGTTAAGTTGGACTCAGACACCTATTCACAAAAACTGAGATAATTTGTGTTAAGTCACTAATTTGTGGTACTTTGTTACACAGCAAGAAAAAACTTATACACTTGGATTGTGAGGTGTTTATTTCCAGATCTGACATGGAGAATAGATCACCATAGACAGCCCAAATAAAGACAGTCAACTGCACCAGATGCTCCGGTAGCAAAGTGCGCCTGAAAAACATGTGTGTTGCATACATGAGATGGTTTAGAGCCAGCACAGGCTTTACATTAGCTGGGAAATACATTGGGGGACAGATTTGGGGAACTATAGATGCAGAAGGGGGGAGTTTTTGCAGAATTCTTTCAGTTATTGGCCAACTCAAACTGGCCAAAGCAAATATGAGTGACCAGCTCCAGTACAGGTGACATTGGGGGTCTCCTGGCTCACACAACAGAGAAGTTCCTGGTACCGGCTTCTTGCAATGACACTGACTATCTCTCTGTCCCAGTTTCTTTCCTCAATGTTGCTGTTACTCTCACTTCCCAGTAGAGCCAGTGGTGGCCACCAGCAGGTCCAAGCTCACATGTAGCTAGCTTTGCAAGCCCCGTGGAAGACGGATTCTCTCTCCCAATAATTCCAACAAGAGTCCTTCAGTGATTCTGGACAGGCTCTGCATCACCAGACATGAGTTGATCATCCAATGGTGACACCAGACAAGGCTGGTAAAGCAGACTCACTTCAGCCAAAGGACAGTTGAGGTCCTCTTCTCAGAAGAAGAGGACTGTTTGCTGGGCAGGAAAGGATCCTGGGTGCCAGTTCCCAGCATGCAACATGACAGAAGCACACGATGCCAGCCTCATGTGTGGGAAGAGGAGGAAGACGCCCTTTGAAGTCAAGAATCAAGTGGCAAGTGGGAGTTTTTATTGGGAGTACACAGAGAAAAATTTCCACGTTGAGATGTAAGAAGAGATGTTTAGGGATAAAATCGGCCAAGGTGGTTGTTCTGCAAGAGTTCATAAACCAGGTAACCTTAGGGAAGGGCTTCAAAAGGGCTGGGGCCCGAGGAGATCAGCAGAAGCCTGTCTGATCTGGAAGGGTTATGTTTAAATGAATGCTGCACCCTTTTCCATCTGTGAAGCAATAATCAGGTCACACATGACAGGCTTTATACTTTATGTATACTATTATTGTCAGGTGTGCACCTCCTCCACAGACCTAGGAAGTAGGCACTTGACTCTTGAGGAAATTCAGTTTGAGGTTAAGAAATTTTCCCTGAGGTCACTGACCTGGCATCTGATAGACAAGGACTCAAATCCAGGTGAGTATGTCCCATAGTCCCTGAGCTAAACTTCCTCTTTCTGAATTAGCCTTGGCCTGAACAGAAAAAAAAATGGACAAGTGTAGGGGACTGGTTTGTTTAAGTCTGGTAAATGTGACTCAGCTCTGTATGGAAAACTTACAGAAGTGAGGTGGGCAAGAGCCAGACCTTCAAACTGAGTTTTTCCATGGGAATCAGGCCTAGAAAATGCATACAGACTGTTATGGCTTGCTCTTGCTAAAACTCCATCACCCTGGTCTAAAACAACAAATGTGTATTGTCTATCTTCAAGGTAATATCCAAAGCTTGTATAAATTTTCCCAACAACAGAGCTAATCAGCTCATTGCCATTCCCCTCTGCATGTTATTTTCATTTCCTTGATTGTACCTAAAATGTAGACAATAATATTCTATGTAATAGATAATAAATCTTTCTCTGATGTAAGACCCCAGGAAAATAATAAAAGCCTGTCTAGGCAAGGGTTGAGGCGCTCCCCTCTTGAGAGAGTAGCCATGCTGTTCCCTTTTTCCCCACAGGATTGTGGTCACCTGTGCATTTATTCTAGTCGTCAGCCACAACAGGTGGACTCTGCTGGCTGGAGACTGCCACAGACAAGTGCCCAATAAAATTTAACTCCCATACTGTGAAGACTATTTCAAAGCATTCTTCATGCATTTAAGTAAGTATTTTGGTCTAGAATTTAATTGATCAGGACTTCAGAGGAAAATCAAAAGGCCTTTGGAAGAAGAAAGGTGGACTCCACAGAGCAGAGGAACTGTAGAAGCAGAGATACCAGTGGACAAGCAGGGGACAAGGGTTTTTATGTACCCATGGATACCACTTGGTACTTGACACTGAGGACACTGGAGATGTCAGAAGTAAACAATGAAAGAGGAAGGGAGAGGGAAATGGCCAGGGAAGTTCAGGCCTCGCTCCCTTCCACACTCTCACTGCCCATGTGGCTCTCACTGAGTCAACCCAGACAGGAGGAAAGCAGACACCTTAGCCACCTAAAGTCCAACCTGCACCTGGCCTGGAAATAGGGAGGATGAGGTTTGTGAGCACAGCCCAGACACAGCCAGGTGCTACATGGGACATGCTTTTCCCACCACCCACACGCTCCTGAGATTTCAATCAGGGCCCTGGAGCAGAGAGAGCAGGGCCCAGGATATTTTGGTGTGTGCCTAAGTATTAATTACTCTATCACTCTGGGTAAGGTACTTGATGTGGCTGGGCTTCAGTTCCCCATAGGAAAAGTAAGGGCTTCAGATGGTTAGAGACTATATATTCAAACACCTCTAGAGATCAAGCAGGTAAGGACAATGATGTAGCAGACTGAGTGTAAGACAGGAGGGAGCAGGGGGCTACAGAGAATGTCCTGTCTAGAAAGAGCATTCCTGGGGTCTCCAGCTGTTCCCCTGTTCCACAAGAAGACAAAATTTGGATCTTTTTAAAATCAAATCTCCTTATCTTTTAGTGTTGGCAACAATCCAAACTCCTTAAAACCCTGTGCAAGCAAACCAACAAGATAGTAGGTGGTTTGCAATCTTGAGTGTAGAGTGTCCTGGACCATAGAGTAGCCAGTAGTTGCATGTCGCTATTCCAACTTAATTCATTACAACTAAACAAAAATGAAAACTTCAGTGCCTCAGTCACCCCAGCCACATCTGAAATGCTCAATAGCCCATGGATGGGTGGCTCCCATATCAGAAAATGCACACGTGGAACATGCCTGATTTCACAGACAATCCTGGTAGGCTTGAGCTAAGTGATCTCTAAGATAACTTCTTGCTTTTAAAACTCAAAATAAAGGCAAAATGAAATGAGCTTTACTCTCTCAGTTGATAGGAAAGCTACTGGAACTTCATTGTGTAACGCCAACATAGAAAGGTTGCTGTCATCATTTTTCTTCACACTGATGAGTTCCTTCCAGCGGCATTTAAATTGGTTTCAACAGTTTTGTTCATCTAAAACAGCTGATGCTTTCTAATCTGCTTCAACATGCAAAGTAAAATGCTTTAGTTACTTAATTCTTAGGAATTAGAAATCTAAACTTACATGAAAAGGAGGTAGGGTGGGGGGAAGGAGAAACCCTATTTTATGTTGCCTAGAACCCCTCCCATTCTCCTGTGGATGAAGTTTCACTTCCTTACAGAGATTTGAAGTGCCTGTGACAACCAGCAATCAGAGCTCATTGAACTCTACTATAAAGAACCAGAGAGTCAATATTCCTGAATTTGAGGCCTACATGGTCTCCGTGGCAACTATTGGTCTCTGCCTTATTGCATGAAAGCAGTCATGAACAATACGTAGACAAATGGCTGTGGTTGTGTCTCAGTAAAACTTTACTCATGGATACCAAAATGTAAATTTAATATAACTTTCAAGTATCATGAGTCTTCATTTGATTCTCCCCTCTATCTATTATAAGTGAAACAAAAACTTTATTAGCCTGGGACAGTACCAAACCAACAGGCAGTGTGTGGGAACTGGATCACAGGCTGCAGTTTGCTGACCCCTCAGTCCTGTGAGATTCCTGGTGGACAGCCTTGTGAGCCACAGGCCAGGGACAATCATGCTCTGGCACATATATATGATTCACTGGGCATTTATCTGATGGACGTTTCAGACTAAAGCTGTTCAGGAATGAAGGGTGGAACACACGGGCCCTTCTTAGTGACTTCTGTATTTAAAGAGTGATCCTCATTATTCAGAGTCTATATTTACAAATCTGTCTACCTGCAACAATTTCCATGTAACCCCCAAATCAGTATTTGTGATGCTTTTGGAATCATTCTCAGACATGTGCAGAGGGGCCAAAAATTTGAGTCACTCCTAGGACAAGGCCCCAGCAGAGGTCATACAAGGTGACTCTGCCTTTTGTCTCAGCTCTCCTACTGTCAAGAAATGTGTTATGGTTGCTGTAGCACAATATGTTTACATTTTTGTGCTTTTTGTTGGTGACTTCGCTGTTTAAAATTGTCTCCAACCCTAGAGCCAAAGTGCTGGACAGTGGTCCTCAGTACAGGAAGGCTGTGGCGTGTCTTACAGAGACAAAGTGTGTTAGGTAAGTTTCCTTCAGACATGAGACACAGTGCTCTTGGCTGAGATTAATGTTAATGTATGCACAATGAATAAAGCGTCTTTAAAAAGAAACACACATTAAATAAGATCATGTATTGATTGGTTGATGAGAATGTTGTGACCACAGATTCACAGGAACATAACCCTGTGATCACACGGTAGTTTACTAATCAGTAATTCAGTGTCCCTGGAGACTTTATAGAACAGAACTACTGAAAATAATGAGAGTTGATTGTGTACATTTCTGCTGACATTAAAAACCTGTTTCTGTGATATCCTGTATTTTCCTTCTCCTCTACTATATAAGTTGTACTTCATGCTTACTGAGAATGGTTGGAACTATTTTAAATAAAGTTTTTGAATTATTTCATGATTTTGGGTTTCCACAATTCTCCGGTTTTTGGTTCTCTGGAAAAATGGGCTGTTTTCCAGTATATGACATAGAAAGCTATTTTTCAGTAAATGTTTTACTAGGTAATTTTCAGGCTCACAAACTGTGCTTCAACACCCCTAGGCCTAATGTCTCTGTGGGGCTCTTGCAAATTTGGCTGGGGAACATTTTGCCACATTGTAAATATTCAACACAGTTTTGTAGACTATATGAATGGTACTAAATATCAATCATAATAAGTAACCAAAATCTAAGTATTGATTGTGTGAGTCAACCAGGGTTTTACAGGAGACCAGGCACCTTTGTTACGTCTTTGGGAATGATTTTCATTTGCAATACTGCATAAAATGCACTGGATTTGTCCTTTGGAAATACATCAAGTGAGGTGGCCCAGCATGGGAAGTCATGTGGAAACAGAACAGGATGCTGGGAGCTGATACAACTGAGGGCTGAGGTTCAAGCAGAGCACTCCCCCCAAAAGTTTCAAATGCATTTAGGAGAATATTAACAAGAATGTTGATGTGTCTTAGGGACACATATACACACACTTTCTTTTGTTAATGACTAACTTCTCTTGACCACATAAAGTCTTTCAGTAATTACTGCTGCAATCATTGGCATTGATTGAGTTCTTTATTAAAATCTTGGCCTCTTCCCCAAGTATTCTGAATATTAGATGACATTATAATACTTACTTTATGCCAGACACTATTCTAAGCACTTTAAATATAGTAATTGATTTAATAATAAAATAATCTTATGAAGTAGACACACTTATTATCATCTTAATTTTATAGGTGATGGAACTGAGAAACAGAGATACCATGTAACTTGGCCAGGGTCACACAGCAAACAAATGGCAGAGCCAGGATTTCAATTTAGGGCGTCTTATTTCAGAGTCCTTTTCCTTGATCACTATTACTACATTGACTCTCAATAAAGAACAGGATAATTGTTCTTGGAAGAAAGAACAATTATCTTGGAAGAAACCCAGCTCCAATGCAAAAGGGATTTTTACAGTGGCTTCTTCCACTAACAGCAATATCTAACTCATCAACCCATCTTTCTCTCTCTCATCTCTACCTCTTTCTTTCTTCCGTTCCAGCTTCCCTCTTTTTCTCTGTCAGTTCTAATTTATATGCTATAAAATTTCCCATTTTCACAAACATACACAGGCATTTAACTGCCATCTCAATAAAGGATGAACAATTTTATCACCTCAAAGAATTCCCCCAATTGCCCTTTGTAGTCAATCCCTGTTCCTACCGAAACCTAGAGACCAAGGGATCCTTGCACAGAATTCAAGAATAGAACTTAAATTAGTGTAAAATAACATCTTTTAAAATATATCACTAACATCTAATCAAAATTTAGCATTACTTCAGTCATAAGTAACAAACTGAAGATGATATCAGTATCATCACTAGTCTCTAGTAGAAATCGGATACTCTTATATCACATTACACTGATTGTCAATATCAAAAACATTGTTTCTACTCCTGACTGCTTTGAAATATGGTACACTAGATCTCATTACTTACTGAATTAATAAATCAGCACCTTTGTTATTATTTCACAAATTTTAATATCACATGTTTTAATAACTGTATTTAAATACAATTCAATATTACTTTAACTCAAAAACATTTTTTTTTCTGAGAAGGAATTCACCTTACTGAAGGCTTCCTCTTTCCTAGGGCAAGGTGCTAAGAGAAACCCTATTATGGCAAAGTGAATGACATAAGTTATTCTTCCATCGTCCCAACTAACAGTTGCCCAAAGTGCAAGACATAGAACTGAATACAATTTCATCACTGCCCGGGCCTCCCCAACCAATGGAGGAATTATGCCACTCCTTTTTAAAAAAATTCTATTGTTATGCTATTACAGTTGCTCCAACTGTCCCCCTTTGCCCTTCTCCGCCCAGCCCACACCCCACTCTCACAGTCATTCCCCACCCTGTTGCCCATGTCCATGGGTCATTCATATATGTTTCTTGACTAGACCCTTCCCCTTCTTTCCACCGTTATCTCCCTCTCTCCTCCCCTCTGGTTGCGGTCAGTCTGTTCCTTGTTTCCACGCCTCTGGTTCTATTTTGATTGTTACTTTGTTTTGTTCATTAGGTTCCTCTTTTAGGTGAGATCATAGGGTATTTTTCTTTCACCAACCTGCTTATTTCACTTAGCATAAGTGCTCGAAAAAGCCTAAGTGCCCATCAGTAAATGAATGGATCAAAAAACTATGGTACATTTACGCAATGGAATACGACACAGCAGAAAGAAAGGAAGGAAGGAAGGAAGGAAGGAAGGAAGGAAGGAAGGAAGAAAGGAAGAAAGGAAGAAAGGAAGAAAGGAAGAAAGGAAGAAAGGAAGAAAGAAAAACTCCTACCCTTTGGGACAGCATGAATGGAACCAGAGAATATTATGCTAAGTGTCTCCTTCTCTTAAAGCTTCTGGGGGAAGCAGAGCTGTGCCCCTCACAACCCAGAGCTGGGATAGTGCCACCTGCCTGCCTCTGGGATCCACCTGGATCACAGACACTTTAAAATTTACTCAGGTGGACTGGGTTAATTTCTGAGGCCAATTTCAAAAGGCAAGCCTAAAGAAGATTCTAAATCATAAATTAAATAGAAGCAACATAAAAATCATAGATTCTGTTGATAGTAACTTCGTGTTTTGGTAATCAGGACATGGAGTATAATAGCCTATATTTCTATGTACCTCTGGTCCTCTGCTTTACCTATGTTTTGTTCCCATCCCTTTGTCTGTCACTGTAACTGGTGACTTTGGCCGATAGGAAGGCAGAAGACCCAGCTGCTCTAAAAAAAATTTCCTTGTCTTACACAGTTTTTCATGGTGGTATTTTTTCTCCTCAGTAGTTAGTTTCTCATTTACAGTATTTCCATAATGCTTTCTTAGCCATCATTCAATGTGTCAGCGATACTCCTCTCACACTGAAATGCTCTCAACCACATCTTTATTGTTTCTGAAGTGTACTGGACAAAGAGGACATTTAATAAATGTCACTCAAGTCCACTGCCACACAAACATGGACAGAGTCAGGAAACGGAAGCCAGAGTACAGCAGCAGAGTTCACGCTCTGCTCATTGGGCTTGTCATGTTCAGATCCCACTCTCCTGGGCTGAAGAGCCACCCTGTCCCCTGGAACTAACCCTGGAAGTAGCTATCGTGTTTACACAGCACACCCCACTGGTCACTCGGGAAAGTTCACCACCAATGCCTAGTTTAAAAACTAAATATGTACTCTGCTGGCCCTCCACCTTATTCTTATCTCTGGTGGGTTTGGAGTTCAGGAGCACGCATGGCTTTCTTTTGCCCCACCTTTCATGAAAGCTTGGGCTGAAACAAGAGTATTTTAAAAGTGGAGTAATAATAGTATAACTTCAGTGCCAAGGGAATGAAATACCTGGTTCCACTCAATCCTCACAATAATATACAATAACATTTATTTTGTAAATGATAAACAATGAGGTGGGTATTAGTCAACTTCTATTTTTCAGAAGTTTGGAGGGGTTAGTAGTAACACTGCAAAGGAAGGGGTTGGCAGAGCAAAGAGTTGAACCCCATTTCACTCCAGAGGTCACACTTAATGACTACACTTCCACTGCCCCCATGTTCAATTCTTTATATACTACTATAAATTAAATATAATTCACGTGAACATTAAGTTTATTAAAATAAACTTTAGGCATTAAAGAAAAAAAAAACACCTGTTGGATGACAGTTTCAAAGCCTACCACACAGGTTGGGCCTGTTAATACCGAACAACTTTTGCTTCAGTTTGGCAAAGAACACGGGTTATTTCTGAGCATCTCATACAAAGCAAAGTTTAAGGGCATGCTAAGTTAAATGGGGCACACCACACATGACATCAGTAGCAATCAGAAGTTAAACAACAGAATGGGCCAAGTTTGGAGCCTCTGGCACAGGCTGTGATGTAACAAGGCCCTTCTTCCGAAGAGGTGGGCACCCGTGCAGTGTATTATATTTAGGTAAGATATGAAAAAGGGTGTGATGGGACTGGGATGGAAACATTCACTACTGTGGATCTAAAATACATGATTTTAAATGTGTGTGTGTTGTGGGGGGAGAGGGGGAGAGAGAGAGAGAGAGAGAGAGGGAGTTAGTTTGGGGTAGACGATTAGGGAGAGAGACACCACAACAGGCTTCATCTGGAGGTGGGAAAAATGCACCTACAGGCTTGGAGGACAGCTGTGCTCCACTCGTAGCACCAGCAGTCGGTTGGTAATGCCTGTCTGGAGCCAGTGTGAAGAAGGACTGTGAGACAGGTCCTGAGTCCTACAAAGGAGCATGTGGTGCTGATTAATGTTTGGCCTGTCATGGGAGGGGACATTCATGGAACTCCACATCTGTTCATCACCACAACAGTAGCCTCAGAGCTGCCAGCCAGGACTGAAAGGAAAGGTCCCAGTGCAGATCTGGCAAATTTAAACCAGAAAAAGGACTTGAGCTGTGAAAACACAAGAGACTGTGGGATTCATCATCAGTTGTGGCAAGATAAGCCCATAAGAAAAGCTTTTGGGGGTGGAGATGACAGGAAGGCCACTTGGCTGAGCAACAGGAGGAAAAAGGAAAGCACTATAGCTGAGAACTAGTGTTCCAGACTGGCTCAGGCAAACTGGGAAGATTTGCTATTTCTTTGGTTCAGCCTCTTGCACTGTGGAAATGTGATGACTTATAGAAAACCGTTTCACATGGTGCGGAAATGTAGCCCAGCCCCCACTCGAAAGGCCAGTGGGGAGCGAGGTTCCAGCACACAGGAGCCATGCCCATGGGTAGGTTCTCCTGTGGGGAATCAGGACTGCACTGTACCTAGACTACTATGAGACTGCTTTTGCTAAAACTCCCTTTCCCTAGATTGAGTCACAAGTGCTTACTGTAACTTCCTAAAATCTGAGCTAAACCTCACAAGTCTGAAGTGTAACCAGTTCAACCACTTTCCCCCTTGATCTGTAAAATCCTTCTCTTTGAAGCAATTAGCAACATTCTTTCATTTGTTATCTGTAAAAGGTAATCACCTGCAGTGAACCTGTGCATAGTAAATGGGGACCATCCTCAATGTAATGTACCAGAAAAGCAATAAAAGCCTGTCCAGGTAGGGGCTGGGGCCCTCTCTCTCACTTAGAGAGCAGCCATGCCATCCCTTTTTCTCCACAGGACTTCTGTAGTTCCTGTGAATTTGTCTCTCACAGCCACAACACATGGATCCTACCAGCCAGGATCCACATCAACTATTTATGGGGTTTTTAATTTTTATTTATTTCTTTCACCCATTAAAAGTTCTTAGCAAAGTCTACTTGAAAGTGTCAGCCTCTCTCAGGTGTGCTGGAGGAAAATAAACTTTCATTGTTTAAATGAAAATAAACTTTTCATAACATAAAAGTGTGTGTGGGACTGCCCTCTCATGGCAGGTTTGGGAAATCCTTAGAACTGTGTAAGAGTCCCAAGTGTGCCAAGAAGCACTAACCCCTCATGATTTCCAAAGGAGAAGTACTCTGTGGTAAAATAACTCAGAAACAATTTTATATTATATATTCATATACTATTTAATATATTAGACATAACATTCCTCTCCTGGCAATTCATAGTACTTATTAGTAAGTCCTTAAGACATTCTGCAGTAAGAAACTATAACTTTTCATTAAATATTTCCTAAATTTATCTGAACATAGACATGAAAATATTTTAATTAATCTATTATTTTGAAAGACATGAATATTACGGGGAAGGGAAGACTATGAGGTCATGTTTTCCCCTCCCAAATGGAGACTTCCTTTCTGGAGTTTTTCTCTGATAAAATCTCAAAAACTTGTATTTTTATGTATAGCATACTCTTATCTCTCCATAACTGGCATTAGTTAAGAACTTGGTAAATGTTAAAGAGTAAATTTCAGTGTGAGACAAATCATTGACACATTTCAGGTTACAGGCTTCTTCTGAAGAAAAGCTAACAGTGTCTCAATATGCTCACACTTTTGAGTCATAACCATCCAGTGGAAACCCTAGAAAGGCTTGCATGGTTATAGACAGCTCTCCTGATACTAAAGCTCTGCAGAGAGCTGTGGCCTCCACAGCCATATCTCTAGTGTTTGATTACTAGGTCTACCTCTCACTAGCTGTGTAACCTTGAGCTATTACGCAACATCTCTGTTCTGGATGTCCTCATCTGTGAAATGAGAATATCAGTGTTGCCTAGTTCTGTTGATGATTCAATGAAGTAAAAAAATAAAGTCTTACATGAGTCCTTCGCACTTAGCTCATAATTTGATGCTTCTGAATTTGCACTACTAAAGTCAAGGCTATGTAACATCATTTAAAAGAAAAATATTTTTTTTCTGTTCAAAAAATACACTTTTGTCTTATGTCATGGGACCATTAAGAAATTTTGGGCAACATCAATAAAATGTATCAGGGTGATATTGTAAGCTACTAGCCATTTTTGTTTGAAAACACTGGGAATTTTCCCTTTCTTAATATTCAAAAAATGTTACCATGTTATCCATTTTAGTACTGTGGCATTAAATAATTTACAATGTTGGGCAATCACTACCATTTACAACCAGAACATTTCATCTTCCCAAAATGCCACTTTGTATCCACTAAAACACTAACTCTCCCTTTCTCCCTCCAGACCCTGGCACCCACCATTTTATTTTCTGTCTTAAGAATTTGACTACTCTAGGTACCTCATTTAAGCATAATCCTCTGATACTTGTTCTATTGTGTCTAGCTGTTTCATTTAGCATAAATGAAATATTGTCGTCCAGGTTCATCTGTACTGTGCCATGTGTCAGAATTTCATTCCCTTTTATGGCTGAGTAATATTTCTTTCTTTCTCCCCCCCTCCACATTTCTTTTTAAATAAGATTTTATTTATTTATTTTTAGAAAGAGGAGAAGGGAGGTAAAATAAAGAGAGAGAGAAACATCAATATGTGAGAGATACATCAGTTGGTTGTCTCTTACACGCCCCCATCTGGGGACTTGGCTCACAACTCAGGCATGTACTCTGACTGGGAATTGAAGCGGCAAACCTCTGCTTTGCAGGCCAACAGTCAATCCACTGAGCCACACCAGCCAGAACAGAGTCTCACACTTTTTAAAAAAAATAGCTACTTATGTAGAATTTATTTGTCAGGTAGTACTCTAAGCACTTTGCATGCATTAACTCTTTTAATCTTCACAACAATCTCATGAGTTGGTACTTTAATCTTTCCTTTAAAAATATTTTATTGATAATGCCATTATAGTTGTCCTATTTTCTCTTCTTCATTTGCCTCTAACCAGCACACACCCTCCTCCTACCTGCATTCCCCCACTTTAGTTCATGTCCATGGGTTATACATATAAGTTCTTTGGAATCTACATTTCATATACTATTCATACCCTCCCCCTGTCTATTTTCTACCTACCGTTTCCCCCCTCTCCCCTTCCCAGTCCCTGACTGATAACCCTCCAGGTAATCTCCATTTCTGCACTTCTGTTCCTGTTATAGTTGTTTGCTTAGTTTGTTTTTATTTTTTTAGGTTCGGTTGTTAATAACTGTGAGTTTGTTTTCATTTTACGCTGTTCATATTTTTAATTTTCTTTTTCTTAGATAAGTCCCTTTAACATTTCATATAATAAGGGCTTGGTGATGATGGACTCCTTTAACTTGACTTTATCTGGGAAGCACTTTATCTGCCCTTCCATTCTAAGTGCTGGCTTTGCTGGATAGAGCAATCTTGGATGTAAGTCCTTGCCTCTCATGACTTGGAATACTTCTTTCCAGCCTCTTCTTGGCTGCAAGGTTTCTTTTGAGAAATCAGCTGACAGTCTGATGGAAATTCCTTTGTAGGTAACTGTCTCCTTTTCTCTTGCTGCTTTTAAGATTCTCTCCTTCTCTTCTATCTTGGCTAATGTAATTATGATGTGCCTTGGTGTGTTCCTCCTTGGATTCCACATTTTTGGTACTCTCTGAGCTTCCTGGACTTCCTGAAAGTCTATTTCCTTAACCATACGGGGAAGTTTTTCTTCATTATTTGTTTCAACAAGTTTTCAATTTCTTGGTCTTCCTTTTCTCCTTCTGGTACCCCTATGATTCAGATGTCGGAACATTTAAAGATGTCTGGAGGTTCCTAAGCCTCTACTCATTTTTTTGGATTCTTGTTTCTTCATTATATTCTGGTTGAATGTTTTTTTCCTCCTTCTGGTCCTCGCTGTTGATTTGAATCCCAGTCTCTTTTCCATCATTGTTGGTTCCCTGTGCACTTTTCTTTATTTCACTTAGCAAAATCTTATTTTTTTCCTGTAATTTGTGACCATATTCAACCAATTTTGTGGGCATTCTGATTACCAGTGTTTGAAACTATGCATCTGATAGGTTGGCTATTTCTTTGTTGCTTAGTTGTATTTTTTCTGGAGCTTTGATCTGTTCTTCCATTTAGGCCATTTTTTTTCTTGGCACACCTGTTATGTAGTAAGGGCAGAACCTTGAGTATTTACCAGGGTGGGGCAACCCAGTCACTGGGTTGTGACACTGTATGTGAGGGAGGGGACCAAGAGGGGGACAGTGTTGCTTACTCTGCTCTCTGCTGGTTTTCAGTCACTTCCCTCACTGCCCACAAGCAAACTGGGCCCTTCTGGTGCTGATTCCCATGTGGGCGGGTTTGTGTACTTTCTAGGACCCTGTGGGTCTCTCCAGTGAACTCTCCTGTGAGGCTGGGAATTTCTCCCAGCCCCTCAACCCCCACAGGTGTTTTCAGTTAGAGGTTTTGAGGTTTTATTTCCTGACACTGGGACCATATGTTCTGTGGTATATCAAGCTCCCCAGTTGTTCTTCCCAGTTTACCTGCACTTCAGTGTGGGACTACCCTGTCCTCTGGCAGCCACCTGGCCATGAGTCCTCTCCACCTGGCCGCCTGTCTCTGTCCCTCCTACTGATCTGGAGTAATATTTCTTCTTTAATTTCTTGGTTGTTGGACTTCCATACAGTTCAATTTTCTGTTAGTTCTGGTTGTTTTTTGTTTTTAAATTTGTTCTTGTCCTTCTTTTGGTTGTGTGAGGAGGCACAGTGTGTCTACCTATGCCTCCATCTTGGTCGGAAGAACAGTAGTATTTCTTTGTATGTACAATACATACCACATTTGGTTTACCCATTCATTCCTTAATGAATACTTGAGCTGTTTCTACCTTTAGCTGTTGTGAATAAAGCTGCTATGAGCATTGGTGTACAGATATCTGTTTAAGTCTCTGCTTCCAATTTTTTAAGTATATCCAGACATGGATTGCTGAGTCATATGGTAATTCAATGCTTAGTTTTTTGGAAGACTCCCCATACTATTGTCTATAATGGCTATACAAATTTATACTTCCATCGTCAGTGCACAGAATTATAATTTCTCCAAAGCCTCACCAAACTTTATCTGTATGTATATATACATATGTTTGTATATATGTATATATATATATGTGTGTGTGTGTGTGTGTGTGTGTATGTATATATACATCTGTGTGTGTATTCTAATGAATGTGAACTGGTATCTCATTGTGGTTTTATTACGCATTTCCCTAATAATTGGTGGTATTGGGCATTTAACACTTCTTTTAATGTTTTTCAGGCTTCCATAGGAAGAGCACTTATTTTAATTCCTAGCATTCATTTGACATTTAGGTTCTCTTAAATTCATATGCATCTTTAATGGTGGAGAGATATTCCTTGCTTTGAAGGGTAAAAAAGAATACCTATCTTTTGTGTTTGTATAAAATGTTTACAAGTTAACTTTCACATCACAAAATACTTTTACTGTTTGAATAATTTTTACAACAATCAAAATTAATTTTGAAATAAAAATAATTAAAAAATAGAAAAATATTTAAAATAATAGTCATCATTTGGGGGGTGAGTTTCAGAGCCAGAGGAGAGTCTATTTGTTTTAATCAAACTTCAGCAAAAAATTCAAGTACGAGTAGAAATACATCAAATTTCTTGACATTTAGTGTTTTAAATGCCAGTCTCCAGATGTCTGTTTCAAGTCCTGTTACCCATACCTAAAGATTATTTATTGAATGCTTGGGAAGATGTTTATTTGTTTTCTTTTTAAATTATTATTATATTTTTCCTTAAATATACGTTAACCAAACTGTTTTATTAAAAATCTAGAAATGGCACATTTTTAAGAGATTTAAAAATATTATCCTATGGCCCTGGCTAGTGTGGCTCAGTGGAGCGCCATCCTGCAAACCAAAGGGTCACTGGTTCCATTCCCAGTTAGGGCACATGCCTGGGTTGTGGGCCAGGTTCCTAGTAGGGGGTGTGTAAGAGGTAATCACTCATTGATGCTTCTTTCCCTCTCTTTCTTCCTCCTTTTCCTATGTCTAAAAATAAATAAATAAAATCTTTAAAAAAAGAAAACATTATTCTAGCATTAAGAAACAAACAAAAGACAAACTTGCTTCTAAATATGAGAAGAAAACTACCCAATCTAAAGTAATAAAATTTAATTTAATATCTGTAAAAGTTAACACATTGTCAACTTCATTATTTAATAAGTCCTTACACTCATACAACTAATCATTTTATAATAACTTTTAGGTTAGATTTTTTTACTTGGCATGAATTATCAAGGGCACATGATGAGTCCTAACAAACTATGGCAATATCTTGTAACAAATATCTTCAAAGCAAAATTTTAGGGTCTTTAAAGAAATGTATAGAGTAAGAAATTATTTTTAATGGTGAAAATGTGCATTTTAATATGCCCGATATCATGTGAAGTGAATATCTAAATATAAATATTTCTATGGCTGATGAATATCTTTAAATGCCCTCATTGTAATAATTACAATTAATAAAAATAAACACATCAAAAAATGTTGCTCCTAGAAACACATTGTCAACAAAAAAAAATAAGCTAGAGATTGGGAGAAAATATTTGCAAAGCATACATCTGTATCCAGAGGCCTGTATCCAGAATAAAGAACTCTCAAAACACAATAAAAAAACAAACAACCCCCCAAATATTTGCAAAAGATTGAATCAGACAAACTATTAAAAAGATACACAGATGGCAGATAAGTATATGGAAAGATATTCAACAACTTGTTATTGGGGAAATACTGATAAAAACCACAATGAGTTACTGCTATATAACTATTAGGGTGAATAAAATGAAAAAAGTTGATCATACTAGGTATTAACAAGAATGTGGAGGAAGAGAAACTCTCATTCAGTGCAGGTGGGGATGTAAAATGGTGCAATCACTTTAGAAAATAGTTTGGCAATTTTTAAAAAAGTTAAGCATACATCTAGCATATAATCCTATTATACTCCTAGGTATTTACCCAAGAGAAATAAAAGCATGCATCCATCCAAAGACCTGAACATTAAAGTTCATAGTAGCTTTCTTCATAATAGTGAAAAACTCTAAGCAACTCAAATATCCATCAGAGTTGAATAAATAAACAAACTAGCATTTATTTGAAAAAAAGAAATGGAATATCCACACACACTACAACATGAATGAACCTCAAAATAATTGTGCTGAGGGAAAGAAGTCAGACAAGACCGCCCACCAAGATGGAGAGGTAGATAAATAAACACTGTGCTCACCTCCTTCTACAACCACATCAAAATTACAACTGAACATCCAGCCTTAAGAACCATCTGAAGACTAGCTGAACAGAACTCTTATAACCTAGGAAATAAAGCAGCTTTATGGAAGGAAACAGGCTGGTGCCATTCCCATATGTGGTGGCTGAGAATCAAGAAGGATATCTCAACTTCAGGGAGCAAGGGTTCCCACCTCCAAACTAGGCTCCCCAGCCCAGACCACCAATGCTGGAAAAAGGAGTCCCCATAACATCTGGCTGTGAAAATCAGTGAGGATTCTTTACAGATGAGATGGAAGTACCACATATTCCTTTTTAAAGGTTCAGAGGGACTTCCTCACTGACAGACTCCTCCCACTCTGAGTTCCAGCACTGGGAAGCAGCTCAAAGAGCACCAGGGACAGATAGGGAGGAATTAAGTTGTCAGGCTTCAGCGTGAGAACAGGGGGTGGGGTTGGGGGGTGGGGGGCAACTCCCAGGCATTTTCTTTGTTTGTTGAACCCTACTTTCACAGAACTGGCAGGCAGGTACCATTGCTCCTCTGCTCATCCACCCTGCAGGCACAGGAGGGGACCACATCTGAGTCTCCACCAAACTCACCTTCACCTTGGTGATTCCCTGATAACTTGCCTAACCCAACTGGCTCATAGGCTAAAAACTCCTTCGGTGGCTGTTATTCCCAAGCAGCTGGCCTTGGCCTACACTGTGGATTTCCCTAAAATCTCTGAAAGGTCCACAAACTCCAAACAAATGGTGGAGTTTGCTGGCCTTGGAGTTCCCCATTCCTTTTGTAAGCTGCCCCCACCCAGGCTCTAGTAGCAGCCAGTCTTGGTTTGCAGCTCAGCCTCTTCCAGGTGCCTCCAAGCCCTGCAGAAGTAGCTATCAACCACAGATTACTTTGCAGCTCATACTAGGTGGCCCCAGGCTGAGCAAAGGAAGCATCTGAGCTAGATCTGCACTGGAGCTCCTCCCCTTGATGTCCCAGAACTAACATACTCTGGGACCAGCTTTGGACCACATTAGAGTACCACACAATTAAGTCAATGAACAACACCCAGAAGGTGGACTCAGCAGACACCAGAGCCCTGCTATAACAAATCCTTCTCCAGGGGTCAGTCGCCATACAAAAGCTTGTCTGCAAGCAAACAAGCAAGCAAAATATAACCAAAGACACTGAAATAGAGAACAGGCTGACAGTGACCAGAGGGGAGAGGGGAGGGAATTTCAGGGGAAATAAGGGAGGGATTTAGAGGAACCTATATAAAGGATACATGGACAACAACTGAGAAGGGTGGAAATGGGAGGGAGGGGGGAGGATGGGGGGTGGGATGGGATGGGAGTAATAGACAGAAAACTGTACTTGAAAAATAATTAAATAAAAAAATTGGAAAAAAAAAAAGCTTGTCTGCTATAGTCATGGCCAGTCTTCATAGCCAGTCAGCCTGAGGATCAATTCTGCCTCCTGATGTATCAACTGCACTCAAGGCTCAATTACAACAGGAGGACACATACAACCCATGTAAGGGTCACCCCTGGAACACCTGACTCAGATGACCAGGAAGACTTCACCACTGGGCCCCACAGGATACCTACTATATAACACCACCCTGAGAAAACAGGAAAATGTAGTAGATCTACCTAATATGTAGAAACAAACACAAGGAGGCAGCTAAATTGAGGAGACAAAGAAAGATGTCTCAAATGAAAGTACAGGACAAAACTCCAGAAAAAGAACTAAACAAAATGGAGACAAGCAATCTACAAGATGCAGAGTTCAAAATACTGGTTATAAGGATGCTCAGTGAACTTAGAGGAAGAGTGAATGAACTCAGTGAGAATTTCAACAAATAGGGTAAACTTAAAAAAGTACATAGAAACCATAAAAAAGAAAACTAGTCAGAAATGAAGAATACAGTATCTCAAAAATACATTAGATGGAACCAACAGCAGGAGATCAGATGAAGCAGAGCATTGAGTCAGCAATTTGGAAGACAATTGGAAGACAAGGTAGCAAAAGCATCCAACTGGAACAGGGAAAAAAAAAAGTAAAATAAGTGAGGATACTTGGATACTTTCAGGGACTTCTAGGGCAACATCAAGTGCCACAACATTCATATCATGGGATTACCAGAAGGAGAAGAGAGCAAGCCAGTGATTAAAAACCTATTTGAAGAAATAATAAAATAAAGACTGAAAACTTCCCTGGCAAAAAAAATAGACATGCAAGTCAAGAAAGTGCAAAGTCCCTAAAAAGGAGCCCAACAGATCCACACCAAGACAAATCATAATTAAAATACCGAAGGTTGAAGACAAAGAGAAAATCTTAAAAGTAACAAGAGAAAGGCAGTTAGATACCTACAAGGGAGCACCCATAGGCTGTCAGCTGATTTCTTAACAGAAAATTTTCAGGACAGAATGGATTTGCGTGAAATATTCAGAGTGATGTAAAGCTATAGCCAAGACTACTCTACCACTATCACTACTACTCTACCAAGGCTGTCATTTAAAATTGAGGGAGAGATAAATAGCTTCTCAAACAAGAAGAAGCTAAAGGAGTTCATCACCACCAAATAAGTATTATAAACATTGTTAAAGGAACTTCTTTAAGAAAAAGGAAAAAAAGAACACAAATATAAATAATAAAATGGCAATAATCACATTGGTAATCACATTATCAATAATCACACTAAATGTAAATGGACTAAATGTTCCCATCAAAAGACACGGGGTAGCTGAATGGATAAGAAAATGAGACTCAAGTGACCATCAGTAAATGATTGCATTAAAAAGGTGTGGTACACATATACAATTGAATACTACTCAACCATAAAAAAATAAAATTTTATCATTTGTGACAATGTGGATGGAGCTAGAGAGTACTACACTGAGTGAAATAAGTGAGACAGAGATAGACAAATTTCATATGATTTCTTTTATATGTGGAATCTAAAAACCAAAATAAATGAACAAACAAAAAGGGAACAAACTCATAGATACAGAGAATAAACTGATGGTTGCCAGGTGAAAGGGGGTTGGGAGGCTGGGTAATAAAAGGTGAAGGAATTAAGCATAAATTTACTGTCACAAAATAGTCACAGGGATGTAAAATACAGCATGGAGAACAGAGTCAATAATATTGCAATAACTTTGTATGGTGTCAATGGGGGCACTAAACTTATAGGGGTGATACCACTATGCTGTATACCTGAAACTAATATAATATTGAATGACAACCCTAATTAAAATTTTTTAAAATATGTCAAGTAAAATAGAGTACATATTGTATGGAAATGCAAAATATTTGTAGAGACAGAAAACAAATCAGTGGTTGCCATAATCAAACAAAAAGATTATTAGTGCATGATTGTATTAATATGAAATGATAAGAAATGCAAACTAATGTACAGTGATGGAAACAAGACCAGTGGTTACCTGGGGAAGGACAGGGCCAGAGCAAGTGGGGAGAGAAAAATTTCCAAGGGGAAGGAGAAAACTTCTGAGAATGATGGATGTCTTCATTGACTTTTTTGTTGTGTGTGCTGCTTTTCAAAAATTATTTTTTGGTTTTACTGAGATATAATAAACAGAGTGATGTATAAGTTTAATGTATACTGCATCACAATTTGACATATATATATCATAAAATGACTATTGAAATAAGTTCAGTTAACATCCATTATCTTTTATAGATAAAAGAAAAGGAAAATCAATATTTTTCCTTAAGATGAGAACACTCAGGATTTACTCTCTTAACATTATATAACAACATCATATATATATATATATATATATATATATATATATATATATATCAGTGTTAAGTATAGTTATCACGTTGTACATTATGTCCCTAGTGTTTCTTTATCTGGAAGTTTTCTTACAACTGGAAGTTTGTACCTTTTTGCCACCTTGATATAATTTCTTCTCCACCCTATGCCCTAACTTTGATAAGAACAAATCTAATCTCTATGAGTTTCTTTTTATTCCACATATAAATGAGGTCACACAGTATTTGTCTTTCTCTGTCTGACTTATTTCATTTAGCATAGTAACCTCAGGTTCCATTCATGTTGTCACAAATGACAGGATTTCCTCTTTTCTATGGCTGAGTAATATTCCCCTGTATATGTATACCACAAGGTCTTTATCCATTCATTCATTGATGGACAGGTTGTTTCTATCTCTTGGCTCTGGTAATTAATGCTGCTATAAACATGGGGGCTACAGATATCTCTTTGATATAGTGTTTTTGTTTCCTTTAGATACCCTCCCAGAAGTGCAATCCCAGAATCATATGGCAGTTCATTTTTAATTTTTTTAGAGGAGCCTCTACACTGTTTTCCACAGTGGCTGCACCAGTTTACATTCCCACCAACAGTGCACAAGGGTCCCTTTTTCCTCACATAACAGATGCTTTCATTATCTTGCATATGGTGGTGGTTTCATGGGTATATACATATGTCAAAACTTAACAAATTGCATTTTTAAACATGTGCAGTTTACAGGACATCAGTTACACCTCAATAACCCTTTGACGAAAAGTCCTAATTGTAACAACCCAACACTGCACAGGTATATAAAAATGCAAAAAGCCTTTCATCTGATACTATCTATCAGGTAATTTTCCTGAGGTTACCAACATGAATAGCCTGCATACATCTTTCTATATTTTCTCTTTACTTACACAAACTTGTGATCACATTATAGGGTTTAAATTTTTTGTAAAGTAGGTAACTCATTATAATGGATCTTTTCTACTTTATTAGGGGTTTTTAAAAAATCTCTTACATCTATAAAAATTTCTATGTGTTCTAATGTTGAGATTCATTTTAATGACCAACATGTCTTAAATACTTTATCAAGCAAAGGAATGTAAAACTACCAACAGAAGCATTTTGCTCTGCAGTAAATTACTAGATAGAGCAGTCAGTCCTCATTGAGGGAGGGGTAAGCCCAAACTCTTTCAATATTTGGAGACTTTTCCCACAAGGTGTAATTTCATCTAGAAACAGAAAACCATTTTGTGATTTAAGCTGTAATTAAACATTCACTTCAGGTTAAACATTGCACAGGAGTATCAGGCAAGAACAAGTTCAACTGCAAACAGAGATGTCAGGATGTGTTGTTGCACAAAGTAGAAAATTGTACCAACTCCAAAGTTTTAGCACAGGTCAGATTGACTTAAAAAAAACTTCTACTTAAAAAATTATAAAATGTATGCTTACTGAGAATAATGCAAAAAGTATACAAGCGTCACAAGTGTACAAAACAAAATGTTCTCTTCTGCTCTTTTTTCCTAACTCTGTCTATCAGACATAATCACCCCCAATATTTGAAGGTATCTTTTTAGGCCATATGGTGTGCGTGCATGTTTGGGGCTTTTATTTTTGTCTGTTCATTTGCCTTTTCTTTAAAGTTTTATTTTATAGTGATAAAGTATATATGACATACAATCTTCCATTTTAACCACTTTTAAGTACAATTCAGTGGCATTAATTATATTCACAATGTTGTACATCTGTTTCCAAAAACTTTTATCACTCCAAATAATATCCATTAAGCAATAATTCCCCATCCCTCCCTCATCCCAGCTCCTGGTCATGTCTAATTTATTTTCTATTTCAATGAATTTACCTATTCTAGACATTTCATAAAGGTAGAATCTTTCAATATTTATCTGTTTGTGTCACTTAGCATAATATTTCAGAGCAATGAAGTTCTGATACTTCAGAACTTTGTTCCTTAAAATGGCTGAATAATGTTCCATTGTACAGCAAATTTTGCCTATCCATTTATCTAGTGATAGAAACTTAGATTGTGTTCATTTGCTTTTAACAAACATGATCATAATATATATAATTTAGGCAGCTTTTTCCCTTTTTACTTAATTCCTTTAAAAAATGTATCTTAACACTTTTTAAGGGCCACATTGTTCTATTAGATGGAACTACCATAACGGATTTACTACTCTTATATTAATAGACATATACACTGTTGCTGTACTTTTGCAATTAAAACAGTGCTAGAGTGAACATGCCTGTACATACATTGTTTGATATTTATACCAGTTCTATTACTTGGTCATGAAGAATGTACATTTAACATCTGCATAGATCCTGCCAAAGTAGCTTCCAAAAATATTGCCTCTATTGACATTCTCACCAATAGTGACTATGAGAGCTTTTTTGTGAATATCCTTCCCATAAAGCATATGTAAAATTTCTTTCATCCTCAACAGTATGATGATGTGCTTGGCTGTTTAAAGTAGGTATAAAGGAAGTTGTGCAGGTATGAAGTGAGGGAAGAGGGTGCAGGGGTGAAATTTGAGGGTGTCAGAGTTCTGCATATCAAGGTAGAGAACAGGATTTCAGAACAAACAAGACCAGCAGGGGTTCCACTTAGTACAATGGTTGAGGCTGATACTCTATAGAAATGCACACATGTAGCTGTGCTTGATGTTAAAATAAAACACTGAAAATCCCTCCATGCTGGTTAGGAACTGATCACTGCCCTCCACTCCCCAAAGGCACCCTGCATCTGCACAACCCAGTAATGAAGGGGGAACACCCTGCCCTACACTATGGCTGATGCCTGTTCAAACTGATCCTTATTTGCACTGATCGGTTGTTAATATTTAGAATATTGTTTCTGACTACAAGAGTAATTTTTGAGTGGCCCATTGATTCACTCCTCTATTTCTGAACCTCTAAGAGTACTGTGAAGTGATTGTTTATCTCAGTTACAACCCCTGAATTCCTGAGGGCTGATACTCTGTCTTTCTCATTCACCCTTTAACTCCCCAAATGTTTTCCAGCACTTCATATACAACAGCTGCTGGACCAGGATCCTGGAGTATTATTGTGAAAAGGCAAACACCATCCTGGGCCTCAGGAAACTTACAGAACAGTAAGGAAGACAGGTAAAATTAACTGAAGAGCCAAGTGAAATAATTCCCAATAGTAATTAGTGTTATAGAGCTGGGGTCCCCTAAACCCTGGGCCATGGACTGGTACTGGCCCATTAGGAATGAGGCTGTTCAGCAGGAGGTGAGCAGTGGGCAAGTGAAGTTTCATCTGTATTTACAGCTACTCCCCACTGCTTGCATTACCACCTGACCTCTGCCCACTGTCTGATCAGCAGAGGCATTAGCTTCTCATAGGAGAGCGAACCCTACTGTGAACTGCACACATAAGGGATCTATGTTGCATGCTCCTTATGAGGATCTAATGCCTGGTGATCTGAGGTAGAGCTGAGGTGGTGATGCTAATGCTGGGGAGGAGCTGCAAATACAAATTATAATTAGCAGAGACGTCTGACTGCCCAGAGACCACAATAAATCAATTGCTTTCAGACTCATACCAAAACTATGTCAGCAAGTGGCAAGTGGCGATTAAGCTGCATCTGGTGGCAGGCTTTGTAGAGACAAGTGAGTTGATGTACTTCAATTGTCCAGCTGGATCTGATGGCAGGCTATAAGTCAGAACTGACATATTTTAGTCCATGTGTGGCCCACTCATTATTTTATTTACCACTTTCTTCCATGCCTCTTTACCACACTGTGCACTTGTCTCAGTCACAGTTTTGGTAAGGATGCATACTAATCCTAGCCAAAATGTGTAAAAAACAAATGTCACTATTCTTTGAGAAGGGGGAAATACTCAATGATGAGACAGTTCTTGAATAATTATTCATTTAGGTATAAACGAATACCTAAATTCACTTAGAGAAGACGCTAAGACTGCCAACAAAAAAGAAAACTGCATTTAAAAGAAAATACCAAGAGTCTTACTTAAATTATGGGTTCATTGCAACGGGTGATTCACATTCTCCAAGCTCAATTAGTATAGTATGTGGCAACTGGCTATCTAACAAAGCCATGGGACCTTCAAAAGTGCTTCAGGACATGGAGACCAAGCACTCTATATTAAAAGACAAAGCTTTGGAATTTTCAAAAAAAAATGTGAACACAAAGAATAGAAGCAATTATTGAAGGCCACCATTTCAACAAATGTGTCTGCACTGACAGTATCATTCTTCATGCCTAACTTCATTGCTAAAGCTAAGAAGCCCTTTACTATTAGTGAAGATTTGATCCTGCTTGCAGCTAAGGACACTTGTTGTGAACTTTTAGGAGAGGCTATAGTTCAAAAGGTGGCACCTGTTCCTCTTTTAGCCAGCACCACAACTAGACTCATGAAATAGCAGAGGATACTGACGCACGATTGTTAGAGAGGATTAATGAGTCACTGTGGTACATAATCTAGGATGACAAGTCTGCCAATATTGAAAACAAGGCAATAATGTTCGTTCTTGTGTGATATATTTTCCAGGAGGATGTGCATGAGCATATGTTATGTGCACTTTTGGTGCCAACCAACACCACAGCTGCAAAACTATTTGTCTTTAAATGATTACATATCAGAAAAACTGAACTGGTCATTTTGTGTCAGTATATGCATGGACAGAGTGGCTGCCATGACTGGATGGCTTCTGGTTTTGCTATTTGGGTCAAGGAGGTCACTTCTGAATGTGAATCTACGCACTGTCTCATCCATAAAGAAATGCTGGCAAGCCAAAAAATCTCACCTGATCTTAACAACATTTTGCAGGATGTGATTTAAATCATCAACCACATTAAAGTACATGCTCTTAACTCATGTCTGTTCACGCAGCTCTGTGAGGAGATGGACGCAGAGCACACATGTCTCCTTCTTACAGAAGTGAGATGGCTTTCTAAAGGTAGATCACTGACCAGAGTTTCTGAGTTACCAGAGCTACTCCAGAGATTACTTTTAGAAAAACAGTCAGCAGTGGCAGCACATTTCAGTGACACAGAATGGGTCACAAAACCTGCTTACCTGTGTGACATATTCAACCTGCTCAATGAACTCAATCTGTCACTTCAAGGGAGAATGATAACTGTATTCAAGTTGGCAGATAAAGTGGCTGCATTTAAAGCTAAACTGGAATTGTGGGGGCGATGAACGAACATGTGGATTTTTGACATGATTCAAACATTAACAGAGATTTTGAAAGAGACTAAGCCAGGGCCTTCTTTCTCCCAGCTGGTGCATGATCACCTACCTCAGCTTTCAAGAGTTTGAGCATTACTTCACAACGACAAAGACCACTGAACTGGGAAGGAATGGATCCATGACCCATTTGTGAATAAGACAGGTAAATCGACTTTGTGCTAGAAGAGGATCAACTGTGAGATCACAAATGATGGTGGCCTTAAAAGTATGTTTGAGAGAACTTCAAATCTCCATATGTTCTGGATTAAAGTTAAGGCAGAACATCCTGAGATTGCCACAACAGCACTGAAAAGCTTGCTTCAATTTCCAACATCCTATCTTTATGAAGCAGGGTTTTCTGCAGTGATAGCAACCAAAATGAAATTATGGAGTAGAGTGGACATAAGCAACACATACCGGGTGTCACTGTTTCCAATCATCCCCAGATGGGACCATCTAGTTGCAGGAAAACAAGCTCAGGGTTCCCACAGATTCTGCATTATGGTGCATTGTATAATTACTTCATTATATATTGAAATGTAATAATATGAGAAATAAAGTACATAATAAATGTAATGCACTTTCATCATCCTAAAACCATCCTCTGCCCTTGATCTGTCTAAAAATTGTCTTCCACAAAACCAGTCTCTGGTGCCAAAAAGGTTGGGGACCACTGTTAGCATGGAAGCATGCTCTGGAGATGAATTAATGAATGACTAACCTCAGCCCTCATTTGCATATCTGTTCATCTTCTCTTATACCTGTTGTAAATAACCAAGCTGTCAGACTGACAAGGATGAAAAAAAAATTGAGTTCTCCTGTTGCAAGGATATAAACAAACAGGCAATCCTAGTCACTGTTGATGAGCATGGCAGTGGGATGGTAATTTTAATGATAATATCACAAACAGAGCCCTTTTTGGTAGAGAACTAGAGAAAGACCAGTCTGAGGTTGAAAGAAAAAGGCAAAGGAGTCAGGTGTAAGGCAGAGAAAGCACCCAGGCTGCACTGGGATGTGTACACAAAGGCTCCGGGTGGGTATGAGCTGATGTGACTCAGAGGGTTTGTAGTCAGGAGGTCCTTAGAAGGAGTCAATAGCTAGCATGGGGGCTAAAGGAGTAAGGTGGGAGTGAGAGATAATCAACCATTATACTTCCTCAAGTGCCCATGGAACTTGAGCTGCTCAAGTGCTTAACTGCAAATAAAAAGAAAATAATTTTACTAACATGTGTATAAAATATTGGAAATATGCACAGTATAGTTAGTGCCTTGTTTATTTGGTTTGTGTGTTGTGCTGTCTGGGAAGAAAACCCCTTTACAAATGTAAGACTATTATCCAACTTTTGGGCATTTAGCTTTAATTTGAGAGTAGGGGACCAAATGTATTTACTAATTTCCTACCTCATTGCCAGTAGTGTAACAGAGTGGTCTAGCCAGATCACTGGGAAGCGAGAGGCCGCACTCCTGTGGAGAAAAGATGTACTTCCAAGAGGGGCTGGGAAGTGCCAAAGGCAGCCCAAGTTTGAAAGGAGAGCTAGAGTGTGATTCCATACACACTGGGCAACAGTAAACCAGCTAGCACAGCGCACCAGTGTGCACTGCCCTGGCAACCGAATAGTGTGGTGTGGCGCAGCCAGGGGCCACTTGCACAGATCCTGCGCGGGGCTGAAAAGGTCACAGCACACGTGTAACAAGGTGACACCCCACCCCGGCAGAGATGTGGTGCCCCTGCGTGGCTAGAAGACACCTTCTACCTGCTTCTGGATCATGGTGGTGGGAGGAGGGGCAGAGACACAGTGAGGGCTGACGTGCATGGTGGACATGGGCCCAAAATGGCTGGAAATTTGGAGACTCCCACTCGGTGTGGGATTTGGGGCTGAGACATTAAAAACGGAAGACAGAGAATCTCACTTTATTTCCTACCTCTTGCCAGCCCAGTCAGAAGCCTGGGTATTTGTGGGGCCCAGTGGATGATGGGCCCAGCTAGCGGCTCTTGTGTTACCCTGCTCACATGGTCTGGGACAGGCTCATGCAGGATGTGCTCCCCACCGGTGGCAGGACCACCGGTGGCAGGACCACCGGTGGCAGGACCACCGGTGGCAGGACCACCGGTGGCAGGACCACCGGTGGCAGGACCATGGGACACTGGAGTCCCAACCTGCATCGTATGGGTCCTGAACTGCTCCCACTCTCTTGCCCTGAAAGCAGCACATAGAGACACGTGGGCTGGGAATGTTTTGCCAGCTCCCAAGGGTGCAAGCAGCCATGGATGCTGGGGCCCCGTGGACTGAGCCTCTCACAGACGGCTGCAGTGACCTGGCAGTGTGCCCATCCCGGAAGAGGGAGAAAGGTGTGTCAGGGCAATGGAGTTGCTGGCTTCACAAGTGTGCACTTCAGAGAGTGAAAGGCTGGAGCTGGAGGGACACAGACCCACCTGTGTAGCAGCCTTGGACTACAGATAAGAATGGAGGAGGGTGGTCTCAGGGGAAGGCCTCCGGGCATGGATTTGGATTTCAGTCTTTTTGTGAACAAGGGAATTTCTGTATTTTGCACAAGAGAATAGCTTGGAGCAGGGGAGCTCCAACTACCCCAGACTGGGCAACCTGTTAGTAAAAACCTTTTTCCTTCCCCAACAATCATTGTGTTATGCTTCTGTACAGCAGGAGGTGGCTGAATCCCATTTTGCCCTGTAACAGTAACACAAACATTTTGACGGTAGATCCTATCATATTCTCTCCTACCTCTACCTGGCAAGTGGATGAACACTGACACATAAACATGACAAAACTGCTCTCCCTTCTGATACATCCAAGTTCAGCATTTACAGAGATGTCCACTCACCTTGAACTTGGAGTATTCTCTTGCCTTCCTCTGTTTTCACTTTAATGATCTTCAAATTTTGTTTGCCATGGCAGAGGTTATCTTTTTCTCTCACATATTATTTCTTCTTGATTTCTCATTAAAACCTGTAACACAGAAGAGAGAAGCTCCTTCATTCTGTAGACATGTAGGAAAGAGTTAAAAGTTTAGGTCAGTGACGCTGCTAATTTATTTCTAATGTTCCCCTGGCTGACTACAGTATAATCACAGTTTTAGGAATTCACCTAATCAAATGAGATTTAGAATAGAGCTATCTCAAAATACAGATAAAATTGAGGCTATTCTCCTTAACAACTAAACATTTGATACGACTTTGACTTCTTACAGATGCATTTCATTGGAAACAAGGTATTAGACTTCTCTCTCTTTAGGAGGAGATTCTGAAGCAGTAAATGTTATCTACAGTAAGTTGTAAAATCAGAGCTGTCAAAGTGGGAGAAATCAATAAAACATCATGTCAGAATTTGTGTTTCAGAATGATTGAAACCAGGATGGCACTTCTGAATCTCATTTTTAATAGATGCCAATTGTGGAGGGAATGAAAGGCAGTCACGAGTACTGATGAAATTTAGCATACTGCACCATATAAGGTATTCATTATATGTATTTGTGATTCCTCCTTGACAACACCAGGCCCAAACTGTCCCATACATAGCATTATGCAAACACTGAAACAGAAGAAGAAGGCAGAGAAGCAGAGGCGTGTGCACGGTTTTACAATGTGGTTAAGGGAATGCTACATCGCACCTCTTCCTTGAACTCTCCATCCATCTTGCTCTCAACTCTCCCAAGACAAGAATGTTGGCATGAGGTAAAAAATAGTGGCAGGAAACAAAAAGAACTCAGGACAATTGTGTCACAAGCATTGTTGCCCTTTCTCTCCTTACCAATGCCATATGACAAATGCATTTTTTTCTAGCAGAAACTAGATCTTCAACGAACTCAACTACAATGAGTGCATGGAGTAGGTCAGGAACTCTTGTAGGAAGTACTTTTCAGTATCCTATTAGGAGGAAAACATTTATAGCTACCAGAAGGTTAATTTTACATTAAGTATTTTAAATTAATCATTAACAAAATTAAATACTGAAAGCTAATGTTAATAGAATGTAGTCAGTTGCATGAGTAACAGTTTAGGTAGCAGTAAATCAAAATGAAGACCTCTTACACTCAATCATCTCCTTAATTCTCATGACTTTTAGATAAAACATTGGGGTTAGAAAGAATCCAGTAAAGGTATATTGAATACCAGGCCTATGCTTTACAGATGGGATAAATGAGGCTCCGAAAGAAGGTGACTTGCAAAAGGTTCCACCAGGATCCTGGCCCTGGAATGACTCAACATGTTTTCTGCTTTATTGTTGTATCTCTCCATGACTGCCGTCTTGTTCCTTGAGGTTAAACCTTGTACAACAAGCAGTGTCTATATCATGTGTAAGAAACAAGTTAAGTCCTTTACTTCTTCAGGTTAATAAAGACCACATGGCTGATGTCAGTTCAGACCACAAAGCAAAATGAATGAATGAATGAATGAATGAATGAATGAATAAACATAGTTCCCAATTTCCTAGGAAAGCTACCATAGATTGAGTGCCCACCATAAGCCAAAGTGTCTCAGGCACATCACTTATGTAGCTGTTAATGCTTCTAGAAACTCTGAAAGGAATACAGGTATTATCACATCATGAACATGAGAAAACTGAGTCAGTGAAATATGATACCTCATCTAATGTTACACACAGCTAGTCAGTTCTCTGATTCCATGGCCCACCATGCACACCAATTTCCTGCCCATGACATGCAGCACTATAAAACACAGAAATATGCACCTCTCTGAAAACCTCAGAGAAGGAATGGAAACAGAATGAAGAGTATTTGAAAGGAGACTAAAGAAAGGAAGAGAGGTAAGAGCATTATGAAAATATATAAAATATGAGGATAATCATATCTTAAGATTTTCAGACATGCTAAACATGCAAATACAATTACAGCATATCATATAACTTCACTCATAAAGTTCTGAGAAAGATACTTGTGGTAAAGGGTGACCAATGAATTTCAGGGTCTCAACAAGTTATGATCACCCACTGTATTGGTTGTTCAGGCTACCATAACAACATACCACAGACTGAGTGGTTTAAACAGCAGAAAATTATATTCTCACAGTTGTGGAGGCTCGCAGTTCAAGACAAAGTGCTATCTGGGGTCATTTCTCTTGATTCTATTTCCCTGGTTTGCAGTTGGCTGCCTGCTTCCTGCCTCTTCATATGGTCTTTCTTCTGTGCTTGTACATCCCTGGTGTTTTTTTTTTTTTTTTTTTTTGTGCCCAGATTTCCTCTTCTTACAAGGACATCAGTTAGATTGGACTGGGACCACATTAACAGCCTAATTTTAACTCAATCACCTTTTCAAAGGCCCTATCACTCTGCGTAATCATATTCTGAGGTACTGGAGGTTAGAGCTTCAACACATGAATTTTGGGAGAACATAATTCAGCCCATAACATCCACCACATAACTAGTTCAGCTTATGCCATTACCTTCAGTGTCACTCATGAAGAGTTAAAGTCCTCTAATATTTGAATTTAGAAATCTAAGACTATTATAGATTTTTGTTTTTTTAAAGGAGGGAAGGGTCATAATTTAATACAATTTTTCCACAATGGTTTAAAACAGGGGTCAGACAACTTCTTGTGAGTCAAATATAGCCTGCTGCTTATTTTTTTAAATAAAGTTTTATTGGCACATGGTGAATGTCCATTATTTACAGATTGTCTGTAGTTGCCATGGAACTACAACTACACAGTTGGTTAGTTGTGATGGAGACACAGGGCCAAAAGTATTTACTATCACACCCTTCAAAGAAATAATCTGCCACCATCTGATTTAAACTATGTTAATCGGGGGTTTTTTTATTGTAGAATTTCTTAGGATCTTGAAAACATATATTTTCAAACTTCAAGAGGAATATGTATGGTACAATGGGAAGGAGTTCTTCAAGTCAGCTCAAACTGAAACTGTGCATGGTCAAAATTTACACTGAACACTCTTAGGGAAAGCAGTGTGGAGGAGTCCACTATCCCAGGCACCATCCACAGGGCCATTTTTCCCTCCAAAGTTATAACAGATGAAATTTTCTTCCAGCAATTCTACAAAATAATAGGCGTTATTTGCCACTTGTATAAAAAGATGCATATTTTTAAATAATAGAATCACTCTGGGCTTGGTAAGATGGTTGAAGAAACTGAGACGGAGCAGAGATTGGGAAATTCAAGAGAGCATCTCACACTCACTTCTTGAATTATTCGAAGTTAAATATGCACTCGATCTGACTTTGCTAGTTTGCATCACCTCTTAATGTTATTTAACCTGAGATATCTCCTTTCCTATTTCCCCCACCCCCACAGAAGTCACTAGTAAGACCTATGTTCCATGTAAAACATTTGGGGAAATGCTGATATACTAAAAGACGTGAGTATTATGGATCAAGCAGACAGAAGACATGATCATCATCTATCATACATTAGACAATATGAATGATTCAATATAAGAAACTTTATTCTTATTGACAAAATTTTTTTTCCGAATGGATCAGAGTTTGCTGAGAAGGCAGATTTCTCCTCCTGTCTCTAGAGGTTCTGATTCCACAAACCTGGGGTGGCCCAGGAGTCTCCATTTTCAATAACATCCTAGATTATTATAATGGAGGTGGTCCAAAAAACGTTCTTTGAGAAAAGCTCACCTAGGTCAAAGCCATTTAATGCCATCCTTATTTAAGACCATGCAGCCTCTGTAACACCATAGGGCAGATGAAGCCACATGTGCACATAGTACAAGTATATCCCATCTCTTTGATCAAAAAGAGGGTGTATCAGATCCTTGTCTTCTCCCTACAAGAATCTGACATGCTTATGAAGCCACATAAATAATTAATGAAAGTGCTCAAAACTGTTAGTGAGGAAACCTGAATTCCAGACTCCACACTGCCCTGCACCTCAGATCCTTTGTATGCAAGATGAGAAATTGGACCAGGTGATTCAACAATCCCCTTCTGTTCCAACATTTTATGAGAAACTTCAATGTCTCATGGATTTCTTTGTGATTGGGCGATGGTTAATTTTTATCCCATACCTTGAAAATTTTCTAGGATGAGCTTATATTATAATGGAAAAAAATAATCTAAAACATCTAAAAATAATTTTCTCATTGTTACTCAAACAGGATTTGTACAAACTGACATGCTTTCCTTCTCCTGAATATAAGAACAAAATCTCAACACACCTAGGTCAAGGTTGAATATAAGAAAAAAATCTCAACACACCTAGGTCAAGGTTGATATTGGGGGCAAGACAGACATCCTGTCCAGACTACTGGGAGCAGGTGTAGGGCAGGGAAAAAGAGGGTCAACCAGGGAAGATGGGGCTGGGCCATGGAATAGGACCCAGAAGATCTTTGTGTACTGAGCCACACCCAGGGGATGGAGGTCAGAGGTTCCAGTACTGAGGACAATGTAGGCAATTAGTCAATGTCTTTTTAAACCACTGGCCATGGTGAGGACATTGAGTTTCACAGGCAGGACCAGGTCCTGGGGCTTGAGGCCATAGTTACCTGGGTAACTGAGCCATAGGCTTTGCCCCCACAGTGTGAATGTTTTGCTCCTGGCTGCAGAAGCTCTGGCCCTCCCATGGAGAGGCCAACCTTGGCGCTGCCTGGGAGGTCATGCGGGGCTTCCAGGGTTCTTTTCGCTGCATGTGGGCTCCTGAGTGTGGGAAACTCACTGCATGTGGGACTAGGGCATGGGAGGTGCAGAGTTGACAAAGTGACACAGGAGTCTCCCCCATGAGACATGATGGCATCTGCTACCATGGGAGGTTCTTGCACAGAGGGCACAAAAAGTTAGCAAGATAAAAGGGTAAGGGGAAAAGCCCTCCCTACCCACTTCCAGTACCAGATTGGGGGCAAGGCAGGCACATATGCAATAAAAGTCAGAATGTTGGAATGGGGAGGTGCTGGGCCAGAGAGGCCTGTCAGTCTAGCCTGGGGAAAAGAAGGGACTGGTTGGGAGGTGGACCATCCAGAGCCCAAGGAAGTTTGGGAAGTTAGTTTGTCATTCTGAAAAAGCACCTGGTCTGTCCCACACTGAAAGCTGATAAAGTCCCAGAGGAAGAAAAAATTGTTCTGCCTCTTTTCTCTTGTTCCTGGCTCACTGCTTGGGACCTGCACTTGGATAGTGCAATGGCTTGTCTTCTCCCATGGGCCTTAATAGTCACATGGTCCATGGCCTCTAGGAGGCGGTCCCCTCACCATTGTGACCTGGTGAAGTATTCACCTGTGCTTTCACATGCTGTCCGGCCTAGCAGCATGGGGACTTGGAGCCCTAGCCACCCCTTGGCTGTGGCTGTGCCAGCTTCACATGCAGCCTCTAGGAGGGAGCCTGAAGCCAGATAGCAGCTGAGAACAAGCTAAGCCACCTGGATGACCGCTTAGCTGCCTTGGGCTCTAGTGGATGGTACTTTAAAATGGAGCAGGAACTCTGGGTGTGGCCTTTTGTCTTTGTCTTGCTGAGAACAGCTGGGTTTTGTGGAGGAGATGAGCTTGGAAACAGGGAGTCCCCCTTTTCCCCAGATCATTCAGT
The DNA here is from genome assembly GCF_014824575.4 of Sturnira hondurensis. NCBI lineage: Eukaryota > Metazoa > Chordata > Mammalia > Chiroptera > Phyllostomidae > Sturnira > Sturnira hondurensis. The sequence goes on from NW_028075471.1 coordinate 15,990,287, forward strand.
ATCTAAATAAACTCTTTCTCATCAAAGTCTGCCTCTGCAGTTTGCTGTTTGTGGTGGTGGGCAGCGAAACCCCTATTTTTGTTAAGTAACAAAGACAATTTAATGTCATTTTTAATTGTTTGAGGCAAAATTGGGTCTGACTTTTTACAGAATAGTAAACATGGAGTTAAACAGCTCAAAGATCCAATCTTAGCTAAAATCTCATATTACATGGAGAAATTAGAAATACTTAAATATTTAATAATATCTTGTAAGTTTTTTAGATTTCTAAGTTCCAACATTTCCGACAAAGTGGTTCCTCTGCCATAATTAACAAAACTAGGCAGCTTTCCAAAAAGCCTCCCAGAGCAAAAGAAAATTCATAGGACCCCTCCCCCTGCAGTGAGCTGGCTGTCCCAGCGACATGCCAGCAGTAAACGACAGAAGCCAGAAGGGGCTGGATCTCACCCTGGACCGATGTCTGCTGAAATGGCTCTAGGAAAAGCAGGCTGTGATTAAATCATGACATTTCCAGCACCCACTTATTAGCATGTCTGGAGAACCACAGAAGGGGGTGATAGTGTCTTAAGAACCAGAGTTTCTGTCCCGGGATATTTACAAACATGACTATTCCAGTCTTTGAAGTAATTGGTTACAGCTATAACAGAAGACAAAGGATGAAGACATCCCAACCATCACTCCAGGTGATCTGCTAAGAAAGACTCCCACCACCTCTTGGTTGTTCAGGTCATAAAACTATGTATTCTTTTCCCTTTTCATACCCTTTCCCATTTGTTAACACCTAGCAGCATTGTCTTTAACACATGTCTTCTCTGCTTGTTCATATCTCTTTATTTCCAATGCCAGCATCCTAGTCTAATCCACTGTCATCTTTTCCTAAAATTACTTCAATAGCTTTTGTACTAATTTCCTCACTTGACCTCTGAAAAAAATCCCTTCTTCACATGGTGGCCATATTTATACATCAGGCAATTTCTTTCGCCTGTTTTAAGCTCACCAGGGTCTTGTGATTTCCATGCAATAAAGCTTAAGTTCCATCCTCTCTGCATCTCTCAGACTTCATTTTATGTAAGTCTTTCCTTTACTCTCAAAACGTCTTTTCCTTCCTCACTTTGCAAGTCCATTCTCACTTTTGTCCCTACTGCTTACATCACTGTTTCTGCACACTGTCACAGAGTTGGCTCCATCTGGACAGTCCAACTAAACAAACATGACCTTCTCTGACCATTATATCCTAAATAGTAACAACCTGCATCTGTGTTATTTTCTACACCCCATTTATTTACTGTATGATCCTGAAATTGTATTGTTTGATTGCTGCCACCACCCCCACCACCTACACATGTAAGCCCCATGAGGAGGGAGATCTTGTTTGTCCTGTTCACTGATAAATTCTCAGAGCCTAGGATAAAGTGCTTGGTAGATACCCAGCGACTTTGTATAAAATGAAAGCAAGAGCTGTTTTAGATTAAATCAGGGCCGAATGTTCAATGTTCTGTCCATTCAGAGCAAAAAACTCAATTTCTTGCCTGGAAGACAAGTTGTTAATTTTCATAAGAGACATCTCTCTTTCTCTATGAATATCTTTATCGTTACCCCACAACTAGGTTAGAGTCTGAAATCAGAAGAATCTTTGGAGATGTCAAATGAAATCTAAACCTCACTGACAAACTGAGATGACTTGTAGAATGTGTCTTGACTTGGGGGAACAATTTTGTAGGTTGTCATGGGTGGAAGTGAAGTAGAGTCTGAGTGGGTTGATCAGTATGTCACACGGGATGAGGCAGGTGAATATTTTTAAAGTGCTATGGAAATTTGGTAGGATACTCTGTGTTCTAACTAGGCATTCACCATGCAGCAGGGAGGGGGTTCATATAAGACCTGAATAAAAGGATCAACTAATTTAAATTACAAATGGGCCCAATCTCAAAGGTAATTTCACTCTTACTTGCACAGTGGACTACACAGAGATAGTGACAAGCCATGCAAATTTTCTGCACAACATCCTGTTTTATACATCCCTTTTATATATTCAGTATTTCTTTTGTTTCTCAGGGCAATTCTAGGAGGTTTGCCAAATGTACTTTTCAGATCTCATGGGTCCTAATGAATAAAAAATACCAAAACTTGATTTGGAATCGAGATCTTAGAAGATCAGCTTCTATGGATATTAATGAACTGACAAGAGAGATTGCAAATGGCATTTCGAAAATCAACCACATTGAGATAAATGAAATACTCCCCTTCAGTTCATGGGATTTTTGACAAATAGATATACTCCTGTACCTACCACCACTCTATCACTTGAAAGTTCCTTCATGTCCCTCTACACTCTACCCGCCCCCATCACCTCCTATCTCTGCACCAGGCAGCCAGTGATCTGCTTTCTGTCACTAGATATTAGTGTACTTCACTAGAATTTCATATACATTGAATCATACAGTCTGATTTTTTTTGTGTCTAGCTCCTTTTCATAAGCATTATGAAATACATCTGTGTTGTTGCACATATTAGTAGTTTGCTTTTTTATCACTTTGTTTTATTTTATGGCTATACCCCAACTTATTTATTTATTAATCTACTGATGGATATTTAAACTGTTCCAGTTTGGAGTTATCATGAATGTGGCTGCATGACTATTCCAGTACAAGTCTTTGTACAGACATATTTTTTCATTTTTCTTCTGTCAATACCTAGGGATGGAATGGCTAAGTTTTATAATAAGGGTATTTCGTATTTCATAAAAACTGAAAACTGTGTTTCAAAGTGTTTTTTACAATTTTATAATCCAACCAGTAGTGCCTGAAAGTTCCAGCTGCTTCATGTCCTCACCAGCACTTGGTATTACCAGTCAATTCTAGCCATTTAAGTAAGAAGGAGGTGGGAGAAGAGAAAGATAGTGTCAAGGGAGGAGGGAGCAGATTCTAATTCCCCGTACATGCGTGAGAAAAACCTAGCAAACAGAGGAACAGAGCAAACAGCCAACACCCCAGCACGTATGAAAATAGGAGACCAAAAATTATAGAGGATACCGAAAAACTAGATGGTAAGGAGAGTGCTTCAGGACAATAAAGTCCCAGGGACCAGTGCAGGGACCAGGGAAGCTGCAGCCCCAGGTCGGGTGCCCACTGGGTCTGCCACAGGGTTCTTGGGAGAGAACTGGGTCAACTGCTCCCTCCCCAGCCAAACAAGGTCTGAGCAGCACCAGGAGAGGCCTGGTTGCTTGAAGTTGCAGAGAGGGGAATAAGGACTAACTGACAAACATACAGAGGCTGTGAGCACCCACAGAATCCATGGATGCCAGCTGGGGAGAGTTGAGAATCATCAACTCTGATGAATCATCAACTGTGATGGGCCCTGACCTGGATAGTCCATGGTCTGGCTGGAGAATTGGGCTGTGCCAAAGGCCAGGTCACTGTACAGAGGGTTAGTCTTGACTAGGAGGACTTTCTCAAAAATAATAAGTGAAAAAAGAGACACTGTTTGGGAATTCTCCTGCAGCAATTGCTCCAGCCACCTCCCCACTCAGCTAGGCAGCACTCCTGAGGTCAAGCGGGAAGCCCTGTGCACCCCCATAGCACTGAGAAGAGTGAACACCTGAACCTCTGGGGCCTGAGGTGGCCTGGCCAAGCATGTGTGCCCGCCACCCAGAGAGAGTGTGCTCTGCAGAAGGCCCCAGCAGACAGCGGTAACCCTGGGGAGAGTGCATTCTGAGGAAGGCCTGGATCCCACATCAAGGCCCCATGGAAAGGTGCCAGGCTAGCTTTGGGGAGAGTGCACCAAAGGTTGACTGAGTGTGGATCAGGAAGGGAGAAAAGCAGTCAGCAAGACCAGAAAAACCAGTGTGGCCAGTTTGAAACCAGTAAGAGGCTTATTTTTTTAAGTAATTTTTTATTTTTAAATTTTTATTATTTTTATCTCTCAGTTCCTTTTTCTCTCTCTCCTTTCTTGTTTTATTTCTTCTTCCTTTCTTTCCAGTTTTATCTCTTCTTTCTTCCTTCTTCTGCTTCTTCTTCTTTTTTTTTAATACCCATAAGTGAGACAAAAAACCTGAAACTGTGAAAAGACCAGAGTTGGACGCAAAGAAGGGGCATCCCAACAGCTGAAACAGTGAGACAAATTTCACTTTGCTATTACAGAGAAACTTCAAGTTATTGCATATTTGTATTATTACTTTTTTCATTATTCTTAGATCTTTTATCTTAATAGTATTTTTGTATTCCTCTTCTTTCTGTTTATTCTTCTTTCCTTGGCTGGTTGTGTTGTATCATTTGACAGGTTTCCCCTGTTCGCTCTTTCATAGTGTATTGCTAATTTACTGTCCTTCACTACACTGGTGTTCTATTACCACATTACTCAAGGTCCTATACTCCCTATTTTTGTTATCCAGATGACATATATTCTGTCATATGATTGTTGCTCTAATATTATTATAAACAATAGCTGTTCCATATAATTGTAAAGACTACACAACATCCCTCCCAGAACTTAGCCCACTTCATGGTTTCCTAAACTCAGTTACTGTAGAGGTTAACTCTATTCTCTCACATACTACACCTATTTACTTCCTTTACCCTCACCTTACCTCAGAATATGACCTCCCACAAGCTCTTTGTCTTTTAGATCCAACTCACAATTCTTCCCTCCCCAACAAGAGTCTTATTTCCATCCTTTCTAAAAAGTGGCTAGTTGGGTAGAAGATCACAGTTAACACTATACATAGCCAAAGGATGTTCCAACTCTTCTCTACTGGCTACTACTGTAAATACCATAGAATTTGGTATTTAAGACTCTCTTGCTGTCTTAAATCATTTTGCCTTCCCCCTCCAACTGATCACAAAAGAGTAGGTGGAAGCTGTGAATACCAGCACAACAGCTGGAAGAAGAAACCCAATGAAAAGGGAACCAATAGATAATAACAGAAGAAGATGAAGGAGGGAGTAGAAGCCACACTAACCTCAATTCAGGACCTATATGAAAATACAACCAAATAGTGGAGAAACTACCAAGTACAAACAACTGAACAAGAGCAAGAGAGAATCTGAAAAACCTTGTACATGTGGAAGAACTAGCTTCAACACTTCTTGCCCACACCAGCACAACAAAATACAAGAGGTGGTGGACAGAGTGACCTTCACTTAACAGCTGCTAGGAAGGACCCACCAAAAAAAGACCCAACAACAATCAAAACCCAAAGACGAACACAGAGCCATCTTAAATGACAGCTAAAGACCAGTGAACTTGGGAGATCAAGGAAACTACACCACTGAATCTCACAGGTATTCTACTGCAGAAATTCACACCATAAACCCAGGGAGCCAGAAAAAATCAGTTTAAAAAGCTGAGGCTAATAAGAAGAGTTTCACAAACAATAGGAAGACAAAGAAACAATCCCCAAATGAAAGGAAAGGAGAAAGCCTCAGAAAGCATGCTAGATGAAATAGAGGTAAGTCAGCTATCAGATATTGAGTTCAAAGCAATGGTTATCAGGAAGTTCCATAAGCTCAGAGTGAATTACCAGAAACTACAGAGAAACTACAATGAACTCACTGCAAACTACATCAATATGAAAAAAGAATAGAAACTATCAACAAGGGCCAAGAGGAAATAAAAATACAATATTGAACTGAAGAACACAGTGGAAGGAATCAAAAGTAGGATTGATGAAGCAGAAGATCAGATCAGCAAGCTAGAGGACAAACTAGACAAAACCACCCAGAAAGTACAAGAAAAGAAAAAGAGGCTCATAAAGAATGAAGACGGATTAAGAGAAATGCAAGACAATATGAAATGTAACAATTTCTGTATAACAGGGATACCAGCAGAACAATAAGAAGAGAAAGGGATAGAAAACCTATTTGAAAAAGTAATGAGGGAAAACTACCCAAATTTGATGAGAGAGTCACATAAATCAAGGAAACAAAAAGAGTCCATTCAAGGGAAACCCAAAGAGGCCACCTTCAAGACACATCATCATTAAAATGGCAAAATTCCAAGACAAAGAGGAAATCTTAAAGAAAGCAAGGAAGAAAAAGAAAGAGATATATAAGGGAGGCCCAATAAGATTGGCAGCTGAGTTCTCAATGGAAATGCTTCAAGTCAGAAGAGAATGGTAAGAAATATTCCAAATAATGAGAACCAGAGGACTGGAACCAAGGCTAATTTACCCAGCAAGGCTCTCAATCAAGATACATGGCCAAATAAAGAGCTTCCCAGACAAAAGAAGTCTAAAAAAAATACACCTCCACCAAACCAGCTCTGCAAGAGATGCTAAAAGGAATAGGAAAAAAAGAGAGAGAGACTGAGAGGAACACAGGCATGAAAAAATGGCAATGAATAAGTACCTATCAATAATAACCTTAAACATAAATGCATTAAATCCTCCAATCAAAAGACATAGAATAGTTGAATATAAGAAAGCATGACCCACACATATGATGGCTACAAGAGACCCACCTCAGGACAAAAGACCTACACAGACTGAAACTGAAGGGCTGGAAACAAATTTTCCAAGCAAACGGACAGGGAAAGAAAGCCAGGGTAGAAATACACATATAAGACAAAATAGACTTCAAAAAAGGGCCATAAAGAGAGATCCAGAAGGTCACTTCATAATATTCAAGGAAAGAATCCACCAAGATGACATAAACATTGTAAATATATATGCACTCAACATACGAGCACCCAAATACAAAAAGAAAATCCTAGAGGACTTCAAGAAAGATATTGACAGCAACACAATTATAGTAGGGGATTTTAACACCCCACTGTGAAAAATAGACGGATCTTTCAAACAAAATATCAACAAAGATACTGTAGCATTGAACAATGCCCTAGATGAAATGAACTTAACTGATATGTAGAGAACCCTTCATCCCAAAGAAGTTAAATACACATTCTTTTCAAATGCACATGAAACATTTTCAAAGATCGACCACATGATAGGACACAATACAAGCATCAACAAATTCAAGAAAATTGAAATTATACCAAGCATTTTCTCTGACCAATAAGTGCAGAAACTAGAAACCAACCCCAAGGGAAAAAAACCCAAAACACTCAAAATCATGGAGATTGAATACCATGCTATTAAACAATGAATGGGTCAAGAATGAAATTAGGGAAGAAATTAAAAAGTTTCTGGAAACAAATGAAAATGAACTCACAATAACCCAGAACTTATGGGACACAGTGAAGGCAGTCCTGAGAGGGGAGTTCATAACAATACAGAACTACCTAAAAAACATAAAAACATTTCAAAAAAAAAAAACCAACCTAACCCTACACCTACAAGAACTTGAGGAACAACAAAAAAGACAGCCCAGAGCAAGTAGAAAGAAGAAAATAACCAACATCAGAGCAGAATTAAATGATGCAAAGACTAAAAGCACAATCCTAAGAATCAATGAATCAAGGAGCTGGTTCTTTGAAAAGATAAGCAAAATCACCAAGCCTTTAAGTAGGGTCATCAAGTAAAAAAGAGAGAGGACCCAAATAAACACAATCAGAAATGAAAGATGACAAATTACAACTGATATCACAGAAATACAAAGGATTGTAAGAAATAACGACAAAAAACATTATGCCAAGAAATTTGAATATCTAGGTGAAATGGACAAATTTCTAGAAAAATATAATCTTCCAAAACGCAATGAAAAGAAGCAGAAAGCTTGAATAGACCAAAAACAGCAGATGAAACTGGAGCAGTAATAAAAAAACTCCCAACACACAAAAGCCCTGGACTGATGGTTTCACAGGATAATTCTACAACGCATTTAAGGAAGATCTAACTCCTATCCTTCACAGACTATTCCAAAAAATCCAAAATGATGGAATACTCCCAAACTCTTTTTATGAAGCCCCATCATCCTAATTCCAAGCCCAGATAAAGACACAACAAAGATAGAAAACTTCAGGTCACTATTGCTGATGAACATAGATGCTAAAATCCTCAACAAAATATTGGCAAACTGCATCCAACAATACATTAAAAATACTATATAATATGACTAAAATTCATCCCAAGGATGCAAGGGTGGTACAATGTTTGCAAGTCAGTAAATGTAATACATCATATAAGCAAAAGCAAAGAGAAATATCACATGGTCATATCAATAGATGCATAGAAAGCATTTGACAAGGTACAACAGCCATTTATGATAAAACACTCTGAAAAGTGGGAATAGAGGGAAAATTCCTCAACATAATAAAGGCCATATATGAGAGACCTACATATAACATCATTCTGAATGGGCAAAAAGTAAAATCTCTTCCAGTAAGATCAGGAACAAGACAAGGTTGTCCACCTTCACCACTTTTATTCAATATAATATTGGGATTTTTTTGCCACAGTGATCAGACAAGAAAAGGAAATAAAAGGCACCCAAATCAGAAAGGAGGAAACAAAATGGTCATTGTTTGCATATGACATGATAGTGTACATGGAAAATCCTACAGACTACAACAAAAAACTACTCCACCCAATAAGTGAATTTGGCAGAACAGTAGGATACAAAGTCAATATCCAGAAATCAAAAGCATGTTTGTATACCAACAATGAAACAGCAGAAACAGAAATCAAGAAAAAAAATCCCATTCCATACAGCAAAAACAAAAATAAAATGCCTAGGAATGAACCTAACCAAAGAGGTAAAAGACCTGTATCCAGAAAACTGAAGTGTATACACAACACTGAAGAAAAAATTCAGAAAGACACAAACGAATAGAAACATATACTGTGTTCATGGATTGGAAGAATTAACATCATCAAAATGTCCATACTACCCAAAGCAATTTACAGATTCAATGCAATACATATTAAAGTACCAATGAAATATTTCAAAGACATAGAACAAACACTTTAAAAATTTATATGGAACCATAAATGATCCCAAATACCAGCTGCAGTTTTGAGAAAGAAGAACAAAGTAGGAGGGATCACAATACCTGATACCAAACTGTATTACAAGGCCGCTGTAATCAAATCAGCATGGTACTGGCATAAAAACAGGCACATAGACCAATGGAACAGAACAGAGAGCCCAGAAATAAACCCAACTCTCTATGGGCAATTAATATTCAATAAAGGGGACAGCAACATAAAATGGAGTAAAGATAGCCTCTTCAACAAATGGTGTTTGGAGAACTGGACAGCTACATGCAAAAATGTGAAACTCGAGCACTAAGTTACACCATACACCAAAATAAATTCCAGGTGGATAAAAGACTTAAATATAAGCCGTGACACCATTAAAATCCTAGAGGAGAACATTGGCAGGAAAATCTCAGATATTTCATGGAGCAACATTTTTACTAATATTTCACCTAGAGCAAGGGACATAAAGGAAAGATTAAACAAATGGGATCTCATCAAAATAAAAAGCTTCTGCATGGATAAAGAAAATAGTATTAAGATAAAAAGAGGAGCAACTGTTTCGGAAAACATATTTGCCAATGATACCTCAGACAAGGGTTTAATCTTCAAAATATACAAAGAACTTACATGACTCCACTCTAAGACAAGCAACCCAATTAAAAAGTGGGCAAAGGACTTGAACAAACATTTCTCCAAAAAGGACATACAGAGGATCTAGAGACACATGAAAAGTTGCTCAATATCACTAGCTATCAGAGAAATGCAAATTAAAACCAAAATGAGATACCACTTTACACCAAATGTTGGAGAGGTTGTGGGGAAAAGGGAACCCTAGTTCACTGTCGGTGGGATTGCAGACTGGTACAACCATTATGGAAAACAATATGAAATTTTCTAAGAACACTAAAAATGAATATGCCTTTTGACCCAGCAATTCCACTGCTAGGATTATATCCTAAGAACCCTAAAACACCAATCCAAAAGAACCTATGCACCCCAATGTTCATAGCAGCACAATTTACAATAGCCAAGAGTTGGAAGCAACCTAGGTGCCTGTCAGTAAATGAATGGATAAAAAAAACTATGGTACATATACACAATGGAATTCTATGCAGCAGAAAGAAAGAAGGAGCTCCTACCTTTTGCAACAACATGGATGGAACTGGAAAGCATTATGCTGAGTGAAATAGGCCAGGTGTTGAAGGACAAATACCATATGATCTCACCTTTAACAGGAAACTAAACAACAAAACAAACAAGCAAGCAAAATATAACCAAAGACACTGAAATGGAGAACAGGCTAAGAGGGAGCAGAGGGGAGAAGGGAAAGAATTTCAGAGGGAAAAAGGAAGGATTCACAGGAACAAGTATAAAGGACACATGGACAAAAACTAAGGCGAGGGGTGGGGAGTGGGAAGGTGGTGGGGAGCACTGGGGCGGGGGTGGGCTGGGATGGGAGTAAAAGACAGAAAACTGTACTTGAACAGTAATTAAATTAAAAAATAAAAAATAAATAAGGCAATTTGGTTCTGTGACTTTTTCCCATCTAATAGTACATGTGTCATGAAATGTCATTCCCAGTGGCCATTTCACCACACAACACTCTGGAGATCTATATACTGGAGTTCTAACTACTAAGAAGATATCTCCACAGTCCAGCAAATATCTGACAGTTTGGAATGTGACCCCAACAACAAAGCTGCACACTCCTCCCCCACAATGGCCTATGATGACTCTCTAGAGGACCTTCAGAAATAATATGGATGGATTCTGGCAATTCCCTCAAATCTCACCCTACTCAAAACTTTGACACCTCACTATTGCCAGGAACCAGAAGGGCTCAGGTGACCTTTATACAACAGAGTCATCTCAGAGGATAACTTGTAATGTCACCATGACCAGGGTGGTGACTGCCAGGTCATGCAGGGAAGGCTTTTGAGAATAAAAACTGTCCTACTGTGATCTCCTCCCTGAAATGCACACACAGACACACACACAACTCTGGGTTTGGCAATGATCACTAACTGAAGGGTGAGAGTCATGGGAAGAGCTATAATAAGGTCTATGGAGCTGCACTCAGGATCAGTGGGAAAGTATACTGTAATTCATTAGCAATGTCTGCAATGAAAAATGGCACCAGTGGTGTAGTGGTATGCCATGTTGCTGTCCTTTTGGATCTATCTGTTTTAATTTCCTCAATTTTATAGATACAAAAACTAAGGTTCATGACAATGAGGAATCTGGCTCATCCAAAGTAGTAGAAGAGGGAGTGAGTGGCAAAGTTGAGAACAGTGATGACTCCTTATCACCTGTAGCTCAGTGCTCCTTTGTCCATGCCTGGCTGACTTTCTTCTCTGGGAGGCAGGATGGTTTTCTGTCTTATAACCATGAGGTGGTCTTGGCATGTTAAGACTGTTCCATAATAAATACATTATGCCAAGGTTATTAAAGAACCTCATAAGATGTAGGTTTATACCAAGGCCCTGGCAACAGCTAGCATACAGCTGTAATGAGGGTGCATATTCTATTTTGACAAAAGACAGGAGGCCAGTTTTGTCATGTTGGTTTGAGATAACACAGTGTGCAGAAAGAGAGACCAGTGGAAATCAGAGATTTTTTCTCCCTGGACTCTAACATAAATGGGTTTCTTCTTTGCATAATGAAGCCCTACGTAAATAAAATGCTAAGTGAATGTCTCCATTATTACAGTTGCTGAGAAAGTGGCTACAGAGTTTTATTTTAATTTATATCCTCTCCAGGTAAATATGAATGGTATAATGGTGGGATGAAGGCACTATCATTTGCTCTTCATATCTTCTTAGTAAATATCAACAGATATTTACTAAGTGCTTACTAGGTACCAGTGATGAAAAACTGATCAGACAAGAAATAGTTTCCAAGATGGAGGCATAGGTGGAAACACTGTGCCTTCTCCCACAACCAAGTTTGAATGCAACAAAGGTTTGGTGAACAAAGATGCAGCCAAAGAACAGAAAAGTGAACTATATGGAAGTCCGACAATAACCAAACATTCAACCAGACTGGTAAGAGGGGTGGAGCCAGCAGCAGAGCGGGGACAGGCAAGAAAGAGCCCCGGACCCCAGGCACCCAGGCAGCCCTGCGTTAGGTGGACCAAGTGAGAGCGCAGGGTGGCGGGCTGGCCGTGGTCACACATTTGCGTGCAGATAAACCAGCAGAGGAGTGAGCAGTGAGACAGAACGTGCAGGCCACAGTGGTGAACCCAGCGGTGGTGGGCTGACCACCACCGCACATTCCCGCTCAGTGGGATGGACCGCGCAGTCCCCAGTGGTGGCGGCGGGAGGTAGCAGAGGGAGCTGCCATTGCTTTCCTTTGACCCCACCCCCACATACAGCCTCACAACCCAATGACTGAGTGGCCTGGCCCTGGTGAACACCCAGGGCTCTGCTCCTTATATGTAACAGGCACGAACAGTCCAAAATATGGCTCAAGAAGAACTCAAAGCCCCAGAGCCGATAACTCTAAGCGAAAAAGAAATAGTGAACCTCTCAGATGCACAGTTAAAAACACTGGTGATCAAGATGCTCACAGAACTGGTTGATTATAGCCACAAATTAGAGGAACATATGAAGGCTAAACTAATTGAAATGAAGGGAAATGCACAGGAAACCAATAGTGATGGAAAGGAAACTGGGACTCAAATCAATGGAGTGGACCAGAAGGAAGGAAGAAATGACCAAACAGAAAAAAGTGAAGTTACAAGAATTCAAACAAATGAGGAGAGCCTTAGGAACCTCCAGGACATCTTTAAACGTTCCAACATCCGGATTATAAGGGTACCAGAAGGGGAAGAGGAATAGCCATGAGTGGAAAACTTATTTGAACAAATAATGAAGGAGAACTTCCCCAATCTGGCAAATGAAATAGACTTCTGGGAAATCCAGGAAGCTCACAGAGTCCCAAAGAAGTTGGACCCAAGAAGAAACACACCAAGGCACATAATAATTACCTTAGCCAAGATTAAAATGGAGAGAATCCTAGAAGCAGCAAGAGATAAGGGGACAGTCACCTACAAAGGACTTCCCATCAGACTGTCAGCTGATTTCTCAGAAGAGACCTTACAGGTAAGAAGGGGCTGGAAAGAAGTATTCCAAGTCATGAAATCCAAAGACCTACAGCCAAGATTGCTCTCTCCAGCAAAGCTTTCATTTAGAATGGAAGGACAGATAAAGTGCTTCTCAGATAAGATCAAATTCAAGGAGTTCATCATCACCAAGCCCTTATTATATGAAATGTTAAAGGGACTTATCTAAGAAAAAGAAGATAAAAAATATGAACAGTGAAAGGACAGCAAACTCACAGTTATTAACAACCACACCTAAAACAAAAGCAAACCAAGAGGACAGCTAGATCAGGAGTGGAACCATAGAAATGAAGAACACATGGAGGGTTAGCAACAGGGGAGTGGGAGGAGGAGAAGGGGGGAGAAGGTACAGAAAATAGCATAGACAGTAGGTAGAAAATAGATAGGGGGGAGGGCAAGAATAGTAGGGGAAATATAGAATTTAAAGAACTTGAGACACGTGGTCATAAACTAAAGGGGGGGAGTGGTAGGGGAGAGGGTGTGCAGGGTGGAGGGGAATGAAGGGGGGGAATAGAACAATTGTAATGGTATAATCAATAAAATATATTTTAAAAAAGCAAAAATAACAAAAAAAAAGAAATAGCTTCAGTCTCCCCATGAAGTCTATTGGGAAAGATAGACTGAAGTTCAGACTGTAGACTGAACCAACATTGTAATGAGTCATGCTACAAATGTGAAGGATTTATAGCTGAGGGAAAGATCTCAACAGGGTCAGCATGCTAGTGGTAAGGGCCCATGGTTCAGAGCCAAACAAAAGTACTGGAATCCTGTTTGTTGTCACCTACGATGGCCTTGAGCAAGTCACTTAAACTTTCTACTGCAATTTCCTTATCTGTGAAACTAAGTAAATAATCCCTACCCTATAGGAATTATTCCAGGTATTGAGTAAAAGTGTACTAAGTTCCCAGGGTAGTCTGGCACTGAGTATGGATCAACACATATTTATCAAATGAATAAAATAAATCATCATCACACTCACACACTGGATCTCTAATAGCAACAGGTGCACTTAGAAATTGAATGAACAGTAAAGAGACCTTAGTGCTGTCTTATATCTAGTTAGAGAGACTGAGAATAGTGGGTGTGTATGGGTGTGTGTCTCACTGTGTAACAAACAGAGAAGTTCCCCCTTATCAACAGTTTGATTTCTGCAGTTTGTTACTTATAGTCAACTATAGTCCAAAAATATTAAGTGGAAAATTCCAGAACTAAACAATTCATAAATTTTTTGAAAGTAAAAGAAGTTAACTAATTTTTTTACTTTATCTTTATTTTAGGTGTACAGCATACTGGTTAGAAAATTATGTAATTCTAGTATCTACTGGCACCATACATAGTTTTTACAATATTATTGATTATGTTTCCTATGCTATACTTTATATTCCTGTGAATATTTTGTAACTTTTTACTCCCTTCACCTCTTTCACCCATCCTCCCACTCCTTTCCCATTGGGCAACCCTCAGTTTATCCACTCTACCTATGAGTCTGTTTTGTTTTTTAGATTGCACATTTAAGTGAAATTATCTGGTATTTTTTTCTGTCTGGCTTATTTTATTATTATATTTTAAATCCTTACCTGAGGATGTATTTATTGATTTTGTGTGAGAGAGGGAGAGAGAGAAACATTGATTAGTTTCCTCCCATATATGCCCCAACTAGGGATTGAACCCTCAATGTAGGTATATGACTTGACTGGGGATTGAACCTGCAACCTTTTGGTGACAAGGATAACGTTCCAATAAACTGAGCCACCTGGCCAGGGCTCTCTGACTTATTTTGTTTAGCACAATACCCTCCTGTGTGCCATTCTGAGTAGCATGATGAGATTTTGTGTCATCCTGTCCAGGATATGAATTATCCCTTTGTCCAGCCGATCCATGAAGTATACAGTTGCCACCTGTTAGTCACTTAGTAGCTGTCTCAGATACAAGATCAACTGTGGTAGTATGGCAGAGGTTATTTTAAGTGACCCTTATTTCACTTAATAATGATCCCAAAGTGCAAGAATAGTGATGCTAGCAATTTTGACACACCAAAAAGGAGCCATAAAGTGTTTCCTTTAAGTGAAAAGGTGTGTGTATACAGTGATCCCTCACCTATCGTGGGAGTTACATTCCAGAGACTCCTGCAATAGGTGAAAGTCCGCAAAGTAGCAGCGTTATATTTATTTTATTGTTTATATATATTTTAAGGCTTTATAAACCCTTCCCACACTCCTATAAACTTTTCCCACTCTTTTATTAACTTTTCTCACACTCTTATAAACCCTTCATATGCTCTTTAAACACCTTCTACACTCCTAAATCTACGTACTTTTAATGATATATAAAATTCTATATGGGTACTCACCAGGGAAGTATACTACAACTTGAATGATGAAGATCATGAATTATGTGGCTGTGCAGTACTGATGGTGATGAAGGTGATGACGATGAGATAAATGTACTGCACAGCCAAGAAGAGCATCACAGCTCTTCCGAAGGCACCACTTCATCAGGAGCTTCACCAGGTGGTGCAGTATCTTCGCCCTGGGCTGTAACTTCTATTTCCGCTAAAGGCATAGGAATAACTGATCTCTTCATCTGAGTGATGAACATAGTTATGGGGAGTTTCTGGCATTGCTTTTTTTCCGCGGAGGCAGCTTCTCCATGCAGAGAAATGCTCTTGAGTCCAAAGCATCTCTGAAATTTGTCAAACCAGCCGTTGCTGGCACTGAATAGGGTTCGTCTGGTGAGAGAAGCACTCCATGGTCCTGCTTCTGTGTCACCATCGTGAATGTCCATGCTTTCTGCAAAACTATCATAAAGTTTCTTGGCCTTCATCTGGATGGTGTTGGTATCCAGAGAGATATTCTTCTTCCAACAGTCATTTATCCACAGGACCAATGCAGACTCCATCCTCACAATGGCCTTATTGCGGGAAGTGACTACCCTCTTTGCAGTCTTGTTAAAAGTCATTGTTACTGTAGACCTAATATTCTTCTAGTCTTTCTTTATGCAGTGATCAGTAGATTCATTGATCCTGTAATGGCAGCCTACAGCCATGTAACTTTTGCCTTCCTTTAACAAGTTGAGAAATTCCACCTTTTCTTTGATGGTAAGCATATTCCTCTGGTGCTTGGGTTCACTGCCAGGAGCCTTAGAAGGTGCAGAACATTTGGATGGCATCATAGGGCTTTAAATAATTGCAAAGCTTTAGAAAATTTCACAAAAACACAACAGCACAGAGCAACACTATAGGCAGTGATCAGAGGGCAATGTGAAGTAGAAAGAGAGATGATGAACATATGGGCACAGTGCAGGAGAGCAAACAGACTGATGGTATGGTCAGTCTGTTTGGTATGGTCACTGAGCCAATCAGCACCCAGGATACAAGGCACGGTGCTGTGGTTGGCTGCCTTCCATTCCATCAGCCAATATTGTGTCGTGTACAATCTCACATTGGCAAACTCGTGCAAGGGTTAGTGGTGTACTGTATTTCCATTGTGTACAGTATGGTATTCATCTGCTGATGAAATACATAGTGTATTTTATTTCAATTTAATATTCGTTTAATATGTTTGAATTAACATTTTAAAATATTTTTATATTGTTTTAAATTTTTAGGCAAAAATAATTAAAATCATAAATATTATATAAATACCTATATATTACAAAATCCCACAATATAGTGAAAACTCTGCAATACAGAATTAGATATATATATTTTTAAAAACCCGTGATACAGTGAAGCTGCATTAAGTGAACCACAATGTAGCAAGGGACGACTGTGTAGGAAAAACCACGGTATGTATAGAATATGGCAATATTCATTGTTTCTGTCATCCACTAGAGGTCTTGTAACTTGTGAATACAGAATGTCTCCTGTGGATAAGGTGGGGGCTACTATATATAGCAGTCATAAAGAAGCACACTTGATGTGGTTGACTCTGTGAGTTCTCTACAACAGGACTGTCTAATAGAAAGATATCATGAGACACAGATAGGAGACACATAGGTTACTTTCAAATTTCTAGTAGCCACATTAATAAAAGTAAAAAGAAGCAGATAAAGTTTAATAGTGTATTTATCCCAATATAGCCAAAATATTATCATTTCAACATGTAACCAATGTGATTTATTAAAGTGGTACTTTGTATTTTATTATTTTGTACTAAGCTTTTAATCTCTGCCTGTATTTTAGACTTAAACTACATCTTGGTTTGGCTTGGCCACATTTTAGATGCTCAGGAGCCACAATATGGATGACAGAGTTTGCTGGAGGCAAAGTCTAGTAGCCTTATGAAGAAGGGAGGCTTGAATAGGTGGCCATTTAAAGACCTGACTTGGTATATTTAAGAGATGTCTCCTGTAGGAGACTGTTCTGTGTGGTGTGGGCCCAGCTCCCACTCAGAGATGCACAGAACCCACACCCACGGATAGGTTCTCCCATGGGGAATCAGGCCTGCATTGTACCTAGGCTGTTTTGAGACTTGCTTTTGCTAAAACTCCCTCACCCTGAATTGAGGCAGTAAACATTTACTGCAAAGTAACTTCCTAAAATCCATGCTAAATCTTCCAAGGATGAGTGTAACTGGTTCAACCACTTTTCCCTTTTCATTTGCAAATATCCTTCTTCTCTAATGTGATTAGTGGCATTGGCTCCTTTGTTTTCTGTAAAAGATAACCACCTAAAGCAAACCTGGGCATAGAAAATGAGGAACATCACATAATGTGCAGAGAGAAAAAGAAAAGGCCTGTCATGGCAGAGGTCAAGGTTTTTTCTCCCTTTGAGAGAAAAACCATGCTGTCCCTTTTCATCCACAGGACTTGGCAGTGATAGGGGACGCACGACTTGGAAAATTTTAGCTTGAAGAAATAGTTATAAGTCTAGCAAGTAATGTGTATGTTAAAGCTTTTGCTTCGGAAACTATAGATAAGGCCCATTCTGGCTCCTGGGAAACAGCCAGTCCCCTGGGGCACTGACAGAAGATTATGGCCTGGGAACATCTGAACCTTGGTTCCAGGGAGAGCAGATGACCACCCTCCTCTGGGAACAGCTAACTGCCCAGGGCAGGAATGTTGCAGCTTGGCTCACCTAATCCTCCCTGAATTTCAAAGCCCTCACCACACCTTGTTTATCCACCCACCCCCACCTTACAAAAGATCTGGCCTGGAAAAAAAAGAAAAGATGGTTTGTTAGGGTATGAACCCACCATCTTCTCAGATCACCAGCCATCTGAATAAAGTGCCCATAAAAGATTCATTGCTTTATTGCATTTGATAGTGACAAGCAGCCTGAATGCCGGTGTCTTTTCCATTTACAGTGGTCCATGTGAATTTGTCTTGTATCTCAACCACAATGTGGCACACCCCATAAGCCAGGGTCCGCATCAGTCCCCCACCTCACAGGCTATGTTTGCAGTCCTTTCTAGAAGTTTCCTTTGCCTGGCTTGTTCAGCCTCAGAGAGTCTGTAGATCACCTCCATGCTGGTGTAGGGGCCGCACTCAGGTGTGATTTTTGCTGGAGGAACTCCCTCACTCAACATAGTATCTGATGTGTGGAAAGTACATATACGTAGAAATAATTTTTCTTTGCACAATTCAGTTCTAAATAAATAAAACACAACATGAAGACTTGAGTCAGCTGAACTCCAGCTCCCAGAGCCATGAGTCCTGTCAGATTCCTAGTGCTCCCTTCAGTTGCAGAATTGCAAACTAGACAAATGCAGGGACCTCTGCCAGCAGAAGACCCATCTGTGCAGCCCTCTGAGTGTGGGACTGGTGGACACATGGCCAGACTGTGGGGCCTAGCATTTGGCAGAGATGAACTAGAAGAGAAAGAGCCACTGGTCTGACTTTTTGTGAGCAGGTCCTGGCAAAATTGTTTTCTAAGGTAATATGGAATAGAAAGACCTATGTGGCCAAGAAGTGTGTGGTGACCTGTACTAAAAAAATAATTTAGATGATGAATAAAGCACAGGTGAGAAAGATGGTACAAGAGGGGAGAGGCAGGAGCCCAGAAACCAAGAGCCTGGCATACTTTCATCTAAGTAAGCATTAGAAGTGTCTCCATCACTAGGGCCCATGCTGGGTCTTGATTGTGGGTGGACGCACTTCTGTTTCCTTCTCCTTGGTCTCATCCCAAGGCCCAGTGATTACCAGGAGGTAGCATGCTTAGACAAGCAAATGAATAAGGGAAGTGGATTGGATGAGGAGGCAGCACAAACATCTTCCCCACAACTCCCTGCAGTGTCCCAACAATAAAGGTTGGAAAGAGGATGAATTTCTGAGAGGTCACTAATCTTATCTCAATAAAATCATTACCGGAACACATGTCCCCTCTGTAGGAGCCACCTTCTGACCTCCTAACTGTCACCAAGTGGTTATGTGACCCCAGTGTGCTTAGATGTTGCAATTTTCCCAAAGTATAAATTTTATCTTACATTTTTTACTTTTGAAATGTTTGGAACTATGGCAGTACATTTTTAAAGACAGTGCTGGGCCACATTGGACCAAAGGAAACAGACCATGGTGCTTCCAGCTTGAGATTACTATTCTGGTTCAAACACACGGGGTCATTGGTCTTGCTTCACCACTGTTGGGCCATTTGTAGTTTCTCAGACCTGTTTTTATTTATTTATTTTTAAAGAGAGGGTAAGGGAGGGAGAAAAAGAGGGAGAGAAACATCAATGTGTGAGAGAAACATTGATTGGTTGCCTCTCGCATATGCCCCAACCAGGGCCCAAACCCACAATCCAGACATGTGCCCTGAACAGGAATCAAACTGGTGACCTTTCACTTTGCAGGACAACTCCCAACCAAGAGAGCCACACAAGCCAGGGCTCTCACATCCATTTTGTTCTGATGCTTAACTGATATTATGCATATGAAGGGCTTACCATAATTTCTGGCACACAGTGAAGGCTGTTAATAACTAGTGTCAACTCTTAGGAACTTCTGAGATTTACTTTTAACTATTACATAGAGACCAAATCAAAGGACACCCCACAGACAAGACATTTGAAACAGGGCTCCTTTAAATTGGTATAAGTTTTCTAGAAACTAATTTGGCAAAGACCAGCACAAGACCAAAGATATTTGTATGTTTTTGATGCAGTAGTGTCATTTTGAGGAATTTAGCCTAAGTAAAAAATGATGGTTTTTCATAAAGATTTAATGAATGTTTATGACAGTGTAATCTACAATAGAAGTAATTAAGAAATTAAGTGCCCATGAGCAGGGGATTGGGTGCAAAAGTTGGGATATACTCGAATGCTCGTTTTGTCTGTCACAGCCCATGCCTTTCAGAGCATTTGCTGTGCTCACTGTGTGTCTCCAGCAGCGAACACCGTAACTGCAGGGGCTCTGCCAGCCTTGTTTACCACTGCGTGCACCGCTGTTCATGACTGGCATGTAACAGCCACCAATAAATATTTAAATACATATAGGTCAGCCTATCTAGCTCATCCTATTTTTGTTAAAAAAATAGACATGCTTTTCTTGTTTTTTTTTAAATTTTATTTATTTATATTCAGAGGGGAAGGGAAGGAGAGAGGGAGAGAAACATCAATGTATGGTTGCCTCTGGTGTGTCCCCTGCTGGGAACTGGCCTGCAACCCAGGCTTGTGGCCTGCAACCCAGGCTTGTGCCCTGACTGGGAATCGAACCACGATCGATCATGTGGTTTCCAGGGCAAAGAGTAGACATGCTTTTGTAGAAGTGTGTTGTAAGTGCTTTTTCCTAGATCAGACCTCAGCAAACTGTTGCTGGTTTCTGTAAATGAAGTTTTACTGGAACACAGCCACATTCACTCTTTTGCACATCATGGCTTCTTTTGCACTATAATGCAGAAATAAGTTGTTGTAACCAAGATCTTCTGACCTGAAACGTGAAAATAGTCACTATCTGGCCTAGAAAAAGTTTGCTGACTCATGATCTAGATGGTGAATGTTTTCTTTCTGAGAGGTCTAATAGAAACACACAGATACACAAGGATGTGTATCTGTATTTGTGTATGCATATTTTTAATAATGAACATGCATTACTCTTGTAACAAGACAAAAATTAGAATTATTTTTACAAAAGAAAGGAAGAAATGGAGGGAGAGAGGGGAAGGAAAGGAGGAAAGAATGAAGCAAAGCAGAGAGAAATTTATTTATTTATATTTATCAACATAGAATAATGTCCACAATGACTGAAAATTTTAAGAATAGTATGAGAAGAATGGTATCATTTTGTATTGCCTGTATAAAATGGGAAGGAAATACACCAAAAGTTGGTATGACCGTGTCTAGCTAAGGGACAACAAATGGCTCTCACTTCCTTCTTTGCTCTTAGTTGTATAAGTGACACATGAACAACACGGTTTTGAACTACAATGGTCCATTTATAAGTGGCTGTTTCTTGATAAATACCTGTACTGTTTTCAAACTGCATTTGCAAGTTGGTGGATGCAGAAGGCTGGTTGTATGCACTGTTCTATGCCATTTTATATAGGTGACTTGAGTATCCACGGCTTTTGGTATCTCCAGGGTTCTGGAACTAATTCCCTTGGATACCAAGGAATGATACGTTTTTAGAGAATCAAAAGTTATTCACATATTTTTGACTACTGGGGGGTTGGTGCAACTAACTCTTGCATTGTTTAAGGGTTAACTGTATTTTCTCCATTGTTCAGAATAACCATGTTTTACTTTCATAACTAGAAAAAGAGAAAATAAGTGATCTTAAAAGATAAATAAAAGACAATATCGATCTACATAAGTAGCAATAATGTTTCTACCAGCCTACCACTCTTAAGTGAAGAAACAGCTAGAGGGGTCACAGGGGGATGCCCCTTTCGGCACAGTTATCATTCCAGCACTCAGTAAATGATAACATGGCCAAGGTGGAGAGGGTAAACCAAGCACAACTTTCTTTTAAAAAGTATTAATGCTTGTCCTCAACCTAGCCTGGATGTTTTTTCATTAAAAAACATTACATTAATTTTTTAAAAAATAATCCCCTTAATACCCTGGCCAGTGTGACTCAGTCAGTTGGGAGCTGTCCTCCAAAGCAAAAGGTTGTTGGTTGGATTCCGGGTCAGTGCACATGCTTAGGTTGCAGTATGGTCCTGCTCGGGGTGTGCACCAGAGGTAAACAATCGATGTTTTTCACATTGATGTTTTTCTCCACCTCTTTCTCCCTCTCTCCCCCTCTTTCTAAAATAAATAAACAAATAAATTAATATCAAAATCTTTAAAATAACCCACCTAATTCCTCCCAAAGTACATCTGCCAATTCTATCCAGATTAGAAAATGTATTTCAAAATGTTGTTTTCTGGCTTTGTAGCCAGATGCTCATAGTGTCTGGGCCTCAATCCCATTTCCCTGATGTCTGTCTTAGCTAAGAGAGGCATTCCTGGCACTGAGAACAGCTCCTACTTCATGCTTTCACTGTTTCTCTCTGCTTTTCCATATCTATAGGGGTTAGAGGAAGGTAGCATCTGAGGGTCCAACCTCAACAGTGAGAGAACAGTGGATAAAGGCCTCAGCCACTGGTCCTGGTAGAGAAGAGCACAGTTACTCACAAAGGCCACATTTCCTTTTCTCCTTCTCGTGTTCCACTCCTCCAACCTCTCTCTCTATGGCTTCCTGGGATTCTCCTTTCAAATTACATTCCTGAACCCAAGATCTTATTTCAGGTTCTGCTTTGGAGGAACTCATATTGGAGTTCCTCATTGGAGGAACTCCATACTGGAGGAACTCATTAAGAGAGCTCATAGCAAATATCAAACCAATAACAAGAATTACACCTTAGAACCCCAGAAAGTCCTTATAGATGGCATGAAGGAGAGTTTCTGGGAAATATTCTTTTACTGTATAACTGCTTACTAGACTGCTACACTGGGCCAAACACATGCTTGGTATGTAATGTGAACCAGATAGAGCAGAAGACATTAAGCAATGACTATTCAAACTATCATGAAAGTATGGAAAATATAGAAAAGATTAATGTCATAGAGGAAAAATAATTTTTCTGTTACCCCTCTGAGTTTTTAGCTGAGACCCCTATAATAAAAGACAGATTAACAGAGGAGAAAGAAGCAGACTTTATTAACATGTATGTCTCATGAATACATGGCAGAGACTAAGAGAAAAATGAATAATTCAAAGAGGTGGCTAAGAATTCAGGCTTAAATACCATTTTCATAGGGAAAGGGGAGGAGACATGCAGGCCTCTCAAGGGAGAGGAAATTATTTTTAAGGAAGATGAATGGGCCCTTAGAAGAATAGATAAGAGTTTGTGACACAGTGTTTGGGTGTGGTGTGGACTTCTAGTTTGTAAGCCTGTCATGACTCAATCTTCCTTGGCTAGAGAAACTCTGGCAGGGTGGGGGGGGGGGTGTCTACGATAATTTGGGTCCTTGGGGAGGATCTGTCTTTAGGCAGGTGAGAGCAAGTCAGAGAAATCCTCTCTCTGTATCTGCTCCCCTTTAAGTGCCTATAACTCAAAATAATCAATACACTGACATGACATATTTGGGGGTGGCATGTCCTGAACTCATACAAGCATATTCTTCACTAACCTAGTCTAAGATGATTCAGCATGAGGTGTTAGAGAAGACAACATTGGAACCAGGACCTGAAGTAGGGCTTAGACAAAGGGTGAGGAAGTTCTATGATGTTTCTTCTCTGTATGAAGACTGAGGAAAGAAGGTGCATATATGATGGGACTGTCTAGCCATGTTAAAGATTTGAGGATTTCAAAAAATTAAATATTAAAATATTTCAGCAAACATTATCCCCTTTCCTCTTACATGGGTTAAATATTCCGATAGATGAATAAACGCTTGGATGCCTTCAGGGTATTAATTACTGACAGGACCAAAGTTGGCCATTAATATTTAAACATGGTCTGGAGAAGTACCACTGCAGTCAGATGGGCACGTAGAGAATGTGGCTCTTCTGTTAGGTAGGCAGAAGCACTCTCACTTGGTTCAAAGACGCAGCTTCAGGTTTACAGAGATGTCACTTTAAATTGGTTTGAAGTGCACCCACCCACTGACTCCCCTGAAACAGCCTCAAAAGAATCTGATCCTGACAAACCTCCAGGGCACACATGCTCCCTGAAAATCTAAATCAGCTCAGTTCTTCCTAAACATGCTCCCTTTTGCTCAATGCTGTATACGCTAAGGAACTGCAATAAATACCTCTTCAGTGTGTCTAGGTTTATGATTGATTTTTCTTGTAGCAATCTTGTAAGAGTTTTATTTCCTATTTTTATTATTCTCACTGTATACTAATACTTCAAACATTTAGTAAATTATGATTCTCTAGTTCCTACTTCAGAATCGTTTAACTGATTTAATGAGCTCTGTCTAATTATTTCATTTTACCTCTTATAACAAGGCAGTGCAGCAGTGTTTGGGCTGATATAGCTGGCAATAGTTCAAACACTCAGAAGGGAAAAAATGAGGATGGCTTGTGGAGGACTCACAACAGTTCATTTTATGCCAGAAAGAATATATGTATATAGTTATGTATACCTTCCTTAATACACTAATTCATACAAAATTATGTAGTCATATGTATGAACCAGGCATTGCAAAGGACCAGATCAGCTTAAGCAGCTTTTTCTTAGGACCGCAACCCCCCTGTTGAAGGCATAAGACACAGTAGTTAAGGACTCTTGAGTTAGACTGTGTATATTTAAATCCTGGCTTCGCCGTTTCTTAGCCATGTGACCCAGTTAGCCAGTTTGGATCTCAGTTTCTCCATCTGTAAAATGAGGGTTATAATAGCAGCTACCTCTACAGGTCTATTGTGAACGTTAGCGAAGTCAGTACATAAAATACATGTAAAATACTGCTTGAACCATAACAGGCACTCTAATTATTGCCTGTTTTTTTGGTTACTAGTGTGTTTTTTCTGTAACACCCATGGCAATTACATTGTTTATCTCCACCTACGTATTTATTTAACTAGCTATCTATTATTTATTATTTGTTTGCTTCCTTCATCAAATTACAGGGTGCATAAACAGAGACTGAAATTCCTGTACCTCACATTGTGCTTGGCTGATAGTGAGGCACCTAGTAAAAGTTGAATGAATGAGACAATGAATAAATGATTCTCTGTTGTGATGTATGACCAATCTCATTCTCAAAAAACCTTTTACTTCAGAGTTTCCATTGTACATATCTACCGAATGTCATTTGTTGGAAATTCCACTCGGTTTTCTGTCCAGATGGTGCCATGACAAAGGGAAAAGGTCTGGCATGCACATACAATGCCAGACAACCAGCCGTCACTGTATTATTCATCATCAAATGCTGTTGGCCAGGAAACACTGCTGTCAGCTGAGCTCCACGGTGATCCAGAGGAGTCCAATTTTTAACAGAGGATAGAACTGCCATTAGAGAGAGAGGGTCATGTGGCAGGAAGACGAGGGTTAAAAGAAGACATGTTTCTCATTCTTGTCTTGGCTTTGTCACCAGGGAAGTCACTTTACCTCTTTGGATTTCCCTGGGCCTCTTGGCTTAATGTTTTTACAAATGAAGGACACAAATTGTCATAAAAAAATTCCCAAACCTGGTGGTGCACTAGAATCTTTTGAAATGCTTTTTAAAAATACAGATTCCTCTAGACCAGCAGTTGGCAAACTTTCTCTACAAAGGTCCAGATAGCAAATATTTTAGGCTTTGCCGGCTACAAAATTAATCTGTTTGCAACTGCTTACATCTGATATTCCTAGTGAATAGTCACAGAAGGCATGGGCTATTTGTACACAAATGAGCACTGCTGGACCCAGCCAGCTTGCTGGGGCCGTGGTTTGCTGACCCTTGCTCTAGGCCAGGTATGGCCTCCCTAGGTAAAGACCAATTCTACGCAGATTTACAAAAGTCCCTCGAAGTGCTCTGGAGAGGCAGCTACATACATCTGGGAGCCGGGAGAATAGCTATAAGATACACACAAGGTTTGTTCTGCCTCTTACTGGGGCTATGATTCTACATCTCTTATTTCACTGGTAGAAGGGGCTATTCTCAGTCAATACTATACAGTGATCTTAATATTCTCTCAAATGCGTCATATTTGGGTGTTAGCTTTCTACAGCTGAAGTTTTTACTCTCTCAAAAGTCAGTTCTGTACTGTACTGAAGGAAGTTTCTTGAATAGTTCTTTTCATTGTGTTTAGACCTAAAGCACCTCTCTGTGTATGTGATATCTCATCAGTTCTTTGTAAGTGACATTTTCATTGCTAACTTGCAAATGAGAAGTTTAAAATGATCCTTTTAGGCATTAAAATGATACAATACAGGTGAGACTCTACTTCAAGAAAGGATAATACATAAAAATGTAAATTTTGAAACAGTTAAATTAAGGAATACCTACAGATTTGGGGCTAGTAGACAATTCCTTTTCTACTGAAGTCATAACAGTGGGGTGACTATACATCCTTGTTTTCTAGGGATAGTCCCAGATCCAATATGGTGGAGGAATAAGTGGAAGCTACATTAACCTCCTCCCAGGAACAATCTGGAATTACAACCAAATTGTAGGAAAATCACCCTCAATAACCAACTGAATACTAGTTGGAGAGAAGCCTTATAACCAAGGACAGACAGAAGAAACCACTTAACCAAAACAATACTGGTACGGAGTGTGGAAGAGGTGTGAGAGGCCTGGCCGGGCTCCCATGGACAGCAGCTGAAGTTCTGGAGGGATATTTCAGAGGCTGGGAAGTTCCCCCTGAGAAGTACGGAGTCTAAACCCCAAGCTGGGCTTCCCAGCCTGCAGCACCAGAGCCTACAGAGCCAGAAAGGAACTCAGAAAACTCCCAGCTGTGAAAAGCAGCAGGGTTTCTGTCTGCCAGGGAGAGACTGCTAGAGATACAGAGAGCCTCTTAAAGGGCCAATGCAGGAAATTTCATTTGTAGCCACTTACTCTGGGCTCTGGCAGAGGGAGGGCAGAATGGACTAGAGACACTTGAGGGGAATCCAGGGCTGCTGGCTCTGGGGAGAGACCTGAAGAAACAGCTACCAGGATCCCTATGCTGAGTCATCCCTCATGCTGAAAAAGCCATCTTTCTCAGACAGAACACTGCTCTCCAAGTGGCAACAGCCTGAGGGGAAGCAATAATCCTGCCCCCAGGAATTACTTTTCCCCACCCTGTGGTGCTTAAGCCTGGCTCCTGATTACAGCTTGAGGCTGTCATTGATTAGTTGAACAACTAAAGCAGAAAATACAAAGTAGCAGCCAAAATTGGAAGACAAAGAAACACATCCCAAATGAAAGAATAAGAGAATTTGTCAGAAGAAGAACTACATGAAATGGAAGCAAGCAATTTATCAGATAGAGAGTTTAGAGTAATGATTCTGAGGATACTCAACAGCATGAAAAAGGACATAGAAATCATAAAAAGGACCAGTCAGAAATAAAGACTGCAATATCTGAAATAAATAACACACTGGAAGGAAAAAACAGTAGGTTTGATGAAGCAGAGGATTTTTTAAAAATATATTTTATTGATTATGCCATTACAGCTGTCCCATTTCCCCCCTCCACCCTGCACACCCCCTCTCCCCACATTCCCCCCTTTAGTTCATGTCCATGTGTCATAAGTTCTTTAGCTTCTACATTTCCCATGGTATTATTGCCTTCCCCCTGTCTATTTTCTACCTATTGTTTATGCTACTTATTCTCTGTACCTTCTCCCCCCCTTCTCCTCCTCCCACTCTCCTGTTGCTAATCCTCCATGCGTTCTTCATTTCTATGGTTCCACTCCTGATCTAGCTGTCCTTTTGGTTTGCTTTTGTTTTAGGTGTGGTTGTTAATAACTGTGAGTTCGATGTCCTTTCACTGTTCATATTTTTTATCTTCTTTTTCTTAGATAAGTCCCTTTAGCATTTCATATAATAAGGGCTTGGTGATGATGAACTCTTTGAACTTGACCTTACCTGAGAAGCACTTTATCTGTTCTTCTATTCAAAATGAGAGCTTTGTTGGATAGAGCAATCTTGGATTTAGGTCTTTGGATTTCATGACTTGGAATACTTCTTTCCAGCCTCTTCTTGCCTCTAGGGTCTCTTTTGAGAAATAAGCTGGAAGTCTGATGAGAACTCCTTTGTAGGTGACTGTCCCCTTATCTCTTGCTGCTTCTAGGATTCTTTCCTTCATTTTGATGTTGGCTAATGTAATTATGATGAGCCTTGGTTTGTTCCTCCTTGGATGCACTTTCTTTGGGACTCTCTGGGCTTCCTGGATTTCCTGGAAGTCTATTTCCTTTGCCAGATTGGGGAAGTTCTCCTTTATTATTTGTTCAAATAACTTTTCCACTTGTTGTCCTTCCTCTTCTTTTTCTGGTACCTATAATTTGGATGTTGGGATGCTTAAAGATGTCCTCGAGGTTCCTAAGCCTCTCATTTTTTTTGAATTTTTGTTTCTTCATCCTTTTCTGTTTGGTCATTTTTTTCTTCTTTCTGGTCCATTCCATTGATTTGAGTCCCAGTTTCTTTCCCATCACTATTGGTTCCCTGTGCATTTTCCTTCATTTCACTTAGTGTAGCCTTCATTTTTTCATCTAATTTGCAACTAAAATCAACCAGTTCTGTGAGAATCTTGATCACCAGTGGTTTGAACTGTGCATCTGATAGGTTGGCTACTTCTTTGTCACTTAGAAGTATTGGCTCTGGGGCTTTGAGCTGTTTTTCTGCTTGAGTCATAATGTTTGGTTTGTTCGTGCCTGTTATGTATGAGGGGTGGAGGCTTAGGTGTTCACCAGGGCTGGTTTACCCAGTTGCTGGGTTGTGACTGGGGGTGGGATCAGAGAGGAAGAAATGGCATTTGTGGGCTCTCTCTCAGATTTTGGTCCCCTCCACCACTTCACACAAGCAAATTGGGCCCTTCTGGTGCTGGTTCCAGGGTGTGTGGGCTTGTGTACATTCTCAGACCCTGTGGGCCTCCCCAACAAACTGTCCTGTGAGGCTGGGCACCTCTCCTGGAACCTCAATCCCTGAAAGTTTTTCCAATTGATGCTTTTAGGTTTTATTTCCTGTTGCTGGGGTCCTGGGTTGCATGGTCTGTGTCACTGATCGTTTTTAAACCTGCCTGGTTTATCTGCGTGTGAATGTGTGTCCGCAGTCAGCCAGCCGCCTTGCTTGCCTCACTGGGTTTGCTCGTTTTCTCCCTGTGCCTGTGTCTGCCAGCCAGCACTTCTTCCTGCAAGGACCTCTCTCTGTCAGCCGCTGACTCCACCCCTCTTACTGGTCTGGATGAATGGTTTGTTTTTGTCAGACTTTGATACAGTTCAATTTTCTTTCTGTTTTGGTTGTGTTTTTGTTTCTAAATCTTTGTTGACCTTAAATTTGGTTGTGTGAGGAGGTACAGTATTTCCACCTACACCTCCATCTTGGCTGAAAGTCCCAGATGAAGCAGAGGATTGAATTGGTAATTTGGAAGATGAGGTAGGAAAAAAGCACCCAAGCAGAACAGCAAAAAGAAAAAGAAATTAAAAATGAAGAGAGCTTAAGAAACATTTTGGACAACATGAAGTGGAACAACATTCACATCATGGAAATATCAGAAGAAGAGCGTGAACACAAGGAATTGAGAAACTGTCTGAAGAAATAATGACCCAAAACTTCCCTAATATGGTGGTGAAAGAAAGACACACAAGTCCAGGAAGCTCAGAGAGTCCTAACAAAGTTGGGATAGTTCCAGTTTTCACTTTTGTCTCTGAGTAATTAAAATAGTGACCCCTTTTCATTCTCAAAATTGGATAGTAAATCACATGGTTGTCCTTAGTGGTGACTGTGAGGGAAAACAGAATGATTTCTCCTCTTATTTTAAATTGACTAATAAATAAGTACAGACCTGAGGGCTTTATCTATGTTTTCTCAACTAATCATTATGTTTTGCTGAGAGTAGATGTTCCTGAGTTGGGTTTCTCCAACAGCAGACCCTGAGGCAAGAATCTGGGGACAGGTAGTTTTCTGGAGAAATCATCTCAGGAAGCACAAAAAGGGAAAGGAGGTGTGAGACAGGGAGAGGAAGGAAGCAATCCACAGTGCACCTGTGCACTCATTACATTACTGATGACAAGGACCCAGTCCTCCCAGGAACCTGCTGAGAGGGCACACCTCTGTGTTTCCCAAGTGAGGGGCAAGGAAGCTGTAGTTTTAGTCTACAGGTCCCATCACTCATTGGTTGAGTGTCACCCCTAGAGATGTTTACTGTCCTTCCTGCATGTCTTACCTGTTTCATAACTAGAAGGAGCTCACTTCTGTAGCTAGATAATGAACGCTGTTGAGCAGGAGGCACCAAGAGTTGTGCATGAAAACTGTCCCAGACAGCTTTCAGAGCAGACCCAGGGCCACCAAGAACACCTGCTACTGGGACACTGTGACTTAGAGAGGTCAGGTCACCTGCCTCAGAATCACATAACTGGTGGGTAGGTGGTGGAGACAGAATCCTGACCCATGAATTCTGGCTCTGGAGAGTTTATACTTCACCATGGCGGATGACTTTTCCATTTCTCCCCCTGAATCAGATGTGCAACACCTAATCTCTGTACATGGGCCTGCTATGAGCCTGAGGGGCCCTCACACTGGCTTCAAAGCTCCCCCAGCTAGATAGCCAGGTGCTGCTGCCCATGCCACCACCATAGACTGAGGTATCTATGGCCATGGGTCCCCCCAGGCTCTCAGGGAACTGATAGGCAATCTCTTCTTCCTTCCTTCCCTGGCACTGGTCTGAGGCACAGTAACTATCTCTGGTTCTCTGAAGGCATGCCTGTGAGATCTCACCACAAAGCCACAGAACTAGCAGGCAAGTTTCTTGTATATGACACACTTCCTGTATTTGCCTTGTTCTTTCCTGCCTTACACCTTTTAACCTCATTCCTGGTCCTTGGGACTGCACTCCCCAATGAAGTGTTCGCACCTACATTTTTATTTTGTAATTGAGCATATAATCTACCTGCAGTAAGTCTTGACAGATGCATACATTGAGGTAACCCATACCTGTAAGGTCCAGAACAAGTCCATCAGCCCAGAAACTTTCCTTGAGCCCCTCCCTAGTCATTCTCCTCACCCCTACAAAATCACTATTCTGACATTTTTCGCTAGAAGGCCTTGCCTGTTCTAGAATGTCATGTACATGGAATCACAGATTGCAACACATAAGCTTTTGCTTGGGCATCGGTTTTTCAAGGAACCTGGGTTAGAACTTGACCTGGCCTTTAATGATATTTGTTAAGTCTTTCTCATAATTCTGGTTCATTAAATTATGGAGACAACTTTAGAGTGAACCAAAACAGTTACACATGTTGGCATTTAAAATTCATTGTCAAAGGTTTTCTCTTTAATGATTAATTATTACATGCAAGATGATGACCTGGGTACATTATATCCCTAATTTTTTGTATATCTTCACAATAAGTTTTCAGAACAGATCTTATCTTTAGTTTATGGATAAGGAAGCAGAGGTTCAATTGGGGTTAAGTGGTGATATGAGATAACACAACCTAAAGGAGGTAGGTAGGACTAGTGGGTTTGAGCTCAAATGTGTCTAACCCCAAGCCCTGCTTTGTCACAACACACCCTACTGATAATTTCTCTGAATCCTCTAACTCAGTAAGCATGATTCTAAGGAAGTTTATAAGAAAATGTGGGTTCGTGATACACAGAGTTGAGGGAATGAGGAAACTTGTAAAGGAGAGTGCTCTCTTCACAAAGAAACAATTGCCTTACCTCCTGATCAGAGCTTGAAAGGCTTTCCAGTAAAAGTATACCCAGTAGGAAAATTACTGGGGATCACAAATCACAGATCACTGACTGCCCACAGAAGTCAGGCTGCTTAAACACTGCACTGGAAGCAGGAGAGAGCAAGCAGTGAATGGGTGAAGGCTTGTTCTGATTCATTGGGAAATGTACACTATACCAATATTTAACTCATTCACTCATTCAAAAATATTTATGAGGCAACTACTATGAATAGACCCTCTGCTCTCCAATCTGACGTTACAGCAGTGAACAGGTTGAATTTCTAAACAAATAATTTGCATTGAAGTACTGTTCATAATAACTTTAATAATGCTGGCCACTTTTTTGTCCATTAGTACCTATTTTATCAGAAATGGGAAAGATGTATTGGCCAGGAGGTTCCCTGGTAATAGGACGAGGTAGTTTGCTGACCACTTAGGGAGCACCTATAAAATCCACTTGGCAAATGAGTTCAGTGGGATAAAATAACCTTATCAGTGCCTTTACACATCAAATGTCCAGAAGTCAGAAAGTACACTATCGTACATATATGATTACCAAGGCTAATAAAATCTGAAAATGATGTTTTTCTCTTACTTTTTTATAAAACATGAAACCAGGGCTAAAGATAGTAAAGACCATGTGACTACTTAATGTAAAGTAAATTTGGTAGTTTGCAAACTGCTTTAAAAAGTAGAGATGATCACATTTCTTATAAAAGTGACCCTGCTAATAAAGAAAGAAGGCATTGATTCAATCTATTATGATTCATTAATTCATGATAGAATTACAATATCACTATTTTGTGATTCTTAATGAATTAATGGATCCATCACTGACTACAGCATTACAGAGTAACCTCCATTACCCTGGGGCTCCTCAGGGAAGAACACAGCATCTGTAAATTAGTCTTTTAAAGAAATTGAACTTGAATCTGATTAAACCTCTAGCGTAGCCGCCAATGATCAAGTGACAGAAAGGCATGGTGAAATATACCATGAGGATAGAACCAGCAAAATCTAGACTGTGAGAAAGTTGACAGGTCAAATAACCTAGCTTCTCCAACAAATAAGTTGCAAGGGGAAAAAGCAAAATATGGAGGGGAAAATGATAAATTAAAAAATCCCAGACACTTATCAACCAATCACTATAGATGGATGTTATTTATATCTTAATTCAAACAATCTGCAATAGAATATACACCACCTACGAGACAAATGGAAAGGCAAACATTGGATGTATGATGACAAGAAATTAATGTCAAATTTAAGAATGCAATACTGGCTCTGTGGAAAATAAGTCCTTATTTTTTTGAGATACGAACTGAAATCTTATAAAAATATGATATTTGAGATTTCAAAATAATGAGGGGAGAATGAGGTTATTAATACAACATAGTTGGTCACTGGTTGATAATTTTTGAAGCTGGGTGTTGGGTATTGGAGTGACCATGATATTGTTTTGTCTTTTTATATGGATTTTATAATATATATATATGGAGAAATATATCTTGTATTTGAATTTTCTATAATACAAAGTTCAAACAAACAGAAAAGCTGAGAGCTCTTTCAAAAAAAAAAAACCCTTATACAGAATTCAAGTCCTTAAAAGAGATTTTTAAACTGTTGCTTCTCTAGACAAGTTGTTGCTTCTCTAGACAAAGTGAAAGTTAGGGACCAAGAATATTTCTCATTTTCCTCCAACTCACTTCCCCAACAACCCTGGATGCAAGGTGGAAAGAACACAAGCCTTGGGGGTTGAAAGAAATTAATTTGTGCCCTGCCTCTATATCTTAACAAATTACTTAGTGAGGTTAACACTACTTCAGTGACTTATTAAGAGAGGTGGTACCTGGGTGGTATGATTTGGGCCCAAGTCTATCTGACTTAAAAAATCCATGCTTGTAACCACTATGCAACACTCTTTAATAATGAGGTCTCACTGATTGTGAATTGACCTTGAAGACTCATGCCATTTGAGCCATTTGAAGTCACCCTAAAAAAGGGTGACTTCATTTAAAAAGGAACTACATGTTCAGTAAGACCTGTGGCCCCCTGAAATCTGACTTCCAATGTTTGAATCCTAGTTCTGCCATTATGTAATCATGGGCAAATCACTTGAACTCTTAAGCCTCAAAGCTTTTTTCATCTGTAAAATGGGGTAATGGCATTATGTTCCTAGGGGTTTATGAGAGATCAATACAATGATATAAACACAACCTCTTGTTTTGCCTACCCAGTATCCTCCTGTCTTCCCTTTCCTTTTATTTTCTTTAGAAGAATAAGCCTCTCCTAGTCCAGGGTATGTGAGAAAAACTGAGATTACTCTCAGTTCATGGGTGGAATTTAACTGGTCTCTCTGAATACCAATCTCCTGGCCATAACTGGTTTAGGTATGGGTACTGGATCCATGCAAGGTCAGCGGGATCTCAGCATGAGACTTACTGCTGTGACCTCCAGAAAGGAGCATGTTCTTTCCTCTGGGACATCAAAGAAGCAGCAAGGGGCTGCTAGGCCACTGCCCAGATATCCCACCAATTGGGAGAAAGCACGGCCAAGGAGGTGCTTTTCCGGGCGTGAAGCCACACCAGGAAATAAATTTTCCTGTTTACTTAAAGCCATTCTCAACTGACAGAGTTTCCGGCAAAAAGCAAATGCTCAGTAATATCAGTTAACATTACTGCTAATATGAAAACAGATTCAATTTCCCCTCCTTTTTCTTCTGTTGCTTTGCTTGGATTATTTATTTAAGTTTTTTTCAAATTATAGATAATTCAAGTAGATCCAAAAGCAGAAAGAAAAGTGTAATAAACCTCTATGTACTACCACAATTATCAATTTGTGGATAGCTTTGTTTTGTCATACACCACCTACTTTGCTCTTCCCATGTTATTTTGAAGCAAATACTCAATATACACCTTTTCATTCACATTTTTAGATCTTTTATAATGTTTCTTTTTGTAGTAGACATAGTTGGTAGTATGCCCATTATCCATGTCCTCAATTATTCCATCCAATGTTGTTAATTTCTCACTCCTCCCCTATGTGGTCAGAGATATGGACATTACTGAAGCCTCACGGTGAATCTGTGTAGTCTAAGGATAATTTAATTCTCCTTGTCCATACCAGAGTCATGAATACAACTGAATACTGGCCATTCAAACATGAATGGGTTACTGTTGTGGGGGGCAAAATATTCAGGAAGACTTTCTGTTTTCTTAAGAGGCACCCACAGATTATGTTCTTCCTTTTCCTATTAATGTTGTCCTATCTGGAGGTGATGCTCAGAATTAAGCACACATATTTGCTACTGGTTTGAATATGATGAAGTAATGCCAAGGATGGCTGAGGATGGGGGCAGAAAGCTGAGTCCTTAATGATATTACTGAGTCACTAAATTAAGCAACCCCAAAGGGTATGCCACCTCTGGATTTACTGTTCAAAGTTAAAAATCTACTTCATTGTTCAAGCCTGTGTACACCAGGTATTTGTCATTTGTAGCCAAAACACCCAACTATGCCATCAGTACAGACAGGTATATAGGCTGGGTTTTTAAGGTAAGGAATCAGTTGAGATGATATAACAAAGATGATATAAGAGAGAATTGCTTAATCCAGATGAAAGTTGATTTCTTTTTCATGTAAAAGTTTGCATAGGTGATTCTGGGCAGATTATGACCAGGACCAAGTTTCTCCTGCTATAGTTTTTTAAAAAAATATTTTATTTATTTATTTTTAGAGATGGGAAGGGAGGGAGAAAGAGAGGGAGAGAAACATCAATGTGTGATTGCCTCTCGTGTGCCCCCTACTGGGGATCTGGCCTGCAACCCAGGCATGTGCCCTGACTGGGAATCAAACCCATGATGCTTTGATTTACAGGCTGGCACTCAATCCACTGAGCCACACCAGCCAGGGCCTCCTGTCATCTTTTGCATATAGCTTCTGCCTTCTCATCTCTGTCAGCTGCTCTGATTCTGACCAGTACATACACACTCCAGCCACTGGGAAGAAGACACAGATGAGACATACACCCAATGTCTTTAGGATACAACTCAGTAATTAATCACACACATCACATCTCATTGGCCAGAACTTACTCACATGGGAACAACTGCATGGAAGCCTGGGAAATGTAGCTATTATTCTGAGTGGTCATATGTCCAGCTTTATTTCTATAAGAAAAGAGAAAAATGAATATTGGGGCACAGCTATCAATCTCAGACAGAGAACAAGCAGGGAGGATTAATTTGATCTGGTTCAAATGACTGCTGTTAATTAAAGTAACTTCAGAATGTAAACAACATTAAAAAAATGTCCCAATAATTTAACAGAGCCTATTTACTTAGAAATAGGTAAAAATATAGATTGCTCTCAACTCTTCTTTTTAGGAGAATTCAGAGGGATACCAACAATCAGTAATAGCATATTAGCACAGTTTATTACCATGTATACTAAATTAATAAACTGAATTTTACTGATTTCCCTTAATTACAAGTATCTTTTTCTCAGATCACACAATTGTTTAATTATATTCTGATTGACAATC
Source organism: Sturnira hondurensis (assembly GCF_014824575.4). Lineage (NCBI taxonomy): Eukaryota > Metazoa > Chordata > Mammalia > Chiroptera > Phyllostomidae > Sturnira > Sturnira hondurensis. Next base: position 16,026,553 of record NW_028075471.1, read on the forward strand.
ACTAAAATCCCACAATAAGCTCCTATTTCACGATGGTATTATTAATCAGAGTAACCCAATTTGTGGGAAAAAAACAGACAGAGAAAAATGATGGAGCTGGCAAGGGGCATAGTAGTCTGTAGCCCAACTAAAATCACCATCAAAAAAAGAGAAAAAAATTTATGTAGTTAAGATATAAACAAGAGTTTGATTCACTGGCAGCAGGTTTCAAATGACGCATGAAAAACCATGAAAGCAAATCCTTTTCTCCACGGATCCCTCAGAGTCAAGTACCGTGTTTCAATTATAATTTTACCAAGTTTCTTTGATGCAGCAAACATTTCAGATGTGCGGCAGTACTGACTGCATGGTTCTTTGTGAATCAGAAAGTCAAGTTCAGAGGTTTGTTGAAATATACCCCAAGATGCTCAGCTGCAAAACACATTAAAGTCTCTAAGAGGATGGAAATATTTCTGATCTGTATTCCAAAGAAGTTACTTTTGCAGAAAACCAGTTTATTATTTATGGTAGCAAATAAGATTTCTCAGTGCAGCTGAGGAGGTTTCTTGCATTTCCCTCAGAAGGCAGAACCATTATGTAAATCATATTTACATTAATAAGGAAGGCTATTGTTCTGCCAAGATGTGTGTTTTTTTTCTAGAGCATATTCATGATGAGCCTGCAAGGAAATACTAGTTTAATTTGGCTTTTCATTGTGAATGGTTCACTCCTTGAAAAGGATTTTTTTATAGAAAGAAATTATTTTGCAAGTCCTACTTCAAATTACCAGTCAAGTTTTGAGAAGATGTTTCTTAGGGGCTTGCCATGGGTCAAATGGCCATGGCATTGACATGGATATTGGGAGTAAAGATATCCATGCATCTTTGGGGTGTAATGCATCTTTGGGACATGGATATTGGGAGTAAAGATATCCATGCATCTTTGTTCAGCATATTGGGAGTAAAGAACTCCCAAGGACTGCAAGTCCAAACTGGTGGTGGCTGTGTTAGCATTTTGAAATTCTGTGTAAATCTTTGGAGAATTGTAATTTTGGCTGATTTTCTCCCTCTAATTCTAAGCAGAGGAGAAAGGACTTTCCCTAAAAGAGCAAGTTGGAAGAAAACCTGTAGATCCTCTCTCCAGGAGTAATTTACATGATAATGACAGAAGTTCAATTATTAATATATAGCCTGTACTTTCTTTGGCCTTTTCTCTTTCTCCTAAACTGCACACTTACCTCAAGCAGGCACATTTTCCCTGCCCTGCTCTTAGGCTTGACAGGGGTGAGGCAAGGTGCCATCCAGCTGGTAGGTAAGTTTAACATTTCACCATGTTAACCCTTCGAAAGTTTGGGCTCTGAAGTCTGTATAATGGGATGAAGATAACTTCGGCTTCAGATCTACAATGTGGCTTCGTCACTAACAGAACTCATATTTTGATCTCCATCTCATTCCTCATTCTGATCTTGGAGAGATGAGAATAAGATTCTGTCTGGCAAATACAAACTCCTGGAAGGGTTTTCACAGTGTCATCTTACATTCGGTCATAATTTGTCTCTTCGGCTGTACCTGTCTTCTCCCCTACAGTCCTCTAAGTATAGGTATGCCCATTTCCTCGACATCCTTATGTTTTTATAGCTGCTGGAATTCATTTTGTGGTTTGTAATCCATCTGGATGGGCATACATTTTTTTAATCATGAGCTTAATATGACTTATGTCACTGATGAAATTTTGTCACTGCTAAATATGACATGAAAAATTAGCTGAAAAACAAATTAGCTTTAGGCAGGAGGTTTGAAGAAGTAATTTTATACAACACTTAGTCAGGAGGGAGAAAACCTATCAAATTCAGTAAGAGAGGGTCTGGATTACTTGCTCTCCTCCTGCTTTTTCATCTTTAGTCTGGTCTTAGCTCATGCAGCAGAAGGGACTACTAAGTGCCTGTGATAAGAATCTGCTCTAGCAAACTGAAGTTAATAGGAAAGGAGTAAAGAAACATGGTTCCTGGTACTTCGTCCATGAGCATTTCTGTCCACAAAGACACAAGTTTAGATGCTGTATATATGATTACAACAGCAAATGTTCAACACAGCGAAAACCAAAGAATTACAACTGGAAAATAAGTTCCAATATCATGGAGCTCAATTGCTTTGAACACCAGAACACTGCTGCAGATCCCATGTGCTTTTTATTCATGTATTTAGGCACCATTTAGACATATTAAGCACATGCCTTGTGAGGGACAGTAATAAATCAGACAGAGAGGGTTCTTGCCTTCATAGAGGCTACTATGTTGGGGGAAGATGAACTATTTAATAATCACTTAAGCCAGGAATAAAATGCTGTGAATGGAGAGAGAAGCTAGCAGGAAAGTCTAATAGGAAACACAATCCACCTAGCCTAGGAACTGAAAATGAAAGATTTTGTGTAGGAAGTGGCTTTTAAACTTACACCAAAAAGATGTGTTTGAAGGAAAAAGAAAATATCTTGGTGTTGGAAGATAAGTTCAAGTTACAGGATGGCCATATGATAGTTATGAGACCTTGGGCATATACCTTTTCCTCCTAGGGCCACAGTTCCTAATCTATAAAATGAGGGTTTGAAGAATGTAATCTGCAAGGTTCCTTTTGTCTTGATAGGTCCTATGACCCTGAAAGAGATTGCAAATCAGTATAGTGCATCTTTAGTTCATCCTTTCTGACAAAATTCAACTCATACAAATAAGAGAAAATTGAAGAAATATCCAAGAGGAGGCTACAGTGCTAAAATTGGGGAAACAAGTAAACTCTGAAGTCAGACCCTCATAGGCTGAAATCCTGGTTCTGTCCCTTACCAGCTGGATAACTCTAGGAATGTTTCTTTACTTCTTAAAGGTTTCCTAACATGTAAAACAGGGAAAGGCTGTAACTTACCTCATAGCTTGGTTGTGAGGACTGGAGTCTGAGATATTGTAGGTTAACCCTCTGACCCACATTTATTTTTTCTCTGTTCATAGTAGCACTGGTCACTGAATGAAACTCAGTGTGTAATAATCACTTGTTACCTATTAGGCATTTTTGTGGTTACAGATTAATAAATCTTAACATGAAATAACCTAAGCCAAAAGGGGTATCTAGAAAAGGATATTCTGATATTTACACACCAGACAGGCAGTGGAAAGGTGAGAGAAAAAAGCCAGGTCTTGGGAAGGATATAATTAGGGATTCAAATGCAACTGAAATCTAACTCTCTCTGCAGATCATCTTCAGTCTTCTGGTTCACTAAATTTTTCTATAGAGAGGAAAATTTGCCCACAGCAGTTCTCAATCTTCACCTTTTACAATGTCAGTCCCAGGAGAGAGAAAATACCACAACCTTCAGGGTATCAAGTGTAAGGATCCCAGGGAAGATGCAGGTCACCCAAGTCTTGGACAAATGGGCAGTAAACAGAAAAGAAGATATGGATGTATACAAGTGCTCCTCCTATAGTCACCATGAAACAGGGCTTTAATAGGCAATTCTCCAAATAAGGAAACTGAAAGAGCTGAGCAGAAAATGCTACCAACATGGACTAGAGTTTAGGTGAATGCTTCCCTAGATGACATCAAAGACACTAATCACTGAATAGATAAAACAAATTCTTTTAAAAGCTGAAATTCTGCTCGGGGAAAAATCATTGCCTGGGTTTCAGACATCACTGAGTATGCATTCATTTGCTTTGTTCGTGCCAAAACTTTCTCTTGAACCTCTGGTTCAATGCCTAAGTTCAATTTTCTTTGATTTAGTTTGCTCTCTTAAGGAATAGGGGTGGGGTTAAGAGCTGCAGTGAGACATATCATTTAATAATACCCTAAATGAACAATGGTGCTGAGAGTTTCTCTGCAGCCTTCACTAAGAATATTGTGGAACTGGGTGAACTAGGAATTACAGGCCATATTCTGGGACACCTGAAGTGTGTCTGCTCCTGCATTTAATGATCAAAACACACTCCCACAGGTGACTGTCCTGTGAAGATATCTAAGAAGGAGTTAGAAGGAAGAGGAGAAGGAGAAAACAGGAGAGGAGGAAGAGAAAAATGGATGGAAGAATAAAGGAAAAAAATGAAAGGAAGAGCCAGGAAAATCAAGCCACTCTGATCTGGGGCACTGATGTAACATCTTAAAGAGTAAGTTCCATGCAAGCATTCCACACAGTGATTTGTCTAGAAGCTCTTACAAATCTTACACTAATTTTCCTCTAATTTAAGGATCAGAACTTCCACCAATATTTTCTGAAATGCATTGGAAGGGTCAGAAATTGCCAAATAGGTCCAAGGAATGCCAAAGCAGAAGCTTATGCCACTCACTGCTTGAGATGACTTGGTGATATTCCCAGAGGGGCTCCTAAATAGCACTGTAGCCCAGGGTGAAAAGATATGCCTTTATATTTCTCTTTTAACATGACTAGTTTTCAGAGTCTTGGTTTGGTGCCATCAAGTACTGAGTGCCTCTCTGAAGCTGGTTCTAGTTCTGCCATGCAAACAGAACCTGGCCACCAATGAGACATTTTTATACATTTCATGATGGGAAACTTCATGAGGAGGAGAAGACACAGAACACCTGGAAACTGCTGATGGAAAAATAGTGATAGAGCTCCTTGCCAACTTCTGAAAATAAAAGCAATAAGTGTTAACTAACTGAGGACCTGTGCAGTTATTTTAAAATCAACAGAAATAAAACATGAAAAACTTAATTTCCATTATGATGACCTTATCAAAAGCCCCAAACAAGAATTAAATAAAAATTATATTAAAAAAAAGCCCCAAATTGATTATTTTATTTGAAAGAAAATAACATTTAAAAATAAAAAACAGGTAAACCCAACAGATTAATAATGAAACCAGAATACTGCTCAGTAGAGTTTTTGTGGGTTCAGCTTGCAACATTAGTTCTTCTAGGTATAAAGTATGCTTTAGCTTATTTTCCCTTTATACATGAAGTCATGGCACCACATTTATTACATGCTCTCAATTTCTTTGATCCTGGTTCATTATTTGAATTTCTCTTCTATTTTCTTGTGATATATGTATTTTTAAAAATATTACCTTTAATCCCTTTAAGGAGTGGGAGAAATATTTTGAGAAAGAGTGGGAAATTAAAATCACTCTAGTGCACTGATTAGTACCTTACAAACACTAGTTTCTATACGAGGTACTTTAGAAGAAACATTTCAACGTAATGAAAATGACACACAAAAATAAAGAACAAGGGAGGAATAACTTAACAGTTCAAGACAACAAAGAGAAGGTAATTAAGATGTTGCAGGTTCCTACAGGGACTAGATGAAGAATATTCATGAATTAAAGGGAAGGCCTGTACTAGACACAAGCAGTGACTATGGTGGTGGAAACATATACATGTCTTGCTTAAATGGGGTAGTTCCACAGTGCAATCACATACAGTTGCCATGTGGGAATATAGAGCTTTGTTTTGAATTTTTTTCAAATTGGCTAGAAATTGATTTTTTTTTAAAAACACAGAAACCTCAGGATTGCAACTGTTGACAACTAATTTAAAGAATTAAAAAAAAAACCCATGATGTGGATCTCCAACAAGTGTCCAGGTGAGACTGAGGTTGCTTGGTCAGGGAATCAGATTTGGAGAACCTGTGCAGAGGAGACTCACTGCTTTAAACCAGGCTTATATTTTAGGCGTACTGTTCCAGGTTCTCAGATGAATGAACCACCAGAACTTTGGCATTTAGCAACCTAAATCCAAATCAACACTTCACTATTAAGGCTGTTCCATTTTTTTCCAGGCTTGGTTGTTGGTTGCTTGGATCCCTCAGAGATCCAGACAGTCAATTGCTAAATATTTCTTCAGTATCCTGCTGTCCATTAACAGTCTTGACACTTCCTACAGCATTATGAACCTACAGCATTATGAACCTACAGCAACAAAATGCTGGAGTTCTGGTCATGATGGCAGGGTAGATAAATGATGTGCTCATCTTCTCCCATTACCATATAAAAATACAACCAAAGTGTAGAGCAGTCAACCTGGAGAAACATCTGAAAACTAGATGAACAGAAGTCCTATAACTAAGAATATATTGAAGAAGCCACACTGAGACTGGTAAAAGGAACAGAGAAGTGATATGGGCTGATCCCATACCCATGTGTGGTAGTTCAGAATTGGGAAGGATATCTCAGCTGCAGAGTTCCTCTCTGAGGATCAAGTGGTCCTAGCCCCACACTAGACTCCCCAGGCCAGAGCACCAGTGCTAGGAAGACAAATTCTCATGACACCTAACTGAAAATCAACATGGATTCTGTCCATCTTTGTGAGATGGAAGGCTTCTAGACACCAAGGCATCCTTTTTGAGGGCCTGTACACAGACTCACTCATTCAGACAACTCACCCTGGGCTCTGGCAAAGGGGCAACAGCTTGAGGGGCACCATAAACATATGGCTAGAAACCGAGTTGTGTGGTCTAAGGGTGAGGGCCTACGTTTAGTCCTCCTGCAAGGCCAAATCTGACTCTGCATTAGCCTGGTGGGGGTTACACCACTAACCCCATTCTGGTGACACTCAGGGACTATGTCTCACCCATCTCATGGATACTGAGTTTCCTTTGGGGGCGATGAAAACATTCTAAAGTTAGATCATGATGATTGGTTGCCCAACTCTGTAGATGTGCTAAAAGCCATCTTCTTATGCATTTTAAATGGTAACACTTTAAACAGGTAAACACATTTCATTGGATGTTGGTATGTCAATTACACTTCACTTAAGGTATTTTAAAAAATCCATCTACACCATTACTGCATGAAGTTTCAGCACTAGCCAGACAGGCAACTGCTGCTCATGACAACCTCCTTTTTTTTTTTTTTAAGTCCTCTGTATCAGTACCTCCCTTTGGCAGGAATGCCCTGAGTCTGTTCACCACAAATTGTCTCCTCTTATCTTTTAGATGGACTTCTATGTTCCTGTCTCTCAAATATGTCAGGCTTGTTTCTGTCTAAACACTTGCAATCATGCCTCTTTCTACTTGGAAAGCTTCTCTCTCAGATCTTTGCAAGGCTCTCTCCTAATCATTTGGGTTCAATGCAAAAGAGAAAACTGGATTTCTTTAGCTCAGGTAGGCCACATTCACCAGCTGCTGCTCTTAGTTTGTTAGTCCTTGTGTCTATCTCCACTCAAATTTGTGCTTGTTTGTTCACCTGCTCACGGACTAGCTGTCTTTTTTTTTTTTTTTTTTGCACTAGAGCACATACTCCCCGAGGGCATGAGCTTGGCCCAGCTGTCTCTCAACATATCTCTATTTCCTAAACTATTTATGCTTCTTCTATAAAAAAAGAAAATTTAAAACAAACATAGTCAAAGTTAAGAAAACAAAGCCATTCAGTTGATACTTGATTTCTTTCTAACCTAAGACAGAATTAGTGAAAGCACAGTCAACACATTCAAAGTCCTTCACGATTTACCCATTGCACCATGAGAGACATCATGCCCACGTTACTTGCTTATACTCAAGTCTCAAGATAGGTTCACAAGAGAGATGAAGACCAAGTTCAGAGAGAGGGAAACAACTCAGACTATTTTAACCATTACTCTGGGCATGCGCATTTGAAGACCAGTATCATATCTTAAGAGCACTAAATATTTAGGACCATAATTCAGGAAATATTCTCACATTCAAGCAAGAGGAGATCACAGATTACAAAAGATCTTGCACCTAAGCCTCTCTGGCCTCCCACTTTCCCCTTCTCTGCCCAACCCTCACACATCCCAACAGGCTCTGCCATGAACAAGTTTAGTACCAGCTTAGCCCTGCAATTACATCCTGCCCTAGCAGGAAACTGAACCTGCAATCAAGACTCCCTCTAGTCTCTGATTTCTGCATCTCGCCTGTTTGGGGAGAAGGCAGAGCATGTGGAATGACCACATGCAGAAATGAGAGTTTGTGAGACCTGCCCTAGAATCCTGGTTTGGGCACTTTGCCTAGTGACCTGGGCAGCTGGTTGTTCTGTTCGTCACTGGTGAACTGGTATAGAGCATATGACAATTCCTGACACCCAGCAACCACTCAGAAGGAGTTGGTTTCCTATATATAGTGTTTTTGAGATTTTCCAGTAGCAGATGGGTTTATACTGCCCAGAGCATAAATGCAAATGACCAGATACCCACAGCTCAGTCATGGTTCAGAAATCCTTTGGCCAAATTCCTCTTTAAAACCTGAAAATGCCTTAACACTAAAAATTTACATACAGAGTGATTCTCATCCAGCCCCTTGACACAAAGGAGAAAACTTTTCATAATGGGTTCTGTGGGTTCCTTACCAGAAGACTGTAAAAATTCCCAAGGGAAAATTTGGATGTCTGTTTCTATGAGAACACAGTGGTGGGTCTGCCCATTCACTTCCATCAAGTGACAACTATAATTATGATTAGACATCGCTGTTCCAGGTGAGAAAATAAAACAGTCAGGATATTTTCTTTCTTGAAAGGAAGAAGGAGGAGTCCCTGTTTCTCTGGGCTTGCTCCCTCCCTGGTGTAGGCAGCTGTGCTGGATCTGGAGGCAGGACTGCTAAGATACAGAACAACAAGCCTCCCTGCAGAGGGCTGTGGGCATTAGGGACCATCCCCAAGTTGCTTAGTATAGCTAGATTGAAGCAGGGACAAAAGCTCTGTTCTCTTATTGCTGATTGTATTTCTTTAGGTTTAAAAGAATCAAGGTAAGAACTGATTTAGAGAATAAAGCTATCTCTACTTGGACAAGATTTTAAAACAATGGGTTCAAAGTCTAGCTCTATAACATCCTAGCTGGGTGGCCTTGAGGGAATTAGTTGATTGTCCCATACCTCAGTCTCTCTACCTACAAAATGGGTATAACAGAAGTTCCTTCCTGCTAATACAGAATTAAATGATACTCTATGTACTATATAAATGATCAGATACTGCACATGATGGCATTTTATGATGAATACTGGTTCCAGTGTATTGCCTGGCACTCTCCCAAAGGAGGACTGGATAATGTAAATACACTTAAATCTCCTCATATCTGAGTAGCAATGAATCTTTTAAGGAAATTTGTCCCGCTTGCTCTACTATCAAACGCTACTGATCAAATTGATTTTTAAAAAAGTATCAGAGGCACCAGCAATAATGCTGCTTAACACACTATAGAAGGACATCTTTCTATCAAATTTTGTAGTTGAATTCCAAATAGATGTCAAATTCTTTTTAAAAGGTTTTATTTTTTGTTACATAAAGGATTATTCTCTGTTATGTTATTTTTTTCTATTCAGTACACACACAAAAAAAAGGGAGAAACATGTTCAAGAGAAAAAAACAAGTTTTAAAGTATTAGAGTCAGTTAAATGCTATTTGGCACAAATTAATTGCAACACAAGATAATGAGAAGCAAAACCATTGCTTCTGAGCCAGGGTGAATGCTTTAAGTTTTGAATTAAAAATCAAAAGTTATCCATGTGGGAAATCCCTGTTCATGGAGGTTTCATGCCTTAAGTTTCATTTTGCCTTAAGCATGAATGTGTATACAATTAAAACTCCAAACCTCTTTATTTCCTAAAAGAACAATGATTTAAAAATTTAATTTTTTTATTTCTGAAAAATAATCTATAATCTTTTTCTCTGTTTTAAACAACTTCTGGTATTATATACTTATTAGGACTTAGATTTACAGTTCTTTGGAACTCTAAATTTTCTAAATATCTCTGGATCAAGCTAGATCATTAAAGGGCTGAGAATGTGAAACATTCTTGATTCCCAGAATCATATCATATTAGTATGCCCTTGGCTTATATCAAAGGTCGATAGAAGAAACACCATGATGACAAAGACAATTGTACAAAAGTACTCACTGTGGCAATATCCATAGTAAAAAAGATTACAAATATTCTAAATGTCCCTCAATAGGGTATTGGTTAAATAGGCTATAATGCCTCTATACAATAAAATACTATGTGGGTATTAAATCAAATGCCCAAGCTTCATATGGGTACTGATGTGGAGTGACTTCTTTATTTTTATTTTTTATTTTTATGTCCTTTTTTAATGAGTAAGTAAATTTATTTTATTTTTTTACAGTTGTCTCCATTTTCCCCTCACCACTCCCACAGCCCCAACCATCCCCACCTCCCACCCTTGATCCTATCCTTCTTTGGCTTTGCCCATGTGTCTTTTATACATGTTCCTTGATGATGCTTCCCCTTTTTTTACCCCATTATTCCCTACTCTCTGGTTACTGTCAGTTTGTTCATTATTTTGATGTCTCTGGTTAGATTTTGCTTGCTTGTTTGTTTTGTTGATTAGGTTCCACTTACAGGTGAGATCATATGGTATTTGTCTTTCACCACCTGGCTTACTTCACTTAGTATAATGCTCTCCAGTTCCATCCATCCTCTGGCAAAGGGTAGGAGCTCTTTCTTTCTTTCTGCTGCTTAGTATTCCATCGTGGAAATGTACAACAGCTTTTGATCCACTCATTTACTGATGGGCATCTAGGTTGCTTCTAGCACTTGGCTATTGTAAATTGTGCTACTATGAACATTGTAGTGCATAGGTTCTTTCGAATTGGGGTTTCATGATTCTTAGGGTATTATCCCAACAGTGGAGGGCTCCACAAGGTAGTTTCCTGCATTTGAGCCTCTGAGTTTGAGCCTCTGCAATCAAGAATCTAACCCAGCAATTCTCAAATTCTTTGACCACAGAACCTCCCACTTCTTTTTTTAAAAAGATTTTATTTATTTATCTTTAGAGAGGAAGGGAAGGAAAGAGAAAGAGAGAAGTACCAATGTAAGGTTGCCTGTCATGAGTCCCCTGATGAGAACTGGCCTGCAACCCAAGCATGTGCCCTGACTGGGAATCTAACCACGATCTTGTGGTTCGCAGGCCTGAGCTCAATCCACTGAGCTACACCAGCCAGGGCAGAACCTCCCACTTCTTTTGAGCAGCATCACCTGTGAACACCACACCGGAGGAGCACACACTGCAGCTTTTATTTTTAAAAGGTTGTGACCATGATTGCTGCCACTGGCTCACTGAGAGGTAAGAATTTAGCAATAGGGTTACTTTTGTTTAGTCTCTGTATTTCCTATGCTATAAGAAGTCTGTATTTAATTATTATTTTTTTACACTTTGGCTGCCAGGAGGCACAGACTAACTGTGCCTCAACTTTCTCATCTTTGGAAGGGATACGAGAACACACTTATTAGTCCTTGCTGAACTTTCTTCTCCTCTACGCTAATAGTGTAGAGTGTAGTTCCCAAGAGGCAGTGGAGTAAAGATCAAGAAAATCCCAACAGCACCAACCAGGACAACACTGGGGAGCCCAGAGGAGCATTGAATGGTCTTTGTATAAAGAACAGAATATTTTAATCACCTTTGTTGCTTATTACCAGAGAGGAAAGTGGAGAAGGAGTCTAGGGGGTAAAAATGAGGCTGCAAGAACTATGCTGTTCACCATCATTCAGTGAATATTGTTCAGGCTTTGGAAGGACTGAGCACAGCTGTAACTGAGGTAGCCCTCTTACTGGCCACTAGCTGGTTGCTGCACAGACCATTCTGTTTGTAAACATTAATAATTTTCACACCAACTAAGGTTGAGGATTGATGTTTATCTACCAGCTGCCTTCTTTGCAGGATCCATTCACACCATAAAGAAAAAGGCGTGAGTAGCTTTTACCCAGGAGGCCACCCCAACAGCTTAACAGAAATGTTGGGTTAAAATCACAGCACACAGAAAACAAATTTTCACTTATCTTTAAATTTTTAAAGGAAGGAGCAATTCAGTGTACCTATAACATGTTTTAAGTAAATAAAATTATAAACCTAATGATACTTAGCTGCTTGTGTGCTATGAAACCTTGGATCAAAATTCCACTGACACAAGAAATTATTTTTCTAGGTATTAAACAATTTGAGGAGGCTAGTACCTAGAAACATGTACTGAGAAAGGACCGAGACAATTTTAAAAGACTATCTGCCACTTACAAGTCTGTTGATTTTCATTAACACCAGACTGTAGGGGGTCTAGTTGAAAATGATGAAGACTGATGCAAGTAAATACAATCTGTTCCCTTTAGAAATATCAACATTCATCAGAGTCTCTGACACACAAAATAAGATAGAATCCCCAAGGGTGGGTCTCAGATTAGAAGTTACAAATATCTCTTGGTGCCACAAGAAGAACAAAAGAAAAGTTTTGTTGTTTGTAGATAGAGAGCAATGACACTTCAAGTGACAAAGGAAGTTATTAGCATGCTCAAATGAGAGATACAGATTGGAGTAAAGTGTTTGATATATAAATGTCAGGTTAGATATGCAGACTTCCTGTCAAGATGGCAATGCAGGCAGATGTGGCTCACCTCCTTACACAACCACAACAAAGTAACAACTGAAATATAGGACAACGATCACTCAGAACCAATAGAGTTGAATGGAAGCCTGACAACTATAGAATTAAAGAAACCACATCCATTCAGACTGGTAGGAGGGGCAAGAATGTGGAACAAGCTGGTCCCGCATCCATGTGTGGAGGACAAAAATTTGGGAGGGATATCTCGGGAGCAGAGTCCCAGCCCCACACCAAGTCCCCCAGCTCAGGGTACCAGTGCCAGGAAGATAAGTACGTACAACTTCTTGATGAAAAAATCAGTAGAGATAGAGTCAGTGGAAGAAACTGGAACCCCCAAAAGTTTCTCATAAAGAACCCACATATGGACTCACCTACTCAGACTCACTCCCTCTGGGCTTCAGAGATGGGGTGGTGGCTTAAGAGGCGCCAGTGGCATGCAGGGGGAGGCTGAGGTGTCTGGGATCAAGGGAAGCAGAGGCCATTGTCCTTTTCCTGGTCCCTCCTGCCACAGAGCCTGCACACTAATGCCTAAGATTCTATCAACCTGGCTGACACTGTTTGACCTGCCTTGGAGATCCCCAGAAACTCTGGCCTACCCAATTTACAGGCCTACCCAAGCTGCTTTTCCATATGAATGGCTGGTCTTAGTTTAGGCTTTACAACTTGCTAAATCTTCTCAAACAGGCAGTAACTGGCCTCAGGGAGCCGCAGGTTTGTAACTAGCAGCCTAGATTAACAGTTTGGCTTTCACCTGGGAATCCCCAAACTCAATCCAAGTAGCAGCATCTCAGATTACTTTACAGCTCAGAAAGGGCATCCCTGGGCAAAACACAGATGGGGGCTGATCTTGACCTGCACTATTCAGGAAAACCCAGAGCCTGTACACCCAGTGGACAGCTACAGACCATGCTGGAGCATCACCCCACTGTCCCTGCGCAGCTGATCCTCCACAGAGGGCAGGGGTTGGTGGCAAGTTGTCACAGCCAATCCTTGCTTCTGACTGGCCTGTGTAAATCCTTCCCATTGATCTGCCAATAGCAACCAAGGCTCAACTACAACAGGAGAGTGTAGTCAGCCCACATGAAGGGTGCACCTTGAGTACCAAGCTTGGGTGATAGTGGAGGCTGTGCCACTGGACCCTTCAGGACACCCTACACTAGGTGCACTACAAGAGGACAAGAAGGCTGGCTGGCCTTCTTGTTGCTGACCTTTGCCTGCAGTGTATTTTCTATATCCAGTGTCATGACTTAGTGGGAAGACTTTGTTACATGCCAGCCAACATGTGATGAGACATGTTCTAGAAGGGAATCTGGACTGTGCTCAGGGCATCTGATTGTCCCCAGAGGCCACAAGATGACAGCCTAGCCCCTTTCACTCCCAGGACAGGTCCCAGAGCTCAGTGCCATGGTGGAGTGCAGTCTCCACTGTGGTTTGGACAAAGAGCAGGGTCGAGAAAGCTTCCCCCAAGTTGCTCCAGAGTTGGTTTCAGACAAGACATGAAGGTCAGGCACATGGTCAAAATTACACATGTGTTCTTGGCAGAATTCATGTCAGGGTTTATGAAAATAGATTTTATAACTTCAGCTGTGCTTGGAAACAATCATTTCTTGGTTGAAGATACATGAAGGGTTCCTAGGAAGTATTCTTAACTACAGATGGAAATCTGGACTCTGACACTGAGTAGGTCATCCTTACCCCTTGAAATTTGTTAAGTGTCTTGCTTGAACTTAGAGGACAGTGTCAACCAATCAGGATCCTGGTAGAAAATAATACTCATCTCTGATAGTCCAAATGAAGAGAATTAGCAAAGAAACTACTCCAGAGGCTTGGGTGGAGCAAAGGGGTCACAGGGCTAGGGAGCTAACAGCTGGGCAAGCTGTTACCACTTAAGGCCTGAAAGAGACCAAGGGCACAACTGAGTCATGTGAGACCAGGAACCATAGAAGTGTCTGGAGACCTGGAGAAAGCAGTCTGCCAGAGAAGAAGTCTAGAATCATGAAGGAGCAGGGATGGGTACTCCCCACACCATCTCTTGCCTGTCTTCTAAGCAGAGAGAGGGAGCAGAGGGAGAACTGTGGATGGGAGGAGGGGCAAATGAAGACCCAGCACAGAAGAGTGAGCAAGAGATCTCCAGCCTTCACTCTGAGTCACAGGATCTGCATCACCTTTCTACACACATGCAGTTCTCTCCTCTTCCTTTCCTCTTTTTTCCTTATTTGTAATAATCTTTAAAAATAACCCTCACATTCCTAAGCTAGGACAAGTGAGAAGATGAGGGAGATGAGAGTGAATGCTGCAGTATGTGGGCAGCACATGGGTCCAAGTGTTCCCTGGGGCAGCGTGGGATTAAATGCATCACATCCAGTCAAACACTTAGACCTGGTCCTACCTGGTACACCATCAGTACTCAGAAAAACGTTACCTGTGATTACTGTCACAAAACTAATGGTTATTGTATGAATCAGCATAGAGAAAAAATCATTCATGATCCCACAGGATCATACATGATCACTGTAATGTATGAACTGGCATATTTTTAGACCTTTTCCTAAAGCTTCTATATACAGAGATATATATTTTGCATAATTGGAATCATAGTGTGTGTTCTGTTTATTGAACCCATTTTTAGTGGCGTTAAAGTAGACTATCTTAAAAACTCTTAAAAGGTATTCTTAATGAATAATTTTTCACCAAATCCTCTTATTGGTCATTTGTGATTTCTTAATGTTTTTTCTAATTTAAACAACACTGTGATGGATAATCTCTTTTAAGGCTTTATTGAGATATAATTTATGTGACATACAAATCACCCACTTAGATTATGCAATTCAATTGTTTTTAGAATGTTCAGAGTCATATAACCATCACCACAATCTAATTTTAGAACATTTTTGCCGCTCTAAAAACAAACCTGTACCATTATAGTCATCTCCCGCCATTCCCAGACCCAGGCAGCCACTAATTACCTACTTTCTGTCTCCATATATTTGCCAGTTTAGGACATTACATATCAATGGGATCATACAATATGCTGTATTTTGGAACTGGCTTCTTTCACTTAGCATAATGTTTTTATGTTCAGCATGATGTAGAACTATCAACTACACCATTCCTCTCTATTGCCAAACATCCCATAGGCTGGATATATTTTATTTGTCCATTCATCAGTGATGGGTATTTCAGTTGTGTCCATGATAAATAAACTTATAGATAAATCTTTGCACATATCTTAATTTTCTGCTTTGAATGCATTCCTAGACATAAAAATGCTGGGTCAAAGATTATGCACATAATTTCTTTTTTTCTTAATTGTATTTTATTGATTATGTTATTACAGTTGTCCTGATTTTTCCCACTTTGTCTCTCTCCACCCAGCACCCCCCGACTTCCACAGGCAATCTCCCCACCCTTGTTCATGTCCACAGGTCATTCATATAAGTTCTTTGGCTATGAAGAACTTTACAATGTTGTACTTATATTCCCATGCTTATTCTGTTACTACCTACTTGTACTTTTTAATCCCCTCACACATCACTGATTCTCCCACACCCACCTTTCCCTCTCTTTTTCTTTAACCTTTGGCATTTTAATTAAGATGTGTGTTGGGGTGGGCCTCTTTGCATCCATCTTGTTTGGGGCTTTCTGTGCTTCCTGGACTTGCATGTCTATTTCCTTCACCAAATTAAAGAAGTTTTTTTTCGTTATTTTCTCAAATAGGTTTACAATTTCTTGTTCTTTCTCTTTTCTGGCACCTCTATGAAGCAAATGTTGAATTACTTAAAGTTGTCCCACAGTCTGCTTACACTACCCTCCTTTTCTTGTAGTCTTTCTTTTTCTTGTTGTTCTGATTGGTTGTTTTTTGCTTCTTTATGTTCCATATCATTTATTTGATTCTCAGTTTCATCCACTCTAGTGTTGTTTGCCTGTAAATTATTCTTTATTTCAATTAGTGTATACTTCATTTTTGACTGGATTTTTTATGCTGCTGAGGTCCTCACTAAATTCATGTTGTCAGCCTCCTTGTCCTCTTTAGATCTGAAGAACTGAATACTAAGCTCTACACTGTGCCTGGCGGAGGCTATACCCACAGCTGTCACTAAATTCATCAGGAAGACTGGAGCAGACAACTAGGCAGTCAACCTGAACTCAGATGCAACCTATAAGTATCAGCCTCCTTCCTAACTCTCTCTAGAGTCTACATGGAATAATAAGATTTCAAAAGTGGGAATTCCTCATCAGGACAGGAAATTAGATACTTGCCTTTCAAAAGAAACTGCTGGAGTGTTAGGAGATCTGGATTGACTTGTTGGTATAGCTTCATTATTTAGTTGCTTTGGTCAAAAACTTAGAAGTTGCTAGTTTCTGTTTTTTTCTTTATCTTTCAAATCTAGACCACCAAAAAATACTGTCAGTGCATGTCCAACAGACATCTCACATACACTCGCTTCTCTGTATGTCTATTCTTATAGCTATGGTCCAAACCACCAGCCGCTCTCAGCTGACTTTCTTATACTCTGGTGTACCTATCTTGTCTATTTTCCACAAAGGAACTAGAAAGTAGCATTTGGAAATGCTACTCAGTTCACATGACTTTTCTGTTTGAACCCTCCAATGTTCCCCAGTGTACTGAGAATAAAATACAAGCTCTTCATTGTGGCCTGGAAGAGTCTCTTGACCTCAATTATACTCCTCTTTCCTGGTTCAGGACATTCCAGCCACATGGCTTTCTTTTTCCTGTTGTAGAATCTGCCACGCTTATTCCAGCCTCAGGACCTTTGCACTTGTTGTTCCCTGCTTAAAATACTTTTTGCGCAGAGTCCCTCTCATCAATACTGTCTCAGCTCAAATGTTTCCCCTTGACAGAGAAGTTCTTTGACCAAGCACTTTTTAAAATGGGTCTCATCACGTTCTCCCCCTTACCCTTTTTCAATTCTTTATGGTATTAAATGAAATGATATGTTTCTTTTTTGGCTTAGTTATCTTTCCAAATACAGCATGAACTCCATGAGAACAAAGACTTTATTAAATTATATTATTTCCTTGCAAATAGTCCTGGCATACAGTAAATACTCAATAAATATTTACCAAAGGAACATAGCTTTGAATAATAATGAGTACTTGTGAGTCCATAAGCAAGTTAGTTCATATTTATAAATCTCGATTTTCTTTTAGAAGAGATACAAATAAGTGTCCACTGTGTATTCTTATAACCCTTATAAGAGTTACAAGTTTCATATTACAGAGTTATTTAGATAAGTGTATGTTTTCATAACTAAGCCATAACTCTAATATAGTCTAAGAAATAACAAACACTGAGAACAGCTGAAGTCATAGAATTTTCTCTTATTAAGTTGCAAAGATAATTCTTTGAAGAGCATGTTGTTCCATGACATCCTCAGGCTTCCTAATCAGCTGACAAGTAAAGGGCATCAAGCTTGGGGGCAGGAGTTGTGGAGAAGATTACAGAACCACACAACAGTCTGACTTCATGGTGTGGCCTGGGGCTGGAATATTCAAATTCTGTCTTCAAGTGGTACTTAATATTCTGGGTAGTTGTGTTGACTTTGGCTATGGCCTGTGTAACAAACACATTATATACTAATCTTCAAACACCAGGATCTACAGGGAATCCAGCTCAAGTGTCAGTGAAGGGACATTTTATCAAGTCCCATTTATCTCTGCCGTAACTTATACTGGGGCATATACTTCATTTTCCTTTTCATGGTGCATTTATGAAGTCTTAGAGGCCCCAGGGAGGGCAGCTTAAAACTCATTAGTTCTTCTTGACATCACTTCCTACACTCCTATGAAATTCTCTTCCAAGTCCAATTGAGTTTACCTCCTAAAGTTTTCTGAAGTTGGTCCACTTTTTTCTTCACTATCAATCACCTCCCTGGACTAAGCCATCCACTTTCTTGCTGGGACCCTTGCTGAAGCCTTCTAACTAATAGTCTGTACTCATTATCAAATCTTCATTTCAACACTGAAGTCAGAATAATCTTTTCAAGACTCAAATACCACCAGACAAGATGATATTCCCCTGGTAAACATCCTCATGGTTCTTGTAATTTTCCTTCCTTGCAGGTACCCCCACTGTAATTTCATATTTATGTTATGACTTAAATATCTATGTTTGTTCCTTCTTAGACTGTAAGTTACATGAAGGTCACAGGCAATGTCAGTTTTCACTCATAGTTGTATCCCCACATACCTACCACAGTGACTGGCACATTGTAAATGCTCAGTAAATGTCCCTGAATAAATGAGTCTTCACAACCTTTAGCCCTTAACACAATACCTGAATATGATACACAAGAAAAGAATCTTTATTGAAAANGAATAATCTTTTCAAGACTCAAATACCACCAGACAAGATGATATTCCCCTGGTAAACATCCTCATGGTTCTTGTAATTTTCCTTCCTTGCAGGTACCCCCACTGTAATTTCATATTTATGTTATGACTTAAATATCTATGTTTGTTCCTTCTTAGACTGTAAGTTACATGACAGTCACAGGCAATGTCAGTTTTCACTCATAGTTGTATCCCCACATACCTACCACAGTGACTGGCACATTGTAAATGCTCAGTAAATGTTCCTGAATAAATGAGTCTCCACAACCTTTAGCCCTTAACACAATACCTGAATATGATACACAAGAAAAGAATCTTTATTGAAAAAAGGAAGACTGGAATTATCCACAATTCCCAGAAAATATTTCTAGGCCTAATGTCTTCTTTCCTCTTCTAGTTCATATTCTGATATTTTCCACATTACACACAGATCTTTTAACCATTCAAAAGACCTACTCTTCATTACTCAGAGATAATTGTCATAAGTATTCTTGTCGTAAAATCTCCTTATCCTCTTTTTCAAAAATATTAAATAATACGTTCAACTAATGTAACTTTCGCTCTTTATGAAAACAAATTTGCCAAATGCCACTTGTAAATAAAGAGGACTATTTAAGGACACTGACTAGATCCTGGTGTCCTTCTCAGTTCTGACCTGAGAACCAACTTTGCTGGCATCATCCTCTCTCCATTTAGCTTCAGAGTACAAAGAAAGTCAGAAGACAAATGGCTAGCTCCCTTTTCAATGTATCCGCTCACCTCCCATCCAACTTTCTCAGTAGGATTCTCCCCAGTGTCATTGCCAGAATGATATAGGTGCAAATTTAAAAGGAATGTCTTGGGAACCTCCACAGAATGGCATCGTTAGTGAGTGGTGTTTAATATTGGTTAGACTTACTTTGAACTCCACCCAAGGTAGCATCAAAACAAGTTCATCAGTACACTTTCTTCTATAATGATAAAAAATATAGTTACTATTTACTGAGTGTTGTACTCTATGCCCTACATTATGTTTAACTCAGTATGTACAAAAATCTTATGAGGAAGATATTGTATGGAAGACATTGAGACTCAGAGAATTCAGTGGCTCACCAGTTACTAAACTTTACTGCTGCATATAACAGAGCTACCAACACATAAATCAATCAATCAATCAATAAATAATTCGTCAACCAAACAATGAATAATTAGTAAATAAGAAAGAAGGAAGTATAAGCTTTGGCAAACATCCCAAAGATTGCAAGTATATTGGCCAGCTTTCACTAGGTTATGCTTTAATAACAACCACTCAAAAATATCTGTGGATTACAACAAAATAAAATTATTTCTTGCACATATTACTTGTCAACTCAGGGTCAGCTGAGGCTCTGCTCTAAATATCTTCTTCATTCTGGGAATCATCCTGGGATTTCATGGCCACTTAGCAGAGGAAAAAGAAAAATATCAGAACCGTGTGAGAGTCTTTACAGCTTCTGCATGGATGTGGCATATGTCATTTTTTCCCATGTCCTGTTAACCAAAGCAAGTCACGTGGCCAAACTCAACATCATTGCAACAGAAAAGTATTCTTCTTCCACAGAATAGACAATGCCGGCCTCGTGGAAATGGGTGGGGGTGTGAGCTCATTACTGGCAGAGGAGCAGATAGTTAAAGTAACATAATCTTACATAACGATGAAGATGTAAGCTCCTGGGGATTAGATGTGGTCAACATATCTCACCCATGCTATCTGAAAGTGGATATAAGCAAAATAAAAACCAAACTGACTTAAACAAAAAGGGGGATTTTATTGCCTTGAATTAATAAAAAATTCATGGAGCTACAGCTATAACCTGGTCCAGGCATTCGAATGATGTCATTAGGATCCAATCCACTCTGTGTCTCTCTGTCTCCTTCTCTCTCCATCAATGCTGTTTTTTATGCTGGCTTCATTGTTAAGTGAGATGGCCTCCCACAGCACATCACTTTACAGCCTTAATACTCCAAACCACCATCAGCACCAACAAAATGCCTCTTTTTTGATAGATGCTGAATAATTTTGCAAGATTGCCCTAATTGGACCAATTCGGGTATCTAACCCAACTCTAAATCAATCATTATGACCATAGTGTTCAGTGTTTTAATTGTTCAGTTTTGGGTCACCCCCAGAGCAGGAAATAAGCTTTCCTGAACCCTGTGCATGGAAAAAATATTGAGTCCTTTTAACTAAAATTACAGCAATAAAAAAATCCCGGATGAGTTTCAATATTAAAAGATTTTAAAGCATTCACAGTAACTTGCATAATCAAACAGATTTGAGAGTCTGGCATTTTTATAATATTTACTAAGGCTATCACTTATAACAATTTTTTCTCTTACATTAGAAATCCAACTTGTTTTCATTACAAATAATAACTGATAAGATGAAGTGAAACATTAACTTAATATCTACTGACTGAAACAGAGGGAATACTAAACAAAATGAATTTAGAGTTGAAACTACTCTAACTTATTTACTAAGGTCAGACCCAAAATATTTTCTAACCAGGATGCAAACTAAATACTCAAAGTCCATTCACATGCCATAAAATTGCTGCATACTAATTTAGATTATTTTAACTAAGGAAATCTGTGTCATGAGTGGCTGGTAAATTTTAAGTAAAACAGTAGTCCACAATTTAAAATTTCAACCTGAGACACACAGAATAAAATATATGGTATATCTCTTTCATAAGTTGAATTATTATAATTCCTTTTATTCCTTAAGGCAATGCTAGCTGCTCTCAGAAACACACCCCAAATTTCAGTGGCTTCACACAATAGAGGCTTTTTTTTTCACTCAAATGGACAAGCAGCTTTTCTCCTGTGTGGTTCAGTCTCTCTGGCCTCATTCACCCCTCATCTTGTGGCTATCAGTTCTCTAGGGCAGGGTTTTTAACCTTGCACAAAATTAGGATTAGACAGTGCTTTGGAATGCATTGTAAGATATTTGGCAGCATCCCTGGCTTTTACTTGCTAGATTCCTGTAACTCCTTGACCCAAGTTGTGACAACCAAAAATGTCCTCAGTTTTTGCCAAATTTCTACCAGGAAGGCAAGAATGTCCTTGTCCAAAAATGTCCTTAACTTAGTTTTGTTAAGATTACCAGGTGATTCCAATGTATAATGAGAGATAAGAATGTTCTCATCATGAACTATGTCCTGGAAGTCCTGGAGAAAATAGTCACTTATTAACAGTATTGGCTTTTGAGTATAAATCACATCCACTCACCTGATGTGGGCAAGAACTAGTCATGTGTATACCCTCTCACCTCCTCAACCCCCAAGCAGGGGATGAAGAGTGCTGGGAAATACAGCCCCTGGCTGGGTAGCCACTTCCCAGCAACAACTCTATGTGGAAATGGAGAGACAGCTGTGACATCTTTACCTCATCTCTCAGTTTTCTCCTTTTGATGTGAGATCCCACCCTCTACCTCTGTGATGGTACCTCCATCGAAGGCTGATTTATTCAGAGTACTTCCTAGATGTTGTCTTTAACTGACCTGGCAGGGTAAATCATCCTCTAGCTTCTAGTATCGGAGATGTTGAGTTAAGAGCCAGACAAGCTAGTTTACAATAAGAGTACTTTCTATGTACCAGGCACTGTTCTAAGTGTTTTACATTTAGTAAGTCATTTCATCCTTGCAGCAACCTATAATATAGGTGCTATTAATTATGCCCATATTATAGGTGTCAAATTTGTCATCTAAATTCAAGGGGTACAGGTGAAAACCACACCAAGGCTGTGAAACTACTCAAGTTCATGCTCTTGACCATCAGGCTACATAGTTCTTTTTAGTGAAAGCCCACCTCCAACAGATGAAAGTGAAGCCACAATAGAGAGCAGCACAGGCATAGAGAGCATAATCCCAAGTCCAGTTCTGCTCTTGCATTCCTGCCTTTGCATGATGTGTTTATGTGTGCCAACAGATTCCTCTTTCTCCCTTAAGTTACTTTGAATGATCTTTCTGTTACTCACAACTAAAGAGTCCTGACTGGTAAATCACACGATAGCATTAGCCCACACATGCTCTCCTGTTTCGGATATTAAACAGTCTACGATCATACTTAGGACAAAAAGTAAGATTGGGAGCTCTTCTTTTTATAGCCAAGTGTTTTGGTGTTAGTCCCTGTCACTGGCACTAATGTATTCTTAGTGGGGATGGAATTTATTAGGGAAATCAACACCAACCAACACTAACTGGAGTGGGCCTGACTTGGGCTTCAGTGATGCTCTGCATGGATGCTGAGGCTAAATCTACACCTTGCACCCATTTCTGGAATTTTAAAATCCTAAACCATTTTGGATGCCTAAATCTTTTCTTAGTGCCTCATGCCCTGTTGGGATTTTTTCTCACCCTTCTTCTCACCATGTGTGACTGTAGCCTTCAGCTACAAAGGAGTCAGTTCTACCACCAGTTGGCTTACTTGAGGCAGACTGCAGACTGTTATCTGGGGACACTGACCTTTCCTGGATTTTTTTATTTTTCTTTATCATCAAATGTTCATGATGCCAACAACTTGCTCAGCTTGTAGTCATGCCGTATTAGTGTCCATAAAAGACTTCCTGCTTTTCGTCTCACTTAACTTCCTTGCAGAGATGGTTCTAGTGTCCACACATCTCCTCAGCCTAGTGACCATATCTATTTCTAAACTTTGACCCCCCACAAGTAAATTACTCACTATTGTTAACCATCTGTCATGAACTATAGTCACCAAAAATTCCATTCAACAAATATTTACTGCATCATGACTACTATACAAAGTTCTGGGGGTACCAAGATGAATAAGATTTGTCTTGTCACATGATAACAAGACATATCATACTTTTTGCTTCATACCACCACAAACTCTTAAGAGAACCAATTATGTGCCTTTCCCTGGCTAGTGCTAATAATTACAAATACAAGCAAGATAAATAACAGCCTCTGCTTTCATAAGGCTTAAAGTTTAGAGAGAAATAAATTGTAAATTAGTAAACAAATACAAAAGGAAACTAATTACAGAGACTGAGACAAGTACCAGGAAAGGGAATAAAGGAAACATTGGAATAGGGAGCAAGGGGAAGAATCTACTTGGAGACAATGGTCAAACTTCTCTTAATATGTTTCCCTGTTTTGTATTAATCTTGCTTCCCAGTATCTAGAAATTTTCCTATGGTAGCCAGTCCTGGTCTAAATGAAGCTTTCAGTGTGTTTTGCATAGCCAACATAATGTCTTTTAAAAAGTAATTCAAAGCCCTGACTGGGTGGCGCAATTAGCTGGAGCATTGTCTCATACACCAAAAAGGTTGCAGGTTTGAATCCTGGTCAGGGCTCATACCCAGGTTGAAAGTTCAGTCCCTAGTTTGAGCACGTACAGGAGGCAACCAATCAATGCTTCTCTCTCACATCAGTGTTTCTCTCTCTCCCTCTCTCTCTCTATAACCAATTTTTTAAGTAATTCAAGTGGGGCCTGTTTCTCCAGTTCTTTCCAGGCCCCACCTCTCCCTATGGCTTCTACTCAGCCTTGATTACACACTCTGTAATGTTTTCTTGGTCCTTACCAGTATTTTGAGTTTGTAGCTCTTGAATGAATATTTAAAATACTTGAAAAAATAGACTATCTCCCTCCACTGCAGCCTCCATAATTTGATAAATTTTCACATAAATTGGCCAATATTCCTCCTCTTCTAAAATGTTAAACCAGAAATTAAGCTAAAAATTATGTGTGTGTAAGTGGGTTTGTGCTCTTGATTGTGTACTAAATAAAGCATTGTTGGCTGCTTTCAAGAGTCGAAGTTTGCCAGCCCTTCAAGTAATAGTTCCTGCCTTAATAAAGACCTCAGCCAGTCACTTAAGAAGCCTCATGGAGATGTAAGACTGAGGCAGAGAGGTGGCTCTGCAGAAACATCTCTCATCTTTGAAACATTCATACATAAAATATAGAATTTAGGTTACATTTAAAAGACCAATAGTGTGAACATGTATTGGGCAATATTTACTAGCCATGAAATGGTGAAAGTCTACTTATGAAGCTTGTAAGTAACTCAGTAGGCACCCAAGACATTGCAGACATTCTGGAAGATAGGTCAATCAGCATTGAAGTCTGTACCAAATACTGCCTAGATGGAGCACTCAGAGTAACTACAGCTGAGTTCTCACTTTATAAAACCCTGAAATTACACCCTGGCTGGCATAGCTCAGTGGATTGAGTGCAGGCCTGCGAACCACATGATTGCAGTTCGATTCCCAGTCAGGGCACATGCCTGGGTTGCAGCAGGTTCCCAGTTCCCAGCAGGGGACCCATGAGAGGCAACCATACATTGATATTTCTCTCCTTCTCTCCTTCCCTTCTCCTCTAAAGATAAATAAATAAAATCTAAAAAAAAACCCCAACACTGTGATTATATTTTTTAAATAAAACCTGAAATTACAAGTTGAGTAAATTAGAAGAGTGGTTCCTTAACAAATGGTTTCTTCCAAGGCCACGGTAGGACTGCCCATATATTCATTCACATAGCAAGTTCTCTGTATCCCTTCAAAGTATGTTTCTATGGGGTTTATCTCATGCTTTTTTTCCCTAAAAGTATGTACAAATAGCCGATAATAAATACATAAAACACAGTCAAATGATACAAAATAAATGACTTTTTTCCTGTCAAATCAGAGCTAAACAGGCTAGGTTAGAATAACAATTTTCTATTCAGCTAATATTTATGTCTCCTAAGTCCATTTCCTCCTATGTAAAAAGTGGAAAAAATTTTGCCTACTTCAAGGGGTGGTTGTGGGATTGAATTATACAATCTCCATGAAGTATGTAGTGCTATTACTAACAGATATTTTTAAAATATTTTTCTTTTTCTTTTTCTTTTTTGTGTGTTTTTTAAAGTATATTTTATTGATAATGATGTTACAGTTGTCCCAATATTTTTCCCTTTGCCCCCTCTGCTGGTACCCTGTTCCCTCCAGCAATCCCTTCACCTTAGTTCATACTCATGGGTTGTGCATGTGAGTTCTTTGGTTTCTCCCTTTCCTACATGATTCTTAACACCCCTTTGCCTATACGTGATCCATACATCACTTACCCTTTCTCCCCTTCCTCTGTCCCAGCTGATAACCCTCCAAATGATCCCCATACCTATTCATTAGGTATATCATTCTATTCATGTTCTGGATGTATGCTTAGTTTATTTTCCTTTTTGTTTTTATTTTATAGATTCACTTGTTAATAGTTGTGAGTTTGTTTTCAGTTTAATGTTCATAGTTTTTATCTTCTTTTCCTTAAGTAAGTCCCTTTAACATTTCAGGTAGTAATGGCTTGGTAATGATGCATTCTTTTAGCTTTACCTTGTCTAGGAAGCACTTTATCTGTCCTTCCATTCTAAATAATAGCTTTGCTGGATAGAATAATCTTGGTTGTAGGTCCTTGCTTTTCATCCCTTGGAATGGTTCTTGCCAGCCTCTTCTTGCCTGCAAGATTTCTTTTGAGAAAGCAGCTGATAGTCTTATGGAAACTCCCTTATAGGTAATTCTCTGCTTTTCTCTTGCAGCTTGTAAGATTCTCTCTTTATTTTTAACCCTTGGCATTTGTAATTATGATGTGTCTTGGAGTGGTCCCCTATGAGTCCAACTTGATTGTGACTCTTTTCCTCCTGAACTTGCACGTCTATTTCCTTCACCAAATTAGGGAAGTTGTCTTTCATTATTTTTTCAAATAGGTTTACAATGTCTTGCTCTTTCTCTCCTTTTTCTTGCTCCCCTATGATGGGAATGTTGAACATCTTGAGGCTGTCCCAGAGGCTGCTTATACTATCCTCATTTTCTTGTAGTCTTTTTTTTTCTTATTGTTCTGACTGGTTGTTTTTTGTTTCCTTATGTTCCATATCATTAATTTGATTCTCAGCTTCATTCACTCTAGTGTTGTTTGCCGGTAAATTGTTCTTTATTTCAATTAGTGTATCCTTCATTTCTGACTAGATTTTTTTTATGCTGCTGAGGTCCTCACTAAATTCCTTGAGCATTCTTTTAACCAATATTTTGACCGCTGCATCTCATAGATTGCTTATCCCCATTTCATTTAGCTTTTTCTGGAGTTTTGATCCGTTGATCTGTTGATCTGTTCAACAGAACCCATTGATCTGTTCTTTCATTTGGGCCATGTTTGTCTCCTCACTTTGGCAGCATCCTGGTATTTGTTTTTGTTTATTAAGTAGAGCTGCTTTGACTCTGTGTCTTGGTAGTGTGGCCTAGTGCACTTGGTAGGTGCACTAGACAGTGCAGCTAGTGTAGTAGGTGTCTGTAGGGCCCAGTGGCACAGCCTCCACTATCACCCAAGCTTGGTACTCAAGGTGCACCCTTCATGTGGGCTGAGTACACTCTCCTCAATTGAGCCTTGGTTGCTATTGGCAGATCAATGGGAAGGATTTACACAGGCCAGTCAGAAGCAAGGATTGGTTGTGACAACTTGCCACCAACCCCTGCCCTCTGTGGAGGATCAGCTGTGCAGGGACAGTGGGGTGGTGCTCCAACGTGGTCTGTAGCTGTCCACTGGGTACACAGGCCCTGGGGTTTCCTGAATAGTGCAGGCCAAGATCAGCCCTCATCTGTGTTTCGCCCAGGGACACCCTTTCTGAGCTGTAAAGCGATCTGAGAAAGCTGCTGCTTGTGCTGGACTTGGAGATTCCCAGGTGAAGCCAAACTGTGAAGCTAATCTGGCTGTTGCGCAGCCTTGAGCTCACTGAGACCAGCTGTTGTTTGTTTGATAGGATTTAGAAAGTTGTGAAGCATGAATCAAGACCAGTCATTTATATGGAAAAGCAGCTTGAATAAGGTAGAGACTTTGGGGATCTCTAAGGTGAGTCAAATAGTGTTAGCTGTGGTGATGGAGGCTCAAATATGGCAGCAGCCTGCCGGCTCCAAGGGTCTGAGAGGGGAGAGCTCAGAAAAGGGATAATGCCTCTGCTCACTTTAATGCCAGACATTTCAGCTTCTCCCAGTGTGCCTCTGGTACCTTTCAAGCTGCCAGTCCAGTGATGGAGCTCATAAGGAGTTAGTCTGAGTAGATAAGTCTGTGTGTGGGTTATTTAAAAGGAACTGCTTCGGGCTTCAGAAGTTTCTTCACCTGACTCAGTTCCCACTTGTTTTGCAACCAGAGATTGTAGGGACTTATCTTTGTGGCACTGGAACCCTGGGCTGGGGGTTCTGGTGTGGGGCTGGGCATTGTTTGCTCCTGAGACATCCAACCTGAATTTTTTTCTCCACACATGGGTGAGAGACCAGTTTGTTCTGCATCTGTGCCCCTCCTACCAGTCTTGATGGGCGTAGTTTCTTTAATTCCATAGATGTCCAACTTCCATTCAACTTGATTTCTGATGGTTTTAAATGATAGTTGTTCTATATTTTAGTTGTAATTTTGATGGAGTTGTGTGAAGAGGAGAATCACATCTTCCTATGCTGCCATCCTCTATTTTTATTTTTCAATTGAAGTTGATTTATAGTTTATGTTAATTTCCACAGTATAGCATAGTTGTTAGACATTTATATAACTTACAAAGCGATTATCCCAATAAGTCTAGTACACACCTGAGACAACACATAGTTACGGTTTACTATATTCCTTACATGTACTTCACATCCTCAAATTTTTTCATACCTGGCAATTGGTATTTCTTAATATCTTCACCTTTTCACCCAGACGGGCCAACTCCCTCTCATCTTAAAACGCTCAGTTTGTTCTTTTATTTATGAGTTTTTTCTGTTTTGTTTGTTCATTTATTTGTTATTTAGATTCCACATGTAAATGAAATAATATGGTATTTGTATTTCTGACTGACTTACTTCACTTAGAAAAATACCTTGTAGATCCACCTAAGTTATGGCAAATTGCAAGTTTTTATTTTTTGTGGTCAAGTAATATTCTCTTGTGTGTGTATATATATATATATATATACATATATACATATACCACTTTTTTTTACCCATTTGTTTTTCAGTGGATGCTTAAGTTGTTTTCATTTCTTGGCTATTGTAAATAAAGCTCCAATAAACATAGGGATGTTTATCTCAAATCAGTGTTTCTTCAAATAAATACCAAGAGATGGAATTGTTGGGTCCTTCTGTGTATCTTGTTATAGCTTTTGTTTCTTTAAAGACTGTTTTTATGATATAAGTACTGTGACCACAGCTTGTTTTAAATTTTTATTTTTATGAAATATCTTTTTCCATTCACTTACTTGCAGTCTTTGTTGATCTTCCAATCTGAAGCGAGTCTCTTATAGGCAACATATGTAAGGCCTTATTTTCTTACCAATGTAGGCACCCTATGCTTTTTTATTGGAGCATTTAATCCATCTATATTTAAAGTAGTTGTTGAGATTCAAGATGGTGGTGGAGTAGGTGGAAGTTAAATCTTCCTCTTCCCAGGACCAAACTAGAATTAAACTAAAATATAGAACAATCAACCTAAATAAACAGCTGAATACTGGCTAAATAGAAGTCTTATAACTAAAGATTTACAAAGAAGCCCTGTCAAAGTTAGAGATGTGAAAGGGGCTGGCCCTGTTCCTGTAGACAGCCAGTCACTGAGAATCCAAAGAAATATCTCAGCTGCAAATGTTTCCCCTGAGAAGTGCAGGGTCACACTCAAGTCTGGCTCCCTAGCCCAATGCACCAGAGCTGGGAAGAGGTGCCCACATAACATCTGGCTGTGAAAAGCAGGGAGAATTCTGTCCACCAGGGAGAGACAGTAGTCTACTAGAAACACAGGTGTCTGCTTAAAGAACCAATGCACAAAATCTCATTTCCAGCCATTCAGCCTAGAATTCAGTCAAGGGAAGGTAGGGAAGACTAGAGTTGCCTGAAAACAGTCTGGAGTTTGTAGATTTGCACAGGGTCCCTGTGCTAAGTACCTCTCCCACGCCACAGATGCCATCTTTCTTGGGTGAAAAACTCCCCTACTTACTGCACTGGCCTGGGGGGATGTAATAGCCCCACCTTCTAGATGCCCTGTCACTCCACTCTGTGGAGCTCATGCCCTGTGGGGGAGTAAACTGCCTGGACCTGGTGTACAGAGGTCTGGGCAGACTCAGAGGAGGGGGGGTCATGACTGAGTTGTATGATACTTAAGAAGGGGCTATTTCCCCCCACCTTCTTGTAAGCCTGACCAGCACCTTCTTTTCACAGGAGAGCCACTAGACCCAACCTGTAGAATCCCAACTGCTCCATTCTCCTGAATCATGGTGACCTGACCAGGCCAAACTCAGGATCTCTAGAAGGTCATGACAAAATTAGGGACAGACTGAGTTGCGTGACTGTAAGACTAGGGCCATTTCCCCTCACATTACTGACCGGTCCAGAGCCCTCCTTTTGTATGGCCAAATCTCCATCTATTTGGGTCTGATAAACTGCTGGCCTCACCCTCATCCTTTACCTGAGACCGCACCATACCACAAAGGTCAATGGACATCCAGTGCGTGGCAGTTAGTATTGGCATTCCCTGAGACTTTTTCTGAGTCACCTCACCTATTACTGAAACTGAATTTGAACTTGTGTCAGTCTGGTGAATGCCACTTAACCCCACCTGGTGACTACTGAGAACCAACCTTATGCAATTGGAGCACAGCCAGAGGCTTTTT
Source organism: Sturnira hondurensis (assembly GCF_014824575.4). Lineage (NCBI taxonomy): Eukaryota > Metazoa > Chordata > Mammalia > Chiroptera > Phyllostomidae > Sturnira > Sturnira hondurensis. The sequence goes on from NW_028075471.1 coordinate 16,056,855, forward strand.
CAGTGACTGAGCCTAATAGACAGCTGGAAGGCAGAGGCAGGAAGAGGAGAACCTTGGGGTACCCTGGACCTTTTTCCCAGGGCTCTAAGCTGGTAGAGGCCAACCTTGGTGCACAACTTGGTCCTTCCCATATACATCCAAATCCAGCAAAGGCAGCCACAAACTGGATAGCTGGTAACCGAAAACAGGTTGCCAAGGCACAGGTAGTCTCAGATATTGATCTGCACCAGAGCCTCTCCCAAGAGGCCCCAGGACAAACACACACAGTAGACAGTTTCAGGCAACATCAGAGCAAGATCTAATTAGCTGCATAACAAAAGGGAAACATGAGCAAGCTCCAGACCCTACTGAGACAAATTTTGCTTTATGTGGTCAGCACCAGCATAGCAGCTCACACACCGTGGTTGAGATTGGTCCTCATAGTCAGCCAGCCTGAAATTTGACCCCACATGAACAAACAAACAACAATCAAGACTTGATTACAAGAGAGTTCACATAACCCACACAAGGGACATTGTTGGAGCACCCAGCTCTGGTGATCAATAAGATAGCACCACTAGGTCCCACAGGACACCTACTACATAAGGTGACCCTACAAAGACTGGGAAACATAGGAGATCTACCTAATACATATAAACAAACAAAAAGAGGCAACCAAAATGGAGAAACAAAGAAACATGTACGGTATCAAAGAACAGAAGCAATCTCCAAAAAAGAGCTAAATGAAATGTAGGCAAACAATCTACCAGATACAGAGTTCAAAACAATGGCTAAGACAATGTTCAAAGATCTTAAAGAAAGAATAGATGAAATTAGTAAGAACTTAAATGAAGCAGCTTAAGCATAAAAATGAATATAGAACCATAAAAAAGAACTAGCAGAAATGAGGAAGAATACATCTGAAATAAAGGATATACTCAAAGGAGTAAACACCATGTTAGATGAAGCAGAGAATCAAATTAGAGGTTTGGAAGACAAGGTAGCAGAAAACACGGAATCAGAGAAGCAATTTTTTAATGAGATTAAAAAAAATTAGGATGGTTTAAGGGACCTTTGGCACAACATGAAGCATAACAACATCTACATCATAGGATTACCAAAAAGGAAAGAGAAAGCAAGGGATAGACAACCTATTTCAAGAATAATGACTGAAAACTTCCCTAACTCAGTGAAGGCAAAGTACACACAAGTCCAGGAAGTACAGAGTCCAAAACAAGAAGAACCCAAAATATCCCACACCAATACATTATAATTAAGATAGCATAGGTTAACTACAAAGAAGTATTCTTAAAATGGGTAAGAGAAAGACAGTTACAAAAAGGAAGTTTCCATAAGACTGTCAGCAGATTTCTGAATAGAAAAATTTCAGGCCAGAAGGATTAGCATAAAATATTAAAAGTGATAAAAAGCAAGAACCTATAAACAAGACTATTCTATTCAGAAAGGCTATCATTTAAAACTGAAGAAGAATCAGCATTACAAGAAATGTTAAAGGATTTTCTTGAAGAAGAATTTAAAAAAGAAATCGTTATAAAAAATAAAATGTCAATAAATAGGTAGTTATCAATGATTACTTTAAATGTAAATGGCCTAAATGCTCCAATAAAAAGGTATAACACAGCTGAATGGATAAGAAAACAAGATTCATATGTGAAGGGGCAACCACAGAAAATGGAATTTATTTGTAAAAATCATGTATTTATTCTTACATGTTTAAACTTTAGTCACCTTCAAAGCACTCTCCATTTGATGCAATGCAATACATCTATCAAGGCATTTTTTCTATAACTTAAAATAGTTTTTGAATTCATCAATTTTCATTCCCTTTAGAGTTTCTGCTGTTTTTTGGTTCACTTCTTCTATATATGCAAAATATTTCCCTTTGAGGACTTTTTTCAGCCAGGGAAAGAGATAGTCACCTGGGGTGAGTTTGGGTGAATAAAGAACAGAGTCATTCCATTTTTGTCAAAAACTGCTGAACACTCAGTGTGGTGTGGGCAGGTGTGCTTGCAAATCACCCATCATGAAATGGGCAATTATCTTGAAAGAGCCTTCAAAAAAAATTTACTGAAGCTGAATTCAGCCTCTCACAACAATGCCAGTTGGTACACTGATACAGATGGGTTCCTGAAACACTTACCTAGCAAGGGAAGCCTGTACTACAAGGGGCCCACCATCCAGAAGATAATTCTGGCTTTTGGGGGGGTTCCCCCCTCTTATATGTTGTCTACGAGAGACACATCTCAGGATAAAAGGCACACACAGACTAAAAGAAAAGGGATAGAACAAGATATTTATGCATGAAAATGAAAAAAAAGCTGGGAAAGCAATACTTATAGCAGACAAAATAGGCTTTAAAACAAAGGCTGTAATAAGAAACAAAGAATGACACTACATAATGATAAAGTGATCAACCCAACAAAAGACTATAACCCTCATTAACATTCATACAGACAACATAGGAACACATAAATATAAAAAGCAAATTGTGGTGAATATAAATGGTGAGATTGACAGTAATACAGTCATAGTAGGGGATTTTAACACCCCATTGACATCATTGGATAGCTCTTCCAGAAAGAAAATCAACAAATAAAATAGTGACTTTAAATGACACAATAGATCAGATGGATTTAACTGATATCTTCAGAGCATTTCACCCCAAAGCAACACAATATACATCTTTTCATGTGCACACAGACATCTTCCAGTCTAGACCACATGTTATGACATAAAACAAGTCTCAATAAATTTTAAAAGATTAACATTATATCAGGCATGTGCTCTGACCATAATGGCATAAAACTAGAAATCAAACACAGGAAAAAAACTTAAAAACACACAAAGATATGGCAGCTAAATAATGTGTTACTAGGAGCTCCTATCCTTTGTGACAGAATGGATAGAACTGAAGAGCATTATGCTAAGTGAAATAAGCAAGGTGGTGAGGGACAAATACCATATGATCTCACCTTTAACTGGAACATAATCAAGAAAAGAAAAAAGCAAACAAAATATAATCAGAGACATTAAAATTAAGAACAATCTGAGAATAGCTGGTGGGGGCGGGGGGCAGTGTTGGGGAGGAATTTCAGGAACTACTGTAAAGGACACATGGACAAAACCAAAGGTGAGGGTGGAAGCAAGGGACAGAGGTGGGTTTGGCTTGGGTGGGGGGGAGTAGTGAGGCAAAATGCAGACAAACGTAATTGAACAACAATAAAGTAATTTAAAAAATAGCATGTCACTAAACAATGAATAGACCAACAATGGGATCAAGAAAGAAATATAAAAATACCTTGAAACAAATGAAATGAGAATACAACAATCCTAAACCTATCGAGCATAGCAAAGCAGTTCTAAGAGAAAAATTAATAGCGTTACAGTCAATAGTATTACAGTCCCACCTCAAGAAACAAGCAAACAAAAAAATCTCAAATGAGCAATCTAAGTTACAATTAAATTTACTAGAAAAAGAACCAACGAAACCCAAAGTGAATAGAAAAAAGGAAATGATAAAGATCAGGGCAGAAATAAACAAAATACAGAGAAAAAAATATAAAATATCAATGAACCCAAGAAATGGTTCTTTAAAAAGATAAAAATAATTGATAAACATTTAACCAGAGTCATCTAGAAAAAAAAGAGGAGACCTGAATAAATAAATCAGAAGAGAAAGAGAAGTACAACTGACACCATGGAAATAAAAGGATTATAAAGAAGTATAATGAACAACTATGCTGACAAGTCAGACAGTATCAAAGAAATACATAAATTACTAGCAACATACTACTTTCCAAAACAGAATCAAGAAGAAACAGAAAATCTGAACAGACAGATTATGACTAATGAAATTAATTAGTATAAAATTTTTCAACAAACACAATCCTGGACTGGGTAGCTTCACAGGTGAATTTTACCAAATATTCAAAGGGGAGCTAACACTTATCCTTATAAAACTGTTCCAAAAAAGTCAGAGGAGGGAAGACTCCTAGCCTTATTTTACAAGGCCAGTATTACCCTAATTTCAAGACCCGATAGATACTACAAAGAGCTTTGGCTGGGTAGGTTTCTTGATTAAATCACTGTACCAATACAACAAAGTTTTGGGTTCAATCCCCAAACAGGGCACATACAAGAATCAACCAATGAATGTATAAATAAGTGAAACAACAAGTTGATCTCTCTCTCTCTCTCTCTCTCTCAAATCAATCAATTAAAAAATTTAAAAGACACTACAAAGAACAATATAGGCCAACATTCATTATACACATAGACGCTAAAAACCTCAAGGCAATATTAACCAACCAAATACAGCAATACAGTAAAAAGAACATACACATGATTAAGTAATATTTATTTCTGGGATGTAAGGTTGGTAAACATCCACAAGTCAATTAATGTGATACACCATGTAAACAAAAGGATAAAAATTATATGATCATGTCAATAAATACAGAAAAAGTATTTGACAAAATCCAGTATCTATTTTTAACAAAAAGTCTGAGCAAATTAATAATAGAGGGAACAAACCTCAACTTAATAAAGGACATATATGACAAACCCATAGCTAACAACATACTCAAAAACTGAAAGCATTACTCTTAAGATCAGGAACAAAACAGGGGTTTCTACTTTCCCTACTCTTATTTAACATAGTACTGGAAGTCCTGGCCACAGCAATCAGACAACAAGAAGAAACAAAAGGCATCCCAGTTGGAAAGGAAGAAGTAAAACTGTCATTGTTTGCAGATGACATGATACTTATATAGACAACACTAAAGATTCCACCAAAAAAAAAAAACAAAACCCTACTGAAACTGATAAATTCAGTAAAGTAGCAGGATATAAAATTAATATTCAAAATTGGTTGTATTTTTATATACAGATTACTACAAGAGAAATTAACACAATCCCATTTACAATTGCATCTAAATCAAATAAAATACCTAGGAATAATTTTAACCAAGGAGGTAAAAAACCTGTTCTTAGAAAATTTTAAGACACTCAAGTAAAAAAATTGAAGAAGGGACAAATAAATGGAAGCAT